>NC_140582.1:235139782-236386657 GCF_964204655.1 Triturus cristatus
TTCAAGTTTCGTCGCCAAAATGGCCACTAGCCAACGGGCCAGGGACCGGGCAGGCGCGTCGAGTTGCAAAATGCAGAGGGGCCCCACGCAGATCATGGAGATGCTGGAGGGCTCACCTTTGGTGCAGATGCTGCTCGATGGTTGGGCTTCTCAGGACCCGAAGCACAACTTGGAGGGAGCCTCTGTCGTTGCACTTGCAGCTTGTCGTCGGTCTTCCAAGATGGCTGGCTCCACGTGTCTCGGTGCCTCCACGGGTTCCTTCTTTGCAGGGACTGTGGATCGGGCGGTGAGAGGTCTGGAGGTCCAGGTCTTGTCGGGCTCTGGGCTCGGGCTCCGGCAGGAGCGGCGGCAAAGCAGACGTTCAATAGCTGGTTGGTGCTTGCGTTAGCAAGATGGTCACTCCCTGACCATAGGGGAGATTTCCTTCAGTCCTCTGTGCAGCAGAGCGTCGAAGTTCCCGTCTTCTTCTTGTGGTTAAGTTGATTCCAGGATGTCTGAAGTCTTAGGACACAGCTCCTACCTTTAAGCGGATTCTAGGGGCCGAACTACCTGCTAGGTCCCTCCCTAAGGGTGGGACCAGGAAGGGGGGTGGTTACACCCCCAATCCTTTGTCCAGCTCGCCCCAGGTCCAGGGCTGGTGTGCCCCAGGACTGGATTGAACTGGCATATGCACCGAGGCTCCTTGTGAGCCTCAGGCATGTCTGGTTCCTTTCAAGCCCTACCTGACCAATACACAAAATCCTGTCTGGGGTGGTGCATGCACCTCCCCTGGCAGGAAACCCTTTGTCCACACCTCCCAAGCTGGAAGGACTCCCAGCAGCAGGAGGGCAGACTTGTGTCTGTGGTGGCAGCATCCATTTTGTGGAGCTGAGTCTATGTCTGATTTTACCCGGGTTTCAGGTACTGTACATGTCGTGTCCCTCTAGAAGGGTGGAATGCTAACCCCGTCGCCAGAATTGGCGAGGGGTTAGTATTCCAATTCGTATGACACCTTACTCGACATGTTTTGATAAAGCCAAACCAAAGATAGCATTTAACCGCGAGGTTCATAATGCACTTAAGAGTATATGGTATGACGATATCTGGAAACAGTAGAAGGAAGTTGTTCCGACCACTGCAGACAGGCTCAGCTCATGCCAGAGCACCATCTCACATGGAACCAAGCACTCTGCCTTCAGGATTGTTTAAGGCCTGCCATAGGAGTGACTGATAGGTTAACATGTGTCCCATTTAAGGTTAGGTATAGGTATACTACACCTAAGTAAGAGGTGGTTACACCAACTTACCCCAGCTGAGTGATCATCCAGTTGTGTCAAATTTGTTAGGCCAGGCCTGGGGTGGCATAATACATGCTGCAGCCCCTGGCAGGCCTTAGATACACCAATGCCCTGGGTACCTAGTGTACAGTGGTACAGGGGCTCACAGGGTGATCCACTTCCAATTGGTTATGCACCTAGGGTGCATAGTGTAAATTTAGTAGAGAGAACAGCAGGCTGGGGGTCTGATTGGCAGGCCCACAGCCTCAATATGTCAAAAACCAGTGAAGCAAAAAGCAAAAATTTGGGGTGACCATAGGATAGCAGACCCTACTCTCCTACACAACCCCCCCAAACGCAGGGACATTAAACTAGCCTTGACCAGTCTCGTCTTCATGTCCTAAGTGGAAGTACCTGGAGAGACCATCTGCATTCCCATGGTCTGTACCTGGCCGGTGCTCCACTATAAAGTCCATACCCTGTAGGGAAATGGACCACCTAAGCAGTTTGGGGTTTTCACCCTTCATCTGATTTAGCCACAAGAGGGGCTTATGGTCGGTCTGAATCTTGAAGTGAGTGCCAAACAAGTATGGCCTCAGCTTCTTCAGGGCCCACACCACAGCAAAGGCCTCCCTCTCAGTAGCTGACCAATTCTTCTCTCTGGGGGTCAACCTTCTGCTAATAAAAGCAATGGGTTGGTCTTGACCATCTACATTAAGTTGTGACAGCACAGCTCCCACACCCAACTCAGAAGCATCTGTTTGGACAATAAACTCTTTGGAGTAGTCAGGACTTTTCAGGATAGGTGCAGAGCACATGGCCTTCTTCAGGTCATCAAATGCCTTTTGACAGCTTACTGTCCACTGAACCTTTTTGGGCATCTTCTTGGATGTCAGATCATTAAGAGGAGTCACAATGGACCCATAGTTCTTAACAAACTTCCTGTAGTACCCAGTCAAGCCCAAGAAAGCTCGAACTTGAGTCTGGGTGTTGGAGGAGACCAGTCCTTGATGGATTGTATCTTACTCTCCAGTGGTTGAACTTGGCCTCCACCTACAAGGTGGCCCAAATACACAACCTTACTCTGCCCTATCTGGCACTTAGTAGCCTTGATAGTGAGGCCTGCCTTTTGCAGAGCCTCAAGTACCTTCTTCAGGTGGACCAGGTGATCCTCCCAGGTGGAGCTAAAGACAGCAATGTCATCAAGATATGCTGCACAAAAGTCATCCAACCCAGTAAGGACTTGATTCACCAACCTCTGGAAGGTGGCAGGTGCATTCTTCAGACCAAAGGGCATCACCAAAAATTGATAATGCCCACCTGGGGTTGAGAATGCTGTTTTGGCCTTAGACTCCTCAGCTAATCTGATTTGCCAATAGCCAGCTGTCAAGTCAAATGTGCTCAAAAACTTAGCAGAAGCTAGTTTGTCTATGAGCTCATCTGCCCTTGGAATAGGATGTGCATCTGTCCTGGTGACAGCATTGAGTCCTCTGTAATCCACACAAAACCTCATCTCTCTCTTGCCATCTTTGGTGTGAGGTTTGGGGACCAGAACCACTGGGCTAGCCCATGGGCTCTCTGAGGGTTCAATGACACCTAATTCCAGCATTTTGTGTACCTCAGCCTTTATACAGTCCCTGACGTGGTCAGGTTGTCTGTAAAGCTTGTTCTTCACAGGCAGACTGTCACCAGTGTCCACCACATGGGTACACTAGTCAGTTTGGCTAGGTATCAAGGAAAACATGTGTTGAAATGATTGTAGAACCTGTCTACATTCAATCTGTTGATGATCAGTGAGGTTGCCTCCAAGGGTCACTCCCTCAACTGAGCCATCCTCAGGGTTCTGAGACAACAGGTCTGGGAGAGGGTCACTCTCTTCCTCCTGTCCCTCACCTGTAGCCATGAGCAGGCCCATGTCTGCCCTGTCAACATATGCTTTTAACCTGTTAACATGGAGTACCCTGTGGGGACTCCTGGAAGTTCCTAGGTCCACCAAGTAGGTAACCTCTCCCTTCTTTTCCAGGATTGTA
Organism: Triturus cristatus; assembly: GCF_964204655.1. Classification (NCBI taxonomy): domain Eukaryota; kingdom Metazoa; phylum Chordata; class Amphibia; order Caudata; family Salamandridae; genus Triturus; species Triturus cristatus. The sequence goes on from NC_140582.1 coordinate 235,143,069, forward strand.
TGGGGTCCAGACCATTTGTCTTGGAGTGCTGCTGGGGCCACTGGCTCCAACACCCATACCTTCTGTCCTGGCTGAAACTCAACCAAGACAGCCTTTTGGTCATGCCAAGCTTTCTGTAAGGCCTGGCTTGCCTCAAGGTTTTTGGATGCCTTCTCCATATACTCAGCCATCCGGGAGCGGAGACCAAGTACATAGTCCACTATGTCTTGTTTAGGCTTTTTGAGAGGTAACTCCCATCCTTCCTTCACTAAACACAGTGGGCCACTTACAGGGTGCCCAAACAACAGTTCAAAGGGGCTGTAGCCAACCCCTTTTGTGGGACCTCTCTGTAAGAAAACAGAAGGCAGGGTAGAAGGATGTCCCATCTGCGCCTAAGCTTTTCAGGTAATCCTTTGATCATACCCTTTAGGGTCTTGTTGAATCTCTCAACAAGCCCATTGCATTGTGGGTGATAAGGGGTGGTGAACTTGTAGTTGACACCACATTCCTTCCACATAGCTGTCAAGTATCCTGACATGAAGTTGGTACCTCTCTCAGAAACCACCTCCTTAGGAAACCCCACTCTGGAGAATACTCCCAGCAGGGCCCTGGCCACAACAGGTGCTGTAGTGGTCCTAAGGGGAATTGCCTCTGGATACCTGGTGGCATGATCCACTACCACCAGTATAAATCTGTGCCCAGATGCAGTGGGAGGATCCATGGGACCCACTATATCTATTCCCACTCTTTCAAAGGGGACCCCCACCACAGGTAGTGGTATTAGGGGGGCCTTTGTTGTGCCACCTGATTTGCCACTGGCTTGACAGGTCACACAGGAGCGACAAAACTCCTTGGTATCTTCATTCATGTGAGGCCAGTGAAAGTGAGGGACAAGCCTGTCCCAAGTCCTGTTCTGGGCTAAGTGTCCTGCTAAAGGAATATCATGGGCCAAGGTAAGAAGGAAGCCCCTAAATTGCAGAGGTATAACCAACCTCCTGGTTGCACCAGGCTTGGGGTCTCTAGCCTCTGAATAAAGGAGCCCTTCATCCCAATACACTTTATGGGTACCTTGAGCATTCCCAGCAGCCTCAGCAGCAGCCAGCTGTCTGTGGGGTTCAAGAGATGGACAGGTTAACTGAGCCTGCCCCAAGTCAGCCCTGGAAGGTCCCCCTGTCCCCAGAAACTCAACCTGATCAGGTTCAAGCTCTTCAGGGACAGTTCCTTCAGGGTCCTCTAGATCATCTTCCTGTTGAAGCTGATCATCACCTTGAGGTAGGGGGGAAGGCACTGCCTTAACCCTCCTGTTCTTCTTCTTGGTAGGTGCTTGGTCCATTGTTCCAGGATCCAAGACCTGTGGTTCAGTAAGGCACTTTTTGGCCTGTGACCTGGTCACAGCAAGGACATGTGGTGATATACCTAACATCTCTGCATGTGTCCTGTACTCCACTTCTGACCATAGAGAACTCTCTAGGTCATTGCCCAACAAACATTCTACTGGGAGGTCTGCACTAACCACAACCCTTTTGAGGCCAGTTACCCCTCCCCATGAGAAGTTAACAACTGCCACACTATGTGAAGTAGTGGCATTGCTGGCATTGGTCACCAGGTAATTCTCACCTGGTATGTACTGTCCAGGATCCACAAAGCCTGGTGTCACCATAGTGACACTGGCACATGTGTCCCTGTAGGCTTGAGCCACTTTTTCATTAATTAAAGGAGTCTGTCTGTACTTGCCCAGGTTACTGGGGCTCACAGTCAGGGACAAATCCATGTCCCCATCACAGATCAAGACTGCCTGTGTCAGGGTTCTGTCTAAGTCAGAATCTCCTTCAGTTCCCATAGTGATTCCCACTACACCCTTTGTTTGGGGACCAACACTGCTAACAGTAGTACTGGGAGCAGGTGCCTTAGGGGCAACAGTGTTGGGGGCTCCACCCTTCCTACAATCACTAGTCCAGTGAGTTGTATTCTTGCAATGTTTGCACCAGGGTTTCTTTGGACCTTCTTTCTTCTTCCCTTTTGGCTGGGACCCACCCTCGTTAGTACTAGTTTGGGGCCCTGTTGAAGACTTCTGGTCTTTAGATTTCTGATCTCCACCCTTTTGGTCTGTTTTCTTCTGATCACCCCCTTGGCCCTGGTTCTGGTTCTTTTGCTTAACCCTGGTTCTGACCCATTTGTCTGCCTTCTTTCCCAATTCTTGGAGAGAGGTCAGATCTGAGTCAACCAAGTGTTGATGCAGTTGCTGGTTCTGACAATTATTTAAAATCTGTTCTCTCACCATCAAATTGTACAATCCTGTATAATCAGATACCTTACTTCCCAGCAACCAACCCTCCAAAGCCTTAGTGGCACATTCAATGTATTCAGACCAGTCCTGAGTCTGTGTCTTCTGGGTGTCTCTGAACATTAACCTGTACTGTTCAGTGGTTAAGCCTAACCCATCAACTAGGACACTCTTCAGGACTCTGTAGTTTCTGACATCCTCCTCCCTAACAGTGAGGAGTCTGTCTATGCCTCTTCCTTCAAAGGAGAGCCAGAGGATTGCTGCCCACTGGTCTTCAGGAACCTGCTGCACTTTGCAGGCTCTCTCAAGAGCAGTCATCCATTTGTGGATATCATCCCCACTTTTGTAGGGGGGCACAACCTTGGACAGGTTCCTATTGTCAAAGACCCCATCCTTGTCCTTAGGGACAATGCTGCCACCAGTGGGTATAGACCCACTCTCTTTAGGTTGCCTAGCCTTACTCAGTTTCTCTTCCATCAGAGCTACTTCTAGCTCCTGTTTCCTGATTCTCAGCTGAGCTTCCTGCATTCTGGCCTCATGTTCCCTCCTCTGAGTGGTGGTCATCCTTCTCCTGGAGTGACCTTGAGAGCCTCTAGAGGCATGAGAAGCATTAGATTCACCTGAGTGATTCCTTTGCCTCCCAAGCCCCTGGTTAAGTCCACTGGGGAGATCCAATGAGATGATCCCATTGTCAGTCCCCAATAGCCTTAGGTTAGCTGGGCCACGTATAACACTTGGCACTGGGCTATTTCTCCCTTCATCCTCACTACCTTCTGTATCAGTACCCTTCTCACTTTCATCCTCTGTAGTATGAATCTCATCTAAGGGGTGACTATTGGAAAGGGGTACCTCAGTAGCATCTTCAGAAGGGGGGCCTCCTGTTCCAGTCCCTAAGGGGCCTAACTGGGAGGCTTTCTGATCTTCATCAGCTTGTAAAAGCTCTCTGAGTTCAGCAGAAGTAGGATTCTTGGGCTGTTTAAGGCCCCTGATATTTGCCAACTGCCTGAGGTCATTTTGATTTAGGGTAGCAAAGAGAGTTGGTGCCCTCTGGGGGTCACTCTCGACAGAGATGGGTACCTTGGACCCCTCTGCCCCCTCCATTGCTCTTAAGTGTGGGTGGATGTGTTGCAATCTACCTACACTTGGGTTTACCTACTAAACCTATCTAGTAGTTGTAGTCAGGGTGTGCTACTCCCTTTTCTCTACAACAACTAAGTTCAGTAGAACTTAAGTATATCTATCTTGTTTTATATGTACCTACAGGTACCTATGTGATCTTTCAATTGGTAACCAAGAGATTACAATGGTAAAACACAGCAAGCTCAAATCCAACCGCTGCTCACCAATGTGAGAAGTTGGCCTGGTATATGATGTTCACTAGTTAAAGTGACCACCTTGTACCATGCCAAGCAACCCTTATGGTGTGGTTGTAAGTCAACCTTTTCGGACTAGCTGCCCTAGTGGTAGCGTAGGCTAAGCAGTCTTTGAGGCTAAACTCGTTAAAGCGTGTTAAGCAGGCTGTATTACCAAATGCAACCCCCCTTTATACCAATGAAAGGACACCACACAGATATATATTGAAAATATATATGTATTTATTTCTCAAAGTATCCCCTAGACTCTTTATGAGCACGGGAGCACAAATCGTTAAACAAGACACTGTTATAATATACAGAAGTTGCACTTTATATGGTTGGGCCCTGGTGGCCACTCAAACCATATACTAAAATAGTGGTATAAGTACCACGAACAGGAAAGTGAAAAGGCCTAGGGCCTCTAGAATCGCTGGGCCTACAAGGAGCTAACTTCAGTTAGTGACCAGGAGGTCCACGGGTCGCGTGTGCAGTGAGGAAAGTTACACGCGGGCTCCCATAGGTTTTCAATGGGTGCGTAAAAGTTACAAAGTTACTGCAGAAAGGGTCTTCTGAATGGACTACGATCTTAAGATTTGAAACACAGACACTAGAGATGATTCTCTACACTTGGGCACCGGAGTGCCAGCTTTACCTCACCCACAGGAAGCGGGTGCATAGGTCTCGAAGTGCGTCGGGTTTCTTCTATCGATTCAATGGAGCCTGATGACAAAGATGCTGCAGGCGGTCGGTCCAGAAGAGATGCGGTGGATCCAAGAGTGGGTCGGAGTTGTAGAAGACCTGAAAGCAGAGGGGACAGTGTTCACAGTCACTAGCCAGTGACCGGCGTGGCACCAGGTAGGTACCAGGCGATGTCGGGTGCAAACAGATGGTTAGGTGTAGCTTGTCTCCACAGCCACGTGGCCCCTGAAGGTCGACGACATCCAGGAGTCAAGTCACGAGCTGTACCACGCAGGCTCTCGCTGTCGGCGGTGTCGGCGACTCGAAAGAAGCAAACAAGCCTTGGCAAAGGCAGGAGTTGTGCAAGTTCAAGAAAGCTGATTGTTCTGATCAGCAAGTTCAGAGGGGCTGCTCTTTTGGAGAGCAGCTAGGGCCAGTCTGGAGCAACCAGACCAGCATTGTTAGTTTCAAGTTTCATCGCCAAAATGGCCACTAGCCAACGGGCCAGGGACCGGGCAGGCGCGTCGAGTTGCAAAGTGCAGAGGGGTCCCACGCAGATCGTGGAATTGCTGGAGGGCTCACCTTTGGTGCAGATGCTGCTCGATGGTTGGGCTTCTCAGGACCCGAAGCACAACTTGGAGGGAGCCTCTGTCGTTGCGCTTGCAGCTTGTCGTTGGTCTTCCAAGATGGCTGGCTCCACGTGTCTCGGTGCCTCCACGGGTTCCTTCTTTGCAGGGACTGTGGATCGGGCTGTGAGAGGTCTGGAGGTCCAGGTCTTGTCGGGCTCTGGGCTCGGGCTCCGGCAGGAGGCGGCGGCAAAGCAGACGTTCAATAGCTGGTTGGTGCTTGCGTTAGCAAGATGGTCACTCCCTGACCATAGGGGAGATTTCCTTCAGTCCTCTGTGCAGCAGAGCGTCGAAGTTCCCATCTTCTTCTTGTGGTTAAGTTGATTCCAGGATGTCTGAAGTCTTAGGACACAGCTCCTACCTTTAAGCGGATTCTAGGGGCCGGACTACCTGCTAGGTCCCTCCCTAAGGGTGGGACCAGGAAGGGGGGTGGTTACACCCCCAATCCTTTGTCCAGCTCGCCCCAGGTCCAGGGCTGGTGTGTCCCAGGACCGGATTGAACTGGCATATGCATCGAGGCTCCTTGTGAGCCTCAGGCATGTCTGGTTCCTTTCAAGCCCTACCTGACCAATACACAAAATCCTGTCTGGGGTGGTGCACGCACCTCCCCTGGCAGGAAACCCTTTGTCCACACCTCCCAAGCTGGAAGGACTCCCAGCAGCAGGAGGGCAGACTTGTGTCTGTGGTGGCAGCATCCATTTTGTGGAGCTGAGTCTATGTCTGATTTTACCCGGGTTTCAGGTACTGTACATGTTGTGTCCCTCTAGAAGGGTGGAATGCTAACCCCGTCGCCAGAATTGGCGAGGGGTTAGTATTCCAATTCGTATGACACCTTACTCGACATGTTTTGATAAAGCCAAACCAAAGATAGCATTTAACCGCGAGGTTCATAATGCACTTAAGAGTATATGGTATGACGATATCTGGAAACAGTAGAAGGAAGTTGTTCCGACCACTGCAGACAGGCTCAGCTCATGCCAGAGCACCATCTCACATGGAACCAAGCACTCTGCCTTCAGGATTGTTTAAGGCCTGCCATAGGAGTGACTGATAGGTTAACATGTGTCCCATTTAAGGTTAGGTATAGGTATACTACACCTAAGTAAGAGGTGGTTACACCAACTTACCCCAGCTGAGTGATCAGCCAGTTGTGTCAAATTTGTTAGGCCAGGCCTGGGGTGGCATAATACATGCTGCAGCCCTTGGCAGGCCTTAGATACACCAATGCCCTGGGTACCTAGTGTACACTGGTACAGGGGCTCACAGGGTGATCCACTTCCAATTGGTTATGCACCTAGGGTGCATAGTGTAAATTTAGTAGAGAGAACAGCAGGCTGGGGGTCTGATTGGCAGGCCCACAGCCTCAATATGTCAAAAACCAGTGAAGCAAAAAGCAAAAATTTGGGGTGACCATAGGATAGCAGACCCTACTCTCCTACAGTCTCAAAGTACAGAAAGTAAGGCATGGCAGGAGGTCCTTGTCACTGGCAGCTTACAGGTTAGGGAGCACAAGTCCCACCCAGCTGAGGACTACTTGAAATTATTTAACCCTTAGGAAATTGCCAAAGACTACAAATAACATAATCACTTACTTAAATTATAACATTTTTGTTATGAAAATCTGTCTAGCTCTAGTGTCAAATATAGCTATCCAATGTAGACACGGAATATTGGTAGGGGAGCCCGTTTGCTGCTTGGTTTCTGCCACGGGGGGCCAGGACCGCAAGCCCCAGCCTGCAAAGCGGCTCGTACACCTCCACCATCAGCTTTGTTGCGCCAGGAGGCGCTTAAAACTCACTCAGGGTTCCCGGTGCACGGGAGCCCATTAGCTGCTCGTTTTGTGCCGCGGGGGCCAGGACCGCAAGCCCCAGCCTGCAAAGCGGCTCGTACACCTCCACCATCAGCTTTGTTGCGCCAGGAGGCGCTTAAAACTCACTCAGGGTTCCCGGTGCAGAGGGAGCCCATTAGCTGCTCGTTTTGTGCCGCGGGGGCCAGGACCGCAACCCCAGCCTGCAAAGCGGCTCGTACACCTCCACCATCAGCTTTGTTGCGCCAGGAGGCGCTTAAAACTCACTCAGGGTTCCCGGTGCACGGGAGCCCATTAGCTGCTTGTTTTCTGCCGCGGGGGCCAGGACCGCAAGCCCCAGCCTGCAAAGCGGGTCGTACACCTCCACCATCAGCTTTGTTGCGCCAGGAGGCGCTTAAAACTCACTCAGGGCTATCGTAGTGCGTGATGCGCGCAGGCATACCCGGTGCCACGCCCGGGCAAAGCCCGGGCCAAGGGCGGGTCCATCTACACCCGTCAGAGCCCAGAATAGGCCGGGCCACCTCTTGACATCTGACACCTGACATTACCACCCTTATCTAGGGTGACCAACCGTCCGTAAATTTCATGGACAGTCCGTAATTTCGGACGTCTGTCCCTTGTCCGTGAAGGATTCTTTAACGGACGCCATTTGTCCGTAATTTTAACCGGGCACCGTCGCACCACCCTAAAGCCGGCACAGCTTCCACCCACCTCCCTGCTTGACTCCGATGCTGTTGAGGTCGGGTGTAACAGACTCCGATGCAGTACCAACGCTCATATCCCCAGCAGCATTGGAGAGGCACAGCGGGATGGCAACCCTCACACCTTCCGCCCTTGATGAGCTGTTAAGAGGTGCTTGAAGGTGACAGAGGGAGGGGCTGCAGCTTCAGGTGCAGGGGCATCTATTCAGATGCAAACAGCCCTGAATGCCTCATGTCTCTGCAATTTAGAGGGGCCTCGCACATTCCCTTCCTGCCCAGGGCCCCAAACACCCTAGAACCAGCCCTGATTACCCCAGGCAGCAAGTGGTTCTCTTCACTGAGCTTAATTACTGTCACTAAATTGTAAGCAAACCTGGGTTCTTCAAACATGCAGTCTATAATGTAATAAAATAAAGAAATGGCACAATCGCACCCACACTGATTAACAAAGTATGGAGGACAATCAGGTACATCAGTTCTCTTGGAGCATCTCCTTTAAGTACTGTACATCACAGTGGGGGATGGCAAAACTAACATTTTGGAAAGAGAGCCTGTCTTCTCGATGTCCTGTCCAGGAGGGGGTGAGGAGCCCTATGCCACCCTGGAAGAGACCAAGATTATACTAGAATACTGCATGCCCACCCCTGTGCCCACCCTGGTGGATCCTGTTCCCCCTCCTGTGATGGCTCCTGCCCCCCCCCCAGTGATGGCTCCTGCCCCCCCCCCCAGTGATGGCTCCTGTCCCCCCATGTGATGGCTCCTGTCCCCGCCAGCTGTGATGGCTCCTGTCCCCCCTGTGGTGCATCCTGTCTCTGCCCCGGGTGGCTTCTGTCCCAGTCCTGGAATGGCTCCTGCAGCGAGGGTGAAGTTCTTTATGAGCCTCTTCTCAAAAAGGCTAAGCTCAAAATTAATATGAAAAGGTGAGCGAGTGAGTAAGTGAAGGGATGGGTGGATGGCTGGATGAATTAGTGAAAGGGTGAATGGATGAATGAACGATTGAATAGATGGATAACGAGAGAGGATGGATGGATGGATGGATGAGTGAGTGGAAGGATGGATGGATGAGAAAAAAGGTAAATAGCTGGATGTATGGGTGGAAGGGTAGCTGGATGGGTAAAAGGGTGGATGGATGAGTGAAAAGGTGGATGATGAGTGAGTGAGTGGATGGATGAGTGAAATTATGGATGGATTGATGAATTCATAAGGGTGAATGGATAGACGGATGAGTAAAAGGGTGTATGTAAGGATGGATGAGTGAGTGAAAGGGAGGGTAGATGGACAAAAGGATGAATAGATGAGTGAAGGAGTAAAGTGTTAAATGGTGGCGGCAGTCGTAGTCGATAACCTTTCAAGTATTGCCCGGCGGTAATCGCCTCTTATACCATTCGATGCTAAACCAACAAAGAGGCAGGCGCCGGAGACTGGAAGGCAGGAAACAAGGTTTTATTCTCTCAGGAGGAGAACACATCAGGTCAGACAGCAAGGTATCGTCATGAGGTGCTCTAACTGCATCTCTGAGGCCTGGCCTCTTATACACAGGTTTATGACTTTATTGCAGGTTTATCATACATGGCACATTCTTGAGATCGCTTTGATACATGAAAGAACATCCTCAGAATCCCCACTTCAAGCTCGTTCCCACGCATATCTATAGTGGAAGTCCCCACCCCACCCACAGTAGGAGATGGCTATCACACAGCTGGACATTCCGCCAATTCACGGGGGTGTGTGCGACCGGTCGGGTCTCAGGGGGTGGGGGGGCCTTGATCTACTGTAATCCCTTTGATGTGGGGTGTTTCCCTTACAGTAGGGGCAATAAACTGCATCCGCAGGGCTAGGTGATGGCCTGGGATCGGTTCGGACAATCGGGCGCAGAGGAAGGGGGTTATCAAAGAGATGCATGACCATGTATGGGATGTCGGTCAGGCGTGGGATGTGGTTCCATGGCAGGGTCGCGCAGAAGGAGAGGGTTTATGGCCCGTGTATGAGAGAGCGGGGGTGGCCGGCGCGCGGGGGAATGCTCGCAGCGCCAGGGGGACGCGCTGGCGATCGGCAATGAGCAGGGAGAGAGACCAGGGTGCCTAAAATGGCTGCCGTGCGTACTCCTGTGTGTTGCGCTGGGGAGAGACATGATGGCGCAGATAATGTTCAGTTACGAACTAAATTTCCACAGTCCTCCCTTTTAACATATCTCGCCAGCGTGTATAGTTCGGATCTATCCCCATAATGCCGCGAGCTTCTACCTTGTATAAAGCTTTCATATGTTCCGCTTCAAAGTTCCGAGTTTTAGGGCGGACGGGAATAACCTGACACATCTGTACATAATTACATGTAGTTGATGGGATAGGCGAGGAGGCAGTGCATACAAAATTACATCAGCTGCGCAACATGTCAGACCCAGTGATAGGAGGAGGGAAGCTTGTTTGAGCACAAACATGATACCGTAAAGCAAAAATGTTTCTGGCAAAACAAGGGATATTTCGTATATTACTTAAGGCCCAGACTTCTTGTGGATCAAAAATAGTCAGCATAGTCATGTGCACGGCTGGTGTTATACAAATGTCATTATACAAAGTTAGAGTTTCTTAACTTATCAGTGTACAGTTGGAAGTGACTGATGCAATATCACGAAAACTCAATTGGAAGATAGTCAATATAAAAGCGGTTGGGAGAGGAATTCAACTTAACATGAGTTACAGTCAGGGAAGGGAGTTCTTGTTTCCAGTGTCCTATTATAACGAGCCATCACTGGTAAGCTCTTATTGTTCTTCTTCTTTTGTTGGCACTGTTGAGCACCGGCGGTGGAGCTAAGGTCCAGCTCAAATCCAAGTTTTCACGTAGCAGGGTGTGACTATTCGTTGTTCTCGATTCACAGTCCTGTTCCCTAACACATTTTATCATAGGTACCTTGAGACGGGGTACCCGCATTTTGTTCTTCTGTAGTTAAGTCAAATTCAAAATCCATATAAAAGAGAGAGAGAGAGAGAAGGGGTGTGGCGTGCTTTGGGATGCCGAGGGAAGAGGGGGTGGAGTGGGATCGGATCAAAAAGCGGACCAAGGAGAGCAGAATCTTTCAGCACTGGGCCCATCAATCGGGCCCGACGGGTTGGGACTTCAGGCACGCTGGTCAGCGAGCAGGGGGCCTCGAGATAGCCCTTCGTTCTATCGCTTATCATGCTGATAATGGTGCCTCGTCTCACGCCCTTTTTGCTTCGTTGCTCCCCCCTTGGTCGATGCCATAGATGTTCCATGGTCCGCAGCCAGGCTGTGCGTCACGTCCGACCCCTCTCTTCCAATGGCCGCAGGTTATCTTTGAATGAGTACAAGAAACAAAATCTTAGAGAGTTGGCAGGGAAGACATTTACACACTTCATCCTCTCTCCCAACCACCGAGTAGTTGGGGAAATGCTTTTATCGGTCGCTGTATGATTGATGTCTATTAACTCTTATGTCGGTGTGTGTTACTAATTTATTAATCATTGCTGTGGTGCAGGTTTCTGTGGGTGTTCCTGTCCATCGTCTGGCCTGCTAGGTGTCGATTCCTGTGCCCTATAATCGTTGCAGGAAGCCTGACATCTGTCAACTTTCTGGTCTATCAAAAATTCGAACCGGCTTCTCCGGTAGAGACTCGTTCTTCTTAACACAAGTTCTGTTAATACACATTTTCCTCCGAGGACTGCTAAGTTTATGAAAAAAAGTGCGAGGTGCTACTGTCATGGGTTCACAGGTATCTATTTCGGGGAGGAACACAAGCTAAACATTTTTCTTGCTGGAGACAATAGGTAACCCTCATCAGCTTAGGCGATGTACCTTTAGAAAATAAAGTCATCAGCTGTTTTGTTCGGAATACTCTAGGACGGCTAGTACAGAGCTGGGGGGATTCTGGGAGGACGGGGTGCTTGGACATTCTAGTTCGGAACAATTGGGTGGGGGCAATTCTGGGCGGTGGAGATGGTGTCGTTAAAGCTCTAAAAACGAAAACCACTGACATATAGTCCCCGTGATGAGGGCCAGATTGGGAGACATCAGTCGTCTTACCTGTCCTTTCTTTCTCAGCCAATTAAATTCAACATTTTGCAGAAAGGAGAGGTAGTAAAGTGGTAAAGTAGGTCGTTTTTGTTTCTGTCAATTTGTTCGAACACCGCCGTGTTTGAGGCCAATTATACACATACTGAGGAGGTATAGTGTCGTTAATTTATTCAAAAAGAAAGAGGGCAAGAACGCCTTCAGCGAGGGAGGGAGAGAGAGTAAGAGAGAGAGAGAGAGAGAGAGAGAGAGAGAGAGTGAGTGAGAGAGAGAGAGAGAGAGAGAGAGAGAGAGAGAGAGAGAGAGAGAGAGAGAGAGACGTGCGCATCAAGTAGGCTATTTGGCATACGTACGACACAAAACGAGAGAGAGAGAGAGACATGTGTACGATAATAGGCTACTTGGTGCACACACAACATGGAGTAGCATGGGTCAGTTCTATGTAAGAAAACACAAGCGGGGGAAAGACATAAATTCGGTGATCACGTACACACAAATACCGGATAGGGCGTGACAGTACATACATCAAGCGCAGAAACTTAAGACGGAGACACAGGGCTACGTTGAGTATGGGGACCTCTCCTTTCCTGTCCTCTTTCCTATGCACGCTGCGTATTTTCAGTATTTTTGTAGTTTATCTTGGGGGGGGGTGTCGGACCTTTTACTCCCCTCCCTTTGATCGATAGACAAGCACTTCAATCATACGATGACGTTCTCTTCAAGCGACCCAAGCTTATGAAATGCATACACATTCATACCGTATAATTGTAGCACACACGCACAGTCATACCATACAGTTTTTCACGTTCCCAATGGTGGTCTGCACTTCGCGCACTATCCCACAACGTTTGTCTATGTTTTTCCCTATATTGAGCACGGTGCGGTCCATGTCCACTCCATTCTTCAGTCGGAACTTCGTTGTGACCTATAGAGAGGGAAAAGAGGGGGGGGGGGATGTGCAGTATTCAAAGTACGTTAGCGCGCGTAGACACGAAAAAGTTCTACTTACCACGTACCAGGCTAGTTGCAGGGGCGGGTAATACCACAGACCTACTATATCCTTCCCTTCGACTATACAAGATGCTCCATTTTATTCGCCTCCTAAATTCGGTTTCCCTTGTCGTGCATTTGTTTCTCAATTGGTCGCATATTATAAGGTAAGGTACCGTACCTTGCATTCGGCAGATACCTTAAGCTATAGTAAACCATTTTCTAACAAGTCTGAAAAAAGATAGGCGTGATGGGTACAAATTTCATTAATTCAAAATTCAGGCAAAAAGAAAAAGGGTCTGCATTATCTGCCTTCTATTGCTTGGGAGTAACAATCATTAAAAACCTCTACCAACCTAGATGATCAGTTATGACGCCAATTCCGTAATTCCTTCGAAGAGCCTTTTATTTAAAACAGTGTCAGTATACAAATACGGGCCTACAACCGTTACAGGCCGGCCACGGTGTGCGAGGCGTTGGGTATCATGAGCAATTCTACCTTAACATGAAAAAAATTAAAAATTGACAATAAAAAATTGGAAATGCCAGCATGAATAAGGTTGTTTGTATGCTCGATCAGTACCCTCCCCGTCCCTCCGCCCATCATGTGTGAAAACATCGCGTTCATATCCTGTTAACATAAATGTAAAAAAAAACTGAAACGCCATAGGGAGTTGTAGGCCCTTCCTACATCCGCGCCATTTTGGGGCGAGGTCGGGCGGGTCCAGCGTACAGTCTAAGTCCTTCCGCTAACTAGCTGCCAGACCAGAATCCCTTTCGGCAGTTCGAGAACTTTCGTTAGAGCCAACGGAAAGAACAGACAGCATGGATCGTGGTTCGGGGGTGGGGAAGCACAGTTTTTGGTCCTACCGGGTCATGTTGAGGTTCCACCGGAACTGATCCGAGCGGCTAGGCTACAGTGTCTCTTGATAATTCAAACAGAAGCTTGCGTCAGCATGGCGTCACCACGGTCTCGCAGCAATGCCATGATCCATTCTCAGGGCGGGACAGAAGGCGGGTCTCGCTGCCGATGCCTTGAATCAGTCTCTCTCAGGGCACCAAAAGGGACGTAAGATGGCTGCCGCCCGGGGTAAAGACAAGTTAATGTGGAATGATCGAGCAATAGCGGAGGTTGCCCCCACCGGAAGTCCACGGGATTCGAATGTCAATGACTCCCGCAGAATCTGCAAAGTTGAGAGGGTGTTTTTCAAGGGTGGGGCCCACGCCCGAGCAGACAAGCTTCCGAGTCCAGGGCCGTCTTTCGGTGGGCCAGGCCTGGATCCGAAGAACCGACCGCCAGAGTCCAGAGGCAGCAGCAGCAGCAGCTCTTCGTTACAGCCACCGGGGTGGGTCCCCCGATCACTCTGCTGCGGGGACCCACCTCTCAAGTCAAACGCTAATGGCAATCTTGGTGCAGAAAGGAACCCGCGCCTGGGTGGCTGTCCGGCAGGCAAGACGTGAATGGCTGTCTTGCTGCAGCTGGCCGGTGAGTGCAGGGGCGCCTACTCATCTGGGCGGCGAGTGAAACGGCTGGGTGCAACTCAGCTGGCCGGCGAATGAAACGGCGGGGTGCAACTCAGCTGGCCGACGAGTGAAACGGCAGGGTGCAACTCAGCTGGCCGGCGAGTGAAACGGAAGGGGTGCCTTCTCTGTTGGCGAGCCTCCACCTGGGGAGGCGGGGGAGGCCCGTCCGCGTCGCTTCCCCCCTGCCAGGGCACCCTTCGCTGCCGGTCGAAGCAGAGAATGGGAAGACCAATACAACGTGGTGGACTCCACCTTGGCGCTGCCAGGGCCTCGGCGCTGCGTGTAGCCTCCGGCCCATTCGCACAACCGTCCGCCACTGATGCCGCCTCACAGGCCGATGGATTTTGCAGGTCTTTTTATAGCCCAAAGTCGACCAAAAGGACCGCACAAAACAGGCCAATGTTGCAACTTCGAGGAAGGAGAGGCGAGGACGGTGTCACGCGGACGTAAATGCTTTGGGATGGAGGTTGCATCAGACTGTCATGTAAATAGTTGTTTAAAACGTGTTTTAACTTGTTCGCCCTGTCGGAATGTTGTTATACCTATAAGTTATTAAAATGTTTTAATCATACTACTTTGTTGGAGTGTTGTACATATTTGCAATCTGGCAACGAGCACAAGGATGTTACTGTGTAATCGGAAAATGGCATAGTCCAATTGTGCGTGATCTAGCCCAGTTCGGTGACGTCGATGGTGGGTATCAGCAGGCTTCCGGTTGTGCAGGATTTTTGTCGTGTTTACTGGGCGGGGTGGGTGGTAGGGCAGACATGTTTAGGCAGCGAGAGCGACGGAGCCGAGCTACCTCGTGGCCGTCTTGACCGTGAGCTTGGCTCCTTCCCCTAGTTTCATATATCCCACAAAGGGCTATTTCTTAGTGTTTCTTTTAGTTTTGTAGGGTCAAAAAGGATCCCACCAGTGGCCACTGACTCTCGGGGTCCCCCTTTGTATATTTTATGCCATAGCTTGCTATAAGCTACGGCGACTAGTCCATATTTAGTGAACATGTCCTTATGAGGGGTGCCTTCCAGTGGAGCCGGATGGTTCACCTCTAATAAGCGGTCCGGGCAGAACCAACTACCCATCAGTGGGGAGAAGACAGGCATGACGGGTTACAACGGGGACAAAAGTCTGCACTACCTATCTTTTCACTGCTTGCAAAGACTAGACAGAATATCTCTTTTCCTTGTTATTTGCAAGCAGAGAATACCTCCAAAGAACCAATATCGAACAACTGGTGTTCGGACAATCAATCAATCAATGGGGAGATAAAAATAGGCACGACGGGTTACAATGGGGACAAAAGTTACCTACCCTTCACTATTTGCAAAGACTAGACAGAATATTTCTATTCTACGTTATTTGCAAACAGAGAATATCTCAAAGAGCACTATTCTTCAAAACAATCAATGTTCGGACAATCAATCAGTGGGGAGATAAAGATAGGCACGACGGGTTACAATGGGGACAAAAGTCTGCGTTACCTACCCTTCACTATCTGCAAAGGAAGAGAGAGTATTTCTACTTTTCTCCGTTTGTAGACAGCGAATATCTCAAAGAGAACAATCAATAAGCAATACTAGTATTTTCAATCAATCAATCAATCGTTTCGCAATTTGTCGTGTTTCACGACCTTTCCCGGACCACATGGACAGTTTCTCGTCTTCCGCCTCCAGCGCCCGATCGTCCTCTACTCTCCGTATTTGCCGCGGCACTCCTGATGGTTCCCAGTCAGGACCGTAGATCACTCGAGAGAGGTCTGCTCGGAACCAGTGAAGTTCGGATGATCGGCTGCCAGAGGAGGGTCTATCGGGCAGGAGCTCTCCCGATCGCTGCAGTCGTTCACTCTGTCGTTGGGACCTCTCTCACTGGATCCACGTGTCGCTGATGGGCCCCACGCTTGGGACGCCAATTGTTAAATGGTGGCGGCAGTCGTAGTCGATAACCTTTCAAGTATTGCCCGGCGGTAATCGCCTCTTATACCATTCGATGCTAAACCAACAAAGAGGCAGGCGCCGGAGACTGGAAGGCAGGAAACAAGGTTTTATTCTCTCCGGAGGAGAACACATCAGGTCAGACAGCAAGGTATCGTCATGAGGTGCTCTAACTGCATCTCTGAGGCCTGGCCTCTTATACACAGGTTTATGACTTTATTGCAGGTTTATCATACATGGCACATTCTTGAGATCGCTTTAATACATGAAAGAACATCCTCAGAATCCCCACTTCAAGCTCGTTCCCACGCATATCTATAGTGGAAGTCCCCACCCCACCCACAGTAGGAGATGGCTATCACACAGCTGGACATTCCGCCAATTCCCGGGGGTGTGTGCGACCGGTCGGGTCTCAGGGGGTGGGGGGGCCTTGATCTACTGTAATCCCTTTGATGTGGGGTGTTTCCCTTACAGTAGGGGCAATAAACTGCATCCGCAGGGCTAGGTGATGGCCTGGGATCGGTTCGGACAATCGGGCGCAGAGGAAGGGGGTTATCAAAGAGATGCATGACCATGTATGGGATGTCGGTCAGGCGTGGGATGTGGTTCCATGGCAGGGTCGCGCAGAAGGAGAGGGTTTATGGCCCGTGTATGAGAGAGCGGGGGTGGCCGGCGCGCGGGGGAATGCTCGCAGCACCAGGGGGACGCGCTGGCGATCGGCAATGAGCAGAGAGAGAGACCAGGGTGCCTAAAATGGCTGCCGTGCGTACTCCTGTGTGTTGCGCTGGGGAGAGACAAGATGGCGCAGATAATGTTCAGTTACGAACTAAATTTCCACAAAAGGATAGATGGATGAGAGAAAGGATGGATGAGTCATAGGGTCAATGGATGGATTCATGAGTGGATGACTAGATGGGTGGGTGGATGGATGGAAGGAAGGATGGCTAAGTAAAATGGTCGATGGAGAGAGAAAGGGAGGATGGATGGATGACTGAAAGGGTGGATGGGTGGAAGGATGAGTGACTGGGTGGATGGATGAGTAAGTGAAAGGATGGCTGGATGGGTGAAAGGGTAAATGGCTGGATGGATGAGTGACTGGATGGATGGGTGGAAGAGTGGATGGATGAGTGTACAGATGGATAGGGTGAAAGGGTGGATGGATGGATAATGGATGGATGAGTGAAAGGATGGATGAAGGGATGGATGAGTGAAATAATAGATGGAAGGATACATGATGGATAGGTTTGCAAAGGGTTGAATATATTTGGATATGGCTGGGCTTACTTATATACTATTGCGCGACCTCCTCTGATGTGTCTGTAAAACTTACTTATTGTCCTGAAGTTTTGTCCTGAATTTTGACCTCCTGTCCTGAATTTGTGTCCTGAATTTTGACCCTTTGTCCTGAATTCTTACACTCACCGTCCTGAATTTGCACCAATGCCAGTTGGTCACCCTACCCTTATCTCTTCGGACATCTATAACCAGATAAAGGTACCGTTTTTTTTAAATTAACTTTCGGCTTTATATAGTGGTTTTCCTGTTGTTTATCTGTTTGGACCCCCCTGCTTGTAACCATCTTGCACAGAGTGTTCGATTCAAAATGGGAAAGCGCAAAGTTACTGAGGAGGGCTCGAAGGATGCCACAATAAAAAAGGCGAAGAAGAGTAAATCGTCCTTGAACCTTGCTGATGGGGGAGGGGAGGGGAGGGGGAGGTAGGGTGTTGGACCACATCAATACTTCATTGTCCGAATGTGAAGGCCTTCTTGACCCAAATCCAATGAGTATCCCTGAACACAGCACACAGACACCCAGAAACTCTATACACACTACCCACAACGGCTGCATTCCATTCATCTTTAATAGAGTAAAGAGAAAGAAACCTCCTTCAGCTGTTCCTAGACTTAGTCATAGTGAGATTGATAAAGAAGTCATAGAGGAGCAAGGGTCTGCAGATGATCTTTAAGCTTTTCCTTGTAGTAACAGCTTTGTTCCACTCACGGACAACACAGACTCACCAGATAAGCACTCTCATTTGAGAAGTGGGATTCAAAAAGGGGGCATAGACGTAAATAGACGGCTTTACAAGGAGGCACTCTCACCTTCAGGCGTTGTCTCCTGTTTTAGCAATGAAGCAGTCCATGCTAGCAAAACCACAGTTACCCACTTAAATTCCACACTCGGTAAGATGTATACGCAAAGATCATTATCAGCCCAAATAACTAACATAGTAGAAGAAATAGGAGCGCTTAAGGCAGCAGTGGGTAGTTTCTCTGAATCCTTTAGCAAGGTACTTACCAATGTTCAATTCCTAAGAGAAATCTAGGATCTAAGTCCATCTGTCTGGCAAATGGCGAGGGGGGCTGGTTGACCCCCGTTCGATAATAGGGGAACCCCAGCGGCCTAACACAGGTGGCAGAGGCAGCAGCGAAATCTTTGGGAGTGCCAAGGGTGTCCATCAAGATCTTAAGTATTTGGGCGGGGCATTCTCTAACAGGGCAGGCCATCACCAATTTCCAATTCAGAATCAAGTGCAGGGCTCTCAAGCAAGTACCTCGCTCCCGCAGGCATATAGGTATTCCATCCTCCAAGGAACTGGTAGCTCTCCCGCGTGGAAGCGGACAATATATCTGACTAATGTACCTAAGCTCTTTTACCCAGGTCATGTACTGAAGTTGAGGACATGCTGATTAACAAATCCATCCAATGGATTCGGCAAGTAAGGGGATGTTGAGCCATAATAAGGGACGATATGGTTAGGGCTAAAAGACACTCTCCCCCGGGGACTGTTACCGATGCCATTGCCCTTACCCTATCACACCGCGATCTGGTTGAAAATCTGGTAGCCTTTGACCTACTCACCCAACAACTCACCAAAACCAATATTTGCCTCAAATACAGCCTTCCGGATAAGATTGATTCCCAACCACTTTGTAGCACTTCAATCCACCGTGTCCCCACTTAGAGAGATAGATTGATGGTCTCCACCAACCCCCCGCTGTCAGCTCACAGGCTGTTAAATTAGTACACAGTAGCGAGTATACCATCCCTTGTTCTGAAGGAAAATTTCCAACCAAGATAAGTTCTCCCTGTAGACCAGGGAGTGAGTATGACCAGACGCCAGAACCCATAATCCCTAGGGCCAGTTCGACACCAGATAAACATCTAATGTCACGCACAATACAGTACTATCCTGGAACATTGCTGGGTTGAGACATAGGGGTGTCTCTCCCGACTGGAACAATATTATAGAAAAGTTTGTCACTTGTGCCTTTCAGGAAACCTGGTCTACGGACACACTGTATCACCCTGGATACCTAAACTACTAAATCCTGGCTACCCAGGGTGCTAGGGTTCATCCATTTGGGGGTCTTACACTCTGGATCAGACAGGTCTTAAGATAATGGTATTACCCACAGGGAGTAACGATATAGTCGCAATTAGACTGGCATGTGGTCCATATGGAAATACTGACATCTTCAATGTATACGCTAGAGGTCACAACGGGGGGTCGGAGATCCAAAACCATCCACGCTTTAGGCGAGCTTCTAGATACTCTTTCAGGGGAAGCCTCAGTAGTTATAGTTGGGGATCTAAACTGGACGTACAAACCTTTTGATAGTGAGGATAATGACCTGGCATGGTAGGAGGATGAGCAGTGGGGTGTCCCACTCTTGAAACAAACTCCTATTAAAAGATGGACCAATGCTGCTATTCAATTGAAAGCCCTTGGTCTACAATATGGTCTAGGGGTGGCTGACGGGAGATCTACCTCCAATAGACAAGGGGCAAATACGTTTAACAATAGGCATGACTCAAGTCGCATTGATTATCTCCTAGTTGGCTTGAACCTATGGCATACTCTTGAGGAAAATGCAGTGCTTGGTTTGTAAAATATTAAGTGCCAGGGCTCTGACCAGGAGGCCACTGCAGCTTACACCACCCATCGCCCTTGTCATCGCTGTCAAAACATTTACTAACCATCTCTCTTGCATGTAAATGCGACAGTTCAGATTATTCCAGGTCCCCAAAAATAAAGGAATGGCTGGGGAGGCAGGAATTAGCAATCTTAATGTATATTGTAGTCTTGAACTACTGTTGTTCTGCTCATCTCTAAATTAGATGAGCAGCGCCACTATGTGGTGGACTGTTCCAAGTATGGTGTTGACAATTAGGTGCTGGTATCCAGCACCGGAAACAAATTAAATACTGGTGCTGAGCCCCCGAAAGCACCGGCTCAAATTAAGCACTGAGGATATGGCTGTACAGGCACACATGGAGAGTGACCGTGACCCACCCTGCTCTAGGTTCGTATTCAGGGAATTATGTGCACAAGCACAAATTGACAACTTACCTACTACTAGTCATCTCCAGCTCTCAAATAACATTCCGTGAGTGTGAGAAGTTGGCCTGATGTATGATGTCACTAGTTCTAGTGTACACCTTATATCAGTCCAAATACCCTTATGGTGATTGGTTGTAAAGTCAACCTTATAGACCAGCTATCCTAGTGGTAGCATGGACAAGAGCAGTCTTAGGCTAAACTCTGAATGGCATGTGAAGCCAGCTGTGATACCATATATAATCCCTTGAATACCAAATGAAAGGACACCACAACAGATATATATATAAAATAAAGTGTATTTATTCTAGTCAAACCCTCAGCACTCTTTATGAGATTAGAGGTAAGTACAACACAGTCTTATTTAAGCATACATTAAGTCACACAGGTAAGTAATACAGTTAGGCCCTAGGGGCCACGCAAACCATATACTAAGTAAGTGGTATAAGAACCACTGTCACGGAAATAGAATAGGCCTAGGCCTAGGGAATCGCTGGGGCTACACTACACTAGCGTTAGTTAGGAAGTGGGAGGCCCACGGGATTCGTGTGCAGAGTGGAAACACTCACGCGTAATGCGTAAAAGTCAATAGCAATAGTACAGTTTAGAAAACGGTAGATTTAGGACACTTCCGGAGTAGCTAGGAAGTTGAGACTTGAAAACTCGACACTAGGATAGTCACTATCCTGATGAGCACCGGAGTACCCAAGTTACCTAGCCCACAGGCTGCGGGTGCATGGGGTGAAGATGCGTCGTTTTCGTCGTCGACTCCTATGGATGCCTGAAGAAAGATGCTGACAGGCAGTCAGTGAAGAGTGTCCGGTGGATCCCAAGGCTGGGATCAAGAAGAGAGGAAACCTGCAAGCAGAAGGGACAGAGTCAAGGTCACTAGCCAGTGACCACGTGGAACCAGGAAGGAACCAGGCGATGTCGTGAAGATTGCAGGTGAAGGTGAAGCTTGTCGCTGCAGCCAGGAGGACCAGGAAGCGTCGAGGACAACCAGGACCAGGAGGCGAGCTGTCCCACGAAGGCTCTTGCTGTCGGCGGCGTCGAAGTTGGACTAGAACTCACCAAGCCTTGGCAAGCGGAACCCACGAAGAACGGAGGACTTGCTTCTGGTGCAGACCAGGAAGGTCTGGGGTGCTTCTTCTTTGCAGAGAAGCGGGAGCCAGTCTGGAGGAGCCAAACCAGCGCAGAAGATTTCAGGGTGCGTCGTCCCAAAGGCCACTAGCCAGCGGGCAAGCAACCGGACAGACGCGGCAAGCAGGAAAATGCTGAAGGGCCCCACGCAGGACTCGTGGAGTGTGGGGGGCTGATCTTCGGTGCAGATGGTGCTTGGGGTTGGGGCTTCTCAATCCCCGGTGCACAACTTCGAGGGTACCTCAGAAGCTGCGCTTTAAGTTACTAGCCACTTTTTCCAGGTAGCCGGTCCCACGTCGCTCGTCGCCTCCACGGATCTCAGCTCTGCTGTAGATGTGGATCAGGGTCGGAGAAGTCTGGAAGTCAAGGCTCTGGTCAGGCTCTGCAGTCGGTTCCTCGTAGAACGTGGGCAAAGCAAAGGGTAGTCTCTTGATGGTGCCTGTTTGCACAGGGTAGCCACTCCTTGGCTACAAGGGAGATTCTTCAGTCTTCTTCTTTCGTCGAATGTCGAAGGTCCAGAGTTTCTGTTCAGTTTTGCAGGTTCAGGATAATCTAAAGTCTTGAGGCCCAACTCCCACTCTTATACTAATCTGGGGGGCTGGGATACCTGCTAGGTCACGCCTTATGGGTGGGACCTGGGAGGGGGTGGTTACACCCACTTCCCTTTGTCCAGTTTCGCGCCAGAACTGGGGCTGGAGTGCCCCAGCGCCGGTTTGAACTGGACTATGCAAGGAACACCTTGTGTGCCCCAGGCATGTCTCATTCCTTTCAGCCCACCCTGCCCCAATACACTAAAGGCTGTCTGGGGAGGTGCTAGCACCTCCCCAAGCAGGAAACCTATTGTCCAGGCCTCCCAGGCTGGGATCACTCCCAGCAGCAGGAGGTCAGACTTGTGTCTGTGGCAGCAGCATCCATTTTGTGATGCTGAGGCTTTGGTTAGAGTTAAACAGCAAAGTAGGATTTTAACATGTCTCTCCCTCTAGAAGGGGGGAATAATATCCTCATCACCAGAAATGGTATGGGGGTATTATTCCAAAGTGTTAGACACCTTACACGACATGTTTTGATAAAGCCAAACCATAGTTACCATAACCGTTTAAGATTATAAGGCACTTTAAGAGTATATGGTAGGCTATATCATAGAACAGCTATAAGGACATGGTTCCGAAAGCTGCAGACAGGCTCAGCTCATGCTAGAGCACCATCTCACATGTTACCACGCACTCTGCCTCCAGGATTGTTAAGGCCTGCCATAGGAGTGACTGATAGGTACACATGTGTCTATATATAAGGGTAGATATAGGCATACTATATCTAAGCAAGGGGTGATTACACGACCTTGCCCCAGCTGAGTGATCAGCCAGTTGTGTCTGATTGGAAGGCCAGACCAGGGGTGGCATAATACATGCTGCAGCCCCTGGGAGGCCTAGGGTACACCTATGCCCTGGGTACCTAGGGTACACTGTACAGGGTCCAATAAGGTGATCCTTACCAATTGGGAATGTACCTAGGGTACATGGAGTCCTTTTTAAAGAGAGAGCAGACAGCCTGAGACCCTGAATGGCAGGATCTCAGGCCAACTAAGTCGAAAAACCAGCTAGACACTAGGCAAAAAGTTGGGGGTAACCATAGTCAGATATCCACCTTCCTACACAACCCCCCCCCAAACGAAAGGAGATAAGGCTGGCCTTGACAAGGTAAGCCTCTATTGCCTAAGTGGCCATATAAGGAAGAACCAGCACTGGCATGGTTACCCCCTGTCTCATGGTCAACTAAGCAATCCCTCACCCTAAAGGTATCATAGGGTCTCCACCATAGGGAATCACTACCTTTGGTGTGTCTTTGCAAAGTAAAAGGCTGGTGTTGAGATGGAGTACTGAAGTGAGTGTCCTCAAAGTGAGGCCTCAGCTTCCTCCAATCATCCTCCACCATGGATGCCTTTCTTTCTTTCACTGAGTTGCACTGTGCTCTCAGGGTCAGCCTCTGGCTACCTAAAGCTGGAGGCTGGGTCCCTTTTGTGGGCTTACTGGAGGGACAGGTCAGGTTTGGGGCCCTAAGGTCCCATGTTTGCCTGTGCCCAACAGAATCCCTCTGGGGGAGGTCCCTAACTACCTGTAAAGGGGATCCCTCAGGAATGTTTTTACCCATCACCTGGCTAGGGCTACTAGCCAGGCAATCCCCATTCTTTTGATGGGGGGGTTCTTGTGGACAGGGGCCCTCTTGGGGTCCACTGGCCTCCCTGACCTCTGCAGCCCTGGGCTGACTGAGGCAGGGTAGAGAGAGGCAGGCTACCTGCACCAGACTGGGTCCCACCTTGGAAGGGGCCACTGACATCAGAGGCTCTGCCAGGCCAGGCCTGGCTACCTCTGGGGCAGTTCCTTCACAAGGGGTGAGGTCAGATCCCTGAGGAGGCTGACCTTTTCCTAATGTCTGGGGAGAGGGAGACTTTTCTTCCTCCCCACTACTCTCTGTTTGTGTGGAGTGATCCATAGTTTCAGGCTTCACTACACCTATGTCAGTCTGAGTATGGGCTGAGACCATTACAGCCTTGCCAACCTTTTCAGGGAGGCACTCAGTTTGGGTTTGAGCTGTGACTGTCACAGCTCTGCCAATCTCTACAGGGAAGTCTGTCTTTGCCTGGGCTGTGGCTACCACTGCCCTTCCAACCTTTTCAGGGAGGAAATCTACTTGGACAGGGGTTGTGGCTGGCACAACCCCACTACCCTTTTTTGAAAGGCCTACCATTTTAGAATGGGTGTCTTGTTCAACTTCAGCCCAAGCTGAGAATTCTAAGTCATTCCCCAGTAAGCAGTCCACAGGCAAGGTTGGAGACACTGCCACCCTTTTAGGGCCAGTGACACCTCCCCAGCTGAGACATACCTCTGCCATGGGATGACTATTCTGTTTGCCATCAATGTTAGTTACCTGGTATGAGAAACCAGGCAAAAGCTGCTCAGAGGGAACTAGCCTATGGGCCACCATAGTGATGCTAGCTCCAGTGTCTCTGTAGGCCTCAGCTTTTCTACCATTGATGTAGGGCTCCTGTCTGTACCTACCCAAAGTGTTGGGACAGGCAGTGAAGTTGGCAAACCCCATGCCACCATCACAAACAAGAGTAGCTGCTGTAGGGGAATTGGCTAAGCCAGGATCCCCCTGTGTTCCCCAAGAAAACCCAACCAAATTTTGGGGGGCACTCCCACCACCTGGGGGATTACTGCTGACAGTAATAGGTGGTGTGACAGGAGTAGTTGGAGGAACAGTTTTGTTTTTAGCCCTTGGGCAACTGCTGTCAGTTTTCCAATGCCCAGGAGTTTTACACTCATGGCAGTAAGGCTTTTTAACTGTGGTAGAGGAGGGAGCTTGGGACCCACCACCCTGTGTGGAGTTTTGGGGCCCTGAGGAAGATTTCTCTTTTGTTTTATCCCCACCCTTCTCTTGAGGCTTGGTGGTATCTTTCTTTTGGTCACCACCCTGATTTTTAGGCCTAATCCTGGTCCTGACCCATTTATCTGCCCTCTTTCCCAATTCTTGGGGAGAGGTCAAATCTGAGTCTACCAGGTGTTGATGGAGAAGCTGGTTCTGACAATTACTAAGGATCTGCTCCCTCATAATCAAGTTGTACAATCCTGTATAGTCCTGCACCTTGCTGCCAGTTAACCAACCTTCCAAAGCCTTAGTGGCACAATCCACAAAATCAGACCAGTCCTGTGTCTGTGTCTTCTGGGTGTCTCTGAACAACAACCTATATTGCTCAGTGGTTAAGCCAAACCCATCTATCAGAGCACTCTTCAGGACTTTGTAATTGTTAGCATCCTCATCACTGACTGTGAGGAGCTTGTCTCTACCTTTGTCAGAAAAGGAGAGCCACAAGATAGCTGCCCACTGACTCTGGGGTACCTGCTGTACTTTGCAGGCCCTCTCCAAAGCAGTCATCCACTTGTGGATGTCATCCCCATTCTGATATGGGGGGACTATCTTGCTTAGGTTTCTATGGTCATAAGACCTATCCCTATCTCTAGGAATGTTGCTGCCACCAGTGGGTTCTGACCCACACAATTTTTGCTCTCTAGCCAGAGCAAGCTTTTCTTTGGCAAGGGCAAGTTCTTCCCTCTGAATCCTCAGATTAGCTTCCCTCATTCTGGCTTCATGCTCCTTTCTCTCAGGGGAAGTCATTCCCCTGTGAGAGGAAACACTAGAGATGCTAGAGACCTGGGAGTGGATGGATTCCCTTGAAGGGGATCTGTCCCTCCTGTTTCTCTGGTTAAGCCTACTTGGGGGTCTGTATAGGGGGACCCCATGCAAACTCCCATGTAAACTTAGGTTAGCCTGGCTAAGTCTTCCTACTTGGCCCTGGCTGTCTACCTCTCCATCTGAAGCCCCATCTGACTCCTCTGTGGTGGGTAGACCCTCCTCTGTACCTAGGGTACCTGCCTGAGATGCCCTAAGAGTATCATACTCCTCTAGGAGTTGTCTTAACTGAAGGAGGGTAGGGTTTGCACCCTGTTTTATTCCTCTGGAGGTACACAAGTGTCTCATCTCCTGGAATGTTAAGGTATCATATCTAGAGGGGGTCTTTTGCAGACCTGACCCTCCTGAGAGAGAATCTACTTGATCTCCTCTCAGAGACATGATCTAGTGAGGGTGTGGTGTGTGCACCTACCTACACTAGTTGTTTCTACTAAACCTCTCTAGTAGTTGTAGTCAGGGTGTGTTACTCCCTTCAACCTACAACTACTAAGTCCAGTAGGACTTAAGTATTATAATCTATGTTATATGTACCTAGACAATATCTGTGTGATCTTTCAATTTAGTATCTCAAGATTACAATGGTATTACAACAGCAAGCTCAGATCCCAACCGCTGCTCACCAATGTGAGAAGTTGGCCTGATGTATGATGTCACTAGTTCTAGTGTACACCTTATATCAGTCCAAATACCCTTATGGTGATTGGTTGTAAAGTCAACCTTATAGACCAGCTATCCTAGTGGTAGCATGGACAAGAGCAGTCTTAGGCTAAACTCTGAATGGCATGTGAAGCCAGCTGTGATACCATATATAATCCCTTGAATACCAAATGAAAGGACACCACAACAGATATATATATAAAATAAAGTGTATTTATTCTAGTCAAACCCTCAGCACTCTTTATGAGATTAGAGGTAAGTACAACACAGTCTTATTTAAGCATACATTAAGTCACACAGGTAAGTAATACAGTTAGGCCCTAGGGGCCACGCAAACCATATACTAAGTAAGTGGTATAAGAACCACTGTCACGGAAATAGAATAGGCCTAGGCCTAGGGAATCGCTGGGGCTACACTACACTAGCGTTAGTTAGGAAGTGGGAGGCCCACGGGATTCGTGTGCAGAGTGGAAACACTCACGCGTAATGCGTAAAAGTCAATAGCAATAGTACAGTTTAGAAAACGGTAGATTTAGGACACTTCCGGAGTAGCTAGGAAGTTGAGACTTGAAAACTAGACACTAGGATAGTCACTATCCTGATGAGCACCGGAGTACCCAAGTTACCTAGCCCACAGGCTGCGGGTGCATAGGGGTGAAGATGCGTCGTTTTCGTCGTCGACTCCTATGGATGCCTGAAGAAAGATGCTGACAGGCAGTCAGTGAAGAGTGTCCGGTGGATCCCAAGGCTGGGATCAAGAAGAGAGGAAACCTGCAAGCAGAAGGGACAGAGTCAAGGTCACTAGCCAGTGACCACGTGGAACCAGGAAGGAACCAGGCGATGTCGTGAAGATTGCAGGTGAAGGTGAAGCTTGTCGCTGCAGCCAGGAGGACCAGGAAGCGTCGAGGACAACCAGGACCAGGAGGCGAGCTGTCCCACGAAGGCTCTTGCTGTCGGCGGCGTCGAAGTTGAACTAGAACTCACCAAGCCTTGGCAAGCGGAACCCACGAAGAACGGAGGACTTGCTTCTGGTGCAGACCAGGAAGGTCTGGGGTGCTTCTTCTTTGCAGAGAAGTGGGAGCCAGTCTGGAGGAGCCAAACCAGCGCAGAAGATTTCAGGGTGCGTCGTCCCAAAGGCCACTAGCCAGCGGGCAAGCAACCGGACAGACGCGGCAAGCAGGAAAATGCTGAAGGGCCCCACGCAGGACTCGTGGAGTGTGGGGGGCTGATCTTCGGTGCAGATGGTGCTTGGGGTTGGGGCTTCTCAATCCCCGGTGCACAACTTCGAGGGTACCTCAGAAGCTGCGCTTTAAGTTACTAGCCACTTTTTCCAGGTAGCCGGTCCCACGTCGCTCGTCGCCTCCACGGATCTCAGCTCTGCTGTAGATGTGGATCAGGGTCGGAGAAGTCTGGAAGTCAAGGCTCTGGTCAGGCTCTGCAGTCGGTTCCTCGTAGAACGTGGGCAAAGCCAAGGGTAGTCTCTTGATGGTGCCTGTTTGCACAGGGTAGCCACTCCTTGGCTACAAGGGAGATTCTTCAGTCTTCTTCTTTCGTCGAATGTCGAAGGTCCAGAGTTTCTGTTCAGTTTTGCAGGTTCAGGATAATCTAAAGTCTTGAGGCCCAACTCCCACTCTTATACTAATCTGAGGGGCTGGGATACCTGCTAGGTCACGCCTTATGGGTGGGACCTGGGAGGGGGTGGTTACACCCACTTCCCTTTGTCCAGTTTCGCGCCAGAGCTGGGGCTGGAGTGCCCCAGCGCCGGTTTGAACTGGACTATGCAAGGAACACCTTGTGTGCCCCAGGCATGTCTCATTCCTTTCAGCCCACCCTGCCCCAATACACTAAAGGCTGTCTGGGGAGGTGCTAGCACCTCCCCAAGCAGGAAACCTATTGTCCAGGCCTCCCTGGCTGGGATCACTCCCAGCAGCAGGAGGTAAGACTTGTGTCTGTGGCAGCAGCATCCATTTTGTGATGCTGAGGCTTTGGTTAGAGTTAAACAGCAAAGTAGGATTTTAACATGTCTCTCCCTCTAGAAGGGGGGAATAATATCCTCATCACCAGAAATGGTATGGGGGTATTATTCCAAAGTGTTAGACACCTTACACGACATGTTTTGATAAAGCCAAACCATAGTTACCATAACCGTTTAAGATTATAAGGCACTTTAAGAGTATATGGTAGGCTATATCATAGAACAGCTATAAGGACATGGTTCCGAAAGCTGCAGACAGGCTCAGCTCATGCTAGAGCACCATCTCACATGTTACCACGCACTCTGCCTCCAGGATTGTTAAGGCCTGCCATAGGAGTGACTGATAGGTACACATGTGTCTATATATAAGGGTAGATATAGGCATACTATATCTAAGCAAGGGGTGATTACACGACCTTGCCCCAGCTGAGTGATCAGCCAGTTGTGTCTGATTGGAAGGCCAGACCAGGGGTGGCATAATACATGCTGCAGCCCCTGGGAGGCCTAGGGTACACCTATGCCCTGGGTACCTAGGGTACACTGTACAGGGTCCAATAAGGTGATCCTTACCAATGGGGAATGTACCTAGGGTATATGGAGTCCTTTTTAAAGAGAGAGCAGACAGCCTGAGACCCTGAATGGCAGGATCTCAGGCCAACTAAGTCGAAAAACCAGCTAGACACTAGGCAAAAAGTTGGGGGTAACCATAGTCAGATATCCACCTTCCTAGAGTGAGTTAAATGGCCCATGTACCTAGAATGCCCAGTAATATTGTTCTCCTTACTAGTGAGATGGAAAGTACAGTAAAAGCGATGGAGATGTGTCTCCTTAACCCCCGGCCGCCAAACAAAATTACACAGCTGCACAATGTATTATTTTCAAAAAATGCACACTTACTTCCAACGACCGTGCAGGGTAAAGGTGAAAGATACTCAGTCAAAGCATCATTGGTACAACAAAGATTGTAGGTACGCCCGTGGTGCCCTTGGTAAGGTAATCAAGTCAGGTGATGTGGCGAGAGTGTGAACCGCTAGGTCCAGCTATAAGAAGGTGATCCTCAGTGCCCCAAAAATCTGGGATGAGGATAGATTGTTGGAATTAAAATGGGCTTGTGGCAGTAACAATTCCCTACGGTTCTGGAATCTGGTGAAATGGGGTAGTGGAGGAGCAGCACCGCCTCCGGAAAATCATGTTGATCCAGGTGTGTGGGTTAGTCACTTGGCTTCCCGATATGCTTGTGATGAAGTAGAGGATAGTGGACCTCTACCGATTCACTTTTACCCTACCGGAAAAGTATTTGAAGAGGCAGAACTAAGTTCTGCCCTTAGTGCTATTACAGGAGGACAAGCACCATGGATAGATTGTGTTCCCGCCGATATCTTCCTGTAGGACAGATCCAAATGGACCCGATATATACAATTATCAGCTAATGCAATTACCCATGGGACCCCTATCCCAGACACTTGGCGGTGGCGGAGATAATCCCTGTATATAAAAAAGGAGACAAATCAATGCCTGGTAACTACAGGCCAAAAAGCCTTATAGATGCCATATAAAAAGTGGTGGCTGGCCTTGCTCTGGCCAAGGCTCAAGTATGGATAGACGAAAACACCATCCATAGCCCTCTTCAGGCATGTTTCCGGGCGCCGCTCGTAGTCGTTCCTATTGCCTGCAGACCACGTCCTGGAGAACCTTTGCTGCCCGTAACTGGCGAACTCTTGTTGTTGACCTGGGAGCCCGTGTGCTCGGTCATTCTTCCTCCTGTTGGGCGCTAACAACCTGGTGGGGAGAGCTGACGCACTGACACAGGGAGCGGGACTGCGAGGACCAGAAGTGCTAGCGCCTGGATATCGCGCGCACCTGGTGCCTCTTCCCGCCCCCTTTCTCCTCCTACATAGGCAGGCCTCTGGACGCGAACGCGGGACGCGCGCGAAGACCGGGCAAAGAGCGGGCCCTCTGAGGCCCTCCGAGGACCTACGAGACTGGACTGGACCCGTCCCCCTGGCCAAACTGTGATTTAAAAGAACTCAGCGTACAGTAAGTTGCTATTACACTCTATCGCTACGTCATCTACTTGTCAAGTTTATAACATGTCCTCGATTGTGCTGAGTCCGACAATAACGGTGGCTGATAGAGTGGGGACTTTATTGAATGGCACTCTGGATAATTATATTATTAGAACACCATCCGGAGGCTCAACAGAATTTTCACTCGCAGAGCGCCGAGCTGAGCGTCGACGCTCTATTGAAAATATCAAGAATAGGGCACTGTCTGAGCCTAACCCCGCAGCCATTCCTAATAAAGAGTTAGCCCCAGACCTAGCTAATGATACCTTATTCACAGATGGTGTACCTCTTTTGCTGAGAGATTGTGAAGTGCCCAGCACTTGTTCTACTGGAATAGACATTCCAATCTCACCACATAATCCTTTTTGCACTCCCAGTACTTCTGGAGTTTTGATTGCTGTGACACCTATTCCTCCCAAGACCGTACGAGAAAGGTCTAAGAAACCTGTACAAACTACAAATTATGGTCCACCACCTACCAAGAGGAGACGCAAAAGGATGGAACCTTCCAAGCAGAAGCTGAGCTCTACTGACTTTGGGAAGAAGGCTATCCCCTCTAGTACTAATGTTCTAGCTGCTGCAGTTCCCATGGACGTGACTGGAATGGATAATGCTACCATATCATTGTTAACTTCTGCACATACAGAGGGGGAACATAGCACTAAACACAGCTTGGAGGATAATGGGTCTAATACAATACACACCAGTAATCTTTTGGATAGTATTGAGATGATTATGCGAACCTACACTCTAGCAATAGTGGAAAGATTGAAAAATATGGAGAACAGATTAGGGAAAATAGAAGCAGACTTGGGTAAGAAGAGAAGCCCTACTAGACAAAAAGCTAATTTAGAGCCCAAACTGGTCTCAGTTCCTTCCCTAGCGGCTAAATCCGCCAATAACTCTCGACCATCACCTACCGAAATTGTGTCAGTTTTAAATACAACTTCAAATAACCCCACATTAGACGCCCCGTCCTCTAGTAGTCACCCTCTGAGTGGGACAGCTCCTGCTCCTAAACCCGTTCATAATAATTCCACTACTAATCAGACAAATGCTCCTGCAAGTATTGCAACAGTTAAATCCAACTGTTATCCATCAACCTCTGATAATAAATCTACCAGAGATCTGGGCAATCGCCCGATTGGGTCAATGAGACATGAGGAGGGAGGCCTCAGGCAGACCCGGGGGGAACAGTCAAGGAGACCACTACCGGATCTTCCGCCAGAGGCCGTACCATATGTAGTGATTCTCACAGGGGTACCAGAGCTCCCAGTGAACAAGAGGGAAGGTTTTTCCCAACTGAAGAACAAAATAACACACTGGCTGACATCACACAGGCCAATTGCCAGCAACATAGATGGCGAAATAGTCCATGTACGCCGTCTTCAGTGGTTGGGTGGAAGACCTAAAGACATCGGGGGGGACGTGGTTGTGGTCAATTTCAGAGATCACAATGCAGTACGCTACATCCTTAATTGGCCCCAGGTTAACCTTAACAGTAGCATCATCCCACGCCCTCTGACCTACTTCTACCCAAGATCTGTAGTATTTCCTTCCCAACCTGCTCATGGTTACTCTTTTCCTACTACCCACTTCCCCATTATGATGAATAACAGGAATTCAGCCTATGTGCATCATGCAGCCCAATTGCAGAAACACCTGGGTGGAATATAGTACCCACTAGGCCAAGTATTACTGTACATAGGAGCATGGACTATCCAGTACCATTCACTCCACTGGAAATGTCAAATAGGTTTGACATCTTTAGTGGTCTGGATGCCTGTGATTGAAGTCTACAGTCAGGAGGGGAGGAGACAGTGGGTGCACATATTTTAACTGCAGGTGGTTTGGTTGAGGCTTTGGAAGGGAATGTACCCATTGTTTCAAGTATATCTGATGGAGTTTCTAACCCGACTAATGTCATTATAATTGTGCCAAATAATTCTGACCACTGCACACAAACAGACAACCAAGGTAGCCGTGTAAGTGATACAACAATCCATGGTCTAATCAAATATGAAGCTGTCCCTGGAGTCACAGGTTATCTTACCAGGACCAGAGACAGAGGGAGTACTGGCTAACAGCAGCATAGGAGACACTACAAACGTTCACAATCCTTTAAGTAGTAATGTGGAGAGCCAGTTTTTGGTCTCGTGGAATGTGGCAGGTCTCAAGAATAAGATGGCCTCCAGGGATTGGGCTACCTTTATTGATAACTACATGATTGTCAGTATGCAAGAAACATGGGCATTAGAACCCCAACACAGACCAGGGTATCTTCACTTCGCAATAGCTGCAACCAAAATAAATAAAGGAAGACCTAAGGGGGGACTGACCACTTGGGTAAAACAGGATGATGGATTCACAACTACACAACTAGCAATTAACTCAAGGGATATTCTGGGGGTTAAGTTAAAATCTCCCTCATTTGGTGAACTCATTATTTTTAACGTGTACGCCAGGGGAAAGCCGGGAGGGAAATCGTCAGAAGTCGTGGCGGCACTGGGACACTATGTTAGTATTTGGAGGGGAGGTGCTAATATACTAATTTGCGGAGATTTCAACTGCTCCTATAAGCCTCTGGACCACACGGATCTAGAGCTCACTGAGGCAGAGGATATCTGTTGGCAAATCCCCCCCCTTGGTATACCCCCTATTAAACGGTGGACCCAGGCAGCCCTACAACTTAAGACCTTCAGTTTAGAACACGGGTTGAGAGCAGTGAACGGCAGGACACGAGGGGATGAGCAGGGTAATCCAACTTTTAACAACGGACTGAGCACCAGCAGAATTGATTATATTCTGGTCAATCTTGAATTCTGGTCATCAATACGTGATATGACTGTAATTCATCGTATCGAAAGTGACCACAACCCTCTCAGTCTTGAGCTACAGCTTCACAAAGGGCAGGGGTTAACATCAGATGACATAGTAGATGACATCGTCATGGCAAATGATACTCGGCGGGTAAGATGGGCCGAGTGTCTGGGTAAACCCGAAACCATTAGTGAAATGAATGACATGGTAAATGAAGCAATCATTGAAATACAGGGGCAGCTGGATTATGAGGATTACTGCAGCAGGGTAGTCCACTTTCACTCGAGCCTTTTTTTTAAACTAAGTAAATATTTTAGTATTCCGAGGAAGAGGAACTCTGGTAAAGGGAAAAGAAAACCGGAGTCATGGTATGATAAAAACTGCAGGACTGCATACAAATCCCTAGCTGATGCAGTGCGATCCACTGACAGGGAGGCCATTCGGGAGGCAAGGAACCATTACAAATGGACACAAAATGCCGCGAAAAAAGCGTGGGACACTAAATACTGGGAGGAGCTATTGGTAGCCAGCAAGTCCAGAGATCCGACGGACTTCTGGCATCTTGTGAGGTGGGGCACGGGGAACCAAAAACCAACCCCGGTTAATTATGTCCCGCCAGAACATTGGGTTAAGCACTTTAAGTCCCAGTTCGCTAACACAAACAATGTCCCAACACCTGCCCTGGCCTCTTTCAGCCGTCCTTTATTAGCAAACACGCTAGTGTTCACCAAGAAAGATGTTGAATGTGCCCTTAACTTAATACCCAAGGGCAGGGCCCCGGGCTTAGATAAAATTCCTGCAGATTTGTTTCTGCATAGTAAATCAGTCTGGGTCCCTTACATCGAACTACTGGCGAACACTATTGCCAAAGGCACTACGGTGCCGGATATATGGCGGGGAGCAGAAATCATACCAATTTTTAAGAAGGGTGACCGAGCTGACCCGGGAAACTATAGGCCAATTAGCCTAATAGCCTGTATTCAGAAGGTTGTGGCCAGAATGGTACTTCTTAGGGTCCAGAATTGGATCGAGGACCGGGAGTCATGTCCACCCTACAGGCTGGCTTCCGACCCCTGACTAGCACGGAAGATCAAGTTTTTAGATTTTCCACAATATATTGGAAATGGGTGGTCCTGGGGGGGGGGCACACTTTATGCAGTCTTTGTTGATCTAAAGGCTGCATTCGACCTAGTCCCAAGAGATAGGCTGTGGAGAGCGCTCCACGAGCAGGGTATCCCACCAGAACTGCTTGCGGTTTTGATAAAACTACATGAAAATAACTACGCGCAGGTCAGATGGGGTAACCAGAGCCAGGTGACCGTCAGATTTCCAACGGAAAGGGGTGTGCGGCAAGGGTGTGTGCTGGCACCCACATTATTCACACTATATATAAATAGAGTTATAGATTATTATAGGGACTCCACTACTGATGCACCCAAACAGAACGGCATCCCCGTCCCCCTGCTAATGTTTGCCGATGATACCCTCCTTTTATCTAAGACTCAGGAAGGGCTTCAGAAGGCAATAGACTGCTTTGAAAAATTTAGCAATGACTATGGCCTCTCTGTTAATGTCTCTAAAACCAAATTTATGACGATGCATAGGCATAGGAACATTAGGGGCAGAGTCTTTATGAATGGGGAACCGTTAGAGCAGACTGATAGCTTTAGCTACCTGGGCATCACATTGGGCTCTAGGTTACAGTGGAAGCCGCATGTGGCCCATTTAATCTCTAAGCACGCACAACTATCTGGTGCCCTTCTAAGAGAATTTAAGTTGTCAGCCACTAAACCTGTAGCCCCAGTATTAAGAATTTATGACTCAAGAGTAAGATCTTCCATGCTATATGGAGCGGAACTGTGGGGGTCGTCTGATATAGCAGGTCTACAAAAAGCACACAACAAATTTCTCCGCTGTATAACAGGGCTTCCACATTCCACACCACTCGTACCTCTGCGCATGGATCTGGGTTGTCAGAGTCTAGAAAATATCTGCAGATTTAGACCAGTTGCCTATTGGAGAAGACTGTGGGTAACCCCAGAATTGCATCACTATGCGTTAGCACTCCTGGAAACGCGTGATATGGACTCTGGGGGTAAAATTCTATGGTTTAGAAAGGTTAAAACCCTCCTTAAGTCTCTAGGTATGGGAGATCTATGGGATAATCCTCAGGAGACACTATTTCCTACCAAACAACAGTTAAAAGAGGCCTACTGGTCATTCATATCCCAGGAGGAGTTCCAGTCACACACTGCTCCATCGTATACTAAGGCTTTTTTGGAGCTGAAACACACTCCTGGGTATGAGATGTACTGGGATCTGATTACAATGCCTCATGATAGGAAATTATTCCATCAGTTTAGGGTAGGTACCCTCCCATTGAATACGGTCACCTGTAAATGGGCATTTAGTAAAAGTGACCAAATGTGCCCTTTCTGTATAACACACCCGGAAACTATAGCTCATGTTTTGTTTATTTGCCCAGAATATAAGGCTCCCCGTCACAAATGGATAAGAGCAGTTTGCATTCAAAAGGGTATTATGACGGGGATTACTGCACTGAGAATATTTCAAACTGACTGTTCTGAAACAATAGTGATAGCGACAGCAACATTTTAAAAATGGATGTGGACAATAAGAGTTGGGAAACTGAAAGCTCTCCAGTCGCCCTAAAGTAAACCCAGTACAACTATGGAACTTTTTTATAGTTTTAGTATGTTTTTATGGAAGACAGATATTTATTTTCTTATTTGGTCGAGTAGGAATACCATTTATGTAGTGATCTTAAATCCTGCTGTTTTTAGTTTCAGTGTTACATTTTCTGTGTATAACTCAAATGTGTAGCTCCAACGGATGTACCTGATGATGAACTGTGTTTTTTTATGTACCTGATGATGAATTGTGTTTTTATATGTGTCTTTTATGACAACAAGTCGAAATAAAGACTGATTGATGATTATCTCCTAGTTGGCTTGAACCTATGGCATACTCTTGAGGAAAATGCAGTGCTTGGTTTGTAAAATATTAAGTGCCAGGGCTCTGACCAGGAGGCCACTGCAGCTTACACCACCCATCGCCCTTGTCATCGCTGTCAAAACATTTACTAACCATCTCTCTTGCATGTAAATGCGACAGTTCAGATTATTCCAGGTCCCCAAAAATAAAGGAATGGCTGGGGAGGCAGGTATTAGCAATCTTAATGTATATTGTAGTCTTGAACTACTGTTGTTCTGCTCATCTCTAAATTAATGAGCAGCGCCACCATGTGGGGGACTGTTCCAAGTATGGTGTTGACAATTAGGTGCTGGTATCCAGCACCGGAAACGAATTAAATACTGGTGCTGAGCACCCGAAAGCACCGGCTCAAATTAAGCACTGAGGATATGGCTGTACAGGCACACATGGAGAGTGACCGTGACCCACCCTGCTCTAGGTTCGTATTCAGGGAATTATGTGCACAAGCACAAATTGACAACTTACCTACTACTAGTCATCTCCAGCTCTCAAATAACATGCCGTGAGTTAAATGGCCCATGTACCTAGATTGCCCAGTAATATTGTTCTCCTTACTAGTGAGATGGAAAGTACAGTAAAAGCGATGGAGATGTGTCTCCTTAACCCCCGGCCGCCAAACAAAATTACACAGCTGCACAATGTATTATTTTCAAAAAATGCACACTTACTTCCAACGACCATGCAGGGTCAAGGTGAAAGATACTCAGTCAAAGCATCATTGGTACAACAAAGATTGTAGGTACGCCCGTGGTGCCCTTGGTAAGGTAATCAAGTCAGGTGATGTGGCGAGAGTGTGAACCGCTAGGTCCAGCTATAAGAAGGTGATCCTCAGTGCCCCAAAAATCTGGGATGAGGATAGATTGTTGGAATTAAAATGGGCTTGTGGTAGTAACAATTCCCAACGGTTCTGGAATCTGGTGAAATGGGGTAGTGGAGGAGCAGCACCGCCCCCGGAAAATCATGTTGATCCAGGTGTGTGGGTTAGTCACTTGGCTTCCCGATATGCTTGTGATGAAGTAGAGGATAGTGGACCTCTACCGATTCACTTTTACCCTACCGGAAAAGTATTTGAAGAGGCAGAAGTAAGTTCTGCCCTTAGTGCTATTACAGGAGGACAAGCACCATGGATAGATTGTGTTCCCGCCGATATCTTCCTGTAGGACAGATCCAAATGGACCCGATATATACAATTATCAGCTAATGCTATTACCCATGGGACCCCTATCCCAGACACTTGGCGGTGGCGGAGATAATCCCTGTATATAAAAAAGGAGACAAATCAATGCCTGGTAACTACAGGCCAAAAAGCCTTATAGATGCCATATAAAAAGTGGTGGCTGGCCTTGCTCTGGCCAAGGCTCAAGTATGGATAGACGAAAACACCATCCATAGCCCCCTTCCGGCATGGTTCCGGGCTCATAAAGGTACAATTGACCAGGTCTTTCGCTTTGTCCTAATATATTGGCGGACAATAGTCCTCGGCAAGGGCTGCATATATGCTGCCTTTGTCGATCTTACATCAGCCTTCGACCTAGTCTCACAAAATAAATAGTGGCAGGTACTGAAGGCGATGGGGATGCCACTTGATTTACTCTCCCTCATTGCCCGCCTCCATGAGGACAATTATGCACAAATCCTCTGGAAGGAGCAGGGAAACAAGAGAGATCCTTTCCCTGGACGAAAGGGCATCCGTCAAGGATGTGTGCTGGCTCCCACACTGTTGTCCCTTTTTATTAACGGAGTTGCACATTTTATTGCTGCTATCCACACTGAGGCACTTGTCTTAGCTGGCAGAAAGATCCCGATTTTAATGTTCGCAAATAACACGCTGAATATTTCTAAAACCCCAAGTGGATTACAGCATGCACTGTGATGTTACAAGGAGTTCTGTCTATTACAAGGTCTAAAAATTAACGCTGCCAAGAGAATTTTTCATAGCTAGCAACAGCAGAGAACACATTTTTGAAAACGAGAAATAGTCTTCCACAAAGTACACCTACTCTACCCCTAAGCAATGATTTAGGCAAAAAAGCTATGGTGGATCTCAACAGGTTAAGGCCAATTCTATATTGGCTTAGAATATGGTGTGTGCGATATGCCGAGGGTTTAAGTGACATCACTGACACAGATCAATTCTATAAAATTAGTTGGCTGCGAGAGTTGAGAAGCCTCCTTACTAGAATGGGCCTATCATACTTGTGGGATTCTCCTTTTAGCTCCCAGTTCCCGTCAAGAGACTCATTTAAGGATCTCTATTGGGAAATGATTGCACATGAAGAGATCAGGTGCCATGATTGTACTTCACTTTCTGGAACTTTTCTACAGATAAAACCACCCCTGAGCGTTGAGTACTACTGGGATGCCAACACAAAGTCCTTCGACCGGAAACTGTACTTTCAATTTAGAGCAGGAACTTTACCTTTAAAGTGCTTTACATACAAATGGTCCACCACTGAGAATAATAAATGCCCCATGCGCGCTGATCACGCAGAAACCTACTCACATGTATTGTTTGTCTGCCCGCCTATTTTAGTCTGCGCAAAGCCTGGTTGGTGCAGACATGTAGGAGTATGGCTACCAGATCATTAGTGCAGCTCTGCAAATTCTTTGTACCGATCCATCACCTAGGTACGCAATCCAGGTGACAAAGTTCTTAAGGTGGATGTGGTATATGCGATCTCAACAAATCCTGGCTGCAAATTTATACTGGAACTCTTTTCCCATTACCTATGTGTACTTGGGCTAAAAATGACTGGTGGGGTTCAACATGATTTTTAAACGTTTATGAGATCTACTGAATTATATGCTCTTATGCTTGTTATATCACGACCTTATGTCCCTGTATTATACTAGGAAATCTGAGTATCATCGTGCTGCTTTGCACAAAAAGTGTTTTACTTAAGATTTTAACCTATGTACTGTTTTAACTTCTTTTATGCACAATGCTTTTCTGACATGTACTGTCAAATAAAGCTTCTTTTGATTGATTGATTGATTGATTGATTGATTGATTGGTATGAACAACCGAGAAGTAGGGAAGGGTTATTATTTTGAAAAACAAAAGGATAAATCGCAGATCAAAATGGTATTGTCACAAGAAAAAATAGACCCAGCTGTACCCTTGAAGGACATTAAAGGGGTCAGTTCGAATATTTAGGCAATTAATAATTACTTGGTCCTTCTATATTGATGGATAGAGTCAAAATAGTGTGGCCAGCCTTTAATGGGACATGTTTATTCTTCTGAGATGGAATATGAGTTAACGAGAATAAAAAGGCAAATATGCGAAACTTATTTGGCTTTTTAGAATTTGACTTCATTGGAGATGACTCAAACAGGTCCAAAACTGAGACCTGTATGCAATACTGCACTGAAAATGTTGTTTTTTTCATTTAAGGAAAAATGGCCCGTCTTTGTGAAGGGCCCTAGTTTGATAAGACCTCAAGATACAACAAAGAACATTGGGTGCTTGTTAGCTGGCTGTTGCAGCATGTGTCACTTCCTTTGAGTGGACAACCTGAAATTAAATTATAAATGTCAAAGTATGCAACCAAACGCTACATTAGGGAACAGTTGAAAATATAAATGTATATAAGTATGTAGTATTTGTAAAACACAGACCTAACTGAAAGGCAGTGGCATGTTATAGAGGTTGGAAGGCAGAGATCTCATCAAATACTGACTGTTGGCAGGAGGTGCTGATCTCTGTCGGGCAGGGGGTTGGGGGGACTATTATTGCATCACTAAGGCGTGTTGTTAAAGAGCTGTTACCTAAATTGAAGAGGGGTAAGAGTCCTCTTGGTGCATACGCGGATGTTGTTCCAGATCCTGGCTAAGTAGATAGAGAATCCCTGTTGTTTAGTTTTTTAGGTCGAGCCTGGGCAGCGCATGCGCTGCTCTGCGAGGCCTGCTGTATTGAGTTAGGGATTTTAAGCTCCGCCCACTCGACGCCCATATTTTTTATTGGCTTGTGTTATTGTTCTTTGTAAATGCTGGCTTCTGATTCCTTAATCACCTTGTTAGTCCCTCCTTAGTACAGCCATGTCTTCATTTGAAACCTCCCATGGCAACTGGCACTTTTACTTCTGTTGCGACACAGTATGTCTAATTTCGTCTGTAAGCACCATTTTCTTTAATGGGTTTTGCCCTACTGCAGGCACGAGGTGCCTTCATTACATACAGTGCGCCATGCGTGCTTTAACTTTCCAAGCAGCCAAGACAATGGCTGCTTCTTCTTTGCAATACCAGAGGTCTTGCATTTGCAAACGTTTGAGCTATTGGCATTGTAAATGCCAATATCTCGAACTCTCATAAATGTGAGACCTATTGCATTTGAAATGCTTGTTTTATTTCTTGTACTTCTTTTTCAGTCTGATGGTGTCTTGACTGCATGTGTCCCGAGAGCCACAAGACATGGTGATCAAGACAGACATTGTGATTGCTTTTTGGAGGAAGCTGCTGGCTTTCAAGGTCGCACGGGCTAGCAAAGGGAGTCAGTGGTGAAATAACAGACTAGGATTAGGAGAGGCATTACAGATCAAAACCTAGATAATGTGGTATAGTGAATATGGACAGCAAAAAACACTTTTCTGTTACCTGGCTATATTGCCCCAGACCAGACCACTAGAAGAGAATGAATGCAAGTTTGCTTTGCTTAACTACCTAATGCTAGAATCATGTTCTGGTATTGATTGCGAGTACAGGTTTTGCTGTCTTTAAGAATTCTTCTGAAAGCTATTAACATGTAATATTGTAATATGAGGCGGTAAAAGACCTTAGCAAAAATACGCCATAACTCATATCTGTAATGAGTGGAAAAAAGATGGCCAAGTAAATGCTGATCTCTTTTATAACCTGGTTACCATTGAGTAATTTTTGATGTGGCAATAATTCTAATGATTGGAAATCATGATAACTTAATAAAGTATCGCACATATAACATGAGCGATATGTAGTATGAAAATGTACTGTTGAAAGTCAAGATATTGGAATATAGTCTGTTATATTTAATGATGAAAGTATGTTTGGTGTCAGAACCCCTAAAGGGGCCAAGGCGCAATCAAGGTTTAGTTGAATTCAACCCCAGGAATTGCAGGTTTTTACCACTGATGTCCCAGGTGTTACCTAATATGGCATTGCACACTGGGTGCCATGTACACACTTTCCACTCTTGACTATCTAAGTACCAAGAGAAAGCAGTCATAGGTTTTGCTGGGAGGTATGTGGGGAGTGGAGACTCAAACCATAAACAGTTATGCAACTGAGCAAATAAATGCTGTCCTTCCCAGTGCTTTTCTTTATAGAAATAGAAAATGAATTTATCACTGAACAAAACATAATACTACAAAGCAAGGTCAATAAGGCATGGGGTTCTAATACATGTTCCAATAGATAACAATCACATAAAATGCCTTAGTGAAATTACGACACAGGTGTAAGCTTAGTATCACATGCGTGAGCAACCTTTCTGGTTCTGTAACTTGTAGGTCAGTTCAATCATGTCCCGATATTAAAAGGTTTTCTAAGGGCTCCAGTGAGTAAAAAGGAAAATACCCATTCAGTTAAGCAGTAGAGGGCCAGTTAATGTTTGTGTTCAGCTGATTGGTTTACCTGAAGTATTGGGCATTCTGGAATCCTGAGCGTGAGACCCACGTACAAGAGTAGTGTGAATGGTTGAGCTCGCGGTTCACAGTAGCACCGTGGACAGCCTGTCCAACTTTAACCAGTGTCGGTTGAGTAAGACGTCAGCCCCATCACAGTGGCAACACAGCCCAAGGTGGTCCAAAACCTCAAACAACAAGGAGGCCCCCCCCCACCGTGGTGGCCACAGGTCCGCTAACGGCAGTTTCTGCTCCCAGTAGAGCCAGCGCAAGTCAGTTTGCTATTTCCAGCTGGTTGCAACCCTGTTGTCATGCTGATGGTCACCATCTGAGGCTGTCAGCGGTTCAGGCATAGGAAACTTGGTCAGGAAA
This sequence comes from Triturus cristatus, assembly GCF_964204655.1. Classification (NCBI taxonomy): domain Eukaryota; kingdom Metazoa; phylum Chordata; class Amphibia; order Caudata; family Salamandridae; genus Triturus; species Triturus cristatus. The sequence goes on from NC_140582.1 coordinate 235,185,206, forward strand.
CTTACGAGAGGCAGGGAAACCCACTCCTTATATGAGGGTCTACTTTGGTTATAAAGGTCGATTCTGCATTTGTAAGAAGTTTTGCCTCCATAAACCACAATTCAGTGTATGAGGCACCACGCTTCTACTTTGGAATGTCAGAAATACACTCAGGGGCCTATTCACAAACTGCCCTTTGGTTTTTTTTTTTTAAATATTTTTTTTTTATTATTTTACCCCTTTTTCTCAGTATACACATTGTATTACATATTTTACATTTGTACATTTTCCAGCCAATTTTAAAAAAACATCCATAATTTCACTTTATCTGATTTGAAATTTAAACAATATCAACTAACAAAGAACACAAATTAAACAACAGGTAGCAAATAAACCTATATTGCATATTGTGTTACAGTATCCTGTAATGCCATAGTCTCTTTCCACTTCGCTATTGGTTCCCAAATTTTTAACCCTATCCTTCTTCCCCTTTTCCCCCTACGTGCATATATTGCTTTCTCAAGGTTATAGCTAGCTAATAAATTTGCCAACCATATTTGCATTCCCGGGGGGATCTTTTCTAACCATGCTCTTGCTATTGTCAACCTCAAAACTGCAGTAGCCATAAACATAAATTCCTTATATTCAGGTCCATCCTGGTTATCTCTCCCAAACAGAATCCTCAAAGGTGTCAATTTTATTCGTATGTCAAGTGTATTAGCAAGAAAATCTTCTACATTTTTAATCAAACTATACAGCTGGGGGCAAGTAGCAAACATATGAATTATATCTGCGTCCCCTGCAATACATCAGGGGCAGGTGGTGCCAGTGGAGCCTCCCCATTTAGCTATTCTGGCGGGGGTGTGGTACAGTGAGAATAAAGTCTTGTAGTGCTGCGATTGTAGGGGACCCGAACACAAAATATTACAACCCATGTTCAAGGATTCTTGAAAACATTCAGGCTCCCCCCCCAGTTTTTCAACCCACTTATTGCTAACTTTTTCCATATCATCCATCTTCCCTTTTACTAAGAATGCATAAAAGGATCTAATTGTACAGTCCCTTCCTAATTTTATTTTCTCCAGTACTTCATTACTGTTAAACCCCGCACTGCCACCCTGCTTACGACAAAGAAAACTCCTTAACTGTAAATATTTAAAAAAGTCCTTTCTCTCAATACCATACTTAAAGGTGAGGTCTACAAACTGTACGATCCCTTCCTCGTCCATTAAGTCTCCAATCTGTACTATCCCTTTTTGAGACCATCTTGCCATTATCGGATCAGCAAATACTTCTGTAGGAAAGGATTTATTCTTATAGAGCCTGGTATATCTATTGTATCTTCCGAGTCCCATTTTTTTTAGAAAGACATTCCATATCCTATATGCTGCCACTATAGTCTTAAATCTGGTCCTTTTATGGTATCCAAACTCAACCCTGTTTAAGAAATTATTTTCTGCCTCTGCCCCCAGTACTATGGAGTAGACTTCCGTAGACATGATCGTAACCCCTGTATCGAGCCCCCCACCCCCAATTAACCCCTGCATATACTGTAGTGCTGCAGCCATTTGATATAACCTAAAATCAGGGGCCCCCCATCCCCCTCTTTCTCTTGGGAGAGTCATATACCTATAGGCCCGCCTGGTTTTCCCATGCGCCCAGATAAACCTATTTAGTACTCCCTCTAGCATATTAAACCATTTGGCTTCAAAGACCAGAGGGATAGAGCGAAAGAAATATAAAAATTTGGGCAAGATCAGCATTTTAATCACGTTAATACATCCCAGTAAGGAAAGATGTAAGTTATTCATCCTCTCCAGATCTCTCTTCACCTTATCAATCAAGGGGGTCAAATTCATTTCTACAATTTTATCCAAATCCGCCACTAATGATACCCCTAAATACACTGCCGAGTTAACCACCCTATCTTCATTACATATAGCATAAGTGTTTTTTATAATCTGCGTTTTTAATCTATTTAAACTATAGCCCGATATCCGTCCAAACACATGGGCCTCTGTCTCGACCTCCTTTATAGCTAGAGTGGGGTTCGGCGTTAAAATAGCTATATCATCTGCATAGGCTAAGGTCTTTACCGTGCAGCTGTTTACCCTCATCGGTGGTATCTCCTGATTAGCTTCCAGTCGTCGCAGTAGCGGTTCGAGATATAACGCAAAAAGGAGGGGAGAGGAGGGACAACCCTGCCTAGTCCCCCTGGCGATTTTAACTGTATCTGACAGCCCTCCATTTACTCTAATTCTCGCTATTGGGTTACTGTAAAGTATCCGTATGGCTTTAACAAAAGGTTCCCCCATCCCGCACCACCTCATGACCTGCCAAAGGTAATCCCAGGAGACCCTGTCAAATGCCTTCTCAGCATCTAGAAAAAGTGCTGCGACAGGATCCCCTAGGATTCCTGCGGAGTCGAACATTGTAACAACAGTCCTAACGTGCTGCGTTGTCCCTTTTCCAGGAATAAATCCATGCTGTATGGGGGTTACCAACTGCTCAATGATCCCAGCCAGCCTCTTTGCTAGAATTTTAGAATATATTTTAATATCCGAATTCATTAGTGTGATTGGTCTATATGATCCTGGTGCTTCTGGTGGCTTCCCTTTTTTCAAAATTACAATTATGTCAGCCCCTCCCCATGATTCCGGACTGGATTCCCCTAGTTGAGCTTGTTGCATTATTAAAAACATATCTGCCACAAGCACTTTTTTAAATATTTGGTAAAATTCAAGCGGAATTTGGTCTGGTCCTGCTGCTTTACCAGCTGGTAAGCTACCAAGGGCCTCGTTGAGTTCTTCCAACTGTAGGGGCCCATCTAATAGCTCCCTATCTTCTTCGGACATTATCGGCGGAGAAATATCTCTCAGGTATTCTTCAACCTCTTGTAGTCTTGTTGGACCCTCTGGGGTATACAGATCTGCGTAAAACTTTCTAAACACTTCCCTTACTAGATCAGAATCCATAACCATATTTCCATATGTATCCCTGATTTCTTTTATTCCCGCTGCAGCCACTCTCTGCCTGGTTCTGCTAGCCAGGACTCGACCCACCTTCTCACTAAGTTCGTACGTCTTTTCCTTCTTTGTCAAAAAATTATCTGCAGCTTGTCTAGCCAACCCTTCCACTGCTTCAGCTTTTAAAGCTATAATTTTAAGCAGGTACTCTTCTAAAGGTAAATTTTGTACTATGGCCCTACTTAAATTCCCTTCCTCTCTTAATAGTCTCTGCCCAACCTGCTCTCTCTTATCTCTTTCTCTCTTTTGTCTTCCTAGAACAAAACTAATTGTTTCTCCCCGTACTCCTGCCTTGAAAGTATCCCAGACCACTCCTGGAGCTGCTGTCCCCCTGTTAATATCCCAAAAAAATGTAATCCAAGCTGTCATGTGCTCCCTATATACAGGATCCTTTAGCAGGCCTCTCTCAAAAGTCCACTGTGAGGGTATTTTGGGTGTTTGATTAATTTTGATAGTGAGAATAACCGGACTATGATCTGAAATCACCCTAGGTTTGCTGACCACCCCTCCCTGCTCCTCCTGTGGCCTGAGCTTTCTTCATTGTGACAGGGAACCTGTGCGCCCTCTGTATTTTTATTTCCCACTGCCACTGGGATTCTGGGAAAGCTCCCTTCAAGAGATTTATCACAAATTGTCTAACATCCTGTCCCTCTGACCCCTCTGCCACACCCAGCAATCTAACATTGTTCCTCCTCTGTCTATTTTCAAAATCCTCCATCTTCCAGCGCATATCCTCCGCCTTTTTGTCTTGCTCTGTCTTGAATGAATGCCATCTCACAACATCATCCTCAAGTTTGCCGGTACGCTCCTCAACCTCTGTTACGTGATCCACAAGTTTGTCGTATAGCTTATTAACCTTCTTTAAGCTACACTGGATTTTCTTTCATGCCTGTCTCGCTCTGCGGCTCTCAGCTCTTGCTTCGCTTTGCATCTGTTTAAGAGTAGTAAACAGAGTATGAAAGGGACCCCTCTGGGGAGGGGTACCGCCTGCTGCCGCAATCTCAGTAATATTGCCGGAGTTATCCTCCTCCTGGTACACTTGCGAGGTCGCAGAATAATCCCACAATAGCCGTTTCTCTGAGTGCCTGGATGAGTTGGGTTCCTGCCTCCTTAATTTTGCATACCCTTTCTTAGTTGTGGATTCTTTCCCTGGTGTGCTAATGTCTGACTCAGTACCATCCTGGTCATCCAGGTCATCCTCCTCTGTGTTGGATTCCGATGAAGGTGCTGACCCCGAATCTTCATTTACAGAAAAAAACTCCCCTTCTAGAGAGGTACAATCCCCTCCCTCCAGGGGGTTCTTGCTCGCGTTTGATCCCCCCAAGAATTTCTGATTTGCAAGGCTGTCCCTGCTGCCCCAGGTGCCGATCACTTTCTTGGAGGCATTCAGCTCTTCTTCCACAAGCATTAAAGCCCCCAGCATATCTGCAGTCGTGCCTCCCGAATTCCCTTTACTGATAGCCAGTCCCCCTCTGGACTCCCCTTTACCACTGCCTTCAGACTCATTCTGTTGCTCACCTCCAGTGTTCAATCCACCTACTTCCACCGGTATCTGTGGCTCAACTGAGTTCTGTTTCACTTTCGGCACTTTCGGCGCTGACTCAGCTCGTTGCCTAGCAACCAGACTCTCTGAGCCTTCGCCGTCAGCTACGTCCTCGAGGACGTCTCCCAAGGCCAAAGTGACAGCGTCAGTTTCATGGAGGGGATCTAGTGGCTCTGAAGACTCGGGGACCTTCGCAGACAGCATCTCTGACATGGTAGGTTGCCGCATTCCCGTGTCCTGATTCCTGCTTTTAGTATCCGCGCTCGGCTTCCGTGTATCTCCTTTCCTTACTTTCTTCGATTTCTCCATCAGAGGTGGGGGGAATACTTTCCTGATCGCGCCCGTGTCTGTTTTGGAGCTAACAGCTATTCCTGTCTTCGCTGCTGCTGGAGGGTCCGATGCCTTGCTCCCCCTCTCGCTCCCTTTCTCTTGATTCGCAGCTCGAGTGTGTACCTTAGGAGCCATGGGATGCCCGGCTAAGTACCTCGTAATCACTTCCTTGACATAGATCCAAAGCTGCCCGATCCAAAGCGCTTGTCTCTTGACATACTGGGCTTTAGGTAAACCTTTATGCCACCATCGTGCACACTCCATCAGGGGTAGTTTTCCACGGATAACAGAGCATTTTACTCAATAACTCATTGTCCAGCGCGGGAGAGAAAGGATGCGTCCTCTCAGCACAACGTTACAGCGGCCATCTTGCCCCCTCAAACTGCCCTTTGGAGTACATTTAGTAGTACTACAATAATACTACTAACATACTAAAAAATACTACGTACAAATCTACATACAAAGGTCTTCACTTATGCCTTTCCTATCCATTATGTTCAAAGGTCTCTGCCACAATTGCACAGATATCTGCAAATGCACGTATACATTTTTGTAGTAAATGTTCGAGTGATTGTGAAAGTAGCTGCAAAATGGGGCAAATATATGACTAAGTGGAAAAGGTTTTGGAAGAAGTAATGAGGGGTTGCGGAAGGGCTAAGGAGAGGTTTTGGGAGGAACATGCACCCATCGATAAAAGAGTAAGCCTCTTCCCTTTCACAAACTGCACTTCTAACACTAGTAGAGCCAAACAGGACCCAACAGTCGTAAATGTACTCCAGCTCATAGCTGTAAAGTAACAGTAAATCCAGCACCAGCCATGGCGACTCACTTGTAGAAAATAATGACAGTAGGGAATAATATCCAAATTAATTAACTAATTTAAATTTTTGTAATAATATAAAAAATATTTTAATGTTAAACACATTTAATGTAAATTATAAATAAATATTATTTTGTAATAAAATAATGTAATTAACTATTTGTCAATTCAAAAATAGATGCAACTTTATTTTTTTTAATAAAAATGAACTAAAATAAATTACATTTATTTTGTACAGAACGTTTTGTAACTTTTATTGCCTAATAAATAACTATAAACATTTTACTTTGGATCAGTTTAATTAAAAGAGCCTTCAAATTTTTTAATTTTATATATTTACATTGATTAAAAATGTAATTTTAAATTAAATTGATAGTGCAGTAACATTTAAAAATATTCTACATTTAAGAAACATATATATAATGTTTTACCACTAACTTTTCACATGCAAAATTATTATTTTTTCTGAACTACAATAAACTTTTTTTTTAAATTTCCCTATACTTTACCATAGGGAGATCTCCACCCCGAATTGCGCAGGTCTCTGCCAAGTATGCTGAATGTCAAATAGGGTGGTAACGTCACTACTAGTAGTAGCTTGATGTTTGTACTGACTCCCCCCTCCCCATTTTCACCAGGAGAAAACATGTAAATTTACACTTTTGAGAAACTTTACACTCATAAATGGTGACTAGCCAAAAGTAGTAAAGTTACTCAAAAGTGTCAAAGTAAATCCTTTGACTTATCCCAAACCTCCTTTTACAACTCTGAACTTCTAAATAGTACTTTCTAGACTCTTCCTTCCTCTATCCTTGTTTTATCTTATTCAATCCAACCAACAGACTCCCATGTCCACTGCTCGAATTAACAACTTAGAATTCCCTTCACTAATCCACCTCTGAACCATTTTGCGCTCCGTAGTAGTGCGCTATCAGGGGTAGTAAGTGGCAAATGAATACAATTACAATTAAATTTAAGTGGAGATTGTTGCTGGAAAACTGCAATAAAAAAGACAGGACTTCTCCTGGCATGGCAAAAGCAGATTGTCGTAGCAGGGAGTGTAGCAATCTCCACACAGGTAAACAGCTGGCCTCAAATGGCTGCTAGCAGGTTGCTACTTAAATAGTCACACAAACAATGGGTCTTACAAAGAGGTCAAATAATAGGTTACTCAATAATCACACGTTTGTTACTTCAAACTCCTGACCTTTTCCCTACATATTCTTTATTGTAAGTGTAACAAAGCTTAACAAATCATTTATTTACTTCTTTCGTATGCATGTGTGTACATGTGCATTTTATTGTTCTGCTCCCAAGACTTCTTAGAAGATTCTGTGTACTTTTGGCTAATTCTGCCTCTTTCCCTTATTCTTCAAATCACGTTTTCAATCACTGAGAAAACAGAATACGTGCTTGCTGCGCTTTTACCATAAATTCCTTTAGGCCTGCAAACACAGGTTTTCCTTTAACTAAGTACTTGCTAATCATGCACTCTATTTCCCTAGTGAACTCTTCACCTGTCTTGCATCATTGTGGATTTTAGGCCTACACTGCTCTTTTACCACGTATAACTCTGTGACGCTCTCTACTGATGTCTGCGGTAGCACAACTTCTTCAAATTTCCCTCTCTAAAATTCCCCCCTCTAGTTGATATTTCAATAACTGGCTCCACTCCTAGGTATATACTTGGTATTAGATGATATGTATTGCCCTGAGCATCTACTACTCATGCAGGTGATCTGATCCTTTTACAACATGCTCTAATTCATTGAATTTCACAACATATCAAGAACAGAGTCACAAGGGCTGGCAATAAAGCTTTCAAAAGGCCCGACATCCAGGATGGTAGTAAAGCAAACCACCCATTTAGGCAATTATCTGGGGCACTTCCTTCATCTACCATTTTCTTCTGCAGATTATGCAAAGTTTGTTTAGCCTGTGACAATGTTTCATTGTGAGCATCATTTGCTGGGACAGAAGTACAGCAGGCAGTTCCTGTGAGAAGTTGGCCTGATATATGATGTCACTAATTCTAGTGTACACCCTGTATCAGTCCAAACAACCCTTATGGTGATTGGTTGTAAAGTCAACCTTATAGACCAGCTATCCTAGTGGTAGCATGGACAAGAGCAGTCTTAGGCTAAACTCTGAATGGCATGTGAAGCCAGCTGTTATACCATATATAATCCCTTGAATACCAAATGAAAGGACACCACAACAGATATATATATATAAAAAAGTGTATTTATTCTAGTCAAACCCTCAGCACTCTTTATGAGATTCGAGGTAAGTACAACACAGTCTTATTCAAGCATACATTAAGTCACACAGGCAAGTAATACAGTTAGGCCCTAGGGGCCACGCAAACCATATACTAAGTAAGTGGTATAAGGACCACTGTCACGGAAATAGGATAGGCCTAGGCCTAGGGAATCGCTGGGGCTACACTATACTACCAACAGTTAGGAAGTGGGAGGCCCACGGGATTCAGGTGCAGAGTGGAAACACTCATGCATAATGCGTATAATCGATAGAAATAGTACAGTTTAGAATTAATAAGATTTAGGACACTTCTGGAGTAGCTAGGAAGTCGAGACTTGAGAACTAGACACTAGGATAGTCAATACCCTGATGAGCACCGGAGTACCCAAGTTACCTAGCCCACGGGCTGCGGGTGCATAGGTATGAACTTGCGTCGGGTTTCGTCATCGACTCCTATGGATGCCTGAAGGAAAGATGCTGACAGGCAGTCAGTGAAGAGTGTCCGGTGGATCCCAAGGCCGGGATCAAGAAGGAAGGATACCTGCAAGCAGAAGGGACAGAGTCTGGGTCACTAGCCAGTGACCACGTGGAACCAGGAAGGAACCAGGCGATGTCGGGAGATTGCAGGTGAAGAGGTGAAGCTTGTCGCAGCAGCCACGGGTACCAGGAGATGTCGAGGACAACCAGGACCAGGAGGCGAGCTGTCCCACGAAGGCTCGTGCTGTTGGCGGCGTCGAAGTCGAACTAGGACTCACCAAGCCTTGGCAAGCGGAACCCACGAAGAATGGAGGACTTGCTTCTGGTGCAGACCAGGAAGGTCTGGGGTGCTTCTCGTTTACAGAGGAGCAGGAGTCAGTCTGGAGGAGCCAAACCAGCAGTGGAAAATTGAAGGTGTGTCGTCGCAAAGGTTGCTAGCCAACGGGCAAGCAACCGGACAGACGCGGCAAGCAGGAAAATGCAGAAGGGCCCCACGCAGGGCTCGTGGAGTGTGGGGGGCTGACCTTCGGTGCAGATGGTGCTTGGGGTTGGGGCTTCTCAATCCCCGGTGCACAACCTCGAGGGTGCCTCAGAAGCTGCGCTGGAAGATACTCGCCACTTTTCCCAGGTAGCCGGTCCCACGTCTCTCGTCGCCTCCACGGATCTCAGCTCGGCTGTGGATGTGGATCAGGGTCGGAGAAGTCTGGAAGTCAAGGCTCTGGTCAGGCTCTGCAGTCGGTCCCTCGTAGAACTTCAGCAAAGCAAAGGGTAAGTCTCTTGATGATGCCTGTTCGCACAGGGTGGCCACTCCTTGGCCACAAGGGAGATTCTTCAGTCTTCTTCTTTCGTCGAATGTCGAAGGTCCAGAGTTTCTGTTCAAGTTGCAGGTTCAGGATAACCTAATCTAGCAGGGCCCAACTAGCTACTAATATACTGGGCTAGTGGGCTGGGCTACCTGCAAGGTCCCTCCTATGGGTGGGACCAGGAAGGGGAGTGGCTACACCCCCTTTCCTTTGTACAGTTTCACGCCAGAGCTGGGGCTGGAGTGCCCCAGCACCGGTTTGAACTGGACTATGCATGGAGCACCTTGTGTGCCCCAGGCATGTCTCATTCCTTTCAGCCCTCCCTGCCCCAATACACTAAAGTCTGTCTGGGGAGGTGCTAGCACCTCTCCAAGCAGGAAACCTATTGTCCAGGCCTCCCCGGCTGGGAGGGCTCCCAGCAGCAGGAGGTCAGACTCGTGTCTGTGGCAGCAGCATCCATTTTGTGATGCTGAGGCTTTGGTGAGAGTTAAACAGCAAAGTAGGATTTTAACATGTCTCTCCCTCTAGAAGGGAGGAATAATATCCTCATCACCAGAAATGGTATGAGGGTATTATTCCAAAGTGTTAGACACCTTACACGACATGTTTTGATAAAGCCAAACCATAGTTACCATAACCGTTTAAGATTATAAGGTACTTTAAGAGTATATGGTAGGCTATATCATAGAACAGCAATAAGGACATGGTTCCGAAAGCTGCAGACAGGCTCAGCTCATGCTAGAGCACCATCTCACATGTTACCAAGCACTCTGCCTCCAGGATTGTTAAGGTCTGCCATAGGAGTGGCTGATAGGTACACATGTGTCTATATATAAGGTAGGTATAGGAATACTACACCTAAGCAAGGGGTGATTACACGACCTTGCCCCAGCTGAGTGATCAGCCAGTTGTGTCATAATGGAAGGCCAGGCCAGGGGTGGCATAATACATGCTGCAGCCCCTGGTAGGCCTAGGGTACACCTATGCCCTGGGTACCTAGGGTACACTGTACAGGGTCCAATAAGGTGATCCTTACCAATTGGGTATGTACCTAGGGTACATGGAGTCCATTTTAAAGAGAGAGCAGACAGCCTGAGACCCTGAATGGCAGGATCTCAGGCCAACTAAGTCGAAAAACCAGCTAGACACTAGGCAAAAAGTTTGGGGGTAACCATAGTCAGATATTCACCTTCCTACAGTTCCTATCTTGGCACATACCCCTCCTTCATTGGTCATCATATGGTCTAGTACATAATGATGCTGCTCTTCCTTTATGGCAATAAATCCATCCATGAAAGAAGCTGTAGATTGTGCACTCAACTGTATTCCGATAATCCTGGTTTAGATAGATTAAACCGATATGTGTGCTACGCTATGAGATATGCCTGCCTAGCATATGGTCAGTTAAATATGAGGTGGCCAGGTCCCCTAGGTAACTTGGGCTATAGCGTGCACTGCTGTGTTTGATATACCTCAAAATAAACTGTATACCAATTATTTTCAAATTCTTTCAAGAATTTTTTACTTTTCCATTTTTAAACATTTCATGAAAAAACAATTCAAATTATTCAACATAGTACAAAAACATAAATGTATTTTACATGCATTGATTCAATCAATTGATGCTGTAAGCGAATTCAGAAGAACAGCGCCCAATACATTTCGGTACAAGCTGTCCCTTCGTCAGGGGATAACCTGTTAATTGAAAGGAAAACTCATCAGCTGATGTGCAAAACATGATAACTGATAATCTGTAATGTTAGAACTCAATGTCAAGAGAATGTGATTACGTGATGCTAAAAACCTATTAGCAAACATCATGCCAGCATTGCACCCAAGTGCTGCCCCCTACGTGACAATAATCAAGAATACACTTACATCCGTCCGGAAGAAAGACCAAGTATCCTAGATAACCCTTCAGAAGACCTGTAAACACAATGACACAGCACTATATTCTATCACGTATGTACTCTTTCATTGGAGTATTTAAATGTTTTGGATAGCTACATACCTTCACAATCTGAGTGAAACCTTCAGGATCACCTGTACCAATAGTCGCGTGGTATTGCACCACTGAGATGCTAAAAACAAAACGATAGACAAACTCTATTACTACTTCCGCCTACTTCACCCCATGCTGAGTATTCCTATTTGACTGTAAATTACATCGTACCTTATAGAACCACGTCAATCCCCTCGGTCGTTTTACCAATAACGTTGTCGCAAGTTGGATCGATTTTGTAGCTAAAAAATTCATGCAAACATCCTGCTATTACTCCTCATCAACTCAAATCCTCAACAATTGTTTTAAGGTTTCATTGCCCCCGAAATGCTCGCATACCTCGTGGTAACTGTGTAATCTTTCAGTCAATAAGCCCTCACGCCGTAACTACTGAACCACTTACAGATGCTGTAAAGATAAAATAGCCGCCTTAATTCCTCAAGAGCAAGCTTACACTCGATAATTGCCCTATCAACAATCCGTTCCTCTCTGCTTACCTTCCTTCCGTAATACCGCGATTCTCAATTCCCACAATACAGTTCAAACCGCCGTCCGGCTCCCGACTCGCATCCACTTTTATTTTACACTCTCATCAAATCTCGTGAGAATACCGACTATGCGGTCAGCAGGCGCCATCTTTGAACATGTAACACTGTAATACGGAATAACGAGGGGTCGTCTAGAGCCATCTACATCTCGGCTATCCAGCAATTTTAGTCACCATAAAACTACAAAATTCATTCTTTCTTAGCACCCTAAATATGTTCTTCAATTACTATAGAAACAAACATTCTGCGATCCTCAGCCTTCGACGGGCGCCATCTTGGAATGGTGATTTACTCCATGAAATGTACTGGTGACTTGGATTGTGTTATGTAAACATAAATACACATGATGCTCTCTCAAATGTGAGTACAATTGCTTGAAAATTACTACATTTCAATATCCCACGTCTTAAGTTATTTTAACAAGTTAATACAAGCAAATTCAAATAAAATAGCATAAATGAAAGGCTATCAATAACAATGTGTAGACTGTGAAATGTATGTCTATGTGGTGTCTGTATAGTGTATTCTTAGATTATTCATGTCAGTGCATAGTTAAAGGAAGCAAGCCATTTCAAATTTGTCGTTTAGCCCATTTGGCGTAAGGATATTCAGCCTTTTTATCCAGAATGCCTCTCTCTGCAAAAGTTTATGGGAATTATCTGTGTCTTGGAGAATTGGCACTTGTTCTATGATTTGGAACTTGAGTTGCGCGATGGTATGTCGACTCTGTTCCCAATGTGTGGCAAGACTGGAATTAATATTTTTATTTCTGCTTTTACTTTTGTGCTCTGTCAAACTCACTTTCCTTTTCCTCTCAGTTTTTCCAATGTATAAAAGTCTGCAAGGACATTTTGTGGAGTACACACATAACATTGTGGGAATTGCAGTCTGTGTTTTGAGTTAATCTTATTTGTTCTCCAGTTCTTGGATTTAGTAGTATTTCTCCAGGAATAAAATTATTGCAGTGGATGCAGTTCCAGCATTTTTTAGTGCCAGCTTTACCCGTTGGTGTCTTTTTTTGGATGATAATAATTCCTTCAAATTGCGTACTCTCGAATATGCAAACATTGGCTTTTCATGAAACAAACCATTGAAGTCAGGTTCTGATTCCAGTAATTCCAAACGTTTGCAGATGCTCATTTTGATCTCTCTTGAAGCTGTGGAGTATTTCGACACAAAGACTACCCTGTCAGACATCTTTTTTGGTTTCCTTTGTAGTAGTTCTTCTCTCGGAGTTGCTATGGCCTGGGCCATGTGTTTGTCCAATAATTCTTCTGGGTATCCCCTAGCCATGTAGTTGATCTTTTGCGTGTCCAATGTCTCCATACATGTATTAATTTCAGATGATATCCTTCGAGTTCGTAAGAATTGGGATACAGGTAAATTCTTTACCAATGATGGAAGGTGAAAGCTTGCGAACAACAATGAGTTGTTCTTGTCTGTGGATTTTTGGAACATGCGTGTGATGATTTCATTAGATTTGAGTTCGATCCACACGTCTAAAAATGCGAATCCACTTTTCTGGATGGTATATGTGAATGGCATCCTGGGATCCTTTGCGTTTCGTGTCCGTATGCTTTCAATGAGTGAGTCCTCTGAATTTCTCCAAATGAGGAATATATCATCCATGAATCTTCGAAGGAATATTAGCCCTTCTTGCCACGTCTGGTTTGTCAGAATGTGATCATGCTCAAATTTAGCCATGAATGTATTTGCGTAAGTTAGTGCTCCGGGAAATCCCATTGATGTTCCATTTAGTTGTTGATCTTACTCCTCATTCCATTCAAAATAGCTGTGATGTAAGCAGAATTCTAGAAGGTCTATCACACAACTTTTAGAGGTGTCCAAGTTCTCTTGCCTAAGTAAAGCCCATTCAACTGCCTCGAGGCCGCTCAAGTGAGGTATAGAGTGATACCACATCTATTGTGCATAGAAGCCAGTTCTCAGATACCGGTTCAGGTATGGTTGTTAATCTGCGTAAGAAGTCTGTTGTGTCCTCAATGTATGTATTCCAACTCTTCACTAGTGGTTGAAGTTGAGCATCTATGTATTGTCCTGGACCTTCAAATAATGACTTGCAACCCAAGACAATTGGTCTAAATGGTGGATCCATTAGACTTTTGTGTATCTTAGGCAACATATACAGTTTTGGTCGTCTCGGAAACCGGTTGGTGAGATATTGTCTGATCGTGGTGTCAATCCAATTCATGTCCTCTGCTTTATTCAGTATTGTGTCTAATACTGCGGAAATTTCTGATGTAGGATCAGTCTCGAGTTGAATGTAGATGCGTGTGTCATTCACGTGTTCATACACTTTTCTCTCATAAAAGCTACGGTCCATCATGACCAGTCCGCAACCTTTATCTGCTTTCTGGAAAATTACTTTGGAGTTGTTGGCCCGACTGGATAATATGCTGTATTCTGCCCGAGTTAAGTTGCTTTTTTTTTTTGGCTTTGGTATAATTGATTTTCTTCAAATCTTTTTTGACTAGTGTTTCAAATGTATCCATAGTTTTATGAGACACAGGAGCCATGAAAGTGCTTTTTGGCTTAAATTTAATGCCTTCTGGTTTCTGTTTTGTGGGGTCTCTGGGTACTATGTTCGTGAAGTAGTTGCGTAATATAAGTACCTTCATGAATTTATAAAATGCCACTTCATTTTCAAGTTCTGTGGTGTTGTAGGTCGCTATGAATGATGTCCCCTTATTTAGGACAGTTTCTTGGGCTTTAGCGAGCTTCGTTGTAGAAATGTTAATTATGAGGCTTTCGTTTGGCTGCTTAGACCTTTCTTCCCTCAGTCCTTTTCCTTTTCCTCTCTGGGTTTTTGTTGGGTAGTGGTTGATTTTCCTTGTGACAAGTCCGGAGGTTGTCCTAGGTCCCCACCTTCCACTAAAAAAGAAACCGTGGAGGAACTGCCATGTGCTCTCTCTTCAATAGTTTTGCTCGCTGTTTGTCTGTGTTTAAGGATGTGTAAAACCTCTGCTATGGAGTCACATTTTGTAACATTAACTAGGAAACAGTACTACTCTAGCATGTGTTGGCTGCATTCGGGTCTTAATCCTACACAGGTAGAGATATAAAAGACATAAAGCTGTGCTTGGGGGTGCTTCTTTAGTTGAGTGTAACCTATCTGATCCTGGGGCATGAGGTAACAAAGAGTAAATGAAACATGACTGATTAGTGCTTTCTGATCCTATGTCTGATATATGTTGAAAGTTGGGAAGCCCCACGGGAACGGATTACGTAATTAGAGGGAAAACGTTAATCGTGGCACCAAAGGTCCAACATGAATTGAGTAAAATATTGTTTAAATATGTGACATACTGTGTAGCTTGATACAGAATCTAACGTTGATGTTTAACATTTGTAGTGGCCCCTGACGAAGGGTGAGGAAATGTGCCCGTAATGCATTGGGAAAATTATACTACAGAGGATGACTTATGTATATTTCCTGCTCCAGAAAAAGGTCCCGATGGACATATCTGCAGTATCAAAAATGTTATACATATATTGGCTCTCATGTGACAGAGAGAAATGGAATGAACGAATGGAACATTGGAATACCAGAATAAAAATGATGAACTTGATCAAACAGTGGTACCTTTATTGCAATGTTGAGTCAAGCTGTGCGTCCGGATTGGGAGTGGAGTCAGGCTCCCATAATTTTGCTATGACATATGTTGAAACCACATATTATCTAATAATCTGGTATGAATACTACAGGACACGTTGGCAACAGTAGACAGTTCATGTCGCAGGTGTGTGATATTAGAACTAAAATATACATTACTATAAAGAAGCAATAGTTGAAATGATAGCATTAAGAGAAAAAAAGGAAAACAAAAACAAAAATACATAACTTTCATTTTGCTGGTTGAAAAAAGGGTCCAAAGGCAGAGGTGCCATTTGCATTGCTGACGGTATTTGACATGATGCAGGGTTCATCCGATGGATGGATACATGGCTTCCTGTCATCTTGTTTGAAGGCAGTGGGGGTGGCCTTGTTACAGTAAAAGGACCGTCGAACTTCGGGTCCCTACATTTCCAGGCATACACCTCGTCACCTATGTGCACAATATGGAGGTCAACATCAGCGGTGGCGCACTTTTCATTTCCTTTGGTTAACTGTTTATAAATTAACTTTACAACTTTTGTTAGTTCAGAGAGATAGGCATGTATTTCATCATTAAAAAATGCCAGATGCACTTTCTTCCTGTACCTTACTTCTAGTGGTCTGTGAGAAGTTGGCCTGGTATATGCTGTCCACAATTTAAAGTGGACACCTTGTACCAGTCCAAACAACCCTTATGGTGATTAGGTCAAAGATAATCTTTATTGAAAGCTATCCTAGTGGTAGCAAGGGAGAGCAGCCTTCAGGCTAAGTCTTGAAGGAATGTTAAGCACCTTGTTTTACCAGAATGCAACCTTATAGTATTGGTTAAATGGGGAAACCACACAGTAGTTATAAAAATATGTATTTATTATCTATAACACTCTCTAGTATCCTCTACACGAGGATAGAACACAAATCAATTAATACAGTTGCAAAGAATCAAGCATAAGTAGCACAATACACAGTGGGCTCCAGGGGGAGACCAAACCATATACTAAATAAGCGGTGTAAGAACCACAACTCAGGACTAAACTTTATCTAGGAGATGTAGAATTGCTGGGACCCCAAGGAACCACCCAAGGTGAGTGAATAGGGACCCCATGGAGGACGGGTGCAGAGTGAGAACACGACCGCGTACTCCGTACAATTCAATGAGAAAGTCGTGGTTGGAAAATCAGAGATTAAGGACCCTTTCCAGCAGATTACGAAGACAACCCGTGGAATTTAAGAGTTTGAAGAGCCACCCCACCTGTGGATACCTTTGTACCAGAGTTACCTATCCCAGAGGACCTGGGTGCATAGGCACAAAGTGCCGTCGGAAACCCACGTCGTTTTCTATGGATGTCGACAAAGTAATGCTGCTGCTGGAAGTACGAAAAGTGTCTGGTGGAATCCAAACATGGATTCTAGGTAAAAAGAACCTGAAAGCAGTGGGGACAGAGTCTGGGTCACTTTGAAGTGACCAGGGGCTCGGTAGATGAATGCCCACCGATGTCGGTGATCTTGACTCTTCAGCTGTGAGGACCTGGAGATGTCTGGGACAACCTGGAGCCGGAGGTGAGCTGTCCCACGAAGGGTGTCGAGTGCTGAGGGGTCAGTGTCCGGCGGGAGCACCAACAAGCCTTGGCAGCGGCAAACAACTTAGATGGTCAGATTCAGTGTCGATCTGGCCCAGCAAGGACCAGGAGACTCACCACAGCAAGGGGGGTCAGGGCAGGCCTGGAGTAACCAGGGGAACACAAGTGAAGTAAAGTTGACCCTCAAGTGGACCCACAGGCCGAAGGCACAGGAGTCACAAGGGGACCTCAGGCGGTTTCAAAGGATACCAGGTAGCAGGGCACAGAGTGCGAGGATGCCAAAGTCCTTCTCAGAAATAATGCACTGGGGTCAGGGCTACAAATGGCCCAATGCACGGAATTGTTGCATGACAACAAGCATGTGCAGCTGCAAATAAACACGGTGCACAGGAGTACGGGTATACAGTTCCCACAATGGATATCCACCTCAAACTCAGTGAGAGGGCAGCTCAACCTGGGAAACCTTCAGAAACCCACCTCCTGTGTTTCTGGAGTCTTCGGAGTCTGCAGGAGCTCTGGAGCAGCAAAACAGTCAGGTGCATTACGGTGCCAGCATTTTCAGGGGAGTGACCCCTTCACCCCAAGGGAGATTCTTCTGTTGTCTTATAGGTCCACAGGGTCCAGCACAGAGCCTGCATGAATCACGGACAGTGACAAGACTGGGGACGGCAAGGGAAGATGAAATTGAGCCCAAGGGAGGTCCAGCGAAGTCCAGCGTGTCCAGACGGCCGAAGTGTAGTGCTATCTTCTTGCAGAATCTTGTCCACATAAAATCTAATGTCCTGTAGCAAGATAACCTATTTTATACCCACGGGAAAGGGGAGGACAGATTCTAGGAACCCTCCTAGGGGAGGGACAGGACAGAGGTGTGGTTACACCCATGTCCTTCGTCCAGTTTTGCACCAGAGCAGGTGCTAAGGGCTCCCACAACTGGTTTGAGCTGGTTTGAGCTGGACTATGCACAGAGACACCAAATGTGCCCCTTGTGCAGACTTTCTGGCATGGAGACCATGCACCCACCCAGTTCCAATACACTAAATCATGTCTGGGAGGTGGTCACACCTCCCTGTGACAGGATACCTATTGTCCAACCTTCCTCTGTGCAAGCTTGGCTCAGCAGGAGTGCAGACTCTTGTCTGTGGCTGGCAGCATCCATTTTGTGCTGTAAGGCTCGAGAAAGTTGGTACCGGTAGACTTAGGTACTTCTTAGGTACTTCTTAGGTAATTCTAAATGGATTAGCAGGACAATTAAGGCCTACATCATGGGGACCCTTAGTCCACAAAGTGTCTGGTATTTGGAAAAGATCTGCATCCCTAACAGAATCAAAGGCTCTACCTGATGGGGGCAGCCTTACTTCCAATACTGTTCTCAATGGTATGCCATCCTGAAAGACTATAACTGTTTTCTTAGAATTATCATCAAACAGTCGATCATCCATTATTTCTTTAACCAATTTACCTGGCTCAATGAATATAACGCATGCCCATAAAACATGGTTATGATCACAGGCTATCAGAGCACTTAAGACCAGTGTTTTCTCTAAGTTCTCTAGTTGCAGTATCAACTCATTGTCAGATATCCAAGAATCTTGCCCTTGTTGTCAAAAAGGAATTATTTTGGTAACGGGACCTCCCTTCCTAATAACTGGCATTTCTGCTAATATTATATATATTGCTGTGGTAAATGCATCTGTATCAGTGGGTCGAGCTCTGATTTGGTCTCCAGTAGATGAATCTACTGTTACAGCCATGATATTGGAAGGAGTAACTGCAGGGGGAGAACACATCATAGTACAGTCAGGTTCAAAATGAATAGTCATGCTTAACTTAGTCATAAGATCTCTCTCCAATAGATTTAGCTGGGACAGCCGGAGAGAATAGTAAACAGCCATAAAGGTACCGCCCTCCTATTTCCATCTCCACTGGTTTAGTAAACGGAACCCTCATCATCACGCCAGAGAATCCTTGTGTGTTCATTGATCTATTAGAAATTGGAAGGTCTCCCACTCTAGTACAAGATCAGGTTGCTCCTGCATCTATGAGAAATGCATACCTCATGTTATTGATAGCTGCCATCATAGATGGATCTTCATCCGGCCTGTGTATCTCTGACAATACTGGACACATGGAACTACTCTGTGGGTACCTTCTTTGCATATATCCTCCCACATAATTTGTTTCGAAGGGATTTCCTCCTCTCACAATCACACCTCCCTGCCCCCTTTCAAGTGGAGTTCTAATTGGGGGTGCTTGGTAACTTTGATGTGGCGGCATTTGTTGGACCTGAAGCATTCCTGGTTAATGCACATTTTGGTGGTGTTGTTTGAGGTACATATATTATTTGTGGTTTTGACTGTATTCCCTGGCTGATGGCTGACTGTAATTTCCTGTCCTTCCATTTTGTTCATCCCATCTCTTAGTCCTGCAATCTTTAATAAAATATCTATATCTGTGATAATAGTGACATGTTTGACCCATCCTCTGGGGACCTATCCTGCCCCTTCCTAATCCTCCTTGTCCTCCTCTACTTCTTTGTGCAGTTACACTATCCTGCTGTTGCAGGTACTGTTGTTTGCCAGTCCCGGGGGCCAGTCCCACAGACATTGCAGTCATCTGAGTGGCAGCTACTACTATAGCTTCTTCCATTGCTCCCTTCTTTGCCAACGTTTACTGCACCAACTTGCCTGCTGTTCTCTCTGTTACGTTCCGCTTATTCATCTCTTTCTCCTGCTTCTTTTTACAAAAATTAATTATATGTGCTTGTATCTCTGTCCAGGGTTTGGCTTTCAATGCCACTATATTGTCAAGATTACCCTTCTTCACTACATAATAAAACAACACATCATTTCCCCCTTTAACTTCCCAACCCTGACCTACTTCTTGAGTCAATTTTTTCCCTCCTGCTGAGAAACTGATCAGGGTCCTTATTCGGCTGCACTGATTGAGCCATGAGAGACCCAATGTCTGGCCTGTCAGGATACCTTTTCCTCAACTGATCCCAGGTTACTGTCCGGGCTAAGTTAAATGGAGACCCATCATACCTAGTATCAGTGAGGCTAACATTTCTCACTCCTGCCCTATGTAAAACAGTGTCTTTCTCGTCTCTTATGAGAGAGCTAAGTAGACTCTTTATATTCCCTACTGCCAGGGCAATGGCTCCAGTTTGTTTCTAATCCATTTCCTTGCTCCTTCTGTAAGTGGTGGCAACAACTTTTTAAGATTCTCCTTGACCATTTGTGGCCAAGGAACAAAATGAGTTGCCCCAGGTCCCTTATGTTTTAGGGGCATCTGGTGTACAGGAGTAACAGAATGTTGGGGGTTGTGCTGTCTGACATATTTTTGCCATAACACAAACATTTCCACATGTAGGGATAATCCCAGTCTGGATCTCCTTCACCATAAAGATGCAGTCTTCAGCATGTGCCATGCCAAGTGGATCAAGTGACCATGGACTGATCTGGGGGGCTAAACCTTCAGTCCATCCTTCTACAATCCTCCACATAGGGTACAACACTGTACCAACAGTTTTTTCCTTCAGAAACTACCTCACTAGGGGTGAGATCAGTGCTATGTGGAACTGATTAAACACTCATCTGCTGCATTGATCTATCATGTAAAGTCAATCCTCCTATAGCTTCACAAGATCCCATCCTGGGATCTGGTTGGCGATGTGTTCCCTGAAATGACAATCACTCAAGCTCTGTTGCTCGGGTTCTCCTAGTTTTAGAGAACATGTCCTGTTCCCTTTCTCTAGAGATGGTGTGATTAGGCAATCCCATCGCTTTCTTCGTATGGTCAAGGTCAATTAGGGACCTTTCTTGAGTACTAATGTCATAAGTAGGGTGCCTAGCTTTTGGAAATTGAAGTATTTCACCCATGTTGGATACGCACTTATGTATTGATTCCACTCTATTTGCCATTCTCCCAAAACTTCCCTGAATCTGTCCTGATAAATTTTCACAATATTCTTCTCTCCTTACCTCTCTTGCATCTCTTCTGTCCTCACTTCGTGATAACCCTTTCTGAACATTCTCTGGTAAAATGTCCTCAAAACACTTTCAGCCTTTATAGAGGAACACCAGCTACTCCAGGGACGGCAGGCAGGATTTAGAGCCAACCATAGTACTGAACTGGTGATGTTGGCTTTGCTCGATGAGCTCAGAGTGCGGGCCGATAACAAAGATTTGAGCACCCTGATTTTGTTAGATCTGTCAGCGGCGTTTGATGCTGTCAATCACGCCCAACTCTTGTTTCGGATTGCCAATATGGGCATTTGCAGTTTGGCTTTCCAGTGGCTTGAGTCTTTTTTGCTGGGGCAGTCCCAAAGAATCCAACTGGGTGAGCAGATGTCCAATAGCAGTGCTCCCACTTGTGGTGTCCCTCAAGTCTCAGCCCTGTCCCCTCTCCTGTTTAATGTGCATCTCCAGCGTTTGGTGGCTGGCCTAGCTTGCATGGACTGCCAAGTTTTTAATTACGCGGATGATACCCAACTTATCCTGCAGATCAATAACTTCCTGCATGCCCATTCTTAGACACACTGTGAGCTGGATGACAGCCAACTCGTTAAAAGTCAATCCGGACAAAACGGAGGTTCTTGTAATCTCCTCCAAAGGCAACCCTTGGAACGACCTCTTCTGGTCACAAGAGCTTGGCACCGCACCTACTCCAGTTCCCGTCATAAAAAGCCTGGGTATCAAGATTGATGCCAATCTCTCCATCACCAAGCATGTCGCTACTGTGGTCGGCACTTGTCTGGGCTTAATGAGAAAGTTGTGGAGACTTGCCCCTCTTCTCTCACCCACCACTCTACAGAAGATCGTGTTGGCCACGATTGTGTCCAGGCTGGACTATGGCAATGCCTTATATATTGGTCTCCCTGAGATACTAATCCGCAAGCTGCAGGTGACTATGAATAATGCAACTAGGCTGATCTTCAGACTCCCAAGAAGGGCTCAGCCTACCCCTCTGCTGCACAAGTTGCACTGGCTCCCGGTCAAACAGAGAGCAACGTTTAAATGCCTCTGTATTGCCCATAAAGCCATTTACGGCCAGGCCCCAGCTTATATCAAGGAGTGCCTGGTGAACTATGTGCCGGAGATGCACACTTCGATCATCCAAGGCATGCCTCCTGGCCTACTCACTGATCAAAACTGCATCTAAAGGTGGCAGAGCTTTTTCTGTTTTAATTCCCCAACTTTGGAACCACCTGCCTGAGAATCTCCGCTAGGTACCCGCCCTTCTTCCTTTTAATAAATGCCTCAAGACTCATCTGTTTAGGGAGGCACTGAACATTGTCTTACTCCTCCGCTTAGGTGCTTTCGGGACTTACAGATTGCTTCTGGGTCCATTCAACAAGAGCTAAGAGACCTGCAGGTGATTATGCGCTATACAAATTGTAGTTAACATAACAGTTAACATAACATAAAACTATTCCGCTCCCCTTTTCCTTCTGCCAAGGTGGTAAATTATCTTCAGTCCTCCTAAAATCCTCATCTGTTTCTTGAGATACTGGCTATTGCGTCATACTAACAGGTCTTTCTGTATAGACAACCCATCTAGCATCATCTGCATCTCTTCATTGTGAGGTAGATATTTGCTTCTTAAATACCCTTCCTGTTATATCTTCCTTCTGTAGCAGGTGTGATGTTGCTGATGAAACAATGACTGATGCACACTGTTGCAATTCTAAGGTAGGGTTCTCCAAAGTCTTCCCTGGAGGGCCGGATACATGTCAGATTTTTAGCATTTCCACATTTAGATAAATGTATTATCTTAAAAATCTGGCATGGATCTGGTCCTCCAGGGCCGACTTTGGAGATCCCTTTTCTAAGGTAATAGGCTGACCTCCTTGAACTAGATTAATCCGGGGAAATCTCTGTTCCTGCTTCTGCCTTCATGATGTCTGCAACTGTAAGAAGGACAGTACTGGGGGTACCAAAGGGCAATTCAGTGGTAACAGCTGCTACCTGCTACCCGTGGCTATCTCTAATTGGCATCCATGATAGAACCTCTGATGCCTATGACTGTAATTTTATTGGGACAGTACTAAAAGTCGAAAATGTTTTGAGCTCACAGTTTAATATGTAAAACCTAATAACAAATAGATGTTAAATTTGTAAGCTGCACTGATAAGCATTAAATGATGCGTCTAGCCACTCATATAAATATAGTGTACATCAATGATACTGTCACAGTTGGTGGGAATGAAACACATTCAAGACTATCGGCTCAGTGTCTCTCTATTCTTTTTGTGGTTTTTTTCTATAAAAAATAAACAGAATATAGTGTAGTGTTAATCCTCTTCGTTCTTCTCTCTTGATTCTAGGTCTTCTGAGGTCCAACCACCCAGCAGGAGCTTGTCCTCGAACAAAAAAAAAGAGAAGAAGAATTTTATAAGGAAAGTAGAACAAAAAGATGTATAAGATCTAGTTATCTTCACTAGAATCCTTGTGGTTAGTAGTCGAACTGATGTGCCTCCAAATCAATGCAGTAAATAAAGTTCTCGTCTTTGAGTTTCTCCGGTGACAGATGCAGTTTAGGATAGTATCTTGAGTACCTCTGTCCTCCCACTTTCCCCAGATCCGGCCCTGTACCTGGCTAAGCCACGTTTCTTCAAAAATGTGGTGGGTCTGTGAGCTCTTGGCATCTTCCCGGCTCTTGGTATTTTGACTGTCCTGCTGCGGTTCTGGTATGGCGTGCCAGAGAGTTGAAAATTCTGAAGTGTTTCTCCTGCTTCTAAACTCTCTGGACAGATACCAGGTGGGTTTGGGTTTGGACCGCTTCTTCCTCATTTGATCTTCTGACTCCTCTACCTCGATGACGGATTTCTCTTCCACACTCTTCTTCTCTATTTCCGTATCGTCACCTTTAAAGGTTTGTGCCATTCCCCGATTGGTTCTTGGTATCCCACATGACCTGTTCCGAAGGGCTTCACATCTCACACGTGATTACGCCTGTAGGCACACTGGGAAGAAGCGTGAGACTTCTCTGCCTGTTTGGGAGAGCTGTTGCTTGGATGCAGGGACAAGGAAGATTCCATGGCAGGACGGAGGCGAGGATTATGCATATCTTCCTCCACTTTATTATGCACAGCAGGTTAAAAGAACATCAAAAGAAACGCAATAAACATCAAAGACTACAAATCCCATGAACCAGAGGGGTAGTCTCTATGATAACAACAGTCCACTTTCGTGACAGTCCACCACACATATTGCCATGATGTCACTTCCGCTTCCTCTTTCTTCACTGCTCGTCAGTTAAGTGGCAACTCTTTCATTCCTCGCTCATCTGACAGGTGTTTTGCTTATTGTGCATAGCGGTTATTGTGTTTTCTCTTGGTTTCGCTTGTATTCTGGTTGAACTGTAGCGCAGCAGGCTCCCGCCCGAGCGCTTTGTTTTCCCCATTGACGCGGCTTCCTTGCGGTGAGCGCTTCGTGCGCTGAGGGCATTCCGTGGCGCGCGTCTTTGCCGGTGGGGGGCAGCTCTCAAGAGCGCTATACCGGCGGTGAAGCGCGATCGGGTGCGCGGGTGCTGAGCCTCTGGCCGGCTCGTTTACCCGTCCAACTCTCTCTGCTGACACCGCTTGCAGTGCTTTCCCTTTGTACGCTCTCGGCGCCAACTGCTGGCCGTTTTTTCTCTCGTTGTGAGAGACGCTGCCGGCTGGGATTCGTTCCTCGCTGTCTTGAGCACTGGAGAGGGAGCTGCCTGCTTTATCTTTCAGGCGTTTTTTGTGCTTTTCACCCTCAGAATTATGTCTTCTACTGAAGATCATTTTTACTCCTCCATTCAGGAGGCTGAAGAGGAATGGCCTCCTCAATGCCTCCCTCCTGTGGTGGACCATGCCCTCTCATTTGCCATCTCGAGGGCGCTGGCCCCCCTGCAGGATAGGGTAGATCAGTTGGCTAAAAGTATCCCAGGGATGTTTGGGGGCCCTAGTTCGACGGGCGCAGGTCCCAGTGGTGCGAAAGGGGAGGGGAGGAAGGCCATAAAATGTCACGTGGGGCACTTGGAAGGGTTCGACAGGTTACGAGACACCTTCCTTAAAAGTGCACGAACGCTTAAACACGCACCCTGCCGGGAGGAAGAGGTACCCAGAGAAAACTGCCCCAAAGTTGGACCACAATGGCGGTCTTTCCCTTGAAGGGGAGGGTGTGTCGGAGGGGGATGTCTCCTCCGACGAGGATAAGGATTCGGGTCGTCCATGGCGCCCGGGTTCCCGTTCCTCTGAGTCCCAAGATGGGGACGGGGGGCATTTGGACATGTTTGAGCCCACGCAAATTTACCATCCCAGGTTGTCTGAATGGTTCCCTGACGCCAAGGTGGCGGACTACGTGGCGGCTAAGATTCGCCAGCCTCTGGAGAGGGAGGTTAGTACACGGATGAGGGGCGAATGTCCTCGACCTTCACTTAAGCGAAAGGTAGCGCATACTCCGGAGATTGATGATAAGCTGTGTACGTTTTTTTCCAAATATATGCGTGACCCCAAGAAGGGTATAGATAGGTCCTGGAGAAATTGTCAGGATAAACTCCTTGACGTGGTAGGTCCCTTAACCCAGATTATCCAATTGGCGGAACGCTCAAAAGAATCTGGAGACCCTTTGCCGACTGACATAGTCGCGGGTTGGGCGCAGTGTGTGATTTGCCTTCTGGGCAATGCGAATTGTGCCCTGGTGGCGGAGAGGAGAAGATCACTCCTGATAAAGGTTGACCCAAAGCTAGGGGACTTAGCGACCTCTGAGGCGGGCCCCGTGGCTCAGGGTAAGCTGTTTGGGGACCCGTTTGTTAAGGAGCTGAACAAGTTTGTCACCACCTTTTCGGCCCTGGACAAGGCTCAGGCCTCTATAAAGAAGATCTTTCCTGGACGTGTTTTTGCCGGGGTCGGACGAGGCAGGGGTCGCTCCTCCAGCCGTTTCCAGCAACAAGGACCCTCTGGGCGAGGTCAGCAGCGACAGAACAACGGCTGGACTGACGGTCGCCAGGGAACCTTCTATCCCAGTAGAGGTTCCGGAAGAGGGAAAGGTTGGAACAACAGGGGTGGTGCGAACGCCCCCGGAGGCCCCTCTGGTAAGGATTACCCCTTCTTCCCCTCAAGATCTGGGGGGGAGGCTTCTTCTCTTCGCTCACAATTGGGGAAAGATCACTTCAGACCCGTGGGTTTTGCATACGGTAAGGGGTTATCATATAGAGTTTTACAGCTCCCCGGTTCAGACGGTACGCCCCAGACCCTTACATTTCTCGGCAGAGGAGGAGAGTTTGATAGGCCGAGATTTCGGAACTTTTA
This sequence comes from Triturus cristatus, assembly GCF_964204655.1. Classification (NCBI taxonomy): domain Eukaryota; kingdom Metazoa; phylum Chordata; class Amphibia; order Caudata; family Salamandridae; genus Triturus; species Triturus cristatus. The sequence goes on from NC_140582.1 coordinate 235,211,466, forward strand.
AAGAAAGGGGCAATTTGCAGGTCGGTACTTCATCCGAAAGGTTTTCTCAGCAACCTTTTCCTGGTAGAGAAAAAGGACAAGGGTTTCAGACCGGTTATCAATTTAAGGGAGTTCAACGAGTGGCTGGTTTACCGCCACTTCAATATAGAGGGGATACATCTACTTCGGGATCTCCTTCTTCAGGGCGATTGGATGGTCCGCATTGAATTGAAGGATTCGTATCTGACGGTTCCCATTTTTCCCCCTCACAGGCTTTTTCTCCAATTTGCCTGGAGCGGTCAGCTCTTCGAATTTCGAGTGTTGCCCTTCGGTCTTTCTTCAGCTCCGTGGTGCTTCACGAAGCTGTTGCGCCCCGTGGTGGAGACTCTCTGGTGATAGGGGGTACGGATGATTATCTACCTGGACGACATCCTGATTTTGGATCAGTCTCTGGTACATCTCTCCCAGAACATGACCATGACTATTGCTTTACTTCAAGATCTTGGGTTTGTCATCAACGCTCAGAAATCCGAACTGAGGCCAGCACAACAGATGGTCTTCTTGGGGTTTCTCATAGACTCTGTCTCGGCTTCCTTGAGCCTGCCAGAATCCAAGGTAAACAAGATACGGAAGGAACTGTCTCAGGTTCTACGGTGGGACCGGATTTCGCTGCGCAAGCTTGCCAGGATCGTGGGTCTGTTGTCCTCTTCGATTCAGGCCATTTTTCCTGGGCCCGTTGCATTACAGGGCTCTTCAGAGGTTGAAGGCTTGGCATCTACGGCGATATCTGACCTACTCGAAGCTAATCTCACTACCGGAGGAGGCCCGCACCGAACTTCAGTGGTGGATCGACCACATGTCGGCCTGGAATGGTCGGGCGATCTTCGGGTCGGCCCCGGACTTGGTGATCGAATCGGATGCCAGCCGACTAGGCTGGGGAGCCCGGTGTGGCGACATATTGATGGGGGGCAGATGGTCAGAGGAGGAACTCCAGTTACACATCAATTGTCTGGAACTGCTGGCGGGATCATTTGCAGTGAAGTCCATGACCAAGGACAGGATCTCGTGTTGCATCCTTCTGAGGATGGACAACATATCAGCGGTGCAGTACATCAATCGCCTGGGCGGTCCTCGTTCTCAGGCCTTGTCCAACCTGGCGAGGGACTTCTGGCACTATTGCCTTCAGAAACAGATTTCAGTGACGGCGGAGTACCTTCCCGGTCTGCAGAACACGGAGGCGGATTGGCACTCTAGGAATTTCTTGGATTCCAGCGACTGGCAACTCGATCGTGCAGTCTTCCTGGCTTTGATGACCAGATGGGGTCCATGTACTCTGGATCTGTTTGCCTCACGACTCAATCACACGAGTTCCGCGCTTCGTCAGCTGGAGACCAGATCCGGAAGCCACAGCGGTGGATGCTTTTCTGCAAGACTGGCCGAGGGAGTACCCTTACGCTTTTCCCCCTTTCATGATGATACCCAGGGTGGCAGCCCAGGTTCGTCGTCAGGTGTCGTCCATGGTGCTGATTACACCGGTTTGGAGAGCGCAGGCCTGGTTTCCGACGCTAATGGAATTGTCGTGGGATTGTCCGATTCAACTGCCCTCATTCCCTTCAATCCTCCAGGATCACCAGGGGATCCTTCATCCGCTGGTGCTTCAGGGTCATCTACCTCTCATGGCGTGGAGGATTTCAGGGGACGTTGGAAAGACAACCAACTTTCTTCAGACGCTGTGCACCTCCTCCAACAAGCCTGGGCATCAGGAACGGTCAAGCGTTATCGATTGGCTTGGCGACGATGGCACGGTTGGTGTCTGGAGAGACACTTGGATTCCGTGGGGGCAACAGTTACTCATATCTTGAATTTTTTGGCAGAGTTGTCTCGAAGCGGCTTGGCATACCGGACGGATAACTCCTTTCGTTCAGCCATTTCCGCTGGACACTGCGAGATCGAGGGCAGACCGGTGGGGGAACACCCTTGGGTTTGTAAACTGATGCGGGGCATCCGGTTGGCTAATACGCCGGAGCCTAGATATTCGGGCCTGTGGATGTCAACCAGGTTCTGAAACTCCTGTTGGGTTGGCAGGATAATCAATATTTGTCCCGCAAAGAACTGTCCGCTAAGTTAGCTATTCTCCTATGTCTCACATTATGTAAAAGGGTGTCAGACGTCAGGGCTCTGGACACCACAGCTAGGGTTTTTACTCCGGATGGAGTTACCTTTACCATTTCTCGGAAAACGAAAACCAATACCAGGTCAGTATCTTATCCTTCCTTTCCGGACCATCCTAAGTTGTGTGTGGTGAGATGCATTAAGGCATATGAGGAAGTGACCTCGGAGCTTAGGCCTCCTGGTGAGCGACAATTGCTTATTGCTTTGCAGAAACCTTTCAAAGCGGTTTCTTCTCCCTCCATCGCCAGGTGGGTACATTGGATTATGTCTGAAGCAGGAGTGGATGTGAGTAGGTTTGGTGCTCACTCCACGAGAGGGGCTATGGCGTCGAAGGCCGTCCAGGTAGGTGGTAGATTGGAAGATATTATGAATGTGGCAGATTGGTCATCTGAGTCCACCTTTAAGAGGTTCTACTTTAAACCTATCTCGGAGGCGGCGTCCCTGGTTGTAAGTAAGCTTTGAACTTGCATAATCCTCGCCTCCGTCCTGCCATAGAATGAAAAATTTCCTAGATTACGAGAAGGAAAGTTTCAATTCTATTAAGGACTAGGAGGCGAGGATTATCCCTCCCTGAGATTATGTGTCATTATCTCCCCACCCTGAAGATTTTCGTTGGTAGTAAGTAAGTTTTCCATGGTATTGTTGATCAGGAATTTGCTTGTATTGTTGTTGGATTTTGGCTTATGTCATTGCGATCATTGCATTTTCTATGCTGTTCTCTGTTTTGACTTTGCTTCTCATGGATAATGTGACGATCGTACTCCTTTCCGGAACCGGGTAACAGGGTTATTTCTCTGTTTCAGGGAATGATCAAAAGTTCGAATGAAGCGGTGATTCCAGCTTAACATCCTCCAGTGAAGAAGAGGAAGCGGAAGGCATGTCATGGCAATATGTGTGGTGGACTGTCACGAAAGTGGACTGTTGTTATCATAGAGACTACCCCTCTGGTTCATGGGATTTGTAGTCTTTGATGTTTATTGCGTTTCTTTTGATGTTCTTTTAACCTGCTGTGCATAATAAAGTGGAGGAAGATATGCATAATCCTTGCCTCCTAGTCCTTAATAGAATTGATACTTTCCTTCTTGTAAGCTAGGACATTTTTCATTGTTCCTATAAGGTTGTATGAATAACATGCCAAGGAATATCCTCTTCCTCTAACTACTGTGTGAGACTCATGAGACTCGTTCTACAGATACATAGCAAGGATTTAGCGATACATTTAGAACATAAACAGACAGACATGATATAGTATATTGCACTGGTTCCCAGAATTCTGAGGCAGATGGAGAAGCAAAGAATTGCCAGTATTCAAGGCCATACATAAAAGTGCTTGAGAAAGGAGTATAAAATAAGCAGCTTTATGATTGAATTTTAAATCCTAAATTAGTGGCACTTCTCCAATTTTTTAAAATTGCAAGTGCCTGAGTATATGTCCTTTCTGTCTTGGTGTACATAGTCTCATCTGACACCTGTTGCATTTCAGTTTGGGTCATTAGGAGGTCTTTCTGAGACCCAATGAATTAGAAAAACCGGTTTCAACCTCACTATGCTGAGCAGAAAGACACCAGGGTCAATGTAATACATTGTAGGTTCCTATCCTTAAGAAACTGCTCTCTCACCCTCGCAGCTCCACCATTGAGTGGGCCCCTCCCAGAGCCCCTGCACTCTTGAGTGTTGCTGGTGTTCGAGGCCTTCCTCCACCCACAGGATCACCTGCGCCTCCTCTCTGGTGGTCCAGTGGACCCCTCTTCTCCTTTGCCTCGCTCCTCTCTCTTCTCTGTTTTTTTCACTCATTTTTTGCTTCTCCCTCTGTCTTTTCTGTTATACTTTTTCTGCCTCTTTCTCATTTTTTCACCTATTTTCTTATTTCCTTAGCTTCCCTGGTGGTCCAGCGGACCTCTGTTCTCCTTTGTCTCGCTCCACTGTCCGCTCCGTTTTTTACTCGTTTTTCACCCTTTTTTAGATCGTTTCTGCACTTTTCTGCTTTCTGTGCTGTTCCTGCTTTCTGCCTTATTTCACTCTTTTTCTCCTTTTTAACCCCCTTATTCCTCCTTTCCCGCCCGTTTTTCCCCGCCATTGCTGCCTCCGCGGCCCCTCCTCCCTCAGCATGACCAGCGTGACCAATTCTGCTCGCCTCCCAGCTGTCCAGCCCTCCCTGACCCCTACTTAAAGGCGGCCGCTGCGCGGCCGCACCGTTGCCACGCTAAAGGCAAGCCCGTCTGTACCCATCCGCAATCCGACCGCGACCAGCACCAGTAACCCTGGATCTCCGAACCGCCAACGGTACGACCCGGCGGCACTCCATGCACTCAACCCAGGCCACAACAACAACTGCAAGCTAGCGTCACCGGCTAACAATCACGGACCTTTCAGCTGTCACCGCTGCCAGCACACCTGCAGCACCACCAAGACCATGGACCCAGCGCAACCCACCCGCAAGAACACAACTGAACCAAAGACCCTGCAATGTATCCTCCTCAACTTCCGATCCCTCCACAAACACGCCACCGAAATCTGGGACCTCCTCGAGAGCATCACCCCAGATGTAGCATTCCTCACCGAAACATGGATCAACACCTCCTCGGGACCGGACATCACCATCGCCATCCCACACGGATACAAGATCTCCAGGAAGGACCGCCCCAACCCGCACGGGTGGAGGAAACGCCATCGTCCACAAATCCACCCTCCGCCTGAGCACACTCACCGACCAGCCCACAGACCTGATGGAACACCTTCACTTCAAGATACTGACCAGCCCCACCCCCACCCTCCGAGGAACCCTCATCTACCGACCCCCTGGATCCCGCGGACCTTTTGCCGAATCCATCACAGACATCATCTCCCCGCAGGCAATCGCATCCACCAACTACACCCTGTTGGTAGACCTCAACTTCCACCTCGACAACCAACTGGGCCCCAAGCACCACATCCCTCCTGGACAACCTCCATAAAACATTGGACTACGCCAGATCGTGACTGAACCCACGCACTTAGCAGGACACACCCTCAACCCCCACAACCCCCTCTTCACAACAAGAAACTCTATCACCTTCAGCCACACCACCGAACTCCCATGGACCGACCATCGATGTGTCCACTTCACCTTCAGAACACCCACCATCCACAGACACCAGCACCTACTCCCACGAAGAAACTGGACCAGAATCACCGACAACCAGCTAACCTCATCACTCAGCAACTCCACCCCTACCATCGTGGAAAATGACGAACCCAATGCCGCAGCCCGAACCCTGCACAGATGGATCACCGACAGCGCCAACACGTTAGCCCCCCTCAAGAAAAACAACAACACCCACGTCAAGAAAGCTAGATGGTTTACCACCGAACTTCGAGAGTCCAGAGTCGCACTTGCCGCCGCCTCAAAAAGGAGTGGAGGAACACCAAATCCACAGAAGCCCACAACAATTTCAGAGCCGCCAACAAAGTCCAACACCAACTCATCAAAAAAACTAGGAAAAAAGCGATCGAAGACAGAATCTACACCCACGAGCACATCAGCAAAGAACTCTTCAACATCATCAAGCAGTTCGCCCAACCTACCAGCAAGTCCACCGGCATCCCCCCTCACAAGACCTCTGCGACAAACTCAGCACCTTTTTCCACCACAAAATCAAGAGCATTTACGACAACTTCGACGAAGACAACTAACATACTGAATCCTCACCAACAACCATGAAGCCAGCGATCGACAACCGGACAGTCCCCACCCCCAAAGACACACTGAAAACAATGAATTCAGTCCACTCCGGGCCCCCACAGACCCCTGCCCCACCACATTTTCAACAGAGCCGCCAACACCATTGCACCCATGCTCCGCCACACCATCAACCACTCCCTTCCAACCGCATCTTTCCCCGATGACTGGAAACACGCCGAGATCAACCCCCTCCTCAAGAAACCCTCGGCGAACCCCACCGACCTCAAAAATTGCAGGCCCATCTGCAGGCCTATGCTCTTCAACATCTACATGGCTCCGCTCGCCCCCATCGTCAGAACCTATGGACTCAACATTGTGTCATACGCAGCAGACACTCAACTCATCCCCTCCCTATCCAATGAACCCAACACTGCCAGACACAACTTTCAAGAAGGCATGGAAGCCGTCGCCAAATGGATGAAAAACAGCTGCCTTTAACTAAACACCAACAAAACAGAAGTACTCATCATGGGCCCACACCCCAGCGCCTGGAATGACACCTGGTGGCCTCCGCTCTCAGAAGTCTGCCCACCCACATTGACCACGTACACAACCTGGGAATCATCCTGGACTCCGAACTCAAAATGGACCGCCAGATCAATGCCGTCTAGTCCTCCTGCTTCCACGCCCTCCGCCTCCTAGGTAAGACCTTTAAATGGATCCCCCTCAAACATAGAAAGACCGTCACTCATGCCCTGGTCACCAGCAGACTCGACTAGGGCAACACAGTCTACGCTGGAATAAACAAAAACCTCACATGCAAGCTACAGAACATCTAGAATGCCGCCGCAAGACTGGTCCTCAACCTGCCAAGACACTGCCACATCTCCCAGCACCTGCACACACTCCATTGGCTCCCCATCGAAGCTAGAATCACCTTCAAGATGCTCACCCACGCTCACAAGGCCCTCCACGACACCGGACCAGCATACCTGAACAGCCGACTCAAATTCCATGCACCCAAAAAGGACCCTATGATCAGCCCAGCTCTCCTACGCCGAGGTCCACGGCACCAGAAAGACCAAATCAGGCGGCCGCTCCTGCTCCTTCCTCGCGGCCAGAGCCTGGAAGACCCTCCCGCTCCACCTGAGACAGACAGCATCTCTCCCCATCTTCACAAGAAACCTCAAAACCTGGCTCTTCGATAGACCCCCTCCTTGATGGACTGGACCATTCAAAACCCCCCTTCCACCGGTGCCTTGAGACCCTTACAGGTGAGTAGTAGCGCTTAACAAACGCGTGATTGATTGATTGATATTTTAATGAATGGGTCAACTGAGACATAAGGCCTCATTGCAAGGTCCCCAATAGTCTTTATTCAACACCTGAATCAGGATTACAAAATCTGCAGTAAATTCACAAATTAGGATTATTTCACCCAGAAAGGTCTCCAGAGGAAAATACTATGTTTAAAATTCTGTAAAAACCAATGGAAGTGTGGGCAGAAATACCACAGCTACATCTGGGCCAACATATGCCTTTGACAGTGTAGGCCTCTTTAAAGTTAATAAGTTTCTGGGACCAGCCCATAAGTCTTCCTGTCAAGGGAAAAACAACACCTCCTTACACCCAAGGCCTTTTTACCCTGCTCTAAGAGCAAGTTCACAGCTCATCAAGGGGTCTATTCAGTTGCCAGATAGATAGAGCTCATGCAAATTGGTTTCTAGAGGTTTTAGACAGGGAAAAGGTAACTTTCTAAATGTACCTTTTCCAAAACATGTATTACAAATCTGACTTCACTAATGAATTGGGCTTGTAATTAAAATTTTAAAAAGCCCAAGAATGAGCTTTGTAGCTGTGTACTAGCTGGAAATAACATTATTAAATGTAATATTGTACCCCAATGCTTTCCTATGGAACAGCTAACCGTGTTATTGTTCAAATTGCCTTTAAGGCCTTTTCACTATAAGGACATACTTAACATCAAACTTTTACATGTCATACTTTTAAATACCATGCGCCCTGCTTATGAGCAGTAAGACGTATTTAGGGGGTGACTTAATAATATATAAAAGGTGGGATTTGGCCTGTCAAAAAGGGGTTATTTTGGCAGGTCTAGTTTGCAGTTCAAAAACCGCTCAAAGACCAGCTACAGTTGTAGGCCTATTGTCATTTTGCACGGCTGCTGTGGTGGTGCACATTGGCTGCTGCACCCCTCTAGTGACATTTATCTTACAGGGCCTGAATACACTTTGTACCATATCAGAACATTTACACTGCAAGCTGGATAGCTGTTTTCTAGTGTGCAGAGTCCAAAAACCAGCAACAGAAATCAAGCAAAAGATGGATGTGACCTCGCAAGACGGGATATTTTCATGTGGGCTGGCCAAACGTGAATGAAACTCCCATGAACCAATGGCTGAAGACAGTCTGACACCTTGTGCTCTCTCTCTTCCCGTCTCCCTCTCTCACTCACTCCCTTACTCTCATTTTGTATTGTATACTGGCTCTAGTAAACAGCTAAAAGTATCTCTTACCGGCTTTGACCCGGCCGACTTTATCCATATGGTGTGGTCCTGTCCGGACCTAAGAGATTACTGGAGGGGCATAGAGGCTGACCTCACGGAGGTGTTGGGATGGGAGGTGCCACACAATCCTAGGCACACCCTGCTGGGCATCACGGATGGTCTACATGGCACACGTGCAGAGAAGCTGTTCCTTATGACGGCGTTCATGGTGGCAAAGAGAGACATTGCAGCGGCATGGAAACACCCACGGCCGCCTACTTTGGCTAAATGGAGTGCTGGTGTGGACTGGTGTGCGGCCCAGGAACGTACTCTCTATCAGGCGAGGGGCTGCCCTAAGAAATATCGTAGGGTATGGGGGAAGTGGTTGGGCAATGTATCGTGATTGGGCGCTTTGGGGGTGGGGGTGGGGGACAGGGCTTCGGGCGGGGGCGAGGGGGGCGTGATTTCACTCTGTGTGATTGTACAGTGGTGGTTTGTCAGGCGCAATGTTTTCTTTTGCTGTGTTTTTCAAAATCTCCAATAAAACTTGTTTATCAAAAAAAAGTATCTCTTACCTTACAAGACCTCTAAAAATGAGATTTGGTGTTAAAATGACATAACTGGAACACTTAAGTAGAAAAAAAAACATGGCCCTAAATTTTCTACCCAATCTCTCTATTTTATCATTTCCGAAAAAAATACCATTAACATGCGCAAAATAATTCTTGTTTTTCTTGATGGACTGTGGAATGTTGTATCAGGAGTCAAGGAGAATAATCAGACATCTCAAATTCAAATAGTATCAACAGTTTTAAGTTCAGTCGATGATGGGAGGTTAGATAGAGTTTTCCAATACTTTTATTCCAATTTAGTGATTAGTAAAGTTCTTCTCTTTATGTTTGTCTTTATTTCAGTTAGTCCATAAATCAATTAGGTTTACAGAAATCTTATTAAAAGAATGGTTAGAACAAGCATCAAAAATATAATGCATTAAGTGTGTTCCATGAAGGACTAGATTCCCTATTCTAAAGATCAGAAACAGAGTTTAGAGTTTAAATTTCAAGGAAAAGAGTGAGATCAGAGGAGCAAAAAGCTTCCTAAGCAAATTAGAGTGGCAGAACTTCCCGTAAAGAGTACTTCATAAAAACTCAGCTGAGTCTTAATATATACGAACTAATCAGCATACAGTTGCAGTAGCAATCTGCTGAAAAGCAAATCGCAAAGAGGCAAAAGGAAACAGATGCAGCACTAGCTAAAACCATCAAGGGTCTGGATCACAATCCTCTTCAGAGCTTTGCTTCTACCTAGGAACACGCACTAATATAAAAGTCAAGAAAACATGTCAAAAGCATTGTATCAGGCTTCCTTTTCCTTAAGCCAAAAGGATGGCAGTCTGTCTCCGGAAAGCAGGTTCAGCTCCTCTGATCCCATGAAAATACATGCGACTTGTACACTTTATTGCCAGGTTAGCGTGGTTAGATTCTGTAAACATCAAACTTGGTTCCCATAGGCCTTGAAACACAGATCAGCCTTCTACATTTAAGTTTGTTTTACTGCAAAAACAATGAATTATTAACTGAAAGGCAAAATCACTATTAGGTAATGCATTCTTTTTTTACTAAGCATCATTGTTTAAAATGCACAAGTTATTCAATTCAAAGGGTGTGGCCTAACCGGCTAGGGCGGTCGACCTCAAATCTGGGGAACAGGGTTCGAGTCTCTCCAACGACGCTCAATATCCTGTGATTTTGTGCAAATCACTTAATCTCCCTGTGCCTAAAAAAATTAATGTGTCCTTATGTAACGCAACTGGTGCTCATGTAAAGCTACCTGATACATTTGGGTCAAGTTCGCGCTCTATAAAACTCCGGGGGAAAAAACATTATATTAAGCATGAGAAAGTAGGAAGTTTGTGACATTTATTTAATAAAGTGTTGCTTATAAGATAATACATTTGTTAAACCGGATCAATCTACATATATGACAACTTTTCTGAACATGTCAATTTAAAGTCAAGCTTTTAATTCACGCTGTACACATTTAAAAAATATTAGGTTTTGCTTCTAGTTTAAGGAAAATTGCTTCATAGCTTTTCTATGGCCTACACAGGTAACTATGACTGCCTATAGTAAATCATCACATTTCAAATGAGTGCCTTTTTGGTATCACATTTTATTTTTATTGTTGCAATTTCAACTACTAGATTAATTATTTTCATGTTGATTAATTAACTCTCCCAAATTCCCCAGCTGATGGTTAACTTAACCATCATACTATCATGGTTTCACATGTGAGTTCTATTCAGAAGGCACTTTCATCATCCGTCAAACCCGATCTCTTTCTTTTTAAACTTTGAAATTTCAATGACTTTCATAATGTGATTTAATCTTAATTCTTTTAATAATTTTTTGTTCATTTCCTTTTCTATTTTTCTGTGTAAGTGTTATCTACAGCCTACAAATAAAGCAGGTAGGCTTGACAAAAAAAGCCCGCTTTCTAGTACTGGTATAAGTATAGCCTTCAAAATACTTCCTCCTGCTGTTGCAATCCAATTTCCAATTGTATGAATTCCTTTCCTAAAATTTTCTAAAACATTAGATGGTTTTAATTCTTCTAATTCAGGTTTCGAATTTAACATTTACTTTTCATCTAAATGTTCATCTATTTTCTTACTCATCAGATATGTATGAAAAACAATGGGTTAATTTAACCATCTTGCAGATCCCACCTTTTTCTGCAAGTAAAATGTCTACTACTAAGCGATTTTGCAAACTCATTGAACGTATGGCAATCAGCTCAGTGTTTACTACTAGCAAAGTTCCAGAAGTACTAGTTGCCAGCTTGTCGGTTTTCTAATCTTTTCATAATTTCAGGTGGAATGATTGCTCCAAATATATCTCCCACTAATTGAGCTTCCTCATCTGCACTACGGGTGTGTCTGTGTGCTAGTGTCATTGTTAAAGCATCTAAAGCATCTATACTAACACTACACCCGCGTAGTCGAACTACTAGTCTTTCCTCTTTGTAGTTCATCGTAAGCTCGCCCAGAACACTGTTGTCACTTCCGGGTCACAGGGGCACTCATAATTCTGTTCCGTCAATGCCACCTAATTACAACACCTTGATGACACTCGCATGATGACGCTCGATTCACTGAAAGCTCCCAAGTAAGTAATTTTCACCAACCAACTATTTTTTGGTCAGACCATGACGCATTTTTGAGCTGCATGTTACATTGTCAATTTCCGTTCCTTTACAGATACAAGTGAATTCTGAACTTTTCTACATGTGCGTGCATTTTCACCCACCTAAATTTAGTAAGTACCTTTTACCCTCCACTCGCTTTATAGAACATGGCTGGTCCCACAGCCATCAGTTACACTTTCAACCATCGGCTCTCCCTTTAAGCTACACGTGAGTTTCCAACCACCGATGTTTAACGCACCTATATTCCATGTTTCTTCATGCCACCTTTTAACATCAACCGGATCGCGACTCGTTCTGTATCACGCATGAAACGCACATTGTCTACAATATGGGTCACACCGGCACCGGCTCATTTATGCACTTCCTCCCGTCACCCCCGATCGGCACCACGCGGTCACCGCCGATTTTTTTAGATTCACAAACGTTTCTGCACTAACAATTCTTCTTGTTTACAGTTTAACTGACTGCATTACATGCATCAGTATATCAGGCACTCACATCTCATGCACAGTTGTACTAACCTGTCGAGCACCATGTTAATTACACAGCACTTTTCTACATGAAGTCCAAGTTTTGCATTTGCCGATACCCGTTTTCCTTGCATTTACAGCACACTAGCCCCTGATGAATGGCTCTCACGCCCGAAATGCATTGGGCACCGGGCACCTTGAATGAATTTTAATTCAAAGCATCTACAAGTGTGTCAAAACAAAAATATTGGTTATGGATAAACCCCAAGATGAAAAAAAAAAGACAGTCAAACCAAACATGATTTGAACAATTATTTACTTTAAGAAGAATTATTGAATCTAATTTTTGAGTGCAAGAGGAAGACACTCTCTTAGCCCAAGAGAGTGCGATAGCATTCTATGATTATCCTCATACTCAGGAGGACTTACCCAATTGCACCACTGACCGGATTACCGCATTCACCACCTCTATTTAACCGATGAGTGCGCTACCCTGTTTATTTTACACAGCTACACATTCCCACGTCTGGTTCGTTTTGGTGTCCTTCTTCTGTAAAAGCAAACTTTCCTTTGTGTTAACTGTTTAATCCTAATTTCAGATAAACCGTTTTCTTTCTAAATTCATCTATCTCCTTCTTCCAAACATTTTTCAAGATATCACTATGTTTGTCTTTACTACATGCATTGTTAGTGTTTCTCTCTTCTAATGACATAATAAAATCTTTCTCTAATGGTCGCATCAAACAGGTAAAAGTATTCTGATATGCTTTAGCACTGTCTATTTGGCATAAAATAATATATAATAATAATGTGTCCATTTCTTTTCTCTGCGAGGGAAAATTCATACTTTCTATCAAAGGCACTCTAATAAGTATTAAGTTATAGTTAGTATAGAAATATTTTAAGTGTTCTCTTCTATATACAATTGTAATTATTATACTATATGAGATTTCATAAGAAAACGGCATGTGGTAATATGTGATTTCTTCTGATGCTGATGATGGTAAATGAGCGTAGACATAACAGTCCTTGGCTCCCATGGCGTGTATGTATTCCTGTACTAACCTCGAGTAAATACTTGTTGAGTAATCCTCAGTGTTTTAGGTGACAAATGAAGGTTTCAATTGCGCTTCATCATTTAGATATATCTGTGATTTTTTTGTGTTGGTATTTCTTAAATCTTTCCCAGGTGTTATATTAATTCCTATCAGCACCATGGTGATCATAATCACTGTTATTGCGAAGACTGTACACATAATATATTTACATCTATTTCTACGGCAACACATGTTTTCTATGGAAACAGATTAAATGCAGTCAAATTAGAGTTCAATATGCAGATTTTGCAAATAGCTTCTTTAAATGAATAATTTTCAACAAAGCATTTTTAGACAATCCTTAAACCTACTCCGTGTTCTTCTATTCATGTTAGCCATACTCTTCACCTGTAGACTTGGGCCTAGGTTAGACTTGGGCCTAGGTTGACCTTCTGTAAAATAAAAAAAAATAGGAATTGATCAATGTCAGCCATTTGTTTTTTGTTTATCTTTCTTTTAAACTTTACACAGTTTTCTTGTAATTGCACAGTTCGTATTTGCCAAATTCTTTCTCCAGCAATGCTTATTGCAGTGGTGTCATGGAGGTTCAAACAGCTCAGATATCACATCACACAGATCATTGATTCTGACATTTAGTTCTCCATCTAAATAGTAAAATGACTCAGGTGCTGAATACCTCCGATAAGGTACTCTTACTCTTTTTGAGCTTCTCAGCTTTCTTCTCCTGAATAACTTTCATCACTTGTCTCTGTTTCTTCTGGTATTGTTACTGGAATTCGATCAAATAATAAACTTTCTTTCATTCTTCCTTGTTTTCCAGTGTGAGGCCATTCACATTTATTGGTGACTCTTCTCAGTCCAGTGATTGTCCCTTCACCTGGGTCTTCTTGCTGTACTGATGCTGTTTCGGTCACGTTTCCAAGTAGAGGATCAGTGTCTGCTTCTACATCATTTGAGACTTCAATGCCACTTAGCGCAATGACAGGTACTTGAATTGGTGCAATCTGTTGCAGTTCTTCACACCCTTCTTCTCCTTGCTGCTGGTTGGATCCCGGGTTCACTGCTCCACTCAGTCTTACAATTTGTGGTGCTCTTGGTTCAGGATTTAACAGCACAATTTCTTTCTCTTGATGCATGCACCTAATTTGGAACTCCGCCACACTTCACAGTAGTATTGGTGACTAGAATGACCTGGAAGGGGCCTTTCTACCTTGGCTCCAAACAATTCTTTTGAACATGCTTCTTGAGAACAACCTAATCACCAGGATTGAGGTTGTGACACTGTTCTTGGTGTGGATCTTTAGTGGCATCTGCAACCTGGTAAGAAACAGAACACATCACATCACCCAGTCTTTCCCAGTAGTTGAGTATCATATCATTTGTGATGTTCAATAATGCATTTGCAGGTAAAGCAGGCAACCTCATAGCCAGTACCATAAGTATTTAATGGGCCAAAAGACCAGTCTTTCTATCAGGGATAATCATCAGCACCAAAGGTATCCGTAGAATCTGTGCATTGTTTGGACAACATAAATTAGGGGCTTGGTGTAAAGACTGATTCCGGACACTCCCGCAGGATATGTTGGCCTATAGACCAGCTAGCTCACCGTGCCAACATAATTCCCCCTAACCTCACCAGGGAGCGAATCTTTTCTGGCAACCACTGAACATGACATCTTCGACCTCTCAGGGATCTTGGAAACAGCGCAGAACCTTTCGCTCAGTCACTCGTGCTCACTTATTCTCAAAGAAGTATACAGAGAATACATAGTGGGACGTTTTTGAATATATTTATTGAACCAACGTTATTCTCGTATAGAATTCATGTGCTGCGATGATTAATAGACAGAAGCAGATAAAAGTGATTACAAGCATCAAAAGCGTGAATAGTAGATATTGTTCTACCATGGTGTTATAACACTGTATATATGCAGGCATAAAAAACAAGGCAGTAATAAAACGGACTCCTATGAAGTGAACCCTACTCTAAGTGTACCTAGAGTATATGTGAGTGTAAAGCCAAGAATCCCCCCAAGGAACCATCCAACCCCATTACCTGGTGAGAGAGACTGAAGGACCCCATCTTGGTCATGAACTGGACGCCCCTCACAAGATGTCATAATGCTGCGTGGTGAGTTCTGAGCATGCAAGGACCATTGGTTTCAGCTTAAGTGTCTCCTCTACTTTCATAATTTATAATAGTAAGCAGCCTTGTGATGTAGGCGTTAGATTAGCGATGTCATGACTATGCAGATAGCCCTGTCGTCCCGTGGATGAAGATAAGATGAATTTTGTACATGATGCATTAAGAGGCCTAGTACATGATTTATGAGGCATCGTGATAATGTTGTGCGAAGCTAGACGTGTAAGGAAAGTAGTTTCAGAGAAACTAATACCACATTGTCGTGCATGCAAAAGTGTGCAAAAGTTCACAGCTAAAATTGTATTTTCTAGGACAATATAAGAAATAAGCTGCTTCACTATGTGGGCCTAACCTGGGAATATAACAGCAAGGCATCCGGCCATTTCAGTAATGTTGAAGAACAAACTTTCACCAGACAAAACTTGATAGTACCATTCATCTTCTCAACTATGCCAGAAGCTGCAGGTCGATATAGCTGCACTATAGTCTTTGTTTAATTTGTAATGCTGTGCAAATCATCTTCAGGACCTCATTACTTGAAGTGGGTCCCCCTATCTGATTCCAAAGAAACCAGCATGCCATGCCTGGGTATCAATTTTCGTAATAACAGTTTTGCTACCGTGAGACTGATATTTCTTCTGGTTGGATAGGCTTCCACCCATCACGAGAAGGCACATACTATGACTAGGGCATATCTCAGCCCATTACAAACAGGCTTTTTGATAAAGTCCATCTGCATTCTGTTGAAAGGACCACCTGATCACCCTATGTGACTCAGTGTGACGTGTGTTGTTTTCCCTGCATTCATTTGTTGGCATGTTACACTGGTGTGACACAAATCTTCCACCTGCATCCTGTATCAGGGATTAAACCAGTTTTGGCAAAGAAGTCTAGTAATGGCATTCCTCCCTAAGTGTATATATCCATGTAAATATCGAGTCTTTGGGAACAGCAAACTATCAGGTAACACTGGCCTTCCCTCAGCGGACATCCAAATGTCATTAGCCTTTTTTGCACAGCCTGCTTTAATCCATCTCTTTTGTTCTGCCTTTGAAACATTTTCTTCCACCCTTCTCAACTCATCCCATGTATCTGTCACCTTCGTGAGCATAAAGAATTTAGAATCTTCCTCAGACTTACATGTGAAAGCTCCATTAAATGTGCAGGCCAACAAAACACAACACCATGCTACTGAATCAGCATACCTATTTCCAACGGCTATGTAGCCATTCCCACTCCAATGAGCTGCACATTTAATAACTGCAATTTTGACTTGCAACTGAAGAGCATCCAACAATCATTCACCTGCACCTCATTTTTAATTGGGGTTCCTGAAGAGGTCATGAAACCTTTTTGTGACCATCATTGCCCAAAATAATGGACAACACCAAAGCCATATTGACTAGCTTTAAATATAGTCACTCTCATTTTAGCAGTTAAACTGCATGCTCTGGTAAGGGCAATCAATTCTGCAACTTGTGGTGAGGTGACACCTTGAAGCCATGAAACTTCAAAATCATTTATTGTACATACAGCATAAGCTGCACTCAAGGTACCTTCATTGTTTCTCAAGCATGAGCCATCTACAAAAATTACATTATCTGGCTCAGTCAGGGGTTCATCCTTAATATCGGGTCTAGGCTTTGTGCATTATCCGTGACTTCTAGACAATCATGATCAATTTTATCACTAACATCATCATTTATTAGAAGCAATGTAACAGGATTTAAAATGGGACATTTTTTAATTACAACATTCTCAGAAGACACAATTCTCTGCTCATATCTCGTCAAACGATTTAAATCAGGTTTTGTGTTTTCGTTCTTGTCAATAGAAGCTTCAAAGAGTGAAGGACTATTACAGTTACTGGATATCCCATCACTATGCTGTCACTCATTTCCAGACTAGTGCTCTTTGCAGCAATGGCTTTAAGGCAGCCTGGCAGACCTGCGGTGACATGGTCAAGGCTGGGCGAGAAATAAGCCACAAGTTTCAGAGCATCACCATGCATCTGTGTTAGCACTGAGAGAATAGGAAAAAATAGGAAAAACTCTTTACTGTAGTCTGCCATTCCTAGTGGGGCACAACAAAGATTTTCTTTCAGCTCTAGGAAGGCTTGCAAGCATTTGTTGTCCCATGGAAGTGACTTAGACAAACCTTGTGTCTCAGCCTCAGTAAAGGATTGGTCACTAGGGAAAAGTTGGGTATTCACTGCCTGCAGTAGCCAACCATTACCAGAAAAATTCAGCATTCCTTCTGTGTTTGAGGTGGATTCCTCTGAACTGAAGAATTACTTCCACGCTCTCTGCTGACACCTTCCTAGCTCCTTTTTCAATTATGTGGCCCAAATATTGAACTTGTTTCTGACAGTACTGTAGTTTACCTGAGGACACTTTATTTCTATTCTCAGCCAGGTGATTCAACAAAGCAATGGTATCTTGTTTGCAAGCTTCTCGTGTTTCTGATGCCATAAGTTGGTCATCAATATACTGCTCACGCACTGATCTATAAGGCATCAGTAAGAATTCCAGACTCTTTTTCAAAATCTGGTTGAAAATTGATGGACTCTCTGTATATCCTTGTGGGACTTGGCGCCATGCCAAAATTCTCTGCTGAAACACAAACGAAAAGAGGTACTTGCTATCTTCAAGCGATGGCACTGAGAAGAAAGCGTGATGGAGATAAAGGACTTTAAAGCATTCTACAATACAAAGAATTTGAAACAATATTGTGGCTGGATTTGGTACCATGGGGCAACTATCTCGTTAATTTTCCGCAGGTCCTGCACAATACTTTATTTTTCATTGGGTTTCTGCAAACCCATGATCGGAGAGTTACATGCACTCCCAATTAGTTCCCTCAAAATTATTTTCTGTATCATGTATTCTATTATAGGTGTAATTCCTGCAATTGTTTCTGGGGACAAATGTACGGTGGGATTATTGGAAACACTGCATTCGCCTTTATGGTAATCTGGACTGGTTCTACTCCTTTAGTCAACCCAATGCCCTTTTATGTAAAATACCTCACTTCTGGGTTCATAGTTTTGCTCAAGTCAGCAGGTAATTCTTTAGTTGTCATTAATTGGAACAAATCTACAGCTGTCTTTTGTTGAATCCTTTTGACTCCTACATCTTCATCACATGTCTGTAATTGTACACCATCCAATGTGCAGTAGATTGTACAATTGTACTTGCACAATAAATCTCTCCCTAAGAAGTTTACAGGACTTGTGTCACAAACAACAAAATTATGATTTTCCTCAAATGAGTCTATTTTCACAGGTACCTTCTCTGAAATTGGAGTTGTAATCTGTCTATTTGAAACTCCTACAACTTAGATCTTCTTTCCCAAGAAGGGTAGGCCTGGGACTTCCACAATTCTAACAGCGGGGATCTGGTAGCACCAGTATCTATCGGAAATGATATAGGGTGGCAATATGCCTCACTGTCTACAAATAGACCACTCTGGTCTATCTCTAAGACTGCTCCAAAAACACAATCTTCCTCCCCTCTCAGGTCCCATCATAGAGGCAACTCTCGAAACGGGAAATTGTTGAAAAACATTCTGACCTGCATTAGGCAACTGTTGGAACGCATTTTGATTCATATTATGGAAAGAATTTGTGTTTTATTTTGGCATCTAGTTTAGATTGCATTTTGGACTCCCAAATATTTTGTGGGATCATTTGAGCTTCTGGGACCTGTATCATCGGGACTTGTTTTTGCATTGGCACCTGCTGTACTGACATATTTTGCATCTGAACTCCTCTCTGCATAGGCACATTTCCATTTGCATTATCAGGATTAAATCTACACTCCCTCTTCCAATGCCCAGCCTTGTGACATATGTAGTGAGGAGTCATCGTTTTAATGCTGAAACTGTCATTCCTGAACCTAGATCAATATGCGCACCTCTACCTTGTGAAATACCAAACCCTCTGGAAGTTCCCTGAGAACCAGTCAGTGGAACAACAACACATTCCATACCTCCTTGAATCTATGTAAAAGAAGAATTCTGGAAACCCTTCTGAGCCAATTTCGTTTGTGCCAACTTAAATTTCCCTTTAATCTTTTTCTGCTCCATTTGTAATTTATCACTGCAATATTTTGCATATCGCAGGATCTCATCAAGTGATGTATTCTCCCAACATATTACACTTTGCGTTATATGGTTATATGGGAAGTAATCTCTGTTCTTAAACCCAACACTAACTGAGATACGAAAATCCCCATGTTCTTCTCTTGAGGGTATTCTCACCCACTGTGCTGCTGAAACACCTGCAACAAACGTTCATAATACTCATGAACTGTTTAATATGCTTCTTGTGTGGTTTGATTAATTTTCAACCAAACTGAGGGCCTTATTATGACTTTGGCAGTGTGGCAGCGGGATGCCATACCAGCGCACCGCTGCTACACTGCCACAGCCATAAGGAGGTTGCCCGCCGGATTCCGAATGGAATCCAGGTCGGGCGGTCCTGTGGCGGCTGGCCCAAGGTGGTGCAGTGCTAAGGCTCATAAGCCCTTTGTTTCCTCACAATTAGACTTTTCATGGCTGTGTCTGGTGGCTTCGTGGACTAATGAATCCACTGGAGGGGCCTGTGTTCGACCTCATGGTCACAGGTTCAAATCCCAGCGGGTTCACTCAGCCTCTCAGCCTTTCTGGGGTCGTTAAAATGAGTACCATTGAGTTGGGTAACAATAAACATCTATTATTCAGCGCCAAGATGCTGCTTTCAGGTGAATGTGCACTTTACAAATACACATGTTATGTTCTGTTATGGCGGGCTCACCGCCATGAAAAGTGTGGCAGTGAAGAAACTCCTAGTATGCTTGGTGGTGCCGCAACGGCGCCGCCAGCATATTAGGCACCTCAGACCGCTGCAAGACCACCAGGGATCGCGGATGAATGGTGGCAGCAGTGGTCCCATGACAGTCCAACCGCCCAACTTGTAATAGGGTATTCGGATCACGGGTGTAGCGGTAGCCGCTCTGCCATGGTGGGTTTGGTGCTCCATTGGACTGCAAAATTCAAAATAAAGCACTAAGTCCTTTGAAGGCCCATTGCCTTTAGAAAAAGGTAATCACTGCTTCATATTTCTCCATAACTACAGGAGATCGTGCATTAGTGCATACATCTCTTGGTAGCTCATCACATGGCCATTGTACAGTAGTCTTACATTCAGCCAACAAATCACTTGGTACCACAATATCAAATAAGGTATCCAAATAAGTCCACAACACCTTTGAAATGTTCTAAAATCAATCAACTTGTGTGTACCACTGCACAGGTTTGTCTTTCAGTTTTGGGAAATTGTTTGTAAATGCTGTGAAATCACCTCTGCTCCAAGGCACATGAACATACACTCCTCCCGCTCTCTCTTCTTCTTCATCTCGCTCCTTATTTTCCTTTCTTATCTCTTGGGGTTTCTTTTTCTTTTCGTGTTTCTTAGCCCATTTGTTTTCTAGCTGTACAAAATCACTCCATTTATTAATACATTTTATTGTTTCCGTAATGTGTAATCGTATTCCTTTAGCCCACATATTTTCAATTGGTATATCACCTAATTGTACCCTATAGCACTTCGGGTAAGGAGAGCTTTTTGGAATATCAACATCACATTTCTGTGCCAATTCATTCAATTTCTCATATGTAGCTACTGCTCATGTTGTAATTTCCTTACGCAGGTAAATTAATTCTTTTACTTGATACGTACTCAAAAAAATCTAAATCCAAGCATCCCCTATTAATTTCCTCCAGTTTGATTTTTAATCTTTGGATATTTATTGCCCTCTCCTTCCCAGCTTCTGGGCTAGTCATTTGCACTGAGCATTCAGTCTTTTTAATACCTACAGCTTTCTCAAACCATGGTGGAAAAATAAAATCCAAAATCGTGTTAGTTTCCTCCTGGGTCTTTGGTGTCGTACAGACAACTCTTCCACTTCTTTTAAAGCTAGAACTATCCCAGGTGGTCTCCACACAACAATCTGTGAATTTTAAGAAGTCGGGACAAATGCTGTTGCAGGCTACCCTCCTACTGCTCCCTGTATCTCTGGGGTTATGTTAATATTTACTGGGGTATTTGCAACTAGTCTCTGCACTGTCTGTAGACTGCTACTTGTGGTGCTTACATCGGTACGTGCATAACAGGTGTATTTACCACAGGTGAAGGAGCAATCTCTCTCTGAGCATCTTTTGGTGGGGCAATCTGCAGTATTTGAAGTGTTCTCTCAACTTGTACTACTCTCGTTTCTACAGGAGCTGTCGCTACTGTACTGCTTGCTTAGGCACTACTTCCAGGACTATCTACTATAGTTGCATAAGGTGAGGTCCATACAGCTAACATCTCTTCTAATATATCATCTCCTGAATTGCTATCTGTCTCATTTTCATCATATTTTCCCTTGTTTTCTTTTTCTTTTCCTTCTTCCCCTTCTCCAGCATTTCAGTAGAAAGAGCTGGATATAATCTAGTGCTTTTTATTCTGGCTTTCCTCCATTTACGCTGTTCCTCATCCCATCATTTATTTGCATAACTGTGCATTGCTCTTTTGTCCTTTTCTGGCATTTTTCTCTCTCTTTGTCTCCTGCAGTCTTTTCCCACATGCCTAAGCTTCAAATTGCACAAGTCTAGGTAGTAGCCTCATCTCGCATAATTTTTCTCTTAATTTGTCAATAATTCTTATTTCAAAACTGCCATATTTTGGAAATCTGAGTAATCTTGCACCATTGACGAAGCCACAAACATGTATCTAATCGTACCTCAGTTGACATATAATGTGCAGGTGTACCCTCAGGAGGAACATCTTCACATTTCTGTATCAAAACTGTAACATCTCCTATCAGAAAACTCTTAAATCCTTTGAATAATTTAATATTTTCACAGGACTCGTAAGGTAAACAATGCACAGTTCAGTGTTATAATTCTGTTCCGTAAAAGTCAAATTTTCCCTTCCAATCTTGGTTCAAATCCTGTATAAAAATCCTGTTAACAAATCCCAATGCCATATAGAACAGTTTCAACTCCTGGACCAATTCCAAACGGGTTTCAGATCTGCTCATAGTACTGAAACTGCCTTAACACACATTGTCGATGACGCCTTGAGATTATCTGACCAGAATGAACCCTGCTTACTAATACTTCTTGATCTCTCCTTGGCATTCGACAGAGTCAAACATGACAACTTAATTTATCTCCTCAAAAAAAGGATGGGGTTATCCAGCACAGTTTTAGCTTGGTTTGTCTCATTCCTACATAACAGAACGCTAAGAATCAAAGTCAACCATTCCCTGTCTAACAGTACACCGGTATCAATTGGAGTACCTCAAGGATTCGCACTCTCGGCCACGATTTTCAACTTATTCCTGGAACCCCTCACTGAAATTCTGGAAGTGCTCTAGCATACAATATCACATGTACGCTGACGATACTCAACTATGCTTGAAAATCTCTTCACCGGATGATATCAATGCTCTTAACTCTGCTCTTCTGAAAACTCAACACTGGCTAGCTCACAATCACCTGATGCTAAATATGCTCAAGACGGAATTCCTCCTGATTGCGCCCCAAGATTACTCTGCCCCCATTCAAGACTAGCTCAAACAACTCACAGTGCTCAACTGTGCTCCTCACATTGTGCTCTCCACTAAATCATTAGGCTTGACTGGACAAACATCTAAATGCTAGACCACATTAGTTCAACCACCAGAGGTGCCAATTATCAACTTAACACATTAAGGAAACTCAAACCTTTCCTGCCGCCTGATGTCATACAGCTAGTAGTCCAATCCCTAGTCATTTCCCGCCTAGACTACAGAATTGTGACCCTGGCTGGGATACCTTAAGTTAATCTGGCCCCCCTAAGGGCTACGCTGAACTCAGTAGCCAAACTCATAATAGGGTCAAGAAAACGTGATCACATCACACTGGATCTAACTCAACTAAATTGGCTCTCTCTTGAAGCTAGGATCTGGTTCAACTTAACCTGCCTGACACACCAATCGCTCATTACAACACTCCAACTTACCAGGCAAAAAAACTCGAAATATCTGGTCTGAACCAAACCCTAAGAAGCTCTAACACTCTACTATTGAAACCACAAAAATTCAAGAAGAAGAAAACTTACAACCGCACCTTCTACTGTCTTGATCCAAGAATTTGGAATGATCTTCTGCCCAAAATCAGAGCTAACCCTTCGACTGCCCTATTCAAAAAACAAGTCAAAGGTCTATTCCTGAAAAATTTCCTGCAACTATAGACCTGAAGTTACCAAACTAACTTTTGCTTGTATACAGCAAGGATCTACATCTCAACTATGTAATGCTTTGATTCTTTATACCTAATATTATCACCCTATGTTTGTTTAACTTCCTTTATGGTTTTGCCTAAATGTACAGCGCTTTGATACCCTATCGGGTCTTGTTCGCTCTTTATAAAACTTTTAAAATAAATAATGCTGCATTCACAAAGTCACTGACCTATCACAGCGCATCACCTTAACATCACCAACCAATCCCAGCGTGTAAGTAAGCACACCAACCAACGAATCTCAGTGAGAAACAATTATAGCGTATGTTCTCGCTCCTGGCAGCAGTTCACCCTCCTTTACAATTTCTCTTGTACTGACACAAACCACAAAAGAACTTCTCAAAAGTAAAACAAATCATATATTAATTCTGGTTTGCTCTGCTAAAGGAAAACAATAGCTCTTCTACAACGGGAATATTAAGGGTTTTACACCTTCCAACTTTTATCATACACACAGAAATTTCATTCGCAAGTGAATTCTCGACCAGAGTGAAATCACCCTAGTCAATGGAGCTTCCTCTGTTTGCGCAATTAGATTCTGTTAACATTAATCAATATTAGACAACCAAAACATATTATTAGTATTTCTATTTTAATTTGTGTAGGTGATGGTACCTCACACTCTACATCACGAAATCTATGGAAACAAGAAATACCATTTGACAATGGCTCATTCAAGTGTCTTCTACATTTGTCTCAATTTTTATTATCCTAGGATCTTGGACTACGCCGAGTCTGAACTCATTAATCTCTTCACATAGAAACAATAAACATCTACAGTCAGCAAACCATTTACTCTAAAAAATACAACAGTAAACACAATTACAATAGATATAGCATCACCATATTAATACTCACACCTCCAAAATGCCTTCGATTGAACCTTGTCAGCTCCCCAAGCTTCGAGCATTGATTTCCAGGATTCGAGTAATTTATTGTAACTTTGGCAATTATTTATAGCTCCTTGCTCCAAACGCAAACCATCCTCTGCTACCAGAAAACTGTAATCATGGACTGGGATCTCTCTATTTTCTCCTTTCTTCTAAAATTACCATTAATCCATGCTAAATCATTGTTCTTTCTATTGATGGACCTTGGAATGTTGTATTAGGAGTCAAGGGGCATAATCAGACACCTCAATCAATCAATCAATCAAGGTTCTTATAGAATGTGACTACTCGCCCTTGAGGGTTCTCACAGGCGCTGAGGGGCAGGGGGTCTGAAGTTCAGTCGAAGAGCCTCGTCTTGGGGTTCTTCCTGAATTGAGGCAGTGACAGTGATTGCTTGAGGTGCACAGGTAGGGATTTCCAGGTCTTTGCAGCGAGGTAGAAGGATTTTCCTCCAGCTGATGTTTTTCTGATCTGTTGGAAAGCAGCCAGGGCCAGATGAGCAGAGCAGAGGCGTCTGGTCAGAGTGTAGAAGGAGAGACATAGTTTAGGTATTCAGGTCAGGTGTAGTGAAGGGCTTTTTGTAGGGGTGCGTGAGGAGCTTTAAGGTGATTCTTTTGCTGAGCAGAAGCCAGTGGAGGGCTCAGGTTACCGGAGATGTGGTTTCGGCAGGGGATGTCCAGGATCCGCTGCAACTTCTTTTGGAGTTTTGGGGTCATGCCGGTTGTTGAAGAGGGTGGGATTCAGAGAGGAGATCTAGGGCACTCCACAGCTGATCTCTGTATGATTTGAGGAGAACGTCAGGAGCCTGACTCTCTAAGTGCAGCCGGTGAGGAAGTAGCGGATCCACTCTAGGGCTTTGCCATGGATGCCAACATCCTGAAGTCTTGTGCAGAGGGTGTGGTGGTAGACGGTTTAAAGATGGCAGAGGATGAGGGCTGCAGTTTTGACTCGGTCGAGGAGAGTGCAGATGCCCTCAGTTGCGGTGAGGAGTGCAGTCTCGGTTCTGCGGTTGCTCTGTCTTTCTTTTTCTAAGCCACTCCCAGAGAGCAACCAAACAGTGCCCTTACCGTCCCCAGATGTGATTTATTCCAATCATCAACTGGAATCCAACCTACGGTGGATGAATCCTTGAAGATCTCCAATGGTATCCATTACCGTCTAGCTGGCTGTCCTTGTGTCCCCTTTGTCCTGAGGAAGACACGCTGTGATGACATTTCCAAACACACACTTTTCTGGCTCGAAACGTCGACGTTCTTGTCCAAATCCATACCCTATTCACTCCACTCCATGTGAAAGGCAAACTAAGTCCCAGTTGGACTGGAGATTCATGTACTTGGGGACGGATGTTTTCTGAATTAACAATTTTAGAAACAATTTGTACAGCACTGTATATTTAAGTCACGCCCTGCACTTTATCACTTAATCACCCGTACGCCGTTTTAAAAAAAAGTCTTGTTGATTGCTTGTGATTTTGTCATTTCTACATCACTAAAACTCGTGAAAAAAGAAAAAAGCGATGAAGCTCTCAATACATTATATATTGTTCTAGATTTATTCATAATTGGTGTGTTTTCTTCTTTACTGAATTCTTAATTGATTAAGTTTTGTAATAATTGAATTTCTCTCCCTAATGTTCACTATTTATTAAGTGCTAAAGCAATTTTTTACCCGACAGAACCAATAATACTTTACATTCTACACACCCAGGTTCTAAGGGGCACTGGATTACCCCATTATACTTGAGGTATGATGTGGTTGCTCCCGAAGCCAGATTGGGAGGGGTCCGTGTTGTGCTTTGTCTCAATGAATTCTGTGAGTTGAGCATTGATGGCCTTATCAGTGAATTTGGCTGGGAAGGTGAGCAGAGAGATGGGTCTGTAGTTCTTGAGGTCCATCGGGTTGGCCAAGGGTTTCTTCAATGGGGGTTGATCCCTGCATGTTTCCAGTCTTCAGGGAAGGTGGTGGATTTAATGGAGCAGTTGATGGGACGGCAGAGTTTGGGGGCAATGGCGGCGCTTGCTCGGTTGAAGATGTGTTGAGGGCAGGGATGCAAGGGAGCCCTGGAGTGGATGTTTTTCATGATCCTTAGAGTGTGGTCAGCAGTGAAGGTGGTCCAGTTGAGCAGTTCCAACTAGGATCTGGAGAATTCAGGTGTGGTGGTTCTGGTTGGGGTGATTGGGTCCTGGATTGCAAAGCTGTCGTAAATGTCTGAAAACGTACGGTGGAAAAAGGTGGCAAGGTTGTTACAGAGATCTTGAGAGGGGGGGTGTCTGTGGTGTGCGAGCAGGGTTTGGCGAATTCTCTGATCACAGTGAAAAGTTCTTTTCTGTGCGTTGGTGTTGATGCATTCCTGTACTTCAGTTATCCTGGTGGATCTGATGAGGTGGTGGTGTACGGTGACGGTGGTCTTGATGGCTGTGTGGTCCACCGAGGTCTTGCTGCTCCTCTATCTTCTTTTGAGCCATCTGCAGGTGCTTGTGGAGTCTTGGAAGGCAGGAGAGAACCAGCTGACTTTCCCAGAGGGCTGCATACCGGAGGGTTTCCTAAGGGGGTCCAGTGTGTTGGCGTAGTCGGAGATCCAGCGAGGGAGGTTGCTTGCTGAGATGTTGGCATCTATGGTTGGTGGCTGGGGCTTTTGCTGAGGGAGGTGGCAAGTTGGTCTTCGGAGATCTTGATCCAACTTCTGCGCGGGTCATGGTGGTGTTCGGTGGGTTTGATGAAGGAGAAGTGGACACAGTGGTGGTCTGTCCAATGAAGTTCAGAGGTGTGGCTGATCGAGAGGTTACCTGCGGAGAAGATGGTACCAAGCGTATGTCCTGCAGAGTAGGTTGGGGAGAAGAACAGTTGTTTCAGGCTGATGGTGGCGAGGTTCTCTAGTACAGAAGGCATGTTGTGGTCGTCGAGGTGGAAATTAAGGTCTCCGAGGAGGATGTAATCCATTGAGGCGAGAGCACGGTGAGCGATGGCTTTGCTGAAGGTAGGACGGGGTCTGAGAGGTCTGCAGACACGGGTGCAGCAGATGGTGGTCTTTGGTTGGTCTGGATCTGGAAGTGGAGGTGGAGGTGTTCCATCTTGGGTGAGTGGTCGTCGGACTTGGTTGTGAGGCGGTGGGTGTTTTTGAGTATGATGGCGATGCCTTCTCCCAGACGGTTAGAGCGGTCCTTGTGGATGATTTTGTAGCCGTCGGGGATGGTAGTTGTGATGTCTGGGGCTGAGGAGGGGTTCATCCAGGTTTCTGTGAAGAAGGCAACGTCGGGGAGATGGAGTCAAGCAGGTCCCAGAACAGGCAATGAAGACAGAACAGAAGCAAAAATGAGCAGAAAAAAACAGAAACATGAAAGACAGAAAACAGCTATAAAAGAAACAACAGCAGAAGAGACACAAGAGACAGGCTCACCTCTGGGCCACTACTAATGAGGTGCAGGCGGAAGCCACCCAGATCATCTGCGGCGTACCCCAAGGCTCATACCTCAGCCCAACGTTGTTCAACGTCTACATGGCACCCCTCGCCCACGTCGTACGACGGCACAACCTCAACATCATCTCCTACGCCGATGACACCCAGCTGATTCTCTCCCTCACCAAAGACCCTCACACCACCATAACCAACCTCCACGAAGGAATGAAGGCCGTCGCCGACTGGATGAGAAACAGCCGACTGAAGCTGAACTCGGACTAGACGGAGGTCCTCATCCTCAGACCCACCCCCTCGGCCTGGGACGACTCCTGTTGTCCGACTGCACTAGGAGCTCCCCCTACACCCACCAACCCCGCACGCAACCTAGGGGTCATCCTCGACTCCACCCTTTCCATGACGAAGCAGGTCAACGCCGTCTCCTCCTGCTTCAACACCCTCCTCATGCTTCGCAGGATCTTCAAGTGGATCCCCACCGAAACTAGAAGAACAGTCACCCAGGCCCTCGTCAGCAGTAGACTGGACTACGGCAATGCACTCTACGCAGGAGACCCGGCCAAACTCCTGAAACGGCTCCAACGCATCCAGAACGCCTCCGCATGCCTGATCCTTGACATCCCTTGCCGCAGCCACATCACACCCCACCTGAGAGACCTGCACTGGCTCCTCATCAACAAGAGGATAACCTTCAAACTCCTCACCCACGCACACAAGGCACTCCACAACATCGGGCCAGCGTACCTCAACAGCCGACTCAGCCTCTACACCCCCAGCCGCCAGCTCCGCTCCACAGACCACGCCCTCGCCACCGTCCCCCGCATCCGAAGAGTGACCGGCGGCGGCAGATCATTCTCCCACCTCGCCGCCAAGACATGGAACACCCTACCCATCCGCCTACGGCAGACTGAAGACCTCCTAACTTTCAGGAGACTCCTCAAGACCTGGCTCTTCGAACAGTAGCAGCGTCCCCCCCCCCCCCAGCGCCTTGAGACCCTCACGGGTTTGTAGTGCACTTTATAAATGCTATGATTGATTGATTGATTGAAGGAGTGCCTCAAACACAGAACCTAGCACTCAGGACAGCATACCACTACTAGGTGGAGCTGAGCAGCGGGGGGAGCAACGTATGCTGACAAGGTCAGGGAGGTCTCTTACAAATAAAATCAACTTAAACAGTATCAACAGTTTTAAGTTCAGTCAATAATGAGAGGTTAGATGGATTTTTACAATACTTTTATTCTCATTTAGAGATTAATAAATTTCTTCTCTTTATTTTTGTCTTTATTTCAGTTATTCCATAAATTAGTTAGGTTTACAGAAAGCTTAGTAAATGAATGGTTAGAACAAGCATCAAAAATATAATGCATTAAGTGTGTTCCAGGATGGAATAGATTCCCTATTCTAAAGATCAGAATCAGAGTTTAGAGTTCAAGAACCCATGAAGAGTTCGAATTTTGAGGCAAAAAGTGAGATCAGAGAATGATAAAGCTTCCAAGCGGGGCTTAATTTGAGCCGGTGGTTTCCATGAGCTCGGCACCGGCACTTTAATTGGTTTCCGGTGCACGGCACCGGCACTTAATTGTCAACACCCCACTTATGACAGTCTGCTACATGGTGGTGCTGCTCATCTAATTTAGAGAAGAACAGAACAATGGTTGTTTATGACTACAACAGCAATTCCTTTAGCTTTGGGGACCTGGAATAATCGGAACTGTCGCACTTGCAGGCGAGAGAGATGGTTAGTAGTTATTTTGGCAGCGATAACAGGGGCGGTGGGTGGTGCAAGCTGCAGAAGTCTCCTGGTTAGGGCCCTGGCACTTATTATTTTACAAACTAAGCACTGCTTCCAAGCCAAATTAAAGTAGCAGAACTTCCTATAAAGAGTAGTTCATAAGACTCAGCAGAGTCTTAATAGATCCAAACAAATCAGCATAAAGTTGCAGTAGCAATATGTTGTAAAGCAAATAGCAAAGAGACAAAATTAAACAAATGCAGCAGTAGCCACAACTGTCAAGGGTCTGGGACAATCCTCTTCAGACCTTCGCTTCGACCTGGGAACTCTCTTTATTTTGAAAGTCACGAAAACATGTCAAAAAAATTGTATCAAGCTTCCTTTTCATTAAGCCAATAGGATAGCAGTCCTCTTCGGTAAGCAGGTTCAGCTCCTCTGTTCCCACAAAATACATACAGCTTTAAGACTTTATCACAGAGTTAGCTACAGTCTCTGGGTAGTTAGATTCTGGTAACATTGGACTCTGTTCCCGTAGGCTTTAAAACACAGATTGACCTTCTACATCTAAGTTTGTTTCACTGCAAGAACAATTAACTATTAACTGAAAGGCAAAATCACTGTTGGGTAATGCATTCTTTTTACTATGAATCAAGCATCATTGTTTAAAATGTACAGATTATTCTATTCAAATGTTATATGAAACATGAGAAAGTAGAAAGTTCATAACATTTAATTAATAAAGTGTTACTCATAAGATAATGCATTTGTTAAACCTGATTATTCTGTAGTTATGACAACCTTTCTAAACTTGTCAATTTAAGGTCAAGCCTCTAATTCACATTGTGCACATTTCAGCAATATTAGGTTTTCTTCTAGTTAAAAGAAAGTTGCTACATAGCTTTTCTATTGACTACACAGGTAACAATGACTCCCTATTGTAAATCAGCACATTTCAAATGCGTGTCTTTTCCGTATCACATTTTATTTTTAACGTTGCATGTTAAACTACTAGATTAATTATTTTTCATGTTTATTAATTAACTCTCCTATAAACGATCGAGCCTCTCTGAAGAGCATTCCTACACTTCATAATCTAACCATCTTCTTCTCCCTGGGTGTAGCATTCTTTAATCATTCTAATGAGGTTGTACAAATTTGGAAGGTAAGATGTAGATTGTGTCTTCCAAGAATCTGACTTTTTTTTAAGGTGTTGAGGAGAATGATTGGTACCTCAACATAGCCTGCTTAGGGTGTGGTCAACATTATCCCTCATGTCCACTGAAGATACAGAGCAGGATGGCAAGGTGTCCAAGACATCTCCCCCGAGAAGCAGTCTGGATGTTGAGAGAATGATAAGGGCCAATGCAGGGAGGACATCTGATGATATTGAAGAGTAGATGGACGGTAGTAGGGCAAGAAGATTGGGAAGGCAGGACCCCTGGGCATCCTCCAAAGATGGGGGAGTGTGAAGCAGGGGAGGAAGGGGTGACGGGATGGCCCTGTGGTGATGGGACCTCAACTGGGCGCAGCTGCAGTGTCAGGAATACCTCTGTGACCGCTGCAGCATGGGTAGGAACAGAAAAACCTGGTGGGCCAAGCGGACACCCATACAACTGGAAAAGGGCAGCCCCAGTCCAGGATGCCTATTCTATGGGGAAATCAAATCGGTTCTAGTACCCATAGAGAAGGTGATAGGGCAGAAGGCATCAGTGAGCTGGAGAGTTGTAACGCCTATAGTTGGGTACGAGGGTAGAGTGTGAAAAGGATGCAGTGGGGAAAGGGAAGCAGCAGAAGCATGTTGGCGGTACAGGGAAGACTGCAGTAGACCCAGGATGGTGATGAAACTGCCCTACATGGGAGTGTCGGACACCCCCTCCGGGAGACAAAACATATGAGAACATTTGGGGCTAGATGTACGACCAGCAAGATTGCGCCTCACAAATTGCGCAGCGCAATTTGCGATGTGCAATTTGCCATGTACAACATTATGTTTAACACTCTTTGCGATTCCCAATGGGGTCGCAGATTGCGAGGCTCATTATTATTAGGGCTCCCGGCTTTATGGTATTTATTTTTTTGCCATTTCCGTCTGTATTTATCCATATTTATTGTTTGCTAATTTTATCTGTATTTATCCATATTTATTTTGGATTTTGTGGAAACTTAAGCTGAAATGAGTATATTTTCACAGTTATTTAACCAATAAATATGCTCTCATGCTTGAATGCCTGCCAGGTTTCACTGCTCTGAACAACCGCAGAAGATAAAACAGTGCACTTATGTGAAAAAATGCAAATTATAGTATCAACCTTGTGCATATCTACTGCTGTTAAAGCCTCTTTACTAAAATTCTTTTCTTTTTTAACTCCTTATCTATCAATCCACACATCTATTGGCCTGGCAGTCATGGCAAACAGTATTGAGTATTACTCAAAAAGCAACCCAATTTCCGTTTTTATCCACATTTAAAAATAAATACAGACAAGAAAATAAATTTTTCTGTCTGTATTTATCTGTAAAAATCAGTAAAAACGGAAAACAGGGAGCCTTAATTATTATTAATGAGCCTCTCGCAATTTGCGAGCCCTTTGGGAATGACAGGCCCTCACAGATATGGTGGCCTGCTGGGCTCAGCATACCACCATGTCTGGGACAGCTTTCAAAAAAAGCTGTTTTTTAAAAAAATGCAGCCCGTTTTCCTTAAAGGAAAACAGGATGCATTTAAAAAACATTTTTTAGAGACAGTCACAAAGTGGAAGGGGTCCCTTGGGGACCCCTTCCAAATTGCGACTGCATTACCATTCTCTTGAAGAGGGTGGTAATTTGCGAGTGTTTTGCGACCGCAATTACGGTCACAAAACATTCATACATTTATTTGCAGTCGCAATTAGGAAGGGAACGCCCCTTCCTAATTGCGACTCGCAATTCCTAGATAGCAAATCGCAAATAAATTGTGACTCGCTATTTAGGAATTGTACATGTCCCTGGGCCATTTTGCATGCGCAAACGGTTCCCAAACCAGTTTGTGGATGCAATTTAGGGTTGTACATCTGGCCCTTTGTGCCCTATAGGGTTGATGTATAAGTCGATCAAATGACAATAGAGCAATTAATCACTTTTGTCTATCAATGAATCAGGATACATTTACTGAACCTGCTTAATGCACATCATCGCCCTTGACCCTGGTTGTTCTCAAGTTTTATGAGAATGATTAGAATCTTCACAATTTAATCATAATGTTCAGTAGGATTTATACATTAAAAACATATTTTGTTATACACTGTTGTGTTTCTTGCGTGGATATACTGTCCTCAAATATGCAGAAATCAAATTCGTCTGTACTTGGTATACTCAGAGTATTCCACACAGCCTGTTACAAAGCTGTATGGTCACTTTAATGGCTTTTCTTTGTTGAAATAAATCTAATGAATTTACTCAATATTCAATTGCTGGGTGGAACCTCTAAGCAAAATGCAGTTGGCGCATTTCAGCCATTAAAGCAGCCTTCTTGAGGGCCAACAGGGGTGCAACCAGACCAGAACTTTGGGGGGGGGGGGGCTACCACTCTCAGCCAGGGCTGGCCCGAGCACTGGTCGCACACAGTGCAACAGTCTTTTGTGGTGCCCTCTCCCCCAATTCCTCCTTCTCCATGAATTCCCTCATTACCACTCACCAACAATGCACCTCATCTCTCTATCGCACCTTTCTGACAAACATTTCATTTTTTATAGCGCTACTCATAGTTTATTTACACTCTTCTGTGATCTACATGGTACATGTTCTTTGGAGCAGGCACATTAACACTCTGCGATGTGTGGGTGGCAGGAGTCCCCATGTGAGTGCATGGTGAGCGATGCGACAGTGTGAGAGTAGGGCAAGAAGAGAGACTGCAGGGTGAGTGAGGTGATCATATGAATTTGGGTGCGGATGTAAGTGCCGAGCAGGATGAATGAATGCATGGTTAGTGATGGGCATATTTGAGTGAGACTGCAGATTGAGTAGTGAGGGGGACAAGTGAGTGAAGTGTCACATGAGTGCAGGGTGAGTAGTGTGCTAGTGTGATTGCAGGGTGAGGTACAGGGTGAACAGTGCAAGTGCATTGTGAGTGCAGAGTGATCACTGTGAGTGCAGGGTGAGCAGGTGAATGGTGTGAGTGCATGGTGATCAGTTTGAGTGCATTGTGATCGCTGTGAGTGTAGGGTGAGAGTGAAAGTGAAGGGGGAGAATGAGGAGTGAGTTGTCTGAAAGCAGGGTGCATTCCCAAACACTTGAAATAACTCAGCATGTTATTAACGGCGGCATCGGGTTTCAGATGTAAGTTAAACTATTGCTATTATGGCATTAATCAGGGATCGAGGGTGGAGGAAATAAATAATGTGCTGATCCTGCAACAAACTTCCAGTCTTATGATTAGGGTTGCCAGCTCATTATTTTGATGTCCCAGATGGTAAAAAAAATAAGCAGTCACCCCAAGCTGTATTTTCAGCACTTATCTGTGCATACTTGGACCAGCAAATATAAATAGAAAGCACTTTTAATTGTGTTCTAGGGCTGTCTGGATGATCCATGGCTGATAATTAAAAAGGGAAAAAGACAGAAAAGTCACATTACAAATAAATAAATACTTTTTTATTTATAACCCTATTTGGTGTCAAGACGAGTTGTTTACAGGCTCTTTAAACAACAGATGGCTGGCATTTTTCTTTTGGCAACCCTACTTTATATTCCTTTTCATGAAATGCATTCTCACACTACAGCAGTAAATGTGAAATACCAATGTAAGGAATAGGTAGAGTGGGGGCCCAGGGGGTACTGAAACCAGAGAAAAAAACACTAAGCCTCAATAGCCATTTACAAAGGTATGTAAATATACAAATGGTCTTTAAAGGCCTGTGAAAAACTCGGGCATGCCTGAGATAAGACTCCAGACACTGCCCAGCCAAGCCCACAGCAGTTCGAGCTGCAGCAGCCCGGGCTGAGACACAGGACGGGGGGGGCTGAAGCCCTTTTAGCCCTATGGGCGTTGTGTGTCTGAAGACCAAGATACAAAGAATTGAACATTTTATCACAACAAAGTCTTTACAAGTGTTAAAATCGAAATCGTTCAGACGACCGGTTGCCTGAGTCGGAAAACATCCTTCTGCGCTGTTATAAGCATACACGGTCTCTCCAGTGCACGCCTTCCAGCAATTACCCACGAATGTTCATCTGAAACACGTTGAGTACCTTTAGTTTAGATCACAGACAAGAGATTACTCACTTTAGTGCCATCCTTACGTAACTGAGATTCTTGCAGCTCTAGATGGCAATCTGCAGCTACTAGAGGGGTATCCATGCAAAAATGAGGAGGCCCTCAGAAGTGATGGGAAGCCAGCGGAGTGTTCTCAGAGTGATGCAAATGGAGTCTCAGGTGGTGCTTAATGTGTTAATAAAAAGTGCATGGGCCTAAAGGTTTCTTTGGAACACGCCATCAGTGTTGTGGAATGCCAGGGTTACTGAATGACAAGGCTGCCTAGCTTTGATTCCACCTCATGCTTCTTTCTTACACCACCCTCCACGGCCTGCCTCTGTATCCAAGTTTGCAAGTTTATTTCATCACTACTTCCCACCTTTGTCACTTTTTTTCAATATTTCTCCTTCTTTCTTCTTTTCTGCCTTGCTCTCTCTTGCTCTGGATCAAAGTCAAATGATAAAAAAAGGTTTCTTGGTTGCTAAAAATTAGGCTCAGTGCCCACTACCTGATTTCGGAATCATGTTGGAGGTAGCTTGCATTGTTAATACATGTGAGGATGATGATCTCCAGGTCTGACTTCTGGGTTTATGGAGAAAGAATGAGTCACAGTAGAGGAAGAAGTGTTGTCAACCTCTACTGCTCTAATGATGGGGACATGTCTCCTTTCAGTCAAATTCAAACAAAAAATAGAGGATGTTTGTTTGAAAAACAGAATGATTCTGAATCAACAGTGACTGCCAGGTCTTTCGCCTAGGGAAATGGGAGTGACTAACTTTCTTCAGTGGCTGATGGAAGATGGTGAAGGGATTTTCACTCAGAGAACTTTATGTAGGTTTATAGGTATAGTTTTTGCATTTGATGCACAGTTTTATGTGTGTGCTGTTAGTGTAGGAAACATAGGATATGTGGCCAGGATTACAATGATTTTCCAGAAATGACACAGTAAAAATGGATGACAGTCCAATCCCTCAGAAACTTTGCATGCCAGCTGCTGGGAGTCTAACAGGGAGGGGCCTAGTGTGCGCAACTCTGACTTTCCAGATAAAAGCAACATCACACAAAGATCTAATTGAAGCATGCATCTAAGAAATATATTTTTCTTCTTCTAAGTAAGCTCAAGACTCACTGGGTTTTAATATACTTTATTCGAAACAAATTATTTATTTATTTAAGCATTTTAGAAGTAGGATAGTATACAACCTATTCAGAAGGCTGCAGACTATTCAGAGCTGGGCCATCAGATTCACTCTCAATCTTCCATGCCGCACTCATAACATACCACACTTGAAGCAGATTAACTGACTCCCCATTCACAAACGAGCACAATGTAGATTTTCCACAGCCTGATGAGCAGATAATCTGGATTTTTTTAAGGAAACATACGCCAAGATTATGCAATCTCCTTTCATTGCCAGCTCACACAGCAGCAACAATTAATAAGAATGTAGAACTTTAAAACATTCTAATCGTCTATAAAGTACAGCAACAAGCAGACATCTTCCTTCTTTCTGTGCTGCAAAGAAGATAAACTTTAAGTACAAACAAATTCCAGTTGAATGTATCTGGAAGAATAAACGTGAGCGGAAATCCAAATCCAAAGTTCGTTACTCTGAAAGAAAGTATAAAAATAAATTAATTTACCCGGGCGGGTTTCAGTGGTGAGATAATCTTAGCCTCCGTGTCCTTAATAAAATCCAGATTTTCTGCTCATCAGGCTGTGGAAAATCTACATTTTATGGCATTACACGGAGGCCTAGAGCAAGTTCAAAGTGCATTCAATACATTAGACATTGGTTTAAAATTACAACTTTTGAACATGCTCTCATTGGACCAATCGGCTGCTCTTAAACTGTCTTGTCAACCTCCTCCTAAGATGAAAGCTTTAGAGGCTGAGGCACCACTAAGTGAATGTGCTCCAAATATAGAGGTGTCCACACCCCCTTCATTCATCACATCTTTCACCCATCTAGCTATGGTAGGGGGGAAATGGCATTATGAGGTATTTTGTGAGAGATTAATAGTTGAGCAACACCGTTTATTAGATTATGAGTTCTCCTTTCATATTCTTTCAAGCACTGAACCACATCACAGTCTTGGGTTTCCCGAGAAATAGGGGTAGAAAATAGTTGAGGAAAGAGATTTAGTTCTTCTTTTAATATAGAAAAAATTCCCACAGGTTGATATGCTTTACTAGTGACAGCTAAAGCTCTAATGTCAGATAAACGTCTAAATGAAACCAGACATAAGAGGGTTGTGAGTTTGTAAGACAGCTGTTTTAGGGATAAAGACTGGTTATCACCCCAGTTCTCTAATACTTGTAGGATTAATTTAACATTCCAAAGAGAAGTGTACTTTGGTATGGGTGGCTTAAGGACCCTAATGCTTCTCTTTATCTTCCTTGTTAATGCATTCTGGCCTACAGGTAGTCCATCTATCAGACAGTGACCAGCAGAAATGACTGATCTATAGACATTCACCGTCCTGTATGAAAATCCTGACTCAAATAGTTCTGTTAGATAATTAATTATATGGGCTAGATCAGTTGAAATGGGATTGATACCCCATTGAACACACCAACAAATCCATTTATTCCACGCCAGTCTATATGCTTTTTTTGTGCCAGATGCCCACGACTCTGATATGAGTCTGAAAGCATCTGGCGAAAGGCCAGGGATCTCCCATTGTCTCCGGATATCTTCCATGCCATCAGTGTGAGGGAGCCTTCTTCTATTAGAGGATGAATTTCCCTTTGAGGGCCTAGAATTAGGGTCTAGAAATTCGGTATTAGTATGAGGAAGTCTATTGACATTTCCAGAATTATCGGGAACCATGCTTGAGATCTCCAAAGTGGAGTTACCACTACTACTGTTTCCTTGAATCTGAGTGTTTGAAGGAGGAATCTGGGTAGCATGGCAAAAGGTGGGAAGGCATATGGCCTTCGACCTCTCCAGTTCTGTAGGAGGGCGTCTACCCCAGCAGCTTGAGGGTCTGGTTTCCAGCTGAAAAACTGTGTCAGTTGAGTATTCAATCTGTCTGCAAAAAGATTTATGTTGAAAGGACCCCATATGTGTAGGATATTTAGGAATATCTCCCTGTTCAGTCTCCACTTGCTGGAGTCTCTGAGGTTCCTTGAGAACCAGTCTGCTACTCCATTGCTCAAACCAGGAATGTGTTGTGCTACAACTGAAATTCCTTTGCTCAAACAATAACCCCAAAAGTCTTTGGCAAAGTTTGCTAGGTCTTTGGAATGTGGTCCTCGCATTTTGCTGAAACGCTGTCCATGCGAAGCATTACACAACATACCATCCTTTCTTATGTTAAACTGCAGACTGCAAAGGAGCCCGCTAAGAGTTCCAAGCAACTGATGTGCATTTTCTTCCCTTGGTTTGACCAATGTCCCCCTGTGGAAGAACTTCCGCATGTCGCTCCCCAACCCTATAGGCTTGCATCTGAATCTATGACCAGTTTGGGTTCCTCTCCGAAGATTGCCCTCCCATTCCAAGCTTGTGCATTCTTAACCCACCATTCTAGTTCCTGCCTAGATTCCTGATCTAGGGACAAAGTTTGAGCATGAATGATTTTTGCAAAGGCATTTCTTTTTTAGTCTTTGGAGGGCTCAATAGTAGAGGGGACCCGGGTACATAGCTTGGATGGTTGAGGATTAAAGACCCAGGATTCTTGCTAGAGTCTTTAGAGTAATATTCTTTTCTGATAAGGCCTTTTTTAATTCCTTGCGTAATTTTTTTCGCTTTTCTTTGGGTAAGCGTAGTTATGTGTAAAGGGTGTCTACGATGAACCCCAGGAACTGAGTGTCTTGTGCTGGAATTAAGCATGATTTTTTTAGGTTTAATACAAATCCTACTTTCTCTAAGATCTCTATTTTCCACTGAGTATGTAGGGATACAAGGTCCTCGGACTGACCCATTATCAGGATGTCGTCTAGGTATATTATTAACCTTACCCCTTTTGCTCTGAGCCAGGCTGCTACTGGGCGGAGTACCTTTGTGAAGCACCAAGGTGCTGAGGATAGTCCGAACGGGAAACTCAAGAACTCCCAAAGTTTGTTTTGCCATGAGAAACAGAGGTATTTTTGATGAGGTGGCCAGATCGGAATAGTAAGGTAAGCATCCTTGAGATCTAATCTTGTTAACAAGTCCCCTTTTCTTTTGATGTCTCTTAATAGATATATTCCCTCCATTTTGAAATGTTTGTAGGCCACCCATTCGTTTAAATCTTTGAGGTTTATGGCTGG
The DNA here is from genome assembly GCF_964204655.1 of Triturus cristatus. Classification (NCBI taxonomy): domain Eukaryota; kingdom Metazoa; phylum Chordata; class Amphibia; order Caudata; family Salamandridae; genus Triturus; species Triturus cristatus. The sequence goes on from NC_140582.1 coordinate 235,250,495, forward strand.
TATCATCCCTTTGTAATTTTTTGTCCCAATAAGTTGTTGCTGATAAAGCCGACCCCTGGATTGAGTTCCTCCCTGATGGCGCCTTTGGCTAGTAGGTCTTTTACTTCCTTTGTTACCAACTTTGAGTGCTCTTGTGAAAAGGTGGTTTCCATTGGAGTTTTGTTTTGAATGGGTGTGTCTATGAATTCTATTTTGTATCCTCTGACCGTTTGTCCCACCCAAGGGTCTTGTGTCACTAAGTTCCAGTTCCCACAGAACTGGGCTAGTCTTCCTGCCACCTTTATAGGGGAATCTAAAAGGTCTTTCATATGACCTACCTGATGAGAAGCTTTTTTGTCTTTTGTCACCTCTGGTGTTTCCGAAACTCCCTCTTTGTCTTTGGGGGTAGAAATTTGGCTAAGAACCATAGGCAGTTTGAAAAAATCGGTTGCCTCGTGCCATGAAGGGTCTTGAGGAAGGTATATCTTGGCCGGGGAACCGACCCCTTGTTCGCCCGGCCCTCCAAAATCTCTGTCGTGGAAAACCTTCCTTATCTCCTTTTGAGATTTCTTGATTTAACTGAAAATGCCCAAAATACTTTGCCATCTCTTTTATAAAATCGTCACCAAAAAGTTGGCCCTGGGAGGAAATTCCTCCTTCTTTTTTGGCAAGCTCCATTAGTTTGGGTTTGAGCTTTAGGAGGATATTTTTCCTTCTTTCATTTGAAAGAGCAGTGTTTGCGTTGCCTAGGAGGCAAACTGCTCCCTGCGCCCACTCGTACAATTGCTTTGGGTCCACCTGTGTTTCGCTCAGATAGGCGTCTCGGCCATCTCAAAGATCTTGTTAAAAGGGCCAATGATGTCTAGGAGCTAGTCTTGGCAGGACTTTAACCCTCTATCTTGGCCTCTTCTAGGGTCTTTTCCCCCTTTGTTAATGAAGGTTACAACCTTTGGGTCGAGCTCGGGTGACAGTTTTTTCATCAGGGAGGGATGGCCGAGGGCATTCGGAACGTAGGCGAGATCTCACTTCTTTAGGAATCTCCCTTCTTACCCAGAAGGTAATATATTAAGCCACGTGCTGAGAAGGGGTCCATTCAGGTGACAGGGGATGTTTTATAAGGAGGGGATCAAACATATTGTTCCCTAGCGGGTCAAGAATCCCCCTCTTAGACCCAGAGGCCTTGGATGCCTCATCAGATGTCCCTTTTTTGGTTGTGGCGCATCATTTGAATCCAGGCCGATGGCCACTGGCGGTGACATCAAGAAGGGTGTGCGTTCTCGGAGAGACCTTAGAAATTAGTACTGGAATATAAATCAAAGCCAAATGAACCTAATAAGCCCGTTAGAAAAAATAATGCGAATGCGAAGCGATAGATAAAGGGCAAAGCTGTTAACACGCTAAAAGTCTAACAATTTACGTCTACGAGCCATAAGGGGCTACAGAAGTAATTTATAATATAATATTATAATATAATGGAAATACATATACAGTCAACCCGTAGGTCGCAGTAATAATAACTAAACAAATTATTTTAGGAGAGTAAATGAAGGTTACTTATCTTGTGAGCAGCAGCAATAAAAGAAGGAAGATGCCTGCTTGTTGCTGTACTCTATAAAGGATTAGAATGTTTTAAAGTTCTAAATTCTTTTTAATCGTTGTTGCTGTGTGACCTTGCAATAAAAGGAGATTGCATAATATTGGCCTCCGTGTCATGCCATTAAATTCAGACTCCTCACTTACACTTCCAAGGTACTACACAACACTACTTCAGCATACCTCAACAATCGCATCTGCTATCACAAACCTTCCAGATACCTCCGCTCTTTCGTACTCCTACTCTCGCAAATCTCACCCAAACGGATAACCAGATCTGGCGATCAAGTTTTCTCCTACATCGCTCCTAAAGAATGGAGCAACCTGCAGCTACACATAAAAGCCTCATTCTCACTTCTAAAATTCTGCACCAAGCTGAAGACCTGGCTTTTCGAGCAGTCCAACTAGGCCTTAAGTGTGTCTAGACTCACTCCTGCTCAGCTCCAGAATAGTGCGTTCTACATATCTCCATAACATAATATTTAGAGCAATTATTTATTTGTAAAGTCATTTATTTATATTCATTAATTAGCTTTGGTCAACTTTGAGTTTAACATATAAGCTTAATAAATGTTTTATTTTATTGAAATTACATCTGTGAGTTTGCAGTTCCATTATGAAAATATATATGGGATAAAGCCCCTCTGCCGAACATTATGTGCATATTTCAAATCACAGAGGAGTTCCATGACTATATATATAGGAAGGAGGCCGGAGGTCAAGTTCCTTGATAAAATTAAGGAACTCCGAGGTGACTTCAAATAACCTTAGAATGTGGGGCATGGGGTACTTCATTCTTTATAATACATGGTCACACCACCACCTTTCCCACAAACAACTTAAATCCTTGGTGCGTAGCTCTTTTATATAAGAGACAGCATGTCTGAAACATGAAGAACATAAATAGAATCCTAGAATCTCTAGGGAAAATGAAACACAAAAAAACTGTTAAATAATTGTTGCAAAAGATATTAAAATCAGTTTAATTCAAGTCATTTAAAAAAACGCAAAGTGGAACTGTACAGAACTATTCTAACCTTTCTATACCTACCTTAAGAGCGTAAAAAATAAACATTTTGCCATAAATCTCCTATTTCAGATTGTCATTGTACAACTAGAAAATGCAGCAGGAGAAAGAAAAGCAACGTTTCAATTTTGCTCTTTAAATAATTGCTTTCATTATGCTCTGTGACCTGACCTGCCTCTTACTTCAGCTGCTGGCACTGGCAGCACACATTTTGATCTCAGAACTCAACTGTAATAACTTAGTATAATCGATTTCTGACATCTTTTCTTTATAATTTGCGACTGGGTGCGTCACAAGTAGCCGATTATAAAGAAATTAAATTCTTGAATTTATACAGGGATTACAGAATCCCATGTATTTTATAAATTATAGATGGGTTTTGAATTACAGAGATGTTTTTCACTGAGGGGTTCTGAGTGACTTCAAGAGACAACGAGAGCGAGCCCGAGTTGTTTATGATGACACACAGAACCCAGAGTGAAAGACATCTCATTAATTCACTTATTAACCATCTATAATTTTATGTTAAGTATGACCCCCAAAATCATCTGCGCCTGCTTTCAGCTGCTGTGTAGGGGCAGAGGCATAATAGGGGAGCTGCACATAATATGCCTCCTCTGACTCAAATATGCAAAATAAACACCTTACCTGCCATCTTTAAGCAGCCCCAACCAATTTCCTTGCTTTCCTTTCCCCCTCCTGCAGCTGTGATTTCTACTTTCATTCAAAGCAGACAAGCAGCGCTGCACTGACAGGCTCACAAAGAGACCTGTCAGCCTGGCCTAGAAGACCTTTATGATGTAGCAACAATGGGTAACAAGTTTTGTTATCAACTGTTGCTAAGATAAAGGCTCTCTAACAGAGCCATACATTAGAGATGGGCTTCTTTACATGGATTGCAAAATCCCATGTATTATAGTCACTTATGCCACTTTATAGAAACTTGATATATAAATGTTTCCATCCTGCTTGTATAAATGGGTAAGGTTATTTGTTGCTACATTTGGAGGCATGTGTTAGAATTTGAGATTGAATTACTATTTTGTTGTGCATGCACTCCTTTACTTGCAGAAACTTGCCCTGAGTTCAGTCCTACTTTGTTGGAAGCACTCAGTTTGATGTACCCTCAGATTGCCTGAAAACGTTAGACCCCTGCTCCTGTTTCACCAGGATTTATGTCAAAATTGAAAGGTCTTACATGGACTTTTAAAGTTGGCAGCTGCAGGTAATACTAACATTCACAAAAACGTATCCCACCTAATTGCACTATATATTGGGCACTATCCTCTTCTAGAGATGTATCCTTAATTGATCAGCATGAATGGGAGCAATTCCTTTTTGTTTAGTAACCCTAACACACTTTAGTTGTGTCATGTTTCATCATCGCGTTTACCCTGACTCCTAAAGGTCAGGGTGGGCTCGACCATATTCCTGGGAGCACTTTGAAGAATTGGCTAGGGAGTTTTTAAAGATTAAAAATCCTCCACAAACTCCAGGTATCCCTTTAATGGTGGAGTATCAGGGGATAGTAAAAAAAATAGGAAAAATGGGGTCGTGAGGATTTAATGGTCCTATGACACTAGTTACATTGCCAACATGTTTCAGTTTTTTTACTATGGCCCCAATGGGTCCTAGGCTTTCTTCAGGGCAAAAATTGAGAAAATTCCCTCCCTGGTTCGAAGTAAGTTGCTTATGTGGTGCAGGAAGCTGCACCTATATTTACAGCCCTGAGATATACTTATCCTTGATCGGGAAAGTCAGTCCTGTAGTGTCCAACCTGAAACAAGAGAGCAATAGTGACTCACTAGTGATTTGTCCAAAGTGTCCAAAGTGCCCTGCGCTTGCTCACCCCTAAAGGAATTGTTAGGGAACTGCGTGCATCTGTGCACTAAGTCATATGCATCATGATTTGAACATATAGTGATAACTGCGGAAAATCCAGATGTCCATCACATACCACCATAACCACGGTATACGTGAAGTACACATCTACCGCCTTGAAACTTCAATCAGGGGTGCGATCTATTGATTTTCCTCTAGCAGTCGTGCGACCACGCACCATAAGCACATATAAAATTATAAAAACACCCAAATACGTGAACGGGAAAGGGCCAAATCGCCATGAAGTGTACCCAAAGTGAAACCTGATTATCACCGGCTGGGGTTAAATGAATATACTCTGTTTCTTACTCAACTAGGGATGGTAACATGTGTCTCGCAGGGATGTTAAATGAGGGATAGTTCTGCAGTCAAACACTGTGATGTTTGATTGGGCAGATCAGAGGAGACAAGAGAATCATACTTTTAAAACTTTTTGCATTATGAGACCATTCCAGAAATCACAACTCAAAGTAAAACACTCATTCATACACAATCCGTTCGTGGCTAATCACGTCGTCATTGATCCTTGCCTCACTAGGGTCCGCATCTCTCGATTCTTGGACACCGGGACTGGGAGCAGCATCTATCTTTTATGTGCCGGTGGCTGGAAACGTGTACGTGCCCAGCCACCGATGACGGTCACGCCCAAGTTAATTTGCTTTTAAGTTTGGCACCATGTGACAAATATGTCTGAAATTTGACAGACATTTACTAGGCTCAGATGACAAATTATTGGTGCTGTTTGATCAATACGTGTTGAGTGTGGCAAGTAGTTTGCAAGTGATACCCAGTGCAGGTATATTAGGTTTTACAAAGGTCCAATGAGGGGCATAGTTAAATGGCGGGGAGGGGTTATCAAAAATATGTTTAATTTACTTATAACTATAGCACCGTTTGATCTACTTGAAATTTGGAAGAGACTTACCACATTTAACTTTCTTTACGAGTTGGGGCATCACTTGGCTAGTGTTTTCCTTCTGGGGTTCGGGCACCACTGTGGTCGCACCAACTCTGTAGAATTCTCTAGAATTGCGAGTCTCGTGTTCCTCCTTTGGGACGGCGTCATTCTCAGTAAAACAAAGTCTGCTTTCTAGTTTTCCCCACCAACAAGGAATTAGTCCCTTCTCTGTATTATAGTCTTTCTGTTTTTCCCCCCTTGTAGTATTTCTTTTCTCTGTACGTTTTCCCTGGCTACTCTTTCGTTAGTTTCTTTACTATACTTACCCTGTTGTCTTTCTTTTCTACTGGGTTGTTGGTGCCCCACTTCGATGAATAGACCATCACAGCACAGGATTCTCCCTTCACGTAAGTCCACCCTCCTACAGTGTGCTTGTGCATTCCTTGTCACCCATTTTGGTGTTTTCCTTGTTGCCTGTGCCAGTAGTTTTCTTTTAGCCGGTGCTAGTGTGCTTAGTCCCTGTTGTCCAAGCTGGTATTTTTATTTCTGCCGTTGTGGGTGTGTTCCAAGTCCCCAATGGAGTGTTTCTTGCTCTCTTTATTCATGTATTTCCTCATTTATGTTAGGTGGGTGCCCTACAAATAAAACCACGCAAAATTACTGTGTGATGTACGCTATGTCCTTCAGACCTGAAGGACATGTTTTTTATTGCTAAACACGGCAAAGAAACAGGGGCCAACGTGATGGCATGATGAAGTACCGAAGCCACAAAACCCAAATCTAGTAAGGCTTCTTGTTAGCAGCATTCCAAAGATTCCCAATGGATTCAAACACTTCCTTCCCTACACATCAGAACAGAATACAGAATAACGTACATCATTTGCATTGACTGTCTCTGTAATTTGTAACCTGAAATACGTTCTATATATATAGCTGTTTTCCACTTTAAATGGGGACTCCGCGTCCCTTTCTTGTGTTTCCAGTACATGATGCAACTGTAAACATTCCCCTGATGAGGATTACAGGTACACATAAGCATAAGACTGAGAAGACAGACCAAAATAACCAAGTGGCCATCTTGGCCAGATATCAAATATACACAGCATTAAAAAAAAACGTGATCGTATTACGGGTCAGTCAAGGGTAGAAAAGCATTCAACTAGATTACTTCCACCTGTTATTTGTGTACATGTGAACATGTCTAGACTTCATATTTTAAGCTGTTTACCAAACCTTGCACGTAGGACATGCTTAGAAAAAAATATGGCAACAGTTCTACAGTTACTACTATCAACTACCATCGAAGGTTCTGAATGTGCATTGCCATGAGCAGGGCTTCCTTGTTGTAGGATTTGGTAAAAATTCTATCAAATTACTCTCTGCATTCGTGTTTTAAGGTGCAGGTGTGTCTTGACAATACTTATTTGTGCGAAATGTAGAAGAAAAAACTCATGCATACGGTCAAATAATTATATACCGTATTTAGCTCATCCCAAAATACACACTTATTCTACAGATGACATATAGCACATTTCCCCTACTGTATCCTACAGCCCGTTTGTGCATGCACTTTCGACCCATGCATTACTCTGTTGCTTTAATTTAGATAACGTAGTAGTGACGATAGAGAAGGAGATGGAGTCTAGAAGCTTCATTTCAGGAGGCCTTGTAATGATTCCCAGCTTCCATACTAAACAACACTGTGATCCTGTGCAAACCATTTGACATAGTTCTGCCTAATATCCCTTACCTACCAAAATATGAGCTCCTAGAGGCAACTAAAAGTACATTCATGCATTTCTTCAGTAACTGCAATCATGAATACACAAACTGGGGAAGGTTTATTTTGTAAGAACCGAGTCATATAGTGAAACTGGTCAGGGGCAACAAACACGCCTAGACGACTGAGGTGGAGCTTTGATGAACGAGGAGGAGATTTCTTCTGTTTGTAGGAGTGATCGAAGGAGGCATTCGACGAGGACCCGAGATTTGTTCCTGTTTAAAGCTGCCAACAAATCCAATAACATCACTCACACGGACTTTCTAAAACATGGGAAAGGTAACCAATTGCAGAGAACCTCACTCTTTCAGGAGATCCCCTGATTGGGTCTTTCTCAGGTGGGTGCCGGAGACTGCAGGCCCTGCTGCTAGGCCTACGAGAAAACTCAAAACTGTTGTGTAAACACACATTTTTTAACTTTGGTTTCCGTGGTTTTAAGTAGTGTTGGAAGTTGTAATGTGTGAGACCATTTCTGAGTCTTTGCAGAGAAGATTGTTCTTACGATTGCTGACCGAGTCTAAGAGTCACAAAAATATGTCTAATAATAGGAAATGAAAAACAGTATATACTCTCACTAAGTAACACGCTACAGTAGCGGCTGGTGACAATTGAAAGTGGTGAACCCTAAATGTTAGGTATGACTTTTGATTAGTCAGCGAGCACTGCATTTTCATTTACTTTTGCCTTGTTATTATTTTGAGGACAGGGTATCCCCATAATGGTGGTTCCATCTGACCCATTTGGCAGGTTGACACAAGTCTTGGTCGCCAGCAATCTCACACAAAGGCGCTACCCTGCAGAGTGTACGTTCATCCAGCATTAATCACATCACTCATCCATTGAAGGCAAGAAGACGGAAGTCTTACTTGTGGGATCTCTGACATTTCCTTTACGGTCAATTTTAGATACAATATTAAACAAGCATTTGCAATGCAATAGTTCTCAAAGTTACGAGAGTTTCAACTATTGGCATAGTAAATAATGCCTTTTATTTATGTTTTTAAAACAAAAACAAAAAAAAAGGTATCATTATTTGCAATGTCAGTAGCTCAAACTCGCGTAAATGCGAGACCTATTGCATTGCAAATGCTTGTTTCTCTTCTCTCAGCTCCAGTTAAAGCGATTCCTCAGCGAAGCTCACTACCAAAGCCTGTATTAATTAGAGGGCATGTGTGAAGCTCGGCCTTCCTCTCAGCAGTTGCAAATACGCACTGGTACCAGCAAGCAAGCATTGGCAAGTTTAAATACTGTTCTCCACGAGAGGCTACAGGTATCACAATAGGGAAATACAAGCATATCTGTACAAGGAACCACAGACTTCCTTTCTGAGGAGCCAGATGCGTCACCGTTACAGACCTCCCCATTCTAAGGCTATATAGGCTGCCCGGCATAACGAACCTGACGAGAAACCAATCACTCCATCCAAAGAACTACAGACACCACCCTCACTACGAAACACAGATATTGATCCTTGAGTAGCTAGCTGCAGGCATTCCACCCGAGAAACCACAGACATCCCCATTTACAGACAATAAAGGTTGTAAACATGCGGATCCTGCTGAGGAACCAGCCACTCAAAAGAACGTCAGACACCCCATCCCAAGTAAACACAGGCATCCCTACTTGAGCAGCTACAGACATCCTACCCTAGGAACCACAGACACCCCCGCTGCAGACATATCCATCTCGAGGAAATACAGACATCAAGCACACCCATTCCGAGGAAACGCAAGCATCCCTAACCAGAACCACAATACAGACCTCCCCCACAGAGAAACACAGATATTAAAGGCTGCCCTGCAAGCGGATCCTGCCGAGGGACCGATCACTCGAACAAACTTCAGACACCCCTGCCACGGCGAAACAGACCTTCCTTCACGAGCAGCTGCAGGCACCCCTCCCGAGGAAATACAGACCCCAGGTACAGACACCATCGTCCCGAGGAAATAAAGAAGGCAAGGCATCCCTGAATGAAGAACTACAGACACCCAGACTGAGGAACCATTAAATTCGCACTCCTTAGAACAATAAATACACCTAATCCCGAACAACTACAAGTGTCAGATGTGCACTATTAACCAGTCGCGGCTCGCAGTACTTACGGGGGGGGTCGCGCGGGGGTGGTGGGCCGAGGGAGAATAAAATTTAGAAAACAAAAACTTACCTGACCGCCTCTGCTCCTGGTCCGCATTGGCAATGGCGTCTCTTCAAACAGGAACAGCACTGGAGTGACAACCCCTCAGCCAAGGATTGGCTTAGGGCACGGTTACTCTTCACCCGCCGCCTGCCCATTAGGAGACCGAAGGGCTCCTAATGGGCATGCGCAAGCCAGTGGAAACACAAGTGCACATGACTGGGCACGGGCGAAAAATTCGCTCACCTTCCCCACTCATGCGCACTTGTGCTGCTGCCTGTCCCTGGCTGGTCTGACAATGCATGTCAGTCAACATGACGCCAGACCGCCCACCCCCTTCAGACTCTGAAGGGGGTGGGCAGTCCGACGTCATGCTGACTGACATGATTGTCAGTTCTCCCTCGGCGTCTCTAAACTTAAGTAGACTAAGTTCAGAGACGCCAAGGGAGCTGCGGGAGCGGGCGGGGGGGCAACGCCCCAACAGACGCACCGCGCCTGAACACGCAATAAGATAATAGTAATAGTTGTTATTTCCATTTACATTACAGTTTAGATGGGAGTCTAATGGAAAGGGCCCCAATAGTAGAGTCGCTCACAGAGCCTTTTCTATGCATGAGGCCATACTAAACTAGATCACCCACGCATGATGCACACCTGGCAAATGTGACTGGCTAGATGGGGTAGAGGGCTTCCATACCCCCAAAATATACCCTTGTGGGACTGGTGTTCAAATGCAGGGATTGTCGTGTAGTTCCTAGGACCCCTCAGGACCTGCGCGTATTGGATGACCTAAACTGAGGGCTTGGTGTGCAGACAGACTCTGGACAGCCCCACAAGATCAGTCAGCTGTTAGACCTGCTAGCTTGTCAGTGCCACTACCACCCCCCTGTATTCAACAGTGGGGTAGGTAGTTTCTGGCAACCACTGAACATGACAACTGAACATGACAACCCTGATTCCTCAGATATTGTGAAAACAATACATTATCTTTAGTTCAGTCACTCGTGCTTACTTTTCTCAGAATACATAGAATGACAATTGCAATGGTTTCAATAATCATTTATTGGTCAAGCTTCAGTCTAGTATTAAACATGTTAGCTGCGACAATCAAAAGACAGGAGCAGACAAATGTTATCGCTAGTACCAATATCGTAAAAAGTAGATACATTTCTACCATAGTGCTAATAAGATGATTAAAAGCAAATTACATAAAACAATAGCATTGGCACACTCCTACAATGCGTAGCCTACCTAACTGTGCCTAGCCTAGAGGTGTAGGTGAAGCATGTATGTGTAAGTGCTAGGATATGTCCTAATGGATGGAGCCAAGAATTCCCCAGGGAAGTGCTAACCCCTCACCTGATGATACTGAATGAAGGACCCCGCATGGGATGTCAGATCTCTGCTTGTCAAAGGATCAGCCGGCAGAGCCTCGTCTCAGCTTGGAAGGAAATTCTGCTCTGTCTGTCTAGGGGGAGTGAGGGTCTTTTATACTAAAGTGGTCACTCCGGGGTGTTTCTAGAATCAATATATTTTTTAAACATTTGCTAATTCCCTGCTAATCCTTTTCTAAACAAATATGATCATGTACAGCTGGCTGTTGGCCATGAAGGAAAAAAGTGGTGACCCTTGTACAGAATAAATCTACCATGCCTGGGGACATGTTTGTGTGCATCAGGTACAGGAATTAAGATATGGTACCAAGAGCCTGATGTCGGAGAGACAGAAGTAAGCTACTGGGTAATAGGTCACCTGTGTAAGGCCATTATGTCGTGTGGATGAGACGCAATGTATGTAATCGGTATGTAAATGATAGAACTGACCTAAAGGACATGACAGGATGAAAGTCTGGGCATGGCCAGGTGGAAGACAGGAGGATTTTGGGTAGAAGGGCATCTTTATGCGGATGGTCCTCTGGTCTGCTTGCAGAAGGCTATCAAGAATTTCCGCCTGAGACATGGACAATTGTGGCAATACTATGCCATATGTAACACAGCCTTGAAAGTGTGGGGGAAAATCATTAAAATCCCACATAAATCCCATATAGTGGAGCTGTTACTCCAGACAGATTGTGGAAGAGGAGTCATAATGCAGGTATGTTCAGCCTAGGGGGCAGATGTTTAAAAATTTCCACTAAAACCTAGAACAAAATGGGAGACAGACTGTGGTCAAGTAATCACTGACAACTGATGGTTCGAAAACCTAGCATTGATCCATACAATCTCTAGCAATGCCAGGTTTCAATTAATGCAGTTACATTTTATTTACCAGGCATGCGTTACTCCTGCAGTGCTGCATAAGATAGACCCCACAAAGTCTCAAAACTGCCCCAAGTGCCACCAGAGGGATGTTACATATTTCTATTTAACTTGGGACTGTCCTCTAGTCCGCATGTATTGGATTCACATTGTTGACTGCTACCGTGCAGGGTTTCAATTTGAACTATACAACAGAACACAGCTTTGCCTGCTAGGGATGGACACCAGCAAATCTAGAGATCAAATCAAGCAGAAATTCATACCTAGTATGCTCCTGTTAGTGAGAAATGCAAAAGAAACAAATGATGGACGAAATGCTGAACAATGCAAACATTCACCCCCAGTCACAAAGATCTGGCTTTAATCCATCCACGCCACCCCAGTTTGCACCAGCCATATGCAAATCAGTGTTGACACTGTTCCTCATAGGAACAGTCCTCCCGAACTTCCAAGCCAGGTCCTCCCTGGACTGGACACAAGCATGCTGGGACCGATTTCAGGGCATCAACCTTCATCAGCCAGGCTAGCTTGAATCCAGGGATGCGGTGAGCAAGGGACCCACAGCTAAGCATACCCTTCCCACTAAGGGTGACAAATGCAAAAGGAACAAATGATGGACGGAATGCTGACCACTGCAAACATTCACCCCCTAGTCACAAAGATCTGGGTTTAATCCATGGTTCTTTTCCTCACCATGCCACCCCAGTTTGGACCCAGCCATATTCAAATAGGTCTTGACCCTGTTCCTCATGGGAACATTCCAGCCGAACTGCCAAGCCAGGTTCTCCATGGACCGGAAAGAAGCTTCCTTGGACTAGTTTCAGGGCATCACCCTTAATCAGCCAGATTAGCTTGAATCCAGTGGTGCAGTGAGCATGGGACCCACGTCTGGGCATACCCTTCCCACTTAGGGCAACATATGCAAAAGGCACAAATGATGGATGGAATGCTGAACAATGCAAACATTCACACCCAGTCACAAAGACCTGGGTTTAATCCATCGTTCTTTTGCTCACCACCCCACCCCAGTTAGGACCCAGCCATATGGAAATTAGTCTTGACTCTGTTCCTCATGGGAACAGACCAGCCTGCTTTGCCAAGCCAGGTCCTCCCTGGACCGTAAGCAAGCATCCTGGGACCAATTTCGGGGCACCGCCCCTCATCAGCCAGGCTAGCTTGAATCCAGCCGGGCAGTGAGCACGGGAGATACGTCTGGGCATAACCTTCCCACATAGGGCCATAAATGCAAAAGGTAGAAATGATGGACATAATGCTGAACAATACAATCATTCACCCCCAGTCACAAAGCTTTGTATTTAATCCACTGGTCTTTTGCTCACCATGCCACCCCAATGTGGACCCAGCCATATACAAATCAGTCTTGACTCTGTTCCTCATGGGAACAGTCTAGTCTGAACTGCCAAGCCAGGTCCTCCCTGCACCGGAAACAAGCATACTGGGACTGGTTTCACCCCTCATCAGCCAGGCTAGCTTGAATCCAGTGGTGCAATGAGCACGGGACCCACATCTGGGCATACCCTTCCCACTTAGGGCAACAAATGCAAAAGGATCAAATGATGGACGGAATGCTGAACAATGCAAACATTCACCCCCAGTCACAATGATCTAGGTTTCGCCATAGTTCTTTTGCTCAAAACACCTTTCCAGTTTGCACCCAGCCATATGCAAATCAGTTTTGACCCTGTTCCTCATGGAAACAGTCCAACCTAAACTGCCAAGCCAGGTCCTCCCTGGACCGGCAACTAGCATCCTGGTACCGGTTTCGGGGCATCACCCCATATCAGCCAGGCAGCTTGAATCCAGTGGTGCAACGAGCAAGGGACTCACGTCTGGGCATACCCTTTCCACTTAGGGCAACAAATGCAAAAGGAACAAATGATGGACAGAATGCTGAACAATGCAAACATTCACCTCCCAGTCACAAAGTTCTGGGTTTAATCCATTGTTCTTTTGCTCAACACATCATCCCAGTTTGGGCCCAGAAGTATGCAAATCAGTCTTGAGCCTGTTCCTCATAGGAACAGTCCAGGACAAACTGCCAAGCCAGGTCCTTGCTGGACCGCAAACAAGCTTCCTGGGACCGGTTTTGGGGCAGCACCCCTCATCAGCCAGACTAGCTTGAATCCAGTGGCGCAAAGAACACAGGACCCACGTCTGGGCATACACTTCCCACTTAGGGCAACAAATGCAAAAGGAACTAATGATGGACGGAATGCTTAACAATGCAAACATTCACCTCCTGTCACAAAGATCTGGGTTTAATCCATCATTCTTTTAGCTTACCACGCCACCCCAGTTTGAACCCAGCCATATGCAAAACAGTCTTGACTCTGTTCCTCATGGGAACAGTCCAGCCCGCACTGCCAAGCAAGGTCCTCCCTGGTCCGAAAACAAGCATCCTGGGACCGGTTTCGGGCCATCACTCCTCATCAGCCAGGCTAGCTTAAATCTAGTGGCGCAGTGAGCACTGGACCCACGTCTGGGCATACCCTTCCCACTTAGGGCGACAAATGCAAAAGGAACAATGATGGACAGAATACTGAACAATGCAAACATTCACCCCCAGTCACAAAGATCTGGGTTTAATCCATCATTCTTTAGCTCACCACGCCACCCTAGTTTGGACCAAGCCATATGCAAATCAATCTTGACCTTGTTCCTCAAGGAAACAGTCCAGGCCGAACTGCCAAGCCAGATCCTTCTTGGACCAGAAAAAAGCATCCTGGGACTGGTTTTGGGGGAGCACCCATCATCAGCTAGGCTAGCTTGAATCCAGTGGTGCAGTGAGCACGGGACCCACATCTGGGCATACTCTTCCCACTTAGGGTGACAAATGCAAAAGGAACAAATGATGGACATAATGCTGAACAATACAATCATTCACCCCCAGTCACAAAGCTTTGTATTTAATCCACTGGTCTTTTGCTCACCATGCCACCCCAATGTGGACCCAGCCATATACAAATCAGTCTTGACTCTGTTCCTCATGGGAACAGTCTAGCCTGAACTGCCAAGCCAGGTCCTCCCTGCACCGGAAACAAGCATACTGGGACTGGTTTCGGGGCATCACCCCTCATCAGCCAGGCTAGCTTGAATCCAGTGGTGCAATGAGCACGGGACCCACATCTGGGCATACCCTTCCCACTTAGGGCAACAAATGCAAAAGTATCAAATGATGGACGGAATGCTGAACAATGCAAACATTCAACCCCAGTCACAATGATCTAGGTTTAGGCCACAGTTCTTTTGCTCAAAACGCCTCTCCAGTTTGCACCCAGCCATATGCAAATCAGTTTTGACCCTGTTTCTCATGGAAACAGTCCAACCTAAACTGCCAAGCCAGGTCCTCCCTGGACCAGAAACTAGCATCCTGGTACCGGTTTCGGGGCATCACCCCATATCAGCCAGGCAGCTTGAATCCAGTGGTGCAACGAGCAAGGGACTCACGTCTGGGCATACCCTTTCCACTTAGGGCAACAAATGCAAAAGGAACAAATGATGGACAGAATGCTGAACAATGCAAACATTCACCTCCCAGTCACAAAGTTCTGGGTTTAATCCATTGTTCTTTTGCTCAACACATCATCCCAGTTTGGACCCAGAAGTATGCAAATCAGTCTTGGCCCTGTTCCTCATAGGAACAGTCCAGGACAAACTGCCAAGCCAGGTCCTTGCTGGACCGCAAACAAGCTTCCTGGGACCGGTTTTGGGGCAGCACCCCTCATCAGCCAGACTAGCTTGAATCCAGTGGCGCAAAGAGCACAGGACCCACGTCTTGGCATACACTTCCCACTTAGGGCAACAAATGCAAAAGGAACTAATGATGGCCGGAATGCTGAACAATGCAAACATTCACCTCCTGTCACAAAGATCTGAGTTTAATCCATCATTCTTTTAGCTCACCACGCCACCCCAGTTTGAACCCAGCCATATGCAAAACAGTCTTGACTCTGTTCCTCATGGGAACAGTCCAGCCCGCACTGCCAAGCAAGGTCCTCTCTGGTCCGAAAACAAGCATCCTGGGACCGGTTTCGGGGCATCACTCCTCATCAGCCAGGCTAGCTTAAATCCAGGGGCGCAGTGAGCACTGGACCCACGTCTGGGCATACCCTTCCCACTTAGGGCGACAAATGCAAAAAGAACAAATGATGGACAGAATGCTGGACAATGCAAACATTCACCCCTAGTCACAAAGATCTGGGTTTAATCTATAATTCTTTAGCTACCCTCGCCACCCTAGTTTGGACCCAGCCATATGCAAATCAGTTTTGACCCTGTTCCTCATGGGAACAGTCCAGCCTGAACTGCCAACCCAGGTCCTCCCTGCACTGGAAACAAGCATTCTGGGACTGGTTTCGAGGCATAACCCCATTTCAGCCAGGCTA
This sequence comes from Triturus cristatus, assembly GCF_964204655.1. NCBI lineage: Eukaryota > Metazoa > Chordata > Amphibia > Caudata > Salamandridae > Triturus > Triturus cristatus. The sequence goes on from NC_140582.1 coordinate 235,266,451, forward strand.
GTTTGAATCCAGTGGTACAACAAGCAAGGGACCCACATCTGGGCATATCCTTCCCACTTAGGGCGACAAATGCAAAAGGATCAAATGATGGCCAGAATGCTGAACAATGCAAACATTCACCCCCTGTCACAAAGATCTGGGTTAATCCATCATTCTTCTGCTCACCACGCCACCCCAGTTTGGGCCCAGCCATATGAAAATCAGTCTTGACTATGTTCATCATGGGAACAGTACAGCCTGAACTGCCAAGCCAGGTCCTTCCTGGACCGGAAACAAGCATCTGGGGACCGGTTTCGGGGCATCACCCTTCATGAGCCCGGCTAGCTTGAATCCGGGGGTGCTGTGAGAACGGGACCCATGTCTGGGCATACCCTTCCCACTTAGGGATACAAATGCAAAAGATAGAAATGAAGAACGGAATGCTGAACAATGCAAACATTCACCCCAGTCATAAAGATCTGGGTTTAATCCATTGTTCTTTTGCTCACCACGCCACCCCAGTTTGGACCCAGCCAAATGCAAAATGGTCTTGACCCTGTTCCTCTTGGGAACTGTCCAGCCTGAACTGCCAAGCCAGGTCCTCCCTGGACCGTAAAAAAGCATCCTGGGACCAGTTTCGGGGCACCACCCCTCATCAGCCAGGCTAGCTTGAATCCAGTGGCACAGAGAGCACGGGACCCACGTCTAGGCATACCCTTCCCACTTAGGGTGACAAATGCAAAAGGAACAAATAATGGACGGAATGCTGAAAAGGCAAACATTCACCCCCAGTCAAAACGATCTGGGTTTAATCCATTGTTCTTTTGCTCACCAGGCCATCCCTGTTTGGACCAGCCATATGCAAATCAGTCTTGACAGTATTCCTCATGGGAACAGTCCAACCCGAACTGCCAAGCCAGGTCCTCCCTGGACTGGAAACAAGCATCCGGGACTGGTTTCGGGGCATCACCCCATATCAGCCGGGCTAGCTTAAATCCAGTGGCTCAGTAAGCCCTGGACCCACATCTGGGCACACCCTTCCCAATTAAGGCGACAAATGCAAAAGGAACAAAGGATGGACAGAATGCTAAACAATGCAAACATTCACCCCTAGTCACAAAGATCTGGGTTAAGTCTATCTTCTTTTGCTCACCACTCCACCCTAGTTTGGACCCGCCATATGCAAATCAGTCTTGATCCTGTTCCTCATAGGAACAGTCCAGCCCGAACTGCCAAGCCAGGTCCTCCCTGGATCGGAAACAAGCATCCTGCGAACGGTTTTGGTGCATCACCCCTCATCAGTTAGGCTAGCTTGCATCCAGTGGAGCAGTGAGTACGTACGGGACCCATGTCTGGGCATACCCTTCCCACTTAGGGTGACAAATACAAAAGGAACAAATAATGGACAGAATGCTGAAAATGCAAACATTTACCCTGAGTCACAAAGATCTGGGTTTAATCCATCGTTCTTTTGCTCACCACACCACCCCAGTTTGGACCCAGCCATATGCAAATCAGTTTTGACTCTGTTCCTCATGGGAACAATCCAGCCTGAACTGCCAAGTCAGGTCCTCCCTGGACGTGAAACAAGCATCTTGGGACTGGTTTCGGGGCATCACCCCATATCGGCCAGGCTAGTTTGAATGCAGTGGTGCAACGAGCAAGGGACCCACATCTGGGTATACACCTCCCACTTAGGGCAACAAATGCAAAAGGAATAAATGATGGTCAGAATGCTGAACAATACAAACATTCACCTCCCAGTCACAAAGATCTGTGTTTAATCCATCGTTCCTTTGCTCTCCACGCCACCCCAGTTTGGACCCAGCCATACGCAAATCAGTCTTGACCCTGTTCCTCATAGGAACAGTCCAGCTCAAACTGCCAAGCCAGGTCCTCCCTGGACCGGAAACAAGCATCCTGGTAATTTGTATGACTCAAATGGATGTCTTTTTGAGAAAGATAGCTCGAGTTTTACAAACGTTTACATGGAGGTATTGGCTGAAAAGATATCCTGAATGGCAAAGGAAGCAAGTAATACCTGTTCGTGGAAATCAGATACTAATACTCAACAAGATCTTAAAAAAACAAGTGTTCCAATGGTGTCACAATATACCCAGTGCAGGACACAATGGAATAGAAAAGACAAGTGTCAGACTAACACGTCAGTTTTGGTGGCCTTCTCTACGAAAGGACATCATTACATGGATAAAGAAATGTGGCACATGTACTCAAATGAACGTAGACAAAAGGAGACAACAAGTGCTGCTTCAACCTCTTCCCACTCCCGAAAAGCCTTCGGAGAATATCACTTAGGATTTTATTGTGGGTTCACCTCGAGATTAGGGATGCCCTACCATATTGGTAGTAGTTGACTACTTAACAAGGATGGGTCATTTCTTTGCCTTAACCCCTTCGACGCGCATGACGGAACGGTTCCGTCATGCACGTCGGTTGCGCTGTGCGCATGACGGAACCGTTCCGCCATGGCCCCGCCCGCGCACGGAACCTTCAGCGTGGCGCGGACATCCGCGCCGCGCTGAAGGGGTTAAAGCAACTTCCTACAGCAGGTCAGCTAGCCCTGTTGCTGCTAATCAACATAGTCAGGTTAAATGGCCTTCCGCGCATAATAGTCTCCGATCACAGACACAATTCACAGCACGATTCTGGAAGGTGTGGTATTCAGCTTTGGAGATCTCTACCGCTCTGTCCACCAGTTTTCATCCACAAGCTGCTGGACAGATGGAATGCCTAAATCAGTTGTTAAAACAGTATTTAAGGTGCTATGTTGATAAAAACACAGAGGCGTGGGTGGAGTTGTATAGGTTAGCAGAAATTGCATACTGTTCACCATATTACTGTACTTACGGGTTTCATCCCCGTTTTATTCCCTTTGTACAACCAACAATTACCCATAAACTTCCTGCAGTACAGGACAGAATAGCCCACATTCAGAGAACTTTAAAAAACACTTAAGCATAACTCAGAGAACTTTAAAAAACACTTAAGCACAACTCAGAAAAGTGAAGGCTGAGTACAAGAAACAAGTAGATAAACATAGATGGCTTGTCCCTCTTTAAAACAGAGGAGACAATGTGTGGCTATCCACAAAAACCATACATTCCAAAAGACACAGTGTATTCAATCCCAAGATTATTGGTCCTTACAGAGTCATAAAACATACAAATCCTGTCTCAGTGAAGCTAGCCTTACCTTCCAATCTATGTATACATCCTATTTTCCATGTGTCCCTGCTTAAACCTTCACACATTCCTGTCAAGAAGAAACCCGTCCCGATATGGGTTAACGATGATTTAGAATTCGAAGTGAAGGGTATTCTGGATTCTAAACTTCAGAGAAATAAGCTGTGTGGTATCTAGTGGCATGGAAGGGGTATGGACCAGAGGAGAAATTGTGGGAACCAGCCATGGAAGTACATGCTTCCAGACTGGTGGCCTCCTTTCATAATCGGTATCTCTTTAAACCATGTCCCTGTCAGTGTTCTCTAAGGAAGGGATGTACTTTCAAAGCACATCGATCGAATACAAAGAATACGACTTGAACACTGTCAAGAACCACATATCCCGGCATGGCTCACAGTTGGAAGTAAAGCGCAAGCGTCAGGGTAGTGGATAAAAGCATTTCCGCATTCCAAGATGCGGCCGATTATTTTGTGTCCCATCGTTTGGATTCGGGAATACATGGAGTGGTCTTGTTAAGGGTGCTAGTAGCATCAACTCTTTTTGTTTGGTTTCCCGCTTCTTGCCCCAGGAAAAGAGAGACCTCCTTGTCTCTCTGGTTTAAGAAACTTAAAAATGTAAGATGCCTTAGTTACTGTCTTCTTTCTTGTTTTTGTTCTTTTCCGTTAGCAGGCTCTCTCTCCCAAGAGGCTCATGGGTGTACAGAGGAATTGCGTAATTCTCCCCATTGGTGAGTTCTATCGTTAGAGACACATGCGGAGGGGAAGTGAGGCATTGTGAGTTTAACGCTCTCCTCTTTCTGGCAAGCTTGGAGTTAAGGCTTATGTGGAGGAGGTTCACTCATAAATTCACATGGATGTAAATAAACATATGGTATAACATGAGCAGAGAGTTAAATCTTGGCATCGAGAAGTGCGGATGTTCTGACTCCCACTTTGGTTTCGGTTCTTGACGTTTGGGTTGCTCCTGTCTCTAAACGAGATTCATAGTGGCCACCTCTCTGTGATGGCTACTATCATTTTGCTTTGGATTTTCGTATCAAACACTCTATGTGCTATGACTATAATAGTACACACTATTACTGAGGTCTAATGCTGGTTGGTGCTTTTGTTTTGACATTTAACAGGGATCAGTGTAGAGTTTCAGGATCCATGATTCTCCTCTACCGTGTGAATAAAGACTTAGGTGGATTATTTTCCTTTACAGGTACCTTGAGATAGGCACATCTATGTAATATATATAATACAAACTGCCACATTGTAATAGAAGATAGTTATCTATTCTGTTAATTCTGTTTAAGGTCTCCTTCCCTGCAGTCCCCTACCTTTCCTTCCCCCACTTGACCACTTCAATAGTCTGTGCTAATATAGCAGATCAGACTTGAAGCTGTCGAGAGCATCGCCCCAATCCTGAGGATACAAGGCACAACTTGACAAGAATATAGCAGACCTGACAACTGAACAACAACTATCAGATTGTGAGGAGGGGGTAGAGCCTGGTGCCGAGAAATACCTGAAACTATTTGTCACCTCCCCAACAAATTCGCAACTCCAAAAAATAAAAAATCTTGCTGGGGCTGATGCGGATGTCCATGCCTTAATTGACATTGTCTGTTCAAAGCCTCGAAAGACGAGCTGAAAATCCACTCTTTGCAGTGGTTTTCAGATCATTTTCCCTACAACTGTTTGATATCAGCTTCTCACTAGGTGACCGTATGATGCAAAGCCAATATTGGGTGACACACAGAGGCACCTTGAGAGTTGGGAGGGCTGTATAGGGCTCCTGGAACTCTTAGGTGATGTCTCTACTCCCACTCCTCACCTCATGGCCTCCTTGTGCTGGGCTTAGTGTCTGTTGGCTAAACCCCTTCTTTCATCACTCTTCTGATATTTGAGCACACTACTCTGGCATTGTGCTCTACAAATTAACAGATTTCTACTGGCACAGTTACCCTGTATTGCTTGCTTTTGCTGCAGAGACACCCTGTAATCCAAATCCCTGTGCCGAAGGTACACAAAGCCTTAATAGACCCACCTGGGAGACCCATCATTTCAAGCTGTAATTCACTATACGAAAACCTATAGGAGTGTGTGGATTTCTTTTTAGCACCAATTGTCATGAATTTGAGTTTCTATATAAAAGACACAGGGGACTTTTTGAGGATCTTAGCCAATATGGGATGGCAAGAAGGATTTCATCTAGCCACAATTGATGTGGTATCACTGTATACCTCAATTAGTCACTAAGTGGGACTGAGGGCCACAAGTTACTTTTTGAAGCAAAGAAATGTTCAGCAATTAAAGCACATGCGAATGCTATTGGAGATGATAGAATTATGCTTGAGGAACAACATCTTCATCTTCAAACATCAGATATACTCCCAAATTTGCAGGACTGCAATCAGGGTTTCCTTCTCTTCAAGCTATGCCAACCTTACCATGGGTTGGTGGGAGAAACTCATAGCTTGGGGAGATGAAAATGAAGAACATATAGCCAAAACAGAACTCAGGCTACGCTTCATAGATGACCTCTTCCTGATTTTTAGTGGTAGTCAGGAAGAGTTCACGGAATACATGAACATCTTAAACAACAATGATGTGGGCCTACAATTTACATACAACATCAGCAACAAGGAAATCCAATTCTTGGACGTTACAGTATACATAGACAATAATCAAATTAAGACCAAAGTCTATAGAAAACCAACATCTACCAACAGTATACTGCACAGGACTAGTTTTCATCCCCAACAACTGAAAAAGAGTATTCCGGATGGGGAATTTGTACAGATGAGACGAAATTGCTCAGACAATGTGGAAATGGAAAATACCTTCCAGGAAACGGAGACAAAATTCCTACAAAGAGGCTATAAACATCATGATGTTATTCAAGGCCGCGAACGGGCGAGATTTCTGGCACGGGTCAACAATGAGTTCTTTGTTAAATTCCCCATCAATATGGATTGTGATAATATTTGATCGCACCATCCCGTATAACACAAATAGCCTGGGGTTGCGCCTCTCCGAAGAAAGAAAGACAAACAATCAATTGACTATTTTTCCCCAATTTATGAGCAAATTTCATGCAGATCAACAGAAATTTAATTTGTGTTAAGTAAAGTTACCGAGTCCGAGTTTTGCAGTTCGGGACAAAGGAAAGCATGCATTTCATCGTGCAGTTAAAGTGAAATCATGTTATCTTTCATTCCCACCTGTGGAGGGAAAATCGCATAGTTCAGTATTTTTTTCCCAGTGACGAGTGTACATCGTAATATTCCCGCAGACCTCAGTCGGGTCTTCTCCGATGCAAACTGTAACTTACAGTTCATAGACTGTTCTCAGCAGACGATGCATGAACGCGCTTGGTTAACTAAATGCTTACACATGGTGTGCACTACAGAACCTAGGCAGGGGCTAACAGTCAATTTTTATAGACCCATTCATCTTGCCTGGCTTCCACTTGTACAACAGTATTCTCTGTCATCCACTCTCAGGCCCAGCCCGCTATTCTTGCCCATGGTTGAACATGGATAGTGAATCATCATAAATCCCAGGAGTAAAGGAAGCCACATCACACATCCTTTGACCTTAAGGACATCATAGGAAGTGACAACATATGACCCATTATCCGGAATCATTCAGAGAAAGTTTTTTCAAAAGACCTTACTCCCCCATCCTCACCACATCACAATAATTAACAAATGTCCCTTTTGGATATCACCTACATTAGGGTGGTGGCATTATCTTTGAAAGTGGAGGGGCGTGATACTGGCCCTGAATTGTAGCAAGCAAGTTGTAAAAAAAGTATCCATTTACAATAATCATCACGCTGAAAGAATTTGGATACTTCAACGAAGTTTATTGAAGGAAAGTACGAGTGGTTCAATTGCAGGTTACAGGCTCAATGCCACAAACGGTAAACTCTCCCACCTCCCAACCTTCCACATTTATTCAAAGCATAATATGTTTACCAAGAGCGAGACAGTCACGAGCCGTGACAAGAATGCCACGCTTGTGACAGCCACGCTCCATGCACATGACACAAGTAACCCTGACCTTTTCCAGGCAAGCTCTTAGGGTTCTTCCCTGAGGCAAGTATGAAAAAATTGAGTCAAATCATGTATTCTAAAGCACAATTTTCACACAAATTTGCCAAAAACCCATAGGCTCTGAAAGAACACACTAACTATTCAAGTCAATTCATGGTGTGCTAAGCCAATGAAACCTTACCCTCCGCAGAAGTTGACCACATTTCTTTCAAAACATGCTAAGGGTGGCTTCACATGTCACTCTTACTCCACTCTCATTCTCACTCAATCTGACGCATTCATACTCACTTACTGATACCTAACCTCACTCATTTATCTGTCACTCTGATTCACTTTCACTCACACACATGCTCACACAGAGACACACAAGCCCACACATTTGCACTCTGTCTCTCTCACACAAACTCACTCGCACCCACAAGCGTGCACACAACATACATTGAAAAGCTGACTGCGAAGGTCTCCATTTTTTATTACAGATAGTAAATAATAGATTATTATTCACTATTAGTACATTTTAAAAAATGGGCTGAAAAAAGGGGGGTGGAGTCCCGATGCCCACAAGGGTGAGCTGCCCATGTGTTCATGGAACTGGATTTTGATATCTCTGGGGCCAGAGGTTGCAAGGGCATTGCCATGGGTTTCAGCTAGCGATCCTTAAACAACGTCCATGCTGGTTGAGCATCATCTCACAGGAGAGGGTAACATTTTATGTTTATTCCAAGTAAGCTGTAAAGATCGGTTAACAACAAGCATTTAGTTAAGACCAGGGAAAATCAATCCTGTTCGCAACAGAACAATCTGTCAAGTACACAACTTGCAGGGCTGATGCTGGTGCACAAAACCCGCTTCTCAGCTTTGTGCCATTCTAATGAAGCAAGAGACAGTAACACTTTTCAGTTATGGCACAATTAACTTGTAAACCTGTGGCAGTAAAACAGGACTGCAGGTAGAAAACAGAATAGGAGCATATGGGAGGTGCCTCAGTAGCATACCCAGGTGGCGATGGCACAGATGGGGCAGAGAAAAACTGGTGTCATGGTCTGGGTGCAAAGATAGCTGGGAGCAGAAATATAACATTAAGGTTTGCAGAAGATGTACTGAGGTGGTGTATGGGGGAGGTCAACATGCTTAACTTTCACCATGATCTGCCCCTTGAAGTCATGTATGGTACTACATATTAGGATTCATATTTGATGAATGTTAGAGCAGCCTTTGGTAATGAACATCAGGCAATCCCACTTCATCTGGCTAAAAGCATGGATGAGCAAGGGGTTTGTGGTGGGGATACAAATCCATAGTGGTGTAGTGCTGGCTGGATTGTACCGACTTATGTGTGCTGTACTATCAAAATGTTGTCCTTGAATGTTGCGTGTTGACTCAAAGACTTGCATCACCGCAGTCTTGATAATCAGGGATCCTATCTGTAATTTTGGTGTTGGTCTGGAAAGGGCACACATTGTCAAACTGATATAAGAGCTTCTCTAGTTATTTACTATGTATTTATTAAGGCGTTTTGGAAAATGCTTTTTGTGGCATTTTGGCTTCTTGAAAGCACATGAAATTAAATGCAAGGAAAAATGCAGCATTGTGGTTAGAACGTTAATGTTGAGTCTAGTCAGTGCAGAGTGATCAATCTTGTTTAATAGAGACCTCTGTTCAGTATTGGGTTTAAGTAAAGGGAAATCTAAATAGGTATTTACTCAAATATTATTGAACCGCTTTTAGTTGGGTTCAGGCCTTAAGTTTTGGGGAAGAGTGTTCTAGAGTCTCGGCCCTCATGCATTCAATAATCTACCTTGGTGATTAATTTTCTTGAAGGGCCCGTGGTTCATGAGTTGGATGGACATTAAGTGAAGATCTCTGGTTTATTGCACAGCTTCCAAGAGCACAGATATGGAAAATGTGCCCATCCTTCCCTGTTACCTTTGAACAGTGGGGTCATTGATGTTCTGTCTTTTTGTAGCTGATGCTGGCCTTGATCGTCTATTCAAAACAGCAATCTTGGCATTTAATTTTCACTGATCCATGGTGGTCGACGTTCGCCTCGCGTCTCGCCAGCTGACACACTAGGCTGCTCCTCATTGTGAAAGGACACATTTCCCCCTCCTATCTCCAGAGACTTTTGCCCTGGCCTGGGCTTTTTTGCTATTACCACCTACTCTGCCACAGTTGTACACCCATCGACACCGACACGCCTTGCTGCCTACTTGGGTTCAGCTTACCTACATTACCGTAATGGCTTCCTTACAGTTTTAGTTATCCTACCGCAAGGGGTGATCCTCCAGTGTCCATTTACACCTCTCCTGGTGATGACCCCCTCAAGCCCCCCAGAGAGTCAAAACTTCGACATACCAAATGTAATGTACAGCTAACACTACTAAGTTATTCCGACTGGAGAGAATAGCCATTGTCATCCCTCTAGATACACATTTCCATCTGCAGCCATTATTTTGTGGACCTTTACATGCTTTAACCTCCTTACACTATTATACGTGTGATACACCACAAGCACTACTCTGTTTTCCCCCTTTTCTATTTTCTGGAGCACTTTGTCTAAAACGTCTGATGTATATGTAGCAGCCATATTTGCTTACATGCTATTTGATTTGAATACACATTTACACTTTTCTAGGCATGCTTCTACAGTTTTGGTAATATTTCTGATAGGTTTTGCATGATATTGCCTACTTGGAGCATTTGATTATCTGTTCTCTCACATCATTAGTCCCCTGTTTAAAAGACTGCCCGGCCTCCTATGGATAGTGGGCTCGTCCCTTATCTTTCATATGTAAATTTGGTCAAAGCACATTCAAATGATATCCCAGCACTTTACCCACGGACATCACTCTGGTATGCTCGGCAGCTCGGAGAACAGGGCAGGATGAAACAGGGCTATAGTCTGATTTTTCAGGAGGATATCTGTTATTGAATGATTCTGTGGCAGTGTTCTTTCTTCAGAGATCAGGTCAGTGTAAACATTTGGTGCCCCTACCTTCTGATTTGCCCTGCCCAGAAGCTAACTGGGGGGCTGTGTTTCCTCTGTAGTTCAGCGGACAATAGATGGAGCTGGGAAGCAGACATGAGCTTTAAGTAGCTGGAGCAAGCCCTTCCATCTGAACATTTTATTGCAATGGATGGGAAATATTCTGTCACAGAGCACCTTACTTGAACTGGAAGCATACCACACTGACATGAACATAGGAGTGGAAAGGCTCTGAAATGTATCAGAGTTGGTAGAGTAAAAAAAAAAAACAACAAAATTAATGTGGTCACCATAGTCCACGTCGTTGGAATCAGTAAATAGGCCTTGTGTGTTACACACGATCAGTTCAGTTTTTGCTTGCTGCTTTATTCCTTAATGCGCTGGTTCTGCATGTTAGATCGTGTTGCGGTGTCCGGTTCCTATAGCAATGGCTGCTGTCTCTTTACGGTGCAGGTATGTCACACAAGTTGCACGTAAAACGCAGCGCAGCGCCCACACCGTACTGCGTGTCTGTGACGTGTGGATGCTCAGGAGCCCAGTTGTAGAATGTGTGGCTGCGAACAAGATGCGGAACGGGGAACAACCGCGAAGAGCAACTGGTGAGCCAATTTTAAACACTAACAAGTTTGTGTGAAGCGCTGGTGGTTGAGCTCCCGGCCCAAAGGTAGACTCGAGGCTTGGTTTGGTTAAACGCCCATAGGTAGACTTTTGGCTCAATTAAGGTTAGGCGATCCAGCCGATTCACTCTCCGGCAACTTGTTCACTTGCCCTCAGTGCACAGATTACTTCCCACAGTATCGGCAGCCCTCCACAGCATTCATGTTACTAGGCATACACAGCATAAGCCAACACGGTTCAGGCATACACAACGCTTAGTCAACACGGTTCACAGTCCTTACCAGAACTTCGGTGCAGAGATTTTTAGAAAGACCGGTGTTTCACCGTATGCATGTAGAGTGTAGACAGGACTCCAACAAAAATTTCGGTTCCAAGCGCAACACCAAGTTTCTGGTTGTCTCCATATGTCGTTACCTGACAGTAGTCACTCTCTGGATATCATGAGTATACCAGCACAAATCCGGAGTAATGTAGCGACAACAGCACTTCGGTCACGATCACCAATCAACGGTTAAATAGTAGATTGTCTAGGGGTTAAAATCACAGCCGTGTTGCTTGTCCATACTGCCCTCAGGGAATACAGATCCTATCCTCATCGACAATTTTAAGAGGCGCAGACAAACGTATTTAAGGCAAGAACTTTATTCAGGTAGAGAGGAACAACCCCTAGACACGTCCTTGCAGCAGTAACAGTCTCCTCCTCTCTCTAGTCCAGCTCCAGAACTCTGGGAGGCTGGTAACAAAGGTGAGAATGCAGGACCTGTTGCTAGGACACAACAGTGATTACCTCCAATAGTGAGCTAGAATAACCATTTGAATTCCATGCATGAAGGAGGTGATCTTCTTGGAAGTGAATAAGAAACCAGCATACTCTCCTTTCCTGGAGATGGAGAAAAATTCCTGTCGGTCTTCCAGAGGAAAAGTGGATAGAGTTGCCTTATACTCTGTCTGGCAGTTGCCTTCAGTACTATGAGTGCCTGTTTCATAGCTTTGGGGTCCACCTAAAATGTGGACCTCTCTTCTGAGAATAACCTGTCTGCTAGAGGAGCTTTTTTGCTTTTCCAAGAACTCAACAAGCTTGAGAACTGAGGACTTGCTACCGCCTGGAAGAACATACCAAGAGGAGCCTGAGTACTACCGAAGAGCTTGAGGACATAAAGAGATTCTGTCTAGAGAGACTAAAAAGTGGGGTGTCTCTAAACTGCAGAGGGGTTTCCAAATCATGTTGATAATTTGAATTGCTAAGACTTTCCATGTCAATTCGGCGTTCAAGTCAAGCCAAAACCACTGAACCACGATCTACCCTCTGTTGCAATGAAGTGCCTGAACTCAGTTGGAGATCACGGCACACCATTGTGTGGAAGTCCCTCACATATGAATAACCATACATTTATACTCTCATACTATTCAAGTGATTGGGTATTTTGCTGTAATTGATAAGGTATACTTTGTGAACGAGTCATATATTGTGATCGTTCCCTAGCTTCCTCTTTCGTTGTCCCTATTTAATTGCTTTATTACGGCAACGGGGAAGTACTTCGGATCCTGTAAACCCCTAGTTGTTTGTCTTACAAATGGAACTGAAAACAAAACCCTACATGAAATTCATGATCAATACTTATTTTTCCTCTTGCTTGCATTTTTTACATTTTGTTCAGTACATATATATTTTTTCAAAACGATTACAATTGTAGTCAAATATTGACTTGTGTAAACGTTTTGTTGAGATGTATGTGACACGAATATATTCACCAGCTTCCCACTGCACTGGAACTTGCACTCCATTATATCTAAGGATTGCAGCTTTCCATTTTTACTAATTCTTACACATATATACAAACTTAACAGAATAGGTTTCATTTCTGTGTTTCTTTTTAAAAATGGAATAAAACTCAATGGTGAATTTCTTCTGAATGGCTGTCCAAACTGCCAGTCTTGACTATCAACCCATAAATAAGTGTAGGACTCGACCCTCTCTGCAGGGTCAACCCAAACCCTTTTGCCTTCACCCATCCTGTTTCTGAACTCGTTTTTGTTGGCTTCTTGTACTCTGCACACTTTACCACTGCTAACGAGTGCATAAGTGCTTGTGCTCTTTCCTTCAAACGTGGTGAAATTGGCTTACTCCCAATTGGCACATTTAAATTTACTTGTAAGTCCCTAGTATAGTGGTACTGCAGGTACCATGGGGTGATAAATTAAATGCTACTAGTGGTCCAGCAGCACTATTTGTGCCACCCACTTAAGTAGCAATTTACTACTACTACTAATCCTTCCTTTTGAATACATATAGGTAATCTCTAGGGTAGGCAGTGAACAGCCCATAGGGCAGGGCGCGTTGTGTTTAAAAAGCTGGACATGTTCTTTTCACATTTTACAAATCCAACAGTTAATGGACAGAATGCAGACCAATGTCATACATTCACCACAGTACAGAGATCTGGGCCTAAATCCATCGTTTTTTTGCTCACCATGCCATTCCAGTTTGAACCCAGCCATATGCAAATCAGTCTTGACCCTGTGCCTCATGGGAACAGTCCAGCCCAAACTGCCAAGCCAGGTCCTCCCTGGACTGGAAACAAGCATCCTAGGACTGGTTTCAGGGTTTCACCCCTCTTCAGCCAGGATAGCTTGATTCCAGTGGCATGGAGCGCACGGGACCCACGTCTGGGTATACCCGTCCCACTCGGGGTGACAAATGCAAAAACAACAGTTGATGGACAGAATGCAGAACAATGTCATACATTCACCCCAGTACAGAGATCTGGGCCGAAATCCATTGATTTTTTGCTCACCATGCTATTCCAGTTTGAACCCACCCATATGCAAATCAGTCTTGACCCTGTGCCTCATGGGAACAGTCCAGCCCGAACTGCCAAGCCAGGTCCTCCCTGGACTGGAAACAAGCATCCTAGGACCGGTTTCGGGGTTTGTTGCAGTAACCCCCCCCACTTTTTGCCAGACTACTGATGCACTTTGACTTGATGTGCCCTGGGTCCCTGCCAATCAGGCTCCCAGGGCCTGTGTTCTTTCCCCAAACCTAACCCAATTGGCATCTCTGGCCACAGGTCAGCCACTGGTAAATGGTACCACAGGTACCCAGGGCACTGTGACTAGGGAAGACCTCTAAAGGCTGCAGCACTTATTGTGCCACCCTTAGAGGCCCTGTACCTTTACATACACACACTGCCCTTGCAGGCAGCGTGTTTTGGTGCAGAACAAAGTGTCGAAGAGTCGATATGGCACACATCCCTGGGTGCCATGCCTACAACCCACTGCCCTGGCATAGATCAGTCACCATATACCAGTGGTGAGAGTACAGATGCATGAGCTCTGTACCCCTACAGTGTCTAAGTCCATTCTTAGGCATTGTAAGTGCAGCGCTGCCATTAAGAGTATATGGTGCTGGTAGCTTGTCATTACGAACTCCACAGCACCACAATGGCTACACTGAAAACCTAGAAGTTTGGTATCAAACTTCTCAGCACATTAAACCTACACTGATGCTAGTGAGGGATTTAATGAAAAATGCACACAGAAGGCATCTTAGAGATGCCCCCTGAAAAATGACCAGCTTCTGGTGGGTTCCCTGACTGGTACTAGTGTGGGAGGCTTCGCTCCCTGAGGCCTGAAACAAAGTCTTTCCTGGGCGAGTTGTTCAGACCTCCCCAGGCCAGGAAGAGCCATCTGTGGCAGGGGAGCTTCAAAGGCATGGCAGCCTTTGTAATGCGACCCCCAGCCTCTCCTGCTAGCAGGGGCAGGCCCCCTTCCTGTCTCCCCCTCCTTTTCGGCGGGAAGACAGGCGGGTAAAACTAGCCAGCCCAGAAGGTGTGCCCACCTCTGCCAACTCCACCCCTCAGGTGGGGGAGGCGAGGTGAAGCCCTCTCTTCAGTGCTTGCCATCTTGCAGATGGCAGGCACTCCCCAAGTGCAGATGGCAGGCACTCCCCAATCAGGATTAGGGATTGTGCTCACTCCCCCACGTGGGGTGAGCACACCAAGGGTGTAGTCACCCTAAGGTCAATAGCCCATTGGCAACTGACCTCCAGATCACTAAAACGCCCCCTAAATACAGTATTTAGGTGGCAGCCCTGAACCAAGAAAGCAGATCCAGAAACGACAAGAAAGAAGATAAGAAGAAGGACCGTGCAGAGCTAACAAGAGGACGACGCCCACTGACTTGCCCCCAGCCCTACCGGCCTGTCTCCCCTCGAACCTGCTCCTGCGAAATCCCGGTGTGTCCTGCAGCCAGCAACCTCGAAAACCCCGGAGGACCTGCCTGCCTTCACTTCCAAAGACTGCTTCTCCCGTGAACACCGGATTTGTTCAAACTGCAACCTCTGGCTCCGGCCGGACACCGCGTATCCAGCCCACTCTGCACTCGCCGAACAAGGCCTGAGCTCGAGTGGAAAAAAACGACGAGGAGGTCTCCCCGGCAATTGTGACCCAAGATCCGGAGATCCCAGACCAGCCTCAAGACCCCAGCCGATGCCTGCAGCCTCAATATGCCGCTGATAAAGCACTCTCAGATTGGATTCGCAGTCTGCTTGATGCTCTCATTCCGGCAAAGTGGTCAGCCAGTTGTAACTCTAAATCCAACCCATGGTATAATGATGAGCTTGCCACCTTGCACAAAACCTGCAAAAGGCTGGAACGGGTTTGGAGACAGGAGTATGATCCAATACAGAAGCAGTGTTATCAAGCTGCAATAAAAAACTATCATATGGCCATTCATACAGCGAGGGCAGTGTATTTTGCTGGTGAAATTAGGAGCAGTGGTAACCCCTACAAAACCATCTTTTCCATATTGAAAGGCTTGAAACAGCCGGGGGTCCCTGCAGCGCCTTATATATCATCTAATGAACAGTGTGATGCTCTTGCCATCTTTTTGACGAAAAGGTGGAGAATATTTATAAGACCTTTTCTCACACTGCTATGAGTTCGGACCTTGTGCCGGGACCAACCCCTACTTACACACTGGCTGCCTTCCTGATGGTCTCACTGGAGGAGCTACGGTCTATATGCAGCAAGATTAAATCCGGCTCCCCTTCTGACCCTCTTAAACCTGACCAGTTGATGAGATCGCTACCTGTGCTCTTGTCACCTCTGAGCCAGGTGATCAACAAATCCTTGTCTAGTGTGGTCGTTCCCAGCACTTGGAAGCAAGCCAGGGTAGTCCCTCTGCTCAAGAAACCTTCACTGGGCGCAGCCAAACTGGAAAACTATTGCCCGATCTCTCTTCTCCCGTGGATCGCTAAGATCACTGAGGCCCATAGTAATTCTATTCCTACCAGATTTCTGGAAGTGAACAACTGCCTGGACATTTCTCAGAATGATTTTCGCTCACGCCGCAGCACTGAGTCTGCTCTCCTGGCTGCCATTGAACATCTTAGGCTTGCTCTGGATGAGGGACGTATGTCAGCTCTGATTCTTTTAGACCTCAGTGCCGTATTTGACACGGTCTCTCACCAGATCCTGCTGCGCAGGTTGAAGGAGGCAGGTGTTGTTGGCTTGGCCCTTGGTTGGTTTACTTCCTTTCTCTCCAACAGGACCTTCCAGGTCGTGGCCCCTCCGTTCGCCTCTGCGCTCCGTGCGAACAAACAAGGGGTTCCTCAGGGCTCTGCGTTAAGCCCCACGCTTTTCAACCTTTATGTTCAACCTCTGGCGGTCTTGGCAAGGAGCAGTGGGCTTACTATCGTATCATATGCTGACGATACACAGCTGGTAGCCACTCTCTCGGATGGCACCATGGGGGCAGCATCCAAGTTCCAGGTCGATCTTACAGCTGTCCCCTAGTGGATGACTGCCAACTGTCTCCAACTGAACACCAGCAAGTCAGAGGTTCTGTTACTAGGAAAAGATCAAGAGCTGTGGGGGGAACGATGGTGGCCGACCATACTGGGCAGTGCAACTACCCCTAAGCAGGTGGTGAAAGATCTGGGTGTCTGGGTAAATTCGGCCCGCAGCTTTCAGTGTCAAACCAAGAAAGTTGCAGGGACTTGATTTGGCATACTGCGGGGGCTCAAACCGTTGCTTGCTCCATTTTATTCAGACTGGACTATGCCAATGCCCTGTATTTAGGGGTAAATAAGACCGAAACATTGAGACTACAGCGAGTTCAAAGCACTGCGGCTAGAACCCTTTTGGGTCTCCCTAGAACATGTCCCACCTCTAAGGCAATTTGTTGGCTACATTGGCTGCCTGTTGCCAGCCGAGTGGAATTTAAGGTCCTCTGTACTGTGTTTCAAAGTTTTGAAATCCTCCTCTCCCGGCATCCTGTCAAACCTGCTTTCACTTTATTCCCCTCCGCGCCAACTTCGCTCAATGGGACAACATCTGGCGACCGTGCGTTGAAGATGGCGGGCTTGATCGGGAGGACGTTCCTTCCGTTTACTGGCTGCCAAGCTTTGGAATGCTTTGCCACTGTCCATTCGTGCCATGGACAACTACATGACCTTTCATAGGGCCATTAAAACTCATCTTTTCCCTTCACTTTAGTGCCTTTTCTGGTTCACCAGCCTTCATGTTCTGCTCAGTGCTGGGACGCCTCTTTGCTGAGGCAGCTGTGTGCTATACAAAACATGCTAACATAACAATACAGAGGATCCCCTCTACCGCGACCAAGAGCAGGTAAGACTTCCCGATGCCAAAAGGCACCCCTCCACCCGACGTCCCACGGCCTTGTGTGCCCCAACCAACGGTGCCTAGCCAACCCTAGACATCCCAACTTACCCCTCGAAGTGGTGGTCGCACCCAGAAGATCTTCGTCCCCGAGCCTGCAGTGTTTCTTTCGACTGGAGTCTCTCCATAGCAAACAACTGGGCGCCCGGAGCCAAATCAGCACTCTGCACCCGGCCTCCCCAGTGCCACTGAGGGTGCACCTTTTGTGCCGAACCACAACCCCAATTGCCCTGAGCTAAACCCTAGGAGCTTTGTTCCCACAGCCGTGTGGCCTGCTTGCTAGCAGCCACCAACCGGAGACCCCCTATTCTCTGTAGGATAACATTGGGCCTCAACACTCTACACCCGGCCGCCCTAGTGCCACTGAGGGTGTAACAAGAGTGCATCACTGACCCTAGGGGACCCCTGAGTCTAAACCCAGAACCTTAACTCCCACAGTCGATAACTTACCTTTGAACCGATAAACTGTTTTTCCTCCTATGTTTTTAAGTGTGGAGTTTTGAAATCTAAAACTATTCTTTAAAAATCGCACGAATAACCAAAATACATTTGCTTACCTGTTTGCAGGAAATGTCCCAGTGCTGAATCTAGGTATCCAGCACTGAGTTAGAAAAGTAACATAAAAAGTAACTTACCTGTAATTTACTGAAAAAGCCTATTCATTCCAATGTACTGTATTGCAACCTACTGCATCCCCTGTAAAGCAAAGTACAATTCCTTTTGCATTTTCAAACTTTTCTACATTCAGCAACTTATTACTGTAAAGTATTTAATGCTTACCTGTTCCAGGCTCGCTTGGTTCTTAAAATAAAACAACAGTATATTTTTTTATACAAAAACAATTGGCCTATAGTTCAGTTCTTGAGTGTGTGACTTTATTTGCTGACTGGGGGTGTACATCACATGCTTGACACTGTCCTCTGATACTGCCTTACTGCTCGACCACTCTACCACAAATAGAGAGTAAGGTTCTATCTAATTTTAACCTCTGCCTACCTCTGGGGTCACCTGGACTCTATACACACTATACCTCATTTTGGTGTAGTATAAAGACTGTATGCAGAATGGCTAAAAATGATTGCTTACTCATTGAAACCTATTACTTTTACAGATTTCACCTGGTTTGTCTATTACAATGCATTACAAATGTGGGTTGCCGATTAGAAAGACAATCTACAGGCGTAAGCGTAGTGTAAATGCGCACTGCCTTATGATTTCTTTGATTGAACAAAGAAAATATTTCTTTCTGTGACGAAAAAGATCCCGCACACAATCAAAGCATATCTGGAGGTAATTCCCTTCCCTTATATTTTTACACGTGTGGATTTCCATTAGGTTCCAGTGTGCAAAACACCATCAAAATCTTTTGTGAATACCCACTAAATTCTGACTTTGGTGTGAGCATACCAATTAGCATGGCTGTCCCCTCTTTGACAACACCCATTTTCTACTGAGTTTTCTCTCCTAATGTCAGCGTACTTATGTAGAAAAGTCCACCTAGTGGGGAAGTTTTTCTCTTTCAGTGTGCGATATTGTTTTGAAGAAAATGTGTACTTTGCAAACTAAAATCCAAGCTTTTGTGCACCTAAGGGATACTTTGATACACAAAATGTTTAGTGAATCGGGACCGTAAGCTTCAAACTAACTAAGGATTAAAGTGCTGGTGGGTATATTATTCCATCGCACACCAAATTAACATAAATGGGCATAAATTTGGATTGAACGCAAGAAGTAAGCGGTTGCATAACAGAAAGGGAAAATGGTTTGCTCACATTGCGTTATAATGTGATAAACAGTCCCAGAGATTTAATAAAGAACTAGAGTGCTATTCCACCTCACAGCATTGTACAAGCACTGGGGGAAAATGCCCTGACATACAGGTAGGTGAGGTTAATCATGAACAAACCTGTGTCACAGGGCACAGCTTCAGACCAGGCCTTGCATTCAACTGACCGAAGGCGACCAACCCCCTTGTATGGCATTGTGTAGTGGAGGTTGGCTGTAGGGCCTGACCTGGCCAGAACCTTTTGGTTTATTATATGTTTTAAGGATCCATGGACCTTTCGGCAGATCCACAAACCCTGTGAAAGGTCTAACAAGGGTCCATCACAGTGTGCAGGGGGTTCGTGACCTGACCTGGGTGTGAAGGTTTCTTGGGAGGAGTAGAGTGCACTAGGAACCATACATCCAGCCTCAGGGTCTGCAGTGCTGGAGGAAAATTCAGCTTTAGCTTTGAGTTTTAGCACTCTTTGGGGGGTTTTAGCCCCACTTGCCTGTGGAAGGGGATGAAGAGTGCTTGCCATTCTCCCTAGGGTTGTGATTTTGTTCCCCAAATATTTTCAGACTGAATTTTTCAAGACTGTAATGACTGGTGCAACATTGTTGAAACCATGTGTACATACTTTTCTGGCTTTGTGCAATGCTATGTTTATTTGCTATTACCTATAGCATCACAGTTGCGGTCGTGAACAAGGCGGAAATGCTGAAAAGTGATGACCCTCTGCTGTGAATGATCTGAAATAAACATCAACATTACACAAAGCTGGAGGAGTGCAGCCTCTGCTTTGTGGCAGACTTTGCAGTGTTCTTTACATGTTGCGTGCATGGCAAGCCCCCGCAGGCTTGCTCTGACCCCACAAGGTGATCAATGCATTGATATAGCTGTCTTACTTTTATATATATATTTACTGAAACAGACCAGTTATAGTTTAGTCAAAAAAACTAATACATCTGCCCCCATCATGCACTGGCCGTCGACAGGCTCTGCTCCCATCCCTGTGAAAATGCCTAACCCACATTCTTGTCCCCCTCTTTTTTTAGGTCTCGCCTGAGCCAGGGCATGTGCTGCTCTGAGAGACATTTAGTAAGGGGGCTTTTAAAAGTGCTACCACACGCTTTTCCTAGCCTCAAGCTTGCGGTTACGTGCACGTGCGCAGCCGCCATCTGGCTTTCATCGTGGCACCCTTACAGCACGCGATCAGGCGCTATCTGGATTTCCTCTCGCTTGCTGTCCCAAGCGCCTCACTCCACCCCTCCCCACCACAGAGCGCGCCTCACGGCTGCGCGTCTTGTTTTTCTTCTCCTCTACTTTAGTTTATGGCTCCATGCTTGGATGGCTTTGCTCTGTTGGATTATGGCCGCCTGCAGGCAGAACATTTTCTCCACTAGTGTTTGCCTCCTTAAAAGCCAGGTTTTTTCATGCTACAAGTCTTTTAGAGTTGCTTTTGTCTGTAAAAGCAAAATCCCAGAAGAGTAAGGAAAACGTTTCTAAAAACCGCGGTGACTCACACAAGCATGGACAATGTTGACATGTATTAACAGTGCGTGTCAGACCTATTGAAACGCAGAAAAGATATGCACGCAAACACTCATTCGATTGCGGCTTAAATGTGCAGCCTTCAGAGGGCAATAATCATGGCTGTATGGACTTTTGAAATGTGAAAGTGTCCATTTTTAACACATTATACTATTAATCGCAACGGCAACACATGCAAAAATTCAGTTTCCCCCGAAATATCTTAAGTCTTGCTTAAAGGTTTGATCAAGAAAAATGTAACAACTGCTAATTGTTTAAAATGCTAGCTCATTTGCATGCAAAGCGTACGCCACTGGAATATCGGCGATTAAGTCGGCCTTTTATGTTCAATGTGCATCAATAAGAGATCATTGGGGGCTCGGCAGCTTCCCACTTTAAGATGTCACGCCAAATTCACAAGCACAAAAAGGATCATTCCGATGATTTCACCGAAAATGAAGGGTTAAAACTTCAAAAACGCATTCGACCCAACATCTAGGATAGCCGGGATGAACCCGCCTAAAAAAGCCTCGCGCTGATTTGCATATTATAAGGGAAGGGATAGAAAAACACTAGAGCCAAACACCTACCTGCTCAGAGCCGTCATCCTCCCTATATTTCAGACGGTGGTTAGCCAAAATATCGAGTTTTAAATTTCGACCTACAATAATATCGTGTTTTTAATATCGTAGGTACAGAATATCGAAGTCAAGAATATCGATGGACAGAATATCGATCCCAAGGTAAGTAATATCGAAGTAAATAATATCGAAGTAATTAATATCGATGTAAGTAATATCGTAAGTAAAAATTTCGATGTCAATAATATCGATATTTATTTAGTGTAATGTCATTTAATATGTATTTTATTTGTATGTTATAGATTATTGGAATGTATTTTAATACATTTAAAAATAAATGTTTAGAGATTTATAATTATTTTACATTTAATTTAGCGTTTTAGTATCAGAGCGGGTTGTGGGTTTATAGGGGAATAGGGTGGGAAGTAATTTAATTATAATTAATGAATTAATATGTATTGTTTAATTGGTATTTATGATTAATTAATTGGTAATTCATTAATAATTGGTAATTAATTGATTAATTAATTGTTAATTAATTATTAATTGTACAATTATTTTATTAATTGGTTAATTATATACATTATAATTAGTTTATTATTAATATGTATTTATTGTTAATTAATTAATTGTTAATTAGTAATTAATTGGTGATTTAATTTTATTAAGTGATTAATTGATAATTAAATTAATTATGTGAATTTTAATGTGTAGTGGGTTGTGGGTTTATAGGGGAATAGGGTGGGAAGTAATGTAATTATAATTAATGAATTAATATGTATTGTTTCATTGGTATTTATGATTAATTAATTTGTAATCAATTAATAATTGGTAATTAATGTGATTAATAGATTAATTAATTTTTAATTAATTATTAATTGTAAAATTACTTTATTATTTTGTTAATTATATAAATTATAATTCGTTTATTAATAATATTTCTTTATTGTTATAGTTAATTAATTAATTGTTAATTAGTAATTAATTGGTGATTTAATTTTATTAAGTGATTAATTCATAATTAAATTAATTATGTGAATTTTTATGTGTAGTGTGTTGTGTGTTAAAGGGGGAATAGTGTGGGATGTAATTAAAATTTATTTATTTAAATATTTATTTTACATAATTGGTATTTAATAATATTTTTTTTTTTTAAAACATTGTTAACATGCAATTTTTTTATAAGAAATTATTGAATTGGTTATAATGTTAATAGAATCACTATGCTATCTAGTGCTTTCCCAACTGTTTTACTATCTGGAGTGGGAATAGTAATTTTTACCCCTACGCTATCCAGCGCTTTCCCTACTGTTGCACTCTCTGGAGTTGGAATAGTAATTTTTACCCCTACGCTATCCAGCGCTTTCCCTACTGTTGGACTCTTTGGAGTTGGAATAGTAATTTTTACCCCTACGCTATCCAACCTTTTTTCTACTGTTGCACTGTCTGGAGTGGGAATAGTAATTTTTACCCTTACGCTATCCAACACTTTCCCTACTATTGCACTCTCTGGAGTGGGAATAGTAATTTTTACCCCTACGCTATCCAACGTTTTCCCTACTGTTGCACTCTCTGGAGTTGGAATAGTAATTTTTACCCTTACGCTATCCAACACTTTCCCTACTATTGCATTCTCTGGAGTGGGAATAGTAAATTTGACCCTTACGCTATCCAACACTTTCCCTACTATTGCACTCTCTGGAGTTGGAATAGTAATTTTTACCCCTACGCTATCCAATGTTTTCCCTACTGTTGCACTCTTTGGAGTTGGAATAGTTATTTTTACCCCTACGCTATCCAACGTTTTCTATACTGTTGCACTCTCTGGAGTGGGAATAGTAAATGTTACCCTTACGCTATCCAACACTTTCCCTACTATTGCACTCTCTGGAGTGGGAATAGTAAATTTTACGCTTACGCTATCCAACACTTTCCCTACTATTGCACTCTCTGGAGTTGGAATAGTAATTTTTACCCCTACGCTATCCAACGTTTTCCCTACTGTTGCACTCTTTGGAGTTGGAATAGTTATTTGTACCCCTACGCTATCCAACGTTTTCCCTACTGTTGCACTGTCTGGAGTGGGAATAGTAATTTTTACCCTTACGCTATCCAACACTTTCCCTACTATTGCACTCTCTGGAGTGGGAATAGTAATTTTTACCATTACGCTATCCAACATTTTCCCTACTATTGCACTCTCTGGAGTTGGAATAGTAATTTTTACCCCTACGCTATCCAACACTTTCCCTACTGTTGCACTCTTTGGAGTTGGAATAGTAATTTTTACTCCTACGCTATCCAATGTTTTCCCTACTGTTGCACTCTTGGGAGTTGGAATAGATATTTTTACCCCTACGCTATCCAACATCTTCCTTACTGTTGTTTTTGTTGAAGTTGGACTAGTAGTTTTATTGTGTCTGATATTAAATATGTTTTGTAATATTTTAGCTATTGTAATATATAATTAATAATAACAATTATTCAAATTAAAATTATTGATTATTATTTGCTATATGTAATTATTTAATATTTATTAATGTTATTGTTTTATGTGTATAGATGTATTGGTAATTTAAATAAATATTTAATAATTTATATGTTATAGAAATTATTATTAAAAGTAATTATTAAGTAAGTGTATATATTATATATTATATATATGTTTAATTAAAGTTTCATTTAATTATATAGATTTATTATAAATTTTACATATTATACAATATATTTAATTATGTTTCTTTGATTTATAAGTATTATTTGGTTTATTTTACATATATTTTTAAACTAAAAAAAAACGATATTTTTGAATTACGATATTTTTGACATCGATATTAAATTATCGATATTTTTGTACTTACCATGTTGTAGATAGGATGTCGATATTCTTGACCACGATATTTTTGTTGCGATATTTTTGTAGGTCGAATTTTTGTCTTTCGAAATTATGTCATACAATCATTTCAGACCCATTACAGTTGTCTGCGTTACCATTATTGCTACGGTGGCGCTGCAGATGAAACATGGATCGTCTTTCGCGGACCTGAGCAGCAGCTGGCTGCCTGAAAAGTGGTTCCCCATGTATGATTCAGTCTCCTTGACAAATATACTGCATTGTACTGGATGAGTCATCCGAAGCGAATTCTGCGTTTTATAGGCCAGTCTTGCCATTACTTACATTCAACATCCTGCTTCACAGAGGACAAACTGGAGGCATCCAGAATTGCATTTAAGTTAAAATCTTTAAATACTATATGCATTATAAATTATCAATCCAGTGATATGGTTGGATAAGAAAGTAAATAGATCTAAGAATTGTGAAAAGTCACATGGACAATATAGCTAACTGATGCAGGCTGCTTCCTGCACTCAGCTGGCTTAAGAAGACAAGCAATCAACTCTACATAATTCAATAACACCGCCACACAATTAACTGCTATGCAATACCACAACATCACAGCGCAACCACAGCATCAATCTGAGCCAGCACAGCATCACTCAGCGGCACTACAGCATCACTCAGCGCCCCCACAGCATCACTCAACGCCTCCACAGCATCACTCAGCACAACCACAGCATCACTCAGCGCCACCACAGCATCACTCAGCACCACCAAAACATCACTCAGCACCACCAAAACATCACTCAGCACCACCAAAACATCACTCAGCACCACCACATCATCACTCAACACCACCACAGCATCACTATGCACTACCACTGCATCACTCTGCAGCGCAACAGCAACAATCAGCATCACCACAGCATCAGTCTGCACCACCACAGCATCACTCAGGGCCACCACAGCATCGCTCAGGGGCAGCACAGCATCACTCAACGCCACTACTGCATAACTCAGGGCCAGCACAGCATCACTCAACAACACCACAGCATCACTCAGTGCTTCTTACACTTTTTAATTACAACTTCTCAGCATACTGCACAGCAGCCACACTTCTCTACTGCACAGCTTAGAAACATTGGCAAAGTCATTAGCTCTACCTAAACACTTATAAGGCCCCCACAATCAATAGCCAATAGGTCTCGCCTTTGGGACATTATAAGTGTTTAGTTATCCAGCACAATATCCTTCATTAAACAACATCAAGTGTTGCATGGCTAATCACTTATAAGGTCCCAAAAGCGAGACCTATTGGCTATGCCAATGCTTGTTTTAAATAATGTTGACATGTCATAACTGATGTCATATGTGAGGTCATAAGCTGTGCATGGCAGGGGCAGAGGTTATACATTTTGTATGGGATTTTGACTGAAGTATAACTCGTGTATTTCAGCAGTTTTGGGATTTTTTCATGTAAGATAATGCCTCATTCCAACACCTAACAACAACACCATTTTAACCTTGTTTTTTTTCCAGTGAATTTCATTTTTTTAATGCCAGATTAAGGTATTAGAACCTAATCTAACTATAACGTCTTTGGCCGTGATCATCTGGGGTTGGCTCCAAGAAACACCCAAAACCCCATGTGGTCAGCTCCTCTGCACATGGCGTTTGGTGGTATACCATGGGGTGGAACTTGTGAGATTGGTACAGCAAGAGTAACACAGTACCCTAAAAAAAACAAGAAAAAAAGGGAGAAAACAATGCAGGTTGTCCATGCGCAGTGGGGGTAGGCCAACTCGGCCAGGCGCTGCGCCCAACTCCCCCCGCATTCAGCCAACCGCAGCTGTGCATGGCCAACCTGCATTGCTTCTCCTTTTCTTCTTAAATTGTTTTGGGTACAGCTATATCCATCTTGCAAGCTTCTATCCATTG
Organism: Triturus cristatus; assembly: GCF_964204655.1. Lineage (NCBI taxonomy): Eukaryota > Metazoa > Chordata > Amphibia > Caudata > Salamandridae > Triturus > Triturus cristatus. Next base: position 235,292,615 of record NC_140582.1, read on the forward strand.
ATACTGCAGCACTGTGCAAGATTCCTCAGTGAAGCTTGCACAGTATTTTGGTACCACGGGTTGGCAGCTAGCAGGATGGGTACTGCAAAAGCAAAATGAAAGATTCACATTTAATGGCTGCGGCTAATAGAAAATACCATATATGCCTCTATCATCCCAAGAAACACTTAATTTCATGTCAGGTGCAAAGCGTCCAAAGAGAGCAGCCATTACACCTTCTTCTCAGGCGAAAGTATCACTGTAACACAAGGGAGGGCTGCGTTGGGTCATGAGAGAGTAATGCACTATCCACGGTCTAACATATTTAAAATTTTAAACATTAGAAAGGTTCCCTGCATCCCCAGCACAAGTGCCTGGATGCCAGGGTGTCCCTATCCTGCCCCAAATATGCCTCTCTTAAAACAACATTTTCAAGACTGGGAATAGAGTCCCGGAGTCCTATAATGCTCACCAAAATATTTCCTTGAGCTGTTGTTCCACTGCATATTCAAAGTATCCATATCTGGTGTAGAACGCAGTCTTCCATTCATCCCCTTGTCAAATATTTATCAAGTTGTATGCACCTCTGAGATTTTTTTAAAGATCCTTGCTGACTGGTTCTGAGCTAAGATGAGTAATAATAAGGGTAAGGGGTATCTGTTTGTGATTGGTACTTCATTGAGTTCTCTATAGTCTATACAAGAGCAAAATTCATCGCATGGTTTGTGGATAAAACAAGCATTTGCAATGCAATCGGTCTCGCCTTTGGGACCTTATATGTATTTAGTTATACAGCATATTAGCCTGGGTGCTAAAACATGTTTGCATTTACTTTTCCTAACCATTTGGTGCCTGCAGCCTGGGTCACATGACTATAAATAGCTAGGCAGTTGGCCTTTGTGTATTCCTCTCAGACACGGAGACACGTGAGGACAGGTGTTGGCAGGATGGCCAATCCTGCAAAAATGGATCGTGCTGAGCTGTTCCCTGCCCAATTATATTTAAAAGGGCTGCTTCAAGCGCACATACACCAAGGGGCATGGCACTGACCTTTTGTAACCCTAGACTGCTTGGAGCTGTGACATGGGAAGGGAATAACTTTCAAGAGCAAGATGAAGGGGTATCTAGGTTGTCATCCCACCTCAAAGGCTAGCACCAAGTATAAATGTTGGACATCCTAAACCATCTATTCACTACACTCCTGGACCTGCGGACTACAGAAGAAGGACTGCCTTGTTCCCCAGATGACTGTCCTGGTATTTGAAGCCTGCCTTGTTCTTTAGAGGACTGTCCTGCTGCTGCAAGAGGAGAGCCCTGCTGATTATTGATGTCTACCTTGTTCTCCAGAGGACTGCCCTGCTGCTAGAGAACTGCCCTCTTTGAAGCAAGACTGAACCTGTTCCCTTCATCCTAGGCTAAACTGAGTGACTCCATGGGTCGGCTGGCTGTCCTCCTGTTCTATGCTGCAGGGACACAAGAAGCTCCAGACACCTATCGGCAACTGCCCAGTCTACCTAAGCTCTGCTGGCCTCTGGTAGAGTGAGTCCTTATTTCCTAAGAGGTGCCACCCCAGGACCTGATACACGGGTCCAGGACCTGGACCCTTGGCTGGCATCAGAGTGCATTCCTCTGGAAGAAAATAAGAAAACCTGAAGTGTTGGGCTCTTCACAACCAAGAAGACAGCCAATGTGAAGCTCCTGTGAAGACAGTCGAGACCTGCACTACAGCAACTGCTAGTGACAACCGGCAATGCAAGATCTATACTTTGTGCTACAGGAACGACAGCCCATGGTGACCATTAAAGTGAAGCTCCAGCAATGACTGTCTGCGATGCCTTGCAATATATTCATGCTAGAGTGATGACCGCCTATGATGTCCGACCTGTTCATGCTACAGCAACGACCATTTGCTACACTCTTCTGGCAAGCATATGGCACTAACATAAAAAGAAGTAAAACAAAAGTATGCGGCACCAAACAATGGTGATTATATACTTGCAATAAAAAAGAAAAATTAAAGCAAAAGAAGTTAAAAAAACATGCGCCCACGAAAATATGGTGATCATACACTTGCAGTAAAGCGTTCAAATACAAATAACTGTTGCTTTTAATTGTAATAAGACTATGGGTGCTTCCTATCAAGTTGGGGTGCTTAGAGCATATATAAAAGCCTATTTAATTTTAATGCACTTCATAATAAAATATAAATCGTATTAGAAGAGAAAAGGCACAATTGGTTATACTTCACTGCGTCCTAAATATACAATTTAAACACATAAAAATTACCCAAAAATAGAATCAACACTAAAAGTGAATTAAAAAATAAAGGCAGATGAAGAATTGAAAGGAAAATATCAATAGCCAACAAGTGTTGCCCAAGAGCTGTGCCATTGAAGTCAGAGGCGCAGCTAGAGCCAAATTTCGGGGGGGGGGGGGGGGGGGGGCTAAGAAACAATTTCGGGGGGGGGGGGCTGAATCTTTTAAGCCATAGGCAGAGTGGAACTGCAGGGGCTCTTAGAAGGGGTGAAACAACAGTGAGGCCTCATTACCATTTTTAAAGACCTGTGAAGTGCTTGGGTGCGGCTGTGTGTGCGCCAGGAAGCTGTCTCATCCCGGGCACCACACACGACGGGGGGGGGGGGCTGAAGCCCTTTGAGTCCAATGGGTGTTGCGCGCCTGACTGAAGTACACATTTTTCAGGCAGACGTGCACATTTGGGGCCTCATGTAGGTAGCATACCAGTTACCACTTCTAAAATACCGAACGATACCGAATCGGTATTTTAGAAGTGGTAACTCGTATGTAGGTAATGAGTCGGTATTTTTTACCGATTCGTTACAATTCGGTAATTACCGAATCGGTATTTACCGATTCGGTAATGAGGCATACCTTCCCATTGATGGGAAGGTATGCCTCATTACCGAATCGGTAAATACCGATTCGGTAATGGGGGGAACACATGAAAGGGTGGCAGGGTGTCACATTGACACCCTATTGCACCCCTGATTCGGCCATGTGTGCACATGTGGCACACATACATGCCCTAAGGGCATGTATGTATGCCACATTGCACACTGCTACGCGCGTAAAAATGCTTAAACACATACATTAATTATTTACCACCAACTATAAGTTGGTGGTAAATACCGACTCTTAAACACACCCACACACTCCCCCTACATCTCGATTTTGGTTTCGGAATTTACCGAATCGGTAAAATTACCGATTCGGAAAAGTTACCGATTCGGTAACATTACCGATTCGGTATTATTACCGAATCGGTAATTTTACCGATTCGGTAAATTCCGAAGCCAAAACTTGTCCCCCTACATACCAATAGCCAAAATACCGGTCGGTAACGGTATAATTACCGAAAATCGGCCGTTACCGACCGGTATTTGGCTACCTACATGAGGCCCTTGATCAGGTAAAAGGCTGTCAATTCAAAATTTGCGAACATACGTGACAAGAATTTTCAATTCTATTAAGGACACGGAGGCGAGGATTATGCTTCTCATTTCTTTACTAAGAAATTGCTCAGCAGCCAATCATATTACAATAAAATAACACCAAGACTACAATACCCATAAACCCACTGGGTATGACGTAATAACCATAGAGTGTCTTCCTATAAAAGGTCCCCAAGAGAATACCACATCCTCTTTCTTTGGTAGTTAGAACAGGTAGTAGAAGAAAAGATAGTCCAACACTTGGGAAGAGCTTGGAAGAAACAACGTAGCTTGATCACTGCAACAAGAGACCAACAGGTCGGAACAGCGGACTTGATGCTCGAGTCGGAATCCCAAAACCGGAACCAGCAGGTATCCAAAAGATAGTCCAAGAAAAGTAGAAGAGCGCAACTCACTTCGGATCAGAACCTGAAAAAAGATATAAAGTCGTAATATACCATCCCTAAATGATAGAAAAAAGGTATAGATACTAAGGGGGAGGGAAGAAAAAACAAGGAATTCATCCAAATTACATCATAAAAATACACAAGAAATATAGAATGGAAAACAACCATATGCAAAGATTTATATGAAAATACATGAAAGAAAAAATGGGTGGGATAATCCTCGCCTCCGTGTCCTTAATAGAATTGAAAATTCTTGTCACGTATGTTCGCAAATTTTGAATTCTATGTCAGGACCGGAGGCTCCGAATATGCTTGTTCAAAGCTGCGCCACCACAACAGAAGCAATATCCAAAATAGGTTTATAATAAAAGGTTTTAAACATAGAGTCAGTTGACCAATCAGCTGCTTTCATAATATCTATTAAAGTCACTCCCATAGAAAAAGCCTTGGAAGCCATTGCTCCACGAGTTGAATGTGCACCAAAAGCCGTAATATCAATACCTGCTTCACCCATGAGCCATCTGACCCATCTTGCTAAAGTAGCCGGGGTCACAGGGCGAAAAGGTTTTTGTAACGCAATCAACAATTGACCATGCATATTCTGTCGAAATTGAGCAGTACTTACCTCATAATCCTTAATACATTGCACTACACAAAGTTTTGGATTATTGGGAAAACTCGGGTAAGTACCCGAGTTAGTATTACAGTTAGTGCATCTGGAAATAGAAAAAGTAACTCCTTCAGGTGAAAAGGTACGACCTGCAAGATCTAGAGCGCGAACATCAGAAACGCGTTTGCAAGAGACCAGACATAACAACACAGTCAATTTTGCAGATAACTGCTTGCGGGATAAGGAATTGTTGGAGGGCCAAGCCTCCAAGAAACGTAAGACAATAGAAACATCCCATAGAGCAACATATTTCGGACAAGGTGGTTTAACCAACCTGATACCCCTGAGTAATTTAGAAACCAAAGGATGTTCACCAGCAGGTTTACCATTAATAGGAATATGTCCTGCAGAGATGGCAGAGCGGAAATTATTGGCAGTCCTATATGCAAGCCCGGAGGAGGCAATAGATGCCAAAAAATTTACAATCAAAGAGACATCTGCTGAAGAGGGATCCACTTCCCGTTGAGCGCACCAATCACACCAACGTTTCCATGCTGCGGCATAACGTTTGTGTGTGTTGGGAGACCAAGCTTCGTTGATAAATCTGGATGCGTCTCGCGAAAGGCCTGGGATTTGTCAGCGATCCCCGAAACCCGCCATGCCACCAGAAGGAGTTAACACGACTCTATGAGAGGATGAGGATTGTTGAGAGGGTCCAATAACAGATTCCACAGCTAGGGAAGAAGGAGTGGCACTGCACAAGACATCTGCAGAAGAACTGGGAACCAAGCCTGAGCCCTCCAGAGAGGAGTGATCAGAATCAACTCCGACTGATAAAATTTCATGTGTGCCACAACCCTGGATATCATGAGAAACGGGGGAAAGGCATAACACAGCAGAGACGGCCATGTCTGTAGAAATGCATCCGTGGCCAGAGTCTCCGGATCCGGACGCCAACTGAAAAACCGAGGAAGTTGAGTGTTGAGCCGAGAGGCAAAAAGATCGATCTGGCAGGGACCCCACATTCGAGACAGGCATCTGAACACCCGAGGGTGAAGCCTCCAATTGCTGAAATCCCGAAGATGACGAGAATTCCAGTCCGCAACCAGATTGCTGTGACCCGGAAGGTACTCTGCAATCACCGTGATGTTTCTCTGAAGACAGAAGTGCCAAAAATCCTTGGCGATCTCTGCCAGAATCTTGGAACGAGTCCCCCCTAACTTGTTGACATATCGAACCGCTGAAACATTGTCCATGCGGAGGAGAATGCAACAGTTCGTCATGCGTGGAGACAGACAACGGATCGCAAAAGACCCCGCCAGAAGCTCCAGACAATTGATATGGAGAGATAATTCCTCCGAAGACCACCGGCCTCCCGTGGACATTGAACCGCAACGGGCTCCCCATCCCCACCGACTGGCGTCGGATTCTATCACCACCTCCGGGGACACTCCAAATACGGCTCGGCCATTCCAGGACTCCATGTGTTCCAACCACCACAACATCTCCCACCTCGCTTCCTCTGATAGAGGAATCTGATCTGAATACCGGAGGCCTTTCTGGAGATGAGGGATTTTGAGTCGCTGGAGCGCCCGATAATGGAGAGGACCCGGGAAGACAGCCTGAATTGATGAAGCTAACAGACTGCGATCCGAGCTATAGATCTCAACGACACAAGCTGTTTGTGTAAAATCAATCTCAACTCCCGTTTGATCGTTCAGATCTTCTGAAGGGGCAAGAGGAGTTGGCAAGAGAGGGAATCGATCAGAAAACCCAGAAATTCCATCGACTGCGAGGGGCGGAAAATAGACTTCTGAGGATTCACTAGAAATCCGAGTGACTGTAAGAGATCTATTGACCACTCCAAATGGAGCATTAACAGACGGGGACAGTGAGCCATGATGAGAATGTCGTCCAGATAGATTATCAGATGAACACCCCGAGCTCACAGTGACTCCACCACAGGCCTCAGAAGCTTCGTGAAGCACCAAGGTGCTGACGAGAGGCCAAACGGGAGAACCTTGAACTCGAACCAGACACCTTGCCATTGGAATTGGAGAAACCGGCGATGAGGACCGTAAATGGGAATCGACAAATACGCATCCTTCAGATCGAGACGGACCATCCAATCCCCTTCCTGAAGAAGATCCCTCAAAAGATGGATGCCCTCCATCTTGAAGTGGCGAGCGACAACCCAGCCGTTGAAATCCTTTAAGTTGAGAACTAGCCTGGAACCGCCTCCTTTTTTCTGAACTAGAAAGACGTTGCTGGAAAAAAACCCTAAGGATGACGGAAAGTCCAGACAATAGCCCCTTTTCTCAGGAGGGAGTCTATTTCCACGGAAATAATCGCCTGATCGTGAAGGGAAAAAACTAGGGGAGAAGGAGGGAAGGGTTGACTTGGGCAACTGAAAAACTCTATTCTGAAACCTTTGACAGTCTTTAACACCCAAGCATCGCTGGAGATCAAATGCCAATTGGGAAGAAAAAACTGAATCCTGCCCCCCAACACGACTTCTGTAGCCGAGATCACACTCACCTGAAGCGGAGGAATCGAGATGTCCTCCTTGATTACCGCCATAGCGTCCTTTCCGGAATTGATGTCGACCTTTACGGGATGGGTAGAAGGAAGGCTTGTTGGCGGTGTGGTTGGGATCTTGACCTCCTCCACGGTGGGACTGATAACCACGCTGGGTGGATTGGTTAAAACCGCGGCCGAATGATCGTCCCCTATATCGTCCGGCCCGTCCAAAAACCAGGCGAAAAGCCCGTCTAATGTAAGCTTGAGCCTTGTCAAGTCCACTGAAAGTGGCCACAAATTTTGTTAGTTCCTTAAGGAAAGGATGCCCGAACAATAAACCCTGCGCCAAAGGACCAGACTAAGAAGTGGAGAGTTCTGCCAACTTTGGGTCCAACTTCAACAATATAGAACGTCTACGCTCACAGGACATGGCACAATTGGCGTTTCCTAATTGGCAAATAGCCCTCTGAGCCCAACCAATCAGGTCATCTGGGTCAATGGCGGAGGAAGACTCCTTGGCCCGAAAGCCTAAGTCCAATATTTTTGTGAGAGGTCCCAGTAAATCCAGTAACTTGTCTTGACAAGAGCGCCATGCTCTATCAATACCTCTTTTTGGGTCCTTGGCATATTTTTTAAGATAGGTCACCATAGGGGGATCCACCTCAGGAGTGTCCGCCAATTTGTCTGCCAAATCAGGCCATGGACATTCAGATTGGAGACTGGTACGCACATCCTTGTCAAAAGGTTGACGAATGTGTGTCTGGACGTACTCCACCACCTCCTGAGACGGGAGCCAAGAAGAAGAATTAGGATGTATAATGTCAGAAGGTTCAAAGGTAAGAAGTTGGGGATGCGACAGCGCATCAACAAAATGCTCCTTCCGAGCCCTCTTAGAAGGAGGAGGGGAAGCAACCTCATGGTCAGAGGAGGAAGAAGGAGAGGTACCATCATCGTCTGTCTGGCGAGCCGGAGGGGACGAAGGCTCCCTAGAAGGCTGACCATAGGAATGCTCAGAAGAGTGGGCCATAGCAAGCTTCACAAAATCACACTTATGCGGATTAGCAATTTTGGAAGATTTTGAAGACTTGGAGGACTGTGAAGATTTTGAAGACTTAGGCAGCCAACCCTGCTGCACCGCATAATTGGACAAATGACGTTTTAAGGGTGTAATAGCGCGAACCAGCGCTTTATTCACTGACTGTTGAACACCCACATCAAGAGCCTCTACCAAATCCTGTTCCATAGAGCCAGATGCTCCCTCATCATCATAATAATAATATTCATCTTCCTCAAAATATTCAGCCATGGCAGTACCTGGTGCTAATAAGCCCACAAGAGGAAGTAGTAATCACAGGAAATCAATATGCTAAAGCACAATAAGGGGGGAGTGGCAGAACCCCGTAGGCAAGACCAAACAACAGGTAAAATATAACCTGAAATATTTTAAGTGTGGAGGGAGGGCTTGCCAATAAATATAAGCTACTCTAGGCAGTGCCTATGCAGTATTATCCAGCCCCACTGTGTCAGAAATACAGCAGGACGTCAATAGGGGAGAGGAGAAAACGTTGTTGGTAAACAGACAAAATGGCCGCCGCGCATGCGCGGTATCGGCCGCATGAATTCAGCAAAAGAAAGAACTACGCGACCACGCGCGTAGCCTTTCAGCCCCTTTTTCTCCCACTCAACTTAAGAAATGAAAGCGCGGGTGCCCCGCGCCCAAACCGGGGAGGCGGACACGCGCTCCCTGCAACGCTGAAGCAAAGCGTTAAAACAAATTCGCACACGCGACCACAATGGCCAAAGCGGAATGCACACACCGCGAGTAAAGCAAACGCTAGGCTCAATAACAGTAACGCCGCGCTGCAGTAATGCAATACAGAGAAAGTAACAGTAGAATAAAAATAAGAATGCACTTAACTGGCTGCGGAGCAGCAAAGAAAGAGGATGTGGTATTCTCTTGGGGACCTTTTATAGGAAGACACTCTATGGGTATTACGTTATACCCAGTGGGTTCATGGGTATTGTAGTCTTGGTTTTATTTTATTGTAATATGATTGGCTGCTGAGCAATTTCTTAGTTAAGAAATGAGAAGCATAATCGGAGCCTCCGGTCCTGACATAGAATTATAGTGCAAGAGAGCCAATAGCTTAAGTGAGTTGAGCCACTGCCAGAGGCAGTATGCTGTGGTGGGCAGGCGAAAAAGCGAATGACAGTTGAACAGGGCAATGGAAGAGAGCTATCTCAAAGCACCCTTTATGTATGGATATTTACATGTATTTATTTATCTATAACGTTATTAGATTGCATGAGGCTGGTGAGACAGCTAAGGATGTCTCTAGGCCAGAAATAAAATTGATGGTGACATAATTACTGGATACTTTACATCCCTGCATATGTGCAGTTTGAGCGTGCCTGGTTTGAGTTTCTGTATCCCTGCATATCTATAGTCTGTGACTGCCACAGTTACCATGTGCCCATTACTGGATGTACAATGGGATGACAGCAATCATTCATTTGCGGCGCGTGAGCAGAAACGGTTTTACAGCTCTGCGTCGCTCGCCTGTCTTTGTGCTCAGATTCTCGACCCCTGTGGGCTCTCGGAGCCTGGATCTACTACTTCAGAAATATAAACTATTGGAAAATCTATTTCAGAGAAAAGTCAACAACAAAAGGAAAATATAAATAGCTCTCTTTTAAGAGTTATTGCATGCCTTCATTGTCCCGGGCAGCTTGAAAGCGAAAGCGAACGGAGTGCTGTTGAAATACGCCCCCTGCCAACATTACACTGTATTTCTTGCTACTAGAGCTGTTCATAAGAACTGACTACATGGTTGTAGATATGCTTTTTTGTGACTGCACTTTCTAATGAAACACGCTGGTTCTAAATTGTACGTATTCTATTTCAAAGTTTGAAGTATCTAATTTGAGCCGCAAATGTAATATTGTGATTTTAGAAAATGATTTGGCGTGTCCCCTGCTCTACGGAAGTCTTCGGAGGTCTGCCTAATGAACAGCTCGGCTGAACGCACTTCCAACTGGAGAGGAGGGCGAACCTGTCCAGAGCCGGTCTCTGGGAAATGACTCAGTACACGGTTTTCTCAGCATGAAAGGCACACTGAAGTGGGTGCCTGCTTGTGCCCCGGGGAGGACCCCAGAGTGCGTTCTACTAACGAAAGCACTATAGTAGGTCCTTGCTTGTGCACGTACGCAATGTCGAACACAGCAACGGCACAAGATTAAACGTTTGAAGTTTTTGAATATCACGGGCTTGCCTCAAGTAAATAAAAATTATCCGGATCGGGAAACACTCGGCAACCAACTAAAAAAATGTATCCGTATATGCAAACGGGATGGGCGGGCGATAATAAGACAGGAACAACGGAAGAGGTGGGGGGGCGGGAGAGAAGGCTCGGACAGCGGGTGGGGTGGCAGGGGAACAAAGTAGTGCTCAGGAAACACGCAGTAAAGGGGCCAATAGCCGTGGAAGGAGACATGGCTGTCATAAGGCGGGACTAGCAGCCTTTAAACCAATCAGAAGGCAGCACTTAGAAAGGAAAAAGCCAAAGGGCCAATGAAAAAGTCCACGGAGGAGTGGGCAGGGCTTCCCTCACCTATAGTGTATACTGCATGCCTCGCAAAGCGAGCAGTGCATGCGCTGCATCGCTAGGCGAGACCTAAAAATAAGGACCCTACTTGGAGAAGTGGAATGGCAAATGGGCCCTTTTCTAGGTTTTCGATAATATACTATTGGAAAATCTTATCTTCCTCCACTATTAAAAGATATATTCTTCCGTATGGAACCTTGGCTCAAGGAATCAAATCTTTGGGACAATCATATGGTCTATGAGGTAAACTTCTTGTAACTTGAAGGGCTGTGCCTAAGAATCTAGTCCTTATGTTCTTATTATCATCCTGCAGGGGTGTCTCTCTCTCTCTTCTCTTTCTCTCTCTCTCTATCCATTCCTTTACCCGTTTTCCCCTTAGACTGGGTCACCCTAACCATTCTTGACCTCATACATGAGGGTTAGTCATTTTCTAAGGGAGAGGAAGGGACTGGCTTCAACACCATGATTTTTGCAATAACGAATCCTCTAAAGTCTGCCAGACCCACACAATATGGTGTATGAGACCAAGCATCTGCAGGTCATGGCACAAGCACTCAGCAGTCTTGAAGTAGCTCACCAGGAGGGTGCTTATCTCTTAGAGAAATTGAATTAGGCAATTCATTTTCCAGGGTCATTTAGTAAGACAGGAGTTACTCCCACTACTTTGCGTGATAGAAACGCCAATCTTGATTCTGGCAAGAGTAGTGTTTTGACTGCCAATGCAGTCACACCTAAGTAAGCCTCATCCATTTTGGTGCTGTCTGATAAGGTTATGGGAGGGCCTTATCACTTTCAAGCCCTTACGGCTCAACACTAATTACATGTTCTAGCAAAGCAACAGCAATTTGTAACTGATCAAGCAGGGGTTATCTTTATGTTGTCCTGTCTTAGTAAAGACATGTTGGTATGGGTGACTCCTTCAATTTTGAATCAAAGATCTTAGCCACTATATATTTGTGGACATTCATACCGCAGTTTACTGCTAACTTTGGGAAAAGACGAAGTCAAGCTTCTGCACTTGCGGAATACTTTCCCTTCAACAAGGAAAGGAAAACCTGTTATCATACATTTGCCAGTTCCATCAGCTCATGGCAGAAAACACTTGGACATTAAGATCTCACCTACTAACACATATTACTAGGAAATCTACACACACCAGGAAAGTAAGAGTTACAAACCCCACAGATTAGGATTTACCCAGTGCAAGCAGATTATGTGCTTTAATTAGGCCCCGATGTACCAAAAAACCAGCACAGGAGCTGGAGATGAACATCACTAGAGCACCGGGAACAGATTGAGAATGGCTGGGAAATAGAAATTCAACAAAAGGGTCAGAGGGAGGATGACAAGGGGAGCGAACACAACGGGAGAAAGAACAAGGGAACCGCGGGAAATGAACAGGGGGATAAAACAACAAATGTGATGGAAACAGGTCAAGCCCGGTGAGAATGAATACGAGTAGCAAGGAGTCACAACCACCGTTTTTGCCCGACAAGGGAGCTTGGTGTGAATCAGGTCTAAATACTCTATCTGTCACCAGTAACCTGGACGTGCATTTATTTGCGCTGGTTCTCTAGCGGTTGGGGCTGAGGCTGCAACTATGACTCTGGGAAATTTCGTTTTGAATGTCAAATGGTGTAATTTCAATTGTCCTGTGTGCCAGCCCTTCCATGTTTTCCTTCTCATGTCTCAGTGTATTCTGCGGCCTGATATGGATGCACTTAGAACTGCTATACAAACCCTTTTAGTTTTAAGCATGATCCAGCATTTTCTGGGCCCACACTTTTTAGTTTTGTTTCACTTACTCTTGATTGATTGATTTTATTTTTAGTTTTGGATAGTGCTCGATTGCCCTGAGGCGTCTTGGCGCTGCTGCCCTGCCACTCAAAGGAGAGGTAATACGAAAGAGATTAGGTGATGGCTCCCTATTGATTAAAGAGCCAAATCTTTATCAATTTCCGAAATGCAAAGAGATTTGAGCATTTTCCTATGTTGACAGGAAGGACATTTCATAACTTGGCAGTCCTCAGGATGAAACTCCTACCGTCCCATGTCGCTAGCCTAATCATTGGTAGTGTTAGTAACATTGCATCTGATGATCTGAGGGTCCTGTGAGGGGTACACCGGACAAATTTTGAACGAAAATAATAAGGTCCAATATTGTGCAGCATTTTAAATGCAATACAAAGAGCCTTAAATTCCAAACGTCTTACTACTGGAAGCCAATATAGTTTAATCAAGGCCTGTGATGCTGATTGATGCTTTGGAATTCCTGTTAAAAGTCGAGCAGAAGCATTCTGCAGCATTTTAAGTTTTTGAAGGGATTTTTTCGGAATGCCAATGAAGAGGGCATTTCCATAGTCTATTTTAGCTAAGACTAAGGTGGAAACCACTGTTTTTTAAGATCCTGAGGAATATAGGAGCAGGTTTTTCTGATTATTTTCAAAGTAAAAAACACCAATGAATCAAGGGCATTAACTTGGTCTTCATAGTTAAGTTTGTCATCAAAGACGATTGCTAAATTCCTTCCCTTCGGTATCGGTGTAGGTGAAGGCCCCATGTCCTGTGGCCACCAACTTAGTGACCAAAAGAATTCATCATTTCCAAAAAGAAGAACCTCTGGTTTTCCTGCATTAAGCTTTAAGCAATTTGCTGTCATCCATTGTTCTATCTGGGACATACAGGAACTAAACCTATAGGCAACTTCATCGTGGTCTTTGAATATTAGCACCACAATTTGGGTGTCATCAGCATAGGACACTACTGGGAAACCCATTGCTTTTATGAGTTTGGCTAGAGGGGTAACATAGAGATTAAAAAGAGTGGGGCTCAACAAGGAGCCCTGAGGTACCCCACAAAGCAAATAAAATTGCTTAGAGGTAAACTCACTCATTGCTACATGATTTGTTCTATCAATTAGAAAAGCTGTTAACAACTTTATTGCTGCACCTCTTATTCCTAGTTCAGCTAATCGGTCAATTAAGATGGTATGGCTGACAGTGTCAAAAACCACAGAGAGATCCAGCAGTATCAGTGCGGCTTGACCTTCACCGTCCAAGATAAATCTCAGTTCTTCTGATGCAGCTAACAAAGCAGTTTTTGCTATGTGCCTTCCTAAATCCATATTGAGTGCAATCCAAAACATTTTTATTGTCGATACATGACATAAGTTCCAAATTCAAGGCCTTTTCCAGCAGCTTAACTGGAAAGGGTAGTCTGGATATAGGCCTACAACTGCTAGGCTCCTGAGAGTCGTGATCATTCTTTTTTAACATAGTTAGGATTGATGCCAACTTACATTCAGAAGGAATGTGAGCAGTGCTGAAAGCTTTATTTAAAATCTTGGTCAATTGAGTTTCAAAAATCGTAGGGGCTAAGTGAACAATTTTTGGAGGGCATGGATCAAGTGGGGATCCTGATTTAATTGATTCAGTCCATTTTAAAACGTGTTCTTCATTTAGAAATGAAAACCTTTCTTGAGTTATTTTTGGTGGTAGTGATTTAGTCTGGGGGTTTTATGCCCCTTGATAATTTAATGTAAAGGAATCAAAGACATCTTTTACTTTTTTCTATAAGAAATTCGCAAGATCGTCATATAAAGTTCGATTACAATTACTACTAATGGGTGCAACCATTTTAGATAATTTGTTTACTATACAAAAAAGTTTTTAGCTCAATTTTCAGATCGATGATTCTTGTCTGTAAAATATATTGTTTTTTCCCGTAGCATGAGTTTTTTGTATTCTGCAATCAACTTTTTATAGACCTCTCTGTCATGAGAATCATATTTGGATCTCCAAACTCGCTCCAGTTTTTTACATAATTGTTTCTGAGTTCTCAAGTCCTCCAACAGATCTTTATCTCTGATTGAGAGGTGATAGAAGTTAGTAATAGACATTAATAAATATTAAAATTAACAGTGCAACCACTCTGGCTACACAATGAGGACCAGGAATCGATAGCGAAGTTCAAGGGTGTTTATTACAATTTAGAAATCAAATTCAGATAAAGCACTCTTAAGACCATGCTATAGAAGTACAGAATAGCAGGAAGACTAAGTCTCCTAAAGAAATGTATCTGCATTAATATCAAACAAACCAAAAGTTCAGTAAGTACAATACAAGCCAACAACATCAATTTCTGATATTCAGAAAACAATCTGAAATGCTCTTTTCTATACATTGGCAATCTAATGATCCCAAGTACAGTCCAGATGGTAGAAACAGTCTAGTTAGTTCAGAAAGTCTCAGAAATCAGAGAGTTCCATTTCAGAATAGGGGACAAAGCAAAACAAGTCTAAGAATCTCAGAAGCTCTGCAAAGAGTTTTCAGGAGTCTGGAATAAGTCTCCATATACCCTTGTGGAACTCGGCACCATGCCAAGATATGGCTGTCGAAATGGAAAGCAAAGAGAAACTGGCTATCCTCACGCAGCGCTATAGAAAAGAAGTCTTGGCACAAATCAATGACAGACCCACTCTGCCTCATATGGAATCTGAAACAATATCACAGCTAGATTTGGTAACACAGGAAAACAAGGAACCACTATTGAATTTACCCATCGCAAGTCCTGCACTATGCAGTACTTGCCATTGGGTTTCTGCAAACCCATAATGAGTGAGTTACATGGACTCCCTATAATCTCAGAATGCTTTGCTCAATCAAATAAAAATCATTGGGCCAATCACAAGAGTAATCCCAGCAATGGTTTCAGGGTTCAAACTGAATTGTGGGATTCTCGGATACTCAGCATTTGACTTTACAGTGATGTGGACGGGTTAAACACTTTTGATAATTTCGATGTCTTTACCTGAGAAGTCCCAGATTTCTGTTAACACTATCTCTCAATTCCAGGGGCAAATCATTTTTGGTTAGCAAAGGGTACATGGAAATGTCTGATCTCTGTCGGGCAAGTCTGAAGACAACGTGCTCATTGGAGAGTGGAATTCAATACCCTATGGGGGACAATAAATGGAAAAGTTTATTTTGCATAAAAGGTCTTGTTCAAGCAGATTTACTGGACAGGAATCACACACCGCAAATCGTGATGAAAGACCCTATCTTGACAGGTACCGCTTCTGAAACTGGACTAGTTATTTGTTTATTAGTAACTCCTACAACTTGGAGTCTTTCTCCCGAGAGGGGTAGGTTAGGAACCTCTGCTGTTGCAGGTAGCAACAGTGTCAACGAGGAATGAGAGAAGATTCCTATTTACTTCACCATCCACATATGGAACACTTTGGTCTACTTTTAAGGTTGCGCCAAGTATGCAATCCTCCTCCCCTCTCAGGCCCCGTCTTTGTGACAGTTCTGAGCTGTAATCATCTGTCTGAAGCATAGAATATTGTTGGGACATTTTCTAATTCACAAAGGCATTAGTATTTACATTGGGAATTTTAATTTAAGTAGGTCTGGCCTGGGCACACTGGTGCTAGGATTTAAAAAAAAAAATGTTTGCAAGCACATGCCGCAAAAATAAAAAGAGGAAAAAAGAAAATATGCTGTCGCCTATCAGTAACAGCCATGTGCTAAAAAATAAAAACTATAATTAAAAAATAAAATAACCATTGCATATCATTTTAATAAAACAGTCTGGGAGTTTCCTAGAAAACGGGTGTACTTTGAAACGCTGATTTAATGTGTAAAATATGATTCTTACCGGTGCAACTAAATGGTACTTTTAGCTTTGAATCACTGTAATGTAAAGCAGTGCTAGAAAGTAGTGGGATCATGCCTGATCCTGTTTCCAGCATCTACTTCTGGGATCTGGAAATATGCTGAATTTGCCCTGGTGTAATTTCCCGACACCGGTACTCAATTCAGCAACGCCACCAGGTTATCTGCATTCTGTTCGGTGCAGCAACCGCAGGCAGCGAGCGGGCTTTCTTATTTTCCCTTCCAGTCGTGCACAAAGGCCTGATTTAAAGGGCCATCAGTCCTTCTTTTGTTCTTGTATCATCCTGGCTGTGAGCCATCTGGAGTCTAACACCAGTACAATGAAAGAAAACAAAGGCATGCAGCTTATCACTTCACACGTAATTCGGAGAAACTATGATTTGGAGGCAAGATTTTATTCAACCCCCATATGTATGA
This sequence comes from Triturus cristatus, assembly GCF_964204655.1. Taxonomy (NCBI): domain Eukaryota; kingdom Metazoa; phylum Chordata; class Amphibia; order Caudata; family Salamandridae; genus Triturus; species Triturus cristatus. The sequence goes on from NC_140582.1 coordinate 235,309,277, forward strand.
GATGTGTTTGCACTGTAAGAATGCAAGACTTATCTGTTTATATGAGTAATTACACTAATAATGATTTAAATGGCACCTACTAATTTGTTTTTTATTTAGTTCTTTGATAGTCTCACTCAGCTATGTGTAGGGTAAGAACGCTTTACATCATGCAGACAGAGACACAATAAATCACATAAGTGTGTAAATCAATATACAGAAAATGTTACTTAAGACGATGAGGGTTATAAAGTGTAGGAATCACATATTGTCCACACTTGTAGACATTATACGCTAAAAGTGTACGGCCGTGGGAGACACTAAGTCAGGACATAAAACGTAATGCAGTGATTGGGGTTGTCTGTACTAACTAGACTTTACTAATTCCCAAAGGAGCCCTTCTCTCAAATCTTAGATAAACAACAGATTGAGAAAAAAACAATAAGGATCTAAACCCATTACTTATATTTTGCATACAGCTCGCTCCTTGATGACATTAAATAAAGCACTGTCCTATATTAGAAGGACTGCAACTAATGATCTGGAAATAACAAAATGATTTCAGTGTCAAAAGCAGTAGCCAAGTTATCTAGCTGCACGTCACAGAATGTGCTTTGCAGAAGGCACGTTACCCCTCTATGCTACTATAAAGCTCAAAACTGTGATTGGACAAAACACAGAGCTCTCCCAGAATTGCATAACCACCAGCTATTTTACCCCTATTACAATCCCCCTAAAATTGCTGGGCACGTAAAGATCTCTGCAGCAGATGCCTTAACCCTGTGATATATGTTAAAATGCAGCATTTTTTAAACCAAACAGCTAAAGCTTAAACAGATTTGCTGTCACATTTGTCCTTGTTGCCATTTTCTTGCAGATTTTTTAAATAAATGTATAAGTTGTCAGACTCCGCTCTTCAACCTCCACCCCTCGTGCGTCCACCCTCTTTCCTGTGCCACACCTTGACCCCCAATGTATGGGGTCCCAGTGTACATTTCTTCTAACTCCAGCACTGACGTGAAGACATGGTTCAAAGACACACTGGTGACTAAGAAAATGAAAAAGGTGAAGAAGGGTGAGAATAAAGACATTGTCTAAGTAAAGTGTTATTCCACCTGCCCTGGCACTGAAATGCACCGCTTTCTTTTTAGGTGAATGTGCATAAATGACATCACTCGGAGTAAAAAAAGTCAGTAGCTGAGGTGGAAGGATCCATTTCCCCATACGGTGGTGAGTGAAAAGCAAAATTTGAGTGACAGTTGACCAAACCACTACATTGAAGAGTGCTGGCCCAAACCTGTAAAGATTATTTTTAAGATTATTTTTTACTACATGAGCCTAACAATAGAAATAATCTGTCTCTAGGCCAGACCTATTAGGAAAATCATCGAAATCCGGCTTTTTTTTTCCTTTATGAAAAATAAACCAAAACCGGCAAACATATGAAGAAGTCAATTACAAAGTATTTGGAAACTGTGTAAGTGATTATTACATTTGGCAGAATATTAAAAATGTTGCACAAACTATTTTTCACCCACTAACTCAGTCCTTCAGTAACAGCAAAATGTAAACACGTTTTTTCTGAGAAAGGTAGCAACTGATACACACATCCACACCTATAGTAAATAAACACTTTAGACTTGTGAATTATAAACATATCAATGCATTGTGACCGCGGTGCGCTGTTGCAGTTGAACATTAGATTTCATTGAAGTTTGACAGAGCACATCAACGGGGCGTTTCCGAATGCCATGATAGGATCATGCAGTGTTGCTTACTATGTGCCAAAAGAAGACGTTGACAGTGACGTTTACTCTGCGATGACGAGCAATATTTTGAGCGAGCGCATGCGTACAGTGAGAAATGCGCGTCTGGTGGTTTATGAAGTCTATTCAACGCGACAGGAACCCTTGTGCTTCTCTCTTCTATGTCTATGAAAAACACCTTCTGCTTCTGGAGCGGAGGCGAGGATGTGAGCATGCGCATCTTTGTTGGTCGCCACCCCCGCCTTCTCAAGCTAGTCCAGTTTTCAGGATACCCTAAGCGAGTCACGATGGCGGCGGGCGGTGCGCGGCCATGAGATAGCGACCCCTTAGCGCGCGCAGCCCAGTCCCGCAGTGCAATAGAGCGAGTGCCGGACCTTCCGGAAACAGGTTTAGCAGCGATGGAGTCTCGGGGAGACGGCCTCATGCAGATCACCCTGAAGACCCTGCAGCAGCAGACCTTCAAGATAGAGATCGACCCAGAACAGACGGTACAGCGAGGGCCTGGGCGCAGCAGGAGTGGGCTGAAGAAGGGGTGGTTGGAGGGTGTTCTTTTTATTAAGTTCCTGTGCAGTTGGAAGAAACCCCACCCCCAGTAAAGCGCACACGCCTTCTTTTCTTAATATTTGAAATATTTCAGGTGGGCCGCGTATTTCATTTTGGACCGGGACTTCTACGTGCCAGTGGGCTCTGTGGTTTACTTCAGATTAGCTTCTAAACCGCAAGTAACCCAGAGACTGTAACCCACCACTTCTTCCTCGTGAGAAGACTTGTAGTAGGTAAAGCCCTCCACTAAGATCCGCCACCCAAAACATGTGAAAATTGAGATCTCAAGAGTTTTTCTGGAAGGTATATTGATGTCACCGTTGACTTGCGTTAGCCAGAGAGTTATGATTTTTGGATATTGGGGAGTCCAAAGTACACATTGTCATGGGGTGTTATCTTTGACCAGAATTGTGGTCGTAGAGATGGATGTTGCCCGTCAAGAAAAGTTAAAAGTAGCAGTCAACGTGTGAAATGATTCGGAGGAGGGTCAGAAGTCAAGTATCGGAGCTGGGAATTGCAGTGTCATCCCAGGGTCTGGTAATGAAATGAGACTTGCCCGAACACTTTCCTCCCAGTTGCACTACCTGCAGCAGAGAACAGCTCAGGCTTTCTTTTGGAGGTTTGAGGATTTCATATGCAACCCTACATCTTTTGCAGAATAACCAAATGTGACAGTGAGGCACGTTTGACGTGAAATGGGTGTGTTGAAAACTGGGGTTTCCTGCACACCCCGGACTCAGTTTGACAGACTAGAAACTTCATCCTCGGCTGCTCAGAGGGCACCTGCTTTAGTCTAATATCGACGTAACTTGATGCAGTATGTTCGGTATTTTATTTTTCAGCAGGTTAGCTGCACTGGCGTTAAAGAGTAAACCTAAGCACGAGAACAACAGTAGTTTTTCCGAATATATTTTATTTTAAAAGCATAATATAGAGCATTTTAATGTCTGTAAATGAATAGTCTTGTGCTAAAATGTTAAGAATGTATTTTTGCTTCTGTAGGTACTGCGAGAACCGCAGTGTTTTTAACTCGTTGGTGAATGTCATGTACTTTTTCGGTTCTACATATGTATGCTAGTTTTACACCTTATGAAGTGACGTTTGTCATAAGAAATTGAAACGTATTCCACCCGCTTCAATTTAGCACAATCCGCCTTCCTGAATTATACGTTTATAAATCATCACCTGCATTCGCATACCTAGGATATTCAACATAGGCCCTGCAGGATTGGATCCATGCCACTGTTCCAGACTATCCACATACGATAAATGTATTGTATTCTAGTTGCATTTCTCTGATAAGATTTTGATGCGTGCTACTCAGTTGTGCTTGGTTGTGAGCGTGTGGATTTACCGAGTGCCTTATGTCTACAGTGTGTTGATGTCATGCACGATAAGAGTGGTGCTCTTATTACATTGCATGTTTCTGTGCTTGAGTCTGAGTTAGAGTGAGAATACATTAAAGCTTGCAAGTCCAGGAGGCTTAGTTATTATTTCTACTCCTAGAATATTTTCGGGAAAGTTAAAAAGAAATAGATAAAATATTTTAAGAAATGGCTAAGGTGATAACTTTGCATTGACCAAAGGGCTGCACGTTATGCGCTACTCCAGGCACCCAGAAACGGATACCTAGATGCACATCATAACCAAAAACAGTTTTCTAACCCTAAGAACATGTTTTTTCATTGAACTCCTAATGGCTGAAGTTTTACAAAGATTGGGTGCAGTGGTGTAAGTTGATTTTATGTGCTACAATGTCCTTCATATGTTCCTATGCCTGCATATGAGGCTTTTGATGCAAAATCTGGAAACAATTTGCCTGTAAACGGTGATGATTGACCAACACTGAACGTGCTACTTTCTCATTACTCAAATCACCTACAGGGTGTTTGTTTCTGTAGCCTTTGCACATCATATTTCGTTTCAGCAGTGCTGTAACGGGGCATCAGACACATGTTTCTGTGCACCTGAGTGCCCCTTGGTCATGCAGAAAAAAGATGTGGTGTACTAAATTGCTCATCCCCATACGGGCACTCACATAATACAGTGAAAATCGGAGTAAGCGACTCTCCTTTGAGTGGATAGGGATTTCTTGTAGGTTTCAGAGAAGGAGTTTATCAGGGACAATAGTTTCCCTCTGCAGAAAAAAAAGGAATGTACAGTCACACATTTCTGCATTATTTTACACCGCTGACTCTCCACTCAGTGGAAAATACACGATGACTGTTGTGCTTGAATACACAGGGAATATGTGGATGTCAGATTTCTAAGTGTACTGCTGGAATTATTTGGGAGTCCCATGTGATAGAAATCTTCTCCAAATGTATACGGAAACCCGTAGGAGTAGGCTCTGGTCAGTTGGTCTTTCTCTGAGTGAGCACTCAGAAGCCGTCTTAAAATGATGTGGGAAGGTTTTATAGCAAATATATTGAAATATTCATGTTAAGCAGTGGTTGTCAATATACATGCACTTTTAAGTTTGTGTTCTCTGGTCCAAGTAGGATAAGAAGCTCCCTGAAGACTAAAACTGACCCATTTCATGAGTATATTTCCTTGCTTACCAGTTAATTCTTCTACACCTGTATCATTTTCTTAATTCATAATTCTGACAATACAGTTCTATATTTTTGATTGTTGTTTAGATGTTTTGCAACAAATGGTGATAGCATCTGCTCCTTGTTTAGTAAGCGCTTTGCATTGACACTTGTGTGACACACATCTTGCTATTGTTGTGGTGGCTTTGCATGTGACTTTCGTGCTACCATCACAGACCGAAATCTGATTTTAATTGGGATTTTTGTGGGGTTTGTCCTCTTGTACGTGACTTTGATGGTTCCATCTTGTTCATTAAGTTGTGAGTGTCAGTTTGTTTTCTTTTAAGAGCTGAAGGGAGTTGCTATTATGTGCATACCTAAGTTGGAAGATTTCCTTATGTATGTAAATACTGTGGGCATGTTATTGGTTGTGATGCATGTCTGGGTTAAAGGGCTTTCTTTTTTTTTTCCTAACCAGTGTTGTGTGTTTTTTTTTTTTTGGTGTGGTATGGTTTTCCCCCTTTTCTAATGTAGTGTATGACTGGTGTTGAATGATGGTGACTAACACCTTCCCCCGCGCATTATATAGCATTAATCTCAAATTTGTCATTGTTGTGTTCATCCCATCTGCCCTTTGTTTTTACTTGTATGCACAACCTACTTCCACCATCGCACACATCTACTACTTTAAAGAATCAGTTGTGTGTTTGCGCCCTCCACAATTGCTTTCCCTCTCTACTTGTATTTCGTGTGAACCCTTATGTTCAGTACTGCTGAAATTGGCTGCTGTCCAGCCATATGCTGGAAATTGATCAGTGTACTGCTTAGACAGGTCTGTTTGTTTGCATTTGTAACTTACATTTAACTGAATAAGTGAAAGGCCGCCACAACCTTAATGCTGACCTCATTATAAAAGTCGAAGTCCTGTACCATGTGGTAGTTCTGAGTTGGATCCTTATCAAAAGATCTGCGGACACACCACACACCTCTGAACAGACCTGGAGTCGTGCATCACAAGACAATGATTTAAATGGAATAACAAGTGAGCATGGAACCATCCACTTAGAGCCTCCGTCTGTAGTCTCCAGAAGAGAATAAAAGACAAAAAATCTGTGCATGGCCTTCTTAAGAATTAAAAAGCACTGAAAACAAGCATTGGCATAGCCAATAGGTCTCGCTTTTGGGACCTTATAAGTATTTAGTTATGCAGCACAATATCCTTAGTGCAACAACAACTGTTGCATGGCTAATCACTTATAAGGTCCCAAAGGCGACACCTATTGGCTATGCCAATGCTTGTTCTTTTAAGTGAGACAGTCATAATTGTGATGGGGTGAGCCCCTCCGACCCCTTGGCCGCAGTGTACTGCATCTGATCAGTGCTTTCTGCTGCAGGCAGGGACCTCGTAGCACTATAAACATGGCCTCTGGAATTTTGCAGCAGCAGGCCAAATTATGCGGCTGGGTTGACTAGATTATGCTGCAAGAAAACGCAAATAATGCAGCACATTTTGTAATAGTATTAATCCTTACTATATCTTTATACTCTTTAACACTGTCTTGACATATATTGCCCCTCATAAATACCAGTTAAACACCCACATATAGCAATAAACAACAGGAAGGTGACTAGTCAACCTTTGCAAAGAGCCTTCAACTGCGTGGCAGCACGTGTTGCTGCATTTTTTGTTGAGTTTTGAATTGATTGAGCTAAAAACATTTTTTTTCTTATCTGAAAATTATGCAGCAGATGATGGATTATGTGGCAAATGCTGCAAATCCATAATTATGAGAAAAACGGTGCAACCGTTCAATCGCATACTTCCGGTGGCCCTGACTATGAATACAAAGGTCACTGTTCCACAATGCCCCAACTAGGGTTCGATTATGTATTGCTCAGCTTTAACACACACCGACATCCGCAGTGATGGTATTCGCTAAATTTTCATAACCTAAAAGAATACATTTATCACTGGTTAGTTTAATCTGCATTCATTTTTCAATTAAAATTAAGCTGTTTGTGCTTTATTTTATACTCCGTACCAGATGGTGAAAAATCAAAACTCTTATACTACTTTTGTTCCTTTATTTTTCTTTTGCCACCTCTGACTCTCGCCCCCACAGCACTCTCAACACAGTTCTCTTTCTTTTTAATTCACTTCAAGGGCTAAGTGTAAACGAAGAAAGCTGGAAATGCGGCAAATAAACATGGCCGCACTTCCACGCCATCTTCATTAACATTTACTTAGAGGCATTTGCTCCCCCCACTGGTATTCCATCCACTGCCCCCAGGGCGGCAGGCCCCATAGTTTGAAGACCTCTACCCTAAGGAATTATACGCATGTGCCAAATAGGTTTTTGGACCACTCTCTAGTAGCAGTTTCGTTTGTGGAGCTGGGGCCCAACAAGTCAAATGCTAGATGGACTTTTAGCAGGGTCAAGTTGGAGGATGAGGCTTGGTCTAATGAGACTGATGATTACTTTGAGATTAATCATTTTACAGCCAGCCTAAAAACCATATAGGACACTTTTAAGGTGACAATATGGTCTTGCATAGCCTCTGAGTATTGCGGAAAAATGTGCCCCCCCCCCCCCCAGAAAAAAAAGAATTGAACTAGAGCAGTGTCTGAAGAAAGCCAATGAAGACGTTTAGCGGCATAATGGTCTTAACAGTCAAGGAGAGTTTAGTAAAGCGTAACTGCTACTGCAGGATTATTATGAGACAGCCTGTGTTGCTGATAGTGCCTATTTACAAAAGGTGCATGAAGAAAGTGAGTGTACGGGTAGGTTTTTGGCATGACTGGATCCAAAGATGTAGGCCCTGAATAATATTTCGCCACTATATAATGAGATCAAGACCCTGATTACTAATTCCTGGAAGATTCAGGCCGCGTCCAGAAATATTAACAGATTTATAGTAAACCTGGGCATCAAACTCCGCTCCACCGCCGGAGTTTTGCCAACTCCACGCTCCTTGGTAACGTGGAGTTCAGGCAAAAACTCCGCTGCGGAGTGGAGTTAGCCCCTGTACCCACGCACAAAAAAGAGTAGGAAATAAACACTTACTTGCTCTGGCGTCTCCGGGCTGACCTTAACCCTAGTTTGTATGTCTTGGGAGGACTGCGCATGCGCGTTCGGGCGCAGTCCTTGCAAGACGTACAACGTAGGGGTTTGTGACCAGCGAGGAGGAGACCACGGCGAAGAGGAGGGCAGCGTGGAGACGCCAGAGCAGGTAAGTGTTTATTTCCTAATTAAAAAAAAAATAAAAAAATTGTAGGTGGAGGGGAGCCAAGCTCCACAGAGGTTTTTTTCAACTCGTTGGAACTCCGCTTAGTGGCGCTCTGCCAACTCCGCCCACCCTTAATTTATAGTATTAGGCAAGAGACCGATGTAGAACACCTTGGTATGCTCCTAAGTAGTCGCCCTATCTCTAGGCTAAAACAAAATCAAATACAGGATTTGACGGCTTTAGTCACTTCTGAGGAGATGGCGGAAGTCATCAAGTCTTTAGCCAATGGAAAAGCCTTTGGGGAGGACGGTTTACCTATCAAATTTATTTAAAAAAATCTCTCTAAAATTCAAAATGGAGCAACTCGCCAACCATATTCTGAATGGTGGCAAACTTCAACCATCATTCAACACTGCTATTGTGTTTCTTTTTTTTTTAAAAGATAAGAATCCAGCGAACATTAATTAGTATCCACCCATTAGTCTCTTCAAAACAGGTTAAATAATAGTAATGAAGTTACTGGCCAACTGAATGAATAAAGTAGTAGGGGCTCTTATCCACCCATATTAGTTCCTTCCACAACTACTTCGCTAATAGAATTTCTAACCCTGGTGCCCTTTGTCTTCCATGCCAATAATTTACCATATCCTTCCCCATATTATTAATGTGCAATTTGGCTAGCATTCCATTTTCTTTTACATTGCATCCTCCAGATTCTCTGAGCTCCCTTTTTAGTTTCATCTAACTGAAATTGAATTCCCAATTTCGAATCAAGGTCAACTGCTTCATGTAGATCTGTTTGCGGCTGCTATTTTCCTTACGAAAAGATTATTTTATTTTAATCTTCCCTACGCCTTTCGTCCTCTGAAAGGACTTCATTTAGGTTTATGTATTTCTTTGCAGTAATATCACATCGAAGTCTAAGTGTGAGGGAATCGGTTCTCCCAGAGATTCTTGGAATGCTCGTATTGCTCCTATGTTATTGTAGAACAATAACTGAAGATCATTTATTAATAATGCAGCCTAATATTCACACATCGGGTTCTGTAAGCTAATACCAGGTTGCATGACCCATGACTATGAATTATTTTTTGAAAGTCTTTTTTTTACTCCTTTTATTGGTATATGATGTATTTATGTGAACTCTTTCAGTTAAAAAAAAAATGGAATGGGATGGATCCTAACAATTATCGGCCAATTTCCAGACTACCACTACCAGCTAAAATAGTGGAGGCGGCCATCAACACAGCATTATCTGAAAAGATTGAGACAAATGCCTTCCTTGATGCCACCCAATGTTGGTTTCCGGAAACACCACAGCATTGAACTAGCACTAATATCTGCTTCCGAACAGATCAGGCAGACATTCGACGCAGGGGGTAGCGCAGCACTGGTGCTGCTTGATCTTTCTGCTACATTTGACACTGTGAATCACATAAAATTACTGGAATGCCTTTCGAGGATTGGCATCAAAGGAAAAGCCCCATCTCTGCTCAGATCGTTTCTGTCTGACCGAAAACAATTCGTTGCGCTTTCGGAACTTAAGTCACAGAATTTTACACTTCCTTGTGAGGTCCCTCAGGGCTCGTCATTGAGCCCCACCCTTTTTAAATATTTATGTGGCCCCATTGGCGCAGCTGATTAAATCACTGGGCTTCTCAGCAATATCCCATGCTGATGACTCCCAAATTGTGATGTCGGTGACAGGGACACCATCAGAAATGGCAGCTCAGTTCTACTCTTGCCTTCGTCAAGTCGGAGACTGGATATTAACCAACTGCTTGAAGTTGAAATCCAATAAAACCGAGGTGCTGCTCTTCAGCAGCAACACCTCCTTTTGGTCTAATAAACAAGCCACATAGCACACCACCGTAGTTTAATGTTCTCTTTTGTTCATTTCTTTGGAACTTGTCCATAAATTGTAAAGTTCATACAGACAAGTAAACATCCAGTTTTGAAGACAATGTTGTATTGAATATTTTATTCGCCAAATGTGTATCCAACTTCAAACACAGCCGACGCGCGTTTTGCCCACAGGGCTTTTTCAAGGCTGTTTATATGTAAAAAAGAAAGCAAAATATAAGGTCTTCTTGACCACAAAGACAAATGTGTTTAAGTACATCATAGTTTTATCCTAAATCATATGGACAAGGAAAAGGAAAAAAAGTGTGCTGGCGCACCCGTGTTCAGATTATGAAGGAAAAAGCAAATGTCAAAATGATACCACCACCAAGAATAGTCCCATATCCGGTGGGAATCAAAGTACAGAAAATAAGTATGTGGGGAATATTGTTCTCACCCGATTAAGACATTTATTTTTAACGTCCAGCAGTCATGATAAAAGCAAGTCTGTTATGTACTGTTAAGAGATAGTATGGCCAATAGATAAAGCCCCACGGTGTTAAGAAGAATTAACTAATGGGCACGAACGCTATCTCACCTTAAGGTATTCAAAAACCACTGTTCTAAATAAATTTTCCTGTTCGTTTTAAAACTCGTGTTGTTGGTTCTGTAAGTGAAGAGCGCATATATGTTTAAATGAGACGTATCCATATTTAAGCTGACAAAATATGCGTGCATTTAAAGCACCCGTATTATGATTACGAAGAAACTGCGATTTTGCACGGTTGTTCTTGTATGTTAGCAAGTAATGTTCTTAACCCATATAAATGTATCCATCAGGCAATAGTATTTTCGTGTATCCAAACTTGTGATAAACCGCTCTTGGAACAGAGGTATTCGTAAAGAGGAAGCATGTAAGGACCAGTATCCGTCCTTTCTGTTGGAGTAAAATAAGTGAAATGGTGTATTATGGGTTGTCCAATAAAAATAACGAACGTGTGTGTATTCAAATAGATAAGGAAAACGGTCTTCATTAATGGTCCTGAGTACTAAGCTGTTACGTTAAACGGACCATATACGATTAAGTAGACGATAAGATTGGCAATCGGGATACATGCGGCTCACTAATCAGTAGACGTAAGTATGAACCGGTCAAATATATAACCCAAACGTAATACCAAATTCATTGCCGACATTCACCAAGTGTACGCATACGGTAGAACAATTCAGCAGAATTCTACCTATATAGCACAATTTAATATATTATAATAAAGTCTCATCTCCCACCTTGTCCAGTTAGGAGTGGGGATGGTACATGCTCAAGAAGCAACGTTCTGTGATTGCAAAGGTGAGGTATGCAAAGATAATGTAATTGCATTCCATGCTCTTGAAAGACCTGTAGCTAAATTGTAGAGAGTTATATCCTTTAAGATTGGCTGCCCCTAAAGTTCGTTCTTTTCTTTTAAAAAAATAGACTGTTACTAGGCAAATATTTTGTTCGCTCTTGTATCCATTATTTTTTGTCCCTTTGCAAATTATGTGCATTTCTCAGGTTACTCCATCCATTAAGACTCAAAATTTCTTTAATGGTTCTGATGTCAACTCAAATGCATTATTTGTATGTTACGAGGTTGAGGTTTGATGATTGAACAAATGACAGTCAGCATATCTTTAAAAGATATAAAAATTGAAAGACTCTAAACTGACCATTTGGATCAATATGGCATGTTGTACCACAGGATTCTAGACCCGATCTCTGCAGTGGCTTTAATGGCAAAACAGAGTTATTGTCTTTGTCAAGGAGCCACCCCATGAATAATCTCGCAGTAGGTCTCAAAACTCAAGTAGATCTGATCAAACAAATGAACATGTTGAAGTTCGTTAGAGATGCAGGGCTTAGCAAAGAGAACTGTTTTTTCTTGTACACTGGACGACTTGGTTGCAGCACCTTTCTGCTATAGATCTGTTGTTATATGCTGAACTTTTCATGTAACAACCAGATGACTAATGACACTATTAATGTAACCTGTTACATCAGTCGTGAGGCCACAATAAATGCCACCTGCAACGCCATCGGTGAGGGCACAAGGAGTCCTTGTTTGTGATAGGGTAGCACAGCTAGCCTGCTTGGTGTATTCCATGCAAAAAGAACAGTTGATGGACAGAATGCAGAACAATGTCATACATTCACTCCAGTATAGAGATATGGGCCTAAATCCATCGTTTTTTTGCTCCCCATGCCATTCCAGTTTGAACCCAGCCATATGCAAATCAGTCCTGATCCTGGGCCCAGTGGGAACAGTCCAGCCCGAACTGACAGGCCAAGTCCTCCCAGGACTGGAAACAAGCACCTTAGGACCAGTTTTGGGGTTTCACCCCTCATCAGCCAGGATAGCTTGACTCCAGGGATCGAGAGAGCACGGTACCCACGTCTGGGCAAACCCAAATTCCATGCGCATCTAGATTTTATCATTGACACTTACCACAGCTCAGGAGGAGTTTGGATGCATCATCTGAATACTTCCAACACAGATATACCTAAGGTTTGAGTGAGCTTCAAATGTACTTAAAGCAATAAGTCTACTGAAAGATAGTTTCAAATTCCTATTTAGTGTACAACCCAGGAGACTTTCACAAAGCTCCAGGTCAGTAGTGGTTAGTCTATTCCTCCCCAGAACTCTCCTTCCCTCAAATACTTTCTAGTATTGCTACGCCAATTCTAATCTCCACAATGACATTACATGCAAGATGTAAAATTAGAACAATATGGTTATATTATCTTCTTAAAACCTAATTTATATATCAAAGAATGAAACAATACAATTGGGTATAAGGATAATAAATATGATGTTTAATTTTAGATCTACCAAACATTTTACAGCAGTGGAGCTTAACCAACTTTTTTTATTTGTACATCTATGAAATATGGCAACTCATGTAATTATCCTTGAGTTTCAGTAGAGTTTTACCAACTTCTTTCTATAGTGTGGTTTTTTTGCTCTCGTATTTCAGGCTGACCTGCTCAAACTTCTTCAGGAATCCCAGAATATATTTAGCACTCCCATTTTCTTCATCCAACGCACCAGAATCATCACCATCATCCAGATCACTATATATTTCATCTCACGCCCTAATATCTTCATCATTCAAAATATAGAACTCAAACCCGTCCAAATGCACTTCTTCCTCAATTTCACCTTTCTCACCTGAGCCTTTCCATCATCCATCTCTCATCTAAACCTTACAAAATTGGAATAAACCTCACCATTTCACTTAATGTAGCTTCTCCCTACGCTCTGTGTGAAGTGCCTTTTTTTTTTGTTTGTTTTTTTTTTTTTTTTTTATTCCCTAAACCCGCTGTTACAAACTCTTCTCTACCTTGCTATGGATCTTTTATCAATATATCCTTTGCAGACCTTTTGACCTTTCTTCCTTTTATCTTTTACTAATTAAGTGCACAGGTAATAATCTTTGACTCCTTTTAGAAACCAGGTATTCCTTTGTTACAGTGGTTCTGTGCCTCATCACTTGAAAGGGATTATATATTTTAAAAGGCAGTTATTGTACATAACTCAATAACGTCTCTTACCAATCAGGTTTGCTTTTTACTGAAAGTTGTGTGGAATCTTTGATTTATTTAAAAAAAAACCATTTTATTGGCATTTTTACATTTACAGTAATGTTAAACAGCTTATAAGGTATACTGCTCAATATGTACGCAACAGGTGGCATATCACAAAACTATACAATGCAGCAAAATTAACAGTGAAACCATTTTTGAGGATGCATAAGTGAACGCACATAAGCCTAGGTGAGGTTAACAGGTGCCAGGCATACACTGAAACAACTATCTGTAACTGTAATGAACGTGACTCGACTGCACTCGCCACATGTGACAGGATTAAGGTTGCGACAACTGAACCCAGACAAGGGTGCAGGGCGACGTGTATGAGATACGATGGTTAGTCATGGGTAACGCTCGGCAGCCGGGGCTTTTATGCAACTGGGGGGGGCAACAAGTAATGTGTACTAAGAGAGAGAATATAGGCACAAGGGTCTTGATTCCTTCCTATGCAAGGCTTTACTTTCTGCCTTTGCCCAGGCTACCATGGAGAGTGCCCAGGTGGAGAGTGTAAGGGGGGGTCGCCGGCTTCCATCAATGGGTAATCGGGCTTTTAGCTAGGATAAAGGGCAGGTCGTGTGAAATGTGTCACTACTTTATTTTTCTTGGTACAGTGTATTAGTTCCAGCTGGCACACTTCCCAAGTGTATAATGTGGAAAGGTCCGTATACCCCATCAAGTGCGTCTTGACTCCCAGCCAGTACTGGGTGAGCAACGGGCCTGCCCAAAACATGTTTAGAAAATTTCATCGAGAGGCACCAGGGGCGCGCAGAATCTGTGCAATGAAAGTATTGATTGATTTTGTGGGGAATTAAGTAAACTCTATGTAGTATTTAAAATTGTATTAATTTTAAGCGGGTGTTGCGGGATACGAGGGTGGGGTAAGCTAATATTTCCTGCCACTCTTTATTAGTACAAGGACGGCCCAAATCCATATCCTAATGTTGGCAACAGGCATTGATGCGCGAGTACGCATGGAGCTGGCTATCTATCACGTCAGGTGACTACCCCTTCCCATTACATATAGGTACTGGATTGTGAGGTGCGTGGTTGTTCCTTCTACATGTCTGCCAACCACATCCCCAGTGACTGGATGAGGCAAGCGTGCAATAGAAACTGCCCTAGAAGTACATCAGTGTATGCAACAGCTCCTCTATAGATATGAGGGCCCCATCCCAATACAAATCATCCATGCTGCAGAGTCCTGCTTCGTACCAGGGAACCAGTTCTCATAGGGAGGTCACCACATCTCCCCGCGATGTGCCAAGTAGTGGCAGTGCAGGGGCGTAAGGTGTCACCAATCTTGAAAGAGAGACTCCTACGAAAGTACCAGTAGGCAACCTGAAGCAAGAGCGATTAAGGTAACGGTGCTCTGGATAGGGGGTGAAAGATGTAGAGTACACGCCTCACGTTCCATGGGGGGAGGGCAGTAGCAGTATATTTTGTCAACCAGCGCGCCACCCACTGCAGTTGTGAGGCCAGATAGTAGTGCTCAAATTTTGACACACCCAATCCGCCACACTCTGCTGGGTGGTATAGCTTAGTGAGGGCCATACGAAATGACCTCTTAAACACTCCAGATAGCAAAAAAAAGGGAATGTTGATTTGGGGCAAAATAGTATAGCAGGCGTGGGAGCATAATAATCTTCGTGGGGGCCACCCGGCCTGCCACCGACAACGGCAAGCTCTGCCAGAACAATATTTGCTCCAGCAGAGTTGACACCATGTGGACTAAGCTGGGATCCAGAAGGTCCGCTTGTGTGTGGTGAATACGAATAGCCAGGTACTGGAATGTGACCGTCTGCCAAATGGACATGATTGATATGTAATGCAGGGTCTGGTGTAGCAGCAGTGAATGGGAGTAAGCAAGATTTAGTCCAATATACTCTCCAAGGCCCGATAACTCAGCGAACCGAATAAGCAGTTTCTCTGTGGTGGTAGGGACTTCATTGACGTTCTTAGGGTAAAGGAACATGTCATCTGCGTAAAGTGAGACAGAGTGTAAACCATCGCTGAGGGGTATGCCCTATTGCTGGCCGTGTGCCCGTAACATGTGGGCCACCTGTTCCATTCACAGGGGAAAAAAGTGGGGACAGTGGGCAGCCCTGTTGTGTACCCCTCTGGATCGGTATCTGGTCCGATATGTGCCCGCCTATTTTGACCCTGGCTGGTGAGTAGGCATTGAGGAGTTTAACCGGGTGCATAAAGTGGGCTCCCATGCCTCATCGAGGTAGTACCTCTAATAGATAAGGCCATTCTAGGGAGTCAAAAGCCTTCTGTAGGTCGAGTCCTAGGCAGTCTGACTGGGGGTGTATAAGTGGGGCGTATTCCAGCACCCCAAAACATTTTTTGCAAGTTCACGGATGTTTTGAGTCTTGCAGCCATGATCTTTGGTAGTATTTTGTAATTTGAATTTAGGAGCGAGGGGCCTGTAGGATTCCTTCTGCATTGTGTTCCTTCCAGGCTTGGGTAACAAGATAAGCTAGGCATCCTTTAGTGTGGATGGAAGACAAGCTGCCGCCAAAACATTGTTGTATATTATTTTTAACCAAGGTGCCAGCAAGGAGGCATAGGTCTTATGACATTTGGGTGATAGCCCGCCAGGCCCTGGGGGTTTGCCTAAGGCAAGCGAGCATATGGCTTCCTTACTCTCGAAGATTTAATGTCCCCATTAAGTTTCCCCCTGTGCTCGAGGGAGACCTGAGGGAGGATAGTGTTGACTAGAAAGGACCCGATGTACCTTACCTTTGCTGTAGTCGCCAATATGTATAATGAAGCATGGTGGCGTGTGAATGCAACATGTTAATCCTTTTGCGTGTGTAGTAAGTTCTCCGAGTCGGCACGAATGGACAGTATGGGCTGCTGCGGTTGCTCCTGACATTGCAACCACATCAACAGTGCACTTGGTTTGTCAGCCTCAGCAAGTATGTGTTTTCAGTGTGAGCTGCGTAATTGAGGTATCACAACCTCTCCCATTACGCAGCGTGGTTGCGCCTAGCCTGCCTCGGAGGACTGGCCTACCCCTCAAGTCTGAGCAACATCTGTTCCACCCAGGAAACCTTGACGGTGCATTTTCAATGTGTTGCCCCAGGCAGTGTCCCCTTGTTGCCACCTTGAAGTCGTTCCATTCTGTCAGTCTAGAAGTAGCGGTACCAGGGTTTGTACTGAAATATTCTGTAATACTACTACTGATGTAGGCCTGAAGTAGGGGTCCTCCAGTGCCAACGGCTGCAGTCGCTACATATGGTTTGGGGGTGGGGGGGATTTATTACCAGCACAGTCGCAGATGCAATGGGTTGGGATGTTAATGTGTCCTGCCAAGGTACTCTGTGTGACATGTAGGATTATGTCTGAAGTGCAGACAGATCAGTCTATTTGAATGTGTAAGCCATGGGCATGTGAATCGATGAGTAGTCCTGCGTGTTGGCGTGGGTCAGAGGTCCAACAATGTTGTATCCATGTGGTTAAGGTGTGGGTATTCGAAGGGGCAGTGGTGCGGTGGAGGGGCGGAAAGAAGCGATCTAATCCACATTAAGGACACTATTAAAGTCTCTGCCTGATAGCCAGGGGATTCTGCTCCAGCTTGACAGGACCCCAGTCACTTTTTTCAGAAACAGTCTGTTCTAAATTAGGCACACAGATTGCACTAGGCAGCACCTGGTGGCCGTCTAAGTGGCCCGCCATTAAAACAGAATGAACTTCCGGGTGTATGACAGTGTTGTCTGCGATAAAGTGTACCCCTGCCTTAATCCACACCAATATCCCCAGGCATAAGTAGTGGAGTATATTTGTCCCCTCCATCTCTTCATCGCAGGGCCTCTACCGGAGTAAGATCGGATTCCTGTAGAAATGCTGCATGCGCCTTCCTGCGGTGTAAATATGACTACACAGAGTATCAAAGAGAAGGAGCGTGCATCCCCCAGATATTCAATGCTGTAATATTGGTGTCAGTCATCAGGATGGCGCCCACAGGTAGGGCAGGGCCAGCCCCACCCTGCATAGTGTTCTAGATGAGTACAGGCAACCGCAAACCAAAATGAAACGGCCATAATATCATAGTACATATAATGCCATCAAGAGCAGGGATACGAGTACCTGCCCAAACATGTATATAAGAGTTGATTTTGGTGGGGTATGCAACAGTGGAGATGGTTTAAATAGCGCCTATATCCCGTGTGAACTGGTGGTGGTTTTGGTCCTGGAGGCCACCATTCTCACCATGCGATTGTCTAAAGGGGAGAGGGGTAACAGATTACTCTGGGAGGATTCACGCAGGCACATCAACATCGCGGTTAAGAGAGGGAAGGGGGGGGGGGGGTCAGGGCAGGCCTGTGCCGCTCACTCAGGTGAACGTGGCCCCCCTGTGTGCCATGGATACTCAGTGAAACACCCAGGAGCCCCAAATCATGCTAGTGTGTTGCAGGGTTAGCTTGTGCAAGCACTAAGGGCAGTCGTGTCGTGTGTGGGGGGCAGTGGTGTCGGCGCTAGTGGGAGTCAGGAGAAGTTTGCGTGATTGAGGTCCATTAGCCCTCCCCAACCT
The DNA here is from genome assembly GCF_964204655.1 of Triturus cristatus. Classification (NCBI taxonomy): domain Eukaryota; kingdom Metazoa; phylum Chordata; class Amphibia; order Caudata; family Salamandridae; genus Triturus; species Triturus cristatus. Next base: position 235,327,331 of record NC_140582.1, read on the forward strand.
CCAAGGGGCCACTCGTGCTGCGAACAGGACATGTAGATATGGTTTGTGACCTGAGACGCAGAGCAGCCCATCCGTTCCCCCTGATGTCCCAGGAGGCGGCAGCAAGTCTGCTATTGGGAGTGGGGCATATTGAGATGCCATAGCTAGAGGGTATAACAGAAGGTCCCAGCATAATCAGTAGAACACCATTTCTAATAACATTTGCGGGGTCACCGTGGGTGCGTGTTGGAACTTGGGGGAAAGAGGTCAAGGTCAGGGAGTCCTTTTTCTCCAGACGATTTTGAGTAATTCCCGCCTGCTGGAGGGTGGAGTGGGATCACAAAATGCTCCTGACTGTAGTGCACTCTGCCTCTCCTTTGACTTCCTCCAAGTTCGGGGAACAAGGCGTTTGTGGCGCTGCCAGCAATTCCCTTCTCCTCGATCATTCTCCACCAGTGGGCGGCAGGCTCCTAGACGCTCCAGGTCCCCAGACAGTTCCATCAGTTCCAAGACTCTGCCCAGTTCCATGCATCCTTGGGGAAGTGAAGAAATGCAACTAGCCGTCTGTCTGGATCAGGAGACGGGATGGGAATAGAAGTGAATACTGGATATTGAGGTCTCTCGGTGTGTTTGACGGCGAGAAAAGTATGGCGTTTGTGCTGGACTGCCCACATGTATTTTGGGAGACTCATCAGTGTAGCATTGTCGACTGCCAGACTGTCCAGTTTACAGGTCTTGCTCAGGATTATATCTGTCGTTATAGTGCAATCTGCTACCAGTGGTCTAGGAGGAGCTCCTGGAGCAGGCCTCTGCACTGGAATCCTATGCACCCTGTCTACTGAGAAGGGCACGAGTCCCACGACTGGGGTGAAATTGCTGATCCGGGACTCTAGATAGGATTCAGGGTCCCAGCTCTCTGCGTTTTCGAGCAGATCCACCAACCAACTGTTTTGCCTTGATTGGCACTCCAGAGTGTTCCGCACACTCCTCCAAAGTGCAGACCCTCTCGCCCAGTGTGTGCAGCTGAGACAGAGTTTGCAGTTGGATGATAACCAGCGATTGCTCTATGTGGACCCTGTCAGAAAGCTTATGGTCGTCTCCATATCGTAAGATCCGTTACAACCGACTCTAGGCTCTATTTTATATTCCAGAGACACTTGGGGCTGCTCTATTGCTGCTAAATGGCACGTCTGGTTTACCCTCGACTGAGATAGAGGCCGGTGGGGTGGTTCTCAGCGACCACAGCTTCATTTCCCAGCAGTGGCGTCAAGGGTCGCAGTTGCGCGGGCTGCGTTCTAGATCTGAGGCAGGTTGATGGTACCGCACAGCGCGAGCATTCTAGTGTATCGTGGTCCTTGGGGACAGACAGCCAGTCGGCTCACAGGGGTCCTCAATGACTGTACAGGGAGGACTGGAGTCTCATGGCAGCATCTTCTCACAAAGCTCCCATGAAGTACAGTCCAGAGGTCTCGGTGCCCAGAAAGGAGGCACACCACATGGGTGCCATCGCTCAGAATTGGCTACCTGCTTCCCTCCACGGAAAGACAGCGGCGGAGGAAGTCCCCCATGTCCAACAGGGCTCCGGTGAGCTCTCAGCCCAGGCTAGTATCTGGTTGTGGGCGCCCTGCACTAGGCTACACCCATCCCCAGTTCAGTTCGATGCTCCAGATTCAGCCCAGGTGTGGTGTTTCATAGGCTGTCCCCCGCTGTGAGGGCCAATATACGATGGAGTTTCATGGCAGCTGCATACGACTGCAGGATGCCAGCCAGGTCTCCTCTAATGTTTACATCCTTCGAGCCTGCATCAAGAAACCATGCAGCATGTCATGGCGCCCTGGGGCAGCAGCACATACTCCATCCCCCGTTGTTTCTGGCGGCACATGGTAAATTTTGATGCTCGTTTGCAGGCAGTGAAGCTCCCCGCTGCACACGGTGTCCCCCTGGGTCGGTCCGAGAGGCCCTTAAGCAAGAGATCTTGATGGCCGACAGCTCCTTCACACCCCCCCATGTGGCTTGGGACAGGTGTATGTTGCCACCACTCACCAGCTGGCATGGAGTCGTTTGCCGGTGATCCAGCGAGGTAGCCATAGTCCTCAAGTAGCCATAGTCTTCATGCCCCCTCCGATCACACCTGTGGGGCAGTTATGGCCATGTCTACCCATTGCGGGCATCCATGATCTCCGCGCATTAGGCCTCACTGGGCTAGGCATCGTGTGACTTGCTGCTGGTGACTCCGGGCACCTTCGACAGACGAGCTGGGAAAAATGAGAAGGGGATGAACGAGGTCAACCCATGCCCGATGGCAAGGTCTGAGCCGCTCTCTCCTTCAGGCCATGTGGCAGCTGGGTGGGCCGCCCCCCAAGTCACTCTGCCAGCGGCAGCCTAGAGGCCCTCGTGTGCCTCAACGGCATCCCTATCACTTTCTGCAGCATTCAGATGGGCAGGGGAGCCTTCTTCAGGACTTATTATTTACAGTTGATGACGCTTTGCGGCGCTCCGTTACAGAGCTTCTGCCATCTTGGCCATGCCCACGTTAAAGGAGTCTTTAATAACTCTATTGAGCCTCTCAACTAACCCATTTTTCAATTGGCTGGTACAGTGAGGTCAATGAAAATCTCATAAAAAATGCTTTTGCCATCAGTGTGTGCTTTTCCCACCACTTAGCATTCGGGCCATTTAATAAATACATCTGAAAGAAACGCGTTAGTTAGATTCCTTACCTTAGAATATCCCCAGGCGTCAGGCTGGATCCGGAAAGATTTTTCGTCAGCAGTACCCTTGCGCGTCGGTAGGCGTCGTCTGCAGCTCCGCGTCCATCGGCGTTGTGATCTCCGGGATGTCGTCGTCAGAGTACTTAGACGCCGCCCTCGCGCGCTGATGTCAGTTCTTCTTTTTTCCGCGCCAGCAAGCGCAGATCCGGGAAGAGCGTACCCTTAGTCATTTTTTGACTAACTTTTTGGACATTTTTGTTTATCTTTTTCGAGTCCACTTCGACTCCTGGTGCCGGTAGGGATGCCCGGATTCAAGCCGTGTGACGTCTGTCACCGACTGTCGGTTACCGACCCCCACCATCGGTGTCTCTACTGTCTTGGGGCCGACCACGATGACAAGTCGTGCCCCGACTGCCGGTCCCGCAAGCATCTCGAGATCCAGCAGTCGGCTCTGCTTGTCGGGATCCAAGTCCTCACACTCAGGTAAGTCGAGGCATGGCAAAAAGTAGTCGAAGAAGCGACATTGCTCTTCTTACTCCCCCTCTGCTGCAGTTTAATGAGGCCCTCACTGATAGGCACTTGGTGCAAGCCCTCCACAGTCTCTCCTGTGGATCGGAACGTGGCCCGGCGCCACCGCCCAGCTCCGGGCGACCCCAGCTTTCTGTCCGTACACCCCAACCCTGAGAGTCTGGTTATCCAGGCCTCCACGTCCCAAACCGCCTTCCCGTCCGCACCTCCGGATCGGGAATCCAAAAGGATGGAGCAGTTTGGCAAGAAACTGTTTTCCTCCCTCAGTCTGGGGTTGCGGTCCATTAATACCGCGTGCCTTTTGGACCGTTGCACCCACTCTCTGTGGGATACAGTGGCGGACGTGTTGCCCCAGTGTCCAGAGGAGGCCAGGACACGGCTCGCCCCGGCTCTTGCTGAGGGGCGTAATGCAGCACAGTATTCCATTCAATGTGGACTTGACACCACGGACTCGCTAGGTAGAGCGATTGCAATGACGGTGGCGATTCGTCGTCATGCCTGGCTGAGGTCCACAAACTTTTCAGGGGATGTCCAGAGCACTCTCATGGACATGCCCTTTGATGGCCTTTTTGGCGACAAAGCGGATAGCGCGCTGGAGTGCTTTAAGGACTCCAGGGCTACGGCCAAGTTCTTGGGCCTGTCGGCCCAGCGCCAGCAACCTTCTGCTTTTCGCCCCTTTCGTGGCCAAGGAAGGGGCGCCCCCACCCGTTCGTCCAGGCACAGGCCGCAGAACCAGCCTCAATGTGGTCACGGACGTGGATTCTGCCGTGGCGGAGCAGGGGGACAGAGAGCCAATCAGTCCACATCCGCTCCCGCAGCATCTGCCTCAAAGCCTTCCTGGTCCGAACTTTCAGGCCCATTCCACGCCAGTGGGAGGCAGAGTTCGCCATCACTTGCTCCACTGGCGTACCATCACTTCGGACAGGTGGGTGCTGCAAATCGTCTGAAGGGGCTACTCCCTCCCCTTTGAGGTGACCCCTCCAGCCATGCCACCGCAGTACCACCGCATGTCGGGGGATCACTTGCAACTTCTACAGGAGGAAGTTACGGCCCTCTTGGCCAAGGGGGCCATCAAGCGCCTTCCTGGCCCAGAAGTCGGACGGGGTTGTTACTCCCACTACTTTCTGGTTCCCAAGAAGGGCAAAGGGGGCCTACGCCCCATCTTGGACCTCAGGAGCGTCAACGCCTTCCTCCGGAAGGAGAAGTTCAAGATTCTGACTTTGGCTCAGGTTCTGGCTGCCCTAGACCCTGGAGACTGGATGGTAGCGTTGGACTTGCAGGATGCTTATTTCAACATCCCCGGCCCACCGGCGTTACCTGCGGTTCACGGTAGGCCACGAGCACTTTGTTTACCGTGCTCCCCTTCGGTCTCACCAGTGTCCCTCGGGTGTTCACGAAAGTGATGGCGGTGGTCACAGCTCATCTGTGCAGATTAGGGGTTCCAGTCTTCCCCTATCCCGACGACTGGTTGTTGAAGGCGGACTCGCCCCGCCCAGTCATCTCCCACCTCCAGACTACGGCCGACCAGCTGCATTTGCTGGGTTCTCCATCAACGTGCCGAAGTCACATCTGAGTCCCTCCCAGAAGCTCCTCTTCATCGGAGCGGTTCTGGACTCTGCGCAGTTTCGGGTCTATCCTCCCGAACAGCGGGTTCGGGATATTCAGGCTCTGATTCCGATATTTCAGCCTTTATCCCGAGTTTTGGTCAGGATGTCCCTACAGCTGCTGGGTCTGATGGCCTCCTGCATCCTGCTGGTACATCACACCAGGTGGTGGATGTGGGCTCTGCAGTGTGACCTGAAGTTCCAGTGGGCTCAACATCAGGGCAACCTGCCCGACCACGTCCTGATCTCGGAGGGCACTGCAAGACAGTTGCAGTGGTGGCTCACGGACCGCAATTGGGTCAGTGGCAGATCCCTCTCCCTACCCCAACCGGAGCACGTAGTGGTGACGGATGCGTCCGTCCTGGGATGGGGGGGCCACATTGGAGAGGCAGAGATCAGAGGCCTCTGGTCTCCGGTGGAGTCCCGGCTCCATATCAACCTATTGGAGCTGCGGGCGATCCGGCTTGCTCTCAAGGCATTCCTTTCCTCTGTCCAGGGAAGTGTAGTGCAGGTGTTCACGGACAACACCATCGCCATGTGGTATTGCAACAAACTGGGCGGGGTGGCGTCCTGGACCCTTTGTCAGGAGGCTCTGCGCCTCTGGACATGGCTGGAACATCAGGGCATCACCCTGGTGGTTCAACACCTGGCGGGCGAACTCAGCCGCCGGTGCATGATGGATCACGAGTGGCGTCTGAACTCTGACGTGGCGCAAGGCCTCTTTCGGCAGTGGGGAGAGACTTGGTTAGATCTGTTCGCCACCGAAGAGAACGCGCAATGTCATCAGTTCTGCACGTTGGAATTTCCAAGGCGGCACTCGCTCGGAGGCGCTTTTCGTCGCAAGTGGAGTTGCGGTCTGTTATACGTCTTTCCGTCTATACCACTTCTGCCCAGAGTGCTGAAGAAGATCAGGCGCGACCAGGCCCAAGTCATCCTTGTGACTCCGGATTGAGCACGAAGATACTGGTATCCCGAGCTACTCAGCATGGCGATTGATCCCCTGATCCGTCTGCCTCTTCAGGAGGACCTTCTGTCGCAGCAGCGGGGGACGGTCCTCCACCGGAACCTGTCCAGCCTCCACCTCCATGCGTGGAGATTGAGCGGCGGCAGTTGATGCCATTTGACTTGCCTCCTGAAGCCTGTGATGTCATTCTGGCAGCCAGGCGTCCCTCCACTAAAACGGTATACGCCTGCAGGTGGAATAAATTTGTGTCATGGTGCACAGCAAAGGCTGTGGATCCCCTTTCCGCCCCTCTTTCTGAGGTTCCCCTCTTTCTTCTTTCCCTGGCCCAGCAGGGCTCTGCTCTCGGCACCGTCAAGGGATATCTTTCAGCTGTTTCAGCCTTCTTGAGGCTTCCTGATCAGCCTTCTCTTTTCAAGTCCCCTGTTGTAAATAGATTCTTAAAAGGCATTACTCACATGTTTCCTCCTGTTCCCCTTGTAATGCCTCAGTGGGGCTTGAATCTGGTGTTAACTTATCTGATGTGCGCTCCCTTTGAGCCACTTCATAACTGTCCTCTTCGTCTTCTGACTCTCAAGACTGCTTTCCTGGTTGCCATCACCTCTGCCAGAAGAGTGAGTGAGCTCCAGGCTCTTTTTTCTAACAAGGTTGTTCTGGGGACTCGCCCTTCTTTTCTTCCCGAAGTGGTTACTGCCTTTCACATCGGGCAGTCCGTTACCTTACCCACCTTCTTTCTGCATCCCTCGAAAGAGGAAGAGAAGCTCCACCGCCCGGACCCAAAACGTGCGCTCTCCTATCTGGATCGCACAAAACTGTTCCGGGTGGACAACCAACTCTTCGTTGGCTACGTGGGCGCTAAGAAGGGGCGGTCAGTGCACAAGCGAACCATCTCTCGGTGGGTCCTTTTGTGCATTAAGGTCTGTTATTCCTTGGCTAAGAAGGATCCTCCTGTGGGGCTGAGGGCCTATTTCACTCGGGCAATAGCGGCTACTACTGTCTTGGGACGAGGAGTCCCTCTGCAAGACATTTGTCAGGCAGCAACGTGGGCCTCGCTGCACACGTTTGCCAAGGATTACTGCCTGGACAGCCAAGTCCGGAGAGACGGCTTCTTTGGCCGTTCCATTCTCCAGGACTTCCTGGTGTGATCTTGGTTCGCAGACCCACCACCGGGGTTGGTATTGCTGGGGTATCTATTCTAAGTTAAGGAATCGAACGTGTTTCTTTCAGATGCACAAGTTAGTTAACTTCGGTAACGATATATCTGTAAGGCACATTACTTAGTTAGATTCCTTACCACCCCACCCATCCTCCCCATTCTGTGAACCGATATCTAGGGTTAGGGTCATCCCTTTCAGGACCCTAGTTTCATGGCACCATTGTCGGTTTCTTGCATGGCTCTGCGTTCCTGGCGCGGAAAGCTATGTACAGAACTGACGTCAGCGTGCGAGGGCGGCGTCTAAGTACTCAGACTATGTCACCCCGGCGATCACAGCGCCGACGACGGACGCGGTGCCGCAGACGACGCCTACCGATGCGCAAGAGTACTGTTGAATCTTTCCGGATCCAGCCTGACACCTGGGGATATTCTAAGGTAAGGAAACTAACTAATGTTTCTTACAGATATATCGTTACCGAAGGTAAGTAACTTGTGCGTCTATCAGTACCAGCAATTATGGGTAAAAATTGCTCCAGCAGTATCTAAGGTTATTCCCTAGCATAGCACATCTGGATGTTTCATGGGACGCTACAGAGATATTAAGGGTTTTCTTTCTGACCTTTCACACACAACGGACTCCTGCATCAGTCTATTGTTCACATCTCCCAACCACCTGTACATTTGTCACCCTCCTTGGGTTCCCATGTGGCCTTCATCACTTGACTCTTTTACTGTTTGTCTCAGTCTCCTTGAGGGAATCTTTTCCAATCCTCAAAATGAACAACTTCCTTCCCAAAATCTTCTCTCCTCATTGAAATCTGACCTGTCTGGCCATCCACAAACCATGTTTTCAGATATTTTCCCCTCTCCTCCACTTCCTCTTGTGTTTCATCTTCTTTGCAGCACTTCCACTTGGTAATGAAACTTTCAAGGGCAATTTCCCACAGGTCATACAATAATTATACCACTTTCAACTTCCTCTAGCGAAGTACCTAGCATGTACAGACAATCTGCAATATATATTTTTGCCTCTGGAACATAGTTTGCACTCTACATGTAGTCTTGAAAGCCTGCCAGTCCTAGCGGTTGCTCTTATTACACCTTCATTTGGTACTTTCAGTAATGGATCAAAGTCCCTTCTTTACAAAAATAATTTCCTCCAAATGAGTAGACTAAAATATTCAATTCCTCAAACACATTCAAGTCTCTCTCGCTCAATAATAGAGTAGTTCTTTGCTCAATTTCAGCCACAAAGGAAATCCTATGCACGGTTCTTCTTTTATTGCATATTCACATTGGGATATTACAGCTCCAAGGCCTTTCCTGCTAGCATTAGTAGTAACTATATTATCATCTTTGGGGTGAAAATCATGTGAAAGTTAAGCAGATCATATTTTTTTCTTTTTAGGTCTCGCCTGAGTCGGCGCATGCGCTGCTCTGGCGAGACATTTAGTGAGTGGGCTTTTAAAAGTCCTACCACAGCTTTTTGGCTGGCATAGAGCGTGCGGTTACATGCACAATGACGAGCAGAGGCGATATCTAGCTTTCCTCTCACGTCATGGTGCGCGCACATCGCACACCATTCGCCAGCCTGCTTTCAGTTTTGCCGTCGCGCGCGCGCACCAATCGCGTGCTTTTTTTTTTTTCTTTTGACCTATTGGCGTTGCATTATTAGCAACACCAATAGCTCAAACTTTCAGTAACGCAACATCTGTTGCATTTCAAGTGCTTGGGTTTTTTAGGTGTTGGCGTGACTCAGACGCCATGCAAGATCACCGCTCGCTTTTGAGCTCCTGGGATTCAGCGTCACCAAACAACTTGGAACGACTGTAGCTGCTGATGTAATCTCCAAGAGAGATCTGGGGGCAGCACTGTACTCCCTCACAATTACTGTGCTGGAATTTGGTGTTTCTGCTGCTTTCGGCAGCGTTTTATTTCCCAATCGCCGACGACATAGGGGCCAGGTCTAAATGTTAGGCTAAAGTTTAGACGTATGCGGGGTCTCTAACCGGGCTCCTGCCTCGGCGCCTTGAACTTTTTCGACGACACAAAGGTGCCTGGCCTCAATTCCTGGGCAGCGCCCCCCCGCGCACACCGCTGCCCGACCGCACACGCTGCTGCCCACCCCTCCTGAGCTCACGTCTCTTCCTCGCCAGCATCATCCTCTCCCCACGCCGCTACTGGCAGCCTTAAATTGCACTCCTCTCTCCCGACCCCATCACAACTCGATGACTACTGGACTACAGGCAACGCGCTCGTACCACGCCGTTTGCCCACCTCGCCGCCTTTGCCTCTATCGCAGGCAAAGTGCTCAGCCCATGCCGATGTCCCGCCGCTGAACATTCAGCTCCAGACTGCAGAATCCACCTGTCCACCAATCCGCCTGCAGTTTTTGATCCCGTGATGTAAATCCGACGGCGGCCTACCACGACTCCCAACGGTGGAGGCACACATGACCCGGGGGCTCACCTTAGCATTTAAATCCCGGAGGAACCCCAGGTCATTGGACGCTTCAAAAAATGCAGTCCAATCCCCTTCCTATCATTTCTCGGGCCTGCTGACCGCCCGCCTCTCGCTCAGCCCCGGTAGGTGTTTGTCATGATCCCCTTGGTGGTCCTGCTTCGCGTCGGTGGCCCGCACGCTGACCGGTGGTCGAAGATTGATACTCCTTATGATGTAATAAAGAACAGGGATCTAGTATCGTTTAAGAAGTAACAAACGTCTAGAAATCTGTTATTGCTGTACCTTCCTTCCCAGCCTGCCTCCTACACAGCTAATGTCCTATTTTCACCATTTACTAATACAGCTGGTGCTGCTAGCGTTTGTGGAAGTCACAACCATCTCACAGACTCTCTCTTCTCTATCTAGCCCCTTTCTTTCCTTCTATTCTTGTTCCGACATTGTATTTCTCATGTACCTTGTTAGAACACTGGGTAAACAAGCAGCATTTCCTATTACTGTTGGCTGCCCCCTCCCCTCCCGGGATGAGGTTCGCATGGGAGGCCTTAAGAGTTTCTATTTTTTCAAGGCCAGACCCTTGCTACTTGTCTATCCTTTAAATTTCACGATGCATCACAGGCATTTTGGTGAACTTTCTTGGGGGTGGGGGAGTATTGGGGGCGGCTGGAGGTCGGAGTAGATAACTGATTACTGTGCAGCAGAGAGCCATCAGCTGCTCACAACTATCGCTTGGGTGAATTGACCATAAGCAGCATTGGAGCAGGTGAGCAGTGGTACAAACCGTAGACCATTGACAGACGTTTATACTTTAAAACTTGTAGAATTTTCTGAGATTTGTTTCATGACTAAAGAGGATAATATAGGAGTTCCATAGAGGGACGCATTGAACATGAGTGTTGTTGATTTTGAGTTATGCCTATATAATGGCAGTATTTTCTTTTGGTAGCCAGTTTTGGCCGTCTGGCCTGTTGATGTGACTTAGCCAGTTTGAGGCAGTTGAGTTGCCGTGCCTTTATGGCTGGGTGCAATGAATTTAATCATAGGCACTGGTAATATGCAGCAGATTATGCATTGTATGCAGCATAGCAAAGCATATTCTGTGGCAGTATTGTAATATTTCGTTATTTAAAGACTCCATTAATACTGTCTGGGCAAAAATTTGACCTTATTAGGACAAGTTTAACTCCCAAGTATACTAATTGGCATCTGAAAGGTGACTGACCTCTTATTCTTTGCAGATGGCCTGGCACTGCTCTGTTATCACTATGGCATTTTTAGGTAACCTTGGATTAGTTTGAGCTAGAAACCGATATATTTTTGAAATCTGCAAATATTGGACCAAGTGTTGGATTATCTGCTGGCCCCTGGAATTATGTGATTCTGCTCCCATAGCTTTTTTTCACATAATTATGGATTGTACATATTTGCCACCCAGTTCATCATCTGCTACATAAACGGCAGATTCTAACATTTTGTTTGTAGCTTGAACAGATCAAAGTTATTAACGCAGCAAGGTGCCCATCACAGCAGTTAACTCTTCGTCTTTCATTTGCTCATATCTGTATTTATGTATCAAATTAATAGTAATAAGGTGAAATCATTGCCCAGGCAGTGTTACGGTATGTAAAAATGACCAAAGAATGAATTGATACTACAAAAATTGTGCTACATTATGTATGTCACATAGTTTGCCCTTTCCTTGCTGCATAATTCGGTGCTTCTGTGCCACATAATTTGGTGCTATCCTGCCACATAATTCCAGTGGTCTCGGTTATTTGATAAGTTCTGTAAATACAAATCAATGTGGAAATGTCTGCTGCATTGCATGATTTTAGTGTCCGTGGTATGGTCTTCAGTTTAATCAGTAGCTAGATATGGAGCCAGTAAGGTGCCCTTCATGAAGAAAAGATTTTCCTTGCACTTCTGTCGTAGTGGCTTGGGGCTTTTTAAAATAAATCTACAAGAAGGAGCTTTGTTTTGAGGGGGAATTTCTATAAATGCCATTGACAATACACTATAGAACTTCCATTCAGCAAGGACAACAATACACAGCAGAATGGCTTGTGTTCTTGATCAAGGTGTTGACCTGTGGAGCAAGGGACATACTACACATTGTATGGAGTACAACCAGGTTCTAACTGCCTCGCAGTGTGTTTCCGAAGTGGCCAAGAAGGGTAATTTTCCCTCGGCATCCTGAACTGGACTCACAGTCAGGACTCGCCCCATTTCTCCTTTTAGCAGGGTCTGGGTGGAGCAGAAAGTAGGCTGGGGCACCGAAACAAAAGTGGCCCCATTAGTTAACTGAATATCTAAAAAGAACAAGGATTTGCAATGCAATTGGTCTCGCATTTGCGATAGTTTGAGCAATTGCCATTGTAAATGGTTTACGTGAAGCAAGGCTGGCAGTAAAAGTGATGCAGTTGCTGCCAGCCTTGCTTCTTTTAAGCAATAACCATAAGTACATAGTGCATGTTTGCATACCGCTTGCAGGTTTTCAAAACATATAAATAAAAGGCATTGTCATTTACAGTGCCAATAGCTTAAACTCTTGCACATGCAAGACCTATTGCATTGCAAATGCTTGTTCTAAATATATCCGGGAACCCTTTTTCACTTTAACCATCCCATTCACATTTAATGTTAACATTCAACAGTTATCATAACTTCTTAGTTTTTTCCTTAACTCTTTCACATATTTAAAGTAGAATTCTACTAATCCTCAAAACTGACCTCGACTCCTATGTATTGCAGTGTTTTTTTGTAACTTCATATCTGAAATGCATCACTCTCTTTTTTCTGTACTTTCATTTTGAAAAACTCTTCTATTGGAAGACAGTGCTCCTGGAGGGGGGGCAGCCTTTATCTGATCTTTGTGGACCTAAAATCAGCATTTGACCTGGTCCCTAGGGATAAATTGTGGTCCATCTTAACAAGTATGGGGGTCCCTCCGTACCTCTGTCATCAGATGAAGCGACTTCACGAATCTAACTATGAGCAAGTTAGACATGGGAAAAATGGTGAGCTCACAGATCCTATAGCCATAGATAGAGGGGTAAGGCAGGGGTGTGTTTTGGCCCTAACCCTTTTCTATTTATTAACGGCCTTGTGGAGGACTTGACTGGTGGGAGGGATGTAGATGCCCCCAGGTTGGCGAAACACAGGGTTCCGGCCTTTATGTTCGCCGACGACACCTTGCTACTATCCAAATCCCCAATGGGAATTCAGCAGGCCCTAGATATTTTCCAGTCATTCTGCAAAAGTAGGGGTTTGGAGATAAACTCTTTAAAGACCAAATATATGGTTTTTAATGCGGGTGACTCCACGCGCCCAAATCCCTGCTTAGATGGGAAACCACTGGAAAAAGTTACAGTTTTCGATTATCTAAGAGTAACCCTCCCTGATAAAATGCAGTGGCATGCGCAAATTAGGAAGGCCAGCTTAAGACTGGCCCAAACTTCGGGGGGGCTGGCTAAGATGCTTAAGAAAAGCACTCATAAAATAGTTGGCCCGGTTATGGAAATCTATAAGACACAAGCAAGGGGGGGGGGGCGTACCTATATGGGGCAGAAATCTGGGGCCATCAACCATCTGATCGCCTCTCTAGGAATGAAAATTTCCTTATTAGACAAACTCTAGCCCTCCCGAAAAGTACACCATTGATGCCACTCTGTATGGATCTTGGGGTCGGTCCAATTGCTGAGGAAGTTGCCCTCAGGCCCCTTCTCCACTGGCGACGTCTATGGTGCACACCAGAGTTAGTGGCTTTCAAGGATGAGATGAAGGAGGTCTTAAACTTGCAGGGGGCAGGTAAAATCCCATGGTTAGCCTATATTAAAAATACCTTAGCTGCTCTTAGGATGGGTGACTTATAGGTTAATGCTGAAGTATCCTGCCTGACAATTCCCAGGAAGGCTCTTTCAAAGCTCTTCAGAGAATATAAGGTCAATCAGATCAAGGGGAATTCCATCACTGGCACACTGACTGCACAATTTTTAGAAGTGAAGGACCAATACAGGTTAGAACCTGTTCTTGACTCTATTCAGCCCCCCAGCTAAAAAACTTTATTTGCAATTTAGGCACGGTGTACTACCACTCCGTGCCTTTACGAATAACTGGGGGGGGGGGGGTGCACAGTCCAAGGGGTGTCCGGTTTCTGATAACACTCCAGAAACGGACCAACATGTACTGTTTGTCCGGTATACAAGAAGATTAGGCATCGATGGCTTCAACAGGTCTGCCGGAATCTCGGGACAACTCATTGTGTGGAGGCTTATTGTATATTAAAATATGATGCCAGCCTCCCTATTGTGTATTCAGTTTCACTATACTTATTCTCTGTGTGGTGTGTCCTTCTAACTGTATTAAAATCTAGCCTGGTTTAATCAGATTTTTTTTAACCTTTTAAACAATTTTAACTCTTTTTACTGTATAAAAATTGAGTAGTTTTATATATAATAATGCTTTCTCTGAGACCTTTTAAATATTGCACTGTACAGCACTTTATTTCATTTTGCATAATTAAACTGTATGAAATATGTTGTATTTTTAAATGTACTTGTATGGCCAGAAAAGCCGAAATAAAGACCTTTTTGAACTTGAAAAATCATTAGCCAAACCCTTCTCTTTTAAAACTGTCCTAAGCCTCTCATCTTCTATCATGTTCTTGCCTTGTCGTCTTCTTTACTAAGATGTCACCTTAAAAGTAAATGCTGCCACCATTTACTTATAATTTATGTTCATAAATAACTCAAGGACAAGTCTCTATAAAACAGCCTCTGAGGATGCTAATCCAAAGGGCGTCCTTTTGTACTGGTAACAACTGAATAGTGTAACAGAAGCAGTAAACTTCCTGCGCTGGATGCAGGTACATTTCAAGGTATACCATTGATAAATCAATTGTGATGAACAACTTTAATTCCAATATTTAATTTATCTTTGGTGAGTGGAACTTGACTGTTTTGCTCCTGTTGTCATCTCTAAGGTTGACCCATAAACGGATGTTGCCATTGAATCGCCTCACAACCGCAAGAGGAGGTAACCATTCAGAGGAATCTATTGGTTCTTTTGGCTTTCTCTAGTTTTTCCCGTCCACTAGTAATGTCATTCTTGATGCTTCTATAAATATTCCTTGCCGTGTGAGTGTTTTGTTCTGCATCCTTCCTCATTCTATTACAATGTATAAATATCTTCTGTTTGCCAATTCTATCACTGTAAGTCTCGCATTTCAATTGCTTCTCCACTATATTCTTTCGGGTGTTTGCTGAACTTGTTGTTCCATACTTATTCTTCCATTGTTGTATAAAGAAAACTGAACCTGCCACTATGTCTAGTCCCACTCCTTTTGTTATTCTGCACATGCGTTTGTTATATTTCTCTTTGACCTTTACACTGAGTATGATCCTCAACATAAACGGTGTTTCAAACGTGTGCCACAATTAAAGTATTTGTGTTTTGTAATTGAATATTTTTTTCATATGGGAAGTGATTATTGTTGTGACACCTTTATCCTCTGTGCTTTGTACCTCATTAGGCTTTCCCACCTTATTCCTGTGTCTTTACTTTTCCCCCCTCTTAATTTTCGCAACCACTTTTTTCCCAATACAAGCACCATCTGATTTTGTTGCCTTATTAAGTCTCTCATATTTCTGTCTTACAGATGGTAGCCATTATGTGCTTCATATTGTCATTGCTGTTAACCCATGATCTTTCTTGGATGACTTGTATGCATATATTTGTTCTCTAATTAGGTCGTTGCATTGGATTCCTAACTTAAAGAAAGGTTGTGTTGTGCCACAGTCCTAAGCAGGCTTGTTCTTGCGTTGTTTCCTCTGCGACAATGTATTTAGGGATTGTGATGCTTACCTTAGGCACATAGTAAATGCCAAGATCTTGCGGTGTATCCAAATTGACATTACTTTTACCAACACCGGTGTCCTTTCCTGCCTTATAGGAACAGGATTGTGAGCTTTGAATCCTTCTGGATTCAGAGAGAGCAATACAATCAGTTTCTTCTTTCATATTCACAAACTTTAAAAAAAAGTTTAAATTCTAACCATTGTAATTGTAATTTGCCTGGTCTTGAGAGAACATTGTGTGGGTGTTGTAGGGTCCTCTTTGTGCACTTACAGTAATATAGAGCTAAACATATTTGTAGCAATATCACTTGTAGTTCCAAAGAAGTGTAATTCCACTGAATTTGTATAATATCCAGGATCCTTTTATTCTATAACAAGCAGAGGTACATACCCCCTCATTTTTCAGTATTTTCAGAGATTAATTCCTTTCCCTTTATTCGGTAAGGGTATTTCTACTTCTCTGCGCTATTCACTTCATGATAACAATCCAAGAGGGCCCTTGCGCAATGAACTAAACGGAGGGTTAAAATGATCGTTTAGAGTAATGACGCTCCTTCATAATAACTATAGCTGCCTGTGATGGCTCTGACTCAGAGTTTTGTGAGGACTTTTTGAGTGATATTGTTCCACATCTACGCAATGAACACTGCTGGTTCATTCCTCAGTGTGATCACGTTTCCAATAGTTGTTTCTGAATTAATGTGAGATGTTCGACATTTCTTTTCTTCCTTTACCTGGAGTGGAATGTTTCTTTTTCTCATAAAGGCCCATCTCAGTACTGATTAACCTACAAGGGTTCAGTCTCTATTCAAATTAAGTTTAGATTCTCAGAGGTAACCCAAAAGGAGCAATGATTAATATATTTTATGATTTGTATTTAGTATTTCTTCTTTATTTTACTTGATTCTTTAGACATCCCTTATACATGATGATAAGTTTGATGCACTGGTTGCGCTCTCTAGAGGTTAATTAAGCTTGTTATTCTATTCTGCCATTTATAAATTCCAGAAAGAATTTAATTACTA
Organism: Triturus cristatus; assembly: GCF_964204655.1. Lineage (NCBI taxonomy): Eukaryota > Metazoa > Chordata > Amphibia > Caudata > Salamandridae > Triturus > Triturus cristatus. The sequence continues at coordinate 235,343,610 of NC_140582.1, forward strand.
AGAAAAAAGCTGCTTGCTTGTAACCCTAGTTGCACTTTAAGAGTATTCATTGAATTTGTAAATCTTCCACACCCCTTGTTCCAGAATCCTTGTTTGAGTTCTGTTTTTTGTTAGTCCTTTCCTCCTTGAAGTAGGAGCCTAAAATAGTAACTGCAATGCTGACATTGTGTTGGTCATGATGATATATAGGAGGGGCCAGAGTTCTTAAAGTGACAGTAATGAAAAATTTCCTAGCTAACGCAACGGAAAGTTTCAATTCTATTAAGGACTATGCTCGTTTATAGCTTGCTCACAACCAAATGAGCCATGTCAATAACCGGTTTAAAATAAAACCGCTTAAAGGTTGAGTCCGAGGACCAATCCGCTGCATTGAGGATGTCCTCTAGACGAGCTCCCAGGGTAAAAGCCTCGGAGGCCATAGCTACTCTTGTGGAGTGAGCACCAAAAATACTGAGGTCTATGCCTGCTTCTTGCATGATCCAACGTGCAATTGTGGGAGAAGAAACCGCTTTGTGAGGTTTCTTAAGCGCGATAAGCAACTGGCGCTCCCCAGGAGGTCTCAGTTCCTCCGTCATGTCCTCGTATGCCTTGAGGCAGGCCACGACACAGAGCTTAGGAGAATCCGGAAAAGCAGGATATGAGACAGTAGTCGTTCCACACTTAGTGCGCCTGCGAATGGTGAACGTGACCCCAGTGGGGGAAAATATCCTCCCGGAAACATCCAAGGCTCTGACATCGGAGACACGTCTGCAGGAGATTAAACACAGAAGCATAGCCATCTTGGCTGTTAGCTCTATCCTAGACAAAAACCTATTTGGTTGCCAGGACAGAAACAGATTCAGGACTCTATTAACATCCCATAACTGGGAGTACCGAGGTTCCGGGGGAAGCGACAGCCGTATACCCCTCAGGAGTCTACAAATCAACGGGTGTTCTCCGACAGGTGAACCATCAATCCAGACGTGACCTGCCGAAATGGCGGACCTAAAGGTGTTAATGGTCCGATATGCGAGTCCCTCCTCAGCAAGAGAAGCCAAAAAATTCAAGATGGCGGTAACATCCGCTGCCACAGGATTGAAACTCCGTCGCAGACACCAACGACACCATCGTCTCCAGGAGGACCGATATCTCTTGAGGGTGCTATCCGCCCATGCCTTGGACAGGAAAGTCTCCGCCGCTCCCAAAAGTCCCGGGACCGTCCATCGTCCCCTGTAATCCGCCACGCCATCAGCGTTAGGGACCCCTGTTCGATCAATGGGTGAGGAAACCCTTCTGGACTCAGAAGAAGCGCGGGAAACTGGGGGAGTAGGATTGGATAATCCCAGGAAAGTTCCAGTAGAACCGGAAACCAGACTTGAGATCTCCAAATCAGCGTGATCAGAACAATGGACGCTGCCTGCCGGCGAACTTGGGCTGATACCCGGGTTATAACTGCAAATAGAGGAAACGCGTAGCCCTGTTCGTTCCTCCAATCCTGAAGGAAGGCATCTGTGCGTTCCGCCAGGGGGTCTGGTCTCCAGCTGAAAAAACGGGGAAGTTGGAAGTCTAGCCGAGAGGCAAAAAGATCTATAGAAAAGGGCCCCCAAAGGGATTGTAGGTCCGCAAATACCCCGGGATGGAGCTTCTGGAGACTGAGATCGTGAAAGTGGCGTGAATGAAAATCTGCCACCTGGTTGTCCTGTCCTGGCATATACTCTGCTGTGACCGAGATCTGACGGTCCAGGCAGTACTGCCAGAGGCTCGCTGCCAAGTCAGAAAGTGCTCTGCAGCGAGTGCCCCCAAGGTGGTTGATATAACGGACTGCAGAAATGTTGTCCATTTTGAGGAGGACTCACGAACGAACTGAGTCTCTGGTCCAACACTTGATGGCAAACGAACCCGCCAGAAGTTCCAGGCAGTTGATGTGCAACCGCTGTTCCGACGGAGACCACTAATCCTTTGCGGATTCCGGAGTAGCGTGCTACTTGTCGAAAAAGCACTTCAACACCTTATCTGGGGTAGCAAGCGCTATATAAATACGAACCTTTTTCCCTCTCTTCTATCCCTCCACTATCCTTCTCAATCCAAATAACTGACTAACATGTTCACCACTGAAATTACTTTCCTATTTCACTATACTAACTCACCACTAATCCTTTATGGGTTCCGGAGTAGTGTGCTACTCGCCAAAAAGTGTTTAAACTCCTCGTCAGCGGTAGTAAGCGCTATACAAGTGCAATTACGATACAATTATGAATACTTTAACAGTTCATATGGCAACACTTCCTCATAGCGGCAATAACTACATTACAATAATCCGAGACAGTACAGGAACAGAGCATCAACACAATAATTGGCCATAATGCAAAAGCAAATTACTTTTTCCAGAACTGGTAGGGATCGCATTTCGTTGAGCGCTGGGTGGGGTAATCATCCTCTCTGTCCTTAGTAGAATTGAAACTTACCTTTAATTCAGCTAGGCAAATTTTCTTTCTATGTCAAGACCGGAGGTGAAGAACAACGCCGGCTTAAAATAAAATTTCTTGAAAGTAGAGTCCAAAGACCAGTCTGCAGCGTGCATGAGATCTCAGGGCGTGCAGCCAAACAAAAGGCCTTAGAAGCCATTGCTTCCCTGGTCGAATGTGACCCAAATTTTGTGATATCTATGCCAGCTTTCTGCATCGCCCACTGAATCCAAAGGGCTATGGTTGGAGAAGACACCGCCTTGTAGGGCTTTCTTAGAGCAATGAGGAGGTGTCTCCCCATAAGTTTGCACCCAGTCAGTCATTTGCTCATATGCCTTGAGACATTGCACCACACAGAGCTTGGGCATTCCGCAAAATCTGAATAAGAAATTGTGCGAGTATTAAATGTGGTACATCTAAGAACTGTGAAAATTATGTCCAAAGCCTGAACATCGAACAATCTCCTACAAAATACCAAGCAAAGTAACATAGACAACTTGGCCGAAAGGTCTTTTGAGACATAGCGCGGCCCAGGGGGAGGGACAGCCGAATCCCCCCCCCCCCCAAGTAACTTGCAGACAAAAGGGTGTTTACTCACCGGGATCCCGTCCATGAGGGCATGACCCACTGAGTGAGCAGAAGGCGTTAATTGATTGATACACCAAACCTTCCTCTGCAAGGCTTGAGAGGAAACTCATTCCTTGCACTACATCTGCGCCCACAGGATCCACGTCCTGTCAGAAATGCCAACGTACACAGCTAGTCTAGGATGAATGGCAGCACTTCGTAGTACTGTCGGCCCAAGCTTTGGAGAAAGGCGCAAAAGGTCTGGGAGTGTCCAGAGTTGCCAGAAATCCGCCACGCCGACAGTGAGCCCCCTCCTCCACCAACTGGTGGGGTACAAGGTCCGGATTCATCACAATGTGAGGAAATTGAAGGAGTCTGATTGGAAAATCCCAAGAAAGTTCCAGCAGAACTGGAAACCACACTTAAGACTTCCACACAGGTCTCATCATGACCACTTCAGCTTGCTGCCTGCGGACCTGAGCAGATGCCCGAGTGATCGTTAAAAAGGGGGGAAAAGCATAGCCCCTCTTCTGACTCCAGTCCTGAAGGAATGCATCCGTCGCCTCCACCTTGGGATCTGGTCTCCAACTGAAGAACGTTGGCAAATCGTCATCGAGGGGCGATGCAAATAGGTTGATCGAGAACAGGCCCCACTTGTTGACTGAGCTGCAAAAGATCCAGGGATCCAGCTTCCATTTACTGGAATCTTGGAGGTGGCGAGAATGCCATTTCCTACCTAGTTTGCTAGGCAGATACCCCGACATGACAGACCTGATTCTCCAGACAGAAATTCCAGAATTATAATCAAATTGGAGGCAGAACCAAAGAGTGCCCTCCCGTTCCACGCCTCCATTTGCGTCGGCCCCCACTCTATCTCCTCCCTGGCTTCTCCTGACAGTGGAACTTGGTGATGTGCCTTGAGGCGCTGTAGGTCCCGTAAAGATCGCCTGGATTGAAGAGGAGAGGAGTCCCACCAAGCGGGCTATCTGCCTGAGGGATGTGTGGGGCTTAGCCAAAGTTTGACAGATCTAGTGCCGAATCTTTGCCGTCTTCTGAGGCGGAAGGCTCAGACACACGGACGTGGAATCAATGACGCAACCCAAGAAGGTCGCCTTCTGGGAAGACAACAGAAGCTATTTCTTCTGAAAATGGGACACAAGTTTCTTGGGCAATGCAAGGAGGAGCATGTCATCCAGGTAGACAATGAGCCGCATTCCCTGAGCTCTGAAGAATTCTATTGCCTGTTCACCTTCTTGAAGCACCAGGGGCTGACAGCAGGCCAAAAGGAAGAGAAACTAACTTGAACGTTTGGTAATGCTAGAGGAACTGCAGAATCTGGTGATGAGGGGGAAACACTGGGATCGTGAGGTACACATCCTTCCGATCCAGGCGGACCATCCAATGGGACAGTAGTAATGCATCCCGGAGAAGATGGATTCCCCCCATTTTAAAGTGGCAGTACACGTTTCACTCGAAGTCTCCAAGTTAGATTAGGGTTCTCCGACCCCCATTAGATTTGTCGACAAGGGGGTTTCTGAGGAAGCCTTTGGGGTGCGTTACCGAGTGACGGATCGACCCCCTTCTGAAGGATGTCCTGGACATAGTCATCTATGGGTGTAGTGTTGCGGGAGGAGAAACAAAATGCCCCTGCCTCGGCCGGCCCTAGTAAAAACACTGGGAGTGAACAATGATTTGATATTGGACTACACCTTGTCAAGTGACAAAGTTACCCAATTGTTTGACAGAGGTCTCCAGAGAATCCCCCTTGTGCAACAACGCCCACCTCTGAAGAGGCTAGATCCCCCAAAGTGGGATCCACCTTAATCAAAAGCGAGCTGTGCAGCTCGGTGGAGAGCGCACAACTTTAATTTCCTAGGAATGGGATTGCACGTTGGGCCCAGTTAGAAAGGACCTCCAGCGTGATTAGGGAACCAGAAGCCTTGGCCTTTTCGGCCATATCAAGGATCTTAGTCATAGAATCTATCACATCTAGCAATTTCTCCTAGCATTAACGCCAGGGTCTATCAATGCCCTTCTACGGATCTTTGGTTTTGGTGAATTTCGCCAGGAATGTCTCGATCTTTGGGTCCATATCTGAGTCAGGGCTACCTTCCCATCCAAAGAGGGCTAGGACACCCCACCCCAAGGCGATTGTGGTCCTCCTTTTCGAAAGGCTTACGGAGCCACTGAGCCACAAAGTTTGCCACCTTCTCAGCTTGTACCCAATCAGTGGACCTAGGGTGGATAATCTCATTTGGGTCCAGCATGTCTGAGGCCTCTGGGGTGCAGGACCAAGATCAGAAGCCGGGAGCCAGGGTTTTGTCCTCCATATCAGAGGTGTCCCCATCTGGTTCAGGAGTACTTAGATGGAGAGGATCAGGACAGGGGTCTGAAGACTCGGAGGAAGTTGCCTTGAGGTGCCGGAGGGCTGAGAATGTGTGTTTGAGGTGCTCAAAACGTCCCTGTCAACCCCTACCTCACTTTTTCTTGTATTGTGGGAACGTCCCAGGGGGGGTTTCCTTCGGGTATTTAGCTGGGGTTGATGCATTACTCTGGGCAATTTTCACAGACTCCCTCGCTATCTGTTCAGAGAGGCATTGCTCTATAGGGCCCACCAGATCCTTAATTGCCCTATTAATGGAGGAGTCAACAGCCTTGTGAAAGTCATCATCCCACTGGAGGAAAGACAGTCCTCCTTCTCCTCATGCATGGCTTGGGGTTGAGGGGGGACTTCATGGCAATAGTGGGTAGGCACCTAGAATAAAGGCCCAAATGATTGCTACTAAGCTGCGCAGGACCGTGTCCCAACTAATGGCTCTAACAGGCCTCAAAGAATACAGACCCTGCAGGGATTTCAACCCATCAGCACAGCAGTACAGACCCCAAGCGGTGTGTCAAAAGAATGAAATTTGGGGTATTACAGACTCAGCAGTCTCTGGACGTCACCCTGGACAGCAGGCCAGGCTCTCCTACATCAAGGCTGTGATAGCGCGCACTGTACTCCTAGGGATGAGATAGGTGCGCGCCGCAGAGCCAAAGTGTCACCTGACTACAGCGCCCCCTAGTGGCTTTGGGACCTCACCGTTATCCACATGCACAATGGGGAAGAGGGCGCTTAAGGAACGCCGAAGCACTCTTGCGGCCCATCTGGGAATTTGTATACAAAAGCTTGTGTGATATAACATAACCAAGCAAGCTACAAGCCATACGTGAAATGCACACAACAGGTAATAACTGCGAGCTTGACAAACACTAATGGCAAGCCGAAACCGCATCAAAACAGCATATCGTGGATTTCCCAAACAAGCTCTCAATAGCTCGCAATATGAAATGTATTCAGGAGAAGTCGAAAAACCAATTAACTGGCTGCTGAGCAGCGAAGAAAGGGAGAATGAGCAGCAACAAAGGACTATATTGGGACCTGGCTGCAGAGAATGAGAAAGGACTTATGAACTTTGTTTGCCTGGTGTTCATGGGAAAAGTAGTTTTTTGATTTTTAGATCGCTGCTGTTTCATGAATTTGGGCATTAAAGTGAAGAAGGAAAGCATAATCCTCGCCTCCAGTCCAGACATAGAATTAGTTATTGTATATTTAGTTTTTTCCTTCTGCACTGTGTGGCACTGGATACTAGAGTGAATTCTGTAGTGTAACAGTATAAAAGGATATTTGAGGAGCTTAATGGAAATCCTTACGGTCCTTTTTTTTATTTATTTTTTTAAACTTCCCCTGTAGAACTTTGCAACAGCCACTGTTCGCTATTTATTTATAGCAACATGACCTGTTTAGACCACTACATTGCGAAGTGCTGGGAATTTGACAAGGAACTGCCCATATCCGTTTAGTCTAATGTCTGGGTAACTTGATTATTTCTTTGAAAATACCTGTGTAGTTGCTGAGTTCTGAAAGTGTAAATTGGGCACTTAAGTTTCCTACTGAAGTGAAGTTGCGTAACTTCACAGTGGAGTCAGTTCAAACGGTCGGAACAATTATATTTGCCCTTAATATTCAAAGGCTGTTCTGGACCTGCTTATAAACAAACTCAGTGCAATAGACATAGGAGAAGTTAACTTAAAAAGTTATGCCATGTGCCAAGAAACTGGCTGTGGAAACTGAAAGGGGACTTTAAAGCTTTAACATGTAACAATTACATTCTGTTCACATTGTGCATAGTATGTATAGCTCCAGAAATCTATGCCTGGGTTTGGAGTCGTTTTTAGGGGGCTTGGTTTTAGGCCTCAGGGCAGGGGGTAGGAAAGGGGCAGTTTTCAAGCCTCAGGGGCAGTTGGGCTGGGGGGAGGTTAGGAGACTTTTTAGGGGATGGAGCTGGTTTTAGGCCTCGGAGAGGGGCTGGGATCGGAGTCGTTTTTTGGGGCTAGAGGGGGTCTGACTTTATGGCTCGGGATAGGGGATTGGGGTAATTTATAGGGCTGGGGCGGGTAGACTAGACTGCGGGAGGGCCAAATTTTAAGGCTCAAAGCAGAGGGTCAGGGGTGTGATCTTTACTACACATTCCCCTTTACACATCATGTCTTTACCACAAATATGCATGGTAAAGGCATGTGTGCGGAAGTCGCGGTTGTGGTTAAGATCACGTGGTTCAGGAATGCATTGTTGAGGCATGCACAGTTCCATCACATAACTGGAACACTAGATGATTACGCATTGTTTTAACCGCTTGTGATCCTCAAGACACCCTTGTCAATTATCCAGTACCTTTTACAACTTTTACAAGGTCGAAGAAGCCATCAATGTTGCTAGAGTCTGAAGAAATGATGGAGATTACAAAGCGGCAGCATATAATCCCCCAAAGGTTGTGGAGCCAGGTCCCTGGTTTTAGCTTTGTGTGATCTGCAGCACATTTCTTTGGTTTCCTTTAGTGTTGGGTAGAAAAGGCAAGGTGCTTGACTTAGTTTTCAAATGTGTATTCTAGTAGTCCTGTATCTGTTTTTAGATAAAAAATTTAGATTTAGCATTTCTGTATTTTCTAAATACTAGACTAAGGACTGGCAGTGCCCTTCCTGGAGGGTAACATGAAGTATCAGTATAAAGCATTTGTGGGCTGAGTATCCGGATGTGTTGAGTATATCATTTTGGGAGGTGTTTGTGCTATCCGTGTATTTTAACCAATATTGTTTCCTTTTAGCCTTGGTTCAGATGGCAAGTAATAACGTGACAACAAACTGAGCTCCCCCTTTACTCTCCTGCACTGGTATTATGCACTTTTATCAGTGATTGAGAAGCTACAACTGCCTTTCATCCAGACCCTTGCGAATACCAACCAAAGCAGTGCAAACCTACCCTAGAGCCAGAACATGAGGAAGTAGAGCAAGTGTGGCAGAACTGATGGCTTCAGTCAAACATGAAATTAATCACAAGCTTAGGTCACTCAGAATCTAGACATCGCATAATATTTATACTCTTAAAAGTGTATGATTCCAGTACTCTTGTGTGGTTTGAAATAACTGTCCAAACCTGTACAGATATTGTGCTAATTAAAATACCACTGTTTTGCCCTTTTTACATATTTGCAGGCACTGTTGAGTAACAGTGAAGTTGCGTTTGAAAACACATTTCTTAAGGTCAAGCTGTTATGTGAGACTACATATGGGTGCCAGACGAGTACTTTTTAAGTAACATTTTAGACATTTTAAGCTGGTTCTGTTTTAGATTAACTCAGTTTAGAACCACATTCAAGCAATGTATTGTGGGTGCTTCACACAGCATATGCTAAAAATTATTGAAGGTATATAAAACGAAGCACTAAATGCCTTTTACAAATGTCTTTATCTTTTAGATTTTTCTCTTAAAAAGAATGCCCTATTATATTGAACGACTGATAAAGTAGATTTGTTAAATATTTTTGAGGGTCAAAGAAGGATTTTTTTTCTTCAATGGCTCTGCGGTAATCCAAGTTGTTGGGAGGGCCTTTTTCAATAATGTAAGCATGTTCCCCGTTCTTAGAATATCAAATGTTGTCTTATTGTTTTTCATCTGTTGGCTAATATTTTTCCTAAAACTTAAATGTTATGATCTAAAACAGATTTTGACGATATCGTTCCTGGCTTGATAGGTCTAAATTTGCCACTACATTGAGTGTAATGGGTCTGCCTAAAGAGGTTTCAAGAAAAATGTGTCCCTAACATATAGGCATTCATAGAAATTCTGGAATACTTTGATGATCCAAGTATTTGCAATTGTTTCCTTTGGAACAAAATGTACTGTTGTGGTGTTTAGAGAATCAGTTCTTGTATCTCCTTCCAGGAGCATTAATTTCTGGACATTGGGCATCATAGTTAATGAAGGGAAAGTGAATTGGGGACACAGCATTACTAGTTGAAAAAGACCTTCGTTTATGCACAATATTCTACAAAGTGGTTTCAGTTGAATTGCCGAGTGAATCTTAGAAAGCTGTCATTGATTTGTTCTTTCTGTTTCTTCCAATCATTAGCACCCTTAAATGTTTTTAGGATAATGAACTGAAACTAAAAAAGTCAAATACTTAAAATAAAAACTGGCAAAATTGAATGCACTAAAAGCTACATGAGTTATACTTTGATTTCAGTGTGCTGCTCACAAATAGGGTAACTTATGACAATTTAACAACGTTGTTGGTACGAAACCTATCCTAAATACTCTAGAAAGTAGTTATTGGAGGATTGTATTATGTGCTTACAAATAGTCAAAATGTTGTTAATCAATTGTTCATGAATTTCTTAAATGAGCACTATTTCATCAATAGTGCTCTCTGCCTTTCGGAATGAAAATGGTGGTTGGTTTAAAAAAAAAAAAACCCTGACTTCACACGGCAGATTTAAAATCTACATTTACACAGCTCTTATTTTATGTATTCTGCCTATGTTTTTAAACCTATCTACTGAAACCCTTAATTGTTTCTTGCAATATTCACACAGTGGTGCTTCTTGACACCTTTTTTAATAAGAAACGTGGTGAACGTTAAACACCTAATCTATTGTTCTACTTCTTGATTTATTTGTATTCTTAAAATACTCCTTAAATTAAAGACTCTAGAGATGCAAACATTTTTGACTTTCCTAAATTCAGTGCTAACTGAAATATTAGGAGTGTTTGATGCATACCTTAGCTGTCATAAAATGAAGCTGCATTTTTATCATCAAATCATTTCTTGTGTTCACTCTGAAATGTTCATAATCACATTTTGTGTTGCCTTAGACAAACACCCTGCCAAGTAGTTCCCTCTCCTGCCCCATTAAGTGTAATTCACCCATCAGGGATACTAACCCTTACTTCCCCTTCACGAATACTGACACAAATACCCAGTTGCTTTTTTCCTGCTGTAGAATAAGCTGAAGATCTGCTGCTGCAGACCTGATTTATTTACCTCAGAATTAATTTTGATGTCTGTGCTGGCAACGCATAGAGCTATAGAGTGAGGAAATTAAACTTCATTGAATTAAATTATCCTATTAGAACTTGCATTATTCTCTAAAGCTTTAACTCTTGTAATCGGATTTGAAGGTGTGATTTATTAGAATAACTGTTTAGGCTTAGTCAATATACTACGAAGAAAGTCCCATTTCACTGGAGAAATAATTACATTTGTTGTAATGCTCATTGATGTGTGCCTAGGTAATCCATATGGTCCTGCGTTTCCCATAATTGATTTTAAATTCTGTAACCAGGTGATTTTCTAGTTTCTCCAATACGTTTGGGAGGGTATACTAATGTGCTGACAGACAAGATCTTCAAAAGGCTGAATAGTTACTGCCCTTCCTTACTGCCTAACATTGTAATATTGGCATGTGAGCTAAATGTTTTACAGGAAGAGTTAACAAACATGGTAAAGGGCAACATTGACTCATGAAAAGGTGATGGTGAGTTCAAATGTCGACCTGTTTTTTTTGTGTGGTCAGGTTATGGATGTTAGCAATGCAAATGTAGTCATTGTGAGTTATTACCAAATTTTGCTTAGGATCATCACCAGGAAGTGTCAGGAAACCTTATTAAACACTTTATCAGCCCATAATAAAGATAAAATGAAAGATACACTCCTACTCCACAAGATCAAGTCGGAGTCTTCATGGGGTGAGCACTTAAGGTTAACACTGAAAACCATTTAAAAACTAGAACAGAATCTTCCAAAAGAATGGAATTCGGAACTGCAATGATCCCAAGGTAGGGAGTAGGCATATCTGGGGAAGAGTTATAAATATGCTACAGTTGTATTGCAAAGATAACGATCATAGAGTGCTTTATCTTGTAGGTAGGAGAGAAATAAGCACTCCAAAGAGCCATCAGTCTGAGTGCCACTCTTCACATAACTGTGGAGATAAGAAAGTGGAATCAATCAAGGTGTCCTTTCCTCCCTAGGAACAGCCAATTGACGAACTTTCTAGCAAGGAAGAGGAGGCTGAGGAGGGTCAGGACCTTCAAAACCACCCTTTCGGAAGAAAGGATTAGCTGTAGCAAGGAAACCATATGCCTCACAGAGAGGCAGGTTTTTTCACAGACTTTGAGCAGTGGCCATACTAGACAGTAAGGTTTCAATAACTAGCCCACCTGAAGTTCAGACCCCGCTTTACCATGGAGGAGACGTATTATTGTGTATCAATAGATACTCCATGGATGGTCAAAGAACCGGATTTGATATATAGAGATCAGATACAAATTGAATTAGATACTGTTCGACCAATCCTGATCATTTTCTGGACTTGCATATTTGATTCCTATGTCATTATATTGCTGAGGTGTCTGCAATGGTGCACATCCTACAGGTGTATGACTGGCAATTAATGATAATGCAAGCTAAACAATATGTAATATAGTGTGAATTTTGGTTAAAAAAATAAAACATTCTACAACTGAAGAATATACAACTCATTTTCAGAAAGGAACGTATCCCTTTAAAATTGTATACCTGGGCCACGTCATCCGTTCCAGTCAGTAGCCTGGTATAAGTATATATTGGTAGCAGTAGACTCGTGCACACGATTCATGTGGGTATGGCCCCCAACGCCAGGCTATGGCTCGCATAGTCCTACAAGAACTCTTTGTTTTAATAGCAGTAGGTGACATTCATGAGTTTCATTCTGATCAGTGGCCAGCTTTTACCCCCAAGGCATTAGCAAAGGCACTTCCTATGGTAGAGATAGGTCTCCGGTTCTCGCATCCCCTTGAACCCAGCACACATGGGGTCATGAGCGAATGAACACCACTTTAAAACAAGCCTTGACTGCAAGGGTCTAAGACAGTGGTAGGCCTTGTGTCCATAACCTGCTGTTGTGCAAAGACCAATAATTAATATGCCAAAACTTGTACTATCGAACGGCCCCGTGAAATATGCTGTTCAAAGTCAAAATGTGTGTAGTAGACCGTCCAGGATGGGAGGATCTGCATGAACAATAGGTCTTGCACTGTGGCAGCATGCATAGCATATTAGGAGTCTTTCTATTAACTCCAACGCCGTACCCTGTAGCTGGCTGGTTTCTGAAAATTAGTGAGCTCCTGGTAGAAATATTGGGATTTATTTTAAGAATTAGGCCCAACCTATTGACATGTGCTGGTGGTTGGAACCAAAGGAACTGTTATGGTTATATTGCTACAGTTGCTCAAAGAAAAAGCACAAATTTGGTGTCTAGGAGTGGGCGTAACGTGTGATTTTTGTGAAGTGTAATTGACTCAATTCCATGAAATTATGCAAAATGCATCGCTCACTCAAATTACTTAAATGGTCCATTCGGGTAAAAATTCAACTTGAAAATGTAATTTTGAAATTCTTTCCGGTTGCTCGCGTTCAAGACACTAGCGCTCTCATTCAGATTTGTAGTTTTGTGCACAAAAAGCTTGGGTAAAAAAAATCTACCTGAAATGTTTTTTGACCTCCCACATTAAAGGAACTGCTGCTCATGTTCAAAATCTGCCTGTTCGTATTTGGATTTGTAGTTTCGCACTCGGAAATTACCCGAATAGCCCGCTCGGGTAAAACCTGTACCTGGAATGCTGTTTGCATTAAAAAATAACCCGAACTGCACATCTCTCACTGAAATTTCTCCCTGCAACTATTCAATGTGGTGGTATGGCATAATCTTGGCAATTTTGTGTAAATTTTGTTGCACAAAATGACACCAATTACTCCAAGTGTTCACAATTTCATCCAGGCATACTGGTGTCTGTTGCCTCAGTAAACTGTATTATGTAGCCCACCCTGTACACAAGACCAGAGCAACTTTCGTAGACACCATTAACTATGCAGCTGACAACTGTTGGAAAATGTGCCCCTGTCAGCTTAACCTAATAGAATTGAAGAATAGTCTTCCAAAGTGCAGAACACCATGCGTTAAATATTGAAAAACTGATGATAACGGGACATAACCATCTGAACCACCTCTGCCACAATTTGAAAGTGATTTTGTGACATTTTTTAATGTTCCTCTATTTCTGTATCTCTATATTAGAATGTAGAACTGTCAGACTAAAGCTGCTCTAAATGACTTGATGTTTAGAAAGTCATCTTTGTCAAAGAAAAGACTGTAATCTAAAGTCTTCTTTGCAAAATCGATGTAACAAATTTAATGTAGCATGAAATGAGACCATCTCATGCTTACGTTAACATCTGTGTCACTGATTTTGTTGATAGTTTTTTCTCGTGTGGTTGGTGTTCCAGAGTTTGAGACTCCGGTTGCATCACTTAAAATGCTGAACAACCTAAACGAAATGCATAGTTACTAGAACAATGTCTCAAAGAAGAATAGCTGCAAGATTATTTAACTGAGACGTATTAGATTATTAAATACTATCGCCACCAGAGGTTTACAGGTACCACACAATCCATCTTGATTTGGATGACATCTTGCAAAGTCCCCTTGCCAGTGAATGGGACCGACACAGTGAAAGATTTGGTCATGGAATAGACCTGTGTTTCCTTGTGCAACGCTGAACATGATCTCACTATAGAAAATTACAATCAGATCTTCTGTTACAACAGGTATGCTAACTGATATCTAAATGTATCGAAAGAACCCGAACAAAAACGCCAACGAATTCCGAGCACTGGTATTGAGTAATAAACCAGAGTTTAAAGCAAAACTCCCTTATTTTAAATTTCCATTGACATTTTATAGTGATTCTAAAACACAATTTTCTAATTAGAATGTAACAACCCGTACTTGTGTGTTTTTCTAGACACCGGGCCGTCTATTTGAGCTTTATGGTTTAAATGTTTTTATTGCATTTTCAACATAGGCTCAAGTGCGAACCCTTGCCGGGCCGGTCCACATCGTTTCTCACGTGGGTAGCATGTACCGGAGCTGCTCAATACTGTGCTATGACCACGCTCCTTGCATACATAGCACATAACATAACTTATCCCCCCCAAAAGAAAGGGAAACCCCCACCCTTCCCCCATCCCCCCCGTGCTCCACGTCATTCCTAACCCCTCGTTGCGCTGCTAGTGCCCTCCTTCTTCCGAGGTTTCCGCAATGCGCAGCAGTCTCAGATATCTGGGACAGGTGACTTCCCTAAATTCAGCGGCCAGGATCGACAGGAAGGGCCGCCATAACTCTCCAAATCTCTCCCCCTCCCACGTCATGGTCAGTGCTAGTTTTTCCATACCCAAGACATACCATAAACGATACAACCACCCTGTAAAAGCCAGCCCCTGAGGAGTACCCCAGTGGCTGAGGATGTTTTGGATAGCAGACCCTAGTGCAATAGTCATCAGGCGACCCCCTACGTGACCGTAACGGGTACGTCAATGGGTTGGGCAAACCAAGGAGTACATATGCCGGGAAACGCGGTATCTCCGTCGCAAAATGCCTATCAATTTCATCTAACACTTGCTGCCAGTAAGAACTGAGATGGGTACATTCCCACAAGATATGGGTGAGACTGCCTACCACCCCACAACCCCTCCAGCACCGTGCCTCCCACGCCCGATCCATCTGATGCAAGCGCTCCGGGGTGTAATACCAGTACGTCACAAACTTAGTGAGTCTCCGTGAGCCCCATATGAGCCCCATATGGTATGCAGAGTGTCTTGCCCTATAATATATATCCTCCCACTCCTTATGGCTCAATGTTCTCCCCAATTCTCTGTCCCATCTATTCCTGCTAGAGTTATAGGAGTGCTTATATATGATCTGCAATTGCTTATAAAGGTCAGAAATGAGGTGTTTATCCGTCGTGCGTGTGATGAGCCACCGCTCATAGGAGGAGAGGCGCCGCTCCGCCCCAGAGCGAACTTGTGGCTGAAGCGCCAGTGTCTTACTTGCATATATCGCAGTCTCTCCGTCTCCTGCAACCCAAAGTCCTCCCGCAGCTGCGTAAATGAATGTACCCCTCCCTCCCATAAATATGGCAAAGGGACCGGCAACCTGCCTCCTTCCATCCCGCAAAGGTGGTTTCTTCCAGACCGGGGGTGAAGTCGGGATTGCCCATCAGCGGGGTAAGCGGAGACGGAAAGGTGGTCAATTCGTGTAGAAGATTGGTGGCATCCCAAACCTCAAGCGGGACCCGCGTGATATAAGAGGCATATAGATTCAGGGGCCTGTGGGGTTTGCGTAAAAAGGGTATCTCCTGCAGAGGGCGCGCTGCTATAGCCTGGTCCTGGAACAGCCAATGTTTCTCCGATTCCCATTTACTCCATTCTGCCAAATATCTCAATTGGGCAGCTTGGAAATAGTCGTAAGTCCGGAACTCCAAGGCCCCCCGCCTCCAGGCTCAGCATCGTAAGTGCCCGCCGCATGCGTGGCCTCCGCCCCTTCCAGACAAAGCGGGACAACTCCGACTGCATTGCATTGATCCATCCCGTCGGTGGCGGGAAGGGATAGCACGAAAGAGATACAGAATCTGCGGAAGGACGGTCATCTTTACTGCTGCGATCCTACCCAACCAAGAAAGGGGGCAGTGCCGCCACCGTTCAAGCTGACGACGAATTCTGTCGCGCAGTAGGGTATAATTCAGGTCGACCACAGCGGGCAGCGATGGGGCCAGTTGAATCCCCAGGTATGAGATTGCAGTAACCGACCAGCCAATGGGAAGGCAGGTCTGCAGCTTCGCTCGAGTAGAGCTAGATAACGATAAGTCCAAGGCCATGGACTTCTCTGCATTCACCTTAAACCCGGCCGCTCGAGCAAACCCATCCAGCTCCACCCAGGATGCCGGGAGAGCAGACAGTGGGTCAGACAACGACAACAGGACATCATCCGCGTATAAACTTATCGTGTGGACATAACCCCCGAACCTAATCCCCGTGACCTCAGGGTTCTGTCGCAGCCTCTGCGCCAAGGGCTCCATATAGAGGGCAAAAAGGAGAGGGGACAGAGGACACCCCTGCCTCGTGCTTCTCTCAATTCAGAATCTGTAGGACGTGAAGCCATTCACTCTGACGACCGCGGTGGGAGACTTATATCAATAGAGGATGTGCGTGCGGAACCGTGCACCCAGACCCGCCCTCTCCAACACCTGTTCCAGGAATGGCCAGTGGACGCGGTCAAACGCTTTTTCAGCGTCAATGGCCAACATCATAAATTCCCCAGGGACCCGAGTAGCCTTTTCAATAAGATGCAAAATCCGTTTCGTGCTGTCTGCCGTTTGGCGTTCGGGGATAAAGCCCGCCTGGTCTGGGTCTACGAGGAGTGGCATCTGGGGGCCGAGGCGGGCAGCTAGAATCCCGGTATATAATTTCAAATCCACGTTAAGGAGGGATATTGGACGGTAAGATCCGCAGCGCGAACTGTCTTTCCCAGGCTTTGGGATGACCGCAATCGAGGCCTCCAGGAGGTCGCCGGGAATAGCTCCCTGTGCTACGAAAGAGTTAAACAGCTGGGTGAGGATCGGGGCCAGCTGGGGGCAAAATTTCTTGTAAAAGATGGCTGAGAAGCCGTTGGGGCCCGGGGCCTTACCAACCTTGAGACGAGAAATGGCGGCTACGACCTCCTCAAGCTGAATATTTCTATCTAAATGATCAGCTTGCGCCTTAGAGAGGACCGGTAGAGTAACCGAGTCTAGAAAAGCCGTTCCGTCCTGACAGTCTAGGGGGGCCTCTGCATATAGAGTCTCGTAGAACTCCCGAAATGCGTCCGCGATGTCCCTGTCCTCCGTCGCCTCCACCCCATCCGCCCGAGCGATCATCCTGACTCCCTGTCGCTGACGAGTCTCCCGGAGCTTGTGGGCTAAAAGGCGGCCGCATTTGTCCCCCCCCCTGCATAATAGGCATGGCGTAACCGTAGCGCCGCAAACTCTGCCCTATCCTGGTCAAGTGCCGTTAGCTGGTGGCGAGCAGCCTTAAGCTGCCGCCAAACTCTCGGAGCTCCCGTCCGCTGATGTATCCGCTCCAATTCCCTGACTTGCTGCGAAAGCTCACTCCGTTTGCTCTCCCGCTCCCTATTGTCCGCCACCGAGATGGAGATGAACTCTCCCCGCAGTACTGCCTTCAATGCCGACCACTGCGTGGCAGGTGTGGTGTCAGTGTTGTCATTGTGTTTGAGGAAATCCTGAATCTGATTGTGGATTTTTTGGAGCACCGCCTCCCGGTGCAGAAGGGCATCCCGTAGACGCCAAACCCTAGCTGGCCGCGACATCACGGTCTCCGGAGCGTGGTCCGACAAAGATGCTGTGCCTATCTCCACTGCCTATCTCCACTGCCGTAGAGATCGCCCTCACCGATGAGGATACTAGGAAGTGGTCTAGCCTAGCCTGGCGTAGGTCTTATGCACGTTAGAATAAAAGGTGTATTCCCTGTCCCGCGGTATGCCGACTACGCCATAAATCGCAGAACCCCAGCTCCTGCAGGAGCCCCTCTTTAGAGATAGCCCCAGTCTGGTGAGAGCGCTGGCCAGATCGGTCCAGGGCATTATCAAAAACCAAATTAAGATCCCCTCCGATGACAACATTGCGGTCGGGTGTAGCCGTGGCCTCCAGAATAGCCGCCCTCAGAAATCGCTCAGCCCCCTCGTTCGGAGCATACAAGGAACCAATCGTGAACGACGCTCCCCCGAGAGCAAAGCGGTATATCAATAATCGTCCCCTGACCTCCGCTAGCTTGTGCAAAACGTCCCCCCGGAATCGCTGCGCTACCAGGATCGCCACCCCCGCTGTTTTGGCTGGACCCGAGGAGAACAACTGTGTGGGGAACTTCCGGGACCGAAGCCGGTGACAGTCCCGCCCCAGTAGATGGGTTTCCTGCAACAAACAGAGATCCGCGTGGAGTTTTCTAAGCAAGATAAGACAGCCCGTCGTTTAACGGGATTGTTAAGACCCTGAACATTCAGGGTCAATATCTTAAGTGTGGTGGGTGGCATGATGTGTTTCCCCTGAACTACTCTGCCCCTGTGTGATGTCCCGTGTGGAGGCGTCCGGGCCGCTGTGGTGTGTCCCTGTCAGTGCCATAAGGGCACTAATGAGCACTCTCCCCGTGAAGGAATGGTAGACGTGGAGCACCGCCCCTCCCCCCTCCCCGAAACTCCAAACCCAAAAAACACAACCTCATAATAACTTAGAACAAAAGGTCCATCATTCGTCAATGATCGGTAATATGACATTGGGCACTACCCACCAAAAAGTGGAAAGAAGCCCTCCCTCCCGCCCAGGTCTGGATTCCCTAAGCAGAGTTACTAAGATACCTTGCTTAATCAGTTCAGCCAGTGTTTGTACCCGAAAGGTCCGAGGAGACAGCCTCCAGCGGCGACAGGCGGCCCCTCGATATCTCTGCTGCCGGCGGCTTCTTGGGCCGGCGTTTACACCCCTGTTGACGCCAGCGAGGCCCAGAGTTCTCCGCCCCCACTGTGGGGGATTCCTCCGCTCCCGCCTCATCCGGGGGGTCCACCCCCAACAACTTGCAGACTTCCGACAGTGAGCGCAGCTGGTATAGTTTGTCCTCCTTCCGAAACACCAGGCGAAAGGGGTGACCCCAGCTGTAGGGGTTGTTGTTCTGCTGAAGGTGTGTCGTAACGGGCCTAAAGAGACGCCGCTTCTGCAGCGTGAGGGCGGACAGATCTTGATACAACACCGGGCTGTGGCCCTGAAACTGCAAGGGGTGCATCTTCCTTGCTCTTTGCATTATCAGCTCCTTGGTGCGGTAATCTTGCAAGCACACCAGAATGTCTGATGGGGGGGGACGACGGAGCCGTGGGGGGTCCCGCCCTGTAGGCCCGATCTATCACCAACTCCGCATCTAGAGGGCGCTCCAGAATGTGATTAAAGAGCTCCCTCACGTAGGTAAACAGATCTTTCGAGGTATAGTCCATCCGCACCCCCCGAACCCGGATGTTGTGGCGACGGGAGCGGTTTTCAAGATTCTCAAGATGGCCCTGCAGGTCCACTTGCTGATCGTGCAGTCGAATGATCTCCTGCTGCAATGTCGCGACTTCCTCGTCTCTCCCATCACTCTTGCCCTCCAGCTCCGCGACCCTCTCACCGATGCCGTCCACATCTCGGCGGACCTCCTTGAGTTCCGACTGGAACTCCTGCTTGAAGGATTGTATGTCCTCCCGCAGCGCGGCGAACATAGACTCCATGAAGGCTTTAGTGATGGACTCTGACCCTCCGCCTTCAGGGCCTGTCCCCCCCGCGCCCCCTTGATCCGAGGCAACGGGCATCTTCCTGTCCAAACCCCTGGAAAATAGGTCCTTAATGGTTTTGTCCTGCCTCTTCCTCTGGTTGGACATCACCCCGCTCTCCAAGCCCCCGGGCTAGCTTGTGGGGATCCCCGGCCCCCTCCGCCGGGGAGCCGCTCTCCGACGAGCCTCCGCGCCCCAAGACTCACCACCGCCACCACCAGCTCCTTCAGCGGCCAGCGTGGACCTCCAGCGTCCCAATGTTCACCAGCTGCTCTTCTGTTCCCACTCTGTCTGCCAGCTCACTCCGGCGACAGTCGTCGCGGGCCTCGCCCCCCACGTGTGGCGACCTTCTCCTCACCAACGCCCTCAACGGCCGGCAGGGTCCTCCAACTCTGCAGCGCCCTCCTAGTGCTCCTCCAACCCAGCTCGATCCTTCTGCGCTCTCCGGTCGCCGCTGTCGCGGTCCTGACCCCCGGCACTCAGCGTCCGTCTTGTTGGTCTGGCTCGGGGCTCTATTCGCCCCTCATGCTCCCTGGCACGTAGGCTGCGCTCTCCCTAGTGTGGCAGATATCCGGCTCAGCACCACCGCACCGACTGGCCCCAGCAGCCAATGTTTCCTGCTAGCCTCGACCCAACTCCAGCCAGTCACTCCGGCGTCCGGGGGGGGCCGCCGCACACCGCCTGCGACTACTAGTGACCCAGCCCCTACCCAGCGCCTCCAAGACCGCTCCACCAGGCCTCCTGCTGCCGCTCGCGGCGTCCCGGACCAACCTTCCACCAGCGCAGAGCTCCGACAGTGAGGACCCAGCGACAATCTCCAGGTGCAGCGGACCTCCAGACCTCCAGCCCCAGACTCCTAGGCAATCACCAACCCCAGATCTGGACGCCGCCTCTAGCAGGGGGAATGTGCGCAGCCGACCCCAATCTCCATGGACGCCGATGGACCGGTGCGACTCGCCCTCCTGGGCTGCCCCTCGGCTCACTGCTCCTCACTTCCGTTGCTGCCACCGCACGGTGGCGTGGGGGGGGGGAGGACACGCGCAGCTCCAAGCTCTCCCGGGCCCGACCCCGCTACTGCTCAAGACCCAGGCCCCCGATCCCACTGACTCGCCTCGGGTGTCACTCCCGGCCGTCCAAGATGGCGGACCGGTCTCTGATGCAGCAGCGGCTCCACCACGCCGGTCCCCGGGACTCTCACTTCCGTCCAGGCGGCCCTCCTGAGTATGCGGGTGGCCGCCGCCCTGGGGGCCAGTAATCTCCGCAGCCGCTCCTCCGTCCTCCAGTAGCCCCTCCGGGACCAGACTCGTCCGCGCGGCTTCAGCGCCTCCGCACGCCGCCTCTCTCCCCTTGCTCCCGAAGCCGCTCACGGCTGCCAAATTCGGCTCCGCTTCCAGCAATCTCGTTCCCGGGACTCTGGGGATGCCACTCGGGTATCCTGAATGCTGATAACGACCTTGCGGCCGGTGCTAGATCCGACCTCGGCGGGAGCTCCGGAGCAGGATGACTGCTCACTCCGCCATCTTGGCTCCGCCCCCCTATTTGAGCATTAGATGAATATATTCAAAGCATATTAGGTTCGAAATGTAGTCATACCAGTAAAGTTGATACGGGGATAAAAAAAGTGGATACAAGTTACCATGTTATTTTCTACATTACTTTACGTTTTAAATTATTCTATTTAACAAGTAATGTTGCATTTTTAATCAATTAAAACACATGACGGCTAAAGAAAATGATCTCTCGCCTCATACTGAAAGTGGGAAAGATCATCGAATGAACTTGAGAAGCAGGCATTAATTGCTAATGGAACTTTCAAAAATGCCTTCTAAATCTTAAAGAACACATGTTCGGGTTTGCGAACAATTGATAGCTTTGCTAAATGAATAGCATAATTGGCAAGTAGAGCATACCCTAGATCTAACCGTGCAGATTGGCTACTTAATTATGGATTTAACACATAATCCATCTGCTGCATAATTTGCAGCTGTTAACATACTGATTTGTAGGTCAAATAGATCAAAAGTTACTAAAAATGCAACAACACATGTTGCGGTGCAGTGGAGTATCCTTCACAGTGGTTGATTTTGTCCCTTTTTATTTGTGTTTGGGTGTTAAACTGGCACTAATGATGTGAAATCTTTGCCCAGACAATGTTAATGTGTAAACATGTCAAAATAATCAAATACCATCACAAAACATGCTGCATTGCGCCTTGTAATTTGCGTTTTCTTGCAGAACAATTTAGCCAACCTTACTGCATATTTGGTCCTCTGCTGCATAAAGAACACTTGAATGCCTGCTTTTCTTAAAGGCCCAAAAAGAAAAGAATAAAGAATTATTGGATTGCTGCAGAAGCTCTTTATAAGACTAGGAGAAATACACAGAAAAAAGTCAGTGAACATTTTGAAAATTATAGATGCCAACAAGAACAGTTTATCTGGCGGGGAGACCCAAATCATGCTGCGTGGTTGACTAAATTATGCGGCATAATGCAGCACTTTTTGCAATAGCATCACTTAATTATTTTTTCGTTTTTAAACGTCAAGACTCTGGGTTAAGGTTTCACCTCAGTAGCCAGTTTATCACCCAACTACAATAATAGACAACAGAAAGGTGACCGGTCCACCTATGTGAAGGGCCTTCCACTGCATGACAACACTTGTTTCTGCGTTTTTAGTAACGTTTGGTATGTTTGACCTAGAAAAAATATTTTTGGGGGGTTAAAATCGGCAGATTATGCAGCAGATGATGCATTATGTGTCAAATGAGGCAAAGCCCTAGTTACGTGCAAAACTTCACAGCCGAAAAACTGCATAATTCTAGTGTCCTTGTTTTAAATTTATATTTACTTTGCAGACCTCCTTTCCAGGATCCAGTGGAGAAGTAGGCATTATTACATTGTACACCATATGAAAAATCCAGTATTGGTTAATAAATTGACTTATTACTATACTCATTAATGCGCTACAATTTGAAGGATGTCTTGTGAAAACAAACATTTGGATGGTACACACAATTCAAAAGCTTGTTCCTGAAATATACCTGGAAAATGTCAGTCTATTTGCCTAGCAATCTTTATTCTTAATTGCAAACTACTGCTCATTCAAAACTTGACTTGTATGTAGTGTGATAATTTGACTGCAGGCCTGAGGTAGCGGTTATAAGTACATACCTTGGCATAAAATAATTGGGAAATTACTAGTCATTCAAACAACAACTAGACTATTTTGTTACATCTAGTAAGGTTGTGTAATTTAAAATGCTTTTCGGTTTTTCAATGTTAATCTTATTCTATATGGCTACTGAGATTCATTTACTAATTATCATTATTCTGATGCATACATTTTATATACTGATTATACATAATCTTTTATCTTAAAATACAAACAGCTGTGTTGGTCTACTATTTCTAGCGTCTGAGGTGAGGGTTCAGACATCTCAAACTAACCCCTGCGAATAATAGTTTCTCTGTCTGAGATCTGACTCTTAACAATGAATCTAGATGAGCCTAACTCTTCATAAGGAAGCGTGAGACACCCGGTGTGTTCTCCTCTTCCCCCCTCCCCCCCCCACCCCACCCCACCTCCTAAAGGGATGTGATGCACATTTCCCTTGACGATAAGGAGATCTAACCAGGTATTCTCCTGCTCCCTCAAATGGGGATGTTCACAACAGCACTTTTAGATTACTTTGGCCAGTTCTAAAATGATGTCACAGCACGAGATTTTTACCTGTGCTGAAACAATTCAGTTATAAGCAATGCCATTAAGAAGCTTTCTGTTTTTAAGGTGCTTTGTGAGTGTATTTTGCTTTGCAAATTTTCACTTTCCTAAGTACTTGACAATAAAGTGAAATGTTTAATCAAATGTAAAGGCTTTCATCGGTTGCTTTTTAGTGGCTCATGCCTTTTTGGTCTGCACTAACAAAAATATTCATGGTACTACTTTTTGGCTTGATTTATTTTTCTTCTCCTTTGTGCATTGTTGCTTCTGACGTTAACTGATTTATAAATGTAACATTTTAGAAGGCATGATTTGACTTTAATGTATGTCCAGCCATTTCACTAAGCAGTTTTGTAGGCGTTTAATGTTGGTTTTCTTTATTGCCATCGTGGTTAAAGTTTGGATGCAACCTGTACATTGTCATGTTTAACTCTCGTCTGTCTTGATGAATAGTCAGTTATTATTTCAAAGATGCTTTTTTAGAAAGATGCCATTTATACTGAGTAGTGTTGCTATTTGTGTTACATTGAAGTCTGTTAGGATTGTTTTGTCCACTTGACATGGTTGGGAAGTAGGACTGTAGTTGATGGTGGGAACCTCCATGATTTCATTTTGTTGACATCCTACTTTAAAAGTTAAGTCCCTAGGTCCCCAAACACAGCAAGCCCTACTCAGTACAACTCCAATTAACACTGATTTCTCCCGCCCCACTCAAATCAGTAACTTAAAAAAAATCCCAACCACCTTTGTGACCAATTTGAAATACATTAACAGTGCTGAAATGTATTGCTCTTTATGAACCTGATTGGTAATTGAACAAAGAATAATAAAGAACAGACATCAATCATTACTGTTTTACTTCTCGTGCCCCACTCGCCAAACCCTGATCTATTTTCTCCTTTGTAATTGTAAAAATATTTGTTGAGCGCGGTTGCTGCCCGTAGGCGTCCAAGCGCTGAGTTGAAGCAGAGAGGTGACGGGAAGAGGAGTTAGGGAACATAGGATTTGGCTAACAGTAGTGTCTTTAAGCTTTTCCGGAATGAGAGCAGGTTTGGGTTGGACCGGAGTGAGAGGGGGAGAGCATTCCAGAGCCTGGCGGTATTCAAAGAGAACAGCCTACCCCCAGACCTGGCTCGCTTCACTCTGGGAACAACAGCAAGGAAAGCCTCCGTCGACCGAAGGTTCCTGTTAGGGTGGTAGGGGATGACAAGGTCGTTGTTAATGGCTGGGCCCGTTTTCCAGAAGGCGCGGTGCGCCATGCACAGCGCCTTGAAAGCCACTCTCTGCCTCACTGGTAACCTTTTTAGAGCAGGTCTGGCTGACTGGGAGCGCGGGATCTGTAACAGGGTACGTGCTGCACAGTTTTGTACAACCTGCAGTTTCCGGAGGGTCATCTCAGGTGCCCCCACGTATAGGGCATTGTTCGAGTCCAGGCGAGACTGGATGAGACCTTGTACCGCCACCTTTTTGGCCTCTAGAGGAAGTAGCGGGAGGACCTTCCTCAGGATTCTGAGTAGGCCAAAGCATGTGGCGGACAGTTTAGTGGCCTGGGTGGAGAAGGAGAGTTTGTTGTCCAGCCACACTCCCAGGCTCTTAACACTCTCCTTAGGGGTGGGGGAGGGCCCAGTGCACAGGGCCACAAGGAGGTGAAAGGCACAGGAGAGGCTGGGCCTAGGAGCATGAGCTCCGTCTTTTCTCCGTTTAGCTTTAGGGAGGAGTTGGTCATCCATCCCTTGACGTCCTCTAAGCATTTTAGCAGATCTGCCGGGGATTGCCTGTTGTTCTCAGTGGCCAGCGAGACCACAAGCTGGGTGTCGTCGGCGTACGACACGATTTTAATGCCGTACGGTTCGACAACACCCGCCAGCGGCCTCATGTACACGTTGAACAATACAGGGCTCAGGGAGGAGCCCTGCAGTACTCCGCAGCTCAGAGGTTTGCTAGAGGACACTGTCTCTCCGTCGAAGATCTGAAAAGATCTCTCAGACAGAAAGGAGTCAAACCACCTTAATGCGTCACCTGAAACTCCGATGTCATAGAGACGGTCCAGCAAGGTGGTATAGCTGACCGTATCAAAGGCGGCACTTAGATCAAGGAGGATCACTGCCACTGATCCTCCCTGGTCCAGTACCCTTCGAGTTTCTTCGGTGACCGCTAATAAGGCGGTTTCCGTGCCATGCTTCGGTCTGAAGCCTGTCTGGGATGTGTGTAATAGAGAGTGGTCCTCTAGGAACTGGACCAGCTGCGCGTTTATATACTTCTCTAACACCTTGCTAGCCCAAGGGAGAAGTGAGATGGGGCGGTAGCTGGAGTGGTCATCTGGGTCTAGGCTGGGTTTCTTCAACAGCGCCCGCACCATGGCTTGCTTCCAGGCTGTGGGGACAGAGCATGCGGATATGGACGTGTTTAGAAGTTCCAGGATTACAGGCAGGGTGGCTTTGCTTGCCTGCATCAGGACTTCTGGAGGAGCAGGATCACAAGGAGAGCCCGACTTGACTTGTCGTGCCACTTTGCTTAAGGTGTCGAGGTCCAAAGGAGGGAAGTGCTCGAGGGAAGGCTGTTCTGGGTGAAGAGGCGGTCTAGGGGGGAATGGATTAATCATATCCGGGGTTGTGGCTGCTGTTGGGAAGGTAGAGTAAATTTTTAAAACTTTATTGTGAAAGAAATCCGCAAGCTCATTGCATTGGTCCTGGGTTTTGTTAGGAGGGGGTGCCGTGTTGGCACTGGTACATTGCTTTATTATGGAAAATTTCCTTAGGCTTTGATTTCGCTTCTAGTATTTTCTCAGAGTAGTGGGTTGCCTGGGCCGTTCTGATCCCTTCTCTGTAGGCTTTGATCGCCTCTTTGTAGGAAGCCTTTTTATCTGGGAGAAAGTCTAAACGCCAGGCTCTCTCTCGTTGCCTGCAAAGGCGTTTTAGCTCTCTTAGAGAGTCGGAGAACCAGGGGGCTGATTTCTGTAATCTCTTCGAGGAGGATCTGCGAAGCGGGAGGATCGAATCTAGCGAGTGAGTGATCCAACCTACATAGTTGCCGTTTGCCACATTGGGGTCTAGGCAGGGTGGCGGGCGGGTGGAGTCCAGGTTATGCAGCCAGGGCTCCAATGGGAGCCTTGTCCAGTTCCTCCTAGTGGTGACTTGGGGAGGTAACTGGGAGGTTTTGTGTGTAACCCAGGTAAGCGGGACCAAAAAATGGTCTGACCATGGAAGGGGGATGGGTTGATCAACAGTTAGATCCAGGCAGTTACTAAATATAGGGTCAAGTAAATTGCCTTTTTCATGGGTCGGGGCTGATACCAGTTGGGACAATAGAAGAGCTTCCAGATCATCTAGTAACTCCTTAGCAATGTGGTCTGAGGGGGAATTGAAATGGAGATTAAGGTCCCCTAGGACCGTGTGGTTGGCAGAAGATAGAATTCTTTCCGCTATGATTTCTGGAAGAGACCTATGGAACACTTTTACAGGCTCAGGGGGGCGGTAGATCAGGGTGCCGGAAAAAGAGCTATTTGCGTTGAACTCTATGCAGAATGCTACACTCTCGCACTCAGGGATAGTTTCTGCTGTAGTACGGCATCGGTACTGGTTTTTCAATATGATCGCCAGACCTCCGCCTCTCCCTACCGGTCTATCCAGTCTAAGGATATAGTAACCTACGGGTAAGGCTAGAACCACGTCTGGCTCAGAGTGAGCAGTGAGCCATGTTTCTGTCAGGAAAACCGCGTCTGGCTTTTTCTCCTCGAGCAGCATGGCAATCTGTGTGCTATGTTTTGGTAAAGAGTGGCAGTTTAGCGCATACATGCGGTAAGTTTGTGCCGAGGCCGACGGGGATTTGCGGAAGGAATGTTTGCACCCCGAACAGCGGGCGGGAAGCTCTGTGGGAGCATAGATATGGGTGCACTGGGGAGCGGCAGTCCTACCTATGCTGTATATGGCCGCTGAGCTGTAGGTCCTGCTCTGGGTAGGGTGGGAGCCAGGGTTTGTGGCCCCGGGCCCCGGCTGGTCGCGGACGGGCGCAGATGGGCTTGCCTTTGGCGCGCCTTCGGCGCCCCGCCGGCGCGCCCGCTGCGCCCGTCCGCTGCGCCTCCGGAACCAGCACATCCTTAAATGACGGAAATGGGGGGTGTGGCCTGTTCCAATGGGCGTGGCCCTGGTGTCCCGGTGATTCACCTGCGACCCGCTGCAGCACCTGACTCGGCTGCGCGGGGAGGGAGTCACGTGGGGAGCCAAGAGATCGACTCTAGTTGTTATTTTAAAACACAGTATCACAGTTTTTAAAAAACACAGTATCACAATTACAATTTTAAAGTAGTCTTAAAAAAGTTCTGCTCTCGGCTTTCCGCCTCAAGAGCTCTGCTTACAACAAGCGCAAGCGAGGAATGGCGCGCTTTTGTAGTAGAGGGGGGCGTGGCCTGTTCCAATGGGCGTGGCCCTGGTGTCCCGGTGATTCACCTGCGACCCGCTGCAGCACCTGACTCGGCTGCGCGGGGAGGGAGTCACGTGGGGAGCCAAGAGATCGACTCTAGTTGTTATTTAAAAACACAGTATCACAGTTTTTAAAAAACACAGTATCACAATTACAATTTTAAAGTAGTCTTAAAGTTCTGCTCTCGGCTTTCCGCCTCAAGAGCTCTGCTTACAACAAGCGCAAGCGAGGAATGGCGCGCTTTTGTAGTAGAGGGGGGCGTGGCCTGTTCCAATGGGCGTGGCCCTGGTGTCCCGGTGATTCACCTGCGACCCGCTGCAGCACCTGACTCGGCTGCGCGGGGAGGGAGTCACGTGGGGAGCCAAGAGATCGACTCTAGTTGTTATTTAAAAACACAGTATCACAGTTTTTAAAAAACACAGTATCACAATTACAATTTTAAAGTAGTCTTAAAGTTCTGCTCTCGGCTTTCCGCCTCGAGCTCTGCTTACAACAAGCGCAAGCGAGGAATGGCGCGCTTTTGTAGTAGAGGGGGGCGTGGCCTGTTCCAATGGGCGTGGCCCTGGTGTCCCGGTGATTCACCTGCGACCCGCTGCAGCACCTGACTCGGCTGCGCGGGGAGGGAGTCACGTGGGGAGCCAAGAGATCGACTCTAGTTGTTATTTAAAAACGCAGTATCACAGTTTTTAAAAAACACAGTATCACAATTACAATTTTAAAGTAGTCTTAAAAAAGTTCTGCTCTCGGCTTTCCGCCTCAAGAGCTCTGCTTACGAGTGGGGTAAAGACCAGCACCTGGTCTAATAGTGGACAACCCCTGAAAAGGGGGATGACAAATGAAAAACTAAGTAGTTCGTTTCATCCTAGTGACACGAGAAGTGGATCTCTAGACATCGAAATATTGGGTATACAAATGTGTATTTCCAAGGACTGCTGAACCTTCGGTTTCCTTTCTTTCGAGCCATGTACAATGTAATCCCTGCCCCATGTCACCTGCCTTTCTGCCTGCTATTAATGCAGGTGATTTGTGCTTCAAGCGTTTTCCCTTGAATACATTTTTTGTTTTGTTAACTTTTTTAGATGGACCCCCTCGTTTAAAAGCAAGATCTTTTCATCTCAGGCAGGTTGCAATTTCTTTCAAGTTGAATACATTTTTTCCAAAACCCTTTAAACGATTTATTGAAGTAATGAATTTGGTTCCCTTTTAAGGTCCTGTCTAGGCTCTATATATTTATTGGATGTGTCTGGCGTTGGCCCTTTTTAGGTCTTGCAGACCTGCGTTGCAGCGCATGCGCTCTGCGAGGCTTCTTGTGATCCATTTACTTTCAGAAGTGCAGTGTAGGCTCCGCCCCTTGTTTCTATCAGTTTGCGTCATCCTCCATGCTAAACGCTGGCTTCACATTGTTAAGTGAGGCTGTTTAGTCCCTTCTGGTTACCACCCTGTCCAGTTTTAGCCCTGCCCACCTGGACTGGATCTTTTACTGGCGGCGTGACACGGTCTGTTTTATAATTATTGGGTAGGCACTGTTTTTTAGCATTACTGTGATGTACTGTCATGCGTTTACCATTGTGTGGTGTTTAACTAATAATAATCATTAAAAGTTTATTGCGGCATGGGGCTTAGGCCGATACGTACGCACTAAAGCAGCCGCGTGCCCGAAATGTATATATATTTTTTCCATTCGGCTTTGCAGATGCTTAAACGGCGCGCGTTTTTTTTGTAAGTGCTGCGACGTCGTGATTTACCTTTAAATATATATATTTTTTAATGTGACCGACCACTGCAGACTGGGCGTGTGACAGCGCGTGGTGTCTTAAGTCACACGGTCCTTTCCTGTTATTTGCAGCTCTGGCTGGCTGCCAGTTGTTTCTGTGTTCGGCTAAATGCGCGAGCTTCAGGTGACCTCGACAGCAACAAGTGTTGATCCTCTGCATTCAGCCATAGCTACTGATGAGGCTTCCAAGCTGAACCGGAGGCTGAAGGCGGAGGAAGGCGGCGGAGAGCCTCTGGGACTCGGGAATGGCGGAGAACTAGAGTCGGAGCGGCAGAACAGGAAGCCCGCGCCAAGCGCTGGACTGGAGCTCAGCGCTAAGTTGCAGCGACGGAACGACATGAATGAGGGGTTAGGTGAGCAGCAGCAACAGAGTTTGGGCGTCTTCAACCCATACACCGAGTTAAAGGAGTTCAGCAGGAAGCAGATCAAGAGCATGGAAAGCATGTTCAAACAGTGAGTCACTGCGCCAGTCTGCATCACTCTACATAAAAACATTCCTCCAGGCTGCACCCCGGCTGGTCCACAACAACCGTATACTGAGTAAAGCCGCCACTCTATCTTGTGCACAGCCCGCACATGTTTAGCCCCTGTATATTTCTAACGCGTGCAGTGTGTCTCCTACAGATATGCAGTGTTTGCATACAGCATTTCAGGCTGTAAGGCTCTTGACCCAGAACCACCATAAACTGAGTGGAACTGCTGCATGCTACCTTGTGCACAATCCGCACATCTGCAGACCGCCAACGTGTACCTCCACTCACACCTACATTCATGCAGCACATGTAATCATCTCCTTGCTGCACCCTGGGCGCCAGCCTCTGCAGAACGAAATCAAGCACATCACGTTGATACAGTAAGTCGCGGCACTGCAGCGCCATACACCCTTGGCAGATCAGGATAACGCTCTGAGGTTTGACAACATGAATTCACTTACGGCTGTATTTCCACACATCCAAGGTCTGCAGGTCAAGCGCACGTTCAAACATTGCATTAATCATACAGCCCGTTACACGCTGCTTTCTACCTACCACAACCTGTCCATGCAGATTAAATGGTAGAACATACTCTCACCGAGTCACTGCACCTCCCAACCCCTGAAGATCGAAAATGAATGTTAAATAGTGTCAGATCCTGTCTCATAAAGAGCACCAGGGCACCCACACACTACTATTTGAGAAGACCCCGCTCCGTGAACTGCTCGCTGACGTCGCCCCTGTTCTTGAAGTGACTGTCGTCTTTATACTCTTGCAACAAAGAGTACACCCGCAACCGAAAGTCGCAGTTCGACTCGCCTCCATCATCTCCCTCTCCCACCGCCAAAACTCTTAGAGTAAGACTTTTTTTCTTGTTACCTTTTGCTTATATAAAAAATTCTTCTGATGTTGTTTACGAATTGATGATACAAAGGTACGAGGTGTGGGGCAAGACAAAATTGCACCAAACCTTAGTAATTGTTTTCAGCTAAACAAGCTGCAGCGGACCGGAGATTCAAAACCCCTAAATTTCCTAAGACAAGAACTGTCTCAATTAACTATAAACAGAACGCAATGGTCCAGCACTCAAATTTCAGTCAAGGTACACAGGAAGTATTTAAATTCAAGTATGCATTTGTGAATCACATTTCATAAGAGCAAATAGCAGTTCAGCAGAGTTGTTTTCATCAAATTCCTTATTCAAAACTTCTTTCCAGCAAGATAAAAAGACAGTAGCCAACGTGTTTCATCCTCGCGGACTTCTTCAGGGCTATAAATAATATTTATATTTACAAAATTATTATACAATATATACATCCTTTACTATACATAACAAAATTGCAAATTAATCCCTATTACTTTGAAATACTAAATTCTCACAAGATCATTACATTTTGATTTTTCACAGGCTTAGTTTACATAAAGCCACTTTTCCTCTGGTAAGGATTTATACATTTTTTTAACATTCTGCTGATTACAGTATTTCCTAATTCAAGTATATAAAATTCGTGATCCAATTCCAATACAAAATTACTATTTTTTTTAAACTCTTAAAGTCTTTATCAATTTGAAGTCCTGGTGGGCTGAAAAATAAGCATTTATAATGGGCTATTTATGAGTTCATCCAGATCATATACAGAAAGTTAGCATTTCTTAGCAAAATACACTTTCTTGCAGCCTGTGCTGAATTCATCCATAAATAGAATTTCTCCTTTTTAAAATCAGATAAAATCTGAATGTATCTAATATAAGAATTAAAAGAAACAAACACAACTTGTTTACAATACACCCAACAATTAAATCAACAGTTATAATGTAAACTGGACATAAACATCCATACCTGAATATTCAAATGTCGTATATGGTGGCTATTATAAATTTGATTGTTGAGTTTCTCACAGTAGGGAGTTAGTCAGTGTCAACTGTCCTCCGTTCTAATTCCTGACTTTGCTATTTGAACAGAAAAGATTGAAAGTATAACTAATAATATCCTTATATATTTTATTTATTTTAATTTTATTCTTCTGATTTTATTAAATTTTCAATTATACGCGGATTATATAAACCATTATGTGTACCAATTCTGCCTATTTTTTTCGAGTTTATATATTAGATCTGTAATTTTGCTACTTCCGCATACACCTTATTTTTCATGTGGGCAAAGGTCCGAATTACTGAAAAACCCTTTCATTTTAAAAAGTAAGTTTATTTCGCCTACTCTAATTTTAACGATGGGGAAAGTCACTATCAAGACCATTTACACAAAACAATAGGGAAAGTCAATATCAAACCCATCTATACAAAGCGACAAGCACCATTTTTACATAGTGCATGAAAAAGATATAGTCGTACAATTTAGAAAGTGCCATTCAGCGTAAAACCTTTTTCTTTTGAATTTTAACAAAGGGAAGATTCAATACAAAAACCATGTGCGAATAGTGACAAGCACCATTTATATACAGTGCATGCAGATTATATATTTATACAGTTTAGAAACCGACGTTTAACAAGAAGCCATTTTCTTTTTAACAAATGGCTAAATTCCACCCACTCAAATTGAGATGTCTCAATATAAATGTTAAATCGACAGGCGCAAATTTACCTAATATACAGAGCGATAGAAAGGCTCCTGTCCTGAATCGTATAGTTATGCTTTCTAAACTAAATTAGAAGTATCGAAATCGGCAAGGTGGGATAAAACTACACGATTCAGGACAGGAGCCTTTCTATCGCACTGTATATTACGTAAATTTGCGTCTGTCGATTACACATTTATATTGTGACATCTCAATTTGAGTGGGTGGAATTTATCCATTTGTTAATAAGAAAATGGCTTCTTGTTAAGTGTCGTTTTCTAAACTGTATGAATATATAACAGGGATGTGGAATTCCTATAGCCCGACGCCCGGGACATATTGTTTGGGGTCAAGGGCAACAAGTTTCCATGTGTATTTTGTCCTTGGGACAAGTAGGCCCAACCCCCTACATCACAAACCCTTTGACTGCCAGTTTATAGTCCCACATGATGAATCAGGGAAAGCATTGCCTGCAGTTAAGGTAATATTTGTTTCCATGTTTTAACGCTGTTCAAACTTGTATTTATGGTTCATAAATGCAAAACCTTTATTATTAGGGTGAGCGATCTAAGTACATGTTGTAAGCTCAGACTACTACTGACCGTGGTTAAAGTATAAAAATGGGTGCACACGCTTTCATTGCTTAGCACTATGAGGCTATGCATACTGCTCCCAGAATGCTCTCTGATTAGATGCAAATATATGGAGACGCTTGAAAGCAAGATTCATTATTCTTAGCTTTCAAGATAAAATGTTCACAAAAAAAGCAAAAACATTTAGCTAAACTACTGTAACATTTTAGGTAGCGTTTTTCTGCAGCATTATCTAGTAAAATGTGTTGATGCATGCTAGTATTTCCCAAAAATATTCATAATGGAAAATCACAGTATCCAGTTTTAGTAAGATTATGGGAAACCTAAAAATAAACAAGCATTGGTAAAGCCAATTGGTCTGAAATTGTTGGTCAGTCTTTTGGTTTTATCAATGCGTGACTTGTTTTGGCATGTTTTTTGTAAAACCTTATTGCTGTGGGTGCTACTGGGCCCTCATCATTGTAACAAACATTGGCAAAAGCAAAAATTATTTCGGTCTCAAAAAGCACACACTGCCACAGTCGTTCCTGACACTGAACAAAACGACTGTGTGTCAATTTTGCTCCTTGTGAAAGAACAGAATGCTGTCATTCACAGTGAAGCTAGTCAACAGACAGAGAGAGACATTTTAGTAAACACAACATGTCATGGTTAACGCCAGACCTAATTAGAGGGCCAATTATTAAGTAAAGTCTCAAAAGTGCACTTATGTCCTTGCATTAAGTGCAGATATATGACTTTCCTGAATTCACAAGACTTTACAGAAGCAGGCCAAGAAATAGTACTCCTAGAAAATATTTGTGAACTGCATTTTAGCATGAGCAAAAATGCATGTGTAGATTTGCTCACGCGAAAATCAGAGCGTTTGCAAGTTTACTTCCCCTCCAGTCACTTTTTGCCCAACCCAGGAAGAAGTTTTATGTCTGCCATTGTCAGGAGTAAATATCCAACCTTTCTCAGTATGGGAAAAGATTAGAGAAGAGTTGGTGAAACCCCTTAAAACATGCAAGTTAGTAGGTTTGCACAGACTCAAAAGGGCATTCCAACCCTGAAACTGTTGCTTAACTTCAGCGCCAGTACGTAGATCTGCGGAAACGTGGCAACATAAGAGAATTGCTAGTATTCATACCCTGCTATGGAAGGAGCCCTGGCATATTCAGAGAGGCTATTTCGGAGCTCTTATATAAGGGTATTGCTGCCATAATTTGTCACCGCATTACATGGCACAAAAGGGACAAGTGGATTTTGTTACAGGACAAGTAGATTTATGAAGTAACCTGCCCCATGGACAAGTAGATATTTTATTAAATTCCACACCCCTGATATAATATGCATGCACTATATATAGATGGTGCTTGTCATTATTTGCACATGGTGTTTGTAATGAATTTTCCCTTTGTTAAAATTCAAAAGAAAAAAAGATTTTACGCTGAATGGCGCTTTCTAAATTGTACGACTATATCTTTTTCATGCACTATGTAAAAATGGTGCTTGTCGCTTTGTATAGATGGGTTTAATATTGACTTTCCCTATCGTTTTGTGTAAATGGTCTTGATATGGAATTTCCCTATCGTTAAAATTCGAGTGGGCGAAATAAACTTACTTGTTCAAATGAAAGGGTTTTTAGGTAATTCGAACGTTTGGCCACATGAAAAATAAGGTGTATGCGGAAGGAGCAAATTACAGATCTAATATATAAATTCGAAATAAATAGGCAGTATTGGTACACATAATAATTTATATAATCCACGTACATTTGAAAATGTAATAAAATCGGAAGAATAAAATAAATTTAAATAAAATATATAAGGATAATAGTTATACTTTCAATCTTTTCTGTTCAAATAGCAAGTCAGGAATTAGAACGGAGGAAGTTGACACTGACTAACTCCCTACTGTGAGAAACTCAACAATCAAATTTATAATAGCCACCATATACGACATTTGAATATTCAGGTATGGATGTTTATGTCTAGTTTACATTATAACTTGATTTGATATTTGGGTGTATTGTAAACAAGTCATGTTTGTTTCTTTTAATTCCTAAATTAGATACATTCAGATTTTAAAAGGAGAAATCCTATTTATGAATGAATTCAGCACAAATCGCAAGTAAGTGTCTTTTGGTAAGAAATGCTAACTTTCTGTATATGATCAGGATGAACTCATATAAATAGCCTATTATAAATGCTTATTTTTAAGCCCACCAGGACTTCGAATTGTATACACTTGAATTAGGAAATACTGTAATCAGTAGTATGTTAAAAAAATGTATCAATCCTTACCAGAGGAAAAGTGGCTTTATGTAAACTAAGTCTGTGAAAAATCAAAATTCCATGATCTTGTGAGAATTTAGTACTTCAAAGTAATGGGGATTAACTTGCAATTTTGTTATGTTTTGTATTGTAACGATGTATATATTGTATAATAATTTAGTAAATATGTTATTTGTAGCCCTGAAGAAGTCCGCGAGGTTGAAACTCGTTGGCTACAGTCTTTTTATCTTCCTGGAAAGAAATATTGAATAAAGAATTTGATGAAAACAACTCTGCTGAACTGCTATTTGCTCTTATGAAATGTGATTCACAAATGCATACTTGAATTTAAATCCTTCCAGTGCACCCTGACTGAAATTTGAGTGCTGTACCATTGCGTTGTGTTTATTTTTTACGAATTGCTAACTGCCAGAGAACCAGACTATCGACCGGTTCTAGAACCGGTCGAACCAGAGGGAGGGTGAAAAATAATGTTGAGTAGCTCTACCATGCTCGAAGGGTTTGGGATGTGACACCGAGTCTGCCTTCTTCACAAGAGTGCAGGTGCAATGTACTTGCTGTCCAGCCGCGAAGTGCTACCTGCCAGTTTAAGGCCCCTCATGCCCAGCTTGATTTATTCCCCCTGTAAAATCTAGTGCTTTGAGCCGAAACGTGGGAACGTAATTGAACATTTATACATTGCTCTAGCTTACTACTAGTGACCAAGGCCACATTGTGGTTTAGATTGGCAGATCCGGCAATCCACTCAAGCAACAGTACCTGCTTCTTCTCCTTAGCGAGAAACGGTCACTGCCAATGGTATAGTTTTGCTCACCGTACACTAGTATGTCTGATATTCAATCGTGGTATATGGTGAATTTATCACGCAATAGTTTGTACCCAGTTTGTGTGCAGCTTTCCTATAGTTATGTATGCTACTTTTTATATATAACAATTTGGAGTTGACTTTATGCAGCAGTGCACGACCTAAGTTTAGTGGCATTTCTGTAGTGAGGTACATATAACCAAACTAGTAGTGTTTTCTAAAATACCTATGCGTTAC
Organism: Triturus cristatus; assembly: GCF_964204655.1. Lineage (NCBI taxonomy): Eukaryota > Metazoa > Chordata > Amphibia > Caudata > Salamandridae > Triturus > Triturus cristatus. Next base: position 235,380,032 of record NC_140582.1, read on the forward strand.
TTTTTTCTAGATTCCTTAAGTGGCATGGCTACAGGGTACTTTCCTTGACCACTTTAGGGCTTCATTAAATGGCTATACATTGCTTTGCTGCATCCATGGGGCCAACTTTATCGGCTGGTGTCTTATTTAAAACTGCTGCGATTAGTTATGTTTCTCCATGTTAAACTTTTTTGGTGTGTGTGTGTGTGTGTGTGTATGTATGTATGTATATGTATATGTGTATATATATACTAACCTACTGGCAGTCGCCAGTAGGTAGTTATAGTTAGGACCTATTTTCCATGGGAAATCTGCAACATTCTATTTGGAATAACGTTAGCGCGATTGACAAATCTTTGCGAAATTTTCCAAACTTTTGGCCAGCTCCGGTCCGCTCCTATCCTGAAAATTTCACGGTGATTCGTCAAGCGGTTGCCGAGAACAAAAGGGGGGTCCCAAAACACGTTTTCCCCATGCATTTTCCCATAGGACCTGTTGACGCAGCTACAGCCCGAACTGCTGAACGGAATTACACCAAATTTGGCAAAGAAGTAGTCCTCAATTCAGACTCGTGCCTTTTGCTTAAGTGGTGTAAATCCGTTCAGTAGTTCCTGAGAAAATTAGAGTTAAAAAGATAGATATATCTGGGCGGAGCCTAACCACACATCTCATCGTGAGATCTGATTGGCTGTCAGTACTTCATCCAAGAAGTGTTGGCAGCCATCTTGGGACCAATATACATGATAGCACCTCATTAAAAAGCATTGCAGTTAATAAAAGGTTTTAAGACTTTAGTTACATTATAAATCCTTTGTTGATGGTACCATACTAATTTTAGGAATTGTGGTGTTTTCTAAGGTGATTTTACCATGTGAAAAAGCCTTCTGCTGGGATATCATGAATCCTGTTTGAGAGAACTATTTTCTCATGCTTTTCCCACAGAGGTTTGGAAGGTGATCTATAAGCTTAACTGAGAGCATATTTTCTGTAAATTCACATTATCTTTCTCAGTCATGTGAGAATGAAGTCTGACGTTCTCAGTAAAACATGTGCATCCAACAAGGGCAGAGACTGTCAGTTGATTCCGTTGTGTTCTACTGCAGCTTCCCAGAGTGTTCTAAAGAACAACTAGAGCTCTGACTGTCCTACTTATGACAAAACGTATTGCAGATCTGAAGCCATCTTGATTGGTATAAAGTGGTAACTCTTAAAACATTTAATTTACAAAGGAACAAAATGAGGGGGTTCATTTTGCCATAGAAATTATGATTAGTGCTGCAGAAAGAAAAATTAGGGCACATTTTGACTTCTCAAATCCTCTTCTATTTCATACAAAAATTCGGACATGCAAACTGAAACATGCACTTTTAATACCAGCAGCAGACTTCCGTGGTGAGCAGTAGCTTTACTACAGTGATCTAATGAGCAACTAGAGTGCTAACATTCATAATTTATGGCAAATGCGCTTACTGGAGGTACCAAGTGGGCTAGTTGGACCCTAGGGACCCTCCGGATTCAAATGAACTTAATCTCCCAACTAAAAACGGCCACAGGGCGTGTTTACACAGTGGTGAAGGGAGGGGACGGGGCCTGAGTTAACGTGTGCAAACACGCCCTGTAGCGCGTTGTAAGTTGGGGTAATAATTCCCCATCAACCTGAGGGACCCTGGGGGCCAACTAGCCCACCAGGTGCTTCCAGTAAGCGCCACTGCGCTGCGTTGCAGAGAGGTGGTCTAGGCCGTGCCCCTTTTTACATCTCCCTGCAACACAGCTCTGTGGCGCTTACTGGAGGTACCAAGTGGGCTAGTTGGACCCAAGGGACCCTCAGGATTCAAATTAACTTAATCTCCCAACTAAAAACGGCCACAGGACGTCTTTACACAGTGGGGAAGGGATGGGACGGGGCCTGAGGTGACGTGTGCAAACACGCCCTGTGGCGCGTTTTAAGAGGTAGTTTTAATCCCCTGCCCTATTATATACTAGGGGCTTACAGAGGAGGTCATTCTAATCACAGGGGGATCCCAACGCATAGTGTTCCCTAGTGTATGTAGGTGTTTTCACTGTATTCTAAGTGTCTTTTAACATAGCACTGGCTCTAGGACTGGTTAGTCGGACTCAGTTACCACCATTATCCGTCTGAAAAAGTTGAGGCTACAGGATGATTTTACAACAAGGCTTCTTTCTGCTCTCCTGTTTGTTCTTTCTGCACGTTATCCTTCTTCCTGCACTTTTCTTCGTCTTTGAGGACTTCTGTTGCTTCTTTCTGCATTTCTTCTTGTCTTTCTGTGCATTTTTTTCTCCTTTCTACACATGTCCTATCTCTGTAGGCATAGTTAGAAATTAGCATTTAAAAAACCTTAGAAATTCACTGAAAAAAACATAGGTTTCAGGGGCGTTATAGTTAGCTGGACTTTTCACTCGTACAAAACCATTGAAATTCCCCTGTTATAGTTAGTTCAGCTAACTATAACTTGCGCGCCCGCAATGCACTGCTGATGACGTTACATATTACATCACTCATGACATGGTCAGGAATTGGCATTTAAAAAACCTTAGAAATTCACTAAAAAAACCATAGGTTTTTTTAGGGGCGTTATAGTTAGCTGGACATTTCCCTCGTACAAAACCCTAGAAATTCCCCTGTTATAGTTAGTTCAGCTAACTATAACTCGCGCCCCTGCAATGCACTGCTGATGACGTCACATATTACATCACTCATGACATGGTCAGTGACATCACTGATGACATCTCAAATGACATCACTGATGACGTCAGCCATGTGATAAATTAGTGCATCTTCTCACACCCTAATATAACCTTTGATACACCGACTCAAAATTTCAGACGGCCATTTTGAAAACCATAGATACTCCAATACCAATAACTACATACCCACTCATTAACTCTTAGGTCTACATACACCTCCACTCACCCACCTGTACAGTCACTCATACTTAGTCACTTTGTGAACGTCTATCGTATGCATTTATACACCTATATAGACACACACACACACCGCCAATCATCCATTGAGATACTGACACACCTAGTCAGTCGTGCAAATAATTAAACATAGTCCAATTTACTCACGTATACAGTTAAACACACTCAAGTTCACTTACTCTTAAAAATAGTACCACATTCTTACGCTCTTATACAATCATTGATACAAGCATACACTCCTCCATACAGCCACTCTCACAATCACACTCTCACATATACCCACTTATATACTCTTACACACATATATACTGCCTTTCACATATGTAGTTAGTCACACATGTAACACTGAGATATACATTCAGTCCCTAACACACCCATACATACACTCACTCAACCATACAGTCCATCACAGATGCACTCTTAAAATCATGCACCCATAGAATCACCCACTCACACATCTATGCATAGTCTCACACACACCCTACCCACACAAACACTCAGGCACCCATACAGATACTCAGACAACCAATCAATAACCCATATAGACACTCGTATAGCTATTCACAAAACCATGCAGCCACTTATACACCAACACACAGACACATACAGACATTCACACAGTTTAGTCACTAGTCTGCAGTAAGATACATTTAATGACTCACTTATAGAGTCAGTTACGCACCTAGAAAATCGCCCATTCACACACTTGTACACCCACTCATTCTTCCATAGGCCTTTCACTATAAATATATAAAACATATTTAAACTTTTCAGAAAAACACACATTCACTGGAAGATGTCATCAGAGATGTCATCAGTGATGTCATCAGTGATGTCATGAGTGATGTAATATGTGACATCATCAGCAGTGCATTGCTGGGGCGCGAGTTATAGTTAGCTGAACTAACTATAACAGGGGAATTTCTAGGGTTTTGTACGAGGGAAATGTCCAGCTAACTATAACGCCCCTGAAACCTATGGTTTTTCAGTGTATGTGTGTGTATATATATATATATATATATGTATATATATTCACTGAAAAACCATAGGTTTCACACACGTTATAGTTAGGAATTAGCATTTAAAAAACCTTGCAAATTCACTGAAAAAACCATAGGTTTCACACATGTTATAGTTAGCGGAAATTTTACTGATAAAAAACCAATGAAATTCCCCCGTTATAGTTAGTGCAGGCAACTATAACTCACGCGACCGCAATCCTCTGCTGATGCTAATACTGTATTTAGACACTTATTTACCCATGTCTTCTTCCATACATTTTTAGCTATACATATATTACAAATATTTTCTTTTCATAAAGACACATATGTCATCAGCAGAAGATTGCGGTCGCGTGAGTTATAGTTGCCTGCACTAACTATAACGGGGGAATTTCATTGGTTTTTTATCAGTAAAATTTCCGCTAACTATAACATGTGTGAAACCTATGGTTTTTTCAGTGAATTTGTACGTTTTTTTAAATGCTAAGTTACTTTACGCCATTCGTGGCGTGCGCGCCCACTTAACGCAGTTTGTTCCGTGCGCGCACGGTGCGCTACGCGCACCGCGTGCAAACGTTACGCTAGATGGGCCATGTACGCACGATGCGCTTCGCGCACCGTGCGCACATGGAGGACATCTGATGCACTTCGTTTTTAAAGGTAATATTGTAATTTTGCGCAGTAGTTATAAGCCATGCACAAATGGTGCCCTTCGGGCACCATTTGCACACGGGGTGGAGAGAGTGTGGATAATTTTTTTTTTTAATATTTTTTTTTTTAATCTTTTCGTTTTTTACTTGTGTGATAAGCCATGCACAATTGGTGACCTTCGGTCACTAATTGCACACGGGGTGGGGTTAGTGTGGATATTTTATTTTTTTACATATTTTTTTACCGTACGCGTACGGTAAGCGTAATCGGCGAAATTAGCGAAAAAATAAAAATTCCGTTTTTGGCCTTGGGGGATCTTTGGGGACTCCCTGTACATGGCTATGTGTGTGGGAGCTGTCAAAACAGCCCCTTTAAATGTTTTTGTGCCTTGTTTGTTAATCATCTCTCTCAGTGCGAGAGAGAAAATGGCGGCCGCCGCTTCCTGGTTTCGGCCGATTCGAATGTTTACTAAGAGCCAATCATAATCGCGCTCGCGCACGCCACTGTACGCGTACGGTAAGCGTACCGTAAGCGCACCGTAAGCTGGCTCAGATATATATATTGATTTAAAGGCTATTTTCTCAGAATCTACTGAACAGATTTACACCAAACCTACAAAAGGCACTTCCTTGACCTAGGGACTACCTCTCTGCCAAATTTCTAGTAATTCTGTTCAGCCGTTCGGGCTGTAGCCCTGTCTAAAGGTCCTATGGAAAAATGCATGGGAAAAACGCGTTTTGGGACCCCCTTTTATCTCAGCCCCCGCTTGACGAATCCCCCCGAGACTTTCAGGGTAGGAGCGGAGCGTAGCGCCCCACCTATTTTGAAAAATTCGCGAGGATTCGTCGACCGGCGCCAAAGTTATTCAAAATAGAATGTTGCGGATTTCCTATGGAAACGTGGTCCTAACTATAACTACCTACTGGCGACCGCCAGTAGGTAATATATATATATAGATAGATAGATAGATAGATAGATTGATAATCTAGGGTCCCAAAAAGCGTTTTCCCCGTGCATTTTTCCATAGGACCTTTAGTCGAAGGTACAGCCCGAACAGCTGAACAGAATTACTTGAAATTTGGCAGAGAGGTAGTCCTCAGGTCAGGGAAGTGCCTTTTGCAGGTCTGGTGTCAATCTGTTCAGTAGTTCCTGAGAAAATAGGATTTAAAAGCATATAAATATCTATAAGCGCGCAACGTGCGAGCGTAATTCTGATTGGTGGTTACATGTTAGTCAACGTTCTAATCGGTCGAAATCAGGAAGTGTTGGCCGCCATTTTGTTTGTTTTCAGTGCGAGAGTGAAAAAGGAAGGTGGCGAACGTGAAAAGGGGGCAGGGTAGAGAGTTCCTGACCCCCTAGCCTTTGTCAGGGGGTCCCTGAAGGACTCCGAAGGCAGAATTATTTTTTTTGTTTTTTTTGTTTAAATCGCGGGGGTGCGCGCACGGTGAAATCCCCCCCCCCCCCCCCCTGCCTCCAGTGGGCGTGTACAACATTGCTTTCTGGGACATTGAGTCCATGCGAGTAATGTATTTCCTTTTGTAAGGTCCGAAGCGTGTTTTGCAATTAAAACATCCTTATAAACCTTAGTAGGTGGTGTTGGCAATGGTGCAGGCTCAATCAGCATGGAAGCGCTGTACTATTCAATTCTTGGAAGTCCAAAAACTGTAGTCTCACAAGCTGGTTTCTGTATTTCCCCCAGCTTGCGATGGTGCTCTTCCCCACGGCTAAGACTGCCGTGCATAATTTTGTTCCCCAATGTGCCTTGTGCACGGGAAGTCACTCGACACCGCTTCGCCCGCAGTTTAGTATTATGCAGCCTGCCCTACGCTTTCACCTAATTTGCCTAAGGTTTATAAGGATTTTTTGAATTGCAAAACACGCTTCCGACCTTACAAAAGGCAATACATTACTCGCATGGACTCAATGTCCCAGAAAGCAATGTTGTACACACCAACTGGAGGCGGTCATACTAATGAATAAATTATGATTGAATCAACAATATGAGTCCTGCCCATGAAGAAGGGATTGTGATATCCTGAAACGCATCGGCAAAGGCAAATTAGGTGAAAGCGAAGGGCAGGCTGCATAATACTAACCTTCGGGCGAAGCGGTGTTGAGTGACCTCCCGTGCGCAGGGCACATTGGGGATCAAAAAAAACAAAACAAAAAAAAATATATATATATATATATATATATATATATATATATATATATATATATCCATATCCATATCCTACTGGCGGTCGCCAGTAGGTAGTTATAGTTAGGACCCTGTTTCCATAGGAAAACCGCAACATTCTATTTTGAATAACTTTGGCGCCGGTCGACGAATCCTCGCGAAATTTTCAAAACTAATGGGGCGCTCCGCTCCTACCCTGAAAGTCTCGGGGGGGATTCGTCAAGCGGGGGCTGAGATAAAAGGGGGGTCCCAAAACGCGTTTTTCCCATGCATTTTTCCATAGGACCTTTAGACACAGCTACAGCCCGAACGGCTGAACAGAGTTCCTTGAAATTTGGCAGAGAGGTAGTCTACAGGTCAAGGAAGTGCCTTTTGTAGGTTTGGTGTAAATCTGTTCAGTAGATTCTGAGAAAATAACCTTTAAATCAATATATATATCTGAGCCAGCTTACGGTGCGCTTACCGTACGCGTACGGTGACGTGCGCGAGCGCGATTCTGATTGGCTGTGAGATCTTAGTAAACATTCGAATCGGTCGAAACCAGGAAGTGGCGGCCGCCATTTTCTCTCTCGCACTCTGAGAGGGGGTTAAAAAACAAAGGCCAAAAACATGTAAACGGGCTGTTTAGACAGCTCCTATGCACCTAGCCATGTTGGGGGAGTCCCCAAAGATCCCCCAAGGCCAAAAACGGAATTTTAATTTTTTCGATAATTTCGCCGATTACGCTTACGTACGGTTAAATTTTTTTTAAAAAAATTATCCATACTCTCCCCACCCCAAGCCCATCATATGTCCTCCATGTGCGCACGGTGCGCGAAGCGCATCGTGCGTACATGGCCCATCTAGCGTAAGGTGGGCACGCGGTGCGCTACGCGCACCGCGTGCCCACCGTGCGTGCTCGGCACTAACTGCGTAAAGTGGGCGCGCGGTGCGCGAAGCGCACCGAGCGCACGGAACGGACTGCGTTAAGTGGGCGCGCACGCCACGAATGGCGTAAAGTGACTTAGCATTTAAAAAACCGTACCATTTGTGCATGGCATATCACAGATGTGAAAAATTAAAATATTACCTTTCACAACGAAGCGCATCATATGTCCTCCATGTGCGCACGGTGCGCGAAGCGCATCGTGCGTACATGGCCCATCTAGCGTAACGTGGGCAGGCGGTGTGCATAGCGCACCGCGTGCCCACCGTGCGTGCTCGGCACTAACTGCGTAAAGTGGGCGCGCGGTGCGCAAAGCGCACTGCGTGCTCACTGTGCGCGCACGGTGCGCGAAGCGCATCGTGCGCGCACGGAACGAACTGCGTTAAGTGGGCGCGCACGCCACGAATGGCGTAAAGTAACTTAGCATTTAAAAAACCGTACAAATTCACTGAAAAAACCATAGGTTTCACACACGTTATAGTTAGGAATTAGCATTTAAAAAACCTTGCAAATTCACTAAAAAAAACATAGGTTTCACACATGTTATAGTTAGCGGAAATTTTACTGATAAAAAACCAATGAAATTCCCCCGTTATAGTTAGTGCAGGCAACTATAACTCACGCGACCGCAATCTTCTGCTGATGACATATGTGTCTTTATGAAAAAAAAATATTTGTAATATATGTATAGCTAAAAATTTATGGAAGAAGACATGGGCAAATAAGTGTCTAAATACAGTATTAGCATCAGCAGAGGATTGCGGTCGCGTGAGTTATAGTTGCCTGCACTAACTAACGGGGGAATTTCATTGGTTTTTTATCAGTAAAATTTCCGCTAACTATAACATGTGTGAAACCTATGGTTTTTTCAGTGAATATATATATATATATATATTTAAGTTCCCAATTGCCCAAGCATAGGATGCACTCGTCCAACAGCAATAATATCAGGCTGCAGCACAAACGCAAACTCAGTGTTCAATCATTAATGCCTGACGCGTTTCAGACTTCCATCGTCCTTGTTCACAGGCAGAGTTCTCGCTAAAAAATGAAGCCAAACCACTGATTAGTAACACCTCTGTATTTATTGACCCAGTGGGCCTCCTGATAAAGCACTATGCATTCTGGGATCGGTGGTTCAAAAATCGTTTCACAGTTCATAGTAAATACTGCTTGCAATTCAAAATATCCAGTGCGATGCCTCTCACATATTTGAAATAATCCAGCCATTAGTGGGCTAACACTGAACTGTTGTTTGGGTGCAAATTCAATCTTACGCCATGCTGCTGGTCCGGAAAGAGCCTCGTACTCACAAGGCAGCCGGCCCGCTGTTCAATCAAGCGATGGTGCAACCTCACGGCTGGACTGCCGTGTATAGATTCAAGTTCCCAAATATATATATATATTTTTTTGAGTATTCATATTTTTTAAAGGCGCTGTATATCCCTTTTCCCCAAGATATTAAATCGCTGGATTGTTATTGCCAGCACAAATGTAATAAAATACTAAGCAATAATACAAATTCATAGTTTTAATTCTCTCTTGAATGCTAATATTATAGGTCCGTTCATTAAACGCCCAATGTAGAGGTGCCTATAATTTTAAGTTACATGTTAGGCTCCCAACAGTGCACCTCCAAGTTTGATAATAACACCAATTAATCAGACCCCAAGAGTCAGTTGTTTGTGTTGTGCTCTGTTATCTGTTTTTATTATATTTCCGATGCGTATAAATGTTGGCGTAAAATACATTTGTAGCATTTTTTTTTTTTTTTTTTTTTTTAATACTGTTACTTAATATTTCATGGAGTATTGACTTTTATGTTACACTTATTCCTGACTCCTGCTGTGATGAAAGCTATTTAACTAATAAGCAGCTAGAAGGAAAGTTGATGCTCCTGAAATTTTAGAGAAGCAAAGTGTTATGGTTTCTTTGAAATGCATTTTGTGGCAGTTGTTCAAAGCAATAGCTTGCTGCTGAAAGCCTGCAGCACTTTCTTTGTTGGTATTTGTAACATTTTAATTAGTTAAAAATGAATAATCCCATGCACTCATAACCTTAGTATATAAGGAAACTGATATTTATTTGACTTTACAGAATGGCAAATTTATTTTAGATTCCAGCAAGCAAATTAGTCCTGAAGTGAAAGATCTAGTATTGTATATGACCAACTGCACGCAGCGCTGGCACTGAACCAACAGCACGCGGCACTGCCACAGAGTCAGCAGCACACAGACACAGCACTGCCATTCAGCCAGTAAAACACTTTTGTTGGAAGAACCAATAAAGAACTCTGCGAAAAACATATGGATAAAAGACATTGTCATTTACAATGCCAATAGCTCTAACTTAAGCAAATGCGAGACCTATTGCATTTACAATGCTTGCTTATTTTGATACTCCAATACACTTGATTCTATCTATCCAGCATTGTCTGTATTCCTGGCGATTGGAGTCAATTATGAAATGAAGCTTTAACATACTTTCAATTCTCAGGTCTCATCTCCGAATCAAAGATTGGACGTTTTTGATCTGTTCTTGAAATCTTTTTTTTTTTCTCTTGCTACATTTGAAGTGTTGGAAGTTTCTCACCCTTGCCAGTGTACAAATTGTATTGATAATTCTCAGATTTTGTTTTTTAAATTAACTATTTTAAGTAGTCCTTTGGAAATTGCCATCATTGTAGGAGTTCCACAGGGTTTGCACCCTGGTGGCTTTTTCATCGACAACCCTTGAGCACTTAACCGTTTTTTTAAATTGAATGTATACTAATTTTTCCACAACTTGGATACTTTCTGATATGGATCAATTTATGCGTATTTACCAACACTGAAAGTACAATGTTGTCTGAAGGCAAGAATTAGCAGATCAATATTGCGTCTTACAAGCTTCTTTGTGCTTGGGAAGGAATGTTCACTGACATTGAAGTGCTGTCTCAGTTAGCTTCTTATTAATTGGATTTCTGCTTTGGGCTCTTATTTTGAGCCCCTTTAATGACTTAATTCTTCATATCTTACGCTTCAGAGACCCCACGCTTGTGAGCCCAACTTACTAGGCTATAAAGATAGAAAAAGTTAGAAATATAGAGACTTCTGCCTGCAAATGCTTTGCTTAAAGTATTCTGCGGTCTTCACTGGATCTAGAAACTTTTTATGGGCAGTCTACTTATGTGCCGGTAGATGGCGTCGTTTGTCTCAGAGTTGCGTAATCCGTGCCAGAAGTGACGTGCAAATGTGCCTAATTTTCCATCTTTTTTTGGACTAATGTCTCCTATAAGCTACTGGTTTTAAGCCATGTGGTACATGTCACAGGCACATGTCTGTGACAGATCACCACTTGGTCTGCTTTTGGTGCTTGGGTTTGGACCACGACTTCAGGGCTGCTCGGATTGCTAAACCACAAATCTCCTGGAGGCTCGACACGCAACTCTGCACTGCTCCAAGTCCTGGGGCAACTCTGAGTCGCTTGCTCCAGTCATCTTTGCAATCCGGAACTTCATTTGGTAAGTCCCACAAAAAGAAGTACAAGAAGTTGAAGTAGCTCACGGTGGTCATCGTTGCGATCCCAAACTTCATTTGGTGAGTCCCACAAAAAGAAGTCCGAGCGTCGAAGTGTTCGTCGACTTCTCCACTGGTCCAAGTCATCGGACAAGGTGTGAAAACAACGCCCCAATTCAAGGGCCGGCTCCCATGTCGTCCCTGTAGAGCTTGAGTCCCCTCCGTGCTTCCCAGAGTATCCCGGAGCAACACATGCCCAACTAAAAGAATTTTAGGAAGCCAGGCTTATTTCTGGACGGTTGCACCACTCTGCAGTGCCTTCGGGTCTGAGAGGGGCTAGACTGATCCTGTGCTATCTGAGGCCTCTGGATCTATTCTGGATCCGAACTGATCCCCCCCCCACCCCCGTCATGACTCTGACCTCCACCAGGGTTCATTCCAATGGCCCTGTTCCTGGCACCGCCAACACTACTCTGTGCCGTAGATACCATCATAATTCCTGACTACGATACAGAGCTGGACTGGTGTCGCTAGGCAGATCGTTTGTGTCATCAGTGGCACTCAGACGCAACACCTGGTTGAGGGCAACTGGCTTTTCAGGGGATATACAGGCATCCCTTATGGACATGCCCTTTGATGGTACGCACCTTGTTGGCACCAAGGTTGATTCAGCGCTTAAGCATTTTAAAGATAGCAGGCCCACCGCTGCTAGGTCATTGAGACTCACCATGGCCCCACAGCAGCTGCATTCTGCCTCTTGCCCCTTCTGTGTCTAAGGTAGGGGTTACCAGTTGTGTCCTGTTACCCCTAGACAACTCAACCACCAGGCTCCTTGTACTTTTGCAGCCGCCATAACCCTAGTGTGAACCAAAGCCAGAGGTATACCCAATCCACCCGACGGGTGCAGCCTCAAAGAGCTCCTTTCATATGTCCTAGAAACATCACGGGCAACTGGTTGGATACGGGTTTCGGCACCAGCTGCCCCAATGGCATACAACAGCTTTGTACAAATGGGTACAAATGTATTAACGGGTGTAACGTGGACATGCGCTGTTCTTTACAGAAAGTCTGCCGCCCATGCCTCTGTTCTCATGTAGACTAACAGAGGACAACCTTGCGGTCTTACGACCAATTTCAGGCTCCTTTGGCCACAGTAGCCTTTGAGAGGGTGCTGACATTAAAAGTAGGTTGTGGTTGCTATTCCCGCTACGTTCTGGTGCCAAAAATAAGGATTGAGTTACTTGTCCTATTCTAGATCTGCACCCTTTCAACTATTTCCTGCGAAATGGTGGGTCACGAGCATTCTCTATTCATGGTGCTCTCTTTTGTCCTAACCAGCACTCATTGGATGTTCACAAAAGCAAAAGGGATGACTGTAGTTGCAGCAGCCCATCTGCCGAGGTCAGGTGTCCCAGTCTTCTCGTACATCGACGACTGGCTGTTGAAGGCAAGCTTGCCCCAATAGTCTTCTCCCACGTCCATGGTACAGCAGACCTCCTTCATTCTCTGGGGTTCTTTAGCAATGTACTAAAGTCGCACCTGACTCCTTCTCTGATGCTCTCTTTAATAGGAGCCATTCTGGACTCTGTGCAGTTACACTCCTATCCTCGGTGAGCAAAGAGCCCAGGGTACGGCTGCTATGATACTGATGTTTCAGCCTCTATCCTGGATTTAGGTGAGACTGACCCTGAGGCTGCTGTACCTCCTGGCCTCTTAAATCCTGTTGGCCAAGCAGGCCCGTTGGCGTAGCAGGGTTCTGCAATGGGATCTAAAGGTCCAGTGAATTAAGCGTCGGTGGAATTTCTCTGACCTGGTCCAGATATCTGAGATAACTGCAAATGACCTGCAGTGGCAGTTAATGAACCGCTACTGGATTAGCAGCATAACCCTCGCCCTTCCCAGAACTCAGTGGTCACAGATGCTTCAATCCTGGGGTGGTGCGGCCACCTGTGAGAGGCGGTGATCAGTGGACTTGGTTGGAGTTGAGTAATACGCTTGACGTTGAAAGCCTTCCTTCAATCCATCAAGGGGAGGCTGGTTCTGGTATTTAAGGGCATCTTCCTGGACCTGCAGCCCCTGACGGGTACTCAAAACTCCAGGGTGAGGAACTCTGCGAGCCTCTTGACCCGGAGGTGGTCCAAGGTCTTTTCAGAGATTGGTTAGATCTATTTGCCACTTCACAGAACTCCCAATATTGGCACTTCAGCGTGCTGGAGTTTTGAAGGGGGCTCTCTTGAAGACTTGTTTTGAGTGACGTTCAGGACTCCTGTACACCATAAAGGCAATACCAGTCCTGGACAGCGTTCTCAAGAAGATCAGGAATGACTGGTCCTTGGAGAGCATAGTATCCAGAACTCCTGACCATGAGTATCTGTTCTTGGATCGGGTCCCCTTTTCCCTCCGTATACAAGTCGACATTTGTGACAGGATCCCCGAAAAGTTTGCAATGCCTGTTTCCTCCCACACCTTTCATTATGCCCCAATGGGACATTAATTTAGTTCTTGCGTATTTGATATGGTCACCTTTTGAGCCCATGCAAAGCTGCTCTATTTGACTACTCACCATCAAAACAGTCTTTCTTGTAGATGTTACATTTGCCTGCAGGGTTAAATTTGCAAGCAGTCGGTCACCTACTCGTGCACAAGGGGACTGCTCAGAAAAAGTTTCCGGATCCAGTTTTACCTCTGGGGAATATTCTTAGTTAAAGAATCTGCGGTTAGATAGTCTCTACCATATAAGGCATTACAGAAGGTTACCAACTTATTCTTTAGGATTGCAACATCACCATTATGTTTTCAACTTAATGATCATTACCTGGGGTCTGTGTCTGAGACTCACTCCTTTGCATCTGCCTGCAGTGGTCTTAGTTGTTCTCCCCATGCCTCCATTAAAGAAAGTTGTAGTTCTCTGGCTTCATAAATTTCTAGATTGACAGTCAAGCTTGTTATGCGGTAGTGGTATTCGTGGGCAGACCCAGATGATACGTTTCCCTAATTATTTGGCACTGGAGCTCAAGCAAGAATACCTGTGCATATTTTTCAGCGTATGACTGTTTTTATGTCAGATAATTCTCTCTGCAGTCCCTAGTGCAGCATTTGGAAGCCTCAGCCTGTACTGTCAAGTTCCATCTTCTGCATCTGGACTGAAACTACACTCCCCTTTGACTGGAGGTGCCCACTGCTAACCTTGCTGCAACTGTTTTAAGGGTGTATGGCTCATCCACCTGTCTTAACCACCCCAAAACAACCAGAAATGCTTTTGGTTCTGCTTACATGTGCAGTGTTGAATTTAGAAATGCTTGCTCACCGAGCAAGAACCTCGGAGGGACATTTGACCCCTCTGGCCATTTAAGGAACTCCTGTGTTCTGAGCTACCCAGGTAGTCTTAGTGCTGCTGCACACGGGATCTAAACAATTGCTAAATACACAAAGTTGATTACTGTTAGACACAGGTTTTGAGAGAGTGCTTAAATTCGTAATCAACTGGATTTCCAGGATGCCTTGCCTGTACTGTCTCGTGGTTGTTGCACAGTATTTGTTCTCCAGCTACTCTACTAGTACCTCAAACACTAATAAAATGTTGTTTGCAGCATGAATTCCTGATGAGGTCCTTGCAACTCAATCCCATTATGGTGAAGGGTTCTTTTTGCATCAACAATTGTGTAGTGGGATAAAATATATTGAATAGCTGTTAAATACTGCTGATCTTATTTTAGATGTTATTCTGTTAGGCATGAATACCAAATCTCCAATTCTTCATATTCTTTTTGTTTTCCTTGTGCTTTTAGGTGAAGGCGCTGAAAGAGAAGATAGAGAGTGAGAAGGGAAAGGATGCCTTTCCTGTTGGAGGACAAAAGTTAATTTATGCAGGTACTTTTTAATGCATTTTTAAAAGTCAACATCAAAATATGTAGTGGGTATCTATAACAGGAGACTGTGTGGTGATGAACTTTAATAATGTCTTTACGGGTCACTTCCTTCTTGACAATCTTTACAGATTCCCCTCTAGGAGCTCGCAGATTGTTCCTCTACCACTGGGGCAATTTTATAAGCAATCCCCAATCCCAGGTATGGGCCCCAGTAGTAGGAGAATCCTAGGACAACCCGTCTTGAGATTTATGGAGTACACTAACACTACCTCTGGGATAAGGCTGTATAATAGATTTATGTCCCTCTCTGATCAGGAATCCTGCGACTGACTACATCCATCAGTCACCTTATCAGTAGCGTGGGAAATTATACCGGCTACTTTAGCACCTAGTCTCCAGGAGACCCCCTCAACTCCACTCTCTGTAGGGAGGGCACCAACAAAAGTTTTTTTTAGTGCCTACCCTGCAGCAAAGTCCTCCGATCATACCACCATTACAGGAAAGCCCTTCAATCCTACCACCATCGAATGTTGTAGACAGAAATAGCACCAGTTTAGCACCCTGGAATGTGGCAGGAATATCCTCCAAGATAGGAAATCCGCATTGGCATAACCCATGGCATTCATTAAAGATTATATGTTTCCAGGAAACGTGGTCTATGAACCCAGTTTTCTTTCCAGGATTCCGTACTTCCCACACCCCTGCAGTACCTTCATTGTTAGGCAGAGCGAAGGTGGGGCTCTTAACTTTAACTTCAAACGCTATACTCCTATAAGTAAAGCAGGTGGGCTCTCCAAACAACCACTTCCAACTCCTTCAGCTAGAGCATAGGAAAGGGAAGATTTGGTTCGTAATTAATTATTATAACAATGAGTTTGGCGGAAATATGAAGTTGGTAGCAGAAGAACTAGCTAATGTACTAGAGAAAGCCACTATGAACGTAAGTAGGGGCCCCATCAATATCATATGGGCAGGGGACTTCAACACGCATTTGTTTAAATGTAGTGCTGCTATGGTCTGTGGACTAGCTGACCCTCATGGTAACCCTTTTCCACATTTCAAGCATAATGAATACGGCGATGCATTAAATAGACTTGTACATAGGTGGAATCTGGAAATAATCAACGATGCTAAAGCAGATCAGATAGCCAAAACATTTAGGATGGGAAACCAAGAGTTTACTATTGATTTCGTCTTGGTTTCGGCCACATTAAATGGGAAAGTGTCAATTAATGGCTCCCTATTCTCTTGTCATAGCGACCATGCAATTTTTATTTGTTCACCTAAGCATCCTGTCTAAGGCGAAAGAACACGAGCGGGTAATGGAGGAACTAGTGCTAACCAGAAAAAACGGTTACCAATTAAAACTGACGCAGGCACAGAATTCGAATCTGGTCCCTGAAATAATAGCCGAAGCCAGGGAAGAAATTATATATTGCCTGGAGGAGGGATTCTCCCCTTCATTTTTAGCCACACAGTTCACAGCCCTATTGAAGAAATTAGAAGAGGCTTTAACTTGTTGAAAGTCACCAAATACTATTCCCACAACCCGATAGTTTGACTCGTTATGCTCAACAGCTAAAAGTGCCCTTGTCAGAGCTTTAAAAAGAAGTCCAAGAGACCCTGTCATGATTCGAGGATTACGGAATGTCTATAAGCAAGCAAGAAGAAGAGAAAAGGATCTCGGGGAGAAGGCCTGGGAAGAACTTGAACAGGCGGCTATTTCCGGTAGCAGGGATTTTTAGAAAGTTGTAAATGCCCCTTATTTTAAAAATTCAGAGAAACCGACCTTAAACACACCTATAGAGAAGGAAGCATGAGTGGGACATTTTAAAACTGTTTTTGGCTCCAGTACTCCCTTATTACCGCTGTCCCCTGAGCCAGACCCCTCTTTCCATGGGAGGTTGAGCTTTTCGTTATGAGAGGTTAGAAGTGGGTTGGAGGCCGGTGACCCTGGAAAGGCCCCAGGCCCTGGCGGCATGCCAATTGACCTCTTCCAGGAGAATTATGATATGTGGGTCCCTCTACGAACAAATGTTTTTAACTCTGTTCTGGTAGAGGGTCCTCCAATATCCTGGAATCATAGTGTAATAGTGCCGATATACAAAAAGGGAGACAGGGGCTCCCCAAAAAACTACCACCCCTTTTCCCTCCTGGACACCACTGCCAAGCTTATGGGACGGCTTTTATTAGCCGGACTGGAGGCTTGGGCAGAGGACCACAACATCTTGATGCAGGCGCAATATGGCTTCCGGAAGGGAATTGGGACGGTGGATCAATGCCTAAACCTCTCATTATGTATAGATAAATGTACAAAGGCAAAAGGTGGAAATATATGGCCTTCATGGATCCGACAGCAACCTTTGACTGTGTTTCCCATCAGAAGCTATGGCCCATGATGTAGGGGATGGGGATTGACCCCTTGATAATTCGTTTCATCCGCCAGCTGTACACACATGCCGCTGCCTGTGTACGATATGGTCAGAATGGGCAATGTACACGTTCTTTTAAGATCGAGAAGGGAGTAAGGCAGAGATGCGTCCTCGCCCCGTTTCTTTTTTCCATCTATACAAACTGGGTGGAGGCTGCCCTGGCCAACTCACGTTTGGACCTGCCCACATTCGCCAATACCCCTCTCCAGATATTGGCGTACGCGGATGATGCAGAATTATTGGCTAGAACAGGGATAGCTCTGCAGTCCCTCATAACATCGTACACGAAATTTAGGGCTTCATTAGATTTGAGAGTAAATGAATCTAAATCTTTCATAATTAAAGCAGGAGCGGGTAGAAGAGAGAAACACCACCATTTCCATCTGGCTTCAAAGAAAATAGAGGTGGTGGATTCCTTTCCATACCTGGGAGTCCTTTTTGATAAAAATCAGTCCTGGACTAAGTTGGTGGCAGCAAGGGCCAAAGGCATGGAAATGAGTCTTCAGGCTATTAAGACCTTCTCTAACAAGTTAGGAGCAAGCACTCTGACACTATTAAAACTATTGCGCAAAAACTAAGGCTGCGACAACTCATGGAGCAGGTGTCTGGGGGATGGCAAACGTAGACCAACTACAGAAAATAAAAGATAGCTTTTTTAAAAATAGGGTATCATTACCACACATTTTCAAATTACATCTTACATTTTGAACTGGGGTTACCATATCTGATTGATTCTATAAGATTGGCCCCAATAAAGTTATGGCTGTCAATTTGGTGTAGGTCCACTGTCAACTTAACACAACGTATTATTGAGGATTGTCGGAAACTGGATCAATATAAGAGGATTGGTTGGCTTTGTTATGTAGAGGCAGAATTTACTGCATTAGGGCAGGGTGAATTATTCTGGGATCCTGATTCTTGTAGGAGGGCTTCGAAAAAGAAAATAACTGAATTATTCTTGCAGCTTGCCAACTATGCCAGGAGGGCAAGAAATCATCTCCAAAAATCCTCCCTGGAATATGATCTTATTCCACTACGACCAGGGGAAGGGTTTTCGTACCTATCTAGCATCACGATTGCTCAGCATAGATTTATTTTATTACGTTTCTGACTGAATTTCATCCTACTGATGCTAGGGTACCCAGAGAAGAGATATAAACACTCACTTGTCCCCCGCCCATGCAATAGTCATTCTTCCCAGATGGGATCTATACCTAATTTTATTTTGTAAGTTTTATCATAATGAAATGAAAGTATTCATCCTCCCAATTTTAAGGTTTCACAATTTGTACTTCTTAAAGGCCCTCCCCGATCCGGTTGTATGCTTCTCCTTAGCCTCATTTTTGTGGGCCTGCATGAGGAAAAGTGGAAGGCTGTTGTTGTAAACTAAGGGATTTGGGTTAAAACTACGGCCTATTTAGTTAATATGGCCGGAGGACATTCTTACTGATCAATATGATTTTGTCAGCTTTTTAAATGGCTTTCGGACTCTATTTTTACTATGTGCATGGTAATTTAACAAACCTGTTTTAAACATTCACAATTCCTGAATGTATACATGGCTTTATAACTTGCTGTTTAGTACTTTGGAATAATTTATGCTTTTATGATCTCTTTTGAAAGATCGAATAAAGTTTTGTGAAGTGTAGTGGGTATCATATTGAAGCTACTAGTGTATGTAAATGTACAATGGAATTGCAGTTTTTATGTAAAACTGCAGGTAATGCATTCTGTCTCACTCCTGTATTGTAGGTAATCTACACTTTTTACATACCAACAAGATTGTAGGGGAAGGTGTCACAGAAATAAGCTTATCATGCTTTTCCACTGACCAAACATCCAGATTCAAAAGAAAGCAGGCAGGATATCCCTAAAACGTATACATTTTCTTCTCTCTGGTGCTTGCATCTGAGGCAGCTACATACCATTCTTTGTTTTTCAACCTGCGACATCAGAGGTACCTTTTTTATTAAGGAATGGGTCAACTGAACTCAGATGGTTTTTAGGACATGCATTCACAATGTAACATGCACCAAGTGGATCCCATTTGGTCACTGCAAGATCTACAAGAATAGTTTGATATTTCTTGAGCACTGTTAGTCAGTCATTAAACTGACACTCTGTCAAGGAGTTGGTCATTGAATTGACTTGACTTTTCAAGTATCGTAGCGACTGACAAGTTGTTTTTTCAGCGCAACGATACCTGGCAGTTCAGCTGCCTTTTCTCGGTTTGTACTCTGTGCTTTATACTATATTATGCCAAAAGATACATTTTAAGTCTCTCTACTGTCCTTTTCAAATATGTGGTAAAAAGAATTCCAGACACATCAGCTGGAGGAGTTCAATTTAACTGTTTGAATGTTCGTAGCTACTTTGGTTAGTTTGTGACTGGTCTGCTCTGCCTCTTCTGGGGCAATCTCTTTGTGCTGTACCCCTATGCGGGGGGGGCTGTATTTGCTTAGAACATCTACAAGGTTCCTCTGCTCTGCTGTTTAAGGTGGGAAATTGAGAAAGTGTGTTGGAAAGCATCTGCTTTTCAGAGCCCTTGGAAAAACCTCCACTGCCACCACCAAACACTTTCCTTAATGAGCTTTGTGCTTTATCAAGTGCTGTCAAGGTAGACGCGTGCTTGCCTATTTCCGTTAACTATTCCGTCACCAAAATGGCATAAGCACTGCCAGGCCTTTCTCTCACTATAGTGTACAAAGAAAGTGATGAATGGAATGCTTGAATTAATCTTGGCCACTGGTAATTACTTGGGCTGCATCCTTGCCCATCTTTATTTTGCACACCATGCCACCTTAGTTCAGACCGAGCCATATGTAAATCAGTCTTTACCTTACTCTAATGGGAACAGTCCAGCCTGAACTGTCAGGCCGTCTCCTCCCATGAGCGTCTTAAACATAAAATGCATGTTCCTAAGAAAGATGAAACTTTAATACCATATCTGGATATGCGTCAATTGAATCTCTACAAAGGAACATTAAAATTAAAGGTTATAACACTGTCATCCCCTAATGGTGATCATTTCTCAGACTAAAATGTGTTGGCAACATGTTTCACGCCTATTTTGGTCTTAAAGATCCAGGGCACTTCATCAGGACAAAAAACAAATGTAGTGTTGATATTACCCCACACAGAGCGGTGCCAAATCATGCTACCTACTGGGTGTGTATCTTGTTGATCCAGGACGGCCTATAGTGCTGTGCTAAGGCTTGTCATCGGATGGTGTGGAGGCGCCGCGTAGTATGCATGCTGCGGTTTGCGTTGGCAGCCAAGTCTGCATCAACAGGGTGATGAAGCGCCCTGGATCCTTAAGGAGTGACTACCATTAGGTCTGCCTCCCCAGACAGGAAGCACAACGTTTCCTTCCCTGTCTTCACACTTGACCCACTACCAGGTTTCAAACTAAAACCCAAGGTTGCCACAGCCTTCTTAGGCTTTTTTATCTCTGAATGGGTATTCCTATCAATAAAGTGTAGTACTAGGAAATCCCCTCACCATTTTAACCTCACACACAACACCCCATTTAAGAAACCACCCCCCTCACTTGCAATCATCTGTATGGCAGCTCTATTAAAAATCTCAGCAAAAGCGAACCTTCAGGGACCTGTTGTGCATTGTTGCGCCGGCCCAACGAGGAGCAACGCCCGATGATTAAGCATGACATCCTCTAGGGGATGTGTGAGGGCAACTTGAACAGCCTTTGACTGTCCACTCCCATTATCCCAACATAGGCACACTCTACAGCTGTGAGAATATGTGCCCTTTTCATTCTTCTACTTGACTTAGGAACACGAGCCCCTTGATTAACTCTTGGATATTTGTTGCAGACAGATATTAGAAACTGTTCAATACAAGTCAGTCTTAAAAAAAATAAAAAAAATGCAGTAGCTCTAAAAGTGTAGAAATACACAAGATTGTAGGTTTTCTCGATCTATGGAGTGCAAAAAATAAACATATTTTCCTTGCTTGTCATTGTAGACTATTACAATAGAGCAGAAAAAAGAAAAGCCACTTTCTGTCTTTGTTGCTTTAAGCAGCTTCTCCCAGTATGCTCCATGACCTGACCTGCCTTTCACTTCGGCTGCTGTCTCTGGCAGCCATTGTGGCGTCAGAACTCGACTGTAATAACGTATAATAGTCTAGTTCTGATGACTTTTCTTTAAAATTGGGGACTGGGTGCATCACAAGTCACCGATCATAAAGAAATTATACTAGGCTACTAGGTTCCCTCCCACATGGTGACCACTTCAAATGGAGTGTGGCATCTGTCTATCCCAGGATGCACCATTCTGCCCACTCCCAACATTAATGTAACAAGTTGTTTGATTCCTTGGAGAGCCCACTTTTGTCGCAATGTTCAGGGGTTAGCACAGCTGATGAGTCAGTGTAATCCTGTACTCGCCAATTGGGTGACCAAGTCTTTGCACAGTAAAAACGTGTTGTACTGGCAGAACATATAAAGTACATGTTTTCTCTGTGTCATATGTATCTGAAAGAAACACGTTAGTGTTAGATTCCTTACCTTAGAATATCCCCAGGTGTCAGACTGGATCCAGAAAGTTTTTGCAAGCAGTACCTCTGCGCGTCAGTAGGGGGTGTTGTGCGGCTCCTTGTCCTTCGCTGGCATCGTATGCGCCGAGATGACGTCACGGAGACTACTTAGGCGCCACCAATGTGCGCTGACGTCAGTTCTTTCTTTTTCCGCGCCAGTAAGCGCAGATCCGGTTAGAGCACGTACCGTAGTCACTTTTTTGACTATATTTTTGAGACTTATGTCTCCTGTAAGTTTGATTCTCCAGTATTTGGGGTGTCTCTCATAGAATCACATGCCTGAATCATTCCCCGTCGTCAAAGTGGGAGTCCCACGGTACATAGAAAAGCAATAATCATGCATATAGTAACCAAAAAACCCTGGTAACCTGAAACCTGAAGCTACAAGGAAGAAAACTTCCACACCTATGACTATCACAGTCATTATGTACAGTCCAAACTGTAGCCAATCTGGCGACAGCACCCACCAGAATGTTCTCCTCAGAGGCTCAGGCTCTCGGATTTTCTACCGCACGTCGTGTGAAGGGAGTCTCCCTGAGCACTGCTAAGTACTTCAGTTTTTTGATTATTTCAAGATGTCAACTTCTAAGAGATCTCTCTTTAGGCCTTGAGTCCTGTGGAAAGCTCCGGCTCTTCTCTGAAGATCCTCACAAGAAATGTATCTACTGCCTCTATCCGGAACATGAGGTGAGGGATTATAAGATCTGCAGGACATTCCCTCAGAAAACCCTCGGGGATAGAGAAGGGCGGCTACTTCTGTGGCTACAGAAGATTAAGGACAAGGACAACCCTTTATCTGAGGTAGAAAGTGCAGCCTTTGGGTCCTCTGTATCCTCCAGAAAGAGGATGGCTGAAGAAGAATTATCTTCTCCTGGGGCGAAGGTGTTGAGGAAAGTTCAGCCTGCTAAGGGCTCTGGCCAGTCTTCTTCAACTTCTTCAAAGAAGACTTCTCCACCTTCAAAATCCAAGGCTGCTATGCCCCCGAGGAAATCAGGAAAGTCTCTGCCAACTAAAAGATTTCCTGACAAAGATTTACCTCAGGTAAAAATGCCGTTGTCGATGGTGTCGTCTCCGAGACCAAAAATGATTATGACGTCGGCTTCGTCTCCGTCGACGCTGATCTCTGAGTGTCAGATCCATCTCGTCGACGAAGGAAGTGTCACATCTCGTCTCTGCCCCGTCGACACTAAGGACAAAAAAGACTTAATCGACTGCTGCGTCAACGCCCACCTCGTCGACGAAGATTACCGTACCGTCGACGGCTGTCCCGTTGACGAAGACTGACTCATTGACGGTAAAGATTTCCTCGTCGTCGACCTCTTCGTCGAGGAAGCTTGCCTCGTCGTCGACCTCTTCGTCGAGGAAGCTTGCCTCGTCGTCGACCTCTTCGTCGAGGAAGCTTGCCTCGTCGTCGACCTCTTCGTCGACCAAGATTGCCTCGTCGTCGACCTCTTCGTCGACCAAGATTGCCTCGTCGTCGACCTCTTCGTCGACCAAGATTGCCTCGTCGTCGACCTCTTCGTCGACCAAGATTGCCTCGTCGTCGACCTCTTCGTCGACCAAGATTGCCTCGTCGTCGACCTCTTCGTCGACCAAGATTGCCTCGTCGTCGACCTCTTCGTCGACCAAGATTGCCTCGCCGTCGACCTCTTCGTCGACCAAGATTGCCTCGTCGACCAAGATTGCCTCGTCGTCGACCTCTTCGTCGACCAAGATTGCCTCGTCGTCGACCAAGATTGCCTCGTCGTCGACCAAGATTGCCTCGTCGTCGACCTCTTCGTCGACCAAGATTGCCTCGTCGTCGACCTCTTCGTCGACCAAGATTGCCTCGTCGTCGACCTCTTCGTCGACCAAGATTGCCTCGTCGTCGACCTCTTCGTCGACCAAGATTGCCTCGCCGTCGACCTCTTCGTCGACCAAGATTGCCTCGTCGACCAAGATTGCCTCGTCGTCGACCTCTTCGTCGACCAAGATTGCCTCGTCGTCGACCTCTTCGTCGACCAAGATTGCCTCGTCGCCGAAAATGGCCTCGTCGTCGAAGACCGCTTCCGTATCAGATGCATTATTGCCTCTACCACCATCGTCGACTGTCCCGTCGACTGCATTCTCGTTGACACCTCTATCTACCTGCACAGATATGAAGGTTTGGACTGCAACTTCGGCGTCTGCCTTATCTATCCAACCGTCGACGGCGGTTTCTCCTCTTCAACGCCGTGGATCCTCTTTTGAAGCCTTATCACCATTAAAACTGCCGGAACAGCTTTTAGATTCTGAGGATGAGGACGACGAATCTGGGGATGACCGATTTCGCACGGCGAGGAGTCCATCAGAACTATTTATCAAGTACCAGGATGACGACCAGGAGGAAGATCCAGGTACTGTACCATAACCTCCACCCCCTTCTGCACAAATGCCTTTAGACCTGCTGAACAACTTACAATATATGTTACAGGACTATTATCGGCGCTTTCCTCTTTTGGAATCGGCGGAGTCTCTTCCGTCTACGCCTATGCCAAGGGTTCCTATACCCTCTTTTCAATCTCCAAGACCACCGTCTCCACTGCCGTCTCGTCATTCACATGACGCGAATACTACTGATGAGGACAGAGAAGAGGGAGAGGTGGATGACCATTCAGTGCTGTCGGAGTGGGACGAATATCAAATCCAAACACCATCGCCAACCGCTCCGGCCCCCGTGGACTCTCCTCCGGTGGATTTCGGGAGTTTTCATCTCCTGAGGAAGAGAGCAACTAAAAGATTTCTTATTCCAATGGAAGCAAAAAAGGATGACTACTTCCTTTGATTTTAAGGACCAACCAAGAAAACCGATTAGGACAATTCCGATTCTAGATTTATTTGGAAAGAGGGCTTAAAGATCATGGCTACACCAAATTCTCTCCCAGCAGTCTGACCACGGTTAGACAAAAAATATAAAGCACCAAACGACTCACCGGCATGTCTAATCGGCCAGCCTAAAGCTGACTCCGTCATAGCCTAGGCGGCGCAGAGACGGGCCAGGAACCCCTCGTCTCCTATATCAGCTCCACCTGACAGAGATGGCAGACGATTTGACGCAATTGGGGAAAAAGGTCTCCACGATGACGGCAACCACGGTTCGGGCTGCAAACTCCCTAGCCATATCAGGGAGATACGATCGATCGTCAAATGTGGTCCGACATCTCCCCCTACATTAATATGCTGCCGGAACCTTCAAAGTCCGAGGCCTTGAAAATCTTGCAACAGGGGGAATATACCTTGGCGGAAATCATCGATGCAGCCGTGGATGTGGCATCTACTGGATTTAGGCAATTGGCGGGTGCAGCAGTATTGAGGAGACAAGGTTGGCTGAAGTCAACATCTTTCCGTCAAGAAGTTCAGACGAAAATCATCGATATGCCGTTCGATGGAGAGTGTCTGTTCGGACAGCATGTTGATGAAGCCCTTCAGGCTATTAAAAAAAGATACAGAGACGGCTAGGTCTCTTGGCAGCCTGCAGTTCCGAAGATCTTCCTTCCGTGGTGCCAAAGGACTTGGATCCTTCTCCAACAGGGGAGGTTATAATCAGCAGCGTTCATATCAATCCTCCCAGACTTGTCAAAGATTCCAAAACTACAGACCGCAATCTTATGGACAGCGAAGTCAGTCTTATTCGCAGTCAAGAAAGAAGCAATCCTTTCGTGGACGAGAGTCCAATAAAAAACAATGAGGTCAGCCACCTGCCACCATTTCTGCCGTTGCCGAAGATAAAAATTGGAGGAAAAAAAATCCCACTTCTATGGGAACTGGTCCAAAATTACTACAGGCAAGTGGGTTTTGGATATAGTAGCCAGAGGCCATGCTCTGGAATTCACAACGATTCCACCAAATTCTCCTCCCAAGGGTCCACCCCCTGTTCATCTCAAGGAGCTCTTTTCCCAAATAAATCTGATGTTCCGGAAGGGGGCAATCGAAAAAGTCCCTCTGTTACAAAGAGGAGCAGGTTCCTATTCAAGATTTTTCCTCATTCGGGAGAATGGCGCCCTATTCCCGACATTCGTGCCCTCAACAAATTCTTAAAGAAGCTGTCCTTCCGAATGTTAACACTTCAAGAAATTCTGCAGTTACTTTCGGGGGGGAATCACATGGCCACCCTCGACCTCCAGGACGCTTATTTTTATGTGCCGATCCTTCCCAGACAGAGAATTTCTACGGTTCAGAGTGGCTGGCAGAGACTTTCAATTCAGAGTCCTTCCATTTAGACTCCATTCAGCACCCCGGGTATTTACAAAGGTCATAGCGCCTGTCACCGCACACCTTCGCCTGCAGGGCGTTCAAATTTTCCTGTACTTAGATGACTGCCTTATCAAGGCGAATTCTTTCAAAACAACATCCGAACATGTTCAGAAGTGCCTCTTACTTTTCCAGTCTCTGGGTCTTTCCATAAATTTAGAAAAGTCTCATCTGACTCCATCGCAGAGAAGGACTTTTCTAGGAGCAACACTGGACACAAAACTGGCCAACGCTTTTGTCTCAAAAGAAAGACAAATTAAGATATGCAACCTCGCGCGCTCACTGCTGTCAAAAGAGTGCGTTTCAGTCCGTTTGTACAAATCCTTCCTAGGAATGATTTCGTCCTGCATTTATCTGATTCCCAACTGCCGTTACAGAATGAGGCCACTACAGGAAGAGCTCAACCATCAATGGCTCCAGATTTCTGGATCGTTCGAGGACATCATTCGCATCACCATACGGATGCAGGAAGCCTTTCATTGGTGGAGCCAGATGAAGAACTTGAAAGAAGGGTGTGCATTTCTAGTCGAAATGCCGGATTTCACCATAACCACAGATGCTTCCCTCTAGGGATGGGGGGGGGGCGCACCTTCAAGGGATGACAGTCAACGGCAAGTGGTCTTTGGAGCAAAAAAGGTTGCATATCAACCTTCTAGAGCTGCGAGCCATATTCTTGGCTCTAAAATCCTTTCAAACCATCATCAGAGGAGCATGCATACTAATATGAACGGACAATACGACAAGTATGCATT
Source organism: Triturus cristatus (assembly GCF_964204655.1). Classification (NCBI taxonomy): domain Eukaryota; kingdom Metazoa; phylum Chordata; class Amphibia; order Caudata; family Salamandridae; genus Triturus; species Triturus cristatus. Next base: position 235,407,086 of record NC_140582.1, read on the forward strand.
ACTTGCACAAGCAAGGCGGGACAAGGTCAGCCATATTATCTCAGCAAGCGCAAGAGATTTGGGATTGGGCGATTCGTCACAAAATCAGCCTCAAAGCCATTCATGTCCCAGGAGTCACCAATGTTCTGGCAGATCCACAACATCAAACCACGAATGGGAATTGCATCAACCATCCCTAGACAGAGTGTTTCAAATATGGGGGCATCCCGATCTGGACCTCTTTGCAACCAGCCAGAACCGCAAATGCCCATCCTTTGCAAGTTGGGTTCCCCACAAAGACTCACTCCGGAATGCATTTTTGATGAATTGGTCACAAATATATGCCTACGCTTTTCCACCGATTCCGTTGGTTCCACGAGTTCTGCGCAGGATCAAGAAACAACCTTGCCGCATGATACTAATTGCTCCCAGGTGGCCTCGCCAGTACTGGTTTACGGAACTTCTCCTCCTCTCGGAGTGCGAGCCCATCCAGTTCCGGCCAATTCCGAATCTTCTGACTCTCCAGAACGGACAAATTTGGCATCCGGACCCGGCATCGCTGAGATTAGCGGCATGGCTCCTCAACACCTTGAATTTGCTCACCTAGATATTCCTCCAGACTGTCAGAAGGTTTCGGCTAATGCTCAGGTACCTGCTACGAATAAAACTTACAAATTAAAATGGAAGAGATTTTGCATGTGGTGTCAGTCTGCCAATCTCCACCCTATTCAGGCAAGACCTGAGCAAATTCTGCCATTCTTTCTACAATTGGCAAGGTCCGGCCTCTCCCATTCTACTCTGAAGGTGTTCTTGACTGCAATTTCAAGGTTTTGGAAGGATGGTGTTAACTCCCTTTATTCGAATAGTCCTTCAATTTTTCAAGGGATTGTTTCGGATGTTCCCACCTATTCGACGTCCACCTCCTTCTTGGCACCTTAATATAGTGCTTACTCAATTAATGCGGCACCCTTTCGAACCCATTCACAAGGTGGATTTAAAGTTCCTTTCTTGGAAAGTTTCCTTGTTACTAGCTTTAACATCAACCAGAAGAGTTAGTGACCTCCAAGTGTTCACAATTCACCCACCTTTTCTGCAATTTACATCCAAATCTGTAGTGCTGCGCACTAACCCAAAATTCATGCCAAAGGTCCTGGCGGATTTCCACCTTAATGAGCCTATAATTTTAAGAACTTTCTTCCCAAATCCGCTCACGGCTGCAGAAAGAGCTTTTCATTCCCTTGACATCAAAAGATGTCTCAAATTCTATTTACAACGGACAGCAACAATACGCAAATCAGATCAACTCTTTGTGGCATATGGCAAACCACGCCAAGGACATTCGGTCTCAAAACCAACCATTGCTCGATGGATCTCTGCTGCAATTTGCTTATGCCATGATGAAGCGGGAAGACCATTGCAAGCAACCCCAAGAGCGCACTCTACAAGAGCAATCTCTTCATCGACAGCTCTTTTTGCCGGTGTGCCTCTTTACCAGATCTGTAAAGCGGCAACATGGTCCAACAGACACACTTTTACCAAACACTACTGTTTGGAAGCTGCAAGCGATACAGATGCATCAGTGGGACAAGCTGTTCTGCGCAATCTTTTCAAATAAGGTGAGCCTCTGTTCTCCCTCCTCCACTATGCTTTTCTATAAGACGCTTTTCCTTACTATTTCTATCTTGAAATTGTTCTGCAGATGTTGAAGCACACATGTATTTCTCTGTGGTTATACTGTTTGATAATGTATATTGTCTATGATACAAAAACAGCATCTCACGAGCATGATGTTACGTACTGATATCTACTCTGATTCAGGCATGTGATTCTATGAAAGACACCCCAAATACTGGAGAAGAACAATAGTTACTTACCTGTAATCTGTGGTTCTCCAGTATTGGTGTCTTTTATAGATTCACATGCAACCCGCCCACCTCCCCTCAGAGGCTTTTCGGCTATTATGTATTGGTTCACTCCTGTGCGAGAAAATCTGAGAGCCTGAGCCTGTGAGGAGAACATTCTGGTGGGTGCTGTCGTCTGATTGGTTGCAGTTTGGACTATACATAATGACTGTGATAGTCATAGGTGTGGAAGTTTTGTTCCTTGTAGCTTAGGCTTCTTTACTTCCTGGTTTCAGGTTACCAGGGTTTTTTGGTTATTATATGCATGATTATTGCTTTTCTATGTACCGTGGGACTCCCACTCCGACGACGGGGAATGATTCAGGCATGTGAATCTATGAAAGACATCAATACTGGAGAACCACAGATTACAGGTAAGTAACTATTGTTCGTCTACTCTGGTGCACGTAGGGATGCCTGGTTTTAAGTCTTGTGGGACCTGCCGTCGCAATATGCCGGTGGCGGACCCCTACGACGTCTGTTTCTACTGCCTGGAGAGCGACCACGACTCCCGGTCCTCTATGGACTGTCTGGCCATGGCCCCGTAGGCCTTGAGGGAGCGGCGCCGGAAGCTGCTTGAGGTCCGGCACTCGTCCCAGCGCCTTTCACGGTCCAAGGGCCGCTCCAGAGAATGCTCGCGGGGCCACCTATCATCGCCCCTTGGGCTCAAAGTCTTCACCCTCGGATTCGGGTAAGAGAAGACACAAAAAAATCGAAGAAGCGTTGTCGGTCTCCGACGTCCCCCTGTTGGTCCACAGATGCTGATGAGGGGGAGAGGGGTTCTGCCCCTGCGGCTCCTTCGGAGCCCGGGAGTCCCGCGGCCTACCCACCTTATTCGGATCAGTCGACGACTCCTGCACAGGTGCAAGAATGTCTTGCTACCTTGGACTGCCTGTTTAGGCCTCGGGCTCGCGCCCTTGGGTCCCGTGTCAGGATCAGGTCTGTCCGGCACCGGCGGCTCCGGCACCGCAAAACTTGCGCCGCTGGCTCTGGCCACGGTGCCACAAGTTCCTACGCTGCCGGCTCCAGCGCCACCCTCTGCTCCGCCTCTGGTGCCGCAGTGGATGCCATTTATTTCGGTCCTGCCCAGGTTCCAGGCCAATTTTGTCCCTACCTGGGATCCGCATTGGGACACGGCGCCGGTTCAGCCCCGTCCGGCACTGTTCCCGGCACCATTTGTTCCTTCCCCGGGCCCTGCCGTTGCCGCCGCAGTCTGTATCACATACGGCGGAGGTGGAGGATGACTGTGAGGGGTCCGAGGACCCTCTTGCTCGTCAGTGTGACTCTGAGCAGGACTGGGCGGACGAGTTAGAGGAGGCCGGCGGCCTTAATGTCGCCTCTGACCAGGGATTTGCGTCTCCTTCGCCTACCATAAAGGAGGGCGCTTCTTACACTGTGGTGCTCTGTCGGGCAGCTGAGGTCCTCAACCTTGATCTCCCTACGGTGGCCATAAAAACTAATCTCCTCACTGAGGTGCTCCAGACGGCGTCCACTTCGTCGGAGCCCCTGCTGCCATTTAATGACGCCCATACTGACGTCTTACTGGGCACTTGGTCGCGGCCAGGCACAGGGGTCCCTGTGGATAAGAACGTCGGCAGGCGTCATCGCCCGACGCCGGGTGACCCTGCCTTTCTGACCACTCATTGTACGCCTGAGAGCCTGGTCATCCAAGCTTAGATGTCCCAGAGTGCCTTTCCCACGGCTCCGCCGGATAAGGACTCTAAGAAGCTGTAGCAGTTCGGCAAGCGGTTGTTCTCTTCGGCCAGCTTAGGGCTGCGGTCGGTGAACACTGCCTGCCTATTAGGCCGCTATTCCCACGCGGTGTGGGATACAGTTGCACAGGTGTTGCCTAAGTGTCCTGAAGGAACCCAAGCTGTGCTGTCCCAAGCTGTTGCCGAGGGTAAAGATGCGGCTATGTTCGCCATTCGGTGTGGTTTGGACACCGCGGACTCACTAGGTAGAGCAATTGTTAAGAATGTGGCGCTTCGTCGCCACGCCTGGTTGAGTTCTACTGGGTTCTCGCCAGATGTCCAAAGCTCACTCATGGACATGCCCTTTGATGGCAGTCGCCTGTTTGGCGATAAAGCCGACAGTGCGCTGGAGCGTTTTAGGGACTCGCGGCCAAGTCCTTAGGTCTTTCCACGAAAAGCCCAGCCACTCCTGGTTTTCGTTCCTTTCGTGGCCACGGAAGGGTCGCCCAGGCACGTTCCTTCAGCAAGCCTGTGCAGACCCAGCCTCAGTGCGGCCGCGGACGCAGTTTCCGCAGGGGCGGGTCTGGGAATCCGCGTGGGGGTCAGTCTACCTCCGCCCCGCTGGGTGGCAGGATCCGCCATTACCTCCCCCACTGGCACGCTATCACATCAGACAAGTGGGTGTTGCAGATCATCCGCAAAGGTTACTCCCTTCCCTTTCAGTCCACCCTTCCAGCCATGCCACCTCAGTACCACCGCATGTTGGGGGAACACTTGGCACTTCTCCAGCAGGAAGTCACAGCCCTCTTGGCCAAGGGGCCATTGGGTGCGTTCCTGGGCCAGAAGTAGGGAGTGGTTGTTATTCCCACTACTTTCTGGTCCCCAAGAAGGACAAAGGGGGTCTGCGTCCCATCTTGGACCTCCGGAAAGTCAACCGCTTCCTCCAGAAGGAGAAGTTCAAGATGTTGACTTTGGCTCAGGTCTTGTCTGCTCTCGATCCAGGAAACTGGATGGCAGCGTTGGATTTGCAGGACGCCTATTTTCATGTTCCCGTCCTGCCAGCCCACCGGCATTACCTGCGGTTCATGGTAGGCCACGAGCACTTTCAGTTTACCGTGCCCCCCTTTGGCCTTACCAGCGCCCCTTGGGTGTTCACGAAAGTGATGGCGGTGGTCGCAGCTCATCTGCGCAGATCGGGGTCTCAGTCTTCCCCTATCTAGACGACTGGTTGTTGAAGGTGTGCTCGCCCCAAACGGTCGTCTCCCACCTCCAGGCTACGGCCAACTTCCTGCATTTGCTGGGGTTTTCCATCAATGTGACGAAGTCGCACCTGAATCCCTCTCAGAAGCTTCAATTAATCGGAGCGGTTCTGGATTTGGCGCAGTTTCGGGTCTATCCTCCTGAACAGCGGATCTGGGATATTCAGGCTATGATTCCGATCTTTCAGCCTCTATCCCGGGTTTCAGTCAGGATGACCCTCCGGCTCCTGGGCCTGATGGCCCCCTGCATCCTGCTAGTGCAGCATGCCAGATGGCATATGCGGGCTCTGCAGTGGGACCTGAAGTTTCCGTGGGCACAGCATCAGGGCAACCTGTCCGATCCCGTCCAGATCTCGGGGGCACTGCACGTCAATTGCAGTGGTGGCTCACGAATCACGATTGGGTCCAAGGCAGATCCCTCTCCCTTCCCCAACTGGAGTTCACAGTGGTGACGGATGCATCCCTCCTGGAATGGGATGTCCACATGGGAGAGGCGGAGATCAGGGGCCTCTGGTCTCCCGGCTCCATATCAACCTTCTAGAGCTGCAGGCGATCAGACTTGCTCTGAAAGCCTTCCTTCTCTCTGTCCGGGAACAGGTAGTGCAGGTGTTCACAGACAACACCACCGCCATGTAGTAGTGCAACAAACAGGGCGGGGTGGGGTTGTGGACCCTATGTCAGGAGGCTCTGCGCCTCTGGACATGGCTGGAACATCGGGGCATGTCTCTGGTGGTTCAACACCTGGCAGGCTCCCTGAATGCCAGGGCGGATGAACTCAGTTGCAGATGCATGTTGGATCACGAATGGCGCCTGACCTCTGACGTGGTGCAAGGTATCTTTCTGCAGTGGGGAGAGCCTTGGTTAGATCTTTTCGCCACTGAAGAGAACACGCAATGTCATCAATTCTGTGTGTTTTACGAATTTCCAAGACGGCACTCGCTCGGAGACGCTTTTCGTCGCGAGTGGAGTTGCAGTCTGTTGTACGCCTTTCCGCCTATACCACTTCTGCCCAGAGTGCGGAAGAAGATCACGTGCGACCGGGTCCAAGTCATTCTTGTGGCTCCGGATTGGGCAAGAAGAGTATGGTATCCTGAGCTACTCAGTCTGGCAATCTGTCCTCCGATCAGACTGCCTCTTCGGGAGGATCTTCTGTCACAGCAGCATGGAACGGTCCTTCACCCGAACCTGTCCAGCCTCCACCTCCATGCGTGGAGATTGTGCGGCAACAGTTGACAGCTTTTGACCTTCCTGCCGAAGTCTGTGATGTTGTTTTGGCAGCCAGGCGTAACTCCACTAAAACGGTGTACACCTGCATGTGGAATAAATTTGTGGCATGGTGCACAGCGAAGGCTGTGGATCCCCTTTCTGCCCCTCTTTCAGAAGTTCTTCTGTTCCTCCTTTCTCTGGCCCAGCAGGGCTCTGCTCTGGGCACTATCAAGGGCTATCTCTCGGCCATTTCCGCCTTTTAAGGCTTCCAGATCACCCTTCTCTTTTTAAGTCCCCTGTTAGTCATTTCTTGAAAGGCATTACACACATGTTCCCTCTGGTCCCCTTTATAATGCCTCAGTGGGACTTGAATCTTGTGTTGACTTATTTGATGTGCGCTCCCTTTGAGCCGCTTCACAACTGTCCTTTGTCTTCTCACCTTAAAGACTGCTTTCCTGGTTGCTATCACCACTGCCAGAAGAGTGAGCGAGCCCCAGGCTCTTTCTTCTAAACCTCCTTTCCTTTCTGTTCATCTGGACAAGGTGGTGTTAAGGACCCGTCCTTCTTTTCTGCCCAAGGTTGTCACGCCCTTCCACATCGGGCAGACCGTCACTTTGCCCACCTTCTTTCAGCCTCCGCATCCTTCGAAAGAGGAAGAGAAGCTCCACCGTCTGGACCCAAAACGTGCGCTCTCGTTCTATCTGAAGCGCACACAACCGTTCCGGGTGGAAGATCAACTTTTTTTTTTTTTTCAAAAACCTTTATTAAGTACATAGTGTTCGTACACAGCATGATGCCTACAACCATCCTTGGCCAGCAGTGTTATGATAAGGAAAGAGTAGGAGTGTACACAGCGGATCGCCAACAACCCAAGAGGGCAGGCCGCGTCAAGAACCAGAAGGCGGTTTCAGTTTTTTTTTTTCCCCCTTTTGTATGTTTCCCTCCCTTTTACTTTAGGTGGAACTAGGGATCACAAACCCTAACAATGTTGGAGAACAGTTAACAAAACCCCCAGTCAACTAGCCTCATGGTGAGAGTGGTCTCTAAGGGTACCCTAGCACTTTTGCCTAATGAGCCGCCCGCACCGCAGGACACAGTCTTAAGTACGGAGCTACAGCAGAGGTGGTCTCTCCCACCTGATCAGTCTTGCATGCCCCAATGGCAATCCCAGCACACCACCCAGGAAGCTGTGCAGCCACCCCTGGATCACTCAGTGCTCAGCCGGCCCTCCCAAGTGTTCAACCGCTGCAGTGTGTCGAAAGCGGCCACCTGCCACTCCAGCCCCAGTCCGCGCCGCAGGAATTTCTCAGCTCTCTAGCTGGGCGATTAGGACGGAGGCGCTACGTCAGATGCCAGCGGGGTGCGCAGCAGGTACGCCTTCAGTGGGCCCCATATGTCCCGGGGTCGGGAAGCCGACGGAAGGAGGTCAGAGTACAGGGCAAGCCGCTCCTGCCAGCAAATCATCGTTTCGAGCCAATCCTTAAATTTAGGCGCCCTTCCTCTGCCCCATCTGCAAGCCACCTTCCATTTAGCAAGGAGGAAACGGACAGAGGCGAATCTTCTGTGTATCATCGGGAGCTTTTCCGTATACCCCAGTATGCCCAGCAGCGGAGAAGGTGAAAGCGAAGTGTCCAACATTTTCCCGACTGCTTCAAATATCCGTTCCCAATATTCCTGAAGGGCCGGGCAGCTCCAAGCCAGTTAAAGCATATCCGCATCGTCAGCGCGACATCTATCGCATCTGGCGTCCCCTCTCAGTCTGTATCGGTGCGGGCGGGCATGTAATAGTAGCGTTGTAGATACTTGTAGTGCGTAATACGCAGCCTATAGCTAGCAGACACCTTCTCCGTCTGTGTGCAGCAATAGAGACACTCCTGGTCCGAGATCTCCTGCCCCAGCTTGTGCGACCAACTAGCTCGAGCAGCGCACTGCGGTGTGCTCATTTCCGCGTAGAGGGATCTATAGAGGATAGAAACCAAGTGAGATGCAGTCTTCGCCGCCAGGAGCGTGTGCATCTGAGGAAGCTCCTGCGGATATCCCGGGGTGCAAGCCCGTATGCCTTCCCGGAGTCGGGCGTAAAGGAATATTTCCATGCCAGTTGGCGGAGAATCGCCACACACCTGATGTAGCGTGACAAATTTCCCATTTTTATATAGGTCACCCCACGTGTGGATTCCTCGCTGTCTTTTGAATTTTTTTAAAATACCCTCCTGAAAGAGGGTCAATTGGGGATGGAACGCCAGCGGCAATCGAGGGGGGATTTGCAACCATGGGGGCCTGCATTTTGTGTAAGACCCATTGCCATGCACGCACCGTGCAGTCTACCGTCGTGGGGCCCGCTCGCAGCGCGATGTTTGTTGCAGCACTGCACCCTCTATCGGGACAGGGTCCGCCAGCCAATGCTCCACAGCCAGGTGAGCAGTGTACTTCGGGCCACTGAACCAGTAGTACGCATAGTGCGCCTGGGCGCATATATAGTATAATTCAAAGTTAGGAAGCTCGAGCCCTCCCATCGGATACGGACTGGCCAGCGTCTCCCACTTTATGCGCGGTTGCTTACCGCCCCACACCAGTCGTATAAGTTCTGTCCGCAGAGTGTCGAAGAAGGGTCGCCCAGGGTGGTATGGGATATTCAAGAAGTAGTAAAGGAACTTAGGTAGCACTATCATTTTGACCAGGGATATCCTGTCGGCCATGGACAGCGGCATGGCTATCCACCTCGTTATAGTATCGCGGAGTGTATCGATGGCCCGGCCGTAATTGTCACGGATCAGTTCCTCCCTGACTAGGGAGACGTTGACGCCCAAGTACCGAGCGGTAGTGTCACACCACTCCAGCGGGTAGTCAACCGCAAAGGGAGTAGCAGCCGGGGTCAGAGGAAGAATTTGGGATTTCGACCAATTAATTTGTATTCCTGAGAGCCCCCAAAATCGTACGAACTCCCGAAGGATCGGGTTGAGGTTGTGTACTGGATCCTTGATGTATAGGGTGACAGCGTTCGCATATAGCGAAATCCGGATAGGACGCAGCAGGCATCTCAGGGCTTTCTCCTGATGGTATTGGCGAATCTTGGCCGCCAATGGCTCCATTGCCAAGGCGAATAACAACGGCGACAGCGGGCACCCCTGTCTAGTGCCACGGAATAGCGGTACAGCCGCGGACACACGGCCATTAATCTGCCCTCGGGCCACCGGGGCCATATAGATCAATTTGATCCAAGCGGAAAACCCAACCGGGAACCCTATGCATCGAAGCACCGCATGCAGATAATCCCACTCTACCGAGTCGAATGCCTTGGTGGCATCCAAGAAGACAGCCGCCAGTGGCAGTTGCGGGGCCACCTGTTGGATAATCGAAAAGAGGGTGCGAAGGTTATGGGAAGTGGATCGTCCAGGAATAAAACCTGCCTGATCCGGCAGAATTAGCTTATCCATCAGGTGGTTAAGTCGGTTAGCCAGCAGCTTAGTGAGGATTTTACTATCTACGTTTATAAGGGACAGGGGCCGGTATGAATCGCACTTATTGGCAGGTTTCCCTGGCTTCACGATGGACATAATAAGGGCCTCTCTCATTGTGGGCGGCAATACCTGAGCCTCAAGAGCCTCTGCATAAACGTCCTGCACAACAGGGGCCAGCTGGTCTAGGTATACTTTATAAAAGTCGCTTGGGAGTCCGTCTGGCCCCGGCGCCTTCCCGGACCGCAGCTGGAGGACCGCCTCCCTGAGTTCGTCATTAGTAAATGGCGCACAGAGAAACTCCCTCCGATTGTCCTCCAAGTATCCCAGCGTGATGTCCCCAAAAAAGCTCGGGAGGTCAAGTGTATTGGTCCCTTTGGATCCATATGCTCAGCGTAAAAATCAGTAAAGGTCTGCAATATCTGAGCACTATCCTTGTGGCATTTACCTTCCCCATCCTCTATCTCCAGTATATAACTAGCATACCGGGGCATTCTGATGTCTTGAGCAAGGGCCCTCCCAGGTCTGCCGCCTTCCCCATAGCGCCTTGCCTCCACGTATTTCCCTCAGAATTTTATCTCTCTTTCTGCCGTCTCCGTGTACTCCGTCAGCGTCTCCCTCATCTTGGCCCTATCTTCCCCCGAGTCAGCCTGCAAGACTTTCGCTTCAAGGGTTTTGAGTTCCCCCTCCAAAAGGTGAAGCCGCCGGCGGATGTCCCTCAAGACCCCAAAACTTTTGGACATGCAAATCCCCCGCATGGTCACTTTAAACGCCTCCCATAGTGTCCCCACCCGTTCGACCGATCCCTTATTCCGTTCGAAGAAATCGGCAATAGCCTCCCCCACTTCCGTTTTAAACACCTCATTCAGCAGCGCCTCGGGGGCAAGTCCCCAACACCTGTGGCCTGCGTCCAGGCTGGGGACAGTCAGCGTGATGCATACAGGGGCATGGTCTGACAACGTCCGGGCCAGATGATCCGCTCCCCGCACCCACAGGCAAGCCCCTCGGGAGCCGAGCCAATAATCCAGCCTTGACCAGGACTCGTGTAACGACGAGAGAAAGGTGCCCTCTCGTTTCTCCGGGTGCCTATATCTCCACAGGTCAACTAAGCCCCCCGTCTCCAGAAGTCCCTGCAATGTGCCCTGGCTTCGCGTGTAGTGATGAGGCGAGTGTGTAGATCGATCCCTGACAGGGTCACTGACTGTGTTGAAGTCGCCCGCCCATAACACGTGAGTGGCTCCAATGTCTAGTATCTGTCCCCACAGTGTAGTCAAAGTGTCAGGGCTGTCCGTGTTGGGGCTGTTATAGCTAATTATGACCACCGAGTGAGCCTCTAGCGATCCTCACATCATGCAATATCTGCCCTCTCTGTCCTCTCGCGTTCCTCCAAAACGAAAGGGGGTACCTCTCTTGACCAGGATTGCTATGCCCCGAGCATACGTGGAGTAAGCTGAGAATACTCTATAGGAAGCCCATCTGCTGCCGAAGGTCGGGGGCATCTAGGGTCAGTGTGTGTCTCCTGAAGTGCCGCTATACTGATGTCATGTCGGTCTAAGTAAGAGAGAATTTGCCTCTTCTTCCTGGGATCTCGCAGCCCCCGAACATTCCATCACAGTAGCTTCACCGTGTCTCGTCCTGACCCCTCCATGTGTGTATCCTAGTGCAAGACATGATTATGAGTGCAAGCGCTATGTGCGCTACATTTCCCCTTTGTGGCTCACAGCGTACTACAGTGGCAATTGTCCCGGAGCAGTGGTGTGAAACTAGAGCAGCATCTCTAGTACTAATCATACAATGGTCCCCTCCAACTCTCCCTTGAGGCTCTGCCCCCCCCCCCCATCCCTCCCGCCCTACCCACCCACATCAGCACCCCAATTGCGACCGGAATCCCCGAGCCCTCCCCCCCTCCCTCCCTCCCTCCCTCCAACCAGTAACATCTGCCAGACGCTAAACAGTGGCATCTAGCAATAACAGGATAGAGAGTCTCTATACTTCCTATCCGTAGGTATTGGGGGACCTCCCTCAGTGGGGCGCTGGTGTGCCTCTTAAACCCTTGCGTCCTTGCAAACAGAGGGACTCCCCGTACCCTCCTCAATGGACCTGTGGCGCAGGAGGGTCAGGGTGGAGGGTGCCCAACCCACGTTAGTTGTGCCCCTGTGAACCCACTTCTTTTTAACAGTCCAGGCACGCCCATATACAGTGGATCATATCGTGCCTTCTTGTGGGGGGGTATTCCCGCCTTAACAGTTATTAACGCAGATCATTCCCAGCCCCGGATACTCATCTGCCAGTAAGTGTGTAGCATCCGATCATCGTCACTGCCGGTGATGTCTGCGTGGCACGGTAGATGTGGCCGCCCGCAGCAGATTCCCCATGCGTCGCCCCTGTCGCAGAAGGTGTCCAGGGTAGGCCCTCCTGCCATTCATCATGGGCACCCAGTCCGTGCCCAGGAAGGCTTGACTGTAGCAGCCGTGCTCACTATATGCCGCCATCAGTCGTCCTCCCCTGGTGACTGAGATCCTGAGCGCCAACCAGCGCCGCCGCGCACTGGGGAAGAGGGCTTCAATGACTTGAGAAAGTCCTCCGCTTGGTGCGGGTTGTTGCAAATAACCCTGCGGTCTCGGTGGCGTATCCTCAGCATGGCAGGGTATAATAATGCATACGCCACGTTTGCCTTGCGCAGTTTCTGCTTCACCTGTACATATTTTTTTCGCGCCTCCTGGACTGCCAGTGTGAAGTCCGGGTAAATGGAGAACGGATTTCCTCCAAACTGCAGCTCCGACATGTCTCGCGCTCGCCGCAGGGCAGCGTCGCGGTCTCGATAGTTCAGCAGCCTTGCCACTATTGGCCTCGGTGGTGCACCAGCCGGAGGTCGCGGGCCCAGCGTTCTGTGCGCCCGTTCAACTAAGAACTGCGCTGAGAAATGTTCCGCTCCGAGCGAGGAGGTAAGTAGCCGTTCTACATAGTCTTCCATGCGTCCAGTAGCCGTGGTCTCCGGAATGCCTATCAGGTGAATATTGTTCCTTCGACTACGTGCCTCAAGATCCTTGTTCTTGGCCGCAATCACCTTAAGCAGCTTGTCCATTTGCGACATTTGCTTGGCCATATTGGTCGCGTTGTCCTCCGTGTCGGAGATTCTCTTCTCAGCCTCTTTAATCTGCTCTTCATGTTTGTCCACTTTCAACACCAGGAAGTCGAGGCGAGTGTTCATGGTGTCCATTTTCCCCGAGAGGGCTTTGCTGCATCACTGTAAGCATGCTTTTCATTTCTTCGTTAGGGGAGGCTTCCGGAGGATTCTGCGGTGTCTGAGCCGGGCCGCCCGGGTCTTCAGCGACGGAGCGCGTGGACGTTTTCTTCTGCTCGAAGGGCAGTTTCGATTGGCGCGCCTCCGCTTTCCCCATGTTTCGCCCCTCACTGATGTATCCGCGATAATGCACTACCGAAACCCACTCCGTATGATCGCGCCGCTCCAGGCGGTACAGCACTTCAATCCGCACCTCCTCTGCACTCCCCTTCTTCCTATCCTGATATTGTTTCCTGTGCCTGGGCTCTGTCCTGTTGTGGCGCTTGTCGGTCTCAGCTCAGTATGCAATTTGAGCTCAATGCAGCAGGATCCCTATCTTCAGTTAGGTATCTAAGGGCCCCTGTCATGCAGTGTCCAGCATATATGAAGGCGCGCCGCCGCCCAATGCCCGGTGTGTGTTTACTCTCTCCCCTGTCCGGGAGCGGCCCCAGCACCACGCAGTCTCCGCCAGTCTCGCAGCCAGGTAGCAGGATGGGCATTCGTCGCTCAGCCAGCAAGGCCAGGCACTGTCTCTCGTTATTGGGCGCCAGCCGCGTCTAACCCGCGGTCAAGGTGGCAGATCCACGCAGCAGCGGCGCTCCTATCGCCGCATCCTCCGGGCCGTAGACTCTGGGCTCTAGTTCTGGGCCGCCGCCTTATACAGTGGGGGGGGGGGGGGGGATGGCAGCAGCCGTGCCCTGGGGGAGCACCAGCATCTCTTCTCGGGTCGCAGTCAGCAGGCGCCGTCCCCAGGTCCCGTGTAGAGGCCCGCGACTGCCTTCTCGCGTCCCTCCCGTCTTGAGGCCTACCACCGCATGGCCGCACCGGCACTTGCGTGGCAGCCGCGTCCACCTCTCGTCACCGGCTGAGGCGGTCGTCTTCCCCCAGGGCTGCTTCCGTAGCGGATATCTCCCGGGCCTCGGCGCGTAGCAGCGTGAAACTGGCAGCGAGTCTTTAGCCCTCCATGAGGTTCACAGGCATAGTTGTTTCGTCCGTGGGCAGGGGGGCTTTAAGCAAATAATGGATGGATCGGCGGGTCGGGCAGCCAGAGCCTCACTAAAGCGCGGCCATCTTGGTCCGGCGCCCCATGATCAACTCTTTGTTGGCTATGTGGGCGCCAAGAAAGGTCGGGCTGTACACAAACGAACCATCTCTTGGTGGGTCGTTCTGTGTATTAAAGCCGGTTACTCCTTGGCTGAAAAGGAGCCTCCTGTGGGGCTGCGTGCCCATTCTCCTCGGGCGACAGCAGCCACTACCGCTCTGGGACTGGGAGTCCCTTTGCAGGATATCTGTCAGGCAGCTACGTGGTCTTCGCTGCATACCTTTACCAAGCATTATCGCCTTGACAGCCAAGTTCGGAGAGACGGCTTCTTTGGCCGTTCTGTTCTCTGGGATTTTCTGGTTTGATCTTAATTCGCAGACCCACCACCGGGGTTGGTATTGCTGGGGTATCTATTCTAAGGTAAGGAATCTAACACTAACATGTTTCTTTCAGATGAACAAGTTACTTACCTTCGGTAATGACATATCTGTAAGAAACATTAGTTAGTTTTAGATTCTTTACGGCCCACCCATCCTCCCCGTTCTGCAAACTGATTTCTAGGGTTAAGGTCATCCCTTTTAGGGACCTAGTTTTATGCACCAGTGGTCAGTGTCTTGCATGGCTCTGCATTCCTGGCACGGAAAGTAGTGTACAGAACTGATGTCCGCGCACATGGGTGGCGCCTAAGTAGTCTCTGTGACGTCATCTCGGTGCATACGACGCCAGCGACGGACACGCTCAACGCCACCCACTGAAAGCGCAGAGGTACTGCTAGCGAAAACTTTCCGGATCCAGTCTGACGCCTGGGGATATTCTAAGGTAAGTAATCTAACACTGTTTCTTACAGATATATCGTTACCGAAGTTAAGTGACTTGTTCTGCACCTGCCTTTAGTGCGCTGTAGACCTGCCCGAGGGGTGACTTAGACACTTGTCCAGGGGAAGTAGTAGATTTGCCATTGCTTTCACTGGCAAATTTGGTATAGCAGTGCACAACTGCTCTACCAGTGTGCAGTGGCGGACTTGGAGGCTTGGTTTACTTGGGGGACCCACAGGGTGGCACAACCAGTGCTGCAAGCCATGGGGTACCCCTCTAACTTAAATTCCCTGGGTACCAGAGTACCACTTGCTAGGGGCTTAAAAGTAAGTTAGCCATTTCCAGTTGGGTATAGTCAATTCGACTTACACTTTAGGGTCAGGGCACTGAGTTCTGGTTAGCAGGCCGTGGTGCACTCTCTGAGTCGAAAAACTAGCAGCATCGGTTTGAAAAACGTGAGGGGGGGGGGGTGACCATAAAAAAAGGCATTACCTTACACTTTTCCTCTCAAATATTTGTGCAGACTAGCCAACCTGACTTTGATTTTGGACTGCCCGAATTCCTCATGCCTAAACAGGTCAGCTGCACCCTACAAGAAACAACCTCAGTCTAACAGTAGTGCAAAATGGCAGTGTCAGACGTACAAACCCCAGGTCGCTGACTTTACACGCCTTGCATCTCGATTAAGCCACAAAATGGAAGCAGTTGTTTGAGGGGTTCTTAAGGGAAAGCTAGTCACCCTTTATATAGTTGATTCCAGAGATGTTTATCTATTTACATTTTATTGTCACTGAGATTGTGTCCATTACAGTTTGCTTTACTGCATGAACTTTATTACTAATGTGATAATAGTTACTTATTTTACATTTCCCTCCCCCGCCTTTTTCATTTATTTTTATCCCCTCCCCCTTTTGTCTGGCCTGGAGATATCTTTAGCTGATATATATATATATATATATATCACTTGTGATAGGCATTTGAAAAAGGAAGTACTACGCTGAAACGCGTCATGCCATGCTGGTGCTAATACATTTTATGTTCCCGTGGAACTCGTGTGTGTGTGCGCTCAGTCTTTTCCGCTGGGAGAGGCATTGGACTGTATATTTGGTGCAGCCACAGCACTTGAAGAGTACCCCACCTAAAGGAATTTGGCGACTGTAGTTGCAAAACCTTGGACTCGGCGGGTGGAGGGTATGGAACATTGTTTATTTGGACATAGCGGTGGGGAGAAGGATTTCGGCAGGCACCGCCTACTGAGGCTGAGTATTAACATGCAGTGCCTGTGAAAATGGACTCAGAGTGCCGGGTTCGTTACACCTCCCTTCCCCTCACGCCAACATGACCGCTCCAATCACAAGCCACTAATTTGCATATTTAATGCACACTTTCAAAAGCACTCGTGATGATAGGCATTTGAAAAAGGCCGTACTATGCTGAAACGAGTCATGCCATGCTGGTGCCAATAAATGTTATGTTCCCGTGGAACCAGTGTGCGCGCTCTGTCTTTTCCACTGGGAGAGGCATTGGAATATATCTATATATATATTCACTGAAAAAAACATAGGTTTCAGGGGTGTTAAAGTTAGCTGGACTTTTCACTTGTACAAAACCATTGAAATTCCCCCGTTATAGTTAGTTCAGCTAACTATAACTCGCGCGCCCGCAATGCACTGCTGATGACGTCACATATTACATCACTCATGACCTGGTCAGTGACATCACTCATGACATCACTGATGACATCTCAAATGACATCACTGATGACATCATCCAGTGAATGTGTGTTTTTCTGAAAATTAAATATGTTTTATATATGTATATCTCAAGGTCGATGGAAGAATAAATGGGTATATAAGTGTCTAAATGGATGATTTGTTTTTGAAAAATTGATTGTGTAACTGACTGATTAAGTGTATCATAGTGAATACATGGCTTAGTGAGTAATGTTCAAATATGTAAATATCTGTATCAGTCTCTAACTTAGTGTATAAGTGGCTGCATGGGTTGGTGAGTAGCTACATGGGTTTTTTGAGTATCAGTCTGAGTGTCTGCATGGTTCGGTGGGGGGTATTACATAGTGCATAGGTGCATGAATGAGTGACTCACTGTTTGTATGTGTTGAAGACAGCATGTGTGCAGGACTGTATGGGTGGATGAGTGTGTGTATGGGTGTGTTAGTGAGTGAATGATTGTCTCAATAGTGTCTTTATGAGTAACTACATATGTTTTAAACTAGTATATGTGACTATTGGTGTATATAAGTGAGTATATATGAGAGTGAGAGATTGAAAGAGTTCCTGTATGAATACGTATGTGTTTCTATAAGTGATTGTTTAAAAGACTAAGTATGTGTAAGTTTCCGTAGAAGTAAGTGTGGTGGTGTGTGTATAACTGTATATGCAAGTAAATGGATGTTTGATTCTTTATTAGCATGAGTGACTGTGTGTGAGTAACTCTATGGATGAGTGGCATTGTGTAACAGGATGTATAGGTGTATGCGTACATATGATGAGTGAGTAGATGTATGAGTGACTGTATAGGACTGTTGGTGAATGAGTGGATGTGTATGTGGATCTTAAAATTACTGAAGAGGTTGTTGTAACTGGTATTGGTATGTCCATTGTTTTGAAAATTTTAGTCTCTATTTTTGAATGTGTGTATCAAAGGTTATATTAGGGTGAGAGGAGGTCTGCCACTCTATCACAAGGATGATGTCATCAGTGATGTCATCAGTGATGTCATTTGAGATGTCATCAGTGATGTCATCAGTGATGCCATCAGTGATGTCACTGACCATGTCATGAGTGATGTAATATGTGACGTCATCAGCAGTGCATTGCGGGCGCGCGAGTTATAGTTAGCTGAACTAACTATAACGGGGGAATTTCAATGGTTTTGTACAAGTGAAAAGTCCAGCTAACTATAACACCCCTGAAACCTATGGTTTTTTCAGTGAATTTCAAAGGTTTTTTAAATGCTAATTTCTAACTATACCTACAGAGATAGGATATGTGAAGAAAGAAGAAAAAATGCACAGAAAGAAAAAAAAAAAGTGCAGAAAGAAGCAACAGAAGTCCTCAAAGACGAAGAAAAGTGCAGGAAGAAGGATAACGTGCAGAAAGAACAAAAAGAAGATCAGAAAGAAGCCTTGTTGCAAAATCATCCTGTACCCTCAACTTTTTCAGACGGATACTGGTGGTAACTGAGTCTGACTAACCAGTCCTAGAGCCAGTGCTATGGTAAAAGACACTTAGAATACAGTGAAAACACCTACATACACTAGGGAACATTATGCGTTGGGGATCCCCCTGTGATTAGCATGACCTCCTCTGTAAGCCCCTAGTATATAATAGGGCAGGGGGATTAAAACTACCTCTTAAAACAGGCCACAGGGCGTTTTTGCACACATTAACTCAGGCCCCGTCCCCTCCCTTCACCACTGTGTAAACACGCCCTGTGTCCGTTTTTAGTTGGGAGATTAAGTTCATTTGAATCCTGAGGGTCCCTAGGGTCCAACTAGCCCACTAGGTACCTCCAGTAAGTGCCACAGAGCTGCGTTGCAGAGAGGTGTAAAAAGTGGCACGGCCTGGACCACCTCTCTGCAATGCAGCTCAGTGGCGCTTACTGGAAGCACTTGGTGGGCTAGTTAGCCCCCAGGGGCCCTCAGTATTGAAGGGAAATTATATCCCCAATTTAAAACGTGCCATAGTGCGTGTTTGCACACGTCACCTCAGGCCCCGTCCCCTCCCTTCACCACTGTGTAAACGCGCCCTGTGGCTGTTCTAAGTTGAGAGATTAAGTCCCCTTGAATCCTAAGGCTCCCTAGGGTCAAACTAGACCACTAGATACCTCCAGTAAGCGCCACAGAGCTGCGTTGCAGAGAGGTGTAAAAAGGGGCTTGGCCTCAGAACACCTGTCTGCAGCGCAGCTCCCTGGCGCATACTGGAGATGCCTGTTGGGCTAGTGGGCCCTCAGGGACCCTCCGTATTAAAGAGGAATTAATTCCCCAACTTACAATTCGCCAGGGGGCGCGTTTGCAGAGTGCTGCAAGGAGGGGGCGTGGCCTCCGGCACGATGCCAGTCTTTTATTTATTTTATTTTTTAAGAAGGGGGGCTGTGTGGTTCCCCTTCTTATTCTAATTTATTGGCCCTGATGACCCCATCCCCCAGGGCCTGTCTCCTAATTATATTTTTTTGACCCCAATCCCCAGGGCCGGCCACTGTTTTTTATTATTTAAAAAATATATATATTTATAGACACACCTAGGACATGCTGGACAAACCGTACGTACCTATCACCATGCGTGATATTCATTAAAAGGCGACTATGCATACAATGAATCCACGTGGAATGTATTTACACCACTAGTGAAGCTCTGACATGTCTGATGCCCTACCGTGCCTAATCCCGGTAGACACCCTTGTCGTTTATTTATACAAACATGGGTAGCTATAGACGGGCACATTTAATACACATGCACACCAAGCCATTCAAAGGGGATTCGACAAAAATTCGACAAACTATGCAAGACACAAACCCCCCCCCCCCCCCCCCCCCCCCCCCTCTCACGGTTAATAAAACACACATCCACTGCCGGATGTGTAATACTTTTTATTTTACTCTCTGGAAAGGGGACGAACATCACTTGAGAGTCACAGCGCGCTCCTGGCAGAGCCCAATGCTGTGTTACACCCACCATTGCCTGCTGAGTGCCACACACCTCTGTGTTGTATTCCACCAGCTAGTGCATATGCTATGACACTCTCTAGCCCATGTGCACTGTAACACCACCCCGTGAATATGTCATGCCACACTTGTCTTCGCACGGGTTATATTGCCCCATCTAACGTGCCTTCCTCGATGCCTATGTTATAACGCACAGTGCTATGCCATACATATTACAATCTGGGACCCATATCTTTGTCACAGTGCATATGCAACGTTACACTCCCCAGCACATATTTTATATTACAACTTTAGAGACTAGTTAGGTTACACAACACTGCCCTGTGCATATTACACTCCCAAGGCGCATATCGCATAGCACACGCTAGTGCCTGTGCTATCTCGCACTCTCCAATGAATCTGTCATTGCGCACAATGTATTGCATATTATATTTCACGCCCGGTTCATCTTCTATCACACTTTTTGGTGCATAGTTTATATCGTACACTATATCTAGTTTTCATTTTCAATCGTGCTCTCAGGACTATGTTCTATATAACACTGTGTTCACCTACCCTTTTCACGGGCATTACATTTTGCGATAGGGGGTGTAGGGTCAGGGGGTGTTTCTGCCAAGTGAGCCCATAGGCACAGTCACAAACGTCCTCTTCTTCCTGAATAAAAGTGAGATTATGCTGCATACTTGTTCATATTTTAACTAGTTCGCACAGACACACATTTTCAAATCAATAAAGTTCCTAATACACGCCTTCTCTGAACAGTTAGCTTGCAGCCCCATCCCCCTCCTCCCTATCCTCTGTTGTGTGAATCCATGGACTAGCCTCCTCCCTCCTGCCATGCATGGTCTGATGTGCTGCCACTGCCCTCAATTTAGTATGATGTACCAGTCCACTCCTCCTGCCCTCCATTGCCCAATTATATGCCCCATCTTTGACCTCCTGCTTAAACTCTGTGCTTAGCTTGCTGCCCCTATTCTCCTTCCCCCTGCCCTCCGATGTCTTTGTGCATGCCCCTGCTCCATCCTTTTTGCCCACCATGTTCCATGGACCTGCCACTCCTATCTTCTCTGAGTGTTCTGTTGAGCTGCCACTCCCCTCCCACCTGCCTAGCATTGTCAGATGACTGTAACCTGTCCCTGCCACCTCCACCCTGCCTGTCCACATGCCATGCCTTTATCCTCTTCCTCCTGTCCTACATGGTCCATTGTACTGCCACACTGTGGAAATATGGATTTTTCTGGTCAGTTATGTCCCCTATCTTGGACCCCAACGGTTCTATGTGCATGTTACAAGTACATGTATGTTCCCTCCAGTTCCAGTTATGAAGACGCAAATACATGTGCGTCCACCGTCAACATGTCCTCTTTCAGATCCGCCATGAATGGGCTGGATATTCGATTCTTAAGTACGAAAGGCCACCGACTTTATATGGCTTAGTTATGCCATTTTACAGTTCAGGCGAGTAGGCCCTGATTCTGCCATCAAGCTTTCCCTGCCTTCTGCCTCTGAGAGCTCCAGTTTGAGCCTGCATCTGTGACCATGAACTTTGTCTCATTCCCTGTGCGGCTCACGGTGCCTGACATCAGCTTGCTGCCTGCCAAGAACTGTATTTCACCTTCGAAATTATCTGCTCCGCTCCCTGCCCAATGCATTCCTGTCTAGTAGTTTAAGTAAACATTCTTCCAGCTACCGAGCAAAGGCCCGGCTTCTCTGTCCTTATGCAAGTAATTCATAGCCCCGTTACCATGGAAGATTCCTGCCCTCGCATCTAGTGTAGACACTTAGACGCTTGTACACGCACTAACAGTCAGTATAGTCAGTATAGAATAAGATTCTACTCTAAGAGACCTCTCTTTTGGATAACATAGTTCTTTAAACATAGGATGTTAGATATGATTTGGGATTAGGTTGACTTGACCCTCCAGACATCTGTCGCCACATGTAGAGCTAAATGTCAAGTCCCCTTCACCCCCTAGCTGCACGTCAATCACACGTCATGCTGCTGTGCGCGCATTTCTGCCAAGTATTTCTGCTGACATTGCGAAATTCTTTCATGGAACCACCCTATTATGACATCACATCTGATGATGTTCTTTAGTCACACCCAGTTACACCTACTTTTGCTACGTATGTATGTCTTATCTACACTATCAATTGTTACGCCTCTTGCATTTGCTTCACTGTAATGCCTATTGTATAAAAGCGATTAATTATCAATAATGTATGTACTTCACTTCCTGAACCTTCGTGGTGATGGAACTTGGAGCAACCGATTCGAATCGTCCATTGGAATAAAGCCCATTCCGAACCTCTAATACCACGGATTCTGCCTCTTATTTATTGAGCTATTTTTATTATGTTTCTGTATCAAATTAAGTCCCGGTAATTAAATTATTTACCACAACACCCTTCTGCCCTCCCTGGTCTGTTGTGCTGCAACTGCTCCTCCTGCCTGCCCCGTGCGGTCTGTTGTGAGGCCCCTTCCCCTGAACTTTCTTGTCTGTGCACAGGTCCTGACCCTCCCTTCTATCCTCCATCGTCCTTTGTGCATGCCCCTGCACCCTCCTTCTTGCCCGTCATAGCCATTGTGCTGCCACTAACCCTCCCACTTGCCATGCATGGTCTTCTGTGCTGCCATGGCCCCTCCCACCTTCCCTGTGTGGTCAGTTAGCTGCCCCTGACCCCCTCCCACCTTCCCTCCATGGTCTGTGTGTATGCCATCACAGTCTCACTGTTGCTTTTCATGGTGTGTCTTGCTTCTAGTGCCCATCCTGCCTGACCTCCATGGCTATCTTGCTGCTCCTGCCCTGCCCCCTTGCCCCCAGCCCTCTGTTTACATGTGCAGACCCCTACTCCCTCCCTCCCTGGCTTGTCTGTTCCATTGTAATGCCCCTGATCCGTCCCTCCTGCCCTTTATGGTCTGTTATGCTGCAGCTTTCTCTCCTGTCTGTCCATTATGGTCAGCTAGCTACCATTGCCTCTTGCCCCTCTGTTCTCTGTTGTCCATGTGCATGGTCCTGTCCCCTCCCTCTTGCTTTCTATGGATTGTTGTGCTGCACTCTCATCCCGCATGCCCTGTGTGGTGTATTGTGCTGCTGCAAACCCTGATGCCTGCCCTGCAGGGTCAGTTTGGTGCACCTCTCCATGTCCCTCCTGTCCTCTGTTATCCAAGTCCATGTCCCTACCCCATTTCCTTCCATGATCCAATGTACCATACTTGCGAACATTTTGAACTTGGTAAGAGGGATATTTTGAAAAAGAACTGGGGTATTGATTTTCCCCTTTGAGTTACATTGAAAAAGAGGAGATTGTGGACAGGAGACAGATCAAATAAAGCCCATTTGAGCTTAAAAAAAATTGGACGTTTCCTGGCTGAATCGGGTCTGTTGGCATGTATGGTTGTACTACCATTGCCTCTTCCTTCTGCCCACAATGGTCTATTACATTGCCACAGCCTCTCTTGCAAGTCCTGTATTGTTGGTTTGTTGCCCCTGCCCCCCTTTCCACTGCCCTCCATAGTCTGTTGTGCTGCCACGGCCCTTCCTGCCTGCCCAGTGTGGTTAAATTGTTGCCTTTGCACCCTCCTACCTGCTTTCAATTT
This sequence comes from Triturus cristatus, assembly GCF_964204655.1. Lineage (NCBI taxonomy): Eukaryota > Metazoa > Chordata > Amphibia > Caudata > Salamandridae > Triturus > Triturus cristatus. The sequence goes on from NC_140582.1 coordinate 235,430,006, forward strand.
TCAGAGTCCGTGCCCCTGGCCTCTGCCTCTCAACAGTATCCTAATGAACAACTAGATTGCTAACAATCTATATTTATTACAAAAGTGTGGAACGCCTGACGTCATCTTGATGTAATCAAAACTGTAATACCTAGAGCATTTCCTTTAGAAATTACATATATGAGAGGGTCTTATTGGCATCAAAATTATGGTTAGTGCTCTAAAAGACTAAAATAAGGACATATTTTCTGAGTTTTCAAATAGCGACAAAGCACTTTTAAATTATTTGTTATCTTTGTTTTTTTATCCAGTTGACCACTTGATTAAATGTTGCTCTTAGGGGAGAGGATGTGGTGTTACTTCCAGAACTGCAGACTTTGCAACTGGGGAACCAGGTTGGAGTTTCTGCTTCAGCTCAACATTCTGTGATTCTGGTCAAATCACCTAATCTCCCCCTGTCTACAACCAAAATTAATTTGTTCTTGTGTGATGTAACCAATGCTCATGTAAAGCACTCCAATACCTGACAAGTCTGCACTATATAACACTGCAAAAACACAAAATAATAAGTGTTTTGCACACGTCTGTCATTGGGCTATATTTGGGCTACATCTGGGTGATTTTGGGCTACATTTGGGCTCTTTTGTCTCCGGTGGACATATTGGGAGATTTATTTGTTATGAAGTTTCCTAATTTCCTCATGTACTGCAGTCTCATCAGTAGGAAATGCTTTCAGTTTTTTACTTTGATTCCATCATTAAGGTATTCAGATATGTCACACATTTGCCATAAATTCTGAATGTTTGCACTCTAGTTGCTCATTAGATCACTGTAGTAAAACTACTGTTCACCATGGAAGTCTGCTCCTGGTATTAAAAGTGCATGTTTCAGTCTGCATGTCAGATTTTTTTTAATGAAATAGAAGAGGATTTGAGAAGTCACTCAAAATGTGCCCTCATTTTCTTTCTTCAGCATTAATCATAATTTCTATGGCAAAATGAACCCCCTCATTGTGTTCCTTTTTAAATTAAATGTTTTAAGTGTTACCAGTTTATTCCAATCAAGATGGCTTCAGGTGTGCCATACTTTTGTCATAATGAAGACAGTAAGCGCTCTAGTTGTTTTTAAGAACACTCTGGGACATTCTGTCATTGGGCTATACTTGGGCTACATCTGGGTGATATTTGGGCTACATTTGGGCTCTTGTCTCTGGTGGCCATCTTGGGAGACTTATTTGTTATGAAGTTTCCTAATTTCCTCATTTACTGCAGTCTCTTTAGTAGGAAATACTTTCAGTTTTTTACTTTGATTCCATCAAGAAGGCATTCAGGTGTGTCACACATTTGCCATAAATTCAGAATGTTAGCACTCTTTTTGCTCATTAGATCACTGTAGTAAAGCTACTGTTCACCAGGGAAAACTGCTGCTGGTATTGAAAGTGCATGTTTCAGTCTGCATGTCAGAATTTTTTAATGAAATAGAGGATTTGAGAAGTCACTCAAAATGTGCCCTAATTTTTCTTTCTGCAGCACTAATCATACTTTTTATGGAGAAATGAATCCCCTCATTTTGTTCCTTTTTAAATAAATGTTTTATGAGTTACCACTTTAATCCAAGCAAGATGGCTTCAGGTGTGCCTTACGTTTATCATAAGTAGGACTATTAGCGCTCTAGTTGTTCTTTGGAACCCTCTGGGAAGCTGCAGTAGAACACAACGGAATCAACTGACAGTCTCTGCCCTTGTTGGATGTACATGTTTTACTGAGAATGTCAGACTTCATTCTCACATGACTGAGAAAGATAATGTGAATTTACAGAAAATAAGCTCTCAGTTTAGCTTATAGATCACCTTCCAAACCTCTGTGGGAAAAGCATGAGAAAATAGTTTTCTCTCAAACATGATTCATGACATCCCAAGAGAAGGCTTTTTCACATGGTAAAATCACCTTAGAACATACCACAATTCCTAAAATGATTATGGTACCATCAACAAATGATTTATAATGTAACTAAAGTCTTAAAACCTATCAACTGCAATGCTTTTTAATGAGGTGCTATCATGTATATTGGTCCCAAGATGGCTGCCAACACTTCTTGGATGAAGTGCTGACAGCCAATCAGATCTCAGGATGAGATGTGTGGTTAGGCTCCGCCCACATATATATATATGATTTTACTTTTGATTTTCTCAGGAACTACTGAACAGATTGACACCAGACCTGCAAAAGGCACTTCCCTGACCTGAGGACTACCTCTCTGCCAAATTTCAAGTAATTCTGTTCAGCTGTTGGGCTGTACCTTTGACTAAAGGTCCTATGGAAAAATGCATGGGGAAAACGCGTTTTGGGACCCCCCTTTTTTCTCGGCCCCTGCTTGACGAATCACCCCGAGACTTTCAGAATAGGAGCGCAGCGGAGCGCTCCACCTATTTTGAAAATTTTGCGAGGATTCGTCATCTCTATCTTTATCTTGCGAGATAGATAGATAGATAGATAGATATATATATATATATATCTCCTATTGGCTGTTGCCAGTAGGTAGCTATAGTTAGGACCTAGTTTCCATAGGAAGAGTGTTTTTACGTTTGCCGATAACTTTTGCGCCGTTTGACGAATCTTAACATTTTCAAAACTGATACTGCACTCACTTCAGCCGCTGTCTTAAAAGTTTTGGAGTGATCTGTCAAGTGAGGGCCGAGAACAAGGGGCTGCTTAAAAAGCGCGTTTTCCCCATGTTAATTAGTATAGGACCTTTAGACATGGCTACAACACGAACTATTGAACGGATTTACACCAAATTCGGTAGGAACGTCAACAAGACCTCCGGTTACCTCTAGTAAGTCCCACACAGCGCTATTGCTGAAAGGTGGTCAGAGGCCACGCCCCCTTCCCCCACCATTTTGCAAACGCACCTCCGCGCACTGCTGGTGGGGGGAATGACGTCCCCTTGCCTCCCGAGGGCCTCCGGACTAAATTGGACTTCTTCCCCCAACCAGTAGTGCGCCAGGAGGTGCTGTGCAGCATGGTGGAGAAAGGGAGCGTGGCCTGCAAGAACCTCTTAGCAGTCTAGCTGTCTTGGACTTACTGGAGGTAACAGGAGGGGCAGTTGGCCCCCAAGGACCCTCTGGATCCAAGGGGACTTCATCCCCCAGCGAGAAGTCGCTTTTGCAAAGTGGTGTAGAAAGGGGAGTGGCCTCTAAAGACCTCTCAGAAATCCTGCAGTGTAGGTGTTACTGGAGGTAACGGAGGAGTTGTTTACCCCCAAGGACGTCCTTGTGGGCCAACTACCCCTCCTGTTACCTTCAATAAGTCCCACACTCTGTTAATTAATTGGATCGAACTAAACATCTCAGTGAGCATGCTTTTGTGTTCATTGATGTTCTGGAAATATTATTTGTGGCCAGTGGCTCCTCCCAGCACACAGAATAATAAAAAAATATATATATATATATATATATAATATGAAAAATCTATCTCCACCCATCCCTCCCAATGGCAGTTGCCACTGGATACTTATAGTTGGTTCAGCGTTTCCATAGAAAATGCAATTTTTTTGTGTTGCTAATAACTTGGACACTATTTGGCAAATCTTCACGAAACTTTCCGAATACTGCTCTTTTTTTGGCTAGTTTGTGCAGGGAAAGTTTCAGAGTGAACCGTCAAGCGGGCCAGAGCGTAGAAAAGGGGTGGGGTGGCGGGTCCCATGAATTTCAATAGACTTATTTAAGAAGCCCTACTGCAAGAACTGCTGAATGGAGTTGCTCCAGATTTGGCAGGAAGCTAGATCGTGGTCTGCAGATTTGGTGTGAATCCGTTCAATATTTTTTTCTGAAATAGAGGTTCAAAAATATTTGTATATCTGGACTGTTGGGTTTGAGGAACTCTCGCGAGAGTCCCTCTAACCCAATTAATAAAACAGAAAAGCGCTCGGATTGGGCCAAGGAACAATTTTACCTTGGGGCCATCTTGCTCCAAGTGTTCGGATTGGTTGCCAGCAAACATGTTTTTACCCGCCATTACAGGACTCAGGGATTTGAATTTCCCTGTCCTGAAGTTATTTTTAAAAAACAAAATTATATAAGGGGGTGTAAGAAGGTGTACTTCTCTTTGCAGATGTATTCCCACTTTTTTTTACCCATTTGAACTGTTAGATATGGGTGTTCAACTGACTGTGCACTGAAGCCTGCAAACTAGGCTCCAGTACCAGTTTTCTTTCCCCTACACAGACCTGTTGAATTGGAATTCAGTTGGTAAGGACTTCAGCACCCTTGCAAGTCCCTGGTAAATTGTACATATGTTACCCAGGGCATGTGTACTAAAAGGGGTCTCTATGGGCTGCAGCATGTATTATGCCACCCAAAGGGACCCACACAAACTACTTGCAAACACCATTGCAGGATGCGTGGAAGGGTGCAAGCCCTTCTGAAAAACTGACATTGCAAACTCCCTGTGTGTACTGACCAAGTTCACTACATGTCTTATATCTAAGTCACCCCTTCAGGAGGCCTTACAGCCCTACGTCAGGGTACATATTACTACATGTGAGGACATATCTGCATGAGGGGATATACCCCTGTGATGCCTTGCTCCATTGCCATGACCTTGCAAGTGATCAGGAAACCATCTTAAGCATGTGTACTGGGTTCTGGTCATTACGGGTTACCCAGCAACATAATGGTTTCACTGAAAATAATGGTGTCTGGTATCACCAGGTGACCCCAGAAACTCCGACATCTTCAGCGCCGAAACCGAAGATGTCGAAGAAGTGGAGAACCTACCCTCCAGCCCCGCTTCCGAACATGACTCCGGATCGGAAGACGTCGACGAAACACTCTTTCGCAGAGATGAAGACGACACCGAGGTAGGAGACTACAATGAGGCCTTAGGGGCCGAAGAGAGTAGCTCCGATGACGAGCAAGGCCTACCCGTTCAGACTGAGGACATCCCAGTGTAACAGTCTATAGCACCGGTCGAGGGATCGCCTTCGGGCCTTACCCAAGACCTATCCCGCAGTTCTTCGGCCCCACCCTCGGGCCCGGCCTCGGACATTCAGCGGCAGCCATTAATGCCCAAACCGGCTGGTTTCCCTTCTTCGAAACCGAAACCAAAAGCTGTATTGGTTCAACTGAAACCGAAACCGAAAGTGGCGCTGGTCGGATCGAGGCCCTCCACACCTTCGACGCCAGCAAAACCCGTCGGCACCGAGCGCAACAAACGAGACTTCGGTGCCGAGCTCGAAGCGGCCGACGTCGGAGTCGACATACGGAAAAAGACCTTCGGTGCCACCAAACCTACTCGGCTCCCGGCACCGACGCAATCGGCTCCGACCCCAAAGGTCAAACTACCTGCCGCGTCTCACACCGTTTCGACGGCACCACCAAAGCCACACTCATCGAAGGCGTCGACGGCCATTCCCGCCCCTCGACTCCACGACTCACTGGCACCGAAAAAGTCCACGCCCGCCTCCACAGAACCGGTCGACGCAAAGGAATCAAGGGCGCTCCAGGTGCCACCCGTTGCTGCGCAACGCACCAAAAATAAAAATGTCCTCCAGGACACGTCGGGCTCCGAGCCAATAAAAGCTCCAACAGCCTCTTCGGCACCAGCCAACATTACTTTTGGCCTGCCACCATCCACGGCCCCGAAACTGTTCCAAATCAGGACACGGGTCACCCACACCACGATCACGCCTGCCGAACACTCTGCGGAGACGTCTCCATCGCATATCATCGACGCCGACACCGGCAGGATGATTATCCACAAAAGGAGAATAACTTCTGAGCCAGCTTTGGACTCCTTCCGGATCCCACTTAAGAGAAAGCTGCCAGTGGCTTCAGAACCAGTTCTTTACGAACCTTTCCATTCACCCTACCAGGATCCACAATCCTTCTCTCCCACACACTCCGACACGGATGCGTTGGAGGACTACATGGGTGACCAAGTCCCCTACCCCGGAGGGATGGACCCTGATGGCCAACAGGACCCTGATCAAGCTTTGGATGACCCTGTAGACCCAGGTGCACCTATGGATGCACAGGACACGCAACTCTATGGAGCAAAAACATCTCCCACAGAGGACACTGCCGCGTCCAACGCTCTAATTGAACGTGCTGCGGCCAATCATGGGGTGCAACTTCACTCTGACACCATCGAGGACGACTTTCTCATGGATACTTTCGCATCCTCAGAAAGGAATATAAAGACTCTGCCCATGTTAAAGGGGGTCCTCAAGCCAGCAAAGGACATCTTCAAGGAACCCACCAGGGCAAGAGTGATAAACCCCAGGATCGACAAGAAATACAGATCGGCGCCTGGTGACCCTACTTACATTAGAGGCCAATTACCTCTGGATTCCATTGTCGTTGCGAATGCTCGCAAGAGGGCACACTCCCAAACAACAGGTGATGCTCCTCCCCCGGACAAAGAGTCCAAGGTGCTAGAGACCTCTGGCAAACGGGTTGCCGCCCAAGCAGCTAACATATGGCGCATTGCCAATACTCAAGCGCTCCTCGCTCGCTATGATCGAGCGCACTACGACACATTAGAGCAACTACTCCAACATCTCCCTGACCAATACAAAGAAGGTGCAGAGATCCTCATCAGGGAGGGACAACTGCTCACAAATGCATCCATTAAGTGTGCACTGGATGCCGCGGATACAGCTGCCAGAGCCATAAACACTAGCGTCATGTTGCGACGACACGCCTGGTTGCGAATCTCCGGATTCAAACCAGAGGTACAAAATAACATCCTCAACCAACCTGTCAACCCCGACTACTTATTCGGGCCGGAGGTTGACACTACCCTAGAGAAAATAAAAAAGGACACGGACACTGCAAAGTCCATGGGGGCCCTACAGACGCAGTCCTTTCGGAGCGGCTCCTTTCGTCGCCCCGGAAATAGAGGAGCAGGTAGAGGACAGGGGTCACAGCAAACATACAACAAGGGCAACACACAAAACACCTACGATAAAAACACCCGTGGTGGATATCGTGGCTCCAGCACAAAGGGCAGAGGACGCGGCTACGGCAACACCAGGTCCTCTCCCAAGAACAAGCAGTGACGCCCTCTCCCTTCCTCCCGACCACATAACACCTGTCGGGGGAAGGCTACAAAGGTTCCTGTCCACGTGGAACTCCATCACCACGGACAGGTGGGTCAAAGATATTGTCAAATACGGTTACTGTCTAGAACTAACCTCCACTCCACCCACCATACCTCCAAAAAACCGTCCTATGTCCTCAGAGCACTTAACGCTCTTACAGCAGGAGGTGCAAAGCATGCTTCTAAAAGGCGCAATCGAGGTCGTACCCGTCCACGAGCAAGGTACGGGGGTGTACTCCATGTACTTTTTAATACCGAAAAAGGACGGGTCACTCAGACCTATATTAGACCTGAGACCCCTGAACCAGTACATTCTTTCCGAGCATTTTCACATGCTCACTCTACAGCAAGTCCTCCCGCTGCTCAAGCAGGGAGACTTTCTGGCCACACTGGACCTCAAGGATGCGTATTTCCACATACCCATTCACCCCTCACACAAGAAATACCTCAGGTTCACTGTTCAAGGGCAGCACTACCAATTCAAAGTCCTTCCCTTCGGCGTGACAACAGCACCCAGGGTGTTCACAAAGTGCCTAGCTACTGTGGCGGCACATCTACGGAGGCAGCACATCTACGGAGGCAGCACATACACGTCTACCCTTACCTGGACGACTGGCTCGTTCAAGCGAAGTCAGCCCAGCAATGTGCCAGCCACATGTCCCGCACCATCCACCTCCTTCACAGTCTGGGGTTCTCACTAAATTACCCAAAATCCCATCTCCAGCCCGCACACGTACAACAGTACCTCGGTGCGACTATAGACACTCTGGCGGCCACAGCTCAGCCAAATTTAGTGAGAATCAACCGCATGCAAATGCTGATTTCCAAGTTCAAACCACAACACTCCCTTCCCGCGCGAGTGTTCATGCAGTTGATAGGCATGATGGCCTCCTGCATCTTCATAGTCCCACACGCGAGACTACATATGCGCCCGCTTCAGGAGTGCTTAGCACGTCAGTGGAATCAGGCTCAAGGACAGTTGAAAGTCTTGTGTTGGTGAGCGGTCGGGCATACAACTCTCTGCATTGGTGGAATCCACAAAACCTTTGCAAGGGCCGACCGTTCCAAGAGCCTGTCCCACAGATAATACTGACGGCGGACGCGTCTCTCCAGGGATGGGGAGCTCATGTACTCCATTACACAGTGCAGGGACTATGGACACAACAACAAAAGAAGATGCACATCAACCTTCTAGAGCTGATGCCAATCTTCCTCGCTATGAAAGCATTCAAAGTACACTTGTGCAACAAAGTCGTGTTGATCCGGACGGACAACATGACTGCAATGTACTACATACAGAAGCAGGGAGGAACACACTCTCCACAGTTGTCTCATCTGGCTCAGAGCCTGTGGAAGTGGGCCATTCAGAGGAACATGTTCCTCATGGCGGAACACCTCCCCGGCAAGGACAACCAGATGGCGGATCTGCTCAGCAGACACAGCCACCAGATGCACGAGTGGGAGTTACACCCATCAGTACTCCAACCGTACTTCCAGCAGTGGGGTCATCCAGAGATAGACCTATTCGCGACAAGCGAAAACGCAAAATGCCAAAGCTTTGCCGCCAGGTTCCCACATCCGCAGTCGCAGGGCAATGCGATATGGATGAACTGGTCCGGCAGATTTGCGTACGCTTTTCCCCCAGCACCACTGATACCGCTGGTGGCACGCAGACTCAGACAACACTCACTGACACTCGTCCTGGTTGCTCCAACGTGGGCACGCCAGCCATGGTACACCACCTTTCTCGAACTTTCCGTGGTGCCGCATCAAAGGCTGCGGATCAAACCCGCGCATTTGACGCAGAACCATGGAGAGATTCAGCACCCAGATCCGCAACAGCTGAACCTGGCAATCTGGCTCCTGAAGTCCTAGAGTTTGGCTACCTAAACCTGCCACCTGACTGTATGGACATCATTAAGGAGGCCAGGAGACCCACTACCAGAGCTTGCTATGCAGCCAAATGGAAGAGGTTTGTCATTTATTGCAATAATAATGACATTAACCCGCTAGACGCATCCATCCAAAACATTATTTGTTACCTATTACACCTATACCGATGCAATCTGGCGTACACCTCTATACGTGTCCATTTGACCGCAATCTCAGCCTATCTACAAACCAGGCAGCACCTCTCTCTATTCAGAGTGCCTGCCATCAAAGCATTCTTGGAAGGACTCAAACGAGTCATTCCACCTACCCACCCACCATTCCCAATGTGGAACCTCAACTTGGTCCTCACACGCCTGATGGGTCCACCCTTTGAACCTCTACACTCATGTGAGATTCAATTCCTTACCTGGAAAGTAGCTTTCCTAGTAGCGATAACTTCTTTACGAAGAGTTAGTGAACTCCAGGCACTAACCGTCCAAGAGCCATTCATACAGGTTCACGCCAACAGGGTCGTACTACGTGCCAACCCCAAATTCATGCCCAAGGTGGTATCGCAGTTCCATATGAATCAAACTATTGAACTGCCTGTTTTCTTTCAAAACCCACAAACTGTCGCAGAAAGGGCACTCCATACACTAGATGTAAAAAGGGCCCTCATGTATTATATCGACAGGACCAAACCCTTTAGAAAAACAAATCAACTTTTCATTGCCTTTGCCCCACACCACAAAGGTAACGCTATCTCCAAAGCAGGAATAGCCAGATGGATCGTTAAATGTATTCAAATTTGCTATCAAAAGGCTAAACGCACATTAACGATTCCCCCTCGAGCCCACTCAACACGTAAGTTAGGGGCCTCCATGGCTTTCCTAGGAAACATTCCTTTGCATGACATATGTAGAGCAGCCACCTGGTCCACTACACATACATTTACCAAACACTATTGTGTAGATGTGCAATCAAAACAGCAGGCAGCTGTAGGACAGGCTGGTCTCAAAACTCTTTTTCAGACCGCTGCAGCTGGCACGGGTAGCCGCCGCTAATAAGAGGGCACTGCTATATATTCTATGCACAGATATGAATTCAGCAGCCCACATGCCTCGAACTGAATATGCTACTTACCAGTATGCATCTGTTCTTGGCATGTAGGGCTGCTGACATTCATATCGCCCTCCCTCCTCCCCGGCGCCTGTAGCAGCTGCAGCTCTCAGAATTACTGTAAGCATGGTCATCACTTTCTGTATCTACTCCATCACGGCCACAATGGCGAAAAACAATCTAAGGATGCCCATGCGCACTGTAGTCCAGGGGAGGAGTCACCTATCCAAGGATACTTCGAAGACTCTTCCAGGACAACAACGTGCAAACATCCGGACCCAACACTAGGCGGCGATCTATGCACAGATATGAATGTCAGCAGCCCTACATGCCAAGAACAGATGCATACTGGTAAGTAGCATATTCAATTTAACCTGAACTTGAAGCCAAACTTTCTTGTTGGCTGGTACCTCAACAGTTGCACCTACCAAGCTTGTCCAAAAGCTGTGCATCCTCCCAGGCCGTAGAGGACTGTCCAGCGCTTCAACAACCAAGCAGCATCTCCCTTTGGGTGGAGGTGTCATCCCCCCTGCAGCTGCAGGCACCGACTACACTTACCCTATACCTTGACGTGCCGACCATTGGGTCCACCAAAGGTGCATCTCGTGAGGAACGAGTCTTTTCTTCTCCAGGATTTCAGATCTGTCTCCCTGCCGAGTTTGGAGATACCAGGCCTTCTAGGAGTCACCCGGCACCAATACCCTAGAACTGGAGGATTTAGTGCAACCAAGGCTTGTATGTCTAGTCCGGACACCACAGAAGCAAAAACCGACCTGCCGACTAGGTACTCAAAGATCAGAGTCCAACACAGTGTCCTATTTTCACACCCTCTCCAGGTCACCAAAGCTAAGTGAGAGCTTCTAACCACAACGACCTGGTGACTAAAAGACCTCTGCACCCGAGGGAAGGGAGAGAAAGAGGCCCCCACCCCCTTTTGGTTCTGCTAGACCTGTCGCCACTCGCACCCTTTCTATTGCAGGTACCTTTGCCATTGTGTTTACCTTGTAGCACTGAAGACCACCACCGTATCCACACAGATCAGGGCAGGTAAATCCGAAATGCTGGTGGTTTCTTGGCCAATAAGCACCCTAAGTCCCTAAAAGTATCCCCTAAAACCGTTCGCAAGTGTACCTATGCAGTGTATGTTTCTCCCATAGGAAAACCTTACCGCTTTCAAGGCTCATACCTCAAAACTGTTATTTGACAGCATTTTCTATTTCAATAAAAATTCCTATTTCCAAAAGTACTTACCTGGTTCAGATGAGCTTTGCGTCTAAAATGATATAAAAATCTGTTATTTTTCTAAATTGGTCTTGCAGTTCTTCTTGCGCGCGTGTCGTTTATTGACTTGGTGTGTACAGCAAATGCTTAACACTACCCTGTTATAAGCCTAACCAGCTCGACCACACTGCCATAAATAGCACTTAGTATTATTCATTTTGCCCTGTAAACCAATAAGGGTCATCTGGACTATTTACATGGTGTACCCCTACATTGCTACTTAACATAAATGCCCAGCTTCCTACATTGGTAGCAGCAGTGGGATACAAGACTTTGCATTTGCTGATACCACTTGGTCAATAGGTGATTCCACAAAGAAATCCACAAGTGACTATAGTCAAACATATTTGCAACAAAATCGTCGTCCCCCCCCACCCTGTTTTCTCATTTGAACTGTTAGTTCCTTGTGTTAAGTCCCACAGTCCATTGTATTAGAGATTCAAAAAGTATATTTTTGATTTTCTAAAAAGATTCTAACTGTTCTAAACCTGCCTGGCGCACTTAAGGAACTTCTCTACAGACAGCAAAACTGCTTCAAATCATAAAAAGCTCCAGGATCTCCTTGCAGAGTATGATCTAACCAACTCAATAGAAGATCCTGCCACCTTTATGGGAGGTGGACCATGATCATGATAGTTGGGACAGTATTGCAGGAGACTGTCGCCCCAAAACTAATTAGAGACAGTGATGATATACCTTGTCACATCTACCTTAAAACTGTACCTAGAGTGCCTTCCCCTACTGGGGGTGGGTAAGGCACCTCAAGGCTGAGAGAAGAGCAAGATGGTGAAGAAGCAATTCTTGAGAGATTAGCCAGAAGAGCAGCTCTAGAAGGCAACATCCTGGCTATAGAAAAAGTGCTGAGATGGGCGTAGCACCCATGAATGGTGGCAGCATCAAACAAAATAGGGAGAGAGAGGAAACTTTTGATCCCAAAATCCCCAAATATATTGACTGTGATGTCATCACAAAGTGGTTTACAGCCTTTGAGAGGGCTTGTAAAAGGAGGAAGTTACACCAGAGACACTGGTGCTCTTTACTCTGGGAGCTATTATCAGGAAAGTGCAGGGATAGAGTCCTGACACTGGATGAGGTAGATGCTAAGTCTTATTACCTCCTGAAGGATACCCTGATTGAGGGCTTTGGACTCCTCACTGAAGAGTGCAGGATTAAAATCCGGGAAACTCACTAAACATCGTCAGTCCTGAGTTGATTTTGTTGACTTTTCAGCCAAAGCACTAGGTAGCTGGTTGAAAGGCAATCAGGTGTAGGATTATGATGGGCTTTATAATTTGACTATGAAAGAATACATTTTGACAAACTAGACAAGTTACAACAGCATCTGGTAGATTCATCTCTTTCTAGTCCTAGAGAGCTGGCTAAGAAAGGTGATGAGTGGGTAAGGACAAGAATACACAAAATGGTACATGGTATGACTCCAGAAAGGGGGATCGGGCCCACAAAAGAAAAAGGAGGGAGGTGGTAGCCCACCAAAGTACCCCAGATCCCTAAAAAAGAATAGAACCTATCCCGCCCCTCCTCTTACAAGCAGAGGCAGGGGGACCCAGGGCTTAAAGAGGTTGTGGATAACTGGTTGTGTTTTTGGCAGCCAGCAGTCATGTTACTCCAGGGGTGACCCAGCCTGTTACAAGAGGGTGGTTAAAATTGGTCTGTCTAGTGGAACCATAGGAGGGGAAACCTCAGATGAGGAGGACCTTGTTTCAGTTAATTGGGAGGCATGACCAGATGGTATGCTGGTGATCCCTGCAGGTGGAAGTAGGCACTTCCACTCCATTCAGTTGAATGGGATCCCTGCCACTTGCCTAATACACATGTGCCAGTCACACCATAGTGGTGGACAGGTTGGTGTCCCACGATCAATATGTACCAGGAGAGACAGTAAAGGTAAGGGTAGACCCTGGGGATGTCAGTTAGACCTGTAGCCATAGTGCCACTAGAAAGAGAGGGTATCCTTAGTTGACCTAAGGTCGTGGTCAGTTCTGACCTCTCCTTAGATTGTAACCTGGGCAAGGACCTCACAGGTATTAGTCTAATCACAGATGGGATTGCCCATGGCACCCCTGCTCCCCCACCCCCCACCCCAGAGATCCTGAAATTCCAGTCCCTACATTTAAGAGACTGGGGTCCAAACAGATTAAAAAAAAAAGGAGGAAAGGAAAATTACTCTGAGATCCAGTGAGCCAATGGCCTTCTGACCCAGTAGTGGAGGAACCCAGAGTTGGCACTTGGAAGACTTCAGATGGTCCTAAAGACGTCCTAAGCAGTAAACAGCTGTTCAGAACAAGGGTGTTGTCCCTGCTCTGACAGAAGGGAGACTGGAAGAAGGGTGTCTGCCACCGGATGTGATAGCCCACCCCCGATTACAAACAGCAAGAAAGGTTCCAAAAGCCCACATTTGCCCCTAAGCAGCTTTGCCACATGTCACTGGAGGGCTTAGGGTGTGGTTCTGAATACTGACAGCTGTCAGTAGCCTCTGCTGGGTGCTGGCCTTCATGGCAGCACTATACTCTGCATGGGAGACAGACCCCAGCCAAAAGCAATGATGGGGTTGCTCACGTGTTGGGTAACCTCTGTGGGTAAGCTGGGTGTTGCCCTAGCAAAGTTAGGGATAGAATAGGTGAGCACCTCAATACCCAAGGTAAAATGTGGAGAAAGAAAAAGGTACAGCAGTAGTGAAGGTTCAATTTAAGATGAGTCCTATCCCTGTTGAGATGGGTCTGCTTCCCAAAAGAAGTGTTCTTGACAGGAGGATGTGAGGCAGAGTCTGCCCTGCAAAAGTACACCCAACTTCCTTACTACTTCCTCGCTTTAGAAACCAGAAAACTCTCCCAGGATGTGTTGGCTGGGGGAACGAGGGGGTGGGGGGTGGGGGGGGGGTGTTGTGTAGGAAGCTAGAATTTTCTTTGCAGACCCCCCACACATACACACACTTTTTGCCCCCATTTGAACTGCTAGATGTTGGTTTCTGACTCTGCACTGAATCCTGCTAACCAGTACCAGAGTGCTTTCCCTTAAACTGACAGGTTCAATTGTAATTCATTTGGCAAGGACTTTAGCACCCTTGTAAGTTCCTGGTAAATGGTAGCTATATTTCCCAGGGCATAGGCGCTAATGAGGGTCTCTATGGACTGCAGCATGTTATGCCATCCAAAGGGACGCACACAAAATCTACATGCAGACTGCCATTGCTGGATGCGTGATAGGGCGCAAACCTATCTGAAAACACGACATTGCACACTCCCCTGTGTGCAATGTCCAAGTACACCACATATCTTATATGTAAGTCACCCCTACAGCAGGCCTTCACTGAAAATGGTGTTTGGTATCAAACGCCTAGTCTTAATAAATCCACACTGATGCCAGTGTTGGATTTATTATGCCATGCACCCATAGGGCACTTCAGAGAGACTCCCTGAAACCTACCCGTCATTTACTGTGCTGGGTGACTGGACTCTCTCAGCGGATCACCACAGACTAGTTTCTGACACCCTACTTGGGAGAGCCAACACACTCCGAGGTCAGAAACAATGCCTGGTCTGTCAATCAGTGTCTACACCTCCTCTTGCAGGATGGCTAGTGATATAGTATAGTATAGCATGGCCAGAAGTTCCAAAGCCTCTGCAGCTTCTGATGTGCGACCATGACTTCATCCAGACCGGGAGGATGCCACCCCTTGTCCTGAAGCCTATTGGCATCAGAGCATGCGGGAAAATTAGCTAGTCCGTAGATGTGTTGCTCTATCAGGCTAGGCATACCCCTAAGAAGGTTCGTCTGAAGTGGACACTCGAAGAAGGGTTCCACCATCTTCTTTTTGGTGAAACTAGGAACTCTGGGACATGTTTATGCCCACTCTCCACAGGAAGTGGTCATATAAGGGGTGTAGTCACCCCAGGGGTACGTCGCCCAATGGGTACTACCTTACACTCCCCTCAATGACCCTAAATTCAGTATTTGGGTGGCTCCCTGACACCAGAAACTCAGATATGAATACCCGGGGAACGAAGAAGGGCAAAAGAGAGCAGTCACCGTGAGAAGTGAGGACTTACCCTGAACTTGGCCCCAGACCCTGCCTTGTTGCTGGTTCCTGGTTCCTGTAGGTACACAAGAAAATGATAGATGGAATGCAAGCCTAACTGATGAGGGGTGATACCTCGAAACCGGTCCCAGAATGCTTGTTTTCCGGTCCATGGAGGACCTGGCCTGGCAGTTCGGACTGGACTGTCCCCATGGGAAGCGGGGTCAAGTCTAATTTGCATATGGATGTGTCCAAACTGGGGTGGTGTGAGCAGAAAAGCAATGGGTTTAACCTAGATCTGTGACTGAAGGCAAATGTTTGATTTGTTATGCATTCCATCCAACATTTGTGTTTTTTTGCTTTGTTGCCCTAATTGGGAAGGGTATGCCCAGACGAACCCCATGCTCACTATACCACTATATTCATGCTAGCCTGGCTGATGAAAGTGTGATACTCTGAAACCAGTCCCAGGGTGCTTGTTTCCCAGTCTAGGGAGGACATGGCATGGCCGTTTCAGCTGGACTGTTACCATGGGGAGCAGGGTCAAGACTGATTTGCATATGGCTGGGTCCAAACTGGGGTCATGTGGTGAGCAAAAAAACTTGCTTAAACCAAGATCTGTGACTGGGGGTGAATGTTTGATTTGTTCTGCATTCCATCCATCATTTATGTGTTTATTTGCTTTTTGTACCTGTAGGAAGCTGTCTCTCTATATAGTGGACCAAAACGAGGCACAATGTGTAAGTCCAGGCAACCCTTATTGGTTTACAGAGGCAAAAATTGTAACATTAAAAGCTCTTTTTTGTGGTAGAGTGGGTGAGCAGTCAGTCAAAACCACTTTATTTGGTTACTAAAAACCATAAAAGTACCATGCCTTAAATCACAAAGCAATAGGTAAAACACATACAGTACACAATAAAAACAAATACAATACACAGTAAAATATAGTAACCGAATCATCAATAATAGGGCGATTTGAGTAAATAAAGGGAGGGAATAAGACAAAGTTCATGAGGTTGCATAAAAATCTTGGCTGTGGTTAAAACCATTAAAACACTACATCATTGCAATAAAAATAATTTAGTAATAAAAAGGCAAGTATCAAAAGTGTAATAACATGAACTTTACAAATACTGTGATGCTAACATAGGGTGCCGAATTTTCCCAAGTCTCACAGCTGCGACAAAGCTTGCAATGTTAAAAATCTCCCATGGATCATTAAGCATTTATTAATA
The DNA here is from genome assembly GCF_964204655.1 of Triturus cristatus. Taxonomy (NCBI): domain Eukaryota; kingdom Metazoa; phylum Chordata; class Amphibia; order Caudata; family Salamandridae; genus Triturus; species Triturus cristatus. The sequence continues at coordinate 235,446,631 of NC_140582.1, forward strand.
CAGTAAATCAGGTTTAACCTAAATACATTTTTTAATTTGGTACTAAGAACCTCCTGCGGATGCGCTATAGTGGTCACAAAACATAATAAAGTGCATTGTATCCTGTATTGAAAAATTATCACAGGTACCAAGGACCTGAATCACACGTCCTACTCCATCCTTGCATATTACCCAGAAAAAAGTGTATTAGGTTAAAACGAAATCTGGTTAAAAGGAGGCGGTGGAATGGCTTTGTGACAATCCTTCAGTAAGGTTCAATCTCAGGAGTGGTTTTTAGCAAAAAAATTTACTTTTACTGTCGGTTTCTTTAATTCGATCTCCTCCCACTCTACCTTCATCCGATCCAGTAAGTGTATTTTTACCCATGCCAAATCATCTTTTCTTGCTTTATCAGGGTAATCTAATAGGTCTGAACGTCCAAGCTTAGTTAATGTATTCTTAACATAGTTTAGCCATGGAATTTTGTTAGTTCGGTCCAGTGTAACACAATCCCTAATTATCTTATGGCTCAGCGTTAGTTGAGGGTTAAGCCAGGTTTTGAGCCAGCAAAGCACCGGAGCCCGCCTCAGCCTGTCTGCCACATATCAGCACCTAATTCCTGGCGAATTGAAAAAGTAGGAGTGGATTGAGGTACAGACAGGAGGGCACATAGAAATTTATTTTCGACTGTCTGTATCCCCTCCTTTGACTTATATCCCCAAATGGCCGAGCCATATAATGGAATGGCTATACATTTAGACCTATAAATATTGAGCATTGCATCCATTGGTTTAGCCCCCAATCACTGTGCAAATCCATTCACAGTAGCCGTTGACCTTGCCATCGCATTTACTTTCTGTTGAGGTACCCAGGAACTCCTCATCAAAAAGTACTCCTAGGTAAGTAAAGGTCACCCTGGTCAGTTCTGCACTTTCACAGAAAAATGTTTTAGGTTTCCGGCCCATGGTCATTACGTGGGATTTGGCTATGATTACCACTAAATCCAAAGATGTCATGTAGGTCCCAAAGGAGTCTAAAAGCCTTTGGAGCCCTACAGCTGTGCGGGCTAATATGACTGCATCGTCTGCATAGAGGAGCACAGGAATAAGCCTGTCCCCTACCCGGGGTATGTCCAAGCTAGCCAATTCTAAAAACTTGCCCAAATTATTGATATACAAGGTAAAAAGTAGTGGTGCTTAAAATACAGCCTTGGCGAACGCCTCTACCCGATGTAAAGTGTCTTGTGCATTTTCCTTCTTGGTTGACCCTCACCCTTGCAGTGAGATCCCTGTGTAGGTCAGCCAGCTGTAACGTCCCTGCTTTAGCTTTAGTGTATTTGCCTGCTAGTAAGTATAAATTAAGACACTGATCCATGGTACCCCTACCACTTCTAAAACCATATTGTAGATTAGATAAAACCTAATTTTCTTCTAGCCAGTCCATTAATTTCGTTAAAATCACTCTCCCTAAGGCTTTCACTGTGGAGTCTATCCGGGAAATCGGCCTATAACAACGAGGGTCCCCTCTCTGACCCATTTAAAAAATCGGAATAATAGTAGAGGATGCCCATGATGACGGGGAAACCCTGACAGCTTGACACATTGAAAACATTTGTCAGAATTTTAGCCCAGAAGGATGGATTTTGTTTGTATAAATCCGCCGGGACACCATCAGGGTCGGGAGCCTTATTGCTAGTCATTTGTGTTATTGCCAATTTCACTTCACCCTCATTGAAAACTATTGTATGGGAGGCCCTCCTAACCTAACTTCACAACTAATTGGCACTTCCTGGCTATCAGTGGCCTCATATATAGCTTCAAAGTGAGAGAGCCATCGGTATTCCGTAATGTTACATTCGATGGGGGCGTTCCCAATCCCGGTAAAAAATGGTTTGTTGACAATGGCCCAGAAGCTAGAGCTGTCTTTTATAACCTCTACTGATAGCAGAGCACACCAAGCTTCCTCTTTGATTTCCTTTTTACATGTGGATAGGGCAAGCTTGTACTCTCTATGTAACCCAGCTATATAGACACAATCTCGTGGGGCCCTTTTCAAGTGTGCCGGCGAGCAGTTTAAGCTTATCAGCAGGTAATGCTAAGCATTTGTTGTACTCGGAGGCAATAAACGAGACACACACAAGTTTAAATCTGAGACCAATTAAGAACAATAAGTCCTTTTAATATACATTTCAATACCAAGAACTTTGTTATCAAGTAAGCACTTTATTAAATATCAATTTTTACAGGTAAGTAAAAGTTCACTTAAATGCGTCTTGACGCGGCAATGGTTTCCTGTGGGGGGAGGCATATGTTGCATACAGTTACGGTTGATTTCCGGAAGGTCTCCTTCAGGACTGTGGGTCGTAGGGGGCCAAGGTCCAAAGTCCCACCAGCAGTTACTCGTTACCTGCCCTGGGCCGTCCAGGTGCAGAGTTGCTAGTTGGGTTGGTAGCTTTTCGTGCTGTGCCGGTGGAAAGGTTGGGGGGCACCGAAAAGGCTGCAGATGATGCTTTAGGGACAAGCCCAGGGGCTTCCGACTGGGGGCATGTGTCCCAAGGGTCCTTGGAGCAAGAAAACAGTTGATTCTCGGGAACCCAGGCTGGGATGCTCAGGTGCAGAGTAAATGGGTTGTCTGGGCTTGGTGCGTTAAAATCCCCCGTTGTTGTCTGTCTCACCATTGATGGTGCAGAACTCAGGGCATCTTTGGTGCCTGCGGACTGCTAAGGAGTAGCTCCTGTGGCCTCAAGGCTGCCTCCTGAATACTTCATTTAGGGGTGCTAAGGGAAGTGACAGATAGTAGCCAATGGGCTACTTAACTTTCCAGAGGCCTCAACTCTATATGACCACCTCCTGTGGGAAGTGGACACAACCTTGAATCGGTGCGCCTAATTCCACCAAAAACCAAGATGGTAGATTCCTAGTTTTCATGTTCACATCAGGTTGTCCACCTTGGGGGTGGAACTAGCCTGATAGTGAACACAACTTGAGGTGACTACACCTCTGGCCAGAGTAGGCATTGTTTCCGCCCTCAGAGCGTGAGTTCTCACCTGCAGGGGAGTCTGAAACCTGTCAGTGGTGGCAGGCTGGTCTACAGCTGTCAGCCAGCACACTAGAGTTTGGTGGGTTTTCAGTGGGCTCCTCTAAGGTGCCCTCTCCGTGCATGAGTTAATAGATCCATCACTGGAATCATTGTCCGCTTATTGATACAAGATGTTTGATACCAAACCTCTTACGTTTCAGTGAAGCCATCATGTAGCTTGGAACTCGTATTTACCAGTGCCCAGTACATCTACTCAGGATGGCTTACCTGTTCATTGGTAATGTCCCAAGAATCAACATGGACATCACAGGCTTGGCACATAGCGGGTGTGCCATGTTGTGTCTTCTCTTTTCTCTGCACCATCTCTCACAATCTGCAGTAACAGTTTGCATGACTGTGGTGAGGGGTCCGTTAGGGTGGCACAATACATGCTGCAGTCCTTAGGGACCCTCTTTAGCCCCTCTGCCCTAGATACCAGGGGCACCATTTACTAGTGACTTACAGGGGGTGCTAAAAGTATTACCAATTGGGGAAACCAATGTACAGTTTTAGGGAAAGATTTGGCAGTGGGGAACTGGATAGCAGTAACCCAGTGCACGTCTCTCAAAATTGTATCAAATACCAGGCAAAAAGCGGGGGAGACCATGTCAAAAAGGGGCATTTTCCTACAGTACCTCGACAATTGCACCAACCAAGCTCTTCAAAAAGCTGTACATCCTCCAAAGCCCATGGAAAACTGTCCAGCACTCAACAACCAAACAGCATCTACCTTTGGGTGGAGGAGTCCTCCCCCTGCAGCTGCAGGCACTAACCTTACTTGCCCTGTCCCTTGACACACCGACCTTCGGAGGTGCCAGACCCTCCAGGAGTCGCCCAGCACCAATATCTTGGGTACCTGAGCATTAGCTGCAACCAAGACTTGTGTGTCTAGTTGGGACACCACTGACGCCAAAACAGACCTGCCAACGAGGGAATCCAGGATCCCCGAAGCCAACACAGAGAGTGTCTCTGCTCACCTATTTCCTCTTCAGGTCACCTAAGCCAAGTGGAAACCTCTAACCACAGCAACCAGACAACCAAAACACCTCTGTACCCAAACCCCCTAACCGGTTTCATGGAACAGACTGTGTCCCATAGACCCTCAAGAGCGGAGCTCTCCGTTGGGTTCTGCTGGACTTGTACCCAAGTTACCACTTGCAGCCTTTCTTTTGCAGGTACCTTTGCCATAGACTTTACCGCGTAGCGCTTGAAGCTACCAACGTTAGCAGCACCTCTGCACCTGGACTCACCAGGGCAAGTAAAACCGAACTGCTTGTGGTTTTTTGGACCTTGGCCCCTAAGCACCTTAAGTCCCTAAAGGCATCCCTCAAAACAGTTCGCAAGTGTACCTATGCAGTGTACATTTCTCCTGTAGGATAACACTACTGCGTTCGAGGTACATACCTCAAAACAGTTATTCGACTGTATTTTCTATTTCTATAAAGATTTCTATCTCTGGAATTGCTTACCTGATTCTGATGATCTCGGTCTCAAAAAATTATATTAAAATCTGTTATTTTGCTGTATTGGTCTCGAGTATCTTTTCAGTGTGTCTCATTTTTTGACTCGGTGTGCACAACAAATGCTTAACACTACCCTCTGATAAGCCTAAGCAGCTCAACCGCACTACCACAAATATATCACTTGGTATAATTAATTTAAGCCCTCTAAACCAGTAAGGGTCGTCTGGACTATTTGCATGATTTACCCCTACATTGGTACACTACATAAATAGCCTACTTCCTACAGTGGGCTCGCGTTGTCGTCACTAGGCTGCATTCAGCCCTTCGCAACCCACCCCAGGGCCCAACATATCATTAGGGTAGGGGGTCATGCCACATTCTGCCCCGGGCACCCCGACCCTCAGGGCTGTGACATTTTATAAAAGGGAGAGGAGACCAGCCTTTATTGGTCTTGGGGACCCTATCCCCTGGGGTCAGCTCATTTGCTGTGAAACTTGTTTGCTACCGCCTGACAGGAGCATTTTTTCAACTCCTGCCAAACAGGAGCAAACGCAAAGTCTGCTCCCAGTTGGCGGGAGCTTTAAAAATGTTCCTGCCGGCTGGGATCAGACTTGAGATCTGTTTCCCCATCCAGAGGGAGCAGCATAAGTAGCTTTTCCCTGCGGGTGGTATCAAGGCTGGCTGCTGCAGCATTCAGAGAACCGGGTGCAGCCGCGGGGGCCTGGGTGTGCACCAGGGCCCCCACCTATATTTAAACTCAAGTCCTGGACTATGGGGTCCCTGGGCCAAAATAGGCTCAGGGAGGTGGTTACGCATGTATAACTGTGATAACCGATTTTAGTTCAAATATAAATCATTTGTTGGTAGTACTGAAATAATTTTAGGGATTGTGATGGGTTCTAAGATGATCTAACCTTATGAAAAATGGGGACCTGCTAAAAAACAACTAGAGCGATAACTTACTTATGACTAAAGTGTGGCACACCTGAAGCCATCTTCCTTGACTCAAACTGGTAAAACGTAACATTTCATTTAGAAAGGAACAAAATGAGGGTTCATTTTGTCATAGAAATTATGGTTGGTGCTATAGAAAGCAAAAATAGAAAACATTTTAAATGAGTTCTCAGATATCTTGCTCTTCGATTTCATTAAAACATTCTGACAATCATACTAAAACATTCATTTTCAACACCAGCAGCAGGCTGCCAGTTAACTCCCTGGGGATCAGCATCTTTACCACAATGTTCTAATGATCAACTAGAGTGCTAACATTAATAATTTATGCCAAGCGTGGCACATCTGAATGCCGTCTTGATGGAATTGAAGTGGAAAGCGGAAAGCATTTTCTACTGATCCTACAGTAAATGAGGTAATTAGGAAGCTCCATAACAAAAAGTTTCCCAAAATGCCCACCAGAGACAGGAGCCAAAATGTAGCACAAATATCACCCAAATGTAGCCCAAGCATAGCTCTATGACATAAGTGTGCAAAACGCTTATATTATTTACAGTTTTATATGGAGAGGACTTGATCCAAAGGTATTGGTGTGCTTTACATGAGCATCCGTTACATTATATGACACATTAATTTTGGTTTTAGGCATAGGGAGATTAAGTGATTTGCCAAGAATCACAATGCCGAAACTTTAACCTGGTTCCCCAGTTGCAAAGTTGACAGCTCTGACCGTAACGCCACATCCTCTCCCATAGGTGCCACAAATAATCAAGTGATCAACTTGGTAAAAAAAATAATATATAGCAAATGATTGAAAAGCACTTTGTCCCTATTAGAGAACTTAGAACATGTGTCTTCATTATGTTTTTTTAGAGCACTAACCATAATTTCTATCTTGAGTAAATATAACTCACACCCTAAAGTACCCATAACTTGCACCCTCTCATGCACTGCTTTTACCCTGTGAGAAAGTGGCTCTGTATATACTGTTCCTTAATAGGTACGGGGTGTACAGAGTCCACAGTCCCCAAGGGTTTGACAGAGGCTAAAGTTAGATATAACCTTACTCTCTAAAGTGGTAGCTTGGTCGAGCAGTAAGGTAGTATCAGAGGACAGTGTAAAGCATTTGTTGTACACACTCAGTCAGCAACTGGTCTCACACACTCAATAACTGAACTCTAGGCCAATGGTTTATATATAAAAAAAATATATGCTTGTTTTATTTTAGAACCAACACTTGGCATTAAAATATACTTTCTCAGAATGAGATGCTTTATATAAATACTTTTGCAATATGCAATTGACTTTTGTAAACAGTTACAAGTGGTTGCAATAGGCAACACTATTTTAAACACAACCATGCATTGAGCTCAATGGAAATTTCAGGTTATTTGCAACAGATTACTTTTAGGATTACTTTTGGAATTCCAGGACTGGATCCTAGATTCAGTCCTGGGTCAGTACTTAGAATCCAGTGATGAAAGTCGACTTAATTACTGTGATGATTTTTAAACAATATTTAGCTATTTTAAAAGTTGAAAACAGTCAGTGATTCCCTATGGAAGAAAATTCAAGTTGCAGGTACAGTATGTTCTCGTTACTTTTGTAATCCAGTACTGGGTACCTAGACTCAGTACTGGGACCTTTATCCAAAACAGGTACGTAATTATGTTTTCAGATACTATACGATTTTTAAAGAATATTTAAAGATTGCAGAAATTGACACTTAGAAGAAATTTCACAGAAAAACAGTCAATGATTTCCTATGGGAGAAAATTGGGTTACTGGTAAGTACAGCTGTAAGTATTTTTCAGAGTCAGTGCTGTGCACCAAGATCCAGCACTGGGAGCTCACCTAAGAGCAGGTGAGTATTTTTGTTTTCGTTCCTCGGCTGATTTTTTGTGAATATTTTAAGATTTGAAAAGTCCACACTTAGAAGAAACTTCAGGAAAAAGCCCGTCAATGTTACCCTATGAAGAAAATTGAGTTATCGGTTTAAAGGTAAGTACTCGACTGGCAGAGTTGAGGTTCTGGGCATAGACTCAGGGGTCCCCCAGGGTCAGGTAGGTGCAGTTGGTTCACCCTCAGCGACTCTAGGGCGGCCGGGTGCAGAGAGAGTTAGGCCCAATGTTATCCATTGAGGGATAGGGGGGGCCCTTGGTTGGTGGCTGCTGACTAGCAAGCCACGCGGCTGTGGGAGCTGAGCTCCTGGTCACTTTTTCAGGGCAAGTGGGGAAGTAGGTAGGTGTAGAGGTTGCACTGCCAGGGCCACTCGGGCGGCTGGGTGCAGGGTGCTTTTGAGCCTTCGGGCGCTCAATTGATTTCAATGGGAAATCTCCGGTTTAAAAAAAGACTGCAAGCTCGGGGAAGAGGATTCTTCAGTTGCCACCACCACTTCGTGAGGTAAGTTGGGTCGTTGGAGGATAGGTAGGTACCCCGGGATTGGGCACAGGGGGCCGCGGGGCGCCGCGTGCAGGGGTGCCTTTTGGTGTCCGGAAATCTTACCCTATGTTGATCGCGGTAGGGGGGGGCACCTTGTTCTGAGGCTGCAGGCTTCTTCAGGAGTGTCGAGGGAGGTCCTTGGGTGCCGGATTCGGGGTCACAGTTGCCGTGGGGTCGTCCTCGTGGTCTTTGTTCACTCCGACACTGGACAGGCTTGGCTGGTGCAGAGTGTGCTGGGTTCGCGGTTCCGGGCTGCTGCCAGGGATTAGAGGTAGGTTTTGAGTAGAGCCTCTACTCCTGGGAGTTCCAGGGGCTTAGAGCCAAAAGGTAGCCAGGTGCTCCGGGGTTTGTGAGGTTGCTGGCCACAAGAGATGCCGGGTTGGAGCAGGTTCGAGGGTCGACAGGCCGGTAGGGCTGGGGCCAAAGCAGTTGGTGTCTTCCTCTTCTTAGCAGCTGCAGGGCAGGTCTTATTTCTTCTTGCTCTTTGTATTTTGGAATCTGGGGAAGGAAGGTTCAGGGTGCCCCTAAATAATAGATTTAGGGGCGTTACAGGTAGGTGAAGGGAGGGACCAATGGGTCCCTGTCCTGGGGTGGGTACACCCCCTATCCTGCCTCTCTCCTGTGGGAGGGGGGCAGTAGCCTAGTCCTGATAGGGTAGGGCTTCCCATCTTCAAGATGGCGAGAGCCCGGAGATGTGCTTCACCTCGCCTCCCCCACCTGAGGGGTGGGGTTGGAAGGCTGGCACATCCCCTGTACTTATTTGGGGTTTCCGGCCAAGCTTCCCGCCAGAGTGGGGGGTTACAGTGGCCTGGGGAAGCTCACAGAGGCGGCATGCCTTTGAAGCTTCCCCCTGCCCATCCTGGGGGAGGACATTCAGCACCTCGCCCAGGATGTGCATTGTTGCAGGCCCAGGAGAGCAGGGGCTCTCCCACTGAGGGGTCCAGCAGCATGTCTATGTGGCAGCCTAGGCAGCCTCAGAGCAGACGTGGATTGTAGGTTAGGTTTAAGGGGCCATCTCTAAGATGCCCTCTAGGGTGCTTGGTACATTAAATCCCACACTGGCATCAGTATGGGTTTGATGTGCTGAGATGTTTGATACCAAACTTCTCAGTCTTCAGTGTTGCCATTATGGTGCTGTGGAGTTCGTGTTTGACGAGCTCTCAGCACCATATACTCTTAAATGGAAGCACTGCACTTACAGTGCTCAGGAATGGACTTGGGTACTGTAGGGGCACATGGCTCCTGCTCCTGTGCCCACACCATTGGCATAAGGCACTCAGCTAGAGGGGTGGCTGATGTATGCCATTGCAGTGGAGGTGATGGGCATGGCACACAGGGATGTGTGCCATGTCGACTGTTTTGTCTTGCACCCAGACACCCAGCCTGCAAAGGCTGTGTGTGTGTGTAAGGGTACAGGGCCTCTAAGGGTGGCACAATGAGTGCTACAGCCCCTTAGAGGCCTTCCCTGGTCACAAGGCCCTGGGTACCTAGGGTACCATTTACCAGGGGCTGACATGTGGCCAGGGTTTCCCACTTGGGTTTTGTGTGTTTTAGGGAAGGAACATGGGCCCTGGGCACCTGATTGGCAGGAGTCCAGGGCACACTCAGTCAAAGTACATTCAGCAATTCAGCAAAAATTGGGGGCATACCATGCAAGAAGAATGGCACTTTCTCACATACCCTCGCATATTAAATCACTCATGACATTAACTACCTTTTTTAACATCCCTAATCACATCTGAAATGTTGATAATGCAGTGGAAGGTGGGTGCACGTGTTATAGTTACTGCAGGGTGTGAGTAATATTAACTTGAGATAATTATAACTGGTGAATTTTAGTGGTTTTTTATGTCCTGCCTGACATTCTCACCTAACTATAACAATCCTTTAACCTTTGTTTTGATATATATATATATTCATTCATTCATTCCAAATACACCTCAGAGCCAATGGTCCAGGAAAGGTATGCTCGCTCAGGAATATGGTGGGAAAGGTCAAAAGTTTATTCACCCATTTGTCTTGTTTCTACTCTGGGGAGCTTTGATCACGTGATCATTTCCTGAGTGAGCATTCCTTTTCTGAACCATTGGTTGTGGCATAATCGTACATTTACTTCACTGGGAACCGCTCCCTATTTGGTGCGCACTACCACTGTTTGGGAGAGGGAGGTTGTGTATATGGCTGTTGGACTTGGCCCTTTTTCCCTCATTTTTTTCGTTTTTGTAGTGTTAAGGGGCAGGTGCTCCCTTCACCCAAGATGGCTGCCACAGACCCCTGCTACTGCGGAGTGGCCTGTCATAGTAGCACCCTAGCTGCCAGGAGCTGGCTGGAACCCCACAACAATGTTGCGACACCAGCCCGCCTTTTTTGTCCTATACCTAGAGTGGGGAAGCTCCTGGAATGTGCTGGAACCTTCTGGAAGAAGGGTGGGGTTTTACTTTTGCCGCCTTGGGAGGTGGTCACCTGACCTAGGGCTACTTAACAGAGGGAGGGAACTTTTTGTAGTTAGTTGGGGTAAAGCAGACCTGGGGAACCCACGCAGGAGTTTTAGGCGGTAGGGCCTAGACAGGGACTTATGCCTCTGAAGGTGACAGGGTTTAGGCACTGCCCTTTAAGTGAGTGAGGGATCCTGTACTACCCACTGATCTGGCCCAGCGAGAGGGAAACCCCGGAATGACCTGCCAAGCCTGACTAGGAGGGAACTAGTCACCAACTCATCCCCCCAAGGAACAGACCTTTTAAGGGCGCGAGAACCAACTGCGCCACCAAGACTGCGAAACATAAGACTGAAGTAAATTACTGAAACTGAACGCTGAAACTTCCAAGCTGAGAACTACTGCTGGCCTGCTGGGGGATCAACCAGGAAAAAGCGCTGTGACCCCTGCGCTCCCCGACCTTGCCTGGGATCCCCCTAGTCAGTCCTGTGCCAGGCGCTGGTCGCCGAAGTCGCCCCTTAATTTCAGCCCCCCCCTGCTGTGGGGATTCGAGGCGCACTCACCGCTGCGGCCCGGGGCCGGGAAACTGCCCCCCTGTCGTCACCGGGGCCCGCGGAGAAGCCCGGGGCCCCGCCGCTGCCGCCGCAGCCGAGGTATCGCGATCTGATTGTGGAGAAGGCAGCCGAGAAACAGCGAAGGCCGCGTAGGCCTGAAGCCCCGCACTCGCATCACCTGACGGGGGCGGACTGCTAAACGCCGCCCCCGCCGAACCCCATTGGCCGATTGGGCCACGCCCCCGCAGACCGCACTGCCATTGGCGGCTGCGGGCGCGACCACAGAAGCGAAACACGAAGTGCCCGTGACGCCAGCGGAGCTCCCCGGTCACGTCTGACCAGACCGGGAGCCCCGCGCTGTGTCCCCCGCTCCCCGCACCGCTCCACTAGGCGGGAGAAGCCCGCGAACAAGGCCCTCGGCCCGGAGATCGCCGGGCGGCCTCGACGTCAGCTGGAGGTCCCTCGCCGGGGAGAGCGCTGCAGCGCGAGGCCCAGAGGAGGAGGAGGAGGTCCCCTCCCACCAGAGAACCCGTCGCCAGGGCCGCGTGCAGGCCGAAGCTCAAGGTAACCCCTGGGGGAGGCGGGCGGAAGGCCCCGAGGAGGCCCAGAGTTCGCCCCTCCCCCTGGGGAGAGTCCGCAATTAGGCCCAGGGAACCACGGCCCTCCCCGGATCCGGGATTTCCCTCACCGACGCCCCTCGCCCTCTGAAGGGCTTTAGGAGAAGATACTTTGGGGCCCAAGGCCCCCGCCCTAGACGGAGCGCCCCGCTTGCTGCCCGAGGTACTTACCAGTAGCGCTGTGTGTCCCTACGCCATACTAGGCCCTGGGCAGCACTACCAGAGACTGCTACATGCTGCGCAATGTTAGGTGCCTGGTTCCTAGTGCGAAGGAATTGCCCTGTGTAGCGCCAGGTGCCCTGTTCAGACAACCTGATTGCTAAGCGCTATTGACCTGCTGTGTGCGGCACTGTATTCTTAGAGCCTGGTTCGCTGTGCTTTCAAAGTGCTAAGTTGCAGTGCCCTGTTTATGCAGCCTGTTTTTAAGCGCTATTAATTGTTGTGCGCAGCACTATATCCCTAGAACCTGATGTTTTATTGTAGCCAGGTGGGGTCAAGTTAAAGCCTAATGAATTGCTTTTAAACTGAACTGCTTTGAATGTATAATGTTACTGCCAGTGAGAATCTAATGAATTGCATTTGGACTAGATAAACTTGATTGATTTTTAAGTGAACCTCCTGTGTGGTGTCAATTATTGTGAGCGCTTTCTGCTTCAGGGGATGTGTGTGCTGTATGGTTGCTTCACACGTAAGCCTTCGGGTGCCCAACCGCTCGAGTCACGCTACGCCTTTAGGGCCCGGTGACCCCAGGTCCTACAATGGCACACGCAGATACGCTTTTTGTTAACTTTACATTGTAGTGGTCTGCCCCCTACAGCAATTATTTATTTATTCTGAGTGGTGGCATTTTGCTTATGCATCTGTGCACATCCACCTAAAAAGTAGACCACTTCAGTGTCTGGGCTGGTGGGACAGTGTGCTTTCTTTTACTCTTTCATTTCATGTTCTTTTAAAGTTTTTTTTTTTTTTCATAGATCTTGTTTTGCTTTTTATTTTCGTAAACATGTGTGCCATCCTTGGATAGTGTAATCTTTACATTCCTTTTGTTTGATCCCTTATGCTTATATTTGTTGAAAATGTACACTTATGACTCCACACCCCTGTTAATCATGCTCCGTGGATGTTGGAAGAAAACTGTATTCACTTGTAATTTATTTTAGCTGTCAAAATGTTGCAATTTTGACTGACTGCTTATTCTGTAAAGGAGTTTTTCTGCTCTCCAAACAGCAAGCATTTGACAAAACAAAAAGCCATAAACTAGCAATTAATGTGTTGCCTTGTCAGTGTAATAATCCAAGAGCACACACTGACCCAATTGCAAGAGACCATCTGCACTGTTAACAAAAGGATTACTTGATTCCATCCAGAGCTAATAGCAACACAAATGGGAAGGTGTGTGATCATGAAGGACAGCCCAATTAAGCAATGACAAACACATGAAATGCAGTAACTGAAGGTGTTTGACTTTGATTCAACTCTCTCCTACTGGTTGTAATTGTTTGAAGAATCTGACATGCTGCTTTCGGACAGCTGTAGACTGTTTCAAGACCCAAGTTAACGTAGAGTTGCATCATGAAGTTATACAAGATTTAAGGACCTGATCCCATTTCCTCTATGAATAGGACTCTTGGCAGAATGGGAAAGAACAATATATTGTTTGCGTTAATAGGATCAATTTACAGAAAGTAATGCTTATTCTCAGGAGTTGAGGGAAGAACAACAGTTGGAAATAGAGTACACAAAGTGCAACTGAAGGACACTAATATAAGAATAGTCTGCATACAAGTGGTGTGACTGATTAAAATGTTAGTTGTGGTGGAGGTGTAACCTAAGAACAGTAGTGGACTCAGGACCACTCTAGGGCTGGACTTCACACTGAAGAGGAAAAGGTGAAACATCTTACAAATTAAGAAGGGTTGGGTATAATTTATGATTAAAAGGAAGAAAGAAAAGGATTAGAGGTCACAGAAGAGCAGTATGATAAGAATACAGTGTAGTACCAGGGGACTACTTAGACCAGCATCCTTCACCCCATGCTCCCACAAGGAGGCAGCCAGGTGGTGAACCTTTACCCCCCCTCCACACACACACACACACATACACACACCCCGGTTAGGCATATGCAAAGAGCGAGCCATCTCCGTAACACATGCTGGAATTAGTTTCTGCTTGACTCTTCTGCTTGCTCCACAACCCAGGGGACTACATAGACCAGCAGACTTCATCAGACGCTCCCACCATGAGGTGGCCAGGCTGTGAACCTGGACACCCGTGACATGTATGTAAAGGGTGAGCCATCTCCGCAGCGCGGGCTGTGCCTGTTTGAGCCCGGAGAAGGATGTGCTGGGCCATCCCTCTTGAAGTCAAAATCTCTCGCCCACAATTTGATTTGGTATCGAGCAAAATGGATACGCGGAAGGCCAATAGTCATTACTGTTCATTAGGATAAACCGGGGGCCGGCACAATCACTAACTATTTAACCACTTCTAAGACCGTGATTAATCTGGAGATTGAATCTGTGGAGGAGAGATTGTGAGCCACAATGAAATCTTTAACCATACTCTCTGCTACTGAGCAGTGTGTGCCCCTGGAGAAACCTAATGCAGGTGGGAGCACTGTTAAACTGATTGTTGGGGAATCTGGCAAATTGAATGGTAATATCCAGGCACCAGGGAATTGTTGTATTCTCACAGGTGAGCTAGATATATCCAAAGTGACAGTGGAGCAACAGTCATTACAAGGAAAAAGTCCCAACTCATATTTACTAATTTCTCTCTCAATTAAAAAGAAAAATATGGGTTCCTGCCAAGAGGGAGTGATTAAGAAGAGTAGAAGGAAACACCCTGCTTTCTATCGTCCTGTGGATAGTAGTCGGGGTTCTATCCCTAGTGGCCAAAAAATAAAGGTATTGGCATGTGAGCCAATGGTAGCCATCTCCTTGGGAGATCTTCACACTTTAGAAGGTGTTCTTGTAAGGTTGTTGACCCCTCTGACCCTTGCACTCCATAGTATTGATCGGGCTCAAAGAGTTGACCATATATACCCAATCTACAAAAGGTGACCTTATGATGACCAAAGTGGGAGTGTCATGGGAGACAGGTAACTACAAGAATGATTTAGGAAAAATGGGGGTCGCAAATAGATGGGGTAACTTGAGGCATGGTGCTTGCAGAGGAGTCTAATACAACAAGGACTGTGCGCTACCTAGAAAGGAATGTTCCCCGACTGCACCCAACTCTGTTCCTCCCGTAGTGTGTGATGCTGGAAGTCTAGAGATCCTTAATCTTCCCCTGAAATGTACCTACTATGTAAATGTTTTAAAGAATATGCCCCCCTCTGGTCCCTGTTCAACTTGAGTCACAACACCATTCAAAGAACTTGGTGATCCATTGGATGAATACTACCGTTAGGCAAATAATCTGTGATGTGTTGGCAGATGGAATAATTGGTGAATTCGGGTGATTGCAATGTTATGAATTTTGGGACCATAACCTTGTAAAGTAGATCCTGGAGGGGTCTGGCAACTCACGAGGGCTTGCAGATAGAATCTTCCTGGTCCCTCTGGGCTATTTCTATAAACGTAGTGGGGTGCATCGTGTGGGACATCCTGGTTGTTTCTCTGTTTCAACTCTGAATCGTTCTTCTGTTTTGGAGGAGATCGAGTGGTTACGGGAAACGTGATCTGGTTCCTCCAGGCTACTAGTGCGGATAATAGGGTATTGGAGGTACCCCTAAGTGATATTCATGATCATACTATTTCTAGTTGATCAAATTCTATTTTATCCCCTACACAGCAAATCCTACCGACTGATATTGGAAATCAGGGTTTGGACATTGATAATTCCCGATTATTCAAAGCCAATTTATTGATCGTGCCTGCTGTGATGGACTGTGGTGACTTATTCCATACAGAATCAAATGTTCTGGATATTTGCATCTGTTCATCTAAGAGGGCTGAGACCCGCAATTAAATCTAATAGTTGGTTAGTGTTACTGGATCTCGTCCGTACTCTCCTGGAATGTCTCAGGGGCGCATAATAAACTTACTGATAGTTGGTTAAATTTAATATTGGCCCACCATATTGCAAGTCTCCTGGAGACTTGGTCTCGAGCCACAATACTTGTTAGTGGCTTTTTATCCGTGTTCTCTTCTGCTATTGCATCTCCCTCATGGCATCATAGGGGAGGTTTACTAACCCTTACTGGTACCTCCTTGGCAGCAAGTGTAGGATAGTCTTGGATAAATTCTCCTTTTTTCCAAATATTTTCTCTCTCTCTCTGTCTGGGACATCTTTGGTAATATTCATTCATTTCTACCCTAATTTAATTCTAGTGATACCCAAATTATTGACTTCCTAGCACATAATCTAATGATGGTCCTCTCAGCATTAACAGTGAATTGTGTATTCATCTTTGGGGGGAACGGGGATTTTAATCTCATACCCTGTTCCATTGTGGATGATAATGTTTGTGCCACTTCTGGGGATGGCCATTTTAATATTTTGCATTTTGCCTATAATTTGTGTTGAGGAAAGCTGAAGCAATTGCGGAGTGTCTATGATCTCATCTCTAGTCATGATTTGATGCCACCTGAAGTTTCACAGCAGATGAACTACACGGTTGGAAGCAAGGCCTTGCTAATTGATTTTATTGTGTTATCTATAACCTGGGCTTGTATGCTATGTAATCTCCATATTCAAAGCTGTGCACTAAGTGATCACAACTCATTGATCCTTAGTTTGAATCTTGGGCTGAATCTCCTTTTGATTAAATGGTTTGTCCCTTTTAGTATACTAGAAATTGTGAAATTGGGGTAGGGGGACGGGGGCGGGGGGGATTCAGTGGAAATGGAAGGACATTAAGCCTAATGTGAATTTGGACCTGCTGGTGGGAAAATGTATGGCTCACTTTGAGACCTGCTTAAGTGATACTCCTGATCCTGAGGCAGTACTGGGAGCTTTTTCTGAAATCTGCTTTCAGGCCCGGGTCCAATTAGCTAAACCACATCATCCTAATCCACAGAAGAAAACTGAGTGGTTTGAGAATCCATGTTCAGGAGCTCAGGGAAACCTATTAAATGCTCTGAAAGCTACCCCAAGGTCCCCATTAGACATTAGGAAGTGTTGGGCCCCTTTTTGTTTTGAGCTCTTCTATTAATGAACTGGAAAATTTCTTGATGTCTTAGGATATTGATCTTCATAGAAAAGGTACTAGCCATCTACCGTTTTTAATTCACGCAGACGATTGTGTACTTGGCTCAAACAGGAAGAGGACTTCAGAAATTATTGGATGGTTTTGTGGGATTAATGTCGGATTTAGAGCTTACAACAAGCAAAACTATGTCCTACACTATATGTGGGTGACCGCGTAGCAGATTTTCTATACTTCACATTGGCGATCTTATAACTGTTGCCACTTTTACTTATATGGGGTTCCCATTTGATTATCAAAGTATGTGGGTACACTTGAAAAGCGTAAGGGATACCCAGCTGTACCAGGCTACTGTGGCCCTTTTTTAAATTGGCTCTAAATTAGGGCCCCTTCCGTTTGATGCTGCTCTCACTATAAAGCAAGACTTAATGCTATTTCCATGTATGGCGCCAGCTTATGGGGGTACACAGACCATACAGTATTACAAAATAGAGAAAAACAAAGTCCTGCAGCTCCTCTTCCTCAATTGTGCACATGGAAGTAGGTTTGCAGTACATTGGGGATATTATAACAAATTGTACCTATCTTACTTTTGATTTCAATCTGGTCAAGACCCGAGGCAGCATTTACACAGTCTATAATTGGTTGTTAACAACTTTCCAAGGCTCATAAGACAAGGTGGTTGACCTATGTAAAAAATTAACTTCATGCAATTGGTAGGACAGAGCTATTTTGCAAACGGATGTCTATTGACGGTCAGACCAGGTTATTGGTGAAACATGAACTACTGGATCAAATAGTGAAGCAGAGATGGAAGGGTGAATGGATGAAGAGTAGGGTGTTGATGTACCTCCCATTGTGTGCTACTCCTGGAAATGAGCCATATTTGCTGAGAGTGCCGCGTCACCGGAGATTTCTTTTGTTGACATTCAGATTAGGCTTGGCCCATTTTTTGGTGTCCAACCACTCTAAAGTTTTCTCTGAGAAGGATTTGGGTTTGTGTCCGTATATTGCTGTTACTCTACAATCCTAAGTGCATATATTTTTTGTTTTTTTTGTGACTCTATAAAGAACAGAGAAATCGGTTTAAAGCCACTTTTGAGAATTCTAAATATCAGGAAATGCAAAGAGTCTTTAGAGTATCTGCCATTGCTCCAGACAGATCAAGTGTATATTATGGTATATGAATTCCTTGTCCATGCTATAAAATATAGGAAATTAGTGGGGAAATAATGATGAATTTTATTAGGACTTTATTTTAACATATTCTGTGTGGCATGTTTTATCATTAGGAACATTGTTAATTTGTATTGAAGCACTTTACCCGGACATGTATTTTATGGATAACATTTCTGTATATATTCCTTTGTTATAATGTTTTATTTGTATGCTTTTATGGTTCTTTTAAACCGGATAAAGTATGGATGATGATTGATGGTGTGTTGTAGTTCAGTGGGCGATTGTATTGATAAAAATTTAATTGAATGTAGTAGTTGTGGCTACATGCTAGAGCAGAGTTTAGACCGCTTTTACCTTTCGTTTTAATTGTTTAATTTTCTGTTTATAATTTTAGGTAAAATCCTCAACGATGACACTGCTTTAAAAGAATACAAAATTGACGACAAGAATTTTGTTGTAGTTATGGTAACCAAAGTAAGTACATAATGCTGGACATCCAGTTTTGCAATTGTTCTTGTTTGTGATTTGATGATTTAGCAATTTTATTGTTCCAGCTGTCATGCTCGGTTGTCAAACGAAACCTTTACCGTTCTAGTCCACAAGATCAACACCTAGGGCTTTTTTTCATTTATCAACAGGAGAGCAATGCCAGGGCATTTAGCTGGTTTGATGCATGGATACAGAAATACTATCTTTTCCAAGACTATTTTGTTTAATCTTCTGCTTTGTATGGATTAACAGTAAACAATTCAAATGCATTGCTTTTAAAACAATGTTTCAAGTTCATATAACATCCAATTTTGCAGGTCGCAATGAGTAAACACGTGTCGAGAGTGCTTTTGAATTGTCAGCAGTTCATTGAAGAATTCCTGATTGACTCTTAATACATGACGTGCAAAGCTTGTAGTCTAATGTTAAAGCATTCTTGGGGGTCTCAATAACTTTTAGGCATGATAACCATGCTGCAACACTTGCAATCACATAATTGAGGATCTGTTCTGTGCAGTGTGCATCAATGTCTGTACAGCTTAAGATGTGGCCTCACACATGGAGATGTTGAGATTGGTCTTGACCAATCACACCAGACTATAGAGGATGGATGGTGTTGCTATTCCTTCCTCTTCTGTTGCAGTCCCTCGTGGAGCAACTGCTCAGCTGATGGACCCATCAGGGGAGTCTTTCCTTTGCACCTTTGTACAGCTGAGCAAACGACTAAAGTCAAAGCGTCTGTAGTCCGCACCATCTGTCAAACGTTGCAGTGCTTGAGTCCACTAGACTAGTGGGAGACCGTTAATTTTAACCATCATCGCCTATATTCTGACACTGAGTGGAAGACATTTTCAATTCTTCTCTTGGTAGTATATTTTCTAGCCGATCCCTAGCAGGCATCGGTCTGTATGGCCCATCAGTTTGTTTAAATGTTTTTTAAATCTGTTTGTATACCCTAGTGTGGTTGGCATCTTTAAATGAATAAAATTGAAACACTGACAAAAGTGTTCTATATGTTCGGGTATGTATGATCGTTGATTAAAAGTGCCTGGGGTTTGCCCATGCCAATCTTGGGTGTGAATGCTTTGTTTGACGTTTATGATCTTGCACATTCAACAGTATTGAGGGTAGAGAAGATTGCCAGCCTCATCAGTGACGTGAAGTACATTAGATATGCTATGGACGCATCAAAGTAACAGCTGAGTAGGGCCTCTAGCGGCTGTACAAGTGTTTGTCTTAGTTATTTCACAGTGCGACATAGGCCTGGTATGGGCCAGCTTGAGTATGGAGCCAGAGACCGGCATCATAATTGGATTCAGCACTAGCACCTGCTGTTTGTATCGGGCCGGCACATTAGCACAGAGTGTGGATCCAGGGGTCTGGACCAGCTTCGTTCCAGGCCTGGAAACGAGGCCTGAGGGTACAAAGTCAACAGAAGGTCTGTCGGCAGAAATGCAACTCAAAGCACCCGTGGCTCTGAGGACCAAAGGAATGCACACCAGTGGTAGCCAGCAACCTCTGAAAAAGTACAGCATGACATTCTTGAAGGCCACCATTTGTTGCAGAGTTGACAACTGCTTAGGAAATTAAGGTAGTACTCTGGACAAAAGGCAGGACCGAAGACACTAAAGTAGTTGATTGTTGGTAAAAGAAACAAAATGTACGTCACCCAAAATATATACTACTAAATGCAGTTTATTTCATAGTTACAAACTTTTCTCGCAATGTTTTGTATCAGGTACATAATTTGATTTTCAGAATTTTACAATAGTGTACAATTTTCATAAATAAATTAACCTATTCAAAACCCAGCTTATTTCAGTTACATTAGACAAAGAATCCAATCCAAACATTCCTCTATAAATGTTCACTGCTATGGTGAAGACTGGAACAGCCAACGTGAAGTAATTGGGAGATGAATTCTTTCTGCTGTGGGGGTTGGGGGGGTCTCCTGTGTGAGAAGTTGGCCTGATGTATGATGTCACTAGTTATAGTGTACACCTTATATCAGTCCAAATACCCTTATGGTGATTGGTTGTAAAGTCAACCTTATAGACCAGCTATCCTAGTGGTAGCATGGACAAGAGCAGTCTTAGGCTAAACTCTGAATGGCATGTGAAGCCAGCTGTGATACCATATATAATCCCTTGAATACCAAATGAAAGGACACCACAACAGATATATATATAAAATAAAGTGTATTTATTCTAAGCAAACCCTCAGCACTCTTTATGAGATTAGAGGTAAGTACAACACAGTCTTATTAATGCATACAGTAAGTCACACAGGTAAGTAATACAGTTAGGCCCTAGGAGCCACGCAAACCATATACTAAGTAAGTGGTATAAGAACCACTGTCACGGAAATAGAATAGGCCTAGGCCTAGGGAATCGCTGGGGCTACACTACACTAGCGTTAGTTAGGAAGTGGGAGGCCCACGGGATTCGTGTGCAGAGTGGAAACACTCACGCGTAATGCGTAAAAGTCAATAGCAATGTTACAGTTTAGAAATAGATAGATTTAGGACACTTCCGGAGTAGCTAGGAAGTTGAGACTTGAAAACTAGACACTAGGATAGTCACTATCCTGATGAGCACCGTAGTACCCAAGTTACCTAGCCCACAGGCTGCGGGTGCATAGGGGTGAAGATGCGTCGTTTTCGTCGTCGACTCCTATGGATGCCTGAAGAAAGATGCTGACAGGCAGTCAGTGAAGAGTGTCCGGTGGATCCCAAGGCAGGGATCAAGAAGAGAGGAAACCTGCAAGCAGAAGGGACAGAGTCAAGGTCACTAGCCAGTGACCACGTGGAACCAGGAAGGAACCAGGCGATGTCGTGAAGAGTTGCAGGTGAAGGTGAAGCTTGTCGCTGCAGCCAGGAGGACCAGGAAGCGTCGAGGACGACCAGGACCAGGAGGCGAGCTGTCCCACGAAGGCTCTTGCTGTCGGCGGCGTCGAAGTTGGACTAGGACTCACCAAGCCTTGGCAAGCGGAACCCACGAAGAACAAAGGACTTGCTTCTGGTGCAGACCAGGAAGGTCTGGGGTGCTTCTTCTTTGCAGAGAAGCGGGAGCCAGTCTGGAGGAGCCAAACCAGCGCAGAAGATTTCAGGGTGCGTCGTCACAGAGGCCACTAGCCAGCGGGCAAGCAACCGGACAGACGCGGCAAGCAGGAAAATGCTGAAGGGCCCCACGCAGGACTCGTGGAGTGTGGGGGGCTGATCTTCGGTGCAGATGGTGCTTGGGGTTGGGGCTTCTCAATCCCCGGTGCACAACTTCGAGGGTACCTCAGAAGCTGCGCTGTAAGTTACTAGCCACTTTTCCCAGGTAGCCGGTCCCACGTCGCTCGTCGCCTCCACGGCAAGCAGGAAAATGCTGAAGGGCCCCACGCAGGACTCGTGGAGTGTGGGGGGCTGATCTTCGGTGCAGATGGTGCTTGGGGTTGGGGCTTCTCAATCCCCGGTGCACAACTTCGAGGGTACCTCAGAAGCTGCGCTGTAAGTTACTAGCCACTTTTCCCAGGTAGCCGGTCCCACGTCGCTCGTCGCCTCCACGGATCTCAGCTCTGCTGCAGATGTGGATGAGGGTCGGAGAAGTCTGGAAGTCAAGGCTCTGGTCGGGCTCTGCAGTCGGTTCCTCGTAGAACGGTCGCAAAGCAAAGGGTAGTCTCTTGATGGTGCCTGTTTGCACAGGGTAGCCACTCCTTGGCTACAAGGGAGATTCTTCAGTCTTCTTCTTTCGTCGAATGTCGAAGGTCCAGGGTTTCTGTTCAGTTTTGCAGGTTCAGGATAATCTAGAGTCTTGAGGCCCAACTCCCACTCTTATACTAATCTGGGGGGCTGGGATACCTGCTAGGTCACGCCTTATGGGTGGGACCTGGGAGGGGGTGGTTACACCCACTTCCCTTTGTCCAGTTTCGCGCCAGAGCTGGGGCTGGAGTGCCCCAGCGCCGGTTTGAACTGGACTATGCAAGGAACACCTTGTGTGCCCCAGGCATGTCTCATCCCTTTCAGCCCACCCTGCCCCAATACACTAAAGGCTGTCTGGGGAGGTGCTAGCACCTCCCCAAGCAGGAAACCTATTGTCCAGGCCTCCCTTGCTGGGATCACTCCCAGCAGCAGGAGGTCAGACTTGTGTCTGTGGCAGCAGCATCCATTTTGTGATGCTGAGGCTTTGGTTAGAGTTAAACAGCAAAGTAGGATTTTAACATGTCTCTCCCTCTAGAAGGGAGGAATAATATCCTCATCACCAGAAATGGTATGGGGGTATTATTCCAAAGTGTTAGACACCTTACACGACATGTTTTGATAAAGCCAAACCATAGTTACCATAACCGTTTAAGATTATAAGGCACTTTAAGAGTATATGGTAGGCTATATCATAGAACAGCTATAAGGACATGGTTCCGAAAGCTGCAGACAGGCTCAGCTCATGCTAGAGCACCATCTCACATGTTACCAAGCACTCTGCCTCCAGGATTGTTAAGGCCTGCCATAGGAGTGACTGATAGGTACACATGTGTCTATATATAAGGTAGATATAGATATACTATATCTAAGCAAGGGGTGATTACAACGACCTTGCCCCAGCTGAGTGATCAGCCAGTTGTGTCTGATTGGAAGGCCAGACCAGGGGTGGCATAATACATGCTGCAGCCCCTGGGAGGCCTAGGGTACACCTATGCCCTGGGTACCTAGGGTACACTGTACAGGGTCCAATAAGGTGATCCTTACCAATTGGTTATGTACCTAGGGTACATGGAGTCCATTTTAAAGAGAGAGCAGACAGCCTGAGACCCTGAATGGCAGGATCTCAGGCCAACTAAGTCGAAAAACCAGCTAGACACTAGGCAAAAAGTTGGGGGTAACCATAGTCAGATATCCACCTTCCTACATCCTGTATTGGCTCCTGTCCCTTTTTTGTGTGCGCGTTTGCCTCATCAATCCTCTCTTTAAATCACTAGTGTGGTGTTTTTTTTTGAAGGACTTGAAGTATGTTCCCTTCAAAGCCATTTGTTGTGCCTCAGTATGACCTCCAAAGCCATTTGTTGTGCCTCAGTATGACCTGAATCTAGTCTTGATATTCCTTAAGTGCAGGCCATTCGAGATTAGGCACAGTTGCACGTTACTGCTTCTGACAATTGAGGCACCATCACGTCTGCATTCTGTGTAACTACAGCAGCTCTCTATTCACCCTTCATACATTACTTTTATTGCTGAACACATTTGTGGCGAAGACTGGCTTCCTGCCTGCTAAAGGTACCATCACCTTTCCATGACAGTCAATCGATTATCCTGCCTGCCTCCCTCGAAAGAGACTGTTGCCTAGACCTGAAGAGAGCCATGAGTTTCTATATTCACCATACATGAGATTATTGTGTTGATGATCAGCTTTTTCTTTAGCTTACTAGGACCAAGAAAGACAAGGTGCTCGAGAGAGGACTCTGCCCAGATGTGATAGTTTTATGCGTTAATATCTGTTACGCGCCACCTAAGAAGGATCCCACAGAAGTCCTTGCTCATTGCACAATGGCTAGGCCAGTATGATGGCATCAATCAATCAGTCAGGATTCATAAAGCGTGGCTAATCACAGACAGGGTTTCCAGGGGCCTTCAGGTCCCAGAGGCTTATGTGAACAGCCACGTCTTGAGGGCCATTTGGAATTCCGAAAGTGAAGTGATGGTCTAAAGAAGCGTATGGAGGCTGTTGCAGGTCTCTGCTGCAATGTGGGAGAAAGCGCATCCTATTGCTATAGCCATTTATGGCGTCGGCGTATGGGGTACACAGACCATACAGTATTACATAATAGTGAGAAAAAAAATCCTGCGTAGATGGTCACTTCCCTGCAGCACCCCTTTCTCAGTTGTGCACTTGGAAGTAGATTTGCAGTACATTAGTGGTATTATACATTTTTTACCCATCTTACTTTGGCTTTCAATCTGGTCAACACTTCTGCTTCCTTAGAAGCAGGGAGTAAGGCGAAGTGAAAGGGAGACAGAGCGTAGTCTTCTCGATGTTAGGTGGAAGTCAGGCGGTGGTTAATGTTGGCGGGTCCTTGGTTGTGTAGAGCCTTGTGTGCGTGGGTCAGCAGCTTTAATTGGTATCTCTTCTGTACAGGGGTCTGGTGGAGTTTCCTGAGATAGGGTGTGATGTGGGTTCGTCGGGGAAGGGTGCGAACGAGTCTGACTGCGGCGTTCTGTATGGTCTGAAGTCTCTTCAGGTGGTGGGCGGCGATTCCTACTTAGAGGACATTGCCATAGTCTAGTCGGCTGGTGAGGAGTGCTTGTCCCACGGTGCGTCTCATGTGTAGTGATAGCCACTTAAAGATCTTGCGTAGCATGCGCAGAGTGAGGAAGCAGGGGGAGGAGACTGTGTTGATCTGTGAATTCATGGTAAGCTTGTTCTCAATGATGATTCTGAGGTTTCTGGAGTGGTTGGAGGGAGCGAGTGCAGGTTTTGGGTCTGATGGCAACCAGATGTGGTTCCATGTGTTGCTGCTGTTGCTAAAGATCAGTACCTCAGTCTTGTCATAGTTCAGCTGCAGTCAGTTGTTCTTCATACAATTTTTGATGTTTGTCATGCATCTGTGGAAGTTGATTCCGGTGGTGGTGTCGTCTGTGTAGGAAATTATGTTGAAACTGTGGGGTCTGAGGGTGTTGCCCTTATATGCGTCGAACGTTGGGCTGAGTAATGAGCCCCGGGGGACACCGCATGTGATCCTCTTGGGTTCAGAGGTGGAAGGTAGATTCTCTGGGTTCTTCTGGTGAGGGAGGCTATCCATCTGAGTGGGTCCCCTTGCATGCCGATGTGGTGGAGTCTTTCGACCATTGTGTTGTGGGATGCAGTGTCGAAGGCTGCTGAGAGGTCAAGGAGGATCAAAGCTGCTTTTTCTACTCAGTCGAGGAGGGTTCAGATATCGTTGGTGGCTACGATCAGGGCTGTTTTGGTGCTACGATTCCCGGGGAAGCCGGATTGGGAGGCTTCGAGTAGCTGGTTCTGCTCCAGGTGCATCATGAGTTGATTGCTAATGATCTTTTCCACTACCTTCGCTGGGAATGGAAGCTGTGAGATTTGCCAGTAGTTTTGAGTTCGCTGGGGTCAGCGGAAGGTTTTTTGAGTAGTGGTATGACTTCGGCGTGTTTCCAGGCATCGGTAAATATTGCAGTGGTGATGGAGGCGTTGGGTAGGGTGGTGAGTTCCTGGCCGATCCTTTGGTTTCCAAGGTTGAAGATGTGGTGCGGTCATGGGTCTGTGTGATCTCTTGAGTGGATGAATTTTATGGTGGAGGTGGTGTACTGGTTGAAGAGGATGTTCCAGGTAGTCATTGTGTGGTTTGTGTCAGTTACAGTGGTGGCATATCTGTCGAAGTCTGTAGGTGTGGGTTGGATTTCTGTATATGCGATCTTGTCGTGGAAGAACTGGGTGAATTTGTCACACAGCTCCTGTGAGGATGTGATGTTTTCACTGGCTTCCGGAATGGAGAATTCCTTAACGATGTTGAAATGTTCCTTGGTGTTGTGCTTTTTTTTTTTTTTTTTAATTGTCTTTATTGATTTTATATCATCAAAAAGCCAGGACACAGACATTATGTGAAATATAAGCCAATTAGTTATATCATCAGATAAATCACAACATAACCAATACAGAAACATAAAATTCTATTCATAGCCAGTTAAGAACTGGGGACCATAATTTTAACCCAAGTGCCCTTCTATTCTTGCCCTTTGTTTTATAAACAGCAGTTTCCAAATGATAAACAGACAATAATTTGGCTCGCCAGTAACTAAAGACGGGTGGTTCCACATCTAGCCAGTGCGTAGTGATACAGCAACGAAAGATTGACATGCATATAAATAAAAATCTATCCTCCAAATCAGTTCTTGAACAAACACTGCTAGTTTGTACACCCAAAATAACAAGTTCTGCTGAAATTTGTGTTTGGACACCTAAATAAGTTGACAAGAAATTCTCTATATCTCTAATAAATTGACTTAGCTTTGGACACAAAAAAAACATATGTATCGTGTCTGCAGCGTTTAAATCACAACGATTACACTTGTTCGCTTTGCCTGGTGCCCATCTCGCTAGTTTAGCAGGTGTATAGTATAAATCATACATGGACATAAAATGTTGACTCATTAATGATCCATTATATAACGTTTTAAAAGAGATTCCTATAACTCTATGCATGTCAAGTCTTTGCACATTAAATTTCTTTATCCATTTATCTTCCAGCATCGGTATGTCATCTTGATAATTCGCCATCAACAATTGGTAAATATGGCCAATTCTTGGTCGTTTCCGAAGTGCTTCAATAATTTTGACCTTCTGAAACACATTTTGATTTTCAGAACAATTTCTATCTAAAAAACTCCGAATTTGTAAAAACTTAAAGAATTCAAATCGTGAAAGACCATATTTTTGTTGTAAAGACGAAAAAGACACTATATGTTGACCCTCCATCAAATCACCCAGTTGGCTTATACCAGCCCGATGCCATCTATACATAATAGGGTCTTTAAAAATATCTGGTAACAAAGGGCAATTAATTAAAGGTGTATAATAATTTAAATTAGTAGTGAATCCGATTTTTTTTTTTTTTAATTTTCTTCCAAATCTCAAAAACGGTTAAAACAATTTTAAATTTGGTTTTCTTATAATAACTCGGTTCAATAATGCGAACTAAACATTGACGTGCTTCCTGTCCCAGTAGCATCTCATAGATTGAAGGTCTTATTGCCTCATCCAAATAAATTTCTTTAAACAATAAAACACCCATATTCTGTAAAAAAATAGACCAATAATATAATTGAAAATTAGGAATTGCCAAACCCCCTCTATCTCTGGGTAAAGTACATTTTTTTAGAGCTCTTCTAGATCTATGATAGCTCCAGAGAAACCTGGAACACATTCTTTCAATCCGATTAAATATAGACATAGAGAATAAGAGTGGGATAGTTCTAAATAAGTACAAAAACTTTGGAAAAATAAGCATTTTCAGAACGTTACTACGACCATATAGTGATAAATGAAGATTATCCAATTTCTCCAAAGTTTTGTTAGTAGAGGCAATTACAGTATCAGTGTTTATTTGAACAATTTTGTCAATATCAGCAGTTATTTTAATTCCAAGATATATGGATTCCGCCTCGAAATGCATATCTTGTGGGCGTCCAAACTCTGAGTGAAGCAATTGGGTCTTAGCAACGTTAAGCTTATATCCAGAGTGCCTACCAAAATACTCCGAAGCTTGTATTAACTTGGGGAGGGCAGACTTAATATCTGAGGTAACAATAGCTATATCGTCTGCATATGCAAAAACCTTATAAGCTATGTCATGTATGCAGACTGGTTTTATTCCAACATTGTCATCCAAGCTGCTTAAAAAAGGCTCGATATACAGGGCAAATAGCAGAGGCGATGTAGGACAGCCTTGCCTTGTCCCCCTAGTGATTATAATATTACCAGAGAGATGGCCTGCTATACGAAGCGTTGCTTTTGGATTTTATTTATTGGTGTTGTTTTCAATGCATGCGGCAAGGGCTGTCTTCTTTGTACCCTCAGCAGGCAGTGGTAGAGGTTGAGGGAGGTCTTGAAGTCTGCCCTGTCGGAGGTGTCCTTGCTGGTTCACCATCTCCTCTCCAACTGTTTGCTGTCTTGTTTCACTGTTCTGAGTTCTCGGGTGTACCAGCTGGCCTTTTTGTAGGATTTTCATTGGATATTGCTTTTTATTGGGACAATGCCGTTTGTGCAGTTGGTGATCCAGGCCTTGAAGTTTATTGCTGTATGTTTGAGTTTGGTGGCAGTAGCAGGGTTGGAGGAGTTGAGGGCGTTTGCCCAGCTGGTCTCTGAGATTTTGTTCCACATCCGGTGGGTGGTGTTGGTCATCTTGGGAATGGCGGTGCAGGAGATGCTAAAGTGGATGATGGAGTGATTGGTCCATGTGAGTTCTGTTACATGGCTATATTTGACGCGGTTACTGGAAGTGAAAATTGGGCCCAGCATGTGTATTGTGGTGTGTTTAGGGTCGAGGACGATCTGGGTCAGTCAGAGGCAGCTTATGCTGTCTAGGAGGAGCGCTGTGTTTATGTTGGGGCTGTCGACGTGGAAATTTAGGTCGCCAAGGAAGATATAGTCTTTGTAGTCTAATGCTAGGGGCACAATGAAGTCTGCGATGGTATTGCAGAAGCCGGAGCGCGGGCCTGGGGTTTAGTATGTGCGGGTACGTCTGATGGTTGACTTGTCCGTGTGGAGCCTGAAGTAGAGATGTGCCATGGGGGTGGTAGTGGTGTAGGTACATTGTATGATCATTGTATGATCTCTTTGTAGATGATGCCCCCCCCCCCCCCCCAAGGTGCGCTCCTGGTGAGCGATTTTATATTGGTCTGGGATTGCTGTGGCCATGTCTGGGGCTGATGTGAGGTTGAGCCAGGTCTCAGTGAGGAAGACTGTTATGTGCGAGGGTGGCGATGAGGTCCTATAATTCAGTCGAATGCATGCATAGTGAGCGTGAGTTGAGAAGGGCGCATGCGAGTTGGTGTTTTTGGTCAGGTGGAGTCTGTGAAGTGTTCAGGGTGGGGCTGGCTGGTGTGTGTGCAGTTGCAAAAACAATTATTGATGGACAGAATGCAGAACAATGTCATACATTCACCCCAGTACAGAGATCTGGACCTAAATCCATCCTTTTTTTTGTTCACCATGCCATTCCAGTTTGAACCCAGCCATATGCAATTCAGTCTTGACCCTGTGCCCCATGGGAACAGTCCAGCCCGAACTGCCAGGCCAGGTCCTCCCTGGACTGGAAACAAGCATCCTAGGACCGGTTTCGGGGTGTCACCACTCTTCAGCCAGGATAGCTGGACTCCAGTGGCATGGAGAGCAAGGGACCCACGTCTGGGCATACCCGTCCCACTCGGGGTGACAAATGCAAAAACAACAATTGATGGACAGTGGCAGGTGCAAAGTCCAACCGTGGAACGTAGGTTGTTGTGGTGGCAGTGTTTGTGGCGGGGCTCGAGGTTAAAGGGTGTAGAGCCTCCCAATGGTGTATCTTTGGCGGGGAGGGCAGGAAGGCCACGAAGGCCACGGGTAATGGATCTGGGTGCAGCCCAGGCACGGAGAGGCGCAGATAGCCTTGCTTTTGGTGTGCCAGTGCTGCATCCTCTATGTGGTTGCGCTGCAGTCTGCTTTAAGTGGGTCCTGGGTGTCGGCAGGGCTTTTGTTGACAGGAAAAATGGTGAGTGGGAAAACCCGGTAGGGAAAACCCCAGCAGTAAACCCAGGCAGTTGTGTGGTCACTAGATCAGTCTGGAAGAAGCAGGAACTGGAGGCCTCTGGCAAATAGCAAGCTAGGTGTCTAGGTGCCACCTTTACCATGGGCAGGGGAGTGATGCTGTCCACTTATCAGATCCTTCACCTCTGAGAGGTACTGCTGTTGTATTTATTTTCCGTCGAATCTGTGGTTAGAAGTAACCATTAGAAGAGCACGTTGCCAACCTTTAACTTTTTCCGGTGGATACGCCATCTAACTAACTATTTATCACCACCTTAATCCTTCTGTGGAGTGTGCTCTGGAATATCGTAATGAGGTTTCAAGTGAGGGTTTTTCACACCGTCACACGCAATGTGTTTTAAGTTCTCCATGTAGGAAGCTGGCTCTGTATTTACTGTACCAAAATGAGGTATAGTGTTCAGAGTCCAGTGGAACCCCATAGGTAGGCAGAGGTAAAAGTAGATAGCAGCTTACTGTCTATTTGTGGTAGTGTGGGTGAGCAGTAAATATCAGAGGGTAGTGTTAAGCAATGGTTGTACACACTCAGGCAGCGAATGATGTCACACACTCAAAGGCTGAACTGTGAGAAAGTGGCTCTGTATATACTGCTCCTTAATAGGTACAGGGTGTACAGAGTCTACAGACCCCAAGGGTTTAACAGAGGTTAAAGTTAGATATAACCTTACTCTCCAAAGTGGTAGCCTGGTCGAGCAGTAAGGCAGTATCAGAGGACGTGTAAAGCATTTGTTGTACACTCAGTCAGCAAATAGTTCCACACACTCAATAACTGAACTCTAGGCCAATGGTTTGTATATAAAAAATATATGCTTGTTTTATTTTAGAACCAACACTTGGAACTAAAATATACTTTCTCGACAGGAGATGTTTCATAAAAATACTTTTGTATATGCAATTGACTTTTTAGTAAACAGTTACAATTAGTTGCAGTAGGCAACTCTATTTCTAAACACACTACATTGAGCTCAATGATAAATTCAGTTTATATGCAACAGATTACTTTGTAGATTACTTATGTAATTCCAGGCTTGGATCCTAGATCCAGTCCTGGGTCAGTTCTCAGAATCAGCTGTTGAAAGTCGACTTTGGTACTGTAATGATTTTTAACTAATATTTAACTATTTCAAAAGTGAGCACTTAGAAAATATTTCAGAGCAAACAATCAATGATTCCCTATGGAAGGAAATGTAGGTTACAGGTACAGTAGGTTATCGTTACTTTTGTAATCCAGTACTGGGTGTCTAGACTCAGTACTGGGACATTTATCCAAAACAGGTAAGTAATTACGTTTTCAGATGTTATACGATTTTTGAGGAATATTTAGAAATTGCAGAAATCAACACTTAGAAGAAATTTCATAGAAAAGCAGTTAATGGTTTCCTATGGAAGGAAAATGAGTTAAAGGAAAGTATAGTTGTGGGTACTTTTCAGAGTCCGTGCTGGTCACCAAGATTCAGCACTGTGAGCTCACCTAAGAGCAGGTGAGTAAATTCGTTTTTGGTACTCGGCTGATTTTTGGTGAATATTTTGAGTTTTGAAAAGTTCACACTTAGACGCCCATTGGGCAGCAATCGCGCTATACAAAAATCAATACAATTTCCAAGAAAAAGCCAGTCAATGTTACCCTATGAGGAAAATGAAGTGTCGGTTTACGGGTAAGTACTCGACTGGCAGAGTTGAAGTTCTGGGCATAGACTCAGGGGTCTCCCAGTGTCAGGTAGGTACAGTCAGTTCACCCTCAGCGGTTTCAGGACGGCCGGGTGCAGAGAGAGTTAGGCCCAATGTTATCCTATGAGGGATAGGGGGGCCTGGGTTGGTGGCTGCTGTCGGGCAAGCCACGCGGCTGTGGGAGCTGGGCTCCCGGTCACTTACTCAGGGCAAGTGGGGAAGTGGGTTAGAGTAGAGTTTTCACTGCCAGGGCCACTCGGGCGGCTGGCTGCAGGGTGCTTTTGAGCCGTTGGGCGCTCAATTGATTTCTATGGGAAATCTCCGGTTTGGAAAAAGACTGCAGGCTCGGGGACGAGGACTCTTCGGGTGCCACCACCACTTCGAGGGGTAAGTTGGATAGTTGGAGGATAGGTAGGTACCCCGGGATTGGGCACAGAGGGCCGTGGGGCGCCGGGTGCACGGGTGCCTTTTGATGTCGGGAATCTTACCCTCTAGTTGATCGCGGTTGGGGTGGCACTCTGTTCTGAAGCTGCAAGCTTCTTCAGGCTAGTCGAGGGGGGTCCTTGGGTGCCGGACTCGGGGTCACAGTCGCCATGGGGTCGTCCTCGTGGGTTTAGTTCACTCCGGCTTGGCGGGTGCAGAGTGGGCTGGCATCGCAGTTCCGGGCTGCTGCCAGGGGTGAAAGGTAGGTTCTGAGTAGAGCCTCTACTCATGGGAGTCCCAGGAGATTAGAGTTCAAAGGCAACCAGGTCCTCCGGTGTTTCTGAGGTTGCTGGCCACAAGAGATGCCGGGTTTGGAGCAGGAGCAAGTCTGAGGTCGACAGGCCGGTAGGGCTGGGGCCAAAGCAGTTGGTGTCTCCCAATCCTTTGCCTCTCCTTTGCAGCTGCAGGGCAGGTCTTCTTTTCTTCTCGCTCTTCTTGTAGTTTCGGAATCTGGAATCTGGGGAAGGAAGGTTCAGGGTGCCCCTAAATAATAGATTTAGGGGCGTTTCAGGTAGGTGAAGGACAGGGACCAATGGGTCCTTGTCCTGGGTTGGGTACACACCCTATCCTGCCCCTCTCCTGTGGGAGGGGGGCAGGAGCCTAATCCCGATAGGGTAGGGCCTCCCATCTTCAAGATGGCGAGAGCCCAGAGATGTGCTTCACCTCGCCTCCCCCACCTGAGGGGTGGGGTTGGCAGGCTGGCACATCCCCTGTCCTTGTATGGGGTTTCCGGCCAAGCTTCCCGCCTGAGTGGTGGGTTGCAGTGGCCTGGGGAAACTCCTAGAGGCGGCAGGCCTTTGAAGCTTCCCTTTGCTCATCCTGGGGGAGGAGATCTATCACCTCACCCAGGATGTGCATTGTTGCAGGCCCGGGAGAGCAGGGGCTCTCCCACCCAGGGGTCCAGCAACGTGTCTGCTGTGTGGCAGCCTGGGTAGCCTCAGAGCAGACGTGGATTGTAGGTTAGTTGTAGGAGGGCATCTCTAAGATGCCCTCTGGGGTGCTTGGTACATTAAATCTCACACTGGCATCAGTGTGGGTTTAAGGTGCTGAGAAGTTAGATACCAAACTTCCCAGTCTTTAGTGTTGCCATTATGGTGCTGTGGAGCTCGTGTTTGACGAGCTCTCAGCACCATGTACTCTTAAATGGCAACACTGCACTTACAGTGCCCGGGAATGGACCTGGGTACTGTAGGGGCACAGGGCTCCTGCTCCTGTGCCCACACCATGGGCATAAGGCACCCAGCCAGAGGGGTGACTGACATATGCCTTGGCAGTGTGGGTGTTGGGCATGGCACAGAGGGATGTGTGCCATGTCGACTCTTCATTTTGTCCTGCACCCAGACACTCAGCCTGCAAAGGCAGTGTGTGTGTGTAAGGGTACAGGACCCCTAAGGGTGGCACAATGAGTGCTGCAGCCCTTAGGGGCTTTCCCTGGTCACAAGGCCCTGGGTACCTAGGGTACCATTTACTAGGGGCTTACATGTGGCCAGGGTTTGCCAATTTGGAGTTTGTGTGTTTAAGGAAGGAACATAGGCCCTGGGCACCTGATTGGCAGGAGCCCAGGGTACACTCATTCAAAGTACATTCAGCAATTTAGCAAAAAGTGGGGGCATACCATGCAAGAAAGAGGGCACTTTCTCACATGAACTCAGACCAATTTGTTTGTATCAAAAATATTTAGTTATATTTATTTTCTAGAACAAAGCAAGCCTGGTACAGGTAAGTGTAAAAGGTACTTTTCAAGGCACGTTGAACAATACAAGCAAGCCGAATGAAAATGTCTTTGTTACAGTTTTGTAAATCTTTTCAATACAGAGGAAATTACTGTTGGATTACTTTTGATTACTTTACAGATTAGTTTATGGATTACTTTTTCTACTCCGTGTGATATGCCTAGATATCACACTGGAACATTTCCTAGGGAAAAGGTTAGTAAAGCAGTTTTCAGTTATTTGCAGTTTTTCAAGTTCTCATACAAAACCAACTCCACATTTTAGAACAATTTTCAACAGTCAGTGTATTCCTATGGAGAAAACATGGTTATCGGTTAACAGTTAAGTACTTGGCTGTGGCAGTTGGTATTCTGGGCTAGAACCAGGGTTCCCCCAGGGTCAAGGATGCACTCTCAAAGCACCCTCAGCGGCACTAGGGCGGCCGGGTGCAGAGTGCTGAGGCCCAATGTTATCCAATGGGGGGATAGGGAGCCTCCGGTTGATGGCTGCTCACGAGCAGGCCACAGGGTTGTGGGAGCAAAGCTGCTGGTGTTAGGTTCAGGGCAAAGGGGGATCCCAGTTAGTACTCAAAGTACACACGCAGGGTGCGGCTGATTGCAGGGTGCTATTTTGGTGTTGGGCGCCTTGTTGATTTCAGTGGGGATTCTCCAGTTGCAACAAAGACTGCCGGCTCGGGAAAAAGATATTCTGGAGGTGACCACCAGTTGGAGAGGTAAGTTGAGATGCTGGGACACAGTTGGTTGAGCTACCCAAGGTCGTGGGGCATCTGGTGCAGGGGTGTGTTTAGACGTTGGATTTTCTTACCAGCGTTGGTCGCAGTCTGGTGGATCCTCCTGTGAGAAAGTGCCATCTTTCTTGCATGGTATGCCCCCACTTTTTGCTGAATGTACTTTAACTGATTGTGTCCTGGACTCCTGCCAATCAGGTGCCCATGGCCTATGTTCCTTCCCTAAAACAAACAAAACCCAAATTGGCAAACCCTGGCCACATGTCAGCCCCTGGTAAATGGTACCCTAGGTACCCAGGGCCTTGTGACCAGGGAAGGCCTCTAAGGGCTGTAGCACTCATTGTGCCACCCTTAGAGGCCCTGTACCCTTACACACACACACACACTGCCTTTGCAGGCTGAGTGTTTGGGTGCAAGACAAAAAAAGTCGACCTGACGCATATCCCTGTGTGCCATGCCCATCACCTACACTGCCATGGCATACATCCGCCACCCCTCTAGCTGGGTGCCTTATGCCAATGGTGTGGGCACAGGAGCAGGAGCCCTGTGCCCCTACAGTGCCCAGATCCATTCCTGAGCACAGTAAGTGCAGTGCTGCCATTTACATGGTGCTGAGAGCTCGTCAAACACGAGCTCCACAGCACCATAATGGCAACACTGAAGACTGAGAAGTTTGGTATCAAACTTCTCAGCACATTAAACCCACACTGATGCCAGTGTGGGATTTAATGTACCAAGGTTCGAGGCATGTGGGCTGCTGAATTCATATCTGTGCATAGATCGCCGCCTAGTGTTGGGTCCGGATGATTGCACATTGTTGTCCTGGAAGAGTCTTCGAAGTATCACGAGATAAGTGGCTCCTCCCCTGGACTACAGTGCGCATGGGCATCCTCTCCATCCTTAGATTGTTTGTTTTTTTCCGCCATTGGGTTCGGATGTGCTTATCTTAGCTCAAGTTAGGAAAATTTAGTCTAAGGCCAAAAGGCCTTTAGTTCTCGTCGGTACTGTTCCAGTTCGGTATCGACCAGTTTCTTTAGTGCTTTAGCACCTTCTTCAAGCTTTTCGGATCCGTTTGGTCCAAACATCGAACTTCGATCGACGATGGAATAGAGGACTCCCTTCAAGAGATGTCCTTTATGCCACGCAAAATACCCACACATCGACGTCCATCCGATATGCAACAAATGTCTCTCACCGGATCACGATGAGTCGAAATGTATGGCCTGCGCCCGGTTCCGCTCGAAGAAGACTCTCCGGAATCGACGGGCAGCGAGATTGGAGGCGTAGCAATCGGCGCCTGCCCCGGCCAACATCTTTAGCACCGAAGACGAAGACGCCGAGAGCGTAGAAGACGTAGACTCCAGCCACGCTTCCGAACACGACTCCCGATCGGAAGACGACGATGAGGTGATCTTTGAGGGCGAAGACGTCGTCGAAGAGGTAGGAGACTACGATGAGGCCCTTGGGGCCGAGGAAGATAGCTCCAGCGAAGAGCTAGGCCAACCCGTCGATACGGAGGCCGAGAAACTAAGTCGTCATAGGTCTCAGGTCGAGGGATCGCCTGCGGGCCTTACCCAAGATCGATCACACGGTTCTTCGGCCCCGCCTCAAGGCCCGGCCTCGAACATTTCACAGGAGCCATTATTATCGAAGACGACTGGATTCCCTTCAGTGAAACCGAAACCGTCCATCGCACCGGTTCCATCGAAACCGAAAGGGAAACTGGTTGCGATCGGCTCGAAGGCCTCCACTCCTTCGACGCCGGCAAAGGTCATCGGCTCCGACCGCGCCAAAAGAGATTTTGGTGCCGAGCTCACCGCAACGGGTCCGGGCGCCGAGCTGAAGAAGAAGGCCCTCGGTCCCCACACGGCGCCTCGGCCTCTGGCACCGAAGATTACGGCCCAAACCACCAAGGTCAAGGTGGCCGACCAGTCTGCGTCGAAGACGGCGGGGCCTGCCGAATCATCGACTCCGACAAGCGTCGATACCTCCCTTCAGATCGACGACCCAAAGACTGCAAAAAAGTCGGAGGCCGCTTCGACGCCTACCTCCAAGGTGCCGATCGGTTCCAGGGCGCCATCTGCGTTCACCGTGCAACAGGTCTCAGCATCGTTGCAACGCAATGGGGACCGGGCAACCCTCTACTCTACGTCGGGTCCCGAAACGCACAAGGCCGCAAAATCACACTCGGCGCCGGCGAACATCACATTTGGATTGCCGCCACCCACGGCGCCGAAAATGTTCGAGATTCGGACACGTGTCCGCCAAACACAGTCCCCCATCCACTGGACAAACCGATATCGAGCCTTCACAGGCACACTTTATCGACGCCGACACTGGTAGGTTGATGCTCCGCAAGCGGAAAATCACGCCCGAGAGGGGCTTGAACTCATACAAGATTCCTCTGAAACACAAATTGCCGGCAGGATCAGAACCAGTGCTTCATGAACACTTTCAACCCTTCCATCAGGATCCACCGTCCTTTTCTCCTACGCATTCAGCGGCAGACGCAGGAGAGGACTATGTAGGGGATGATATCACCTACCCTGGGGATATCGATCCTGATGATCACTTGCAAGACCCAGATCAGGCATGGGATGACCCCACCGACCAGGGTAACACACCAGATACTCCTGACACGCAGCTTTACAATATAAAGACGCACAGAGGACACTGCTGCCTTTAATGCCCTCATAGAACGGGCTGCTGCCAATCATGGAGTGGAACTCCATTCTGACACTGTAGAAGAAGACTTCTTAGTGGACACTTTCGCCTCCTCTGAAAAAACTGTCAAAACTCTGCCAATGTTAAAGGGAGTTCTAAAACCTGCAAAAGACATTTTTAAAGAAACAACCAGGGCATGGGTGCTGAACCCCAGAATCGAAAAGAAATACAAGCCTGCACCCGGAGACCCTATGTACATTAGGGGTCAGTTACCTTTAGACTCCATGGTTGTTGCTAATGCTCGCAAAAGAGCCCACTCACAATCAACGGGTGATGCTCCTCCCCCAGACAAGGAGTCCAAAGTGCTGGAGACATCAGGCAAACGGATAGCAGCGCAATCGGCAAACATCTGACGCATTGCCAACACACAGGCACTCCTGGCCCGTTATGATAGGTCCCACTACGACACACTAGAATCACTGCTACAACACTTGCCAGATGAATACAAAGAGGCAGCGGAGCTCCTTATCAGAGAGGGACAACTCCTTACCAATGCGTCCATCAAATGCGCACTGGATGCAGCCGACACTGCAGCGAGGGCGATCAACACAAGCGTCATGTTGAGGAGGCACGCATGATTGGGAATCTCAGGCTTCAAGCCTGAGATTCAGAACAATATCTTAAATCAACCGGTCAACCCAGACTATTTATTTGGCCCTGAAGTTGACACTACCCTCGAAAAAATTAAGAAAGACACTGAAACTGCAAAATCAATGGGGGCTCTGCAGTCGCAGCAGTTTCGTAGTGGCTCCTTTCGTCGCCCCGGGAATAGAGGAGCAGCTAGAGGTCAGGGGTCCCAGCAGCAGTACAATAAAGGGGGCACACAAAGTAACTATGATAAAACCACCAGAGGTGGATATCGTGGATCCAGCACCAAAGACCGAGGACGTGGGTACGGCAACACCAGGTCCTCCCCCAAAAACAAACAGTGACGCCTTCTCCCTCCCCCCGACCACATAACAACTGTCGGGGGGAGACTCCAGCAGTTCCTGTCAGTCTGGAAAACCATCACCACAGACAGGTGGGTCAGGGACATTATCCAGCACCGTTACTGTCTCGAATTAACGTCCACTCCACCCAACGTACCGCCAAAGCACCGTCCTATGTCCGTAGAGCACTTGGCATTATTGCAGCAGGAAGTACTAAGTATGCTGCAAAAAGGTGCAATAGAGGTCGTGCCCGTCAACCAACAGGGGACAGGGGTGTACTCTCTGTACTTCTTAATCCCAAAAAAGGACGGTTCGCTCAGACCTATACTAGACCTGAGACCCCGCAACCACTACATTCTCTCAGAGCATTTCCACATGCTCACCCTACAGCAGGTTCTCCCGCTGCTCAGACAGGGAGACTTCCTAGCCACGCTAGACCTCAAAGATGCGTATTTCCACATACCCATACACCCGTCACACAGAAAATATCTCAGGTTCACTATTCAGGGGCAGCACTACCAATTCAAAGTCCTCCCCTTCGGCGTGACAACAGCACCCAGAGTTTTCACAAAGTGCCTAGCTACGGTGGCTGCACATCTACGGAGGCAACACATTCACGTCTACCCTTACCTGGACGACTGGCTTGTTCAGGCAAAGTCAGCCCAGCAATGTGCCAGCCACATGTCCCGCACCATTCACCTTCTTCACAGTCTGGGATTCTCACTAAATTACCTAAAATCAGTCAGGGAGACTTCCTAGCCACACTGGACTTGAAAGATGCGTATTTCCACATACCCATACACCCATCACACAGAAAATATCTCCGCTTCACTTTTCAGGGGCATCACTATCAGTTCAAAGTTCTCCCTTTCGGAGTAACAACGGCACCCAGGGTCGTTACCATGTGCCTAGCAACAGTGGCTGCACATCTACGGAGACAACACATTCACGTCTTCCCTTACCTGGACGACTGGCTTGTTCAAGCAAAGTCAGCCCAGCAATGTGCCAGCCACATGTCCCTCACCATTCACCTTCTTCACAGTCTGGGATTCTCACTAAATTACCCAAAATCACATCTCCAACCCGCACACGTACGACAGTACCTGGGCGCGACCATAAACACTCTGGCAGCCACAGCTCAGCCAAATTTAGTGAGGATCAACAGCATGCAACTGCTGATCACAAAGTTCAAACCTTAACACTCCCTTCCTGCGCGAGTGTTCATGCAGTTGATAGGCATGATGGCCTCCTGCATTTTCATAGTCCCGCACGCGAGACTACATATGCGCCCGCTTCAGGAGTGCTTGGCACGTCAATGGAATCAGGCTCACGGACAATTACAAGACCTAGTGTTGGTGAGCGGTCGGGCATACAACTCTCTGCATTGGTGGAATCCACAAAACCTTTGCAAGGGCCGACCGTTCCAAGAGCCTGTTCCACAAATAATACTGACAGCGGACGCCTCTCTCCAGGGTTGGGGAGCTCATGTACTCAATTACACAGTGCAGGGACTATGGTCGACACAGCAAAAGAAGATGCACATCAACGTTCTGGAACTGATGGCGATCTTCCTAGCCATGAAGCCATTCAAAGTACACTTGTGCAACAAAGTCGTGTTGATCCGGACGGACAACATGACTGCCATGTACTACATACAGAAGCAGGGAGGAACGCACTCTCCACAGTTGTCTCATCTGGCTCAGAGCATGTGGAAGTGGGCCATTCAGAGGAACATATTCCTCATGGCAGAACACCTCCCCGGCAAGGACAACCAGATGGCGGATCTGCTCAGCAGACACAGCCACCAGATGCACGAGTGGGAGCTACATCCGTCAGTACTCCAACCGTACTTCCAACAGTGGGGTCATCCAGAGATAGACCTATTCGCCACAAACAAACGCAAAATGCCAAAGCTTTGCCGCCAGGTTCCCACATCCGCAGTCACAGGGCAATGCGATATGGATGAACTGGTCCGGCAGATTTGCGTACGCTTTTCCCCCAGCGCCATTAATACCGCTAGTGGCACGCAAACTGCGACAACACTCACTGACACTCATCCTAGTTGCTCCCACATGGGCACGCCAACCATGATACACCACCTTTCTAGAACTTTCCGTGGTGCCGCATCAAAGGCTGCGGATCAAACCCGCACTTTTAACGCAGAACCATGGCGAAATTCTGCACCCAGATCCGCAACAGCTGAACCTGGCAATCTGGCTCCTGAAGTCTTAGAGTTTGGCTACCTAAACCTGCCACCTGAATGTATGGACATCATCAAGGAGGCCAGAAGACCCACTACCAGAGCTCAAAACATCATCTGTTACTACTTACACTTATACCGATGCAATCTGGCATACAACTCCATACGTATCCATTTAACCGCGATAGCAGCCTATCTTCAAAACAGGCAGCACCTCTCTTTATTCAGAGTGCCTGCCATCAAAGCCTTCTTGGAGGGACTCAAACGAGTAATTCCCCCAAGACACCCACCGGCACCGGTGTGGAACCTCAATGTGGTCCTCACCATATTAATGGGTCCACCATTTGAACCTCTCCATTCATGTGAGATTCAATTCCTCACCTGGAAAGTAGCTTTCTTAGTGGCAATCACTTTGTTAAGAAGAGTTAGTGAACTCCAGGCACTAACCATTCAAGAGCCATTCATACAGGTTCACACAAACAGAGTTGTACTACGTACCAACCCCAAATTCATGCCCAAAGTGATATCGCAGTTCCACATGAATCAAACTATTGAACTGCCTGTTTTCTTTCCAAGTCCACAAAATGTCGCAGAGAGAATGCTCCATACACTAGATGTAAAGAGGGCCCTCATGTACTATATAGACAGAACTAAGGACTTTAAGAAAACAAAAAAATGTTCGTTGCCTTTTCTCCACAACACAAGGGCAACAACATTTCCAAAGCAGGGATAGCCAGATGGATCGTTAAATGTATTCAAATTTGCCATCAAAAAGCTAAACGCACATTAACGATTCCCCCACGAGCCCACTCAACACGAAAGTTAGGGGCGTCCATGGCTTTCCAAGGAAACATTCCTTTACAGGAAATATGTAGAGCAGCCACATGGTCCACTATACATACATTTACCAAACACTATTGTGTAGATGTACACTCAAAACAGCAGGCAGCTGTAGGACAGGCTGTTCTCAAAACTCTTTTTCAGACTGCTGCAGCTGGCACGGGCAGCCGCCGCTAATGGAGGGACTGCTATATAATCTATGCACAGATATGAATTCAGCAGCCCACATGCCTCAAACTGAATATGCTACTTACCAGTATGCATCTGTTCTTGGCATGTAGGGCTGCTGACATTCATATCGCCCACCCTCCTCCCCGGCGCCTGTAGCGGCTGCAGCACTCAGAATTACTGTATAGCATGGTCATCACTTACTGTATATACTCCATCACTGCCACAATGGCGAAAAACAATCTAAGGATGGAGAGGATGCCCATGCGCACTGTAGTCCAGGGGAGGAGCCACCTATCTCGTGATACTTCGAAGACTCCTCCAGGACAACAATGTGCAATCATCCGGACCCAACACTAGGCGGCGATCTATGCACAGATATGAATGTCAGCAGCCCTACATGCCAAGAACAGATGCATACTGGTAAGTAGCATATTCACTCTCCTGGGCCTGCAACAATGCACAATCCTGGGCGAGGTGCTAAATCTCCTCCCCCAGGATGGGTTAGGGGGAAGCTTCAAAGGCATGCCGCCTCTGTGATCTTCCCCAGGCCACTGCAACCCCCCACTCTGGCGGGAAGCTTTGGCCGGAAACCCCAAATAAGGACAGGGGATGTGCCAGCCTGCCAACTCCACCCCTCAGGTGGGGGAGGCGAGGTGAAGCACATCTCCGGGCTCTCGCCATCTTGAAGATGGGGAGCTCTAACATATCAGGACTAGGCTACTGCCCCCCCTCCCACAGGAAAGAGGCAGGATAGGGGGTGTACCCACCCCAGGACAGGGACCCATTGGTCCCTGCCCTTCACCTACCTGTAACGCCCCTAAATCTAGTATTTAGGGGCACCCTGAACCTTCCTTCCCCAGATTCCAGATTCAAAACTACAAAGAAGAGCAAGAAGAAAGAAGACCTGCCCTGCAGCTGCTAAGAAGAGGAAGACACCAACTGCTTTGGCCCCAGCCCTACCGGCCTGTCGACCCTCAAACCTCCTCCTGCTCCAACCCGGCATCTCTTGTGGCCAGCAACCTCACAAACCCCAGAGGACCTGGCTACCTTTTGGCTCTAAGCCCCTGGGACTCGCATGAGTAGAGGCTCTACTCGAAACCTACCTCTAATCCCTGGCAGCAGCCCGGAACCGCGAACCCAGCACACTCTGCACCAGCTAAGCCTGGCCAGTGCCGGAGTGAACAAAGACCCCGAGGACGACCCCACGGCGATTGTGACCCCGAGTCCGGCACCCAAGGACCTCCCTCAACACTCCTGAAGAAGCCTGCAGCCTCAGAACAAGGTGCCCCCCAACCGCGATCAACAGAGGGTAAGATTTCCCGACACCAAAAGGCACCCCTGCACGTGGCGCCCCGCGGCCCCCTGTGCCCAATCCCGGGGTACCTACCTATCCTCCAACTACCCAACTTGCCTCTCGAAGTGGTGGTGGCACCTGAAGAATCCTCGTCCCCGAGCTTGCAGTCTTTTTCTAAACCGGAGATTTCCCATTGAAATCAATTGAGCGCCCGATGGCTCAAAAGCACCCTGCACCCAGCTGCCCGAGTGGCCCTGGCAGTGAAACCTCTACACCTACCTACTTCCACACTTGCCCTGAGAAAGTGACCAGGAGCCCAGCTCCCACAGCCGCGTGGCTTGCCAGTCAGCAGTCACCAACCAAGGCCCCCCTATCCCTCATAGGATAACATTGGGCCTAACTCTCTCTGCACCCGGCCGCCCTAGAGTCACTGAGGGTGAACCAACTGTACCTACCTGACCCTGGGGGACCCCTGAGTCTATGCCCAGAACCTCAACTCTGCCAGTCAAGTACTTACCCTTAAACCGATAACTCTATTTTCCTCATATGGTAACATTGACTGGCTTTTTCCTGAAATTTCTTCTAAGTGTGGACTTTTCAAACCTTAAAATATTCACCAAAAATCAGCCGAGTAACGAAAACTAAGTTACTCACCTGCTCTTAGGTGAGCTCCCAGTTTTAGATCTTGGTGCCCAGCACTGACTCTGAAAAATACTTACAACTGTACTTACCCGTAACACAATTTTCTTCCATAGGAAATCATTGACTGTTTTTCTGTGAAATTTCTTCTAAGTGTCAATTTCTGCAATCTTTAAATATTCTTAAAAAATCGTATAGTATCTGAAAACGTAATTACTTATCTGTTTTGGATAAAGGTCCCAGTACTGAGTCTAGGCACCCAGTACTGGATTACAAAAGTAACGAGAACATACTGTACCTGCAACTTGAATTTTCTTCCATAGGGAATCATTGACTGTTTTCTTTGAAATATTTTCTAAGTGTTAACTTTTAAAATAGCTAAATATTGTTTAAAAATCATTACAGTAATTAAGTCGACTTTCATCACTTGATTCTAAGTACTAACCCAGGACTGAATCTAGGATCCAGTCCTGGAATTCCAAAAGTAATCCAAAAAGTAATCTGTTGCAAATAACTTGAAATTTCCATTGAGCTTAATGCATTGTTGTGTTTAAAATAG
Source organism: Triturus cristatus (assembly GCF_964204655.1). Taxonomy (NCBI): domain Eukaryota; kingdom Metazoa; phylum Chordata; class Amphibia; order Caudata; family Salamandridae; genus Triturus; species Triturus cristatus. The sequence goes on from NC_140582.1 coordinate 235,490,225, forward strand.
TTGCCTATTGCAACCACTTGTAACTGTTTACAAAAGTCAAGTGCATATTGCAAAAGTATTTATATAAAGCATCTCATTCTGAGAAAGTATATTTTAAATCCAAGTGTTTGTTCTTAAATAACAAGCATATATTTTTATATATAAACCATTGGCCTAGAGTTCAGTTATTGAGTGTGTGAGACCATTTACTGACTGAGTGTGTACAACAAATGCTTTACACTGTCCTCTGATACTGCCTTACTGCTCGACCAAGCTACCACTTTAGAGAGTAAGGTTATATCTAACTTTAGCCTCTGTCAAACCCTTGGGGACTGTGGACTCTGTACACCCAGTACCTATTAAGGAACAGTATATACAGAGCCACTTTCTCACATTGGTGGTGGGATACAAACTTGCATTTGTTGGACTACTTGGTTACCATCTGATCACACGACAGAACTCTTAAAATTGCCTTTAGAATTCTGATTGGTCTTTTCCAAAATTACTAAGTCTTGCTAGGGCCTTGCTTAAGTCCCATTAGAATTTTAGAAAAATAAGTCACTATAGTCAGGGTAGAGGATTAGAACTGTCAGGTTAGAATGACTCAAACAAACCCAACTGTTAGTGACAATAATAACATGGCCCTGACCTCACACCTTACTTACACTTGTCTTTCAAGGAATTGAGGTCCCTATGCAAACTTAAAAATTTACCAATGGGCCTGCATCCAACCAAACTAGGGCTCCAGGAGCTCTTGGCTGAGTATGCTAAGGGCCACCCATCTGAACATGGTGATGGCCAGTCAGATGAGGAAGGGGAAGCAGAGGAGGTTGACCCCCCCCCCCCATACTATCCCCTAGGGAGGAGAGAGCACCCATACCCTTCAATTCAAGAATTAGCATCTGGGAACCTAGAGATTACACAGGTGACTCTGGTACCAGAGAGAACACTGGGGGACCCACCAGTGAAGAGGACAGCCTTATGAGGCTGGCCAGAATACTAGAGCTAGAGTCCACGCTCCTGGCTCTAGAAAAAGAAAGGTGAGAGATGGGTTTAGCACCCATCAATGTTGGCAGCAATAATAAAAATAAGGATAGGGAGGAAACTTCTGATCTTAACATCCCAAAAGGGATTGTCCCTTAATTTGAGGAAGGTGATGATATCACCAAATGGTTCAGAGCCTTTGAGAGGGCTTGTGATATCAGAAAAGTTAGGAAACCTCTCTGCGGGGCACTCCTGTGGGAACTGTTCTCTGGTAACTGCAGAGACAGGCTTCTGACTCTTTCTGGGCCAGAAGCAGGATCCTATGACCTCATGAAGAAAGCTCTGATTGAGGGATTTGGATTCACCACTGAAGAGTATAGAAATAGATTCAGGGTGGCTCACGAAACCCAGACCCAGTCCTGGGTTGATTTTGTAGACTTCTCAGTGAAGACACTGGATGGTTTGGTAGCTGGACATGGTGTGCATGATTTTACTGGATTGTACAATTTAATCATGAAGGAACATATAAAGTAACTGCACAAATGAAAAGTTGCATCAGCATTTAGTAGACCTAGGTCTAATTTCTCCCCAAGAATTGGGAAAGAAGGCAGACCACTGGGTCAAGACTAGGGTGACAAGGACAACTACTGGGGGTGACCAGAAGAAAGTGGTTACAAAGCCTCCCCAGGGGAAAGGTGGTGAGAATCCCCAAGATAAAAAGTCTGAGTCTTCCAAAGGGCCCCAAAAACCTGTTCAGGTGGGTGGGACCCAAACTACTCCCTATGTGCCTCAACCCTATAGGGGGAAGAACTATGATCCCTTAAAGGCCTGGTGTAATAACTGTAAGAAGTCAGGACACCTAACTGTATCTTGCTCCCACAACAAACCCCACTAATGCACCCAGTACAGCTACTCCTGGGGCAGCAAGTACAAATGGGATCAGAGGTGTACCCTGAGCAAATCTGGGAACACACTGAAGCAAGTCTAGTCTCCTTGGGAGAAGTGGCGTTTTGGCACTGTAGCTGTGTGCCCCCCCCCCCCCCAACTTAAAGAAATACTTACAGTACCCCTGGGTGAATGGAACTAGGGTAGAAGCTCTGAGGGATACAGGTGCCAGTGTCACTATGGTGAAAGACACACTGGTTTCCCCTGAGCAATACTTGATTGGGAAGTCTTACCCAGTCACCAACGCTGATAGTGTCACCACTAGTCATCCCATGGCCATGGTGACATTAGGCTGGGGGGGGGAGGGGGGGGTTACTGGCCTGAAACAGGTAGTGGTCTCTCCAAAGTTGCAAGCTGCCTGTCTGCTTGGAAATGATCTGGAAACCTCAGCCTGGGCTGAGGTTGAGCTAAAGGCCCATGCAGACATGCTGGGCATCCCTGAATTGGTGTGTGTGCAAACCAGAGCAAGAGGAAGGGTGAAAAAGTAGGTCTGGAGCCTGAAATAATGGCCCAGCCAACCAAGAGAAAAGGTAAGAAGACTGGGGAACCAGCTTCTACTCAACAAAACATTCAGGAAACCTCTCCCCAGGGAGAGGATTTGGATACCCCTGAGGGAACGGAGTCCATGGAGCTTTACCCTTACCAGGTTGAACTCTTGGGCCCAGGGGGACCCTCTAGGGAAGAGCTGTGCCAGGGTCAGCGAGACTGTCCCACTCTTGAAAGCCTGAGGCAGCAAGCTGTTTCAGAAGCAAGGGGAGATATCAGTGGTACCCACAGAGCTTATTGGGAAGAGGGATTACTGTATGCTGAGGCAAGAAACCCCACTCCTGGAGCCACCACAAGAGTGGTAGTGCCACAGAAGTACAGGGAGTTCCTCCTAACTTGGGCTCATGACATCCCCCTAGCTGGACGTCTGGGGCAATCCAAAGCTTGGGAAAGGCTAGTGAGTCACTTTTAATGGCCCCAGATGCACCAAAAGGTGAAGGAGTTTGTCAGCTCCTGTGTTACCTGTCAAGCCAGTGGCAAGACAGGTGGCCACCCAAAGGCCCCCCCTCATCCCACCACCAGTGGTTGGGGTCCCCTTTGAAAGGGTAGGAGTGGACATTGTGGGTCCACTTGAACCTCCCACAGCCTCAGGAAACAAATGTATTCTAGTGGTAGTGGATCATGCCACTAGGTACCCTGAAGCAATTCCACTTAGGACTACTACAGCTCCTGCAGTAGCCAAGGCCCTCCTGGGTGTCTTCACCAGGGTAGGGTTTCCTAAGGAGGTGGTTTCAGACCGAGGTTCTAACTTCATGTCTGCTTACATAACACACATGTGGAAGGAGTGTGGAGTGCAGTATAAGTTCACTACACCCTACCACCCACAAACCAATGGCCTTGTTGAGAGATTCAACAAGACATTGAAAGGTAATGATCATGGGTCTCACTGAAAAACTCAAAAGGAGATGGGATGTCCTGTTACCATGCCTGCTTTTCGCTTACAGGGAGGTACCACAGAAAGGAGTAGGTTTCTCACCCTTTGAACTTCTGTTTGGTCATCCTGTAAGGGGACCACTTTGTCTTCTAAAAGAGGGCTGGGAGAGGCCTCTTCAAGAGCCCAAACAAGACTTAGTGGACTATGTGCTTGGCCTAAGGTCCAGAATGGCTGAGTACATGGAAAAAGCATCCAAGAACCTTGAGGCCAGCTAGGAGCTCCAGAAGCACTGGTATGACCAAAAAGCTGCACTGGTTGAATTTCAACCTGGGCAACAGTTGTGGGTTTTGGAGCCAGTGGCACCAAGGGCTCTCCAAGATAAATGGAGTGGCCCTTACCCTATCCTAGAAAGAAAGAGTGAGGTCACCTATCTAGTTGACCTGGGCACTAGCAGGACACCCAAGAGGGTCATCCATGTGAACCGCCTCAAGCTCTACGATGACAGGGCTGACATCACCATGCTGATGGTGACTGATATGGAGCAGGAAGCGGAGAGTGAACCTCTCCCTGACCTCCTCTCCTACAGCCCAAAAGATGGGTCAGTAGATGGTGTGATCTTCTCAGACACCCTCTCTGCCAAACAGCAGACTGACTGCAAGCAAGTCTTGCAGCAGTATGCTAGCCTCTTTTCCCTGACCCCTGGTCTGACAAACTGGTGTACCCATGATGTGGACACTGGTGACAGTGCATTAATTACTGTAATTATTTTTAAACCATATTTAGCTATTTGAAAAGTTGACACTTAGAAAATATTTCAAAGCAAACAGTCAATGATTCCCTATGGAAGAAAATTCAAGTTGCAGGTACAGTATGTTCTCGTTACTTTTGTAATCCAGTAGTGGGTGCCTAGACTCAGTACTGGGACCTTTATCCAAAACAGGTAAGTAATTACGTTTTTTCAGATATTATACGATTTTTAAAGCATATTTAAAGATTGCAGAAATTGACACTTGGAAGAAATTACACAGAAAAACAGTCAATGATTTCCTATGGAAGAAAATTGGGTTACGGGTAAGTACAGTTGTAAGTATTTTTCAGAGTCAGTGCTGGGCACCAAGATCCAATACTGGGAGCTCACCTAAGAGCAGGTGAGTAACTTCGTTTTCGTTACTCGGCTGATTTTTGGTGAATATTTTAAGGTTTGAAAAGTCCACACTTAGAAGAAATCTCAGGAAAAAGCCAGTCAGTGTTACCCTATGAGGAAAATAGAGTTATCGGTTTACGGGTAAGTACTCGACTGGCAGAGTTGAGGTTCTGGACATAGACTCAGGGGTCCCCCAGGGTCAGGTAGGTACAGTTGGTTCACCCTCAGCGACTCTAGGGCGGCCGGGTGCAGAGAGAGTTAAGCCCAATGTTATCCTATGAGGGATAGGGGGGCCTTGGTTGGTGGCTGCTGACTGGCAAGCCACGCGGCTGTGGGAGCTGGGCTCCTGGTCACTTTCTCAGGGCAAGTGGGGAAGTAGGTAGGTGGTTGTAGAGGTTTCACTTCCAGGGCCACTCGGGCGGCTGGGTGCAGGGTGCTTTTGAGCCATCGGGCGCTCAATTGATTTCAATTTAGAAAAAGACTGCAAGCTCGGGGACAAGGATTCTTCAGGTGCCACCACCACTTCGAGAGGTAAGTTGGGTAGTTGGAGGATAGGTAGGTACCCCAGGAATGGGCACAGGGTGCTGCGTGGCACCGCGTGCAGGGGTGCCTTTTGGTGTCGGGAAATCTTACCCTCTGTTGATCGCGGTTGGGGGGCACCTCACTCTGGTTGGCTGCGTTTCCCCCCCCCCCACCCCCCCCACCCCCCCCCCTCGACTGCAAGATGGCAGGGACTGAGAGTTATGCTTCAGCTCGCCTCCTCCACCTTCCTCACTTGGTTTTCCCGCCGATTCTCCTGCCCAAAGTGGGGGTCAGAACCGGTGAGAGCTAGTTGCTGGAAGCAGCAAAGGTCTGTGGTAGCTCACAAAGGCGGCAAGCCTTTGAAGCTTCCCCTTCATTCACCCTGCCCATCCTGGGAGAGGAGACTTGGCACCTCGTCCCAGGATGTGCATTGTTTCAGAACCCCCAGGAGCAGCAGGCTCTCGACCCAGGTGGTGATGGCAGCTGGCAAGCAGCCACTCAGCCTGGCCACTAGTGTTAGGTCGTTTTTCAGGGGACATCTCTAAGATGCCCTCTGAGTGCATTTTTCATTAAATCCCACACTGGCATCAGTGTGGGTTTAATGTGCAGAGAAGTTTGATACCAAACTTCTCCGTTTTCAGTAAAGCCATTTAAGTACTGTGGAGTTCGGAATGACAAACTCCCAGCACCATATACTTTTACTGGCATTACTGCACTTACAATGTCTAAGAATTTACTTGGACACTGTAGGGGTACAGGGTTCATACACCTGAACCCTCACCACTGGTAAAGTGCACCCAGCTAGAGGGGTGGCTGACCTATGCCAGGTATGTCAACCCTTCACTTTGTTCTGCACCAAAACACGCAGCCTGCAAAGGCAGTGTGTGTGTGTGTAAAGGTACAGGGCCTCTAAGGGTGGCACAATCAGTGCTGCAGCCCTTAGAGGCCTTCCCTGGCCACACTGCCCTTCGTACCTGTAGTACCATTTACAAGGGACAGACCTGTGGCCAAAGAGTGCCAATTGGGTTTGGTCTGTATTCCAGTTTTTAGGGAAAGAACATAGGCCCCGGGTACCTGTTTGTCAGGAACCCAGGGCACACTCAGTCAAAGTAAATCAGCAGTTTAGCGAAAAGTGGGGGCAACCGTGCAAAAAGAGGGCACTTTCTTACACTCCACGTCTGAGGATGTGGAAGGAGAAACAAAGAAACTGACGTCAGTGTGCCAGGGTGGTTCTTTTATGGGACTCTGCTCTTGTCAGTTCTGTGGTGGCGTGAAGTCTTTGAAATGCCATACTGTGCCACCTGCTTCCATATAGGTAGCATTGCTGCAAAAATCTTCGGATCCAGTCTGCCACTGGGGAATATTCTACAGATATAGAATCTGCAGTTTCAGTACCCGCCAAAAAGAGTTGCTTAAATTGTTTGTCCAAGATCTGTTGGTTGATCTTCAGTGTATGTTTCATCTCATCTTTGCCTTTTGATCTTGTTTTGAGGGCAAAGCAGTGCTATGCTCTGTAGCTTTTTTTCGGTAACAGTGAGCTCTTTTGTCCATCCTTTCATGGTTAAGTGTATTCTATGCCCGTCCCTTTTCGAGATTTGTTTTTTTTGGTAATCGGAGTTTGTTTCTCTGATCGACATGAGTCCGTTCCAGTTTCTGGGTCGACCTTTCATGGAGTTGTGATCCTACATTTGAAGCCTTCCTCTTTCTTGCATTTCAGACTAGTTGGGCCAATTTGTTTTTTGCCTGTTTGTCAGTGCCGTTGACTGCTGGCATGGAGCGTTTTACTTTTAAGTTGGAGCCAGTTTCCTGGGTACTGTGGGTGTTGTCGAGAGCCCTCCTCTGTGGGGCAGAGCCATCTTCACGTCTGGGGAATGGGCACTGCTACTCTACGTTAACATAGATAATGCTGGGCCATTCTTTTTACTCCCATGTAATCTGTCTCCTCCATATTCATTTTTTTAAACACGCCCCAAGTAGTCTGCATAAAGTCCTGTTTTTCCCTTAAGACATAGAGCATTCACTGGTGAGAGCAGTCTTTTATTTTGCTGCGAATGGCTTTGTATGCGGAATAATTATTTTCTTTGTAGTTTTCTGTAGGAAATTTGAGACCAAGGATATTTGGCATTACCACTAGACTAGGGCATGACATAAAACAAATATTTTATTTTACCTAAAAAAAAGTCCTTTTTAATTAAACTTCCTTTGCTTCTTCGATTATACATTGATTGAAAACGCTGTGTAGCATTGCATGTTAATTCCATAATTGTGATAGTCCAGTTTGTTGCATAAAGTATAACAGATGAGAACCTATATCACAAACGTACCCCAGGGAAATGAAAATTAGGAACAACACCTCAAAGGAAGAAACGTTCCCTTCCCTAAGAGGGGATAGATTTACTTTTTTCCTTTGGTCAGTATTAGAATACACAGTTTTTAGGTCTCGCAATGGCAGTGCTTGCTCTGTCTCTTTGAGACCTGCTGTATTCAGGATATGGGCATAAAGCTCCGCCCACTTTCTGCCTGTCCCTTTAATTGGCTCCTGCCCTTTGTAAATTGTGGCTTTTCATTGGTCAAGAGGAATAGTAGGACGTAGGCATTTGAATGTACTCCTAGTACTGTCTTACATGCAATGCATTATGCGTAGGGTGGATTTACCAAATTGGTTGCAGTACCATATGTGACCACAAAAGGTCCCCTTTTGGCCACATAACTCCTACTTTGTAGACATGCAGTGCTTTTGCCTTTCTCACTAAGGACCTCTAGGAGCAGCTTGCGTTACTGCACCAAGACATGCAGTGCTGGTGCCTTGTTCTCTAGGGACCTCTAGGAGCAGTTTGCAATACAGCACCTAGACATGCAGTGCTGGTGCCTTGCTTACTAAGGACCTCTAGGAGCAGCTGGCGGTACTGCATTGAGACATACAATGCTGGTTCCTGGCTCAGTACTCAAGGATCTGCAATGCACTAGGTCTTTCATTACTGAAAGTATGAGCTATTAGCGTTGCATTATTATTTGCAACGCCAATACTGCAAACTATCAGTAATGCAAGACCTATTTAATTGCAAATACTTGTTTTTTTCCTTTTTACTATGACACTGCACCATCACCCACCCAAAGGCCAATAGTTGCTTGGTTCTACACAAGACTTGTTCCTCGCTCGTGTCAGAATTCATAGTAGGAGTGGGCTCAGTCTCATAATGAAGAGGACACCTACAAGTTTCATCTTGAAAAATCTGTCTGAAGTGGAGTTTTTATCCTGGTGCATTGTCTGTTTCAGGGACATGATCACAAACCTTTTGCTTCATACTTGAATCCCAAACAAGTGTTTGAAGAAAACCAAATATTAGAATCTTACACTAGCTGATAGAAGTGTGCACAGCATATGATTCTACAAGCTGCAAACCTAGTATTACATGGAATTCTTTTTTTGCATTCTGAGAAGTTGGGAAGAGGCTAAGGTGCTTTATAGAATTTGAATAGTTTGCATTGCTGCTTGTTCACCCCCTTCCTCACCAAGGATCTTTGCATTTATCCAACATTGGATCTTTCTTACATTCACATGCTTGAATCGTTTCCCGTCCTCAAGCTGGGAATCCCTCATTAAATAGCAGTAAACCATATTAAATGGCCATAGACCCCCAACAAGATGTTTTAGTAGCAAATCCACCTAATTGGATGCAACCCAAATGTCTGCCAATGAAGTGAAAGTGCTAGCTCTCCTACTGCCCGTGCAGGTCGCCACAGCTCATATTTCTACCGCACATCATGTGTGAGAATCCCTGTGAAGAGATATACCCTAACATTTTTATTGACCTTATTCTGAAACATTTTAGGTTATCCTGGAACGTGTGCAGCTCCATCTTCAGCTTTCATGTAATCTTAAGTTGTTTTGAGAGTAAAAGTCTGTATATATCCCACAAAAAAATACTCTCCTACTGAGATGGATGATGCCTCATCAGGGGGTGATTCTGTTTAAAGTGCTTCCCCAAGCACTCCCACGAAGACTGCGCAAAAGCGGCCTCCTGGATTTCCCAGAGCTGGATTTACATCCTGTAGCGCCTACAGCCACCTTCTCACACAAAGAATGGAATTTTTCCAGAAGAGACCTCCGAGCAGAATGAGTCTGAAAATCCTCCTCCTCGTGTGTACTCCGTGATTTCCAGCCTCCGCCGGTGACCTCCATACCATAGTCATAGACTGTGAATAAATAAAATCACTGTTGTCGACCAGACCCTCATTAACGACAATAGCACCTTATACGTCTCAACAGTCGTAGACACCAAGGATGTCTGTACTCCTAATGTTGACACTGTCGGTGACCGTTTATTTTTTTCCCATGACAGTCACCTTTTGCCAATTCAAGTGACTGCAAGCCTTCCCGCATAGATCTTGGATTCTGAATTAGTACACCACAGTGACCAAGATGTTTGAGACTGCTTGTAACCGTATGCAGTTGGATGTCTGTTACGTCCTGGAGTTTGAGGGAGGTGCATTTAATGATCACGAGGCTTACCAGGAGTATGACTACCAGCCTCAGATGTTAATAGCTGATCACTATCAGCCCTGTGCACCACGTCGTGACTTCATACATTCAGAGGAGTTGTAAGTACCTTGTGCGTTTTTCACAACCTTCCATCAGATGATGGACACCTTTCAATGACTTACTCCTCACTAGCCTACTGGAATGTCTGCTTCGCCCCCAGCACTGCCTCCCTCCACCTCCACTAGCAGCATTACATGCACCACCTCCACACCCTTTACCTCCCGCGGACGAGCCTGCATTGACAGACAAATATTGATCCCTTCCACTTCTAAGGATGTGGGAAAAGACGATTATTCAGTTTTGGTTTACTCCGAATTAGAGGAAGAAGGTGAAGAACCTGATGGGCGGTAATGATGAATGGGATGATTATATTATACCAAAGGAGAGTGGTAAATCACCCGGCCAACCAAATTCACCACCTGATTATATAACCAGTTTCCACGTCTTAATGGAGGGAGCAACAATGCTTCATACGACTTCAAGGAGCAGCCACGTAAAGCTAGTAGGTGAATACTATACAAGGTCTTGTCAAATGGAGATGCCAGCCAGAGTGTAAACTGTGGTTCCTTTTTTGGAAAAGTAGAGAAGGAGACTCTGCTTAGGATGGCCTATAAGGCAGTTCAGGGCTGTTTCTGGGTCCCTGTACTGTCATAGTGTCTGCAGCCTAGCGCAGATCAAAAAAACCTGTTAATGCCTTCCTGTGCAACCCTAATAGGGACTGTGGGCGCATAGAAAATCAGTGCCGTAGAGTTGGTTCCATTGCAGCAACATCAATCAAGGCCGCTAATGCCTTGGTGAGATGTCATGCTGCATCTGGTGGTCATAACTGCTCAAAATCACCATTAATGAAATTGGGGCTCGACCATGGTATAGTCAGGCAAGATGGCGGTCGTCTAAGACCGTTGTGCAGAAGGTCCAGCGCTGGGGGAGCTGTGAACTCTGATATTCAACAATGAGAGGAGAGGAGACAGAGCATACGGACCACTTTTTTGTGAAGAGAAGAAAAAGGCAATGATTTGAAGAATTTATCGGCTAAGCAGACAATCAAAGAGATCGCTATCTTTTATGCTTCCTGATGGTGCTGGTAAATGATAAGAAACTAAACGCGAGTACAGGAGCTTACCTCAAGACTCTCGGCTCGCTCATTGGTCTCTCTGTCATCCGTTTTCTTTGCCGCGAACAGCTGTTAGTACCACGGGAATCGAGGGAGCCGCTACACGGGGGATTTGATCAACAATCCGCCTTTTGCGACAACGCTAACGCCAACAAGAAGGAATTTGCGATGCCTCCTAAAAATGCTGGTTCCTCAGCCGCGGCCAAGGCAAGGGCTGCAGCAGCAGCGGCGAGACAGGCACAGCGTGAGGATGCCGTAATTGGTAAACGGACTACTCAAGAAATGAATGCGGGCTCCAGGACTCCTAGGCAGGGGTCTGCGTCGACGGGGAAAGCGAAAGGAAGCACAGCAGGCCCCACAGTGGCTGATCTCCTTCCCGAACACCTGGTGGAGTACTTCCAGGTCAGGCGAAGCAGAGTCAACCAGCGAAAACAGACGCAGCGTTACAGACTCGATCGAGGAGGTCCGAAAACCTGGAAAACTCCGGAGGCCCAGCTAGTGAAGTAATTCCCGTTATATTAACGGGGTATGTGATTGAAGAGTTGGATGCGAATTTGCTAGATGTAGGTAATGCCAAGGAAGCTCCTCAAAGTGCCCTCAATATACCTAATCTACCTCATCCCCAAACGGGCATAATTACGAGCATAAAGACAAGCGAACTACCTCAAAATACTCCCCCTATATTTATACCTATCCTGCAGCACCCGAGTGTGGCTAGAACCAGCGATATGGCCGATGAAGCCATGGTAACTCCCATAATAGCACCTGAAGCTCCCCTTAAGGAGATCATGGCTGGCTTGGATGTCAATATACCTCAAAATCAGATGGTAACCACGTCTTGTTTGGGGGGGGGGGGGGGTCAGTCACCCTAATGATACCCAAGATAAAACTACTGAGAGGGCTGGATGTAGCACCGTGACAAGCAACAACAGGAGAGCTCTAGATACAGATGTGGTAAAGGACCCAAGTGACTTTTATTCCTTCTCGGACGAGCTAGAATGGTCAGATGAGACATGTTCAGTATCAACGGGTAGCGACAATGATGATGACTCTGGCCGTGGTGCTCAAAAAACTGTAGTTTAAAAAAAGAAAGGGTCATCACGGTGCGACTGATTTGGTATGGGATTATACCCCTACAACGCAACCTATCCAATCTATGCCAGAACAACTTACAGAGCGCACAGCGACGAATATCTCATCTCCATCCCACCAAGCTGCTGCTCCTGGTTGCTTAGATCACCCTTCAGGCTCTCCAGCTACTCTCGATACAGTAATGGACACTGTTCTCCAAGCAATTGCAGCACATAGAGAAGAGACTGCACATGACGGGTGTAAGGACCAAAACACTCTTCGAAAAGTACAAGGGGTGGTTCGGTGATTGAACAAAAACGTCGGCTCATTTGGAGACACTGTCTGACCTTGAGTCTCGCATAGTATCCAATGAAACTGAGATTGCAACAAACTATGAGTTAGTAGAGTCACATGAAGCAGAGCTCTCTGATGTAAGATGGAAGTTAGAGGACTTTGAAAATCGCCTCCGAAGAAATAACCTCCGTGTTCTAGGAGTCCCGGAAACTTTAGAAGGGGAGGATGCTCGGGCTTTTATTATCAGAATTTTCCGTGACTCTCTACCTGAATTGTCGAACTGGAACTGGGATTTAGAGATACAATGAGCTCACCGCGTACCTCTGAATCTAAAACAGCCTGCACGCCCGGGGGGTTATCCTCGTGCAATCTTAGTATATTTTGGTAATTTCCTCCTCAGGCAAGCAATATCTGAGAAAGCCAGACCAGAGTCAAAACGAGCGAGCGGCACAATCTCTTATTTTGTACGCCCCGATTTTTGCCACGCCACGGTGGAAAGGAGGTGGCGTCTTCGCCAGTTGATTAAACCTTTCCAAGAGAAGAAAGTATTGGCTTATCTGAATAATCCAGCCCATCTTAAAATAATTAATGGGGGGTCCATAACATTTTTCACATCTGAAATCCAGGCCAAGGAGTACTTGGATGCCTTATGAAGTAGCTTACAATGTAGCGCTGTTAAGTTTCCGTGATTTTAGGCTGTACTTACTGAAGCATTTCAAGGTTTATCATGGTCTAATGGCACTCTTTTATTCAGTATGTCTTTTTTTTTTTCTCTCATCACATACATTTCACAGCTCTTTTGCTCAAAAAAGAAGAGGTGGGAAGGGGGGAAGGGGAGGAAGAGAAAAGGGAAGGAAAAGAAAAGAAAGAAAAAAATAAATAAATGAAAAAAAGTGAGCTATTGATTTTTTGTAAAAGGTATCACGTAATTTTAAACATAAGCTCCAGCGTTGGACCTCGATATGCACATTCATCAAATAGACTCTCACGGAGTCTAAAAGCCTCACGGAGGGTGTGTGTGGGGGGGGGTCGGGGTGGTGGTAGCCATGGGGGGGGGGGCGAAAGGGCCGGCGGAAGCCGGAATGGAGGAAAAAATAAGGGAAACAATGGCAACTCCTTGCGTATACGAATTTTAGAGTAATAAATAAAATGGTTTTTCTATATTTTTGGAGAGATAATTATGGAAAACAACTCGACACTGTTATGGGGAAGTTAAAAATATGCTCCTGGAATGTGGCTGGGCTTAATGATAGGGCCAAGAGAGCTAGTATTTATGAATTAATTAGGCAAGGGCCCTTTGACATTCTTTGTTTTCAAGAAACTCATATTACATGGTTAGATAGGGACTTACTAAAAATGCCTGGGTTTAACTTATTAGCAAATACTTCACAAACCTCCAAAACCTGCGGTGTAGCTATCTTTGCCAGAAGCTTCTTGGGGCAAGCGAAACGTAAACTAGTAGATGCCTCTGGTAGATGGGTCATCATTGAGCTAGAACCTGGAATAACACTTTGCTCAGTTTATGCTCCGAATCATGATGACCCACATATATTTGAAGAGTTAGAGCTTGAGTTGGCTTCCTGGCCCAAGGTATTGATATTGTGTGGGGATTTGAATATTTCCTTTAAACATTTAGGAATGCCTTATCACCAATATCTGTCTACCTACACAGGAAGAAAACCCAAAGTTTACAGAGCGTTCTCCCAACTAAGAGAAAGCTTTGACTTAATTGACGTCTGGGCTTTTAAACGACATTTTGATCCCGGTTATACTTATTTTTCATTCCCACACAATAAATATGTGCGAATCGACTGTGGTTGGTTAGTGAACAGATCTCGGGTGCAGAAATCGAAAAAAGTCCCAAGACACACTCTGACCATAATATGCTCACTCTTACTATTAATTTGTCCAATTTGTATAGGCCCCGTTTCAATTGGACTTTCGATAGAAAACTCCTCGCTAATAATGAGTACATAGATTACATCAAGACTTGGACACAGGGTTACTTTGACTGTAACCGCTATAGCACGTCGAGGGCCATAGTGTGGGACTGTTTCAAGGCTGCTCTCAGGGGTGAAACTATCAGCTTCGTAGCTAAACAAAAGAAAGAGGCAGTCCTGGTTAACCAGCGTCAGATGTTAGACCTTGCCGAAGGAGGTGACGGTAAAGCCAAATTATGCAAATTGCTAATTCTGAAAACTACGATCAATAGCAAGATTAATCAGAAAGCAGCAGAAACCTATCAAACTAGCTGTAATAAATTATACGAAGACGGGGAAAGGTCGGAAAGCAAGTAGCCCTTCGCACCCGACAGAAACAATCACTTAATAAAATCAGTCATATATACGCAAATGGTAAAACTTGCAGTGAACCAGACAAGATACTAGAGGTCTTTAAGGGATATTATGAGAAACTTTATACTAACGAAGAGACTCTCGAGTCGGACGAAATTAAAGAATTACTACGGTCTTGGCTAACGCAATGTGGAATGATTAATACTCTCGATGCAGCCACTAGAGATGACTTAGATAAAGACATTACGTTAGTCGAAGTACAAGCAGCCTTATCCGACCTGGCCTTTGGTAAGGCAGCTGGCCCAGATAAGATCCCCCTAGATCTATATAAAATTCTGGGATCGGTCATTATACCATACATATTAGATCTCTGTATAGGTATACAGGGAACGTCAATACGCCTCTATCTTGGAAAGAGACCAATATAGTAATTTCCCAAGAAGGGTAAGCCCCCAGAGCTTCCCACTTCGTATCGCCTCATCTCATTAATAAATTCAGACTCAAAAATATATGAAAAGGTCTTGGCCAATCGGCTCAGGAGGGTGGTAGAACATCTGGTCTCCCCGTGGCAGCACGGATTCATTCCCCATAAAGGTCATATCACTATTCAACATCATGGCTGCGACGGGGGGCCGGATGTCTATGATCCTCCTTGACGCCGAGAAAGCCTTTGACCGAATTTCATGGAAATACCTGTGGGCGATAATGGGTCTTAACAACTTTGGGGCTGGCTTTGTTAGATCTATACAAGCAATGTATCAAGATCCAATTGCTAAAGCTCAGACGATGGGCCTAGAATCTAGACCATTTAACATTCTAAGGGGCACAAGGCAGGGATGTCCTTGCTCCCCAATATTGTTTGCCCTTTATATTAATCCGCTGATTATAAAACTACTGGGAAGTACTGCGATAACACCTATTAAAACAGGCAAGCACGATACTAAGATACTTGCTTATGCCGATGACGTGGCGGTTGTAACACCAAACCCTACCGAGGCAATCGGAGAAATTGAAAATATAACTCGGTCCTTTGGGGACATGTCCGGATATTCTTTGAATCGTGAGAAAACGGTTGTTATTTGTACAAATAATCTATTTAAGGACCTCAGAAAAGCAACAAATGCTGTTTATTTAGGTGTTTCTATATCCCCCAAGATTGAAAATATTAATCAACTTAATTACGATCCCATGCTCAAACATAAAGAAAGACCTTCTGAGGGTTAATAGCCTTAATCTTTCAATTATTGGTAGGGTTAATTTTGTCAAAATGAATATTTTTCCGAAGATACTGTACTTCTTTCGCGCAATCCCTTTAATTATTGAGGATAAGATGATCACAGCCATAGTCACAAATTTCAAAATTTATTTGGGGAAAAGACAAAATTAGGAGATCCTCTAAACTTTTATCCCTTCCACAGGAGAGAGGAGGTCTGGGGCTTCCAAATACAACTTTGTATTTTTGGGCTAGTTTTCTTCAAGGGATGCTTCCACTTTTTAATATAAAACCAATAAGTAATAATACAGACCTGACTGGGACCCCTTCAATATATGAACTAGCTGTAGGGAAGAAAGCCAAAGGTTTATTGCTGAGACAGATAGAGCCATCGTATTATAAAAAGGTTAAGTTTAAAATTATTGAGAGTGCTTGGAAGATATGGAAGAAAACTTCCAAACATTTGGATATCCCCAAAATTAATAAATATACGCCTTTATGGCACTCCTTTCTTCTTTCTCGGCAAATCAATGACGATATCGCTAAGAGGTGGGAGTGCCTTGGACTGGTATCAGTAGGAGATTTTCTTGACACTACGCCCAGCTCGAGGTTCTCGAATCTTCAAATAAAATTTAACATTCCGACCTTTGACTTCTGTAAATATATTCAGATAAATGCCATACTGTCTGCGAAACTCCCAAATATTTCAATGTCGAATATCCCTATTTTTGATTATATTGGGGGGAAGAAAAATTCTAGTATAAGCATATTCTACGAATTGTTACTGGCACAACAATATGACGATTTGGAGAGAACAGAATCTCTTTGGGCATCTAAATTGATTAATCCAAATGTTGATATTGACAAGGTTCTCTCTCTCGCCGGGAAAGTTTTTTTAACATCAACTCTTAAGGCCCAACTATATAAGACCATATACAATTTATTCTTTACACCGGCAAAATTGTATGCATGGGGGAAAAGAATAGACGATAAATGCCCCAGGTGTGGTATAGGTTCGGCCCACTTAATACATATGTTTGTCGAATGTAACTAACTGCTCTCAAATTAAAAATATCAGATTTCTGGGAAGAGTTATTTGGTCATAAAGTTCTTATGTCCCCGACCCTCTTCCTCCTAGGCTATGACAATATCCTTGGGCATAGTAAAGAAGAAGAGATATGTTTGTTTTTGGGTATGGCTGTATACAGATTGATATTAGCTACAAGATGGAAAGATATTGATCCTCCTAATTTTCAAGTATGGATAACGCGGTTTTTGGCGATTTCCAATCAAGAAATGGCAATCTATTTAGCCAAGGGCACGAAGGCTAGACAACGTGGCACTCAAATTTGGTTACCCATTATCTCCTGGAAAGATAGGTTTTAGTTTCTACCTTTACTTAGTATTTTTTTTTTTTTTAACGAAACTTAACGTAATTCAAGATATATGTCAGATTTCCTTTTGTCTTAAAATGTCTTAAAATGTCTAGAATTTACATGTCTTAACATGTCATGGATTTATTATTTCTCTCTCAATAGACTTTATAGAACTGAAATACTGTCTTAATTTGTTTTATATATTTCTGAACGCATTGATGTTGCCTAATAAAAATTTAATTTAAAAAAAAAATGAATTCGGGGCTCTCTGAATTGAAATCTCTGGTGAATTTTGTGCCATTCACAAGCAGTCTGGCCCATGATGTATGGTATATATTGAGTCAATCCAAGCCCTAAAGCGTGCTCTAAAGCCCCCTTAGATAAGAGTCTCCATTATAGCCCAGTCTGCCCTGTCAAAGGCCGTCTCCTTGTCCAGGAACAGCATAACAGCGTCTTTGTGGCACTTCCGTCCTAAGTCTATTATATGTAATGATCTTTTGGTGCGGTCATCTGTGGACCTGGATGAAATAAAGCCAGTTTATTTGGCATGTATCAGATATGGAAGGGAATATTCCAATCTATAAGCAAGGGCCATGGCCATTATTTTGGTATTAATATTTAGCAGAGATGTTGGTCTGTATTACTGCCACTTAACTGGATCCTTGTGAGGCTTCACCGATGATGGTTCGCTTCGACCGTTACTGGAGAGAAATCGTGGAGGTGGTTCATGCCATTGTAGAGGACTAAGAGTGGTGCGGAACTTATTAAAATGTGGCAGTGACGATTAAAGGATCGGGCCCTGCCTCGTTTCACTTTTGAGTGAAAGGATTTCTGCCACTGTGATGGGTTCATCTTCATCTGCCCTATTGGAGGATGTGAGGGTAGTGAAAGTAACTGATTGTAAATAAGCTAATGATCTGTTTTACAAGTGGCTGTAGGATCATGCCATTGGAGTGCAGTATAATGTTGAATTGATCAAGAACTTCTACCATGTTTGGAAGTGCTCAACTGGCTAAGTAGTTGATACTAGCATTTGTGTGTCGCCAACGTGGATGTTCTGATTGGGACTAGGTGATTCTCCTCTACCTTAAATTGGGGTTGGTGTGTTCTTTGCATATTTTTCAAGGTGCAGCAATAATGCAGTTTTGGTCTCTTCTCAAAAAGGCTAGACAAATTATTGAATGATGTCTCCTGTGGCTCTCATGCCTCTTTTTGCAGAGGAATGATTTGGTATATCCTACACAGGGTACAAATGTCTGTTACCTTGATTTTTATTCGTTTACATTATTTAATTAAGCTTTTTTTTCTCTTTTTCCTTTAGCCAAAGGCTGCAACCTGTTCTGCTCCAGTAACCGCACCAACAGTGACTTCTTCATCCAGTGCTGCTTCTACTACCATCACCTCCTCCACCACCACCACAGCTTCAGCAGTAGCTCCAACACCTTTGCCTGCTCCAATCACTATACCTGCACCTGTTTCGATTACCACATCTGCTCCTACTGCTGCAGCTTCTGTTCCAGTGACATCAGAACCGGTCACAGCCACCCAAAAGCCCAAAGAAGAAACATCTGCAGAAGAAACTGCAAAGACTCCCTCCACAGTTAGTCCAACATCAACAGATAGCAGGTGATAAGTGTTATTATGTCTGAGTGTTTTGCATAATTCAGAAATCCTAATCTGTGGTAATGTCAGAGTAAGAAGTGAGGAATTTCACTGCCTACCCATTAAGAAGCTCTCTGTTTGCTGCCCCATTTAATACCTTCTTTAACAGAAGTTCCAGCTCGTTCTGAAAAACTTGGAAAGAGGCATCCTGGCCGTTCAGTAAGTACATAAAATAATTGACTCCCAAAAAAGAACATATATCAGTGATAGGCCTTCTTAAGTCGAAGACACATGAACACTTTGTTCACAAGTCTCAGGTAATGTATTGCAAATCTGAAGAGGCCAGCATTATTATTATACTGCTAAGTGCGGAATCTAAATGTTGGACCAGTCATTTACTTTTTATGCCTCTTTTCCATTGTATGCATTTTACTTTGTAACCATGATTCTTATGCTCTGTAGTCCATACACTATACTCTAATGCAACCTTTCTGTGTTCTGCTCTATGAAACCAGTTAAACATTTTAGTGAGATTTATTGAACTATACTTTTGTGTGGTTTCCATGATCCTTTGAATTTTGTTTTCAAATATGTTTTCAGTTATTGATGCACAAGCCAACCGCATGCCATCAGAATACATACACTTTGATTCTTTATCGGAATATGTAAGTTACACATCATATACAGTATATATCCATAAAATACAACAGAATGAGGCTAAGCTCAAACGGAAACTTTTTTCAGTCAGATAACTGCATTTCGGACCAGATTGTACATCAACCATCAGTACAGATATTTATGCATCCGAGTATCCTTAGGTTAGTCAGCAATGACTTAATAATTTGGTATTTTAGACCGTACATGCCTTTGAAACCTGTTTCTAGTCGAAATGACTGGAAACCAGAAGAAGAAAAAAGGGGGAATATATGGGGCAGGGGGAGGTGAGGGGAATCCAAGCAAGTTCTCCAATCCCCCATGACATTTCAGTGGCATTCGCCAGTCAAGGCCTTCCCAATTTTACCCTTCAGTTTTATTGTTTGCTTATACCGCTTCAGACCAGATATTGCCTATTAGAAAGCTATGTATTCTCTCTGCCTCTTCTCTATGTAGAAAGAACTATTGATGGACAGAATGCAGAACAATGTCATACATTCACCCCAGTACAGAGATCTGGGCCTAAATCCATCGTTTTTTTCCTCACCATGCCATTCCAGTTTGGACCCAGCCATATGCCAATCAGTCTTGACCCTGTGCCCAATGGGAACAGTCCAGCCCGAACTGCCAAGCCATGTCTTCCCTGGACTGGAAACAAGCATCCTAGGACCGGTTTCGGGGTTTCACCCCTCTTCAGCCAGGATAGCTTGATTCCAGTGGCATGGAGACCCACGTCTGAGCATGTGGGAAGGGTATGCCCAGACGTGGGTCCCGTGCTCACTACGCTACTGGAGTCAAGCTATCCTGGCTGAAGAGGGGTGAAACCCCGAAACCGGTCCTAGGATGCTTGAATCCGGTCCAGGGAAGACCTGGCTTGGCAGTTCGGGCTGGACTGTTCCCATGAGGCACATGGTGAAGACTGATTTGCATATGGCCATGTCTGAACTGGGGAGGCGTGGTGAGCAAACTAATGATGGATTAAACCCAGATCTGTGACTGGGGGTGAATGTTTTGCCAATGTGCAACATACCGTCCATCTCGTGTGTTTTGCTCTTCTCTATGAAGGGCTTCTTATTTCACAGCATGAGCCCACTGCGCTACATCCCTCAACAGTCAAATATTGGTCTCTTTGCAGCTTTTCAACAAATAACCACCAATCTTTTAGCTAAGCTCAATTCTGAGTCAAAACACTATTGCCAACCTTATTTGGTTTAGGTCTGGGAAAGCTTATGCAAAGCAACACCTGCGACATGCATTCTATCTCTCTATCGCAAGTTTGGTTTAACTGCAGCGTTACAATGTTCCAGTAGGTCCACAACCGAGGGCACACCCAGACCGTCTGGAAGGAGTTTGCAGTCAGCGAGTCACACCTAGGGCAGGTTCTGGGTTCATTACCATATGTTTTGGTTACCTGAGAGAGTGGGGGGCAGGAATGGTGTGTATAATCTTCCATGATCCCATTGAAACGCTCCAAATCACTGCCTAATCTTATCTCCCACACAAGGATTTAGAAAAAGTGTGCATTGTAATTTGAAGCATGTCTAATTGCTTTCTGCAGTTGCAGCATGGAGAATGACTTTACAGGGTTTGTTGGAATTTATGTTCAATCTAGATGAATAGAATGATTTTAAAACTGCTTCTCCGCTAGAGGATCTTGGGAAATACATTTTATAATTTGGGGTTTGCCAATTGAGAAAACAAATCCCTCTTTGGACACCAGTGGCCAGGTAAAGAAATACCCCTTTTACATGGTTACCCTCCAGTTTTGCACTGCTGCTGCTGTTTTTTTGGTTTACTTTAGAGATTGCACTGAGGCCTGCTAACCAGACGTTGAATTGGCTTTTCCCCAATTGGCTGAGCTAAGAAACCTGAATGTTTCTAGTAAATGGTACCCATGACATGTAAGTTAGAGCTCACCCCCACCCTCCTGGGATTGCGTCTCTGGTTGTGCCACCCTGGGATACAAGTAAAACAAGATTCCCAGCCTGCCATTTGCAGGCTGTAAGAGCAGTTTTAACTGCTGGCCTGACTTTACCATTTAAAGCAATGACAGTTCCAGACTTCCCCCTGGAATATGTACAATTCACCCTTGGATCAGGCCTATCAAGTCCTAAAGTAGGATGCTACATATTCTATGGGCAAACATATAATTTTATATATTCTGATAGTAAAAATGTGGAGCTGCCGTTTTTACTGTGGAAAATCTTGGTCGCCCAATTGCATGCAGTGCCCTCAGCTGTGTGGACATTTGAACAATGCAGCCAAAGTGGGTCATCTAAGGTATCAATCAGCTTGTTGCATTAAGCCCGGCTCGATTATCCGGTTGAAATTAATGTACCCAGTTGCAATGGGGTGCTTTAGCAAAGTTGCCACTTTGTTGCCTTTAGTCACCTGTGGCCATACTGGCTGCACATTGGGTTCTGTTGCTGAGACAGCTTTCTGCCCTTCTCAGAAGACATGCAAATGACTCCCAGGAAAGGACACACTAGGATCCTGCTCTGGAAGGAGGTGTCGACTCCGTCCTGCAGGAAGCCACACTGGTGTTGGCCTAAAGGGCGAGCTTCATAGGAGAAGCCTCCTGCTCATCATTTAGGAGAGAGCTGCTCCAATGTTCAGGCACACAGACAAAAAGGCTGGCACTAGTGACAGGAGAGGAGAAATCAGTTGCCAAACTGTTTTTTCAGGGGCGTGCAGCACTCTTCGTGCCACACCTCAGGGTTGGGCTATGGAGCTTCACGCTCCAGAAAAGGTTCCTGCCATCTTGGAAGTGGGCAGAATGGTGCATCCTGAGAAGCCCAGATGCCATACTTCACAGAAAGTTGTCCTCGGATGGGAGGGAACCAGGTAGCCCATTGGCTGCCAACGGCATCCTATCCAGAGGGCATTTTCTGAGAATAGGTAGGGCACTCCTGGCACCCTGAACTTGGATCTGTAATGAAAGGAAGACCAAATTAGGACTGCCCTATTGCACCGTGGATCCGGTCAAGAGAGGCTGCACCGGAGTGAACTGCACCTGCTCAAACTGGTGGCTAGCAAAAGAGAGGAACTGTGCCGGCTGAGGCCTGCTTGAGGAGAAGTAGTCTGCAGAGCCCAGCCAAAACACTCCAATGGTTGGTGAACTGTCCACCTGTTCACAGCACAGGGGACAAACTAGCTGAGAAACCTGCTGGGGCAAGTTCGTAGCCAAAAATCTTCAACACGTTACCGTGCAGCGCCAGGGACCAAGACCAGACGCGTGAAGTTTATCCCAAGTTCTCTGAGTCCGGGGGTGTCGCCTGAGTGCAGCTGGAATCACCAGAGGAAGAGTTATCGACCCAGGGAGGATTGTCCCATGGCCGCGATACTGGGTGACTAGTAAGCCAGTGGGGACTGGATTTCTGACCGCACTGAGAGGACTTTGAGGGATGTCAAACCTGTGACCGGGACTGCCTCAACCGCTATGTGGACTGGGGAGTAGTCCAAGCAAGACCCCTGTTGACCGCATCACATTCTGAGTTACCTGTTTCTGATGAACTTTCTGGTCCCCCTGACTGGCTCCCTACTGAAGCTGGTCACCTATAGCGACTTAAAGTGAGCACATGTCTAAACTTAGTAATGTAAATGTTTCTAATTGTCAGTTAAATTTGCCAATGTTTGTTAGCTCAGTGCTGCTGTTGACCAGGGGGCCGCATGTAAAGGTCAAGAGCGCAACATGAGGCTCTGAGTCGTTATTCGAGTATCACTGACATAAAAGCTTGGTAAAAGAGTGAATGGGTTTAGAGTTCAAATCCACTTGATGAATCTGCTGTTTGCTAAATCCATGCAGTTAACGTAAATGGCAGCATTTCCCACCCTTTCTTAGGCAGTAGGAGAGACTTTAGCCTATGGCCAAAGGCTCTCATAGCTAATCATACAGAAATTGACTTTGTAATCTCAATTGCAGCATCCTTTGCAACAAGAGTGTGACAAATATTGAGACCACAATTGCTCTTGAACACAAGGACCTAATGGTATTGGATGTTCTCCAAAAAAGAATTACTAAGTGGCTGTCTTCCTCAACCCTTTCCATACCTTAAGATGTTTCCCAGGACCATATCTTTGATGGCTAAAGATGCAAATCATCACTTTGCAGGGGCAAAGCTTATCTCCCTCAAGAATGAGTGCTGCATTTCAGAAAATGATTCCTCTTTACCAGATGTTATAGTTTCCATTAAAGAGGAAAGTGTTCTGCCTGTTATTCATAGTAGCCTTGTGTATTTTACTGTTACCCAATGTTTGACTCCATAAGAGGACTTGTTTAGGGTTTTAGTCCTAACAGTGGTCACGGGGACTGACTCCCGAGAGCATCTGCTATTGGTCATTGCTGAGGTTAGGATAAAATACAATAATCGATAAACTTGTAGAATTGCATTACTCATCTCAGGCTGCCGCTGCTGTGAGACACTTTTGGATATTTTAGTGCATTTGATAGGTTTGCTTCTTAGGAGTCCCGTACTTGCATGTCAGTGTTTTGGACTTGAAAGCTGTGGTGTAAGGAGCTTTGCAGGGATAAATCGGGGTTTGGCTCGAAATGACTTATGGTTTTTTTGTTGTGGGTTTTTTTTTTCTTCAAAAGCAAAGCGGGCAGTTCTTCTATTTTTAGATTGAACTTTACTAAAGACATCTTGGGGACTTTCAGAAAGTTGACCTAGGAATGCTTACCGCCCGTTGCTTACCATGGACTTTATATGGCTTGTAACCCAAATTTTCTAGCTCTCTAGTTGCTGGTTTTACCAGTTTTAGGCATTTCAGCTTGAGTTCGTTCCTCCTGTTGCCCGAACCTTGTTTACGGTATTCTTCCACAAACTCGTTCTCTGTAAACAGGCCTTTAAATCTTGTTCTTATGTTGTCACATTTGCTGTACATTCAAAGACGGAGGCAAAATGTCAGGAGCTCTCTTCCAGGGAGCTTGGTGTTTATTTGTTTTCCCCTGACTTCAAAGTGAGAGAATTTAAGTGACAATCCTGCTGAGAACACATGTAAGAGGAGAGAATGTAATGTTTTTTCTTCTAAAAAAAAAAAATGAACTGCTAAAGTTTCTGAATATTTCATAATTGGTACAAATGAAGCACATGTGTTTTTTGTAATTCGGAAGTATGGTGGAAACAAATATTTGAATACTATCGCAACACATCAGTACGCCAGGTGATGAAATTTACACACCTTATCATTTGTGTGCAGCAAAACAGTATTTTGGTGCAAATGTAATGGTCATTTCAATTGAAATTGTGTGGTCTGTAATGGCAGAGCGCTACTACACCATGCATAATGAACACTACGTCACTACACTCTATGGCACGCCAGTCCATTCTACGGCATGCCACTCCACTCCCTTCCACTCTTAAGAGTCTGCTACATGCCATGCCACCTGATTCCACGCCATTCCAGTCTACGCCACTTTACGCCCCTCCACACCACCTTCCCAACACCACTCCGGTCTATCCCACTCCAATGTACCCCAATCTACCGCACCTCACTTTTCTACAGTCTACTTCTCTCCACTGTACCCCACTTTACCCCACCCCACTGTACACCACTCCACTTTACCCAACCCCACTTTACCCCACTCAATTCAGTTTACCTAACTGAATCCAGTTTACCCCACTTAATCCAGTCTACCCCTAACACAGTCCAGTCTACCCCACTCCAGTGTACCCCACCCCAATTTACCACCATACACCACACCAATCTACCCCACTCTAACCAATATCTACCCAACTCCAAACAACACCACTTCAGTCTTCCCCACTCCAATCTACCCTACCCTACCCCATTTCATTCCAGTCCAGTCTACCCCACTCCAGTGTACCCCACCCCAATTTACCCACCGCACACCACCTCAGTCTACCCCCACTCTACCTCCCACTCCAACCCAGTCTACCTTCCACTCCAACTGTCTACCCCCACCCCACTCTAATCTACCCCACTCTAATCTACCCCACTCCTCCAGTCCACCCCAATGTACCCCAATCCAACCCACTCCACTCCAACTCAGGCCACTGCATTCCAATTTACCCCACTCCACTCCAGTGCATTGTATCCAACTACAATCTGCCCCACTCCACCACAATCTACCCCACTCAATCTACCATCTACCCCACTCCTCCAATCTACCACATTCCAATCTACTCTACCTACCCCTCAGCTCAAATCTACCCCACTGCACTCTACCCAATCTAACCCCCTTCACTTCAGTCCAATCTATCCCATTCCAGTCTACCACACTCCACCCCAACCCACCCACTCCTATATACCCTGCTATAATCAATCCCAATCCACCCCACTTCACCTCATTCTGCTGTAATCTACCTCACCCCACTCCAATCAAACCACTTCAATCTAACCCACTCCAACACACTCCAATCTGCCCTACCCTACCCCAAACTACCCTACTCCAATCTACCTCATCCAATCTGCCCAATCCAATCTACTCCTCTTCACCCCAATCTACTCCACTCCAATCTACCCCACCCTAACCAATCTTCCCAACTGTCTACACCACCCCATCCCAATCTACCCCACGCCACCCCATCTACCCTTCCCCCACCCCTTCCCAAAGTACCCCACACCACTCTATCCAACTCCACTCCAACTTACTCCACCCTAATCTATGCCACACCACTTACCCACTTCACCTCATTTCACTCCAATGTACCCTAACATAATCCACACAATCTATCTCACTCCAATCTACCACACTTCACCCTACTCCTCTCCAATCTACTCACTCCACTTTACTGCGCTCCACTCCTCTCTAATCTACTCCTCTCTACTCTACCACATTGTATCCCACTACAGTCTGCCCCGCACCGCTTCAGTCTGCCCTCCAATCTACTCCACCCCATCCCAGTCTACCCCACACTACTCCGATCTAATTCTCCTAATCTAGCCCACTCAAAATTACCCCGACTCCATTCCATTATACCCAGGCTACCCCACTCAATCTACCCCACTCCAATCTACTCTTTTCCACTCCAATCTACCCCAGTCCTCTCAGATCTACCCCATGCCACTCTTCCCCAATCTACTCCACTCCAATCTACCACATTGTATCCCATTCAGATCTACCCTACTACTACCTACTTCACTTTAATATACCTCAATCTGCAACACCCCAGTCTACCCCAATCTCCCCTAATTCAATCTACTCCTCTCCAATCTAGCACAATCCACCCATCTTCATTTTACCCCACTTTACCATACTCTACGCCAATCTACTCCACTCACGTTTAGCCATGCTGAACAGCAGCCACACTGGTGTACAACATGGCTAAAACACGTTGCCCAAACCAATAGCTCTCGCATAGGTGAGACCTGTTGGCTTGCCAATGCTTATTCAATATGGCATTGGGCTCCATGGTGGCCCATGCATCATCTTTTAGACTATCATCATGGTCGACCAGTTTGCATTTAGCCTCCAGGACCAGCATGTGTGTCCCCCATTCATTTATGCTTGTGCACCACCAAGGATTAATTTAGGATGCTTTGAGAATTGATGCCGGCAAGCTGTGCGTTCTGCTTGCCCATCTCCCAGACTAGTGCTGGTCTGCCCCTGCTGACTTTAAACCCTCGGTTCGATCTTACAGCTGTATTCTAATATAAACTTGCCTAAACGCCTTCAGGTGTTCATGGTTCTGTGCCAGTGATGGCCCATGCCGCTCCTTTTCCAGACCTATGTTAACATGCAAATTAAAATTTTATTTGTCTCTTAGTTGTTGCGTGACCCAAAGAAGGGCTGTGGGCTCTGGTTAAACAAATAGCACGAGGGGGGATCACATGATTGTCAGCAGAAACAAAGCTTATGATAGTGCAGTTCAACAAATGCAATATAATCAGTCCTGTGCCACCCTTATCGACCACCTCCCCCCTATTTTCAGACCAGACCCTTATTGGGAGGCGTACAGCCATCAATGTCTTGTCAAGAAGTGGCTAAAAAAGATCAAGTACAATGAATCCCAGCTTTGTAACAATTCTGTGCGTGGTGAACTCTCAGTAAGAATCCCATAATTGTTTGATGCAAAGGGACACGCTGTTTCAGAGTTACCAAGCCCGTTGTTTTTCCATTTAGTTTGCTAATTATTTATCCCTGAAGCAAGACGTGTTTGTCTACTTTAGAAACATCCAAGGTGGAGGCTCAGGGGGCAGAAGAGATTTCCTCTTATAGCTGTGAGGTACATATCTGTTTTGAATAAACTAATGTCATAGGTAAGTTGCTTAGTAAATCACGTCTTCCTTTTTATAGATAATTACCAGCCATCATCTGTTGAATAGAAGAATAAAATAATTTGTAGAGTGCATAGTTACTTCTAACGAAGTGTCCCACTGCTAGGGACTCATTCACCTAGAGTCATAAACGATAAAGCATCAGGCCAACCTAAACAGCCAGGTTTTTAGATTTTTGCAGGGTAATAATTCTGCTATTTCCTGTCTGATTTGAAGAGGGAGAGTTCCGCAGCTTGGCAGCTAAAAGAGCAGCCCCCAATGTGGGCTCTCTTTACAGTCTGGATGCAAGCCAACATGACCCCTGCAGATCTTCGGTTCCTTGCGGGAGAACAGGGCTTGAAAAAAGCAATAGTACATGGCATCAAAGGAGATCCTTTTCTTCATAGGTAACCAATGCAATTTTGAGAGTGCAAAGCCCATGGAAACAGGGTGGGAAGATTGAGCAGCAGATGGGCTGCCGCGTTCTGCACACATTGAAGTCTCATCAGCAGAGACTGTGAGACTCCCAGGTATAAGACATTGCAGTAGTCTACCCTGGATGTAACCAGAGCCTGGACTACTGACTTCCTGGCAGATTCGAGAAGGAGGCCAAGGATCTTTTTAAGAGCTTTTAGTATCCCAAAACACTTGCCCGCTAGAGCTGTGATCTGGTTGTCAAAAGTGGAATAGATTGGGGTAGCGTGAGTGGGGTACATTACCGTGGAGTGGGGTAAAGCAGGGTAGACTGAAGTAGATTGGAGCGGGGAAGTTAGGCAGATTAGCGTGGTAGAGGGTTAGATTGAATTGGGGAAGTTTGGCGGACTAGCATTGTAGATTGGGGTGGAGTGTTAAATTTCTCGACGTCGAGTCACTGCTTGTAGAGTTGGGTCTGTCCTTGCACTTAAGTTTCCATTTACTACTACTTTCATTATCTACTGTTTATTATTTTTGAAAAAACAAGATTTTTCCATTAATGAAAAAGGAACTGCATACGTTTTCTTTATTTGCTGTAAAGATACTTAAGTTTCATGCTTTTTAAAAATTCTTTAACATATTTTCTTTTGCAGCATACAAAACGAACCTCGGGCGTCCCTTTTTGAAGATGCTACGAGTGCACTTGGTAAGCTTGATGCTTAAGAAGGTATATATTTGGGTTTTTGTGGTGCTAGTATCGTCTGTCATCTTTGTGACTGTACAGTCGAGGTGTGTCCCAAAAAACTGGCTCTGTTACATATACATGTATATTCAGTCAATTTTAGTTTGTGATCAATCAGTTGGCCAGTGCTTACATTGACAAAAGCAGAATTATTTGGCTGCTAGCTCCTTTGTACACCCCGACCCCCCCCCCAGGATATTGCGACATGAACAAGGAAATTTAGCACCACAATTTGAAATTTTGCAGCACAATATTGAGTTTTTAGCTGTATTTTTGGACCACTTTAACTACAGTTCATTAGTTTTGTATATTTTTGTTTTGGATTTTAACAGTGGCAGCCAGTAACTGCAACTGAGAAGAGGATTGGAGCGCAGACACACATGCACTCCCTTTCACCCACCCCATTCACAACACTCACTCAAAAATGCGCATACATTCATACATACAAGCACACACCAATTATTGTCAATAAAAAACACCAGCATGATGGGGTCAGAGAGACTGCTCACCCCACCCACTCTGACGAGGTGTCAGCCCTAGGCACTTCAGGGCATAAATCTAAAGCACCCAGGTACAAGGCATCACTGACGCTCTCCCTTGTCACGGGGGGCGGGGGTGTCTCTCGAACTTCTGCTGAACTGAGGAGGTCACGCCCACAGGAGCTGTGATATCCTCAGCCCAGCAAAGCTCAGCTCAGACAGCAAGGAGCCTGCACATTTAGTTAATGTCTAGCTCCTGGTTGCCCGACTCTGGAAATAGTGTCAATCAGGCTGATCCTTTGCATAGCCTGACACACTCTTTATGTCCAAAAGGTGAAGGGTCGTGCCCCCTCCACCCTTAAGGATAGGTCACTGCTGGATTTTAAATTTAAAGTATGAGTCACCTTAGTAGATCTATAAAAGCTCCCTAATCTATCTTTTTTTTTTTTTTTTTTTTTTTTTTTGAAGACCTTTATTGATAGAAAAAGGGCAAATACAAGTCAACAAGGAGCCCGGGGGGGCTCACACATACGGTACATTACAACTTACTGAAAACACAGAGGATACATTACAGAAAGACTGAGGTCTAGTTTTAAAAGTTTTCCTTGTAGGATAGACATAAGCAGGATATCGTAGCACAACAAGTCAATACTGGTGTTAAACAATCAGGATAGATAATCTTATAGCAGTAGAAAACACCAGAGTCGCTGCGTGGCACCCAAAAAGGAACGTCTGAACCCCAGGGAAGGAGAAAGGACAAAGAATAGAAGGCCCATAGAACAAAAAGGAAAAACAAAAAAGAAAGCAACCCCACCCCCCCAAGTGCCCCCCACCCTGCACCCCTGCAGCTGGCTACGGCCTTTCCCCCCCTAGCAGTGTGCCTGTCGCCCAAGAAAAGGAGTCCCGAAATATAGAAAGTAAGAAAAAGAGAGAATCCGAAAACTCTCATAAAATTGAGAAAGGTGGGGAGGAGCCCACTATTCGTCCCCCAGCTCCGCCATCTCGCACCCATAATAGCAACAGTAGTCTAACACCCAATAGTAATAACATGCCCGGTGTGACGAGAGAACTGGGGTCACAGCAGCAGCGCGCAGGGTAAGTAAGGCAGCAACACCCAACCGAAACATCCAAAATATCAACAAGGAATCTTCAAGCCATGATTGATAAGCGTAAGCCCCCTTAATAGTCTTCTAGCACCACCGATACATGTCCCGGTCACTCAGAGAAAACTAGTTCCCCGGCTGCCCCACCCACAAGAACGGTGCAAAACATTTATCAACGGAGGAGGGCCAACCCAAGAGAACAAAAGAAAAAATCAACAGAAGTGTATCCGGCCATCACCTCCCGGACCCCCATGCAAACCATATCCAAAGTCCAGCGTTCTCGTCAGTCCAGCACAGTCCCAGGAATGTAGTTACCGGTATCAGGGCAAGAATAAAGACAAACTCAACCCTGACCCCTACGTGCCAGTGCGCCAGCATAATGCAGTTGCGGCGTAGCCCCGTAGAGTAGGAAGAGCATCCGATGTGAACACCCAGAGAGATGGCAACAGCCAGTAATCGCCATCCAAAGCAGGACAGTGTTATCCCCAAGAGTGCAGTACGGGTAGGCGTACAGTGATAGTCCACCAAAATTGGGCAACTCACTCCCGGGCAACATGTTCAAAGTAAGCAGAGCGATCTTGTCAGCAATACCCGCTGGCGGTGGTAGTCCTGGCATCCGACGGCGAACCTCTAGGTTCCGTCCAAATATAGAATGCACTGTGTCCTCCATAGTTGCGACAGTCCGAGCGGCGGTGATGTTAAGTTCACTCACAATCAGTTCCTCTACGTCTCCCCGGAGAGGCTGCACACGACTGCCGAGTCCTGGGCTCGGCGATCCGCTCCGCGCACAGCCGCCCGTCCGGTCAGCCAAGGAGAGAACGGGCACAGCGTCGTCCAGCCGGCGCTCCAGGTCACGGGCGTTGGAACAAAAAGCAGCTCGCATAGCGGCCAAAGCTTCCAGGACGTCGCCGATACTCACGGGCATAGCGTGAGAGGAAGAGATGCCAGCTCCCTGTCCCCGGAATCCGCAGGCGTGTGGCGACCCTCGAGCCCAGTCTTTAGCATACATGTCCAGGCGTCGTTTAGTAGGTCAGCTCCCAGAGAGGCAGCGCCAAACCACAGGGACAGGGCAGCAACCCCCAGCCCAGCGCCACGCACAGGGACAGCACAGTGACGGTCCAACCAGGCGCCGTGTATAAGCGCCGATCACTCAATAAAGATGGCCCCTTCCATTACACTTCGTAGCGAGAGATCAAAGAGGAACTTCCAACAGGGGGGGATACATTTGTTGCATCGGTAGTGGTAAAGCAGCGTAGCGGCGAGACTCCAAAAGAAACTGTTGCGCTACTTCTGGGAATCTCGGTAGCCTGTCGCGTCTCGCCGGCGGTTTCAGATTCTCCTGTAATGGCCGCTGTTGTTGCCCTCCAGCCGGACGCCGCCGAGAACAAAGGACCGGACCCACTCCATAGGCGTCTGCGGGAATTCAGGGCGTTTCTTCACCCCCGGTGCAGGAGGGACGACGGGGAGCCCACCATCGGATGCAGCGTCGCCTCCCCAACCCGTTACCGCACAACAGGCACGATTCAGCAATCAGGAGAGGAAGCGGTACGGGAGGGAAGCGGACGAGTCGGCGGAGCCGAGGGCTCAGGCGGCCATCTCTGTTGCCGGCTAGGCTCCTCCCCCTCCCTAATCTATCTTAAGGCCTGTGAGAATGAGCTTTACACATTTATATATTTACACATACATGTATCCCCTCAGCATCATGTAGATATAATAAAGAACAGTGTGTACCGTCACTTGCCAACTGGTTTTTATTACGTATTACCCTACATCTTGAATGTGGTCATACACAATACAATCCCTTGGCACTAGGTGCACCCTGCTGACTGGTTCGGTCCTTCATGCCACATCATGCTAGGAGCCCTGACAATGTTGAAGCTCTGGAAAGTTGCTTTGGGGCCGTTATTATGGTGTTGAACAATCTTATTTTACATGGAACGGTGAAATATGGGTTTTGTAACGCTGTGTTTTGTGCTGTAAAATCACCCAAACATGTTAAGGATATGTATTTTCACCGAAAAAGGTAAAGTGAAGTCATGGTTACCTTTTTGTTTTTACAACTAATGTATGTTAAACGTAAGAAATTCACTAAAAAGCCGCAGTTAAAGTACAATTATGGCTGCGCCCTAAAACTGAAATACCACTAGAATTTGCAAGTTCTAGTTAGCTACACAGTCCACAACTTACACTAGAGCTATGGAAAACCTAACTCGGACACCAAATGCACTGCTCATGATGCAATAGAGGCGGTGTGCCTGTGCACCCGAAAAATGATGACAGGATGGGAAGAAATAATATATATTTTTTTACGTTTAGTTTGTGGATGCAGACAATCCACAAACTAATGGTCCAGATATATGTAACTTAATGCATTTCAAATCTACCCAGAAACATTTTTGAATTTTTTTTCAAACTACTGAACAGAACTGAATACCAAACTTAGCGAAGGTAAAGCACTGATAAATTATTACTTGCATGCCAAGTTTGTTGTAATTGTGTTTGAGACATGTGTGCTGTAGATGCACATGCTTTGCATACTTCTGCCATCTAGTGTTTGGTCCGGATGTTTGCAATTTGTTGTTCTTCGAAGAAGTCTTTCCTAGTCACAAGGTAAAGTGACTCCTCCTTTCAGTGATAGTGCGCATGAGCATCGACTCCATTGTTAGATTGTTTCCTTTCCACCAACGAGTTCGGACGTGTATTGCTGCGCTCTGGTTCGAAACCGTCCTTCGGGTTCTCCTTGGCGCGCAATCCACTATACCCTCAACGGTATTATCGTATGTGTTTCCCTCTCTCCGCGTATCTATTTGATCGGGAAAGTGTCCATCTTCGGTTGAAAAGATCTTGGGCGGCCTTGGGCCTAGCTGTATCAGTCTAGCCTTCTGCCGATGGAACGGACGCTGTTTCAATTCTGTCCTCTGCGCCACTCAAAGTACCCTTGCAAGGACTACACCAAGTCTGCAACTTGTGCCTCTCACCGGAGCACAAGGAAGAAGATCGTTAGGCTTGTCGGTCATTCCGATCGAAAAAGACTCTTCGGGATCGTCTGGTTCAAAGACGAGAAATGCAGCACCAAAGCACTCGGCATACTACGGATATCTTCAGAGGAGAATCTGAACAGGAAGAAGCGACCGCTGCGGAAGAAGAGGGTGGGCCTTCTCGGTCTGAGAATCGGATTCAGACTTACAAATCAAATTGGAGTCCAAGGACATTCCAGCGGGACAGGGTGCCGTGAGTACTAAAGCCTCTTACTCCATAAACTCTTCCACTAAACATAAGGCTTTGTTACCACCTCTGCCTTTGGGCCTTGGTCTGCACCGAGACGATGTTTGACGCCCCGCCCTCTGGCCCGGCACCAAAACAAATAGTCAAGCCTTCCGGCACGGGATCGAGTTGAGACAGATCGTTTTTGGATCTGAAACATTCCACTCCAAAAAAAAAATCTGGTTCAGAGCTGAAATCTTCAGCTTTGAAACAAAAGTCCGGTTCAGAGCCGAAACCACCTGCTTCGAAGGATAAAAGGGGCAAGTCTGGTTCGGCGCCAAAATAAAAAGATCTCTTAGATCCCCCCAGAACCGATCTTAGATGTCATGAAGGACTGATTAGACCCAAAACAGAAAAAGCTATACATCAACCCAGATACTGGACACATTTTAGCTAAAACGTCTTTAAAATGGAAAGTTAGTTCAGAGGACACTGGGTATAAGATTCATCTTAAGAAGAAGAAGGACATTGCTACAAGTTCTACTCACCCTACTTTGCCATCACCTACACCACCTTCACCATTCCCACAACTGCCAGCCTCAGATCCACTACACATACCACCACAGCGGTCTCCTCATACACAGCCTGATTTAGGAGATGATCATGATGGTAATGTTCCTTTACCAACAGATCCATGGGATGATTTTAATATTGATCCACCCTTGGATAATGATCCAGATTTATACCCTGCAAAGCAGTCACCTCCAGATGATAACATATCTTATCAAGAGCTGATTTCAAGGGCAGCAGCTTATGAAGTTACACTGCACAAAGAGGCTTTGGATGACGACTTTTTATTTGAGACACTAGAGTCTTCACATATGACTAGTCAGTCTCCCTATGTTGAACGACATGATGAGACATGCAGATGAGATTTTTAAGGACCCTGTTCGTGCCTGTATTTTAACACCCAAGGTTGACGAGAAATACAAACCATCACCATGTAATCCTTTTTTTTGTTAAAGGACAGCTGCCTTTAGACTCACTGGTAGTTTTTAATGCTCATAAAAGAGCAAACTCGCAGACCTCTGGAGGTGCACCTCCCCTAAGTAAAGTCTAAATTAATTGACACATCTGGTAAGAGTGGCTGATTAAGCTGCTAACCACTGGCGCATTGCCAACATGCAGTGCCTAATAGCTAGGTATGACAGGGCACACTGGGACGAGATGGAAGGCCTACTTCAATACCTCCCAGAAGAGCACAAGACAAAGGCACAAGAACTAGTCCAAGAAGGAAAACTTATATCTAATTCTTCTATTATATGTGCTCTAGATGCTGCTGACACGGCAGCAAGAGAAGTTAACACCAGCATTCTTTTACGTCGACATGCCTGGCTTAGGATTTCAGGTTTAAACCAGAAGTCCAGCAATCTATTTTGAATACCCCTTTTGACCAGCAACATCTTTTCGGACCAAGTTGATGAGGCTTTAGAAAAGATGAAAATAGACACGGACATGGCAAAATCCATGGGAACGCTTCAGTCTCCATCAAGCAGAGGCTCCTTTTGCTGCCCATATTATAGGGGAGGGTCCAAAACTAAATCCTCAGACCCTAAGATTTCCTCATATCAGTCCAACACTCAACCCTCTTCCTCTAGAGGCTTCTACAGAGGAGGGTACAAAGGAAGCAGTTTCAAAGGTAGGGGTAAGAGCACGCCAACGCGTAACTCTCCTTTCCCCCAATAAACAGTGACTTGCCTACACTTCCCCCTGACCATTTAACACCTGGCGGGGGAAAGACTTCATCAATTTCTCCCCGTTTGGAAATCCATTACATCAGACAAATGGGTGCTAGACAGTATGCAACATGGTTATTGCCTGGAGCTCAGCAGCAATCCTCCCAATACTCCACCTCACACTCACAAACTCTCATCAGAGCACCTGCAGCTCCTCAAACAAGAGGTGCAAGCTCTATTAGCAAAAGTAGCCATAGAACCAGTTCCGTGCAGTACCACAGGTCAGTGGTTTACCCTCTGTACTTTCTAATCCCCAAAAAGGACAGCTCCATAAGACAAATTTTGGATCTAAGGATGTTAAATCTGTACATACTATCAGAACATATTCACAAAATGTCTAGCAGTAGTGGCAGCATATCTCGTAAGACAACAGATTCATGTCTTCCCGTACTTAGACGACTGGCTCATCAAAGCCAGCACACACCAAAAGTGTTTGCAACACTTAGACCTACTCCACCAATTGGATTTCACTGCCAATGCATAGAAGTCTCGTATTCTGTCATCACAAATGCAGTCCTATCTGGGAGCAACTCTAAGCATGTGCACAGCTCTAGCCTCTCCCAATTCATGCAGAATTCGAAATATTCAAACTCTGCTACTGCAGTTTTAGACAAATAAATACTTAATTGTTAGGACTTTCATGCAACTGTTAGGAATGATGAGCTCATGCATTGTAATAGTGCCTCAAGCAAGGTTACATATGCGTCCTCTACAAGAGTGTTTAGCACGTCAGTGGAATCAGTCTCCGGGTCAATTAACCGATCTAGTGTTGGTAGACAGATGCACCCATGGCTCTCTGCACTGGTGGAACACACAAAACTTAACAAAAGGGGGATCCTTCATCGACCCTGTCCAATAGATCGTCTTAAAAGCAGACGCAGCTCACAGGTTGGGGTGCCCATCTTCACAATTTGACAATTCAAGGTCTATGGGACAACAAGCACAAAAGTCTTCACATCAACCATCTAGAGCTTCTAGCTGTGTATCTAGCACTGAAAGCTTTTCAGTCTCACCTCATCG
Source organism: Triturus cristatus (assembly GCF_964204655.1). Taxonomy (NCBI): domain Eukaryota; kingdom Metazoa; phylum Chordata; class Amphibia; order Caudata; family Salamandridae; genus Triturus; species Triturus cristatus. The sequence goes on from NC_140582.1 coordinate 235,526,358, forward strand.
GGAAAATTGTTCTGGTCCAGATGGACAATATGACTGTGTACAAAAACAGGGGGGTGGGGGTGGGGGGGGGGGGACATATTCCCTGCAACTGTCATGCCTCTCTGACCATTTGGACAATCAAATTGCCGACCTCCTCAGTAGAAGGCGGCAACAAATACACGTGTGGGAACTTCATCCCCAAGTTCTCCTTCCATACTTTCAACAATGGGGATTCCCACAAATAGATCTGTTCGCCACAGTGGACAACTCAAAATGCCCAAACTTTGCCTCCAGGCTCCCACACCCTCTATCCAAAGGCAATGCTCTGTCGATGAATTGGTCAGGGATATTTGCCTACGCTTTTCCGCCTCGCCCTCTCCTTCCATTTCTGGTTTGGAAGCTCAGGCAAACATCCCTTGCACTGATTCTAGTAGCTCCTACTTGGGCTCGTCCGCCGTGGTTCACAACACTTTTAGAACGGTCAGTAGTTCCACATCAAAAGCTACATCTCAATTCCAGTCTTCTCACGCAGAACCATGGAGAAATCAGACATCCAAATCCCAAGGAGCTCAATCGAGCGATTTGGCTCCAGAAGTCATAGAGTTTGGATATCATAACTTGCCACCAGAATGTATGACCATTCTTAACCCCTTCCCCGCTCATGACGGAACCACTCCGTCATGAGCCACGGTTGCGCTGTGCTCATGACGGAGTGGTTCCGTCATGCTGCGGCCGTTGGCGGCCGCTCCGCCCACGCGGCACTAATTCGCTGATTAGCGCAGTGGGCGGAGACGTGACGGAACCACTCCGTCAGGAGCACAGCTCAACCGTGGCTCGTGATGGAGTGGTTCCGTCACGAGCACAGCGCCACCGCACCTGCCCCCAAACCCCACCCAGCGCCGCGGCGGAATTCCTGCCGCGGCGAAGGGGTTAGAGAAGCAAGAAAGCCTACTACCCGAGCATGCTATGCAGCTAAAAGGAAAAGATTTGTTATGTATTGTACTAATAACAATTTTGATCCACTAGATGCATCTACTCAAACTTTCATTTGTTGCCTTCTGCATTTACAGCGTGCTGGTGTAGCATACCCTTCCATTTGACTGTATCTTGCACCAGTAGCCGCATATTTGCAAAACAGACAACATCTATCTTTGTTCAAGGTTCCAGTAATTAAAACCTTTATGGAGGGCCTTAAGAGAGTAATACTTTCCAGGGTACCTCCAGCACCAGTTTGGAATCTGAACATTGTGCTTACATGACTCATTGGTCCACCTTTTGAGCCATTACACAACTGTCCCCTACAGTTTCGTTCATGGAAAGTGGCCTTCCTCATTGCAATCACTTCATTGAGGAGAGTTTTTGAGCTGCTGGCTTTAACCTTAGAAGAACCCTTCTTTCAACTTCATAAAGACAGCGTAGTTCTTCGCACAACCCAAAATTCCTTCCCAAAGTTGTTTCTGCTTTTCATATCAACCAACGAGTTGAGTTGCCTGCGTTCTTTCCTCAACCTGATTCTGTAGCAGAAAGAGCTCTTCATACTCTTGATGTCAGAAGAGCGCTATTGTACTACATTGAAAGAAAAAAAGATTTTCGTGAAACAAAACAATTGTTAGTTGCATTTGCTACACCTCATAAAGGCAATCCGATCTCTAAATTTAATATTGCAACATGGATTGTTAAATACATTCAAACCTACTACCCTAAAGCTAAAACTTTATACCTCCTAGAGCGCATTCCACTCGTAAAATATGAGCGTCTATGGCCTTTTTAGGTAACATCCCTATAGCTGACATTTGTAAAGCAGCAACATGTGCCACACCACACACTTTTTCCAAGCATTACTGGGTGGATATGTTAGCACGCCATGGCGATCTTGGTAATAGAAGTTTCCCTTTCATTAGTAACTCGAGCATGCCCAAAAGGAGACACAAAGTACACAAATTGGCTTTTCAAACATTTATTGAAGCAATTGTACTCTTGTGTAAGATATGTGTGCTGCAATGATTAATATAAGGGAGCAAAACGATGTTACTAGCGTTAAAAGAATGGTGAACAGAATTAACAATTAGACCATTGTGCATTTGCATAGGATTTATGAGTACATACATTGCACCCATACCTAGCGCTGTCTAGCCTATAAAGCATAGCGTGTGCGGGTCTGCCTGAATACCATAGAATGGTCTAACTCCCCATTTACCTGTGAGCGTTTCATTTTGTAGCCAGCCTTGGTGTAGAATAGGTCGGCGTCCTCTCCAGGATGGTGTTGGCCGCTGGGCTAGAATTCAGACATTGGGAGATCTTTGACAATCCATCTAGATACTCCTGTCTAAACAGAGGCTTAGTGCAGTTTATATAATAAACTGTGCCCATTCATTCCGTGCCTAGGTGCTGGTCTTGTTGTCTTTGATTCTATCCACGCAGAGTGGTCACGGAATGGACATTAACAAACATAATCATTTTGCGCAGTGTCCTAAGTCCTTGTACAAAAAGTTCCAAGGCCAGATGATGATCCTGCGAAGAGATGCAACTGTAAGCAAACCATTTCTGAGTAAATTAACTTATGAGGCCACACAAGCTAATGTGTTAAGTCATCGTCTAAAGTCTAAAAAGATGTCAATTTTAAACGTGAGCATGTAAAGGGCCTTTGTAAGTCCATGACAAAGGCATCAGATTATACTTTGGTAAATCAAGTAAACCAAATGTAGCATCTGATGGCTTTTAAAATAAGCATATTTAATTTTAAAATGTTGAGTTGTTGCTGGATACTAGCAGTCCACTGACACCTTTTTATCGTTTGTGTTTTTTAAATAGTTATGAACTTTCCCTTCTATTTAATTGTTACTATGGTCTTTCTTTCTTGCAGTAACAGGCCAGTCTTATGAAAATATGGTGACTGAAATCATGTCAATGGGGTATGAGCGAGAGCAGGTCATAGCTGCTCTGAGAGCTAGCTTCAATAATCCTGACAGGGCAGTGGAATACCTTTTAATGGTAAGTCTATCTCGAGTGTATGTTTTTTTTTTATTCTTTAGCTCCATGTTCTATTAAATTTGAGTATAATTATCCTTCTTTGAAATCATAAATATTAATGGGATGGTATAGTGATGAATACATTTACATCTGTAAACGGCGGGAAAACAGATGAGGTTTTTTTTGTCTGGATGTTTACTTCAACAAGACTGCTCTGTTGGAGCACTGCAGTTGAAGTAGGCTGCATTGATTACATTTGTGGGCCTGAGCATTGTAGACATGTTACTGAATTGAGTTGTATCACACAATGTTGTGCCAGACACAACTTGCCAGTGACATTGCTTTTGAAACATTTTCTGAAAACAAAGGGTGCTCCATAACAGATACCAACTAATCCACCATAACGGTTCAGCCCAAGTGGGCACAAAACCTAGTTAGTTGTAGTGTCTTGTTAAAACCCATGTGGGCTACATCCATAGACACCCTGTATTATTCAGTCATCAAACTCATTAAATTGCTATCAAAATTAAAAACATAGCAGTTTCAATAATCAAAGTTAATGTAAACATAAGTTAATGTAAACATGCATATAATCTTGTTACTTTCACAATTCAGGCCTTCAGATGAATCCATGAAGTAATCTTGTCGACCTAAGCAGTAATTCTAAAAAACATTAAAATCCTTAACTAGCATCCCCACTTCAATTTAAAAAAAAAAAACAGATAAAGTGTAAATTACAAATGGACATACATTTCTTTATCATTATTAAGTCCTCGTGGCTCTTTGGTATCCATACCGAGAATATATTTGGACTGGAGTTTTCTTAGTTTTTTTCCCCCGTTTCCTCCACTTGCCCTTCTGTGATCATTATCTATTGCACTGTATCTTAGTAGTTTATCACCCCCCCTTTTGGAAATGCCAAAAAGTCTGTGCCACTAGGTAACTTGTATCATCGTTTCTTATTGCCCTAATGTGTTGTAGAATGAATGAATGAAGTCACTGGTGACTACCAATGCTCACTCAATCAGTAGATTTCAATCAATCAATCGATTTGTAGAGCACTTATAGTCACTCATGAGGGTATTCAGGCACTGGCCTGGTCCAGTTTTGGAACTCTGAAATAGATTGGGAGGTCCTTAAATGAAAGGATGGCTCGTTCCATGTCTTCGCTGCTAGGTAGGAGAAGAAGCGACCTCTGCATCTGCTGTGCTGCGTCGGCTGCAGATGGTGAGAGTTAGAGAAAGGGACAAGGAGCAGAGGTTACAAGTGGGCTGATGGAAGGTCAGGCGGACGTTCCAGTAGGTGGTTTGCAGTTATGTAGGGCCTTGTATGTATGGGTAAGGAGCTTGAACTGGCATCTTCTCTGTACATGGAGCCAGAGGAGTTCCCTGAGGTAGTGGGGATGTGGGTTAGTGTAGGGAGATCCAGGACGAGCCTGGCTGCAGCGTTCTGTATGGTCATTAGTTGTCGAAGGAGGTGAGCTGCAATCCCTGTGTAGAATGTTGCCATAGTCCAGTCGGCTGGAGATGAGGGCCTGGGTGATGGTGCGTCTTTAGCTTTGTGGTAGCCATTTGAAAATCTTACGAACCATGCAGATGATGATGAAGAAGCAGGAGGAGGAGATGGAGTTGACCCGAGTCTTCATGTTTAGCTTGTTGTCCAGGATGAACCCTAGGTTCCTAGCGTGGTCAGGTCCGTATTCTGAGGGCCACCAGGATGCGTCCCATGGGGAGCTTTTGTTTCCGAAAATCAGTACCTCTTGTCTGAGTTGAGCTTCAGGCATTTGTCCTCAATCCAGTTGGCAACATCTGTCATGCAGTTGTGGAAGTTGGCCTTGGTGGTGGTGTCTTTAGAGAGGGTAAAAATGAGTTGTGTGTCGCCTCCCCGGCTACCTGTATCTGTTCCAGTTTCTTATTTAGATACACACATGGGTTTCTTCACTGTTATTACTATGCTCCATCTTTCCCTGCTGGCGAAAAACAATCTGAGGATGGAGCCGAAGCCCATGCGCAATACCATCCAAAGGAGGAGTCACCGACCTCGTGACTCCCAAAGACTTGGGCCCAACACCAGATGGCGATCTAGGCAAAAGTGTGTAGATCCGCAGCTCTACATGCCAAGAACAGATGCATACTGGTAAGTAGCATATTCCATATGTGCGGCACATATAATATAGTGTTATCAGGGTCCCGCGCATGGCCGGGAATATTCTAATGCTTATGACTTTGATGAGGATACCCCTGGAAGAGAACTAGGATTACAGGTAAGTAACTAATCCTTCTTGCGCGTTGATTGAACCCTGTTTGTTAGCGGTGCACCATGTGGTATATCGCTTCCATTTGGCTTTATAGCATTTTCTTGTTGACTGTTTTCTTGCCTCCTTTAGAATCTCCATGGTTCGTAACAGCAGATTGACGTGTCCTAATTCTACGTTTTCGGGTGCCAAGCCGCTAGGTCTAGTGTTGCTGGCTCTGGATGAAAGATCTGACCCTGGTTCATTGTTAGCAGGGCCTTTTCTGCTCTGATCCTGACCATCTCCCCTTTGGATGGTTCTAGCAGAGTTGAATACCATGTCTGCCTTGGCCATAGTGGAGCAATGAGAATTATATTTGTTCCTGGATCTTTTGCTTTTTGTAACACTCTTTGCATCAGGGGTATCGGTGGAAAGGCGTAAACCAATATCTGTGACCAGTTGAGTGAAATTGCTTTTCCCTTTGATAGGTGGTGTGGAAACCTCGAGGCAAAGGACTGGCATATTTTGTTCTGCACTGTTGCAAACAGGTCTATTACTGGTGTTCCCCAGATTCTGAACAGATACTGTACTGTTTTGTCCTTCAACTCCAATTCGTGGGAGTAGTTCTGTCTGCTCAGTTTGTCCACTGTAATGTTGTCTACTCCTAGTAGATGTACAGTTTGTAAATTGATTTTGTGGATTATTGCCCATTGCCAGATTTCCTTAGCAAGTTTGCTCGAGGAAAAGGATTTTGTCCCTCCATGTTTGTTTAGATAAAATATTGTTGTATTGCCTGTTTGGATCAGGATGGTTTTCTTCTGAATGTGTTTCTGGAATGCTTTTAGAGCTAGAAATACTGTTTTCATTTCCAAAGAGTTGATGTGCTTTGTGGAATCCTGCTTGTTACATTGCCCATGTACCTTCAGCTGGTTGAAATGCGCTCCCCAACCGTTGTGGGATGCGTCCGTGGTGACTGTCATCGTTGGAGTTGGGTTCCTGAAAGGTCTCCCCTGTGCCATTATGTTGGATGCCCACCATTGTATCTCTGCTTGCACCTTTTGTGTAACAACCACTAGATCCTCCCAACTTACTGTGGCTTGAGACCAGCTGTAGTTAAGCCGTTCTTGGAACGGTTGCATGTGTAGTCTGGCATGAGGGTTCAGTAGGATGCATGATGCCATCATGCCCATTAGTTCCATGACCCTCCTCACTGTTAGAGACTGACCCCTCTGGTAAAGTCTTGTTTCCTGATAGATAGCCTGTATCCTGGTTTGTTTGGGGTATGCCTATTTTGTTGTATTTAACCTTGCTCCCGGGAAGGTTTTTACTCTTTCTGGTGTTGTTGAAGACTACTTGTGGTTTATGGACAAACCCAGTGTTTGTAGCGTTTGAATTGCTTTTTGCACATGATTGTGACATGTTTGTTTCGATTTTCCCCTTATGAGCCAGTCTTCTAGATAGGTGTAGACGTGTATTCTTTCTTTTCTCAGGTGTGCCGCCACTGCAGCCATGCACTTTGTGAACACACGCGGAGCTGACTTTATTCCAAACGGAAGTACCTTGAATTGGTAGTGTGTTCCGTTGTGCATGAATCTTGGGTATTTTCTGTGTTTTTTGTTCATTGGGATATGAAGGTAGGCGTCTTTGAGGTCTATTGTTGCCATGTAATCCCCTTTTTGAATCTGTGGGATTATCTCTTGGAGCGTGCACATTTTTTAAGCGTTTTATCAGTGTGAATTGGTTTATGAACCTAAAGTCCATGATTGGTCTTAGTTATATCTTGCTTGGGTATTCGGAAATATGGTGAATAGTTTCCTGTGAACCACTCCCGTTTCAGAACTTTTTCTATTGCCTGTTTTAGGCATAGTTCCCAGATTTCTTTGTTTAACAATTTTTTTTCTGTCTTCAAAAATTTTCTTGTTTTTTGGTGGATTTGCAGGTGGCACGCGAGTGAGTTCTATGCAATACCCATACTTAATCAAATTTAATATCCAATTGTCTGTTGTTATCCTTTCCCATTCTCTTTAGAAGAAGGATATTCTCCCCCCTTTAGTGTGGGTCTTTGTTTGAGCACAAGTCAGTTTCATCCATTTCCTCTTCCTCTATAGGATTGGCCTCTTCCATTGCCTCTTCCTCGAAAGGGCTGTTTTTAGGGCTCGCGCCTCCGTTGCACTGCGTAACACTGCTCGCGCAGTGCGAGAGCCCTTTTGTATGGGGTTTTTGAAAGCTATTCACACGCTTGTGCGTGTGAGCAGCTTTCCACTGCTGCCATTGGCTTTCGCGTGCTTTTTTGTTTTTTAAAAGCGCGCACGCAATTGGGTCAAGGCAGTCGCATGTCCCGCCTTTGTTAAGCCCATTCCCGACGGTGGCGAGCACGCGCAGCAGCGTGCATTCGCCTCGATGCCGCGCTCCCTTCCGTCCGCACCACTAGTGTTGGACTGTCCGCGCTGTTTCGAGCGGCCTGCCTTGACGGGAGAGGTATGCTGTCAGTGGAGGGTAGTATTTATAGCCGTGAAGGGGCTCAGTGATTGAAGGAGACAGGTTAGTTAAAAATCGCAACTGTACAAAGATTTAGACCAGCTGGCAAGGTGCATTTTTCTTTCGCAGCACCCCAGTTTTCATCGTACCATAAACATGTAGCTGTAAGGATTCCCCATACATCACAGGGCCGCGTGCACTTGATATTATAATGATTTATGTGCACCACTTGTACATAACACAGAGGCATTTATATCCGTACAGTCCATTGAAGACAATCGGCTTCTGTCTGCAGTACTTCATCTTACAAGGATATTCAGTAACCTTAGCAAAGGTCACCTCTAGTTAAATATTTGCAGCATTTCACACCCATTTATAAACAAGGGGCAGCTTTAGTTTGAGAGCCACTGCCCATTTTTAGATAGGACAGTGCAGTGTGACTGCCTCCGCCTCAGTGAGAGCTAGTGTATGCAGAGCAGCTAGCGGTTCTCTTGATTCGCGTTTAATAGGAGCTCAAGATGGCACCCACAGCACCTGTGTGGAATGAGGCCTGCCGCAGGGGTTAACGCGAAAGGCCTTGTAGACGAAACATCGGCCCGGAGGGCTGGTTTCTTGGTTTCAGCCTAGTATCTGTTGCCAGCTACATTACGTCTCAAGCAACGCGGGTCTTGCAGATCGTTTACCTTCTTACTCTAGTCTAGAGGCTATCAGATTAAACCCTAAGCCACTGATGTCTTTTTTAAGCAGTTTTGCGTGGTTTGCTAATACGTGGCTATTAGGAAATGTGGGACAAACAAAGTTTAGAACTTGAAGAGAAATTCCACTCAGAGCAACACAAACCCGTGGAGTGAGTTATCTAAACGGCCAATAATTGGTGCAAGATGCGCTGCACGTTCAGAGCTCAGACAATACTACTTTACTTAACTTCTGGTTTATTCTTGTTAGTTTCAGCCACAGCATCCTTAATGGCTTTTATGGCTAGTTTAAGGATCACAAATGAATGTTGCTGTATTAGTTTTCAAAGCCTTTTGAGAAATTCCACTCCAGTTTTAGTTTCGCTCACAATCCTTGTTCAAAGGCCGCGACCAGCTGGGATTGCAGAGCATGAAACTCCCAGTGGAACTGGGTCATTCACTGCTTGGAAGTGTGACAGGTGGATCCTTTTACTGCGTCTAAGTAAAGGTAAAAGATTGAATGAAAACTTGTTGCACCTCACTTAAGGTTACGGCCAGAGCTGCACAGTTTCGATTTGTAGAACCAGATTCCAGTCTCGGTGATCAACAATCTGTGATTCTGACCAAATTACTTATCCCCCCGTGCCTTAAAAAATCTATTCTTGTGTAATGTAACTGGTGCTCGTGTAAAGCACTCCCCTATCTTTGGGTCAATGTTGCGCTATATTAAAAAAAATGCAAACGTAAAAATAAGTGACTAATCTGAGCCAAATGTTTCTATCTTCCTGTATACTGCTTTGTTTCTGGTTGTGTGAAATAGAACTTTCGCGTTGCCCAGAGCTGCCACTTCTCTTTTTTTGTGCACACTGTTTTTCTGGAGCTTCACCGACAGGTGTGTCGATCGGATATATTTGTTTTGCGGCGAAGCATTGCTGTCTCCGGGTATGTCCTCCACTAATAGAGAATCTAGACAGATGGTCCTGAATCCGTGCTCCTCTGTCCAGATTTAGGGGCACATTGTTAAGAGGTTAAAACGCAAGCCAAAGCAATGCAAATAACGCTCTGCTGCGAAAACATTCCCCCTCGCGCCCATTTGTATCTTCTCTTTGTCACTGTACTGAACGTGTGTGTGTTCCAGACCTCTCCTGTTTTTAAACAGTTACCCCGCCCTCCTACTATAGCAATGCAAATAACGCTCTGCTTTGAAAAAATTCTCCCTAGCCCATTTGTTTCTCGTCTTTGTTCCGGTTCTTATCACGTGTGAGTTCCAGACCTCTCCTGTTTCCATAGTCCTATCCTGCCCTCCTACTATACCAGTGCAAATAACGCTCTGCAGCGGAAAACTTCACCCTTTCGCCCATTTGTGTCTTGTGTTTGTCACTGTCCTTATTTTCTGTGTTCCATATTTCTCCTGTTCCCATACTCCTAAAATTAGTTATTTTGTTTTTTTCGAAAGGCGTGTGTTTTGTTGTTGTACTTACGAAACCTATTAACATGAAGCAGACCAGTGGCTTTATAAAATCAGTGTGAAAACGTTTACTGCTGGCGCCTGTCGTACAAGTTACCAAGTACACTGCAGGGGCCACATAGTAATGTATAAACACAAAATATAAAATTAAAGGCATGAAAGTATTGCTTGCGTATACTTGTTACGAGTTATAAAATACGCTGTCGACACAGTTTAGGCAAGGGCTGTGGCTGTTTTTCGCATGTGCAACAGCTGGTGACAAGAAGCAGATTAGTGGTTTTATTGTACCAGTATGCAAACATGCACAGTGCTGCCGGACGCTTTGCAAGTTAAATAAATCATACAGTACAGGTGCAGCATAAAATGGGGAAGAAATGTAAAATACCGAACATCCAGCATAAATGTGTTTTCGACATACACTACTTACAAGTTCTACAATAAGGGCAAAATTTTGCTGAGTACATGCAAAAAAAGCAAATCTGGTATATACGTATTGTTTCAGATATTGGGCTGGTTTTGTAATTTAAAGCGTTAATGCCATCACCATGACAATGCAGTGGCTGTATAGCAAGTGATCTGCTTTTGATGATGTACACGCATAGACAAAGACTCACACATAGAGACAGAGACGAACACACACACACTGGCATACACACAGTGACACACTCATAGACACAGTGATGTACACATACGTACAGAGACGCACACACAAAGACATAGAAGCACGTACAGAGACAAAGATGCACAGTAGAGACAAAGATGCACAGTAGAGACAGTGATGCAAAAAAAGACACAGTGATGCACATACAGAGACGTACAAACAGATGCACACACAGACGAAGACGTACACAGGAACAGTAATGCACATATAGAAACAGACACTAAGAGGCACAGACAAAGATGCACACAAGAACAGTGGTGCACAGACAGAGAGGCACACATAGACAGTGATGGACAGAGATGTACATGCATAACCTATCATATGTTTTGGCATTTCAAATAAATATTAATAGATTGCTTTGCGTATAAAATAACTATTTATTATTCAACATAACAAAGAAAATTATAAAAACATACTTATTTTGAAAAAATTGCATTATTTAGCAATGCCAAAAACTCAAACTTAATTAATGCGAGACCGATTGCATTGCAAATGCTTTTGTTATTGCCAACCTTGGTATCTCGATTGCTGCCCCGTTTGCTGACTTGGGTTTTGCACGTGAATTTGCTGAGACATTTGTTGTCCTTGTGCAAATGAGCCTCTACCTGTGGGTTTTCTGCTATTAAATCCCCCTCTTTTAAAGGAACCTCTTTGTTGCAGGGCACCCATTGCCCTTGCCGTTTCATTATCCTTTTTTATTTGTTGGAGGGATTCATCCACTTCTTTGCCAAACAGTGCTTCTCCATTGAATGGCCTATTAATGATGGAGGTTTGAACTTCATGCTTGAACCCTGAGATCCTGAGCCAGGCATGTCTTTAAGTATGGTTCCTGTGCATATCTGCCTACTAGCAGTGTCTGCTGCATCCAAAGCTGACTTTAGACTGGTGTTAGCCACGTTTTTTCCCTCCTGTCCAATAGCTTTTGCTCTCTCTTAGGCTTCTTCAGGAAGTTTGTTCAATGTTTCCTCTATCTTGTCTCACTGTTGGTGGCCATATCTATTTACCAGGGCATTTGAGTTAGCAATACGCCATTGTGTTGCTGACTTTCTCCACTCTCCGCCCCACCATGTCCATCATCTTATTTTTTTTCAGGTGTTGGCCCTGTGTTGGAGACTGCATTGGCTCTCGTCCTGGCTGTGGTGACAATAACAGAGTTGGGTACTGTACTTCCGTGAATATGTTTTGGGTCCTTTGAGGAGGGTTTGTACTTTTTCTCTACTCTGGGGGTTACCCCTTGTTTGAAGCTGGTTTTTTGAATGCTTCTTTGCCTTGGTCCTGGATACTGGGCAGCATAGGCAGGTACTGTGTTCCTCTTGTAACTGGTGCCAGTGTTTCTAGCAAGAAACGTGTGTCCCCTTTGTCCTCCTCCAAGGGTACTCCAAATTGATTAGTTGCCCTTTTGACAGTGTCATTGTAGAAAGCTATGTCATCTGGGGGTGAATCTTTCAAAGGGTAGCTGCAAATCTCTTCTTCCGGCTCTCTGTGTCGAGGTCGTTCTATGTATCCTCGAAATTTTCAGAGTCTTCCTCGTCTTCGGGTATGTCTCCATATTCCTCAGATTCTTCGCCTTGAGATTACTGGGTTGGAGGGGAGTAAAAAATACCCTCTTCCTCTGCGTCGATATTGTCCGGTTCGTTCACCGGTGCCTTCGGGATTCGAAATTTGTTTAGTGAGATGTCAAAATCTTCCTTTCGACCTCAAGGGCCCTCTCGGTGTCTGAGGCTGGGGATTTTCTTTTCTTCCCGACGTCGATGGTCGTCTTCGACGGTGTTTTGCCCTTTTTCGCGGGTTCGGCGTCTACGTCTTTTGCGATTTTTCCTTCCTCAGTGACCTTTGGTTGGGTCCCTTGGGGTTCTTTTAACTGCGGCTGACCCTCAATCGCCTTTTTGGTCGGCGTCGGGGCTGCCTTGTGCGCCTTATGTTGGTGACCCTTCAGATCCAACGGATTTTTAAGGCGTCATACCTTTTCCAACTTCTTTTTCGGCTCGTTCGCCGCATTCTCGGCATGGATCTTTTCGGAGTCTCCTTCTAAGACCTCGACGTGCCATCCCTTGTGCTTCGACTCCGCTGGTGCTCCGTGTTCTTCCTCGTCGCTCGAGAAACCTAGGTCTCGCATGGAAGTTTTCTTCGATGTTTGCAACATTTTGGCGTAGTGAGCCTGTCTTTTTTTCTGGCATGTTCTTGGCGTCTTAGGCAGGAATGCTGCGCAGTCCTCACAGTCCTTGTCCTGGTGACTTTTGGGCAGGCAGATGTTGCAGACGTTGTGCGGGTCGCGTTGAGCGTATTTGTGGTGGCACTTTGGGCAGAATTTGAAGGGGGTGTTCTCCATGACCCCTACCTCGCCATTTTTGGACCAAAGTGGTCCTCTTTCTGTCAGACGTTGGTTTCTTCGACAATCTTATTTTTTTTTTTAAAGTTTTTGGGGGAAATTCGAATTTTCTTTGGCTCTTCCCATCTTGCTTCGAGACCCCACGGTGGAAAAAAGAATCTGAAGATGGCTACCATGTACGTCGATCTCCAGAATCTCATCCGAAATCACACAGGGGACGTACCAGGCACCAAATGGTGGTCGACAGTGACCAAAACAAGAAAAAAAAAAGACAATTCCGGACCTAACCACTTGATGGTGGAATTATGCACAGCATGTGAATCCAGAAAAGGATTCACACTGCAAAACTACTCCTACTGGTAAGTAACCATTTAGTTTTTCCAACTGTCTAGTTGGCATCCTAGGGGTGGAAGACTGTGGGGCCTGTTCTGGGGCGTGATTGAATGTCCCGATGCCTCGGTGGGCATACCATACCCATTTTTAGTTCTCGGCCTGGCGAGAGCAGCGCATGCGCTGCTCTCGCCTTGCCGAGGGCTTCTTGGAATCAATACGGGTTACAAAGCCATGTCCCAGCTCTGCCTTCAGTTTCATTTGTGCGCGTCATTTGGCGTTACGAATTATGCCAAAGGCAGTGCAATGATTGTACCAGAGGCATTTCAATCCCTCCTTGTTGCCACCCTGTCTCCTTTTGGCTCCGCCTAGCGGGTTTGGATCTTTTACCGGCGGCGTTAAAGACTATGGCCTTTAATTACTGGGGAAGCACTATTTGTTTCCCCTTGCCTCGGGCTCTCTCCCCAAGCAGACCCTTCCCTCTGTCTCTCTGAGACACAGCTGCTTGTTCTGTAATATGTGGACATAAAATATGGATTTTTAAAAGTCGCGTTTATGCTGGTGTACGAGCGCATAATGTGAATCGCTCAACAAATTACTAATAAATGAAAATTCGATTCGATTTTGAGGTAAACATGTAAAAAACTCAATGTGTGCATTTTTTGAAATTACACTGCATTACTTAGACCGCAAATGAAGACATCTGCGTATAGATGGGGAAAACAAAAACAAGCTTTGAAAATGCAATAGGTCTTGCCTTTTATTAAGTTAAAGCCATTTGCTTTGCTATTCAATACCATTAGCAAAGCAAATTGCTTTAACTTAATCAAAGTCAAGACCTATTGCATTTTCTTTTTTTTTTTTTTGAAAACCTTTATTTCAAAATTCAGGACACAGCTATTCAGCCGACAGCCCGGAGGTTCGGCAGCATTGAGAGTTGGATACAGCGATGTGTCCCCAATACAGTTCAAAGAGTAATGCAAAGGTCCAATTTTAAGTAAATACAGAAAAACTCACAACAAACCCCAGCAAGGCAAGGACATTGAAAGCCCATGGCGAAAGCCCCCAGGGGAGGCCGGACCCCACTCATCTACTAGTTACAAGACTGTGTACGGAGGAAGAAGGGGGACAGCAGAGGCCCAAAACGGTTCCTAGAACCCAACTGCGCTGGAAAGTAGGTCAGGGGGAAAGCTGTTCCTCGGGAGGTTCCAGATCCGGGGCAAGACATATTCCCCCCCTGTATTGGTTCCACCGCCCCCAGATAGCATGCCACTTCCGGGGGCGACCTCTAGAGCAGTAGACCGTCTTCTCCCTAAACATGCTCCAGTCCATGTTCTCCTTCCACGCGGTCAGGGTAGGGGGTCCCGAGGAGCCCCACAATCGCGCGATGTCCCTTTTAGCAACCATGTTACCCAGAGTCACCCATTGGGTCTGCGCCTCATCGAGGTCAGTGGGCCCCCAGACGTTCAGGAGGCAACACCGCGCCTCCGGCTGTACCGCAGTGCCCGTCACCTCCCCCATAACTGCATGGACTCTCCTCCAGAACTCCACAATAACACAACATTCCCAAATGATGTGCAGGAAAGTACCCACCATACCACATCCCCTTCTGCACAGGCCGTCCTCCGAGAATCCCATGTGGACCAGCCGTGGCCCCGTCACATACACCCGGTGCAGTATTTTAAGCTGCACCAGCCTCAGACGCGACGGGATCGCAACCTCCTTAGGAGAAGAAACCGCTGACTGCCAGTCCTCATTATCCAACTCAAGGCCATCCCTAGTCCACTGTTCTCTCAGCCCCAAAAGCATGTCTGCCCGGACATTAATCAACTTCTTATATATGAGCGAGATCGTGCTCTCGGGCATATGACCATCAAGGACTCGGTCCTCAAGGGGAAAGGACTCCGGCACCTTCTCACCCTCCACGAGGACTGATCGGAGGGCGTGACGCAGCTGGATATACCTGAAGTACTCTGAGGTCCCTAGCTCATACTCAGTCTGCAACTCCTCGAAGGACTTCACCCTCCCCTTATGCAGCACATCTCCCACCTTGGATATACCTATCAGGTCCCACTTATCAAAGCCCTTCGTATGCCAGAGTCTTCCCAATCTTTCCGATTCAAACAATGGGGTAGCGAGGGTGAGCCTATCCTTCCAGCCCAACGAGTCAGTCGCCATCTTCCATACACGCACCGCCACACCTGTGGGCCCCGTGAGGGACGAGTCTAAGGACCGCGAATACAACGCCCTGTAGTAGTTGCCGCCACGCAGCAGCCACCTATCCATGGCATACCCAGGGTGAGGGCAGGGCCATAAAACCCATGGTTGATCGCGCTCAGCTGCGTGGCCCAATAGTACCGTCGGATGTCTGGGAGCGCAATGCCCCCATCGTACCATGGGAGCGTCAACTTTGAAATAGCTATTCGCGGCCGCCCATCCCACAGCAACGTCCGTTGGAGGCCTTCGACCTCCCGAAAGTATTTGGCCGGTACCCAGTCCAAGGTGTTCTGGAGGGCGTAGAGGAAGCGGGGAAGAGACATCATTTTGAACAGGGCCGCACGCCCAACCAGGGAGAGCGGCAGCCTCCGCCAACCTTCAACGTCTCGCCTCAAGCGTGCCAAGGGGGGGAGCAGATTCCTCTCATAGCGCACAGCAGGATCCATGGATATAAAAATCCCCAAATACACGAAGCCCTGCTGGGCAACCTGTATCGAACATGTTCTAGGGATCGGTGGGACCTCGCCACTAAGAACGTACAAGTACGATTTGCCCCAATTAATCACAAGCCCCGAGTTCCTACCGAACGATGCGAGTACGTCACAGACCACTATAAGTGACTTCTTAGGTGAGGCAAGATACAGCAGGATATCATCGGCATAAAGCGAAATACGGTCCTCGTGATCAGGCGACCACCGAAGGCCCCGTATATCCGGGTGCCAACGTATCCACGCAGCCAACGGTTCAAGGGCGAGGGCGAACAACAGAGGCGACAGGGGGCAACCCTGCCGCGTACCCCTACCAAGCTGAAACGGAGTAGATGCCCGACCATTCACCACAACATTCGCTAGTGGCCCCTCGTACAGCAACGGAACCCAACTCACAAAACCGCGACCGAAACCAAACTTGGCCAGCACGGCCCATAAGTATGCCCACTCCACCGTGTCAAAGGCCATCGTGGCATCAAGAGATGCCACAATAGCCGGTTCACGCAGCGTGCCCGCCCTGGCGATGACGCCATGAAGACGCCTAAGGTTTAATGCTGTGTTTCGGTGCGGGATGAAGCCAGATTGATCCGGGTGGACCAAATCGCCAAGTACCCTAATCAAACGGGTAGCCAGGAGTTTGGCCAGAATTTTCGGCTCAGCGTTGAGGAGTGAAATGGGCCGATAGGAGGCGCAACTATCTCGGGGTTTACCCTCTTTATGTATGACCACGATCGACGCCAGCCGCTGATCCAACGGAAGGATCCCATCCCCCCGCGCCTCCAAAAACATGGCGCGCAGGTGAGGGGCGACCCTATCCGGGAACAGTTTGTACAGGTCGATCGGCAGTCCATTCGGTCCAGAGGCCTTACCCGAGTTTAAAGCGCGAATCGCCCCCGCCACCTCGTCAACCGTTATGTCACCATCCAAATCGTCCCTATCTATGTCAGAGAGGCAGGGCAACTCGATATCACGGAGGAGATCAGACGAGTCCTCGGGCGGCCTGTCCGACACCGAGGAATAAACCCTACGAAAATACTCCGCGAAACACTTCACAATCCCCTCAGGTTCCACAATCGCCTCTCCCCACTCTCCCGTCAACTCTGGCACCACTCTATTGACCCGTTCTTTCCTGTCCAACCACGCCAGGAGTTTCCCTGCCTTATCACCAACGTCATACAGGCGGCCCTGTTGTTCCCTACTGAGGGTCTTAGCGGCGTTCGTCACCAGGTCCCTATACTCCGCCTGCTTCAAGCAAAGCTCATGCAGTGAGGACTCTGTAACCTCCTCCTCCATAGCTCCCTCAAGGGCCGCGATCTCCTCCACTTGCCGCACCTCGCCATCCCTCCGATTCTTGGCAGCCACCACCAGGGAGAGGGCTTCCCCCCGAAGGACGGTCTTAAAAGCTTCCCACAGCGACACCGCCGAGTCCACGGTTCCCAGATTGTCCTTAAAGTAATTATCTACCTTCTTTACCAGGGCGCTGCGCATCTTGGGGTTTCGGAAATACCATGGGTTGATGGGGGCCACCCTCCCTCCTCCCTCCCGACCTAGATCCAGCCGGATCCACACTGGCGAATGGTCAGAGATAACGCGTGCCATGTGCCTCGCCTCGGATATCAACGAGGCATGCGCGGCCAGAGTGAGCAGGTAATCAATCCTGGAGAGGCTACCATGCGCCCCGGAGTGAAACGTGTATTGACTCTGTGTGGGGTGCCGGAGCCTCCAGCAGTCTATCAGACCAAACGTATCCAGGAAGTCTGGAAGCCATTTCTGAGCCCCCCCCTGTGTCCCTGGGCGGGTATCTATCCAACAGTCCGGAGCCCACAGCGTTGAAATCCCCTCCCACTACCAGCATTCCCCCCGGGAGAGTCAGCAAAGCCCTGCCCAGTTCAGCAAATGTGGAGGCCTGCAGGGCCGGCGGGACATAAACCGAAACCAAAACCAAAGTCCTTCCTTCCCACCGCCCCGCCACCGCCACCGCCACAAACCTCCCCCTGTCGTCAACAATGGTGGAGTCCACCTCAAAAGGCAACGATGCTCTAACGAGGATGCCCACACCCCTGGACCCAGAAGAGAATCCCGAGTGTGCAATGAATTTATACCCCTTCCTATTCAGGGCATAGCACGTATTACCTATGAGATGCGTTTCCTGCAGCAGGACAACATCTGGCATTGAGCGTTTCAAAAATTGCAAAACAATCCCCCTCTTGATGCGATCCCCCAAACCATTAACATTCCAGCTTATAACACTTAAGCCTCTACCCCCCATCCTCAAACGGAAAGAGGCCCACCCCACACCCGAGGAGCCACCATGGAACAGCCCTGAGGATAATCATCATGCCTTGCAAAAATAAACCCCCCAACAACAAACTCAAAATCCCAAAAACTCCCCCCACCCTGCACCCCTGCTGCAGCTTACAAAGCCCCCCCAACTTGCAGTGTGCCTGTCGCCCTACAAAAACAAAAAATCTACAAAAAGTACCCTAAGGGAGGAAAAGAGCACCCCTCGCCCTCCCGCAACCCTCCACAGTTACTGCACTCTGTTCAAATCTTCAAGGATGGTCAAATCAAGTCAGGCCGGCTCTGGGATATCAGCCCTGTCCATCCCGGCCACTGTCTCCATGCTCGGCTGTGTCGTCCCCCGTCCCCCGTCCGTCGCCGGGGCAAAGCGTCCAGCCATTCGTCGGCCATAACAGGAGAGTCAAAAAAGAATGTCCGATCTTCATGCACCACCCGTAGTCTGGCAGGGAAAAGCATGGCATACTTCAGATCCAGTTCCCGAAGTCTCCGCTTCACCCCCAGGAAGCTCTGTCTCTGCACCTGCTGGGTGAAATCCGGATAAAAATTCACCGACGCATTCTGGAAGGGGACTGGGCCCGTCACCCTCGAAGCTTGCAGGATAGCGTCCCGGTCTCGAAAATGAAAGAGCCGGGCGACAATCGGCCGCGGCGGGGCACCCGCCTTGGGCCGCCCGCCCGGCACCCTATGGGCCCTTTCCACCGCAAAAAACTTTCCAAGGCCCTTAGGCTTCAGATGATTGAGGACCAAATCCTCCACCAGCAGGTCCGCCGAAGCCTCATCCGAGGACTCCGGGACCCCGATGACGCGCACGTTGTTGCGCCTGGCCCGGCTCTCGAAGTCCTCCAGCCGGCGGGCGGCTAGGTCACTCTCGGCCCTCAACTTCCGAACCTCGGTCTGCAGATCCGCTACATCATCAGTGAGGCCCGTGGTCTTGTGGTCCAGGTTCTTAACGCGTTCGTTTGTCTTGCCCAGGTCCGAGCGGATCAGATTGACATCTACCAGGATGGCATCCACCTTATGCGCCAGGGCCTCGAACTGTCTCCCCATCGAGGACTGCATCCCGTCGAGCGCGCCCATGACATCCTGTAGGGAGAGCTCCGGTGTCCCAGGCGAGTCCTCCTTCTGGGCATCCGGCGCCTGGCTCGATCCACTCGGCGATGCTTTCAGGAGGGCGTAGCGGTCCATACTGTTGACTTGGGAATACGTTCCCCGCCTGGTGGACTTAGTCTTCAGCCGATCCCCTTCTGCTTTGCCCGACATAATGGACTCCAGGCAGTCCAATGCAGTTAAGACTGTTCCCTCTCAGAGAGAGGAATAAGGAGTGAGCAGGTCTGCCTTGTGCTGCCAGAGTAGCGCGCCGAGCGTCCTTGGGGTAATAAAGCCACCCAGAGCTCTACAGTGTCCGGGCAGACAAAGGGAACGAAACCGAAAGTGAAAGAGCGAGGACCTCCGTCCGACAGTTCACACCTCGCCAGGCCGTTGTTGATCAACTAGGAGTCGGGCATCCTGCCAACTCTAGCCCCTGGCATCCCCGGGAGTTAGGCCGCAATCTTCCGCCAGTCGTAAGTCCGGTTCCCGATGGGCGATCCGACCGTGGGTAACATCAATCGCCTCCCTGACAACTCAGCAACACGGTGCCATGCATACCATCAGGATTAGAGACCGGATAGTCGACGGAGGGCGCGAGGGTCTCGGGAGCTCTAAGCTCACGCGGCCATCTTGGTCAAGCGCTAGGCTCCTCCACCACCTATTGCATTTTCAATGTTTGTTTTAAATGTGGGTTTCTAGTGGGGTTAATGCCCCTCCTTTTTTTTTTTTTTTTTGGAATAAACTTCCAATGTGCCCCCTGGGAGAGGAGGTGCAGCAAGACTTTGGGTGTAAGCCCACAGGCCCATGATAAGGAGGCATCCACCATGCACTATCCTCAATGCATATTACCTGGTTTCTAGTGGGTTGGTTATTGATTGCTTGGGGGGATCATGGTCCTGGGGCAGTTCCCCAAGTAGGCATCCACTAGGGAGAGACCTTTTCCCCATTTCATTGTTAACCACTCTTGTTGTGACCAATGCCCTGATTCTGTTATGCTCCTATGCACCGATCAAGTAGAGCAACCACTCATAATGGCACGATCTGCTTGTGCTTAGTTTGATGTGACCGATGCGTATCATATCAAACAAATGAGGAATAATTCACAACGCGGGAAAAAATATCTTGCGACTTTTTTGTAATGGTTTTGGTGCTTGGCCGATCCAGTGCATTAGCGAGCAAATGCATGGATAAGAGCTGGTTCTGCGCTGCATTTAAGCAGTCAAAAAGTGAATCCCTGCCTGATGAAATAATATACTTATGAATCTGATGAGAATTGTTCTGCTAAGGGACAGTTATTTAGAAGCAAGTTTTCCACTATGTCAGAGAGGACTGGGTAATTTTGATTCCCAATATGATAATTACATTATTCCACTTTTGTGTATGGTTGATATTCTTATAACAATTTCTATAAAGGATACCAA
Source organism: Triturus cristatus (assembly GCF_964204655.1). Lineage (NCBI taxonomy): Eukaryota > Metazoa > Chordata > Amphibia > Caudata > Salamandridae > Triturus > Triturus cristatus. Next base: position 235,546,996 of record NC_140582.1, read on the forward strand.
GAGCTGTTACCAGTTTGTAACTTTATTTTACTATGCTTTTTTCTCCCAAATCCTCTCTTGTTGGTTATAAGTGCTGTATTTGTAATTGCCAATTTATTTAAATTTAGGGCATCCCTGGGGACCAAGAAAACCAGGCCCTGGTTGAGCCTCCACAGGCAGTCAGCTCTCCAACTCCACAGCCCACCACCCCTGTAGCAGGAGCAGGAGCAGGAGCAGGAACAGCAGCAGTTACAACAACCACCACCACTACCACCACAACTACAACACCTTCATCAGGCAGTAAGTTGAATCTTTTTGGCAAGGATTTCTGAATATTCAAATTCTGTGCATGTATTCTAAGAAAGCAGCACTTACTTTTAGGTCTAGCACTCGCCCAAAAACCTTTTGATGTTCCCAAAAGTATCCGTCTAACATAAGCGGGCCACTGGAATGATACAATTGTGTGGCTGCAGCGATTTTCGCATAGTTGCGGATTAGGCACTTTTGCCATATAATTTATCATCTTTTGCATAATCTGAAGATATTAACAACAAAAAAAAAATTGTTCAAACGTTTAACTGAATTACTAAAAATGCAGCGAAACATGTTGCCGCACAGTGGAAACCCATTTGAAAAGGTTCATTGGTTGCTTATTGCAATATGTGGGTGTTTACATTAGGTGCGACCAATGCCCAGAGAGTGTTAACAAGTATAAAAATTACAAAATAACGAAGTAATGCTATCACAAAGTGTGCTGCATTACGCCACATAATTTTCTTTTTCTGCCTGCAAAATTATTTTAAACCTGCTGCATAATTTGGCCCTCCTCTACCACATGATTGCAGTAGCCCTGGATAAGATTTATAGCCAGCCCTCTGCTTCCATTGGTCTGTTATTGTGTCACTCACATTTTTTCTTCAGCCCACTACAGCGTATAGCGTGGGGTAGTAGTTCTACTTGAATTGGGGCTTAGCAAAGCAATCATTTTTTTAATTATTTTTTTTCAATTGGTTCTAATATTACCTTGCTTTTGGATTTGAGGGGAGTGAGTTATCTTGGCCATTTTGCTCTTCTCCTTTATTCTGTAGTTTGACTGTATAGTTCAGTCATCAGCAAAAAATTAAGGTGTTGATGAAACACTATGTAAACAGTGGATAGGCTTCAGCGGGGGTAATTGTAAATCTGAGGAAATCATGTTGTCCTCAGATTATTTGCGGCTATGGTAGTTTGTTTGGCACTCGCCAAAACATTTTTTCTTACAAGCACATTGGCAAAGGCAATAGGTCTCACCTTTAGGACCTACTAGTTTGACAGAGCTTTGGTGTTTTTTGTGTGTGTTTTTTAAAATTTTTATTTAAGGCAAAGGGCCCGGAATTTGTTTCCTGCCTGGTCCAGTTTTGCTTCCTCAGCCCATACTCCTCATACACCTCCCGCAGCACCCTCTCAGAACAAGAAGAAAAAACAAACAGTGGCTTTGGGAGACAACGAAGGAATGGACGAATGGAGGGAGGCGAAAAAGCATCACATGAGGTAGATGAGCGCAGGTTGGGGGGGGGGGGGGGGAAGTACCCTAAAGAAAGCTTACAATGCAAAGGAAACTAACTTGGATTGCAGGGCAGGGATTGGGGGAGAGAAGCGCGCCAGGGAGATGTGGTAAATGTATTATGGAGTAGTTCTGTAAAAAGAAAGTATTTCCCTGAAAATACATCTTCAGGGTTTTAAGCCCTGTGAGGAATGTCACAGACAGATATGTCTCTGATCCCCACTTGACCTACCTTTTGTGCTTGGGGCCCTCCCATGACTTCACGATCTGCGGTGACTGTGATCTGGAAACGTGAGGCAAAGATCTCCAGTATTAGATCTTTCATAGATTCACATGCTTGAATCATCCCCGTCGTCGTAGTGGGAGTCCCACGGTATACATATAAAAGCAGTAGATAATACTACAATAGGCTACCATGCAATGAACAGTCACTGCAATAGCTTATCTATTTTCTTTTATAAAAAAACGAAACTTAAGTAGCAGCCAATCAGGTGACTGCACCCTCTAGAACAATCCCAAGAGAGGCTAGGTTCCTCAGATATTCTACCGCACGTTGTGTGAAAGGGAGTATCCCTGAACTCTGTTCAGTTTTCTCTTCAAAATTCTAGATTTCAACTCAGAATGTCGGGTTCTTCTAAGAAAGGTCTCTTCAGGTTGTGTGGATCCTGTGGTAAGAAGAGGCTGCATGCTGAAGATCCACATAAAAATTGCATCTACTGCCTTTACCCTCAACATAAGGTAAAAGACTGCAAAATCTGTAGGACTTTTCTACAACAACCCTCAAAGATAGAGAGGGTAGATTACTGATTTGGCTTCAGAAAGTAAAGCATAAATCTGACGTCGTCCTAGGATGAGTAGCGCTCTACCTCACAGGCTTCTAAGGAAACATCCAAAAGGGGAGAGCTAGACCACTTGACTCTCCTAAGGTTTCCAAGAAAAGGACTTCTAAAAAGTCTTGTCAAGAGGATACAGGCACCTCACAAAAAGGAAAGCTTCCTTTTCCAACTGAGGGAAAAAGCCATAGAAAAGCACTCTTCACAAAATTTAATGAAAATTTCAGTCTCTAGAAAGCTTGTTTCACCGACTGCGTTCTCTTCTGGGTCACAGTCGACGCACAAATCACCTTCTGGACATGCTTCTACCACGCAATGGAAAACATCTTCATAGTCGACAACTGTCTCGCCGACGGCGCTTCCAGTGACAATGATGGCTTTAACACCGCCGACTAGCTCATGTGTCTCAAACGACTACAACCTTGTCGTCGGTGTCCTCGTCGATGACTGTTGTTCCATCGACGACCTAGTCTACGACCGCGTTGACGACAATATCGTCTACGATACTGACGATGACTTCATCTTCTGTCCTGTCATGTCATCATCGACGACGCAGACTCCGGTAACTGTCGACGAAGTTGACGATTCTTTATCCCACGCCTGGTCTTAAGCATCTATCGTCCTTACAACTTAAGCCTGTGTACCCGTCGACGACGTTCTCGTCGACTACACAGTCGACGGGGCATTTTTTTGCAGTATCCAGCAATAGGTTCACCTTTGCCACCTTCAACCTTTTTAGAGGAGTCTGATGACGATGTAATGTTTGGACCTGCTGATAGTCCTTCTCAGCTGCATGTAAAATACCAAGAGGAAGATGATGAATTTGAGGGTTACTACAAGAATATCGCCCTCCTCATGCAAAGATTCAATATATGGAACAAGTTAATGAGCCTATGGTCCATCGTCCTGTGACTCTGGTACAGGACCTTCAAGATTTACTGCTTGATAACCACACACGCTTTCTTTCAGTAGTTGTTCTTCCACCACTGCCTACCTCTTCTCCACCACATACCTCTGAACCTTTGCCTATGACCTCTCCTCTGCGGGAAATACTATTTTGCCTCAACATCGGGACACTTCTGATAAAGGAGAAATTGAGGACAGTCAACCTCAAAAAGATGGGCAGTAAGGGATGAATAGAAGTACTGTTATAGTGACACCCGCTTCTCCTTCTCTTCAAACTGTAGAGTCTCCACCAGAAGATGTTGGTGGCTTTTACGCTCAAATAGAAAGAGCAGCTTCACGTTTTCAACTGTCTTTAACAGTCAAGCAATCAGATTGCTTTCTCTATGATTTCAATGATCTGTCCAGAAAATCTGTCAGATCTATACCCATTATAGATCACATCGAGGATTGAAGGTGTAAAGATAATGAGGACACCTGCCACAGTTATCCCGGTCTTGCCCAGAATCAACAAGAAGTATAAAGCGCCTGACGATGCTCCAGCGTGTTTGGTAGAACATCCGAAGCCTGACTCTGTTATCTCACAAGCTGCCCAACCGAGATCAAGGAACCCTTTAGCGCCCATTACTGCACCGTCTGACAGAGAAGGGAGGCACCTAGATAACATTGGCAAAAGATTCACAACCACCTCAGGTGCTACAGTTCGTGCCGCTAACGTTCTGGCGATTCTAGCCGGATACGAGCGCCAGATGTGGTCAGACATCGCTAATTTCATAGATCTCCTTCCAGAGGATAAAAGGATGGAAGCAAGAAAGATCCTGTTGAAAGGGGAAAGATCTGCATCCGAGATTATCGATGCTTCTATGGACATTGCTTCCTTGGTCTTTCCTAAGCTCGCTGGAGCTGCTGTCCTCAAGCGCCAGGGTTGGCTAAAGGCAACAATGTTCCGCCCTGAGGTGCAAAGCTAAATTTTGGACATGCCATTTGATGGTGAAACACTTTCGCCAAACATATTAATGACGCTTTGCAAACCACCAAAACAGACACGGATACAGCGAAGGCCTTGGGAAATATCCAATAGAGATAGACCCCCTTTCGTGGAGCACGTGGCAGAGGAGCCTACTTTTTTCGAGGAGGTTACCTGAAATACTAGCCTCAGACTTGCACCTCTTTAAGACCATTCTACTAGCAGCAACAGCTATACCGTGCACCACCACAAGCTACTTATTCCAGACAATATAGACGGAACCAGCAAAGTCAACCCAGGGATTCAGTCAGAAAGCAGTGACGACGCCTCGCAGCATGCCGCCCTTCCCTTCTCTACTTCACTAAAGAAAATTGCCCTTTCTCATTGCCTACATCAATGGCAGAAAATAGCAGAAAGATGGGTCCAAGATATAATAAAATATGGCCATACCCTAGAGTTTACCACAACGCCACCCCTCATCCGCATAAAAAATCAATACCACCCCATCTTCAATTGCTAAAGAAGGAGGCTTTGCAATAGAATGTGTACCACGCCCTCAGAGAGGAAACCCCTTCTACTTCTGTTTTTTCCTGATAAAGAAGAAAAATTTGGGAGAATGGCGTCCCATTCTAGACCTCAGAAAACTCAACAAATACCTGCTGAAAAAATACTTTTGAATGGTAACTCTCCAGGAGATACTACAGTTTCTGAACCATTCGAATTTCCTAGCAAGCATGGACTTGGACAGCGCATAATTCCCTATCCATATCAATTGCATGCAATTGAAAATTTCTACGTTCCTCTGTGGGAGGCGCACATTATCAATTCAAGGTGCTTCCCTTTGGCCTTCGTTCAGCTCCTCGGGTTTTCACCAAGTGCCTAGCTCCCGGGGCAGCGTACCAAAGATTAAAAGGCCCATCTTTCGACAAATGGCTGGTGAAAGCTCCTTCTCTTCATCAAGCTTCAGAAGTCATCTCCTTCTGCCTTCAGCTCTTCCGCTCTCTAGGGCTGGCAGTAAATCTTACAAAAATCTATTTTAGTACCTTCTCATCGGATAACGTTTCTAGGAGCAACATTGGAAAATCTCCGAAACAAGGCATTCTTATGAACAGAAAGACAGAACGCCATTCTATCTCTGGCTCTAAATCTCTACAAAAGAGTTCGCTTCCATCTCCTCAAATCATTTCTCAGAATGTCTTCCGCCATCCTCATGGTACATCATGCTAGCCTAAGGATGAGACATTTTCAGGAGCAGTTGGACATCCAATGGCTTCGAGTAACAAGATCATTCAACGACGACATTCGGATTACACTGATCATGAAAAACGCACATCTTTGGTGGCAGTCTGCCAGCAATCTCTCTCTGGGACTGTCTTTCCTTTCTTCTCTTCCAGAGTTTGTTCTGACCACAGACTCATCTTTGGAAGGCTAGGGAGTGCATCTGCAAGACCTCCAAATAAGCGGCAAATGGATTCTCTCTCTTTCTCTCTTCTCTCTTCCCTCTCCCTCTCCCTCTCCCCCTCCCCCTCCCTCGCCCTCTCCCCCTCCCTCCCTCCCTCCCTCCCTCGCCCTCTCCCCCTCCCTCCCTCCCTCCTAAACAAGCAGGGAGGAACAAGATATCCTATCCTTGGAACCTCAAAGGATCTGGGAATGGACCCTGTCAAATCACTTGGTGATCAAGGCGGAGCACCTCGCAGGAGTAAAGAACAACATGGCATACACCTTGAGCAGGTTAAGTCAAACAAATCACGAGTGGGAACTCAATCAAATGATTCTCGATCACATTTTCCAGAAATGGGGAACACCCAACTTGGACCTATTTGCGTTTCAATGGTACCAGCGATATCAGTTCTTCGCCAGCATGGAACCGCAGATAGGGTCATGGGGGAGTGCATTTTCAATAAGATGGTCCGGAATCTTTGCATACACTTTTCCCCCATACACCCTCCTCTCCAGAGTACTGATGAAAATGAAACGGGAACCGTGCCAACTCATCCTCATTCCTCCTCGTTGGCCCCGCCAGCACTGGTTCACGGAACTACTCCTGCTGTCACAGTTCAAGCCTTATCGCCTGCCAGTGTCACCCTCTCTCCTAATGATGAACAAAGAACAGATCCTGCACCCGCATCCAGCTTCTCTGCAATTGCATACCTGGAAACTGAATTCAAAGATTTAGTCATCCCGAAAGACTGTAGAGACCTAGTATCCAGAGCTAGAGCTGAGTCCACTACTAAAACGTACAGACTAAAATGGAAACGTTTTTGTTCTTGTTGCCTTCAGAATGGCATTCACCCTCTTCTCTCGAACAAATCCTGCCTTATCTCATCTTTGGCAAAATCAGGTCTGGCTTAGGCTTCAGTGAGGGTCCACTTCGCAGCACTATCCCGATACAGACGCACGTCTGACACCTTTTCTCTCTGCTCTTCTCAAGCAGTTCATGAAGGTATTATTTATGACTTTTCCCCCATTAGGCTTCCTTCATCAGAATGGCGCCTTAATGTGGTCCTGTCTCAATTAATGAAACCACCGTTTGAGCCAACCCACAAAATTGAGCTCAAGTTCCTCACATGGAAAGTGGCTTTGCTTCTCGTGTTTACTTCTGCTAGGAGAGTAAGTGAAATTCAAGCCTTCACCATTAAGGAGCCTTACCTACGCTTCACAGAGGACTGTTATGTTAAGAACAAACCCTAAGTTCATACCAAAGGTTCCATCTCAGTTTCACCTTAATGAGCCTGTTATTCTGCACACTTTTTTCCTGCAGCCTTCTTCACCGGCGTAGAAATCACTGCACTCCTTGGATGTCAACCGATGACTTAAATTTTGCTTGCAAAGAACAAAGCAGCTGCGCAGAACAGATCAACTGCTAGTATCTTATGGCCCTTTAAGACTGGTTTCTGCGGTTACAAAAAGAACTATTGCACAATGGATCGCTGCTACTATTCAACTCAATCATACTAAGGCAGGTAAACTGCCTACAATCAAGGCAAGGGCGCATTCTACAGGAGCAGTTTTCTCTTCTGCTGCTCTTTTTGCTGGTATTCCACTGGACAAGATTTGCCGTGCCGCTACATAGTGTTCATACTTTCATGCTGCATTATTGCCTAGATATGCCAACTTCTAGCAAAGCAGCAGTGGGACCGGCAGTCCTACGTCATCTATTCCAATAATGTAAGCCTCTATTATTAGAGGTGTTTTTTACTTTACATTGTGTGATGTATATACATTCATATCTATGTCTTGTTGGTACTTTACTACATGATATATGTTTTAGTATTCACATGTATATTGTTACCCATCATCCTCTACGGGGTAGATATGTATATATTTTACAGTACTTTTATACATGTATACCTATGCAACTGCTAGCTATTCTGATTCAAGCATGTGAATCTGACTGATCCAATACTGTAGAAGAAAAATAGTTACTGGAGAACCGCAGTTACAGGTAAGTATCAGTATCTTTCATAGATTCACATGCGACTCACCCTCTTCCCCCTGAGAGGCTTCCCTTATTCCCCAAAGTTTACAGCTTCACACTTGTGCTTGAAAATCTGAGGAACCTAGCTTCTCTTGGGATTGTTCTGGAGGGTTCCGTCGCCTGATTGGCTTCTACTTAAGTTTGATTATATTTACAAAAGAAAATGGATAGACTATTGCAGTGACTGGTCGTTGCATGGTAGCCTATTGTAGTATTATCTACTGCTTTTATATGTATACTGTGGGACTCCCACTACGATGACCGGGATGATTCAAGCATGTGAATCTATGAAAGATAATACTGGAGAACCGTAGTTACAGGTAAGTAACTGATTTTGTTTTAGGTCACTCTGCATAAGGAGTGACGCATCATTTGATCTCGTTCCCGGGAGACGTCCTCGTCAAGGTCACATTCCACCAGTATGTTCAAGAAGTGATCTAAATGGGGACTCCAAGCCCCCTGGGGGGAAACCTTTCCGGACCTCGCTCGGTGCCAGTTGGGCTCGCTGAATAAGCTCTCAGTTCCCGTCTGCTCCGGAAATGATGTGCGGGCCCTATATAGGTGCCCCTCTTGTTCTTTCCGTGTTTCCAGATATAGATAGCTTCTAAAAAAAAAAAAAACAGAGACCACTTTTAAAAAAAAAAATTCAGTGATTTTTACACTGTGCAAGGGATGTCACCTAAAACAACAGGTTTTAAGCCCTTCAAGGACTGTCGTAAGCAGATGTCTGTGACAGATCCCCACCAGGTTTTCCTGTGGTGTTGGGCCATAACTCCGAGACCTGCAGAGTCTGTGTGCCAATGTACCGGAAGGACATCGGGGAACACAAGGCAAAACTGCGTCTCCTAGCACAAGGCTCAATGGGCTGCTCCAAATCCTGCTGAAGGTCCAAGACTCTATCCTGTTCACGGAGTTGACTGAGCCATTCTAGAGGCCTCTTTGTTATGCTCCAAGTCCACAGGTAAGTACAAAAAACGTAAGCAAAAGCGGAGTTCCACTCCTTAATGCCATTACCACTCCCCTGACAAAGTGTGGGCAGCGCCAAGCCTTTTTCCCGCTCCCCAAATCGGCTGACTTCAGAACCAATTCCGCAGCTAGTTCCAACTCAACCCAAGTGTCCGAGACCTTCTGCCACGCTTCCCCAGATTATAAATTCCACACAGCTCAGGCGCTTTGGCTCTCTACCGACTTCCTTGGCATATCTTTGGATCTCTACCGACTTCCTTGGCATGCCTTCGGGCCCCAAAGAGCTGAGAGGCCATCCACATGAATTACCGCCAGCAGGTTGGCCATTGGTGTCAGCTGGATCCTCTGAGCCACTTCTGCCCTTTGCTCCACTCCTGTGCCCACAACCACGACATGCCTGGGTACATAAACGCCAATACAGACTTTGGCACTTGAACACGTGACTTCAATTGTCCACTGACAGATTTGACGCTGGTCCGACTTTGACTAACATCACAACTGTATCCAACCGAGGTTCTGCACTTTCAGTACCTCAAGTCACACAAAATTCTTTACACTCTCTTTTTGGAACGGACTCTTGACTATTATGACCAGGTGTGAGAAAGTGGGTTTCTGTTGCAGTAACCCCCCCCCCCCCCCCCCCCCTTTTTTTGCCTAATAGCTGATGCACTTTTTCTTGTTGTGCCCTGGGCTCCTGCCAATCAGGTGCCCAGGACCTGTGTTCCTTCCCTAAAATACAAACTCCCAATTGGCAAACCCTGGCCACATGTCAGCCCCTAGTAAATGGTACCCTAGGTACCCAGCGCCTTGTGACCAGGGAAGGCCTCTAAGGGCTGCAGCACTCATTGTGCCACCCTTAGAGGCCCTGTACCCTTACACACACACACTGCCTTTGCAGGCTGAGTGTCTGGGTGCAGGACAAAACAAAGAGTCGACATGGCACACATCTCTGTGTGCCATGCCCATCTCCTACACTGCCAAGGCATATGTCAGCCACCCCTCTGGCTGGGTGCCTTATGCCTATGGTGTGGGCACAGGAGCAGGAGCCCTGTGCCCCTACAGTACCCAGGTCCATTCATGGGCACTGTAAGTACAGTGCTGCCATTTACAAGTACATGGTGCTGAGAGCTCGTCAAACACGAGCTCCACAGCACCATAATGGCAACACTGAAGACTGGGAAGTTTGGTATCAAACTTCTCAGCACATTAAACCCACACTGATGCCAGTGTGGGATTTAATGTACTAAGCACCCCAGAGGGCATCTTAGAGATGCCCCCTTACAGCTAACCTACAATCCACGTCTGCTCTGAGGCTGCCCAGGCTGCCACACAGCAGACACGTTGCTGGACCCCTGGGTGGGAGAGCCCCTGCTCTCCCGGGCCTGCAACAATGCACATCCTGGGTGAGGTGAGAAATCTCCTCCCCCAGGATGAGCAAAGGGAAGCTTCAAAGGCATGCCGCCAGTTGGAGTTTCCCCAGGCCACTGCAACCCCCCACTCTGGCGGGAAGCTTGGCCGGAAACCCCATACAAGGACAGGGGATGTGCCAGCCTGCCCACCCCACCCCTCAGGTGGGGGAGGCGAGGTGAAGCACATCTCCGGGCTCTCGCCATCTTGAAGATGGGAGGCCCTACCCTATCAGGATTAGGCTACTGCCCCCCTCCCACAGGAGAGAGGCAGGATAGGGGGTGTACCCACCCCAGGACAAGGACCCATTGGTCCCTGGCCTTCACCTACCTGTAACGCCCCTAAATCTAGTATTTAGGGGCCCCCTGAACCTTCCTTCCCCAGATTCCAGATAGAAACCTACAAGAAGAGCAAGAAGAAAAAAAGACCTGCCCTGCAGCTGCTAAAAAGAGGAAGACACCAACTGCTTTGGCCCCAGCCCTACCGGCCTGTCGACCCTCGAACCTGCTCCTGCTCCAGCGCGGCATCTCTTGTGGCCAGCAACCTCAAAAATCCCGGAGGACCTGGCTACCTTTGAACTCTGATTCCCTGGGACTCCCATGAGTAGAGGCTCTACTCGAGAAACCTATTCCTAACTCCTGGCAGCAGCCCGGAACCGCGGACCCAACACACTCTGCACCAGCCAAGCCTGGCCAGTGCCGGAGTGGACAAAGACCCTGAGGACGACCCCACGGCGACTGTGACCCCGAGTCCAGCACCCAAGGACCCCCCTCGACATCCTGGACGAAGCCTGCAGCCTCAGAACCGAGTGCCACCCCAGCCGCGATCAACCAGAGGGTAAGATTCCCGACGTCAAAAGGCACCCCTGCGGCCCCCTGTGCCCAATCCCGGGGTACCCACCTAACCTACAACTACCCAACTTACCCCTCGAAGTGGTGGTGGCACCGGAAACATCCTCGTCCCCGAGCCTGCAGCCTTTTTCCAAACCGGAACATTCCCATTGATTTCCATTGAGCGCCCGAAGGCTCAAAAGCACCCTGCACCCAACCGCCCGAGTGGCCCTGGCAGTGCACTCTCTACACTAACTTACTTCCCCACTTGCCCTGAGTAAGTGACCAGGAGCCCAGCTCCCACAGACGCGTGGCTTGCCAGACAGCAGCCACCAACCAAGGCCCCCCTATCCCTCATAGGATAACATTGGGCCTAACTCACTCTGCACCCGGCCGTCCTGAAACCGCTGAGGGTGAACCAACTGTACCTATCTGACACTGGGGGACCCCTGAGTCTATGCCCGGAATTTCAACTCTGCCAGTCGAGTACTTACCCTTAAACCGCTAACTTCATTTTCCTCATAGGGTAACATTGACTGGCTTTTTCTTCAAAAATCTTCGAAGTGTGAACTTTTCAAAACTGTAAAAATTCACCAAAAATCAAGCCAAGTGACAAAAACGAATTTACTCACCTGTTCTGGGTGAGCTCCCAGTGCTGGATCTTGGTGCCCAGCCCTGACCCTGAAAAGTACTCACAACTATACTTACCTCTAACTCATTTTTCTCCCATAGGAAACCATTGTCTGCTTTTCTGTGAAATTTCTTCTAAGTGTCTATTTTTACAAATTTGAAATATTCTTTTAAAATCGTACCATTTCTGCAAACGAAATTACTTACCTGTTTTTGATAAGGACCCCAGTCCTGGGTCTAGGCACCCAGTCCTGGATTACTAAAGTAACGATAAAGTACTCTACCTGCAATGTGAATTTCTTGCCATAGAGATCCATTGAAGTGCTAACTCTTGAAATAGCTAAATATTATTTAAAAATCATTACAGTTACTAAGTCGACTTTCATCACTTGATTCTGAATACTGACCCAAGGCTGGTTCTAGGAGCCAGACCTGGAATTCCAAAAGTAATCTGAAAAGTAATTTATTACAAATAACCTGAATGTACCATTGAGCTCAATGCATTGTGATGTTTAGGAAATAGGATTGTTTATTGCAACCAACTGTGACTGTTTACAAAAATTCATTGCTTAAGACAAAAAGTATTTATATGCAACCTCTCATTCAGAGAAAGTATATTTTTATCCCCTTTGTGGTTCTAAAAATAAAACAAGCATATATTTTATATATATAAATCATTGGCCTAGAGTTCAGTTATTGAGTGTGTGAAACCATTTGCTGACTGAGTGTGTACAATAAATGCTTTACACTGTCCTCTGGTACTGCCTTACTGCTCGACCAAGCTACCACTTTTGAGAGTAAGGTCATACCTAACTTTGACCTCTATCAGCCTCTGGGGGACTGGGGACTCTGTACACCCTGTACCTATTAGGGAACAGTATATACAGAGCCACTTTCTCACATTGGTGGCAGCGGTGGGATACAAACTTGCATTTGTTGGACTACTTGGTTACCATCTGATCACACGACAGAACTCTTAAAAATTGCCTTTAGAATTCTGATTGGTTTTTCCAAAATTACTAAAAGTCTTGCTAGGGCCTTGCTTAAGTCCCATTAGAATTTTAGAAAAATAAGTCACTATAGTCAGGGTAGAGGGTTAGAACTGTCAGGTTAGAATAGCTCAAACAAACCCAGCTATTAGTGATAATAATAACATGGACCTGGTGGAGGAGCTCGACCTCACACCTTACTTACACTTGTCTTTCAAGGAATTGAGGTCCTTATGTAAACTCAAAAATTTACAAATGGGTCTGCATCCAACCAAACAAGGGCTCCAGGAGCTCCTGGCTGAGTATGCTAAAGACCACCCATCTGAACATGGTGATGGCCAGTCAGATGAGGAAAGGGAAACAGGGGAGGTGGACAACAACCTCCCCATACTATTTCCTAGGGAGGAGATGGCACCCATACCCTCCAACTCAAGAATTAGCATCTGGGCACTTAGAGACCACACAGGTGGCTCTGGTCCCAGAGACAACACTGGGGGACCCCCCAGTGAAGAGGACAGCCTTGTGAGGCTGGCCAAAAGATTAGATCTAGAGTCCAGGCTCCTGGCTCTAGAAAAGGAAAGGAGAGAGATGGGTTTAGCACCCATCAATGGTGGCAGCAATAATAAAAACAAGGATAGGGAGGAAACTTCTGACCCTAAAATCCCCAAAGGGATTGTCCCTAAATTTGAGGAAGGTGATGATATCACCAAATGGTTCACAGCCTTTGAGAGGGCTTGTGATATCAGGAAAGTAAAGAAACCTCTCTGGGGGGCACTCCTGTGGGAACTGTTCTCTGGTAACTGCAGGGACAGGCTTCTGACTCTCTCTGGGCCAGAAGCAGGATCCTATGACCTCATGAAGAACGCTCTGATTGAGGGATTTGGATTCACCACTGAGGAGTATAGAATTAGATTCAGGGGGGCTCACAAAACCCAGACCCAGTCCTGGATTGATTTTGTAGATTTCTCAGTGAAGACACTGGATGGTTGGTTAGCTGGACATGGTGTGCAGGATTTTACTGGATTGCACAATTTATTCATGAAGGAACATATTTTGAGTAACTGCACAAATGAAAAGTTGCATCAGCATTTGGTAGACCTAGGTCTAAAATCCCCCCAAGAATTGGGAAAAAAGGCAGACCACTGGGTCAAGACTAGGGTGACTAGGACGTCCACTGGGAGGGACCAGAACCAAGGGGTCCCAAAGCCTCCCCAGAAGAAAGAGAGTGAACCCCTTGTGGATAAAAGAAAGGAGTCCCAGGTAGCCCCCCGAAAACCTGACCAGGAGGGTGGGCCCAAAGACACCTCACAAACTAAGCCAGGGTACCAAGGTAAGAATTGGGATCCCAACAGAATATGGTGTTTCAACTGTCAAAAGGCTGGACACCACACCCAGGACTCTAGCTGTCCTAAAAATAAGGTTCCTAGTACAGCTCCAGGGGTGACTAGTGTAGCCCCAGGGGTTGCCAGTGTAGCTTGGGAGGGAGGGTCCTCAGATGAGGAAGTCCTCCTAGCTTTCAACTGGGGAATGGGCCCAAGAAGCAAGCTGGAGATCCCAGAAGGAAGTAGACACTTCCACCACCTACTGGTGAATGGAATCCCAGCCACTGCCCTGAGAGATACCTGTGCCAGTCACACTGTGGTATATGACAGGTTGGTATTCCCACACCAATATGTCCCAGGGGAAACAAGAAGGGTAAGAACTGTCCCAGGGGGAGTCACTGTTAGGCCTGTGGCTATAGTGCCCCTAGCCACAGCTGGGTCCCTTAGATGGAGAAAAGTGATAGTGAGTAAAAACCTCCCCCTTGATTGTCTCTTGGGGAATTATCACTTAGATGTGGAACTGAGCCAAAGAGAGGTGCTGGCCCAATGCCAGGCCTAGCCCAAAGAACCTGTGGGGGCTCAACCTGCAGTCAGTGCAGCTGAGTCCCAAAAGAGTGAGAAGAAACAGGGTAGGAAAGGTGGGCAACCGTTAGCCACAGTTCCAGAGAGCCAGGGAGATTCTATCCCAGTAAGGGAAAACTCCCACAATGGCACTGGTAAAGCCCCCCCTAGCCAACAACAAGACCTGACTAGTCAGGCAACTGTCCAGCCTGAATTAGTGGCTCCTCAGGTGGCAGAACAAAGGGTGGAGAAGGGGTGTTCCCTACCCAGAGTAGGGACCCCCTATCCTCAAACAGACCAACAGCCAGGACCCAAAGAGAACTATAAAATAGCTCCCTCACTTGCCAGTCAGGAGCTAAAGGTGTGGTTCTGGGCACTGACAGCTGTCAGCAGCCTCTGCTGGGTGTTAGCCTTCATGGCAGCCCTATCCTTGGCATGGTGGCCTAACCCCCTGCCAAATAGCAAGTCAGGCCCCCTGACCTTATTGGTCATAGTGGGGTTGCTCAAGCTGTGGGTAGCCTCTGTGGGTAAGCTGGGCCTAGCCCTGGCTAAGTTAGAAACTACCGACGTATACACCTCTAAACCCAAAATAGAAAGATGGGACAAGGACAGTAAAAGACAAGGAGAGGAGCCTTGGGAGATACGTCCTGAAACTAATAAGACAGGCCAGCTCCCCAAAGGGACTGACCTAGGCAGAAGGATGTAAGGCAGAGTAGGCCCTGCAACTTTCAAACCACTTCCCCAACTCTTCCTTGCCTGAAAGACTAGGTAGACTCTCCCTGCTTTAGCAGAAGTCTCCTGGCCTTTGGGCTGTGGGGGACTTGTGTGAGAAAGTGGGTTTCTGTTGCAGTAACCCCCCCCCTTTTTTTGCCTAATAGCTGATGCACTTTTCCTTGTTGTGCCCTGGGCTCCTGCCAATCAGGTGCCCAGGACCTGTGTTCCTTCCCTAAAATACAAACTCCCAATTGGCAAACCCTGGCCACATGTCAGCCCCTAGTAAATGGTACCCTAGGTACCCAGGGCCTTGTGACCAGGGAAGGCCTCTAAGGGCTGCAGCACTCATTGTGCCACCCTTAGAGGCCCTGTACCCTTACACACACACACTGCCTTTGCAGGCTGAGTGTCTGGGTGCAGGACAAAACAAAGAGTCGACATGGCACACATCTCTGTGTGCCATGCCCATCTCCTACACTGCCAAGGCATATGTCAGCCACCCCTCTGGCTGGGTGCCTTATGCCTATGGTGTGGGCACAGGAGCAGGAGCCCTGTGCCCCTACAGTACCCAGGTCCATTCATGGGCACTGTAAGTACAGTGCTGCCATTTACAAGTACATGGTGCTGAGAGCTCGTCAAACACGAGCTCCACAGCACCATAATGGCAACACTGAAGACTGGGAAGTTTGGTATCAAACTTCTCAGCACATTAAACCCACACTGATGCCAGTGTGGGATTTAATGTACTAAGCACCCCAGAGGGCATCTTAGAGATGCCCCCTTACAGCTAACCTACAATCCACGTCTGCTCTGAGGCTGCCCAGGCTGCCACACAGCAGACACGTTGCTGGACCCCTGGGTGGGAGAGCCCCTGCTCTCCCGGGCCTGCAACAATGCACATACTGGGTGAGGTGAGAAATCTCCTCCCCCAGGATGAGCAAAGGGAAGCTTCAAAGGCATACCGCCAGTTGGAGTTTCCCCAGGCCACTGCAACCCCCCACTCTGGCGGGAAGCTTGGCCGGAAACCCCATACAAGGACAGGGGATGTGCCAGCCTGCCCACCCCACCCCTCAGGTGGGGGAGGCGAGGTGAAGCACATCTCCGGGCTCTCGCCATCTTGAAGATGGGAGGCCCTACCCTATCAGGATTAGGCTACTGCCCCCCTCCCACAGGAGAGAGGCAGGATAGGGGGTGTACCCACCCCAGGACAAGGACCCATTGGTCCCTGGCCTTCACCTACCTGTAACGCCCCTAAATCTAGTATTTAGGGGCCCCCTGAACCTTCCTTCCCCAGATTCCAGATAGAAACCTACAAGAAGAGCAAGAAGAAAAAAAGACCTGCCCTGCAGCTGCTAAAAAGAGGAAGACACCAACTGCTTTGGCCCCAGCCCTACCGGCCTGTCGACCCTCGAACCTGCTCCTGCTCCAGCGCGGCATCTCTTGTGGCCAGCAACCTCAAAAATCCCGGAGGACCTGGCTACCTTTGAACTCTGATTCCCTGGGACTCCCATGAGTAGAGGCTCTACTCGAGAAACCTATTCCTAACTCCTGGCAGCAGCCCGGAACCGCGGACCCAACACACTCTGCACCAGCCAAGCCTGGCCAGTGCCGGAGTGGACAAAGACCCTGAGGACGACCCCACGGCGACTGTGACCCCGAGTCCAGCACCCAAGGACCCCCCTCGACATCCTGGACGAAGCCTGCAGCCTCAGAACCGAGTGCCACCCCAGCCGCGATCAACCAGAGGGTAAGATTCCCGACGTCAAAAGGCACCCCTGCACCCGGCGCCCTGCGGCCCCCTGTGCCCAATCCCGGGGTACCCACCTAACCTACAACTACCCAACTTACCCCTCGAAGTGGTGGTGGCACCGGAAACATCCTCGTCCCCGAGCCTGCAGCCTTTTTCCAAACCGGAACATTCCCATTGATTTCCATTGAGCGCCCGAAGGCTCAAAAGCACCCTGCACCCAGCCGCCCGAGTGGCCCTGGCAGTGCACTCTACACTAACTTACTTCCCCACTTGCCCTGAGTAAGTGACCAGGAGCCCAGCTCCCACAGACGCGTGGCTTGCCAGACAGCAGCCACCAACCAAGGCCCCCCTATCCCTCATAGGATAACATTGGGCCTAACTCACGCTGCACCCGGCCGTCCTGAAACCGCTGAGGGTGAACCAACTGTACCTACCTGACACTGGGGGACCCCTGAGTCTATGCCCGGAATTTCAACTCTGCCAGTCGAGTACTTACCCTTAAACCGCTAACTTCATTTTCCTCATAGGGTAACATTGACCTGCTTTTTCTTCAAAAATCTTCGAAGTGTGAACTTTTCAAAACTGTAAAAATTCACCAAAAATCAGCCAAGTGACAAAAACGAATTTACTCACCTGTTCCTGGGTGAGCTCCCAGTGCTGGATCTTGGTGCCCAGCCCTGACCCTGAAAAGTACTCACAACTATACTTACCTCTAACTCATTTTTCTCCCATAGGAAACCATTGTCTGCTTTTCTGTGAAATTTCTTCTAAGTGTCTATTTTTACAAATTTGAAATATTCTTTTAAAATCGTACCATTTCTGCAAACGAAATTACTTACCTGTTTTTGATAAGGACCCCAGTCCTGGGTCTAGGCACCCAGTCCTGGATTACTAAAGTAACGATAAAGTACTCTACCTGCAATGTGAATTTCTTGCCATAGAGATCCATTGAATGTTTTCTTTGAAATATTTTCTAAGTGCTAACTCTTGAAATAGCTAAATATTATTTAAAAATCATTACAGTTACTAAGTCGACTTTCATCACTTGATTCTGAATACTGACCCAAGGCTGGTTCTAGGAGCCAGACCTGGAATTCCAAAAGTAATCTGAAAAGTAATTTATTACAAATAACCTGAATGTACCATTGAGATCAATGCATTGTGATGTTTAGGAAATAGGATTGTTTATTGCAACCAACTGTGACTGTTTACAAAAATTCATTGCTTAAGACAAAAAGTATTTATATGCAACCTCTCATTCAGAGAAAGTATATTTTTATCCCCTTTGTGGTTCTAAAAATAAAACAAGCATATATTTTATATATATAAATCATTGGCCTAGAGTTCAGTTATTGAGTGTGTGAAACCATTTGCTGACTTGAGTGTGTACAATAAATGCTTTACACTGTCCTCTGGTACTGCCTTACTGCTCGACCAAGCTACCACTTTTGAGAGTAAGGTCATACCTAACTTTGACCTCTATCAGCCTCTGGGGGACTGGGGACTCTGTACACCCTGTACCTATTAGGGAACAGTATATACAGAGCCACTTTCTCACACCAGGGTGATTAGTTCGCTCAGCCCTATGCCAATGACAGTTGGTAAGAGGATGTGCAAGAGATTAATGGGATTGATACTTCCCAAGAAACAGTCCTGTTCGAGGCATATGAGCTGCAGATTACACACTTTTGCATAGATCGCCATCTGGTGTTGGGCCCGGATGTTTGCAGTTTGTTTTTCCTCTTGGAAAGTCTTTGGAAGTTACAAGGTCGGTGACTCCTTCTTTGGATGGTATTGCGCATGGGCTTCGGCTCCATCCTCAGATTGTTTTTTTCCGCCATCGGGCTCGGATGTAATCTTCGCGCTCCGGTTCCAAACAGCTTCCAGTTCGACAATCCACGCACAATCCTCACCCCAGTTCGAGGCATGTGGGCTGCTGAATTCATATCTGTGCATAGATCGCCGCCTAGTGTTGGGTCCGGATGATTGCACATTGTTGTCCTGGAAGAGTCTTCGAAGTATCACAAGATAGGTGGCTCCTCCCCTGGACTACAGTGCGCATGGGCATCCCCTCCATCCTTAGATTGTTTTTTTCCGCCATTGGGTCCGGATGTCCTAATCTTAGCTCTTAGAGTATTTAGGCCTTTATTCGTCGGTATTGTTTTCATTCGGCGCCGAGTAGTTTCATCGAAGTTAGCCATTTGCCCTTCGACGTCCGAGGCCCGATCAAGATCGACGATGGAACCAAAAACATCGAATAGCCCCTTCAAGCGTTGCCCTCTTTGCAACGCTAAGTATGCTCGCTTTGGTCGTGCACCCGGTGTGCAACAAGTGCCTCTCTCCAAACCACGACGAAGTCACCTGCATGGCGTGCTCCAGGTTTCGATCGAAGAAGACCCTTCGCATTCGTCAAGCAGCTCGGCTCGAGGCGCAGAAAGCGGCGCCGCACCCGGACAACATCTTAGGGACCGAAGATGAGGAGGTCGTGGACCTTGAAGTTCAGGGAGAGATGTCGGATCCGGCGTCGGAGCGTGAATCCGACTATGATGCCGAAGACTAACATATAATAGATGAAGAGGAGGATGACATCATCGTACAGGTAGGAGACGACGAAGAGGCCCTTGGGGCCGATTAGGATGGCTCGGAAGATGAGCTAGGCCCTCAGGTCGCCACAGGGCCGAAGGAGGCACTCGATAAGGCTCAGGTCGCAGGATCGCCACAAGGCCTTACCGAAGATCATTCCTCTCGTTCTTCCGCCCCGCATAAACGCCCGGCGTCGAACTATCCTAAAGAGCCATCGGTATCCAAAGCGCCATCACTCGATCAACGAGAATCGAAACTGAAGCCAACGGCACCGAAATCGAAACCAAAAGTAAAAGTCTCTCCACGGCGACAAGGCCTCGAAGCACTCGGAGCCGAAGACACAAAAGACGGCTGTCGACGCCAAGAGCGGTCATGGGGACGTTGAGCCACGGGCGGCGCCGCAACTCAAAACCAAGGTTGCCGACCCGAAGGTATCGGCGCCAAAGAGCGTCACCACAGATATGGGGGGAGGCCATCGAGAGCCAACCCATCCCACTATTCCTGTCCAGAAGACGACATCTGGTACAGGGCTTGATGCCACAACGAAGAAGGCGTCGACGGACCGTGTCCAATCCACGACGCCATCTCCCTTTGTCAAGCAGAAGGTGTCGGAGTCGTTATTACGCATCCACGACAAGGCATCCACAACGGTCGCGAAGACAGCCCCGCAGCCGAAACCGGTCAGCTCGGTTCACATCGCGTCGACACATATCAAGTTTGGCCTCCCACCAGCGGTGCGACAGAAGATGTTCGACGCGAAGAAGGGTCTCGACCCGCAAGAAGCTATCGACCTGAAGAAAACTGTCGATGCACCAACAGGAATACACATGGGACAGAGACCTGTTGCAGTGCCTCAAGAAGATGAGGTTCCAAGGCAGTTTATCGACGCCACCACTGGTAGACTTTCCATATACATACGGAAAATCATATCAGACACCAATGGAGCAATACAGGATTCCATTGAAAAAGAAGAGAACCACATCACCAGTTCTGGTGGAACACATTCAATTTGGCACCCCAGAACCTCAGTCATTCTCACCCACACACTCTGATACGGATGCTGGATATGATGGTGATGCTGAAGGCACTTATCCTGTGGATACTGACTCTGAGGACCAAAACCAACCTTGGATGGACAATACGGATGCAGGGGACACACATACTGCTCCGGACACACAGGCATATGTGGCAAAAACATCTCCTACAGAGGACATTGCTGCTTTCAATGCCTTAATTGAAAGAGCCACCAACAATCATGACGTACAGCTCCACACTGATCCTATTGAGGACGACTTTCTAATGGATACCTTCGCTACTTCAGAAAGATTTGTGAAAACTGCCCATGCTGAAGGGGGTCCTAAAACAGGCTAATGACATTTTCAAGGAGACCACTAGGGCGAGAGTCCTTAACCCTAGAATTAAAAAAAAATATAGGCCAGCTCCAGTGGACCCCGCCTACATAAAGGGACAGTTGCCTTTAGACTCATTGGTGGTTTCCAATGCTCGGAAGAGAGCCAACTCACAGACGACGGGTGATGCTCCTCCCCCCGACAAGGAGTCTAAGGTCTTGGAAACATCGGGAAAAAGGGTTGCTGCACAGGCAGCTAACATCTGGAGAATTGCCAACACTCAGGCACTTCTGGCTCGATACGACAGGGCGCATTATGATACCCTGGAGACACTGCTGCAACACCTCCCAGATCAGTATAAGGAAGGAGCGGAGACACTCATTAGAGAAGGGAAGCTTATAAGTAACGCTTCCATTAAATGCGCTCTTGACGCAGCTGACACTGCAGCTAGGGCTATCAACACCAGCGTCATGTTAAGAAGGCATGCTTGGTTGAGAATCTCGGGATTCAAACCAGAGATGCAAACAACTATACTCAATCAACCAGTCAACCCACAACTATACTCAATCAACCGGTCAACCCTAACTCCCTCTTTGGTCCCGAAGTTGACACCACCCTAGAAAAACTCAAAAAAAGATACAGAGACTGCAAAGTCTATGGGGGCTCTGCAATCCCAGCAGTTTCGGAGTGGGTCCTTTCGTCGCTCTAGCAACAGAGGACCATCTAAAACCCAGAACTCCCAACCGTAGCAGTACAATAAAGGGGGTACACAGCCCACCTATGACAAAAATAGTAGAGGTGGATACCGTGGAAACAACGTCAAGGGCAGAGGCCGAGGAAACAACAGCTCCAGGTCCTCCGCCACCAACAAACAGTGATGCCTTGTCACTGCCCCCTAACCACGTAACACCTGTCGGGGGGAGACTACAGAGGTTCCTGCCAGTCTGGGAATCCATTACTACAGACAGGTGGGTGAGAGAAATTATCCAGTACGGTTATTGTCTGGAGTTCACATCCACTCCACCCAACATACCACCAAGACACCGTCGTATGTCCGCAGAGCACTTGCACTTATTCCAACAGGAGGTTCTCAGTATGCTCCAAAAAGGAGCTATAGAACTCGTGCCTGCAAAGGAACAAGGATCAGGGGTGTACTCACTGTATTTTCTGATCCCCAAAAAGGATGGATCTCTAAACCGTTACATTCTGTCAGAGCATTTTCACATGCTCACTCTGCAACAAGTGCTGCCGTTGCTCAGTCAGGGAGACTTCCTCGCAACATTGGACCTCAAAGATGCGTATTTCCATATACCCATACACCCCTCACACAAAGTATCTCAGGTTCACTGTTCTCAATCAGCATTACCAGTTCAAAGTCCTCCCTTTCGGGGTAACGACGGCACCCAGAGTGTTCACCAAGTGCCTGGCAACAGTGGCGGCACACTTAAGGAGACAGCACATACATGTCTATCCTTATCTGGACGACTGGCTTATCCAGGGAAAGTCAGCCCAGCACTGTGCCAGCCACATGTCACACACCATTCACCTTCTTCACAGCCTGGGCTTCTCACTGAATTATCCAAAGTCCCACCTTCAACCCAACCACGTACAGCAGTACCTAGGCGCAACCATAGACACTCTGGCAGCCCCGGCACAGCCAAATTCAGTGAGAATCAACAGCATTCAGTTGCTCATAAAGAAATTCAGACCTCAACACTCACTCCCAGCAAGAGTGTTTATGCAGTTGATAGGCATGATGGCCTCCTGCATCTTCATAGTCCCACACGCGAGATTACATATGCGCCCGCTTCAGGAGTGCTTAGCACGTCAGTGGAATCAGGCCCACGGACAGTTAAAAGACCTAGTGTTGGTAAGCGGTCGGGCATACAACTCTCTGCATTGGTGGAACCCACAAAACCTTTGCAAGGGCCGACCGTTCCAGGAGCCTGTTCCACAAATCATACTGACAGCGGACGCGTCTCTCCAGGGATGGGGAGCTCACGTACTCACTTACACAGTGCAGGGACTATGGTCGACACAGCAAAGGAGGATGCACATCAACCTTTTGGAACTAATGGCGATCTTCCTTGCAATGAAAGCATTCAAGATACACTTGTGCAACAAGGTCGTGTTGATCCGAACGGACAACATGACCGCCATGTACTACATACAGAAGCAGGGAGGAACACACTCGCCACAGTTGTCTCATCTGGCTCAGAGCATGTGGAAGTGGGCCATTCAGAGGAACATCTTCCTCATGGCGGAACACCTCCCCGGCAAGGACAACCAGATGGCAGATCTGCTCAGCAGGCACAGCCACCAAATGCACGATTGGGAGATACATCCATCAGTACTCCAACCGTACTTCCAACAGTGGGGTCATCCACAGATAGACCTGTTCGCCACAAGGGAAAACGCAAAATGCCAAAACTTTGCCGCCAGGTTCCCACATCCACAGTCGCAAGGCAATGCAATATGGATGAACTGGTCCGGCAAATTTGCGTACGCTTTTCCCCCAGCACCATTAATACCGCTGGTGGCACGCTAGCTCAAGCAACACTCGATGCCGCTCATCCTGGTTGCTCCAACGTGGGCACGCCAGCCATGGTACACCACTTTTCTGGAACTCTCCGTGGTACCGCATCAAAGGCTACGGCTCACACCCACTCTTTTAACGCAGAGCCGTGGCGAGA
Organism: Triturus cristatus; assembly: GCF_964204655.1. NCBI lineage: Eukaryota > Metazoa > Chordata > Amphibia > Caudata > Salamandridae > Triturus > Triturus cristatus. Next base: position 235,570,493 of record NC_140582.1, read on the forward strand.
TTCAGCACCCAGATCCGCAACAGCCGAACCTGGCGATCTGGCTCCTGAGATCCTAGAATTTGGCTACCTAAACTTGCCTCCAGACTGTATGAATATCATCAAGGAGGCAAGGAGACCGACTACCAGAGCATGGTATGCGGCCAAGTGGAAGAGATTTGTCATATATTGTAAAAATAATGACGTAAATCCACTGGATGCGTCAACACAGAACATTATCTGTTATTTATTACACTTATACAGATGCAATCTAGCCTACAATTCCATCCGTATACATTTAACTGCATTGGCAGCTTACCTTCAGAACAGGCAGCATCTCTCACTCTTCAAAGTGCCTGCCATCAAAGCATTCCTGGAGGGCCTCAAACGTGTGATTCCCCCTAGACACCCCCCGTCACCAGTCTGGAACCTAAATGTGGTCCTCACCAGACTGATGGGACCACCTTTTGAACCTCTGCACTCCTGTGAGATTCAATTTCTAACCTGGAAAGTAGCTTTCCTTGTTGCCATTACTTCCCTAAGACGAGTTAGTGAACTTCAGGCACTCACCATTCAGGAGCCATTTATACAGGTTCATGCAAACAGGGTCGTGCTACGCACCAACCCTACTTTCATGCCCAAGGTCATTTCGCAGTTCCATATGAACCAATCTATAGAACTACCAGTGTTTTATCCTAATCCTCAGAATGTAGCGGAGAGAATGCTCCACACCCTTGATATCAAAAGAGCGCTCATGTACTATATTGATAGAACACAAACTTTCAGGAAGACAAAACAACTGTTTGTTGCCTTTTTCCCACAGCACAAAGGCAACCCCATCTCCAAAGCAGGGATAGCTAGGTGGATCGTTAAATGTATACAGATTTGCTGTGAAAAAGCTAAGCGCACACTAACGATTCCTCCAAGAGCCCACTCCACTCGAAAGTTGGGGGCCTCCATGGCTTTCCTGGGAAATATTCCCTTAGAGGAGATATGTAGAGCAACCACACGGTCCACTATACATACCTTTACCAAACACTACTGTGTAGATGTACACTCAAGACAGCAGGCTGCTGTAGGTCAGGCTGTTCTCAAAACTCTTTTTCAGACTGCTGCAGCTGGCACGGGCAGCCGCCGCTAAACGGAGGGACTGCTATATAATCTATGCACAGATATGAATTCAGCAGCCCACATGCCTCGAACTGATTATGCTACTTACCAGTATGCATCTGTTCTTGGCATGTAGGGCTGCTGACATTCATATCGTCCACCCTCCTCCCCGGCGCCTGTAGCAGCTGTAGCATTCAGTGATTTCTAGTTAGCATGGTCATCATTCACTGTATTACACTCCATCTTTGCCACAATGGCGAAAAACAATCTAAGGATGGAGGGGATGCCCAAGCGCACTGTAGTCCAGGGGAAGAGCCACCTATCTTGTGATACTTCGAAGACTCTTCCAGGACAACAATGTGCAATCATCCGGACCCAACACTAGGCGGCGATCTATGCACAGATATGAATGTCAGCAGCCCTACATGCCAAAAACAGATGCATACTGGTAAGTAGCATAATCAATTCGCTGTATTGTTTAGATCGTGATCTCTTCAATCAACGCGCCTTCTCATCGAGACAAACCTTCGGTTCCAGTCGTCGTCGACGGCGGCCTTCGGGCCTACCCAGGCTCCGGTCCCGGCTCATGGAAAGAACTCCATTTAAAAAGTGCCCTCGATGTGGGTCCAAATTTCCCCACACCGAGCTTCGAGGTATGCAACCTCTGCCTCTCCCCTGAATACGAGGCTCGAGACTGTCTGGCCTGTACGTCTTTCCGATCCAAAAAGACTATTCGGGACCGAAGAGCCAGAAGGAACATGGCACACTCCTCGACGTCCATTCCAGTCGACATCTTCGGAGACGACATCGACGATCCGGAACATCATCGGACCGAAGAGGACCTCGTCAGCGCTTCTGAGGCCGACGAGTCAGATGTGGAAGACATCACTCCGGCGCAGAGGGTCGTGTGTACCAATCTACCCCCCCCCCCACCCCACACCCGCGCCGACACCCAAAAAGGCTTCAGTCACGCCTCCGCCTCCGGGCCTAGGCAAGACCAGAGACACTGCTTAAGAAGCCAAGTAAGCCTTCCGGCGGCTCTGGCTCGAGCCAGCCTACCAGCGGTGCCGAGAAACACACTTTGGCACCGAAAAAGAAACCTGCCTCCACCTCGACACCGAGCTCCGCACCGAAGCCCTCGGGGTCGAAACCCAGCTCTTCGGTACCGACGCCATCTTCGGTACCGACCAAACCACACAAGGCCAACTGCATCCACTTCCAAGCCGAAGCCCATCTCGGTGCCGACCAAGAAACCGGAGGGTCCCAAGCCGGGTTCTAAGCAACAAACCGGCACAGAAAAACCTAAAAAGACATCGGCCCCGACGCCTTCGGCGCCGACGCACCAAATTACTTCACCAGAGCTATTTACACCGGATCCCTTGCAAAAAACTCTCACCAAGGATCCAAAAACTGGACATTTGACACTCTACCAAAAAGAGACATTTGGAGAAGCCTGCTCCGCCTCCACCTCCAAAGAGGAAGGACTCTGCTACCTCTCTTTTCAGAATACCTTCCCCTCCCCCTCCCCCTCCTCCTCCTTCCCCACCTTCACCTCCTCCGCCCTCTCTACCCCCACCTCATCGTTCTCCGACCCCGTCTCCAAACGATGATGATGATGATGGGGACCCATATCATGATACAGGGGATGTGCCACAGGACCCCACCCCTACAGGATCCCCAGATCCATGAGACGATTACAATATTCCAGATATCCCCAACGTCCCACAAGACGATCTTTACCCATCTAGACCATCTCCACCAGAAGATTCATTAGGGTTCAACCATCTTCTGCAAAGGGCGGCACACTATCACAGGGTGGACTTGCATACCGACCCCGTGGAGGAAGATTTCCTCCTAGACACATTTGATACCTCACATAGGTCCACCTCCATACTGCCCATGCTCAAAGGGGTGGTAAAGCATGCGGCAGAAGTTTTTAAGGACCCAGTTAGAGCCAGGGTCATTAACCCACGTATTGAAAAAAAATACAAACCTGCTCCCTCAGTTCCCTCTTACATCAGAGGACCAGCGCCACTAGATTCTTTAGTAGTATCTACGGCACGTAAAAGGGCAAATTCACAAGCGTCAGGTGATGCACCACCACCTGACAATGAATCAAAACTACTAGATGCATCAGGCAAACGCACAGCATCCCAGGCGGCCAACATATGGCGTATAGCAAACACTCAGGCACTGCTGGCCAGATATGACAGGGCTCATTATGACGAATTAGAAAGCATAATGCACCATCTCCCTGAAAAATATAAAGCTAGGGACAACGAGTTAATTCAAGAGGGTAAAACAATCCTGAATACCTCCATACGTTGTGCACTAGATGCAGCAGACACAGCCTCCAGGGCCATCAACAGCAGCGTCCTTCTCCTTCGCCATGCTTGGTTAAGAGTATCTGGTTTTAAACCAGAAGTACAAGCCTCCATCCTTAACCATCCCTTTGACCAGGAACATCTATTTAGGCCAAAGGTGGATGAGGCCTTAGAAAAAATGAAAAAAGACACGGATACCGCAAAATCCATGGGGGCCTTACAGTCTCACCCGCCCAAACGCTCCTTTCGCCGCTCCTCCTTTCGATGTACATCCAGAGGCTACCCCTCAGACACAGCGTCCACATCATACAAATCCCCTACTCAGACCACCTTTACAAAAGGTTACCAAAGAGGCGGCTACAGGGGTAACAACAACAAGGGCAGAGGCAAAACAAACAACGCCCGTTCTGCCACACCTCCTACCCAATGACTTCTCCCCCCCCCCGCTCCCCCCAGACCATTCCACTCCGGTCGGGAGCAGGCTTCAAAGTTTCCTTCATGTCTGGGGGACCATCACCTCAGACAAATGGGTGACCCAAATAATTCGGTCAGGCTACTGCCTAGAACTAACCTCTACCCCCAAACATTCCACCCAGGCAACGCCCAATGTCACAAGAACATTCAAAATTATTAAAGCAGGAGGTAATCTCCCTCCTACAAAAACAGGCAATAGAACACGTTCCTGTCAATCAACAAAATATGGGGGTCTACTCCCTATATTTTCTCATACCAAAAAGGGACGAGACTCTACGACCTATTCTAGATCTCTGGCCCTTAAACACATACATACACTCGGACCATTTTCATATGGTAACGCTTCAGCAGGTACTTCCGCTCCTCTCCCAAAATGACTTCCTCACCACTCTGGACTTGAAAGACGCATACTTCCACATTCCAGTGCACCAGGCTCACAGAAAGTACCTCAGATTTGTAGTGGACGGACAACACTACCAATTCAAAGTGCTCCCGTTGGGAGTCACAACAGCACCACGGGTATTCACCAAGTGCCTGGCAGTACTGGCGGCACACTTGAGAAGATAGCACATTCATGTCTTCCCATACCTAGACGATTGGCTGATAAAAGCCACTTCATACAATCAGTGTGTACAACACACCTCCACCACAATCGAACTACTGCACCAACGTCACTTCACGGTGAACCACAAAAAGTCACAGCTACAACCATCCCACATAAAACAATACCTCGGTGCCACCATAGACACCTCAAAAGCGATAGCCTACCCCAATCCGGCCAGGATTGCAAGCATTTAGGCTTTGCGACAAAAATTCATGTTCGATGCATGTGGGCTGCTGAATTCATATCTGTGCATAGATCGCCGCCTAGTGTTGGGTCCGGATGTTTGCACGTTGTTGTCCTGGAAGAGTCTTCGAAGTATCCTGAGATAGGTGACTCCTCCCCTGGACCACAGTGCGCATGGGCATCCTCTCCATCCTCAGATTGTTTTTTTCCGCCATTGGGTTCGGATGTGCTTATCTTGACTCAAGTTAGGAATCTTTAGTTTTCAGGCCAAAAGGCCTTTAGTTTTCGACGGTACTGTTCCCGATCGGTATCGACAGTTTACAGGCTAGTTTTTCACGGCTTTAACAACTTTTCGGATCCAGTAAATCCGACCATCGACCGAACTTAGACGATGGAATCGAGGACCCCATTCAAGCGGTGTCCTGTTTGCCACGCCAAATACCCCCATATCGACGTCCACCCGGTGGGTAACAAATGCCTCTCACCGGATGACGAATCGAAATGCATGGCCTGTGCCTGATTCAGATCCAAGAAGACTCTCCGGAATCGACGCGCCGCGCGACTGGAAGCGCAGCAAGCGGCACCGACCAACATCTTCAGCACCGAGGACGAAGATGTGGAAAGCGTGGAAAATATACCCTCCAGCCCCACTTCCGAACACGGTTCCCGATCGGAAGATATCGATGAAGAGCTTTTTCACAGGGAAGAAGCCGACGACGAGGTAGGAGACTACGATGAGGCCTTAGGGGCCGAAGAAGGTAGCTCCGGTGAGGAGCAAGGCCTACCCGTACAGATTGAGGCTATCCCAGTGTGTCAGTCGACGGCTCCGGTCGAGGGATCGCCTTCGGGCCTTACCCAAGACCAATCCCGCAGTTCTTCGGCTCCGGCCCGGCCACGGACATTCAGCAAGAGCCATTGTTACCTAAAAAGACTGGTTTCCCTACCACCAAACCGAAACCAATCATCGCACCGGTTAAACAGAAACCGAAAGTGAAACTGACACTAGTCGGCTTGAGGCCCACCACACCTTCGACGCCAGCCAAACCCGTCGGCTCCGACCGCACCAAAAGGGACTTCGGTGCCGAACTCGCTGCAGCCGATGTCGGCGCCGACCCAAAAAGAAAAGCCGTCGGTACCGTCAAAGCGCCTCGGCCCCCGGCACCGAAGCAATCGGCACCGACCACCAAGGTGAAAATAGCCACTGCATCGCTATCCACCTCGAAGGCAGCGACTACGGTACACTCATCGATGCCGTCGACGGCTCCTACCCCTCCTCGACTCGATGACCCGGTCCCTTCGAAGAAGTCCACACCTGCCTCTACGGAACCACTCGGCGCCAAAGAACCGTCGGAGTTCCAGGTGCGACAAGTGGCAGCGTCCTTGCAACGCATCAGGGAAAAGGCAGCCCTCCAGACCTCGTCGGGCTCCGAACCGACACGGGCACAGAAGGCACCTTCGGCACCAGCCAACATCACCTTTGGTTTGCTGCCATCCACGGCGCCGAAAATGTTCGAAATCAGAACCCGCGTTACCCAGACAAGGTCCCCATCTACCGAACACTCGACTACTGGGACATCGCCGTCCCACTTCATCGACGCCGACACCGGCAGGCTCATGCTCCGAAAGCGGAAGATCACTTCAGGGCAAGCTTTGGACTCTTACAGGATCCCGCTAAAACAAAAAATGCCGGCGGGATCGGAACCAGTTCTTTATGAACGCATCCACACCTCTTTCACAGATCCATCATTCTCTCCAACGCACTCCGACACGGATGCAGTGGAGGACTACATGGGTGACGACACCACCTACCCAGAGGACATAAACCCTGAGGGGCAGCAAGACCCTGATCAAGTCTGGGATGACCCTGTAGACCCAGGCGCCGCTCTGGATACACAGGACACGCAACTTTATGGGGCAAAAACGTCCCCCACAGAGGACACTGCTGCATTCAACGCCCTCATTGAACGTGCCGCAGCCAATCATGGAGTGCAACTCCACTCCGACACTATCGAGGATGATTTCTTGGTGGACACTTTCGCATCCTCCGAGAGGACTGTAAAGACTCTGCCCATGTTAAAAGGTGTCCTCAAGCCAGCGAAGGACATTTTCAAGGAAACCACCAGGGCACGGGTAATAAACCCCAGGATCGAGAAGAAGTACAAACCCGCACCTGGGGACCCCACGTACATTAGAAGCCAGTTGCCTCTGGACTCCATTGTAGTTGCCAATGCTCGCAAACGGGCACTCTCTCAGACAACTGGTGATGCTCCTCCCCCGGACAAAGAGTCCAAGGTTCTAGAGACCTCCGGCAAACGGATTGCAGCCCAGGCAGCAAACATATGGCGCATCGCCAATACACAGGCCCTCCTAGCTTGTTACGACCGCTCACACTATGACACGTTAGAGACCCTACTCCAACACCTGCCAGACGAGTACAAAGAGGCAGCGGAGCTCCTCATCAGGGAGGGACAACTGCTCACAAACGCATCCATCAAGTGTGCACTGGATGCCGCAGACACTGCTGCAAGGGCAATAAACACCAGCGTCATGCTACGACGACACGCCTGGTTACGAATCTCCGGATTCAAACCTGAGGTCCAAAATAACATCCTCAATCAGCCGGTCAACCCCGACTACTTATTTGGACCGGAAGTTGACACCACCTTAGAAAAGATAAAGAAAGACACGGACACTGCGAAGTCAATGGGGGCTCTGCAAACGCAAACATTTCGTAGTGGCTCCTTTCGTCGCACCGGAAATAGAGGTGCAGGTAGAGGACAGGGGGCACAGCAAACCTACAATAAAGGGGGCACACAGAGTTCCTACGATAAAAACACCCGAGGTGGATATCGTGGCTCCAGCACCAAGGGCAGAGGACGTGGTTACGGCAATACCAGGTCCTCCCCCAAGAACAAACAGTGACGCCCTCTCCCTTCCCCCCGCCCACATAACACCTGTCGGGGGAAGGCTCCAGCGGTTCCTGTCCACATGGGATTCCATCACCACGGATAGGTGGGTCAAAGATGTTATCCAACACGGTAACTGTCTCGAATTAACCTCCACTCAACATACCGCCAAGGCACCGTCCTATGTCCTCAGAGTACTTAGCGTTATTACAGCAGGAGGTGCTCAGTATGCTGCAAAAAGGCGCAATAGAGGTCGTGCCCGTACACCAGCAGGGAACAGGGGTGTACTCTCTGTACTTCTTAATACCAAAAAAGGACGGGTCACTCAGACCTATCCTAGACCTGAGACCCCTCAACCACTACATTCTCTCAGAGCATTTTCACATGCTCACCCTACAGCAGGTTCTCCCGCTCCTCCGACAGGGAGATTTCCTAGCCACGCTAGACCTCAAAGATGCGTATTTCCACATACCCATACACCCGTCACACAGAAAATATCTCCGGTTCACCATTCAGGGGCAGCACTATCAATTCAAAGTCCTCCCCTTCGGAGTGACAACAGCACCCAGAGTTTTCACAAAGTGCCTAGCTACCGTGGCTGCACATCTACGAAGGCAACACATTCACGTCTACCCTTACCTGGACGACTGGCTTGTTCAGGCAAAGTCAGCCCAGCAATGTGCCAGCCACATGTCCCGCACCATTCACCTTCTTCACAGTCTGGGATTTTCACTAAATTACCCGAAATCACATCTCCAACCCGCACACGTACAACAGTACCTAGGTGCGACCATAGACACTCTGGCAGCCACAGCTCAGCCAAATTTAGTGAGGATCAACAGCATGCAAATGCTGATTTCCAAGTTCAAACCCCAACACTCCCTTCCTGCGCGAGTGTTCATGCAGTTGATAGGCATGATGGCCTCCTGCATTTTCATAGTCCCACACGCGAGACTACATATGCGCCCGCTTCAGGAGTGCTTAGCACGTCAATGGAATCAGGCTCACGGGCAATTAAAAGACCTAGTGTTGGTGAGCGGTCGGGCATACAACTCTCTGCATTGGTGGAATCCACAAAACCTTTGCAAGGGCCGACCGTTCCAAGAGCCTGTTCCACAAATAATACTGACAGCGGACGCGTCTCTCCAGGGATGGGGAGCCCATGTACTCAATTACACAGTGCAGGGACTAAAGACTACACAACAAAAAAAGATGCACATCAACCTTCTGGAACTGATGGCAATCTTCCTGGCTATGAAAGCATTCAAAGTACACCTGTGCAACAAGGTCGTGTTGATACGGACGGACAACATGACTGCCATGTACTACATACAGAAGCAGGGAGGAACACACTCTCCACAGTTGTCTCATCTGGCTCAGAGCATGTGGAAGTGGGCCATTCAGAGGAACATATTCCTCATGGCGGAACACCTCCCAGGCAAGGACAACCAGATGGCGGATCTGCTCAGCAGACACAGCCACCAGATGCACGAGTGGGAGTTACACCCATCAGTACTCCAACCAAAGCTTATGGAACTGGCTTTTTAGCTCCTACAATATGCGGTATGCATGGGTAGTGAGATCCAGGCCCTTTACGATGAACCCTTAAGTGTTCTCTATACAAAATTAGACTGATTTTAAGGAACTACCTAAGGTTCCTTCTTTATACGATCTTCTTTCCATGTAAAGCAGACTACAGAGCTTCTTACGTTTTTTTTCTACATCCCGTCTATCAGAAGTGTTCTTCTGACCCCATGATGTGAAAATAACTCTATTTTTCATGGAAAACCAATAAATTGTGAACAAGCCGTTGTTTATTCTCATTTTAAAGGATTGTCCTCTAAAGGAAGAGTCTGTAGAGCAGTGGATTGTGTCGAATGCAATAAGCTGCTACTGAAGGTAAACAGATACCTTGTGTGAACCTAGAGCTTTCCTGAAAGCTAACATTACACAATATGTAATTCCTAAATGTGGAGATGTGCAGGGAATGTAAGAACAAAACAATGGTTTGCTTTGGGGAAGTTTAGAGCCTAACCAGCTAGGCCAAGTATTAAGAGTCTTAAGTAAAAGCGCCTCACAAATGCAGGCGTGGGTCTCAGAGGAGCCTCTCTGCAATTATCAAACGGTTATGGGGCAACTATGTAACCCTGGGAACCCGAGCTAGGAAAAGCAAGAACAAGACAATGGTTCCCATCAATAGATGTTTAGAGCCTAACCTCCTATGCCAAGTATTACAATCCAGAAACACTTGAATAGTCTCATAAAGTTTAGTTTATTTCAGTATATCTAATCACATTACAGGTGCTCCAAAAACTACGCAGATAATGTGAATGGCGACATCTGTGAAAGTTTGTGTGTCGGTGCTGTACAAAAATACATATTCAAAATACATGTACATTTGTCACTAGGGACTGACAAAATTAAAGATTCCCACCATATGAAAAACAATTAGACGGGACAGTAATGTTTGGTCTCTGAATAAAGGTAGCCAGACACGGCCTCAAAGCTGAAATATACACTTTCTGAAGATAGGTGCATAGGACAACCACTACTGTGACTCGTCAGGTAGAGGCGTGCAAACTGGAGAGCTGCAACATCTCTTCAGTTTGCAGTGTTTAAGCTACCTTTACTCAGTGACCCGACATCAATGTCCTGACTAATTGTTTTTCCTATGGTGATTTTTCCCTATATACTAGTTGCTACCATTAATTTGTTGTCCTGATGATGACCCTGATAAATCACTCTATATAGGGTTGCATCGTCCACAAATTAACTAGTGGACTGATAAAATAAGAGAAGTGTGTTTATCATGATAATATTATGAGTCCTGCTGAGAATCTACCTTTATCAGCCTTTATTTGTGAGGGTCTTCTGCTTAGACTGACGCTAGAATAGATGCTGAAATGACACAAGATTCTCTGTAGAACCAGTTTGATTAGCTAGCCTTTATGTTGCTGGCAATACGTTTTCTTTTTTCTTCATTTTTCTTAATCACTGGATAGGATGGGAATGAGAAACCTATTTAGAATTTGCATGGAATTTATAAACACTCTTTATTTCTCTGAATAAAGGAAGTGTGCTTTGTTGGCCAGTTATCCATTAAAATCGTGTTGCTTAATTGTAAGCCTCAAAATCAGCTGCGAGACTAGTGCCCTTGGAAGCTGGAAAGGCAGCTTGGTTGCCTCAAAAATACATTGCAGTTTTTTGCTGTGTCTACTTTAGTTATTTCCTAAACGAAGCACTAAAGGCAGCTGCCTTAAAAGCACCTTTTTATAGCTTCGACTACCCTTTCGTAAAAATTAAACACTTCTAGAGAGCTATAAGTATTTTTTTTTTTTAAAGTCAAGTTTTCCTTTTTCTTGTACAGTCTTTCTTTCAGTTGTATCCTGTATAGATGGGCGGGCATTTTTCATAAATTTAGTTTAATATCCCATGAACCTTGATTACAAGTGAGTAACCTTTCCGTGTAAAACAGCCAATCAGGAAATGCTCCTCCATTTGAGATCTGTGTGAAAGAACGTGCTTCTTTAAAGAGAAGTACCCTAGGAAATTCCAAGCCTTCCCTGAATTTATTTGTGTATTGTGGCTCTTCAAAGAAAGTGAGAAATGCCCCCCCTCCCCACTTTGTGGTAAAAATGTGTTCTTCAATTGTTGATGGGCTGTATTTATCTAGAGAATTGTCTGTGGCAGTGGAGTTGCAATGGGTTATAATCTATTCCTCTGTTTTGGAGCAATTTCTTATGGCAGAGTTTAGCAGCAGTTGAAATGTGTTGCACATTTTGGTATTGTCTTTAAAACTTTATATATTTTGTGTTTCAGGTAACCCGCTGGAATTCTTACAAAACCAGCCCCAATTTCAGCAGATGAGGCAAATTATTCAGCAGAATCCAGCCCTGCTCCCAGCCTTGCTACAGCAGATAGGAAGGGAGAACCCCTCTCTACTCCAGGTGAGATTCATGAGCTGCTCTGGGTTGTAGTATGATTGCCTGGGTATGTTTTTGTGCTCACTTTATTGAAATTTGACAATGTAGGGCAAATGCCTTTGTAAAATAAGGAGTGATCGGACGTCGTGCACCATTTTTGATTTTATTATTTTTTATTTTTTGGTTGCCCACCCTGTATTTTTAGGTCTCGCGAGCCAAAGGCTCGAAGAGACATTTTATATCTGGGCTTTACAAAGTGCTGCCGTGGCCTAAAGCTACAGTGCATGTGCGAGGGCGCGCGCGCCGCGCTTACTTTCACTTTCGCGGCCGTACGGCCGCTTTGATCACGATCACTTTCAATTTCGCTTTGCTGCGCAGACCCAGCCTCCTCTGCCAGCACACCCACAACTGGCAACATTACTAGCGCTTGTTCTCATTAGACTTCGGGAATTAAAAAACCCTCGCGCATGGAAAGTCATCCTAACTAAACGCAGGCCTACCTAAACGTGTCGCAAATCGTGACATGCATTTAATCAGTCACCCTTTCGTTAGTGAGCCGTAGCTTATCTTTTGCTTTGAATGATTTACATAGTCATTAGTCAGCAGAGAACCGAAAACGGGAATCTGCCAGTGAAAATTAATGGGCGGATCGCATGTTACAGTGGTGGCCATGTTAGACTGAGTCTTTTTTAATTATTCTAAGCAAAATTATATCAGGTATTTTATTCACCATGGGCCTACAATATTAATTTCCTAACTATAATATTAAGTGTGTTTGCGTAGATATTTGTATATAAAAAGATAGTTATCTATAATTTCTATTAGAAAATACAATTCCACGTCACTTATAAGAAGAAAGTTTATAAAATATTACCAACTTCAAATTCTGTCTACATTTTTTCAAATCCTTAATCAACTCGCATTTCTTAAAGCATTCTCGTTGCCCTGAAAGCAGAACTGTTTGATGCTGTAGCTACTCTTTCAGCGCGTCCTTCTTTTGTTTTTATCATCGTGGTTCTAGTGATTGGCTCAGTGACTGTGAACTTTTCTTCAGTCCTTCTTTAGTGTCAATCCTTGTCCACAGCACCCTGGCTTAGTAAGGGTAGAATGGCGATGTGCTGGTCTCATGCAGCACTGCGAGTGGGGGTCGCCAATTTATGTATTCGCAGATGCCTGCATCTTTTCCCAGTCCTGAATTCCAAGAAGACGACCCTGCTGATGAAGTTCGCTTCCAAGACCAAGTAATCATTGTTCAGCTTGTCCCATCTCTGCTGCTTCCTCTTTTTAGTATCCTTCGCTGCCTACCTTTCACTTTCGTATTTGGTATGTATTTCCAACTTAGTGAGCCTTCCAAACCGAGAAGACTATCCTAATTTGTGTCACTTGCCCACATTTTCAGAGCTCCCAGGTTTCCCTCAGCCAGACCCCTGTTTTTGTTGTGCATTTTGCGACGGGTTGTCCCATTTTTCTCATTTTAAAATAGGGAATGCAAAGCAAAACAAGCATTTGCAATGCAATCGGTCTCGCCTTTGGGGCCTAAATATTTAGCCATGCAGCAAACTGTTGCACTTTTCAGTTGAAGTGTTAGGCTGCAACACACTGCTAGAATACACTACTATTGTCTGTGAGACAGTGCTCGGTAAGCTACTCATGCTGGACATGCAGACACTGGAGAGCGCTAAAAAATGCAACCTCATCACTTTCATGTTCATTAAGAGGAGTTTCTACAATACTTGAGAAGCAGAAAAGAAATATCTCACTCAAACTGAAAAGGTATCAATGAATACCTGGCGCAAACTAATTAATGATAAATGTCTTCATCAAATTGATTACCCCTAAAAGTCCACATGAATGTGGGCTGTGAGAGATGACCTCAATCGCAGGTGCTGCCATCATCTTGATGCGATTTCATGCACCATGACTGGGGCTGCCTCGAGGTAGAAAGCACTTATGCTCTTGGGCAGAGACAATTGATAATGTACCCATGGTGGCTGCAGTAACTTTCTACACAATGCCAACACTCACGTTTTTAGGTCTCTCCTGCGAACGCAGCGCGAAGCGCTGCTGTCCGCCAGCGAGATCTATTGTTGCTGACTTGCCTCGGAAGTGGGACAGGAGATGGGCACGCGCAAGGCTTTTGGCGGATTTGAGCCGGTGTACGCGCACTTGACACGCACGTGCACAAATGCGATGTGCACATCTCCTGTCCCGCTTCCGATAACATGCCAGCCCCATTGGAGGCTCCGTGTGGGCTATTGTTGGTGCAAAGTGTACTTTTGCAATTCTGAGCAACAATAGCCCACACGGAGCCCCCCCAGCCCTTCTTTACTCACCGAGCTGCTCTTCTGGGGGGGTCTCCAACTCGCGGCTGCAGCACTTCTGTTGCGGGGCTTCTCTGCACTCCTGGGAGCCCAGCGCTGCTGTGGTCATCCTCTGCCGCCGCATTCTTCACCCGGGCCCACTCCTGGGACCCGGGGCTTCTCTTAAGTCCGGCCGCCACTGCGGGGCTCTCCCTTCAACATGGGAGCCCGCGTTAGCACAGCACGCCGGTTTCTGTTTTTGCCGGAGCAGGCCCCGCCCACGTCCCGGGCAAGGGCACCTAACTTCCGGCTTGAAGACTAGAAGTTAACAAGCAATTGCAATGCCATAGTTCTCGCATTGACGCGAGTTTGAACTATTGACATTTGCAAATAATAATGCCTTTTATTTTTGTTTTCTTTTTAAAAACCTAAATAAAAGGCATTGTTATTTACAATGTCAGTAGCTCAAACTCGCATCAATGCGAGACCTATTGTTTCTAAATGGCGACGCTTCGACTTTAAACACGCCTGTCATTGTTTAAGAACGGAGTCGCTTTCACTATGTATTTGCATTTCTTTATTTCATACATGCAAACAAATTGATTGGCTTTTCCGAAGGTGATGATGGGCCAACAGCTGTTTGTACTCCCGTACCCAGATCACCCCCTCCCGCTGTTCACTGTTAACCCAACTTGCTCTTCTGCCCCAGCATCTCATCTCCACACCCCTCCTCCACCCTGAGCTACTTCCCTTCCCGCTGTCTCCTGAGCGCCGATCGCTTGATTTACAGCCTCAATAGCTGTAACACTAATTTACTAAACAAAAAAAACCTCCACTGCAAATAAAATAACATGCATAAAAACATTACCACTACTTTATTGATGTCTCTCTGCTCTCCTTGTCACACTGTCCCTCATTTCACCAGTCTCTCGGCTTCTTAGTAGACTTTTCCTTTCACCTCAGCCTTTCACTGTCTTCTAATAGCACTCCCCTCCGGTACTTCACGGGCTATCTCTCCCCTTGTCATTCTGTCCCTCCTTCTACCAGTGGCTCTCCTTTTCTCACCCAGTCACTTATTTCATCACTATCTTTCAGTCTCTCATCTCCACCAGCACTTCACAGGCTCCACCTTTTCATCCTGCCCCTCCCTTTACCAGAGTCGCTACTTCATACCTGACTCCTCCTTTCACCTCATCATTTCATCTCTCTTAATGGCACTACTTCTGTCCCCCTCGCTGCCCCCGTAATTCTGTGCCTTTTTTCTCCTTCTCTCCCCTTCACTGCCACCGTGATTCTGTGCATTTTTATCTCCTGTCCCCTTCGCTGCCCCCGTGATTCGGTGCCTTTTTCTCCTTCTGTCCCCTTCGCTGCCCCGTGACACACCACACACACAACCACAACCACACACAACCACACAAAAACAACCACAAGCACACACACAAGCACACAGCCACAACCACACACACCACTACCACAACCACACATACAAAACCACACACACAACTACACATACACAACCACACACACAACCACAGACACAACCACACCATCAGTGCACACTTTCACCAGGCACAGACACCACTAGCCGTCACTGCACGCTTCCACCAGGCACACACCACCAGATGTCAGTGCACGCTTTCACCAGGCACACACACACCACCAGTGCACAATTTCTACAGGCACAAACACCACCAGCCATCAGTGCACGCTTCCACCAGGCACACACCACCGGACGTCAGTGCACGCTTTCACCAGGCACACACACACACCACCAGCCGTCAGTGCACGCTTTCACCAGGCACACACCAACAGCTGTCAGTCAGTGCACGCTTTCACCAGGCACCCACCACCAGCCGTCAGTGCACGTTTTCACCAGGCACACACACCACCAGCCGTCAGTGCACGCTTCCACCAGGCACACACACCACCAGCCGGCAGTGCACACTTCCACCAGGCACACACACCACCAGCCGGCAGTGCACACTTCCACCAGGCACACACACCACCTGCCGGCAGTGCACACTTCCACCAGGCACACACACCACCAGCCATCAGTGCACAATTTCTACCGGCACACACACCACCAGCCATCAGTGCACACATCAATTGTTAACGCATCCACAATTAACTATTGTAGCAATCGCAGTAAGGCGCACTTTACTTTTAAACATATTCATCTAAAGCGCAGCATGCCACCATTGCTACAAAAATAAATACACATTTTTTTGGCCTACAATTTATAGACCTTTGTTGCAATTGGTGTTGCAATATTTAGCAATGCCAATAGCTCAAACTTAATTAATGCGAGACCTATTGCATTGGAAATGCTTGTTTTTTCTTGTGATCTCTATAATCAACTAGTCCACTTAGGCTCCTCAGCTCTAGGCTCTGCTGGCCAGGGTGTTTGCTGAAAGTGTTTCACCACTTTTAGTAGAGGCTTGCTTCTGCCCTGTGCAATCAGACTGTGCAGACACTCCGGATTGGTTATAGCTGAATTTATAATTCATGAGCACTTTTACTTTTATGGTTAGGCCTGTTGGTGCCCCAGTTGAATCTACTCAATAACAAATTCTTGATTCCTCCTGTGTATCTGAGTTAGTCTGTTGTAAACATGCTTTTGGTTTGTGTGTTTGGAAATGGAAACTGGTTATGGCATGATCGGTCTCCTTTCAGATTACCCGTTGTATGCAGCACGCACTGGTATTTGTCCTTGCCTCGAGTTGTGACATTGCAACCCCTCTGTGGCTGAGTTGCAGGGATTCTGTTTTTTGAACAGAACTATGCCTGGAGTCACAGAACGCCAGTATGTATGGAATCGCCATATACACCCTAACCCAGCTCATAGTGCCTCACAAGCACTCCTAACCTTCTCAGAGTAGCAGGAAGTTGACTCCCCAGAACACAACACTCTAAGTCCCCTCATGAAACTGTAATAGCAGGTCATCACCTTTCGTTCTCTACCTTGTGCATGTCCGCAATAAACAGAAGCAAGACACAAAAACAATTGACAATATTTATTGAAACTATCGTGCTTTATTATGAAGCAACTGTGCTGCAATTAGAAAACATATAAAACTTAGTAATGTAATTAGCATAACCATTAAACCATACACAATGAAAATCCCTATCCTGGTTATTGGTGTATCTGCCTAAGCCTAGCCTCACGATAATATAATAAGCATCTCTGGGCTGGTGACGTGCCCCACACCTGGCATTTGCTGTTAGCTGGTCTGCATTTCAGATACTTAAAGCTGTTGCTCTGATTCTGGGACCTCTTCTCTGCTAGAAATCCTCCTCTCTGTTTTCAAAATGGAAAGTCTCGACTTGTGATAAGAAATGCCCTACTCGTTAACAGCAGCTGGATCTCTTCCATTGTGTCTAGGTGTTAGCGTCTGACCACAGAGAATAACAGCGCACTATGTTGTTTGACCTTGCACTAAATGTTCAGACTAAACCTCAGCAGAAAAGCAGAACAATAAAATATGTTCAGCCTATTTATATAATAGGTGTGGCACAAAAACAAGCATGTTATTTCGTAACTTTTTCAAAGCAAAAGCAGCCTACAGCGTGTGCAGTGTGCGTGGTTGTGCTAACATAAGGAAAAACCACAGTGAGCTCTATAGGGAACACACGGCCTCCCCTCCACACACACATTTTGGTCAGGACAGTAACGTAACAACTAAGAAAATACTAACCCTATGCACAAGCTAAGCAAGTCCAAAGTATTGCTAATGAGCCTGTTATAGAAAATGGACTGTGTGAAAAAGTGTTGATTTTTCAACGTTTTTCAAAGTTAAAAGTATTTTTAATTAAAAACGTACTTACCTTATTACAAAGACCTGGGTCTTAAAATAAAGTACAAACAAAGGATAATTTTCTAAAATGTGTCTGGATCTACTTCTTGAGTCGTTTGCCCATTATTGATCACTGTCAGGCACTTCTCTGTGTTAAGCCTAAGACTGCTCACCCACACTAACAATAATGGAGCATTTTGGGTTTTATATTGAGCCCTGTGAACTTTTGTGGAACCCCTGGACTCTATGCACTGTATTACCACCTAGTGGCAATATCATTTACAGGGTCAGCTTCCTACACTCTCCCAAGCAGATGCAGTCAGGTCCACCATCGATGTGGACTGGATACTATCGACTCTTCAGCCAGAGCAGTTTCATCAACGGTGGCCTTACAGCGCCACACCTGGCTGAGGACAACTGGATTTTCTGGGGCAGTCCAAGCACCGCTTATGGACATGCCCTTTGAGTCCTGTTTCTTCGCAGACAAGGCAGATTAGTGATGGAGCGCTTTAAGGACAGTATGGCTATGGCCAGGTCCTTGGGCCTTACTATGGGCCCTCGCCACCCCCAATTTGCCCTTTTTTGGCCACAGAAGGGGCATCCAGCTGCGTCTATCAACCACTGCAGCGTGCAAACTTCCCAGCTTCTGCATTGCAGCGGATGCAGTGCCATAGACCCCATGGGTCAGGCAGGTTGTTATCTTTTGGCCTTACTAGCGCCCCTCGGGTTTTCACCAAGGTGATTGCAGCTCTCCTGGGGAGATCAGGACTGCCAGTCTTTCCCTGTCTCGACGACTGGCTGTTGAAGGCGGGATCCCCCCACGCTGTCTCCTCCCACCTCCAGACTTCGGCAGACATCCTGCACCTGCTGGGCTTCAGTGTCAACGTGCGTAAGTCACACCTGACTCGATCTCAGACTCTCCCTTTCATCTGAGCTCTTCTGGACAGGTTGCAGTTTCGGGCCTATTTTCCAGAATGGCGAGTCCAGGATATTCGGGTTATGATACCAATGTTTCAGCCTGTATCCTGGATTTTGGTGAGAATGACTGAGGCTGATGGGCCTCATGGCCTCCTGCATCCTGCTGGTGACACATGTCCACTGGCATATGCGGGCTCTGCAGTGGGACCTGAAGTTCTAGTGTGCGCAGCATCTGGTGAATCTCTCCAAATGGTCCAGATCACAAAGGGAGCTGCAGAAGATCTGCAGTGGTGGTTAACGAACCACAATTGGGTCAGCGGCAGACCTCTCTCCCGTCCCCAACCAGATCGAACTGTGGTGATGGATGCATCGCTCCTGGGATGGTGCAGCCATCTAGGAGAGGTGAAGATCAGAGATCTCTGGTCTCCAGTGGAATATGGACCTCACATCAAACTTCTGGAGCTCTGGGCAATAGGTCTAGCATTAGAGGCCTTACTACCCTCCTTCAAGGAAAAGGTAGTGCAGGTGTTCAGACAACACCTCCCCCATGTGGTACTGCAACAAACAGGGTGGGGCGGGATTGTAAACCCTTTGTGTAGAGGCCCTGCTTTTCTGGACATGGCTTGAATGCCAGGGAATTTCCTTGGTGGTTCACCACTTGGCGTGCTCTCTGTACGCTAGGGCAGAAGAAGATGCCTAACGGATCACGTATGGCGTCTCCATCCAGAGGTGGTGTAAGGTCCATTTCATCAGTAGGGAGAGCCTTGGTTAGATCTGTTCGCCACAGGCGAGAACACATGTCAGTTTGGCGCACTGGAGTTTCTAAGGCAGCTCTCGCTTAGAGACGCTTTCGGTCTCGAGTGGAGCTTGGGTCTCCTGTACATCTTTCCGCCCATACTAATACTAGAGTTCCAAGAAGATAAGGAACCGCCAGGCCAAAGTCATCCTTGTGGCTCCAGACTGGGCTCAAGAGTTTATCCCGAGATGTTGAGTATGACCATTGGTCTTTCGGTCAGGCTGCCCCTTCAGGAGGAGCTTCCGTCACAGCAACAGGGGAGGGTACGCCACCCGAACAGTTGACAGCTTTCAACCATACGCCCAAAGTCTGTAATATTAACTTGACAGCCCGTTGTCCCTCCACCAAGATGGTATATGCTTGCTGCTGGGGCAAGTTTGTGGCATTGTATGCAGACAAGGAAGTTGATCCTCTTGCTGTCCCCATTTCTTAGGTCCTTCTGTTTATTCTCTCTTGCCCAGCAGGGCTCTGCGTTGGGCACCTTGAAGGACTACCTTTCTGCTATGTCAGCCTTTCTGTGGTTGCCTGACCAGCCATCCCTCTTCAAATTCCTGATTGTACATAGGTTTTTGAAAGGTTTGCAACATGTTTCCTCCTCCCTTCATCCTGCGTCAGTAGGACCTTAGTCTAGTCCTGGCGTTCCTGATATGTGCTCCCTTTGAGCCCTTGCACAACCATCCTCTAAGGCTCCCTACTATCAAGACATCCTTCCTGGTTACGATCACATCTACCCTGAGGGTTAGGGAGCTTTAGGCTTTGTTATCCAAGCCTTTATATTTAAACATCTATCTCGATCAGTTGATTCTGCGAACTAGTGCTTTTTCTCGGCCTAGCATAGTCACTCCTTTTCATGAAGGCCAGTCCATCACCCTGCCTACTTTTTACGTTCCGCTGCATTCCTCTTAAGAAGAGGATCGACTCCACTAACTGGACCGAAATAGAGCGTTTTCTTTCTACCTTGACCACACGAGATTTGGGTGGATGACCAACTCTTCAGTGGGTATGTCGTAGTGAAGAAGAGAGGTTGTGCAGAAGCGGACCATCTCCTGATTGATCATGCTCTACATTAAGATCTGCTACACACTGTCCAAGAAGCAACCCCTTGAGGGCTTGCATGCTCATTCCTCCAGAGTCAAGGTTGCGACCACTGCATCGGCATGCGGAGTTCCGGTCCTGGACAACTACAATGGGCCTCTGCCCACGCTCACAAAACCCTACTGCCCGGACAGCCTGGTCCGTGGTGACTGGTACTTTGCCCATTTGGTCCTGCATGACTTTTTGGAATGAAATTGTTTTGCACACCCACCTCCGGTGGGTATTCCTTGGGCATCTATTCTAAGATAAGGAATCTTCGGCTAGAAGTCTCCATCAGATGAACAAGTGTGAGAAAGTGGCATCTTTCTTGCATGGTACGCCCCCACTTTTTGCTAAATTGCTGAATGTACTTTGACTGAGTGTACCCTGGGTTCCTGCCAATCAGGTGCCCAGGGCCTATGTTCCTTCCTTAAACCACACAAACTCCAAA
Organism: Triturus cristatus; assembly: GCF_964204655.1. NCBI lineage: Eukaryota > Metazoa > Chordata > Amphibia > Caudata > Salamandridae > Triturus > Triturus cristatus. The sequence continues at coordinate 235,591,326 of NC_140582.1, forward strand.
TTGCCAAACCCTAGCCACATGTCAGCCCCTAGTAAATGGTACCCTAGGTACCCAGGGCCTTGTGGCCAGGGAAGGCCTCTAAGGGCTGCAGCACTCATTGTGCCACCCTCAGAGGCCCTGTACCCTTACACACACACACTGCCCTTGCAGGCTGAGTGTCTGGGTGCAGGTTCGAGAGTCGACAGGCCGGTAGGGCTGGGGCCAAAGCAGTTGGTGTCTTCTTCTCTTTTTAGCAGCTGCAGGGCAGGTCCTTGTTCTTCTTGCTCTTCTTGTAGTTTTCTATCTGGAATCTGAGGAAGGAAGGTTCAGGGTGCCCCTAAATACTAGATTTAGGGGCGTTGCAGGTAGGTGAAGGCCAGGGACCAATGAGTCCTTGCCCTGGGGTGGGTACACCCCCTATCCTGCCTCTCTCCTGTGGGAAAGCCTGCAGCCTCAGAACAGAGTGCCACCCCAACCGCGATCAACCAGAGGGTAATATTTCCGACATCAAAAGGCACCCCTGCACCCGGCGGCTCCCTGTGCCCAATCCCGGGGTACCCACCTAACCTACAACTATCCAACTTACCTCTCGAAGGGGTGGTGGCACCTGAAGCATCCTCATCCCCGAGCTGGCAGCCTTTTTCCAAACCGGAACATTCCCATTGATTTCCATTGAGCGCCCGACGGCTCAAAAGCACCCTGCACCCAGCCGCCCGAGTGGCCCTGGCAGTGCACTCTCTACACTAACCTACTTCCCCACTTGCCCTGAGTAAGTGACCAGGAGCCCAGCTCCCACAGCCGCGTGGCTTGCCAGACAGCAGCCACCAACCAAGGCCCCCCTATCCCTCATAGGATAACATTGGGCCTAACTCTCTCTGCACCCGGCCGTCCTGAAACCGCTGAGGGTGAACCAACTGTACCTACCTGACACTGGGGGACCCCTGAGTCTATGCCCGGAATTTCAACTCTGCCAGTCGAGTACTTACCCTTAAACCGCTAACTTCATTTTCCTCATAGGGTAACATTGACTGGCTTTTTCTTCAAAAATCTTCTAAGTGTGAACTTTTCAAAACTGCAAATATTCACCAAAAATCAGCCAAGTGACAAAAACGAATTTACTCACCTGCTCCTAGGTGAGCTCCCAGTGCTGGATCTTGGTGCCCAGCCCTGACTCTGAAAAGTGTCCACAACTATACTTACCTCTAACTCATTTTTCTCCCATAGGAAACCATTGTCTGCTTGTCTGTGAAATTTCTTCTAAGTGTCTATTTTTGCAAATTTGAAATATTCTTTTAAAATCGTACCATTTCTGCAAACGAAATTACTTACCTGTTTTTGATAAGGACCCCAGTCCTGGGTCTAGTTACCCAGTCCTGGATTACTAAAGTAAAGATAAAGTACTCTACCTGCAATTTGAATTTCTTGCCATAGAGATCCATTGAATGTTTTCTTTGAAATATTTTCTAAGTGCTAACTTTTGAAATAGCTAAATATTATTTAAAAATCATTACAGTTATTAAGTCGACTTTCATCACTTGATTCTGAATACTGACCCAGGGCTGGGTCTAGGAGCCAGACCTGGAATTCCAAAAGTAATCTGAAAAGTAATTTATTACAAAATAACCTGAATTTACCATTGAGCTCAATGCATTGTTATGTTTAGGAAATAGGATTGTTTATTGCAACCAACTGTGACTGTTTACAAAAATGTATTGCTCAAGACACAAGTATTTATATTCAACCTCTCATTCTGAGAAAGTATATTTTTATCCCCTTTGTGGTTCTAAAAATAAAACAAGCATATATTTTATATATATAAACCATTGGCCTAGAGTTCAGTTATTGAGTGTGTGAAACCATTTGCTGACTGAGTGTGTACAATAAATGCTTTACACTGTCCTCTGGTACTGCCTTACTGCTCGACCAAGCTACCACTTTTGAGAGTAAGGTCATACCTAACTTTGACCTCTATCAGCCTCTGGGGGACTGTGGACTCTGTACACCCTGTACCTATTAGGGAACAGTATATACAGAGCCACTTTCTCACAACAAGTTAATTAGCTTCGGTAACGCCTTATCTGGTAGAGATACTATCTAGATGCAAATTCCTTAGCGACCTACCCTTCCTCCCCGCTCTGGATGGATTTCCACACAAGTGGTCACTTCTTCGTGGCTCCACACTTCTGGCATGGAAAGTCTCGAAAAGAAACTGACGTCCTAACGCTGGAGTGGCGCCTATATAGGCATCACGCACATCACTACCACCGCTTACACGCAGAGCCGATAAACACCGCCTACCGCCACACAGGGATGTTGTTCACAAAAAAAAGTCTGGATCCAGTCTGACTTAAATCTATGGTAAGGAATCCGTGGCCAGATAGTCTCTACCAGATAAGGCGTTAATAAAGGTAAGAAACGAATTTGTCTCGACAATTGGCTGAGTAAGAGTGCAAGCATCCATTATTGCTTACAATGCAAGCAGGCAACCATCTCCCTTCTTCATAGTCTTGGGTTGACCATATACGTGTGCAAGTCCTACCTCCAACCCTTCCAGATGCAACCCTTATCTGAAAGAGACACGTTGGTGATAGATTCCTTGCCTTAGAATGTTCCCAGGCGTTTTGTGCGGCTCTGCGTCCGTCGCTGGCGTCGTAAGCGCCGAGATGTCACGGAGACTACTTAGGCGCCAACCATGCGCGCTGACGTCACTTCTTTCTTTTTCCGCGCATATCCGGTTAGAGCACGTACCTTAGTCACTGTTTGACTACCCTTTTTGAGACTTTTTGTCTCCTGTACAATTTTGGTTTCCTTGGTGCACGTAGGGATGCCGGGATTTAAGTCTTGTGGGGCCTGCTGTCGCAATATGTCTGTGGCGGACCCCCACGATGTCTGCCTCTACTGCCTGGAGACCGACCACGATTCCCGGTCCTGTCGGGCCATGGCCCCGAAGGCCTTGAGGGAGCGCGCTGGAAGCTGCTGGAGGTCCGGCACTCGTCCCAGGGCTGTTCCAGGGAACACTCGTGGGGCCACAATAGACACTCCTCGGGCTCCGAGTCTTCACCTTCGGATTTGGGTAAGAGACGACACAAAAAGAAGTTGAAGATGCGTGTTCGCTCTCCGACGTCCCCCTGTTGGTCCCTGGATGCGAACAAGGGGGACATGGGGTTCCTTTGGAGCCCGGCAGTCCCGAGGTCTACCCACCTTACCCGGGTCAGTCGACGACTCCCGCACCGGTGCAAGACTTTCTTGCTACCATGGACTGCCTCTTTAGGCCTCGGGCTCCTGCCGCCGCGCCTTCGGGCCCGTGTCCGGATCCTGTTGGGCCGCTGGCATATCCAGCTTCGGCGCCACAGGATCCTGTGCCGTTGGCTCCGGCTACTGCGTCACAAGGTCCAGCGCTTCCTGTCCCAGCGCCACCCTTGGCTCCGCCTCCGGCGCTGCAGTGGATGCCATTTGTCCCGCCCTTGCCCAGGTTCCACGTCCATTTTGTTCCTACCTGGGATCCGCATTGGGACACGGCGCTGGCTCTGCCCCGGCCAACGCCGTTCTCTGCACCGTTTCCGACGCCGTTTGTTCCTTCTCCAGCTCCTGCTCTGCCGCCACGGTCTGTACCACATGCGGCGGAGGATGACTGGGAGGGGTCCTCGGACCCTCTTGCCAGTCAGTGTGACTCCGAGCAGGACTGGGCGGACGATTTGCAGGATGCCAGCGACCTTGACGTCTCCTCTGACCTGGGGTTTGCCTCTCCCCCGCCTACCATGGAGGCGGGCACCTCCCACACGATGATGCTCCGCAGGGCAGCTGAGGTCCTCAACCTTGCTCTCCCTACGGTGGCCCTCAAAACTAATCTCCTCACTGAAGTGCTCCAGACGGCGTCCACTTCATCGGAGCCCCTGCTACCATCTAACAACGCCCTCACTGACGTCTTGCTGGGCACTTGGTCGCGGCCAGCCACAGGGGCCCCTGTGGATAATAATGTCGCCAGGCGTCACCACCCGGCGCCTGCTGACCCTGATTTTCTGTCCACTCATCCTACGCCTGAGAGCCTGGTCATCCAAGCCTCGACGTCAGAGTGCTTTTCCCACGGCTCCGCCGGATAAGGACTGTAAGAAGCTGGAGCAGTTTGGTAAGCAATTGTTCTCTTCGGTCAGCTTGGGGCTGCGGTCGGTAAACACCGCATGCCTTTTGGGCTGCTATTCCCTCTCGGTGTGGGATACAGTTGCACAGGTGTTGCCTCAGTGTCCTGAAGAGACCCAAGCTGTGCTGTCCCAAGCTATTGCAGAGGGTAAAGATGCGGATAAGTTCGCCATTTGGTGTGGTTTGGACACCGCGGACTCACTTGGTAGAGCGATTTCTACGACTGTGGCGCTTCGTCGCCATGCCCGGTTGAGATCTACCGGGTTCTCGCCAGATGTCCAAAGCTCACTCATGGACATGCCCTTTGATGGCACTCGCCTGTTTGCCGATAAGGCCGACAGTGCACTGGAGCGTTTTAAGGACTTGTGGGCCACAGCCAAGTCCTTGGGTCTTTCCACGAAAAGCCCAGCCACTCTTGGTTTTCGTTCATTTCGTGACCACGGCAGAGGTGCCCAGGCATGTTCCTTCAGCAAGCCTGTGCAGAACCAGCCTCAGCGCGAAAGCGGCTTCCGCAGAGGCAGGTCTGGGAATCAGCGTGGGGGTCAGTCCACCTCCGCCCCCACTGCTTCTACTTCCAAACCTTCCTAATCTGAGCTTTGTGGAGCACCTCACGCCAGTGGGTGGCAGGATCCACCATCACCTCCCCCACTGGCATGCTGTTAAATCGGACAGGTGGGTGTTGCAGATCGTCCACAAGAGTTACTCCCTTCCCTTTCAGTCCACCCCTCCAGCCATGCCACCTTGTGTGAGAAAGTGGCTCTGTATATACTGTTCCCAAATAGGTACAGTGTATACAGAGTCCACAGTCCCCAGAGGTTTGGCAGAGGTTAAAGTTAGATATAACCTTACTCTCTAAAGTGGTAGTTTGGTCGAGTAGTAAGGCAGTATCGGAGGACAGTGTAAAGCATTTGTTGTACACACTCAGTCAGCAAATGGTCTCACACACTCGAGAACTGAACTCTAGGCCAATGGTTTATATAAAAAATATATGCTTGTTTTGTTTTAGAACCAACAATAGGTATCAAAATATACTTTCTCAGAATGAGATGCTTTAGTTAAATACTTTTGCAATATGCAATTGACTTTTTTAGATAATCGTTAAAGGTTGTTGCAATAGGCAATACAATTTCAAACACAATACATTGTGCTCAATGGGAATTTTAAGTTACGTGCACTTGATTACTTTCAGCATTACTTTTCTAACTCCTGGACTGGATCCTAGATTCAGTCCTGGGACAGTTCTTGGAAACAAGTGAGTAAATTCGGGTAAGTTACTGTTGTGATTTTTAAACAATATTTTGCTATTTTAAAAGTTGACACTTAGAAAAATTTTCTGATCAACTTACCAATGTTATCCTATGGAAGGAAATTAAAGTAGCAGGTAAGTGGGGTTATGGGTACTTTTTCTCGGTCAGTGTTGGATCCAGGATCCAGCACTAGTGTACCACCTGTAAGCAGTTGAGAAACTGCGTTTAAGTTATACAGGCTATTTTTAAGGAATAGTTATAAGTTTGCAAAATCGACACTTCAACGGCCAATGGTTTCCTATGGGAGAAAATTGAGTTAGTGGTAAGTACGGTTGTAAGTACTTGTTCGAGGCATATGAGCTGCAGATTACACACTTTTGCATAGATCGTCATCTGGTGTTGGGCCCGGATGTTTGCAGTTTGTTTTCCTCTTTGGAAGTCACGAGGTCGGTGACTCCTCCCTTGGTTCGTATTGCGCATGGGCTTCGGCTCCATCCTCAGATTGTTTTTTTCCACCATCGGGCTCAGATGTAATACTTCGCGCTTCGGCTCCGAACATTCCAGTTCGACGATCGAAGCTAATCCTCGCTCTCCGCGGTATTGTTTAGATACTAATCTCCTTAATCACCTTCTTCGACGCACTTTCGATTCCAGTCATCGACGGCGGCCTTCGGGCATCTCCAGGATCCGGTCCCGGCTGATGGAAGGAACTCCATTCAAGAAGTTCCCTCGATGTGGGTCCAAATTCCCCCACACCGATCTTCATGAGGTGTGCAACCTCTGCCTCTCCCCTGAACACGAGGCTCGAGACTGTCCCGCCTGCAAGGCTTTTAGGTCTAAAAAGACTATTCGAGATCGAAGGGCCAGAAGAATAATGGCGCACTCCTCGACCTCCGTTCCAGTCGACATCTTCGGGGACGACGACGAAGCTCCGGGACACCAGCACACCGAAGAGGACCTCATCAGTGCTTCCGAAGCCGACGAATCGTATGTGGAGGACATCACCCCGGCGCAGAGGGTCGTGAGTAAAATACCCCCTCCCACACCCGCGCTGACACCCAAAAAGGCTTCGGTCACGCCTTCACCTTCGGGCCTAGGCAAGACCAAAGACACTGCTTCGAACACCCCACCTTCGGGCCCGGTGACGAAGCCAAGCAAGCCTTCCGGCGGCTCGGGCTCGAGCCAGCCTGCCAGCGGTGCCGAAAAACACCCTTCGGCACCGAAGAATAGATCGGCCTCTACCTCGACACCGAGCTCCACACCAAAGCCCTCGGTGTCGAAACCTAGCCTCTCGGTGCCGACCAAACATCATAAGGCCCTCGGCACCGACACTCCCGCGCCGAGGCCTGTATCGGCACCGAACAAAAAATCGGAGGTTCCTAAAAAGCACGGCACAGACGAGCCAAAGAAGCCGTCGCCCCCGAAAACGTCGGCGCCGACCGATCAACCAGTGTCGCAAGAACTTTTTACACCGGATCCTTTACAAAAGACACTTACCAAGGATCCAAAAACTGGACATTTGGCACTTTCTTCCAAAAAGAGACTTTTGGACAGACCAGCTCCACCTCCACCTCCAAAGAGGAAGGACTGTGCTACCTCCCCTTTCAGAGTGCCTTCCCCACCTCCTCCACCCTCTCCACCTCTGCCCCCTCCACCTGCTCCACCCCTGCCTCATCGCTCTCCGACCCTGTCTCCAGACCATGATGATCAGGGGGACCCATACTACGACCCAGCAGATGTGCCACAAGACCCCACCCCTACAGGATCTCCATACCCCCTGGTATGATTATAATAATCCAGACATTCCAGATGTCCCACAAGATTACCTATATCCATCCAGGCCATCACCACCAGAAGACTCACTAGGTTTTCCACACCTACTTCAGAGGGCGGCACATTATCACGGGGTAGAGCTACACACTGACCCAGTAGAGGAAGATTTCCTCCTAGATACCTTTGATACAGCGCATAGGTCTACTGCTATACTACCTATGCTCAAAGGGGTAATAAAACATGCGCCAGAGGTTTTTAAAGACCCAGTCAGGGCTAGGGTCCTAAACCCACGTATAGGAAAAAAAGTACAAAGCTGCCCCTACAGACCCTGCCTACATCGAAGGGCCAGCGCTACTGGATTCCCTAGTGGTATCCACCTCAAGAAAGAGATCAAATTCCAAGGCGTCAGGCGAAGCACCACCACCTGACAAGGAATCAAAGCTCCTGGACGCATCTGGAAAACGCACTGCGTCACAGACAGCTAACATATGGCGTATCGCCAACACTCAAGCGCTATTGGCCAGATACGACAGGGTGCATTATGATGAGCTAGAAACCATCATGCACCATCTCCCAGAAAAATATTAAAACCGGGCCAATGAACTAATCCAAGAGGGTAAGACCATAACCAATACCTCTATACGCTGTGCCTTAGACGCAGCAGACACAGCTTCCAGGGCCATTAACACCAGTGTCCTACTCCGTCGGCACGCTTGGCTGAGAGTGTCCGGCTTTAAACCGGAGGTACAAGCCTCTATATTAAACCTCCCGTTCGATCAGCAACATTTATTCGGCCCAAAGATAGATGAGGCCCTCGAAGATGAAAAAAGATAGATATGGCGAAATCTATGGGAGCCCTACAGTCACACCCTCCTAGACGCTCCTTTCGCCGCTCTTCCTTTCGTGGCACGGGCAGAGGCTACTCCTCAGATACCGCGTCCATGTCTTACAAATCCCCTCCTCAGTCCACCTCCACAAAAGGTTATCAAAGGGGCGGATATAGAGGAAATAACAATAAAGGCAGAGGCAAAACAAGTACTGCCCGCTCTGCCACACCACCTACCCAATGACTTTCCCCTGCTCCCCCTAGACCATCCCACTCCGGTCGGGGGCAGACTACAAAATTTCCTTCACCTCTGGGAGTCCATCACATCAGACAAGTGGGTGACCCAAATTATTCGTTCAGGGTACTGCCTGGAACTCACATCTACCCCTCCCAACATTCCACCCAGGCAACGCCCAATGTCACAAGAACATTCCACGTTACTAAAGCAGGAGGTGATCTCCCTCCTACAAAAACACGCAATAGAACAGGTCCCCCACGATCAGCAAAATGTAGGAGTCTACTCCCTATATTTTCTGATACCAAAAAGAGACGAGACTCTACGACCTATCTTAGATCTCCGGCCTCTAAACACGTACATACATTCAGACCATTTTCACATGGTAACACTTCAGCAGGTACTTCTGCTCCTCTCCCAGAACGACTTTCTCACCACACTGGACTTGAAAGACGTGTACTTTCACATTCCGGTACATCATGCCCACAGAAAGTACCTCAGATTCAAGGTGCTCCCATTCGGGGTCACAACAGCACCACGGGTATTTACCAAGTGCCTAGCGGTAGTGGTAGTGGCGGCACACCTCAGAAGACAGCACATTCACGTCTTCCTGTATCTGGACGACTGGCTCATAAAAGCCGCGTCCTACAACCAATGTGTACACCACACCGCCACTACAATCCAGCTACTGCACCAACTAGGTTTCAAGGTGAACCACCAAAAGTCCCAGTTAACACCATCCCACATAAAGTAATACCTCGGTGCCACCATAGACACCTCAAAAGCCATTGCCTACCCCAATCCGGCAAGGATCGCAAGCATTCAAGCTTTGCGTCAAAAATTCATACTTCAACACTCCCTCCCAGCAAGAGTGTTTTATGCAACTGATAGGGATGATGGCCTCTTGCATTTTTATAGTACCTCATGCAAGACTCCAGATGCGTCCAGTCCAAGAGTGCTTAGCGCGCCAATGTAACCAGGCCCAGGGGCAACTGACAGATCTGGTGTTGGTAGACGGTCGCACCCATCGCTCTCTGCAGTGGTGGTACACCACAAATCTTTCCAGAGGTCGACCGTTCCTGGACCCGGTTCCACAAATAATCCTAACAACAGACTCCTCGCTCTCCGGCTGGGGAGCTCATCTACTACACCTCACAGTGCAGGGCACATGGACGCCGCAACAAAAGTTACTCCACATCAATCATCTGGAGTTACTGGCAATCTTTCTAGCCCTAAAATCCTTTCAGACACAGATTTTAGGCAAGGCAGTCCTTATCCGCACAGACATGACCACCATGTACTACATCCAAAAACAAGGCGGCACACACACTCCGCAGCTCTCTCAGCTAGCACAGAGCATATGGAGATGGGCAATTCCACACAAAATCTTTCTCCTAGCCCAACATGTCCCAGGAGTCCAGAACACCATGGCAGATCTGCTCAGCAGACAGACGCAGCAGATCCACGAGTGGGAACTTCACCCGCAAGTTCTTCACCCGTTCTTTCAGATGTGGAGGCATCCACAAGTAGACCTATTCGCCACACACGAAAACAAAAAATGCCCATGCTTGGCCGCCAGATACCCACACCCATTGTCCAAAGGCAATCCAATATGGATGAACTGGTCAGGCAAATTTGCATACGCCTTTCCACCTCTCCCACTAATTCCATTAGTGGTGCGAAAGCTACAACAGCACTCCCTCACACTCATTCTAGTAGCTCCAACATGGGCCAGACAACCATGGTACACCACGCTGCTGGAACTCTCAGTAGTGCCACACCAAAAATTACACCTCTCACCATGCCTCCTAACCCAGAACCATGGAGAGATCAGACACCCGGACCCATCTCAACTCAACCTTGCGATCTGGCTCCTGAAATCATAGAGTTCGGATACCTTAACCTTTCCCCCCGACTGTATGAATGTTATCAGAGAAGCTAGACGTCCTACCACTAGAGCCGGCTACGCTGCCAAGTGGAAAAGATTTGTTGTTTACTGCCATAACAACACAATCAACCCTCTAGACGCATCCATATAGCACATCATATGCTACTTACTACATCTACAAAGATGTAACCTAGCATACACATCTATTCGGCTACACCTCGCAGCAATTGCTGCTTACTTACAAAACAGACAGCACCTATCACTTTTCAAAGTGCCTGCCATTAAAGCCTTTATGGAAGGCCTAAAACGCATAATTCCCCCCAGAGTGCCACCCTCACCTGTGTGGAACTTAAATATAGTGCTCACAAGGCTAATGGGACCGCCTTTTGAACCCTTGCATAAATGCGAACTGCAATTCCTCACATGGAAAACAGCTTTCCTTGTAGCCATCACCTCCCTTAGAAGGGTCAGTGAAATACAAGCACTTACTATACAAGAGCCTTTTCTCCAAATGCACCCGAACAAGGTTGTTCTCCGTACCAACCCAAAATTCCTACCCAAAGTCATCTCACCCTTTCATCTAAACCAATCGGTAGAATTACCGTTTTTTTTCTCGCAACCTCAAACTGTTGCAGAAAGGGCTCTACACACACTGGATGTTAAAAGGGCCTTACTTTACTACAACCAGAGAACACAAACTTTCAGAAAGACAAAGCAACTGTTTGTCTCTTTCTCTCCACCTCATAAAGGCAACCCCATCTCTAAATCAGGGATAGCTAGGTGGATTGTAAAATGCATACAGATTTGCTACCACAAAGCAAAACGCACGCTATCTGTTCCCCCTAAAGCCTACTCTACAAGAAAGATAGGGGCTTCTATGGCTTTTCTAGGGAACATACCATTAGATGATATCTGCAAGGCAGCTACATGGTCAACACCGCACACTTTCACTAAACATTACTGTGTAGATGTGCAAACCAAGCACCAAGCAACAAGCTAGTGTGGGCCAGGCTGTACTGAAAACACTATTTCAAACCACTGCAACAGATACCGGTGGTCGCCGCTAAGGTTGGGAACTGCTATATAGTCTATGCAAAAGTGTGTAATCTGCAGCTCATATGCCTCGAACGGAATATGCTACTTACCAGTATGCATCTGTTCTTGGCATGTAGAGCTGCAGATCTACACACGCCTCCCCGGCTACCTGTATCTGTTCCAGTCTATCTTATTTAGATATAACACACATGGGTTTCTTCACTGTTATTACTACGCTCCATCTTTCCCTGTTGGCGAAAAACAATCTGAGGATGGAGCCGAAGCCCATGCGCAATGTGAACCAAGGGAGGAGTCACCGACCTCGTGACTTCCAAAGACTTTCCAAGAGGAAAAACAAACTGCAAACATCCGGGCCCAACACCAGATGGCGATCTATGCAAAAGTGTGTAGATCTGCAGCTCTGCATGCCAAGAACAGATACATACTGGTAAGTAGCATATTCCTTCTGATGGATACATCTGCCAGTGGATTCCTCACCTTGTGAATATCCCCTGCGCCAGCAACATTCGGAAACTTTTGTAGCTCTCCACGCCGACGAGGACGTCACAAAGGCACGGCTCCGCTCGCGGCTCCGCTGACGTCACTGGATCCATAAGAAGACCTCGTTGGCGTGATGACGTCAGTTCCCTTTTTTCCGCGCCGTCTACGCTAACTGTTTTCTGGGACTCTCCGTAGCTTGGGCTAGTTACTTTTTCTGCTGGTGTCTCTCTTTCTTCTTGCTTCCTGTTAGAAAATGTCGACTAAGAAGTGTCCGGATTCAAGCCCAGCAGGGAGTGCGGTAAGCACATGTCCATCATGGATCCGCACAAGGACTGTCTGGTGCCTGTCATTGGATCACGACGTCGAGGGATGCTTTTGCTGCCGCAAGAGGAGTACAAAAGCTTTGAAGGAAAGAGAGGCCAAGTTGTTTATTGCCAGAATGAAAAAGGAAAAGAGAGGTCAAAGGCGGTCCAAATCGAGGTCAAGGTCGGCGTCTACGTCGGGGCATGCTTCCAAGTCCAAGAGGCACAAAAGGAAGAGGGGGCATGGTTCTCGACATCGTTCGGATAGAGAAGCGGCTCTGAGATAGACATCACCTTCTCGGCGTCGTAAGGACTTTGTGTCTCCTTCTCCTGTCTCTGTTCCTGCCTCTCCTGTTGGCCTGACCTCGCCTGCGGCTTCACTGGAGCATTCTCCAGCTCCATCTCTGACGCTGGCTCATTGTCCGGCTCCAGTTGTGGAAGATCCGGCTCCTGATGAGTCTTCGACTCCGCTGGCTCCACCGTCGGCGCCGATCGGCCCGAGTCCGGTTATGCCTCAGTCTGAGCCATATCCTGCCTTTCCAGGCCCGGGTCAAGATCCAACGCATTATTTAAATGCGATGTATGGGGTCTTCACTAGAGCGATGTACCCCTCTGGAGCGCCTTCGGGTCCCATGAGTCCAATGGCTTTCAACTTGGGGGTTCCTCAAGCCTACGCTCAGGCTCCTTTTATGCCTTTTTTCCCGGTGATGCTGTCTTGGCATTTCCCGGCGCCGAGGACATCGCCGCCGCTTCCATCTTCACCAGCTCGACCTCGTTTGACTCCGGCTGCTCCTCTGGGTTCGTGTTCGACGCCGGCGGAGTAGGTTACGGCACCACCGACGCCTGTTGTGAGGATTAGATCCAGGAGAGAAGCTCAGAGTCCTGGAAGAACAAAAGTACCAGGTTGAGGAGATGGAAGAGGGTGAGCTCATGGAGTCTGATGATTTGTTTGAGGAGTTGAAAGAAGCTAGTGGCTTGGATTTGTCACCAGAGTGGGAGATTACGCCTCCAGCTGATACTCCTTCTAAAGATGTGGCTCCCTACCACACGGTTATTAAAAAAGCAGCAGAGCTTTTGGATCTGCAGCTACCATCGGCTGAGTTGAAGCCGAACATCCGCACAGAGGTTTTACATTCTCCCTCCTCTGTGTCAGTACCCTTACTTCCATTTAATGACGCCATCATTGAACTGGTCATGGAGGTATGGCGTAAGCACTTTTCAGCTCCTGCAGTCTCTAAAACTGTGGCTAGAAGATACAGGGCGGCTCCAGGTGACCCAGACTTTCTTACTTCCCATCCTTCTCCAGAGAGTCTGGTGGTTCAGGCTGCTTGTTCTAAAAGATCTTCAGGTGCCTTTTCAAAGGTCCCTATTGACAGGGATGCTAAAAAACTTGACCAATCAGCCAGTAAAGTCTTCTCCTCTGCCAGTATGGACTTAAAATCGACAAATACCACCTGTCTTTTGGGCCGATATATCCATGCTTTTATGGATTCAGCGAAACAACTGGCCCCTAAGTTGTCAGAGGAGGACAGACAGAACTTTAATGAGGTGCTATCAGACACTCAGGTGGCTGCACGTCAGGTTATCCAGAGTGGCCTGGATACTGCGGTCGCTAGAATTATGGGCTCTTCTGTTGCCACAAGGAGGAGTGCGTGGCTGAAATCATCTGGGTTCGCCCCTGATGTGCAGGCAACTCTTCTGGACTTGCCTTTTGACGGCTCTGGGCTTTTTGGTAAAAAAGTTGATGCTGCATTGGAGAGATTCAAAGAAAGCAAAGACACAGCCAAATCTCTGGGTCTGCAGACACAACCTAGGGGTTCTTTTAGGAGGTACAGAAGCTTTGGAACATGGTCCTTTCGGACCTACAGGCAGCCCCAGCAGCAACAGAACACCCTGTATAAGAGCTACTGGGGCAGAATTAGAGGTCGTGCTTGAGGTCGGCAGCTCTCCTCCTCCTCTTCCTCTTCCTCCGTCCCTCCCAAAGCAGCCCTAGATCCACTATTCTGGATCATGTTGGTCCTGTGGAGGGCCGGCTTACCCATTTTCTACAAGACTGGGATTCTGTTACTACAGACCTTTTGGGTTCTAGATCTTGTAGAAAATGGGTACACCCTTCCCTTTCAGGAATTTCCTCCGAATTACCCTCCTTGCCAAGGTGCTTGCTCGGAGGACCATCTTCTTCTCCTGCAGGAGGAGGTCCTAACGTTACCTAAAAAAGGTGCGATAGAGGTGGTTCCACAGCAGGAAAGGGGTCCGGGACGCTACTCCCGGTATTTCCTGATTCCGAAGAAGGGATGGCAGGCTGCGTCCAATCCTGGACCTCAGGATCTTGAATCTTTTTCTGAAGCAAGAGAAGTTCAAGATGCTTACCCTTGCCCAGGTTCTTCAAGCGCTGCAACAGGAGGACTGGATGGTGTCCATCGACTTGCAGGATGCGTATTTCCACATCCCCATCCTGAAGTCGCACAGGAAGTATCTCCGTTTTACGGTAGGGTCACAACATTATCAGTTTGCGGTCCTTCCGTTTGGTCTTACTACTGCACCTCCAGTCTTCACCAAGGTGATGGCAGTGGTGGCAGCCCATCTCAGAAAGTCAGGGATTCCAGTTTTCCCCTATCTGGATAATTGGCTGATCAAAGCGCAGTCGCCAGAGAAGGTGCTTCATCATGTGCAAGTTACAACCCAGCTGTTGTACAAATTGGGTTTCTCGATAAACGTGCCCAAATCTCATCTGGTGCCCTCTCAGCGCAACTTGTTCATAGGGGCGGTACTGAACACTACTTTGCGTCGAGCATTCCCACCTCCACAAAGGATTCTCGACATACAGGAAATTATTCCCTTGTTTTACAATGGAGCGGTCGTTCCAGTCCTGAAGGTCCTTCGTCTGCTCGTTCTGTTTGATTCCTGCATTCTGTTGGTCAACCATGCACGCTGGCACATGAGGGCTCTCCAGTGGTGCTTCCGCAGGCAGTGGTATCAGCACAAGGGAGATCTCAGGGAGTCTGTGAGTATCTCCAGAGAAGCTGCAGCGGATCTGTCTTGGTGGAGTGTGGAGGGCAATCTGTCTCAAGGAAAGCCTTTCCATCTTCCTCCATCGGTGGCCACGGTGATAAGGGATGCATCCACTTTAGGGTGGGGTGCTCATCTGGGGGATCTGGAGATCAAGGGTCTCACATCAACCTTTTGGAGTTGCGGGCGATAAGTTTGGCACTCAAGGCCTTCCTCCCTTCCCTTCGCGGTCAGTCGGTTCAAGTCTTGACGGACAACACTACAGCGATGTGGTATGTCAACAAGCAGGGAGGAGTGGGATCGCATTGGCTCTGCGTCTCTGGTCCTGGGCTCTGGATCAACAGATTTGTCTTATGGCAAATCATCTGGCCGGAGTTCTGAACGCGCGTGCATGCGTGGTCGGCAGTTCTCCGCCGACCACGAGTGGAGGCTCCACCCGGAGGTGGTTCGTCTCGTCTTTCGGACGTGGGGAACTCCTCGGGTGGACCTGTTTGCCACCCAGGAGAAGGCTCACTGCCCGTCATTCTGCAGTCTCCAGTTTCTGACGCAGGGAGCATTGGGGGACGCGTTTCAGTTGAGTTGAAGCTCATAACGCCTTTACGCGTTTCCTCCCATACCCTGGATTCCTCTGGTTCTGAGGAAGATTCGCCCAGACTGGGCCCAAGTCCTATTGATAGCCCCGGATTGGCCAAGAAGGGTGTGGTACACAGATCTTCTCCACCTCTCCTCGTGTCCTCCGCTCCGTCTCCCTCTGAGGGCAGACCTCCTCTCGCAGTCGAAGGGGCAGGTTCTACACCCCCCACCTCCAGAGCTTACACCTTCATGCCTGGAGATTGAACGGGGCAACCTGAATTTTTTCTCTCTCACCTGACGTGGTAGATGTTATTTTGTCTGCCTGACGTCATTCCACCAAATCTGTCTATTCTTATAGGTGGTCTAAATTTGTCCTTTGGTGTGGAGAGAAGTCTATTGATCCTTTGAGGGCTCGTTTATCCAACATCCTTCAGTTTGCTCTTTCTCTTGCTCAGCAAGGCTTTGCTGTAGCTACTGTGAAGTGATATCGGCTTTGTCGGCATTCCTTTGCTTACCAGATCAGCAGTCATTGTTTAAGTCACCTATTGTTTTAGGATTCCTTAAGGGTCTTACCAATAAGTTTCCGCCGACTCCTTTTATTGTGCCTCAATGGGACTTAAATCTTGTCGTAACTTCCCCTATGGGTTCTCCTTTTGAACCTTTGCACAAGTGTCCCTTAAGGCTGTTCTCTTTTAAAGCGGTCTTTCTCGTTGCCATTACCTCGGCAAGAAGGGTAAGTGAGCTTCAAGCTCTGAGTTCAAAACCCCCGTTTTTGACCATTCATGCTGATAGAATGGTACTCAGGACCAGGGCTGCTTTTCTGCCTAAGGTGGTAACTCCTTTCCATCTGGGGCAATCCATTACCCTGCCTACCTTCTATCATCCCCACCCTCCTTCCAAGGAGGAGGAGCGGCTTCACCGCTTGGACCCTAAGAGGGCGGTGAGCTTCTACCTCGATAGGACTAAGGACTTTCGAGTGGACGACCAGCTCTTCGTGGGCTTTGTTGGCTGCAGGAAAGGCAGAGCGGTGCACAAGCGCACCCATTCCAGATGGATTATCTTGTGCATCAAGATATGTTACTCTTTGGCTGGTAAGGGGCCTCCAGAGGGTATAAGGGCTCATTCTACTAGGGCTAAGTCTTCTACTTCTGCCTTATCTAGAGGTGTTCCTGTGGAGGACATTTGTAGGGTGGCAACTTTGGCCTCCCTCCACACTTTCGCGAAGCATTACTGCTTGGATTCCGAGGTGAGGAGGGACGGACACTTTGCTCGTTCCGTCTTTCAGGACTTTCTGGTATAGAAGGGTGGACACCCTCCTCCGGGAGTGGGACTGCTGTGGGAATCTTTTCACAAGGTGAGGAATCCACTGGCAGATGTATCCATCAGAAGAACAAGTTACTTACCTTCGGTAACGCTTTTTCTGGTGGATACAGTATCTGCCTGTGGATTCCTCACTGACCCACCCGCCTCCCCGTTGTCCACCCTTTTATACCTACAATACTGATGTTTCAAAATTTGTTACTGTCAAAGGCAGTGTGTTATTTCTTTTGCCTTCCTATATTATCTTCACACTGTGTGTTGTTTTGTAGATTATGTACTGTGTATACTGTACATATATTGCTGTCAGTCCGTCCGTGTGCTTCGAAGCCACGGAAAAAAGGGCGGAACTGACGTCATCACGCCGACTAGGTCTTCTTATGGATCCAGTGACGTCAGCGGAGCCGCTAGCGGAGCCGTGCCTCTGTGACGTCCTCGTCGGTGTGGAGAGCTACAAAAGTTTCCGAACGTTGCTGGCGCAGGGGATATTCACAAGGTGAGGAATCCACAGGCAGATACTGTAGCCACCAGAAAAAGCGTTACCGAAGGTAAGTAACTTGTTCTTCAGGGTCAGTGCTGGGCACCAAGATCCAGCACTGGGATCTCTCCTAATAGCAGGTGAGTATTTCCGTTTTCGTTACTCGGTTGATTTTTGGTGAATATTTTAAAGTTTAGAAACTTCACACTTAGAAGAAATTTCAGAAGAAGCCAGTCAATGTTACCCTATGGAAGACAAGTGAGCTATCGGCTTTTGGGCAAGTACTCGACTGGCAGGGTTAAGGTTCTGGGCATAGACTCAGGGGTCTCCCAGGGTCAGGTAAGTGCAGTTGTTACACCGTCAGCGGCACAGGGGCAGCCGGGTGCTTAGTGAGTTAG
The DNA here is from genome assembly GCF_964204655.1 of Triturus cristatus. Classification (NCBI taxonomy): domain Eukaryota; kingdom Metazoa; phylum Chordata; class Amphibia; order Caudata; family Salamandridae; genus Triturus; species Triturus cristatus. Next base: position 235,609,024 of record NC_140582.1, read on the forward strand.
GCCCAATGTTATCCTATGGGAGGCAGGGGGGCCTTGGTTGGTGGCTGCTGACTAGCAGGCCACGCGGCTGTGGGAGCTGAGCTCCTGGTCACTTGCTCAGGGCAAAGGGGGAAGTAGGTAGGAGTAGAAGTTGCACTGCCAGGACCACTCGGGCGGCTGGGTGCAGTGCAGGGTGCTTTTGAGCCTTTGGGCGCTCAATGGATTTCAATGGGAAAGCTCAAGGACGGACAAAGGCTGCAAGCTCTGGGACGAAGATTCTTCAGGTGCCACTACCACTTCGAGAGGTACGTTGGGTAGTTGGAGGATAGGTAGGTACCCAGGAGTCGAGCACAGGGGGCCGCAGGGTGCCGGGTGCAGGGGTGCCTTTTGATGTCGGAAAATCTTAACCTCTGTTGATAGCTGGGGGGGGGGGTCAGCCCTGGTTCTGAGGCTGCAGGCGTCAGGAGCGTCGAGGTGGGTCCTTGGGTGCCGGATTCGGGGTCACAGTCGCTGGGGGGACGTCCTCGGGGTCTTTGTCCACTCCGGCACAGGCCAGGCTTGGCGGGTGCAGTGTGTGCAGGTTTCGCGGTTCCGGGCTGATGCCAGGGGTTAGAAACTTGCTTTGAGCAGAGCCACTGCTCAATGAGTCCCAGATGCTCAGTCACAAGGTAGCCAGGTCCTCCGGGGTTTGTGAGGTTGCTGGCCACAGGAGGTGCTGGGATTTAGCAGGAGCAGGTCCGATGGTCGACAGACCGGTAGGGCTGGGGCCAAAGCAGTTGGTGTCTTCCTCTTCTTAGCAGCTGCACAGCAGGTCTTCTTCCTTCTTGTTCTTCTTTGCTTTTTCGGAATCTGAGGAGGGAAGGTTCAGGGTGCCCCTAAATACTAGATTTAAGGGCGTTACAGGTAGGTAAAGGGCAGGGACCAATGGGTCCATGCCCTTGGGTGGGTACACCCCCTATCCTGCCACACTCCTGTGGGAGGGGGGGCAGTAGCCTAGTCCTGATTGGGCAGGGCTTCCCATCTTCAAGATGGCGAGAGCCCGGAGATGTGCTTCACCTCGCCTCCCCCACCTGAGGGGTGGGGTTGGCAGAGGCTGGCACATCCTCTCGCCTTATTTGGATTTTCCGGCCAGTCTTCCCGCCAGAGTGAGGGGGTCAGAACCGGTGGGGACCAGTTGCTGGGTACAGCAAATGGCCTGGAGAAGCTCACAAAGGCTGCATGCCTTTGAAGCTTCCCTCTGCCCATCCTGGGGGAGGAGACCTAGCACCTCGCCCAGGATGTGCATTGCTGCAGGCCCAGGAGAGAGGGGGCTCTCCACCCAGGGGTCCAGCAACATGTCTGCTGTGTGGCATCCTAGGCAGCCTCTCAGACGACATGAATTGTAGGTTAGGTTTCAGGGGGCATCTCTAAGATGCCCTCTGTAGTGCTTTGTACATTAAATCCCACACTGGCATCAGTGCGGGTTTAATGTGCTGAGAAGTTTGATACCAAACTTCTCAGTGTTGCCATTATGGTGCCTGTGGAGTTTGTGTTTGACGAGCTCCCAGCACCATATACTCTAAAATGGCAGCAATGCGATTACAGTACCCAGGAATGGACCTGGGTACTGTCACCCAGCTAGAGGGGTGGCTGATGTATGCCAGGGCAGTGTAGGTTGTGGGCATGGCACACAGGGATGTGTGCCATGTCGACTTTGTTTTGTCTTGTACCCAGTCACTCAGCCTGTGTTTGTCTTAGGGTACAGGGCCTCTAAGGGTGGTACAAGAAGAGCTGCACCCCTTAGAGGCCTTCCCTGGTCACAAGGCCCTGGGTACCTAGGGTACCATTTACCAGGGGCTGACATGTGGCTAGGGTTTGCCAATTTGGGTTTTAGGGAAGGAACATAGGCCCTGGGCATCTGATTGGCAGGAGCCCAGGGCACACTCAGTCAAAGTACAGTCAGCAATTCAGCAAAAAGTGGGGGCATACCATGCAAGAAAGATTGCACTTTCTCACACCTTGGTACCACCGCATGTCGGGGGACCACTTGGCAACTCTCCATCAGGAAGTTACGGCCCTCTTGGCCAAGGGGGCTACCGAGTGCGTTCCTGGGCCGGAAGTAGGGCGTGGTTGTTATTCCCACTACTTTCTGGTCCCCAAGAAGGACAAAGGAGGGTCTGCGTCCCATCTTGAACCTCCAGAACGTTAACCGCTTCCTCCGGAAGGAGAAATTCAAAATGCTCGCTCAGGTCTTGGCTGCCCTCGACCCTGTAGACTGGATGGTAGCATTGTACTTGCAGGACGCATATTTTTACATCCCTGTCCTGCAGACCCACCGGCGTTACCTGGGGTTCACGGTAGGCTGGGAGCATTTTCAGTTTGCCGTGCTCCCCTTCGGCCTTACCAGCGCCCCTCGGGTGTTCACGAAGGTGATGGCGGTGGTCGCAGCTCACCTGCGCAGGTTAGGGGTATCAGACTTCCCTTAGCTTGACAACTGGTTGCTGAAGGCGGGCTCGCCCCAGGCAGTCGTCGACCACCTTCAGACTACGGCCGACCTCCTGCATTTGCTGGGGTTTTCCATCAACGTGCCGAAGTCGCACCTGAGTCACTCTCAGAAGCTCCCCTTCATCGGAGCGGTTCTGGATTCAACGCTGTTTCGGGGTTATCCTCCCGAGCAGCGGGTCCGGGATATTCAGGCTATGATTCCGTACTTTCAGCCTCTATCCCGGGTTTCAGTCAGGATGACCCTCTGGCTCCTGGACCTGATGGCCTCCTGCATCCTGCTGGTGCCACATGCCAGATGGCACATGCGGGCTCTGCAGTGGGACCTGAAGTTCCAGTGGGCACAGCATCAGGGCAACCTGTCCGATCAGGTCTAGATCTCGGAGGGCCCTGCACGACAATTGCATTGGTGGCTCACGAATCGCAATTGGGTCAGTGGCAGATCCCTCTCTCTTCCTCAACCGGAGCACTCCGTGGTGATGGGGTGGCCACATGGGAGAGGCGGAGATCAGAGTCCTCTGGTCTCCGGCGGAGTCCCGACTCCATATCAACCTTTTGGAGCTTCAGGCGATCCGTCTTGCACTGATGGTATTCCTTCCCTCTGTCCGGGGAAGTGTGGTGCAGGTGTTCACGGACAACACCACCGCCATGTGGTATTGCAACAAACAGGGCGGGGTTGGGTTCTGGACCCTATGTCAGGACGCTCTGTGCCTCTGGACATGGCTGGAACATCAAGGCATCACCTTGGTGGTTCAACACCTGGCAGGTTCTCTGAATGCCAGGGCGGACGAACTCTGCCGCCAATGGTGGATGGATCACGAATGGCATCTGAACTCGGACGTGGTGCAAGGTCTCTTTCAGCAGTGGGGAGAGCCTTGGTTAGATCTATTCGCCACAGAAGAGAACGCTCAATGTCATCAGTTCTGCGCGTTGGAATTTCCAAGGCAGCACTCGCTCGGTGACGCTTTTCGTCGCGAGTGTAGTTGCGGGCTGTTGTACGCCTTTCCGCCTGTACCACTTACACCCAGAGTGCTGAAGAAGATTCGGCGCAACCGGGCCCAAGTCATCCTTGTGGCTCTGGATTGGGCACGAAGGTACTGGTATCCCGAGGTTCGAGGCATGTGGGCTGCTGAATTCATATCTGTGCATAGATCGCCGCCTAGTGTTGGGTCCGGATGTTTGCACGTTGTTGTCCTGGAAGAGTCTTCGAAGTATCCTGAGATAGGTGACTCCTCCCCTGGACCACAGTGCGCATGGGCATCCTCTCCATCCTCAGATTGTTTTTTTCCGCCATTGGGTTCGGATGTGCTTATCTTGACTCAAGTTAGGAAAATTTAGTTTTCAGGCCAAAAGGCCTTTAGTTTTCGTCGGTACTGTTCCCGATCGGTATCGACAGTTTACTTGCTAGTTTAGCGACCTTAACAACTTTTTCGGATCCGTTTCATCCGACCATCGACCTTACATCGATGATGGTATCGAGGACCCCATTCAAGCGGTGTCCTGTTTGCCACGCGAAATATCCACATATCGACGTCCACCCGGTGTGCAACAAATGCCTCTCGCCGGATCACGACGAATCGAAATGTATGGCCTGTGCCCGATTCAGATCCAAAAAGACTCTCCGGAATCGACGAGCCGCGAGACTAGAAGCGCTGCAAGCGGCACCGGCCCCGACCAACATCTTCAGCACCGAGGACGAAGATGTTGAAAGCGTGGAAAACATACACTCCAGCCCCGCTTCCGAACACGGATCCAGATCGGAAGACGTAGATGAAGAGCTTTTTCACAGGGAAGAAGCTGACGATGAGGTAGGAGACTACGATGAGGCCTTAGGGGCCGAAGAAGGTAGCTCTGGTGACGAGCAGGGCCTACCCGTCCAAACGGAGGCTATCACAGTGCGTCAGTCTACGGCTCCGGTCGAGGGATCGCCTTCGGGCCTTACCCGAGATCAATCCCGCAGTTCTTCGGCCCCGCCCTCTGGCCCGGCCTCGGACATCCAGCGAGAGCCATTATTACCCAAAAAGACTGGTTTCCCTTCCACGAAACCGAAACCAATCATCGCACCGGTTCAACAGAAACCGAAAGTGAAACTAACACTGGTCGGCTCGAAGACCACCACTCCTTCGACGCCAGCCAAAACCGTCGGCTCCGACCGCACCAAAAGGGACTTCGGTGCCGAACTCGCTGCAGCCGATATCGGCGCTGATCGAAAGAGAAAGGCCATCGGTACCACCAAAGCGCCTCGGCCCCCGGCACCGAAACAATCGGCAACGACCACCAAGGTTAAAATGGCCGCTCCATCGGAATCCACCTCGAAAGCAGCGACTACGGTCCAATCATCGACGCCGTCGACAGCTACTACCTCTCCTCGACTCGATGACCCTGTGGCTCCAAAGAAGTCCACACCTACCTCTACAGAACCACTCGGCGCCAAAGAACCGTCGGCGTTCCAGGTGCGACAAGTTGCAGCGTCCTTGCAACGTATCAGAGAAAAGGCAGCCCTCCAGGCCACGTCGGGCTCCGAGCCGAAAAAGGCTCAAAAGGCACCTTCGGCACCAACCAACATCACCTTTGGTTTGCCGCCATCCACGGCGCCAAAACTATTCGAGATCAGAACACGTGTTACCCAGACAAGGTCCCCATCTACTGAACACTCTCCTACTGGGACATCACCGTCCCACTTCATCGACGCCGACACCGGCAGGCTCATGCTCCGAAAGCGGAAGATCACTTCCGAGCAGACTTTGGACTCTTACAGAATCCTGCTAAAGCAAAAACTACCGGCTGAATCTGAACCAGTTCTTTATGAACGCCTCCACACCTCCTATCCAGATCCACAGTCCTTCTCTCCGACGCACTCCGACACGGACGCAATAGAGGACTACATGGGTGACGACACCACCTACCCCAGGGATATGGACCCTGAGGACCAGCAGGACCCTAATCAAGCTTGGGATGACCCTGTAGACCCGGGTGCCGCTATAGATACCCAGGACACGCAGCTTTATGGCGCAAAAACATCCCCCACAGAGGACACTGCTGCATTCAACGCCCTCATTGAACGTGCCGCAGCCAATCATGGAGTGCAACTCCACTCAGACGCAATCGAGGATGATTTCTTGGTGGACACTTTCGCATCCTCAGAGAGGACTGTAAGGACTCTGCCCATGTTAAAAGGTGTCCTCAAGCCAGCAAAGGACATTTTCAAGGAAACAACCAGAGCACGGGTAATAAACCCCAGGATCGAGAAAAAATACAAGCCCGCACCTGGGGACCCTACGTACATTAGAGGCCACTTACCTCTGGACTCCATCGTAGTTGCTAACGCTCGCAAACGGGCACACTCGCAGACAACTGGTGATGCTCCTCCCCCGGACAAAGAGTCCAAGGTGCTAGAGACCTCCGGCAAAAGGATTGCAGCCCAGGCGGCAAACATATGGCGCATTGCCAATACACAGGCGCTCCTAGCTCGCTACGATCGCTCACACGGACACGTTAGAGTCCCTACTCCAACACCTACCAGACGAGTACAAAGAGGCAGCGGAGCTCCTCATCAGGGAGGGACAACTTCTCACAAACGCATCCATTAAGTGTGCACTGGATGCCGCCGACACAGCTGCGAGAGCAATAAACACCAGCGTCATGCTACGACGACACGCCTGGTTACGAATCTCCGGATTCAAACCTGAGGTTCAAAATAACATTCTCAATCAGCCTGTCAACCCCGACTACTTATTCGGACCAGAGGTTGACACCACCCTAGAAAAGATAAAAAAAGACACAGACACTGCAAAGTCAATGGGGGCTCTGCAAACGCAGACATTTCGTAGTGGCTCCTTTCGTCGCCCCGGAAATAGAGGAGCGGGTAGAGGACAGGGGTCACAGCAAACCTACAATAAAGGGGGCACACAGAGTACCTACGATAAAAACACCCGAGGTGGATATCGTGGCTCCAGCACAAAGGGCAGAGGACGCGGTTACGGCAATACCAGGTCCTCCCCCAAAAACAAACAGTGACGCCCTCTCCCTTCCCCCCGACCACATAACACCTGTCGGGGGAAGACTCCAGCGGTTCCTGTCCACGTGGAATGCCATCACCACGGACAGGTGGGTCAAAGATGTTATCCAACACAGTTACTGCCTCGAATTAACCTCCACTCCACCCACAATACCGCCAAAGCACCGTCCTATGTCCTCAGAGCACTTAGCATTATTACAGCAGGAAGTGCTAAGTATGCTGCAAAAAGGCGCAATAGAGGTTGTGCCCGTCCACCAGCAAGGGACAGGGGTGTACTCTCTGTACTTCTTAATACCAAAAAAGGACGGGTCACTCAGACCTATACTAGACCTGAGACCCCTCAACCACTACATTCTCTCAGAGCATTTCCACATGCTCACCCTACAGCAGGTTCTCCCGCTGCTCAGACAGGGAGACTTCCTAGCCACGCTAGACCTCAAAGATGCGTATTTCCACATACCCATACACCCGTCACACAGAAAATATCTCAGGTTCACTATTCAGGGGCAGCACTACCAATTCAAAGTCCTCCCCTTCGGCGTGACAACAGCACCCAGAGTTTTCACAAAGTGCCTAGCTACGGTGGCTGCACATCTACGGAGGCAACACATTCACGTCTACCCTTACCTGGACGACTGGCTTGATCAGGCAAAGTCAGCCCAGCAATGTGCCAGCCACATGTCCCGCACCATTCACCTTCTTCACAGTCTGGGATTCTCACTAAATTACCTAAAATCACATCTCCAACCCGCACACGTACAACAGTACCTAGGTGCGACCATAGACACTCTGGCAGCCACAGCTCAGCCAAATTTAGTGAGGATCAACGGCATGCAAATGCTGATCTCAAAGTTCAAACCACAACGCTCCCTTCCAGCGCGAGTGTTCATGCAGTTGATAGGCATGATGGCCTCCTGCATTTTCATAGTCCCGCACGCGAGACTACATATGCGCCCGCTTCAGGAGTGCTTGGCACGTCAATGGAATCAGGCTCACGGGCAATTAAAAGACCTAGTGTTTGTGAGCGGTCGGGCATACAACTCTCTGCATTGGTGGAATCCTCAAAACCTTTGCAAGGGCCGGCCGTTCCACGAGCCTGTTCCACAAATAATACTGACAGCGGACGCGTCTCTCCAGGGATGGGGAGCTCATGTACTCAATTACACAGTGCAGGGACTATGGACAATACAACAAAAGAAGATGCACATCAACCTTCTGGAACTGATGGCAATCTTCCTGGCAATGAAAGCCTTCAAGGTACACTTGTGCAACAAAGTCGTGTTGATCCGGACGGACAACATGACTGCCATGTACTACATACAGAAGCAGGGAGGAACGCACTCTCCACAGTTGTCTCATCTGGCTCAGAGCATGTGGAAGTGGGCCATTCAGAGGAACATATTCCTCATGGCGGAACACCTCCCCGGCAAGGACAACCAGATGGCGGATCTGCTCAGCAGACACAGCCACCAGATGCACGAGTGGGAGCTACACCCGTCAGTACTCCAACCGTACTTCCAACAGTGGGGTCATCCAGAGATAGACCTATTCGCCACAAGCGAAAACGCAAAATGACAAAGCTTTGCCACCAGGTTCCCGCATCCACAGTCGCAGGGCAATGCGATATGGATGAATTGGTCCGGCAGATTTGCGTACGCTTTTCCCCCAGCGCCGTTGATACCGCTGGTGGCACGCAAACTGCGACAGCACTCACCGACACTCATCCTGGTTGCTCCAACATGGGCACGCCAGCCATGGTACACCGCCTTTCTGGAACTTTCCGTAGTGCCGCATCAAAGGCTGCGGATCAAACCCGCGCATTTGACGCAGAACCATGGAGAAATTCAGCACCCAGATCCGCAACAGCTGAACCTGGTAATCTGGCTCCTGAAGTCCTAGAGTTTGGCTACCTAAACCTGCCACCTGACTGTATGGAGATCATTAAAGAAGCTAGGAGACCCACTACCAGAGCTTGCTATGCAGCCAAATGGAAGAGGTTTGTCATTTATTGCAATAACAATGACATTAACCCGCTAGACGCATCCATTCAAAACCTAATCTGTTACCTCTTACACCTATACCGATGCAATCTGGCATACACCTCAATACGTATCCATTTAACCGCAATAGCAGCTATCTCCAAAACAGGCAGCACCTCTCTTTATTCAGAGTGCCTGCCATCAAAGCCTTCTTGGAGGGACTTAAACGAGTAATTTCCCCAAGACACCCACCAGCACCAGTGTGGAACCTCAACTTGGTCCTCACCCGACTGATGGGTCCACCCTTCGAACCTCTCCACTCATGTGAGATTCAATTCCTCACCTGGAAAGTAGCTTTCCTAGTGGCAATCACTTTGTTGAGAAGAGTTAGTGAACTCCAGGCACTAACCATTCAAGAGCCATTCATACAGGTTCACGCAAACAGGGTCGTACTACGTACCAACCCCAAATTCATGCCTAAAGTAATATCGCAGTTCCACATAAATCAAACTATTGAACTGCCTGTTTTCTTTCAGAATCCACAAAATGTCGCTGAAAGAATGCTCCATACACTAGATGTCAAAAGAGCCCTCATGTACTATATAGACAGAACTAAAAGCTTTAGGAAGACAAAACAACTTTTCGTTGCCTTTTCTCCACAACACAAAGGCAACGCCATCTCCAAAGCAGGTATAGCCAGATGGATCGTTAAATGTATTCAAATTTGCTATCAAAAGGCTAAACGCACATTAATGATTCCCCCACGGGCCCACTCAACACGTAAGTTAGGGGCCTCCATGGCTTTCCTGGGAAACATTCCTTTACATGATATGTGTAGAGCAGCCACATGGTCCCCTATACATACATTTACCAAACACTATTGTGTAGATGTACACTCAAAACAGCAGGCAGCTGTAGGACAGGCTGTTCTCAAAACTCTTTTTCAGACCGCTGCAGCTGGCACTGGTAGCCGCCGCTAATGGGAGGTACTGCTATGTATTCTATACACAGATATGAATTCAGCAGCCCACATGCCTCGAACTGAATATGCTACTTATCAGTATGCATCTGTTCTTGGCATGTAGGGCTGCTGACATTCATATCGCCCACCCTCCTCCCCGGCGCCTGTAGCAGCTGCAGCTCTCAGAATTACTGTATAGCATGGTCATCACTTTCTGTATCTACTCCATCACTGCCACAATGGCGAAAAACAATCTGAGGATGGAGAGGATGCCCATGCGCACTGTGGTCCAGGGGAGGAGTCACCTATCTCAGGATACTTCGAAGACTCTTCCAGGACAACAACGTGCAAACATCCGGACCCAACACTAGGCGGCGATCTATGCACAGATATGAATGTCAGCAGCCCTACATGCCAAGAACAGATGCATACTGGTAAGTAGCATATTCACTACTCAGCATGGCGATCGATCCCCCGATCCGTCTGCCTCTTCGGGAGGATCTTCTGTCGCAGCAGCAGGGTATGGTCCTCCACCCGAACCTGTCCAGCCTCCACCTTCATGTGTGGAGATTGAGCGGCGACAGTTGACAGCTTTCAATCTTCCTCCTGAAGTCTGTGATTTCATTCTGGGAGCCAGGCGTCCATCCGCTAAGTCGGTATACGCCTGCCGGTGGAAAAAGTTTGTGGCATGGTGCACAGGAAAGTCTGTGGATCCCCTTTCTGCCCCTCTTTCTGAGGTCCTTCTGTTCCTTCTATCCTTGGCCCAGCAGGGTTCTTCTCTGGGCACTCTCAAAGGTTATCTTTCGGCCATCTCCGCCTTTCTAAGGTTCCAGATGAGCCTTCTCTCTTTAAGTCCCCGGTTGTTAACCCTTTCCTGAAAGGCATTACGCACACGTTTCCTCCCGTGCCTTTCATAATGCCTCAATGGGACTTAAATCTTGTCTTGACCTATCTGATGTGCGCTCCTTTTAAGCCCCTTCATAACTGTCCTTTATGTCTTCTCACTCTCAAGACTGCTTTTTCCTGGTAGCTATCACCTCTGCCAGGAGAGTGAGCGAGCTCCAGGCTCTTTCTTCCAAACCTCCTTTCCTTTCTATTCATCCGGACAAGCTGGTTTTAAGGACCCGTCCTTCTGTTTTTGTCAAAGGTTGTCACGCCCTTCCACATCGGGCAGACCATCACTCTGCCCACCTTCTTTCCGCCTCCGCATCCTTCAAAAGAGGAAGAGAGGCTCCACCATCTGGACCCAAAACGTGCGCTCTCGTTCTACCTGCAGCACACACCACCGTTCCGGGTGGGTGACCAGCTCTTTGTTGGCTATGTGGGTGCCAAAAGAGGTCGGGCTGTGCACAAGCGGACCATCTCTCGGTGGGTCATTCTCTGCATCAAGGCCTGTTACTCGTTGGCTAAGAAGGAGCCTCCTGTGGGGCTGCGTGCCCATTCTACCAGGGTGACGTCGGCCACTACTGCTTTTGGGCGCGGCGTCCCCTTGCAGGACATTTGTCAGGCAGCTACGTGGGCCTCGCTGCACACGTTTACCAAGCATTACTGCCTTTACAGTCAAGTCCGGAGAGACGCCTTCTCTGGCCGTTCTGTTCTCTGTGACTTTCTGGTGTAATCTGTTCGCAGACCGACCACCGGGGTTGGTATTTCTGGGGTATCTATTCTAAGGTAAGGAATCTATCACTAACGTATCTCTTTCAGATGCACAAGTTACTACTTGTGTAACGATACATCTGTAAGAGACATTAGTTAGTGATAGATTCCTTACCGCCCCACCCAGCCTCCCCGTTCTGAGAACTGATTTCTAGGGTTAAGGTCATCCCTTACAGGGCCCTAGTTACTTGGCACCAGTGGTCAGTTTTGTGCATGGCTCTGCGTTCTTGGCGCGGAAAGTCGTGTACAGAACTGATGTCCGCGCGCATGGATGGCGCCTAAGTAGTCTCCGTGGCGTCATCTCGGTGCTCAAGACACCAGCGACGGACGCGGAGCTGCACAACGCCACCTACTGGCACGCAGGGGTACTGATGGCAAAACTTTCCAGATCCAGTCTGACGCCTAGGGAAATTGTACGGTAAGGAATCTATCACTAACTAATGTCTCTTACAGATATATCGTTACACAAGTAGTAACTTGTGCTTTAGGACCAATTAAAAATTCAGTCGGCAGCAGAGCCTACCCAAGTCTTCAAAGGGTTGTGGCCTTTGGGCAGTTAGTTCCTCTTTTGCCTCCCACATAGTCACAGTAAGAACTGTAATGCGCCTCTTGGGTATAGTGGCCGTGTGCATCGTTATCGTACCACATGCACCTAAGATGGACAATGTTTCCAGGTTTCAACAGGCTCTATCGTCAATGCACTATGGGTCAGCTCGTCCTGGACATTTGCCTACGCTTCTATGCCTGTCCTGTTTCTTCCACTGGTGGTGCAGAAAATGCAGTAATCATCACTAGCCCTCATTCCAGTGGTCATCACCTGGGCCAGGCAGCCTGCGTATATTCAGCCACACTAGAGATGCCGGTCAGCCCCCAAGAGAGGCTTCCCAACAGGCTGGATCTTCTCACCAGGAGCCAAGGCCAGATAATGCACACAGATTCCAAGCCGCTGAATCTAGTGATCTGGCATTTGAGGACCTAGAATTTGGATACTTCAGTCTCCTCCCCGAAATGTATGAATATCATGTGAGAGTCTCACAGAGCTACAACACATGCATGTTAAGCTGCAAAGTTAAATAATCTGACACCTACAGTCCAAGACATCGTCATCTACCTACTCCGCCTTCGGACATCAGGCCTAGGTTACACTTCAATGCACCATAATTTAGCTGCTGTAGCTGTGTACATGAAAAACAGGGAGCATTCCTCCCTCTTTTGCATCCCTGCTATTTAGGTGTTCATGGAGAGGCTTAAGAGTCATCCTTCCTAGGGTTGCACCTGTGAGGAACCTCCATATCATACTTACTAGACTCATGGTTCCCCTATTTGAATCCTTACACTCTTGTCCACACCAGTACCTCTCCTGGAAGGCACACTTCCTGGTGGCAATAACTTTGTTACACTGCATTAATATTCTGCAGCCCACGCCATGCAAGAACCTTTCACACAGGTTCACAAGCACAGGTAAGTACTCAGGACTAACTCGAAGTTTCTTCCAAAGGTAGTTTTGTCATTCCATCTTAATCAGACTGTAGAGCGCCTGGTGTTTTTCCCCCAACTAGACTCTGTGCACCTGTTCAATACCCAATACGTCCAGTGCCGTCTCCTGTTCAATACCCAATACGTCCAGTGCCGTCTCCTGTATTACATTGACCGTAAAAAACCTTTTTGCAATGCTGACAAATTTTGTGTGGTTTTGCAAAGCCTCACAAAAGGGCAGCCTATATCCAAGCAGGAATTGCTAGATGGATAGTGAAGTGCATTCAGACTTCTCTCCAAGCCAAATGGACCCTCCCCATTACTCCTATATCTCATTCCACTCGAAAGAAGGTGGCTACCATAATTTTTTGGGTAAACATTTCCCTAGCCAACATATGCAAGGCAGTTACATGGTCAACCCATAAACATTTACTGAGCACTACTGTGTGTATGTTCTAGCCGAAACGACAAGCACTGGTTGGCACACAGTTCTAACAATTTTGTTACAGATGTGAGGAAATTAAGTGTATTTTATGGTGTGGTTGTGCGACCTCACTGTGTAATACACTTGCTGTCCCCTTTAGGACCCTTGGGTTACGTTTGCCAAACCTTCAGCTGAATCCTGGGTAGCTGTAGCTCTGAGCAGCACAACCTTCACAAAGGAACAAGTGTAAAGCATATTAATAGCACCAAATCAATTGAAGAAGAAAGTTACAGGACTCAAAAGAAATCCTACACAGATTCATAAAAATAGATTGTATTTTTATGTATTGTTAGACTCCACAATGAAAAAGATCCACCAGAGCGTTCTGGAGATATAGAATTTGCAAAGTATAGTAAATCAAAGCATTTCACTCAACCACGAACAAGCGTTGGCAAATTCAATGAATGTGACACTTAAACTTTTTCACTAAAAGGTTTGGGCTATTTGTATTCAGATCACTTTAGGTGACCAAATCCAGTAGAGAAAAATCAGGTGGAGCAACAAGATCCTTCAGCAGGTGAATCAGTCTACAGTAAGTTCAGGCACTTTTATCCTTTGCAAGGCTTTTCTATGGAAGTGGTCCTGATGCAAGGGATGAAGGATGCTGAAGATGCTCAAAAGGATACAGTGAATGTAATGCGATCAACAGTGGTCTTGCTGCATATACTTCTCGCTCCATGATGAGGGTGAGGTGGTCCTAGTCACAGGGTCGGTGTCCTCTGAAGTCCTGTCAGTGCTGGCAGAATATAAGTCGCCACTGGACTACCATTCGCCCATTATCGTGGTCACGGGCCAACCCTTTCCTGAAAGGCATTACGCTGCACTCCATTGGCACACCCTGTCACAGCTGTCTCTAGTGCAACTGTGTGCTTCTGGTCCTGGTCTTTGTGACTGCAGTTGTCTGGTTAAAGTCTTTGGGCTTCCAATTTGCCCTGCAGGCTTTTCAGCTGTTGTACCCCTGTACTGTGAACAGGATGGCAGCTCACTGACTCTTGGAGTCTCTTGGCTTTGGCTGGGCTCTGGAGATGACTTTGCCCTAAGCAGGACACAGCAGGCACAGTCCTTCTCTGCTAGCCAGCAGGTGCTGTCCATGCCGCTGCATCATCTATGCTGGTTGCACAGTGGAGCCGGGCAGTCCTCCTTCAGTCCTTCCATTAGAGATGTGAGTTTGGGGTGCCAGTGATTGCCCTACTTATGCTCAGAAAATGCCCTCAGTGCAAGATACAGTTGGTAGTCAATGGACAACTAGGTTCCCTTCTACCTGATGACCACTTCCTGTGAAGTGTGGCATCTGAGCATCCCAGAGTGCACTATTCTGCCCCCTTCCAATATGGCAGGACCCCCTCTCCTGGTGTCTTGAGCTCCTTGACTCAACCCTCCTTGAAAACCGGTTTGGCAAATGGTTTACCCTCTCCTGTCCCAAGTGCCAGCCTGTCTGCCTGAACAATTGAGCAGCCCCTCTCCCAAGGGTTACCCATTTGCCCTTCAAAGGTGACTTCTCCTTTGAAGCTCGCTTTTTGGGCCAACACCCTTATGGCTTCCTGCAGGAGCGAGGTGACACCACCTTTCGGAGCAGGCCCCTTTTTTGTATCCTTTACTGGCAGCTGGTAGAACATCTCCCCAGGATAGCAGAAAGCTGTCTCAGCAACAGGACGTCGTGTGCAACTGGTATGAGCACAGGGGAATAGAGGCAACAAAGTGGCAACTTTGCTAAAGTTGCACACTGCAACTTAGCACATTAATTTCAACCTGAGAATCAAGTGGGGCTTAATGTAACGAGCTGTTTGGTACCTTGGATGACCACCCTTGGTTGCACCTATCCAGGAGGATGCACAGCTGAGCGGTTAGTGTGCAACTCTGCACTCGCCAATTGGGCAACCAAGCTTTTCACAAGACTACGGTTTTGCGTTTTTGCTATCAGAACATGTAAAATTACGAGTCCGACTCAATAGGCCTGCCATAGGGCTGACTTACACATATACCGGGCAGGGATGTGGAATTCCTATAGCCCGAAGCCCGGGACATATTGTTTGGGGTCAAGGGCAACAAGTTTCCATGTGTATTTTGTCCTTGGGACAAGTAGGCCCAACGGCCCCTACATCACAAACCCTTTGACTGCCAGTTTATAGTCCCACATGATGGATCAGGGAAAGCATTGCCTGGAGTTAAGGTAATATTTGTTTCCATGTTTTAACGCTGTTCAAACTTGTATTTATGGTTCATAAATGCAAAACCTTTATTATTGGGGTGAGCGATCTAAGTACATGTTGTAAGCTCAGACTACTACTGACAGTGGTTAAAGTATAAAAATGGGTGCACACCCTTTCATTTTTTAGCACTATGAGGCTATGCATACTGCTCCCAGAATGCTCTCTGATTAGATGCAAATATATGGAGACGCTTGAAAGCAAGATTGATTATTCTTAGCTTTCAAGATAAAATGTTCACAAAAAAAGCAAAAACATTTAGCTAAACTACTGTAACATTTTAGGTAGCGTTTTTCTGCAGCATCATTTAGTACAATGTGTTGATGCATGCTAGTATTTCCCAAAAATATTCATAATGGAAAATCACTGGAACCAGTTTTAATAAGATTATAGGAAACATAAAAATAAACAAGCATCGGTAAAGCCAATTGGTCTGAAATTGTTGGTCAGTCTTTTGGTTTTATCAATGCGTGACTTGTTTTGGCATGTTTTTTGTAAAACCTTATTCATGTGGGTGCTGCTGGCCCCTCATTATAACAAACATTTGCAAAAGCAAAAATTGTTTCGGTCTCAAAAAGCACACACTGCCACAGTCGTTCCTGGCACTGAACAAAACAACTGTGTGTCAATTTTGCTCCTTGTGAAAGAACAGAATGCTGTCATTCACAGTGAAGCTAGCCAACTGACAGAGAGACATTTTAATAAACACAACATGTCATGGTTAACGTCAGACCCAATTAGGGGGCCAATTATTAAGTAAAGACTCAAAAGTGCACTTCTGTCCTTGCATTAAGTGCAGATATACGACTTTTCTGAATTCACAAGACTTTACAGAAGTAGGCCAAGAAATAGTACTCGTAGAAAATATTTGTGAACTGCATTTTAGTATGAGCAAATATGCATGTGTAGATTTGCTCATGCGGAAATCTGAGCGTTTGCAAGTTTACTTCCCCCTCCAACCACTTTTTTCCCAACCCAGGAAGAAGTTTTATGTCCGCTATTGTCAGGAGTAAATATCCAACCTTTCTCAGTATGGGAAAGATTAGAGAAGAGTTGGTGAAAACCCTTAAAACATGCAAGTTAGTAGGTTTGCACAGACTCAAAAGGGCATTCCAACCCTGTAACTGTTGCTTAACTTCAGCGCCAGTATGTAGATCTGCAGAAACGTGGCAATGTCAGGGAATTGCTAGTATTCATACCCTGCTATGGAAGGAGCCCTTGCATATTCAAAGAGGCTATTTTGGAGCTCTTGTATAAGGGTATTACTGCCATAATTTGTCACAAAAGGGACAAGTGGATTTTGTTACAGGACAGGTAGATTTATGAAGTAACCTGCCCCATGGACAAGTAGATATTTTATTAAATTCCACACCCCTGTACCGGGGGAAGTCTGACTTTGCCATTGCTTTCAATGTAAAGTCGGGCCAGCAGTTAAACCTGCTCTTCAAGCCTGCAAATGGCCATCTGGAAGTCTTGTTTTACTTGTTTCCCATCGAGGGTGGCACAGCCAGTGCTGCAATCTTTGGAGGTGGACCCTCTAACTTATACGCCCTGGGTACCATTTACTATGGTCTTACAGGTAAGTTAGTTTGGCCAGTTGGGTGAAAGCAAATTCGACATTCCAGTTGAAGGGTAAGAACACTGGCACTGAGGTCAGGTTAGCAGGCCTCAATGCACTCTGAGTCGAAAAACTAGCAACATCAGTCCAAAAACATGGGGGTTACCATGCAAAAAGTAGCATTTCCTTACAATCAACATCTGCATCAGCCACATGCTAGCCATTGCTTACGGAGGCTACTGCTTTAGAAGTCTATGCAGAGCATGTTTATATACAGCAGCACATGCTACAAACAGAAAATGTTACTTAACCCTGTAAGCATCTGTTTGTAGTGTGTAGTGCTGTAGATTCATGTGCAACCACCTTCTTCTCCAGACATACTTGGCTCAGACTACAGATCTTTATTCCCTCAAATCACTATTCCTTTTCTGCAGTACACATGTGCATCATTTACTGTTTCACTCGCCTCTCCATACTACTCTTACCCGCTGTGGGAAACAGTCTAATATGGAGTCCATGCACATTGCCAGCTAAGGGAGATTGGTTTGTGACGCGAAAGACTTCTTCAAAGAAAAACAAGTTGTAGATGTCAAGCCCAACACTAGTTGGCAAGGGAGTATGCAGAGCATGTGAATCTACAGCACTACACGCTATGAACAGATGCTTACATGTGTAAGTAACATGTTCAAGGCATATGAGCTGTAGATCATATGCATGTACATAGATGTCCATATAGTGCTGGGTCCGGATGTTTGCACTTTGTTTTTGTTCGAAGAAGTCTTTCCAGTCACGAGGTAGGTGACTCCTCCTTTCGGTGATAGTGCGCATGGGAATTGACTCCATCCTTGGATTGTTTTTTTCCGCCATCAGGTTTGGATGTGTATTGCTGCGCTCCGGTTCGGCACCGTTTCTCGTACACCTTCGACACGCAATCCATACCCCTGACAGTATTGTTATTGAACGCGGTTTCCCATTCGTCGCGTATCGTCTCAATTTTAAAACTTTTATTGGAATACTCGTGGAAGGCCATCGAGCCTACCCACGCCGACCGCTCTAGCAGTCGATGGAACGGACTCCCTTCAAGTTATGTCCTGGGTGTCATGCTAAATTTCCACGCACCGACTTGCACGAAGTGTGTAACCTCTGTCTATCCCCGGAACACGAAGTGAAAGACTGCGACGCGTGCCGATTGTTCCGATCGAAAGACTCTTCGTGATCATTGGGCTCAATGTCACGAAATGCAACAGCAAAGCAGCTTCACCCCAGACATCTTTGGCGAAGAGTCCGACTCTGAACATCATGCCCAAGTAGCCGAAGAAGGACAATTCTCCGTGTCTGAGAAAGACTACGACATCGAAGAGGAGCAAGTTACTCTGGGTCAGCGTACCGTGAGTAAAGACAACCCCTTGCCCCCACCAACAACCTAAGACAAAGGCTCCGGTCCCTCCTCTGCCTTCGGGCCACGGTCTGCACCGATAAAAAGTTTCCGACGCCCCACCCTTGGGCCCGGCTCTCAAACATAAAAAAAGCCTTCCGGTTCGGACCCGAACCGACCGCATCGCGCTGCCAACCCAACACCTTCGGCACCGAAATACAAGTCCAAGCCGACACCACCGGCGCCAAAAGGCTTTGAGCCGAAACCTTCGACGCCGAAACAGGCAACCAAGAATAAAGAATAGAGACACTCCGCCGAAAGATCCGATCACTCCTTTTCGGATCCGAAACAGAAAAAGTTGGTGATTCACCCTGATATAGAGCATAATCAAACCACTCTACTAAAAAAGAGGAAATTAGACCTACCAGAGGACTACCAAGTTCCTCTAAAGAAAGTGTTGATACTAACCCTTCTCCTTACATAACACCTACTACTTCTACTAATCCTAATTTACATATTTCACCTGAAAATTCACCACCACTAACAACTTCAACTAACCCACAAGATGATGGGGATGGTGATAGGGATGACAATCAAGATCCCCCACAGGACACTGATCCTTGGTAGGACTATCGTACTGATCCAGATAATGATCCAGAGTTGTACCCCTCCAGACCCTCCTCACCAGATGATAACATTGGGTACGTTGAGTTCCTTAATAAAGCTGCTCAATATCACAGGGTGGAGTTAAATTCAGAGCCATTAGAACAGGATTTCCCTTTTTGAAACCCTTAGCTCCTCCCACAGTCACTCATACATTACCTATGCTCAAAGGCATGTTAAAACATTTTGAGGACATTTTCAAAGACCCTGTCAGAGCAAGAATTTTACTCCTAGGGTGGAGAAAAAATATAAGCCCGCACCCACCATCCCTACATACATCAAAGGTCAGTTACCTTTAGACTCTCTTGTAGTATCTAATGCTTGCAGGAGAGCCAACTTCCAAACATCAGGTGAAGCTCCTCCTCCAGATAAGGAGTCCAAGCTCATGGACGCCTCAGGCAAAAGAGTAGCTTCACAAGCAGCTAACCATTTGCATATTGCCAATGCTCAAGCTTTGTTGGCTCGTCATGACAGTGCTCACTACGATGAGTTGGAGAAACTCATGCAGTTCTTACCAGACTAACACAAGACTAAGGCCAACAACCTTATTCAAGAGGGTAAGCTCATTACAAATACATCTATCAGGTGTGCCCTAGATGCGGCAGACACTGCAGCCCGTACAATTAACACCAGTGTACTCTTACGAAGGCATGCTTGGTTTTGAATTTCAGGTTTCAAACCTGAGATGCAAACCTCCATCCTCAACTAACCCTTTATAAGGAACATCTCTTTAGACCAGCAGTCGACACCTCGCTGAAGAAAATGAAAAAAGATAGAGGTTGCAAAGTCCATGGGGGCTTTGCAATCGCCCACCAATAGGGGGTTCCTTACGCCGCTCCTTTTATAGGGGTGGCTCTAAAAACATATCCACCGACTCTACCTCCTCCTCTTACAAGGGTAATACTCAATCCCCCTCAACAAGAGGTTATTTCAGAGGAGGTTTTAGAGGCAACAATGGTAAGGGAAGAAGCAGAGGCAACTCCACACGCTCTTCCCCCACCAGCAACAAACAGTGACTTCCATCCCGTACCCCGATCATTCCACTTCTGTCAGGGGGACGTCTCCCAATTTCTCCTTGTCTGGAACTCCATCACTTCAGATAAATTGGTACTGCAAATTATCCAATGTGGTTACTGCCTGGAACTTTAGCCAATCCCCCAAATATCCTTCCAAGACCACATGCAATGTCACTGGAACATCTCGCACTCTTAAGGCAAGAGGTTCTCTCTCTCCTGGGAAAACAAGTTATAGAACCAGTCCTGTTACAATACCAAGGGACCGGGGTACACTCCCTGTACTTCTTAATTCCCAAAAAGGATGGCTCTTTAAGACCTATATTAGACCTCAGAGAACTAAATCTCTAGATCTAATCAGACCACTTTCACATGATCACACTTCAACAGATTCTCCCACTACTTCAGCAAGGCGACTTTCTGTCCACTCTGGATCTAAAGGGCACCTATTTCCATATCCCCGCTCAACGTAAATACCTCAGGTTTGTGTTAGACAGCCAACATTATCAATTCAAAGTCCTCCCATTCGGAGTAACTACAGCACCCAGGGTTCTCACAAAGGGCCTGGCAGTAGTCGCGGCTCATCTAAGAAGACTGCACATTCATGTCTTCCCCTACCTAGACGACTGGCTAATTAAAGCCAGCTTGCAACAGAGCTGCCTACGCCACACTCGAAAAACAGTCCAACTGTTTCACGACCTCTGGTTCACTGTAAACCTCACCAAGTCTCATCTCCAACCATCCAACACACAAGTGTATCTAGGAGCCACAATAGACAGAAAGTTCTAGCGTATCCCAACCCAGTCAGGATCTGCAACATACAGAAGCTAATATTGCAGTTTCAGCCTCAACACTCATTACCAGCTTGAGTGTTAATGCAATTGATAGGAATTATGGCATCTTGCATTTTAATTGTTCCTTACGCAAGACTCCAAATGCGTCCCCTACATGAATGCTTAGCATCTCAGTGGAACCAGGCTCAAGGTCAGTTATCAGATCTAGTTTTGGTGGATGGCCGCACCCATCGCTCTCTGCAGTGGTAGAACATACAAAACCTTTCCTTGGGGCGGCCATTCGTCAACTCGGTTCCACAGATAGTGGTAACAGCAGACTCATCGCTCACTGGTTAGGGAGCTCATCTTCAAAAACATACCGTTCAGGGCCTGTGGACTCTACAACAGAAACAACTCCACATAAACCATCTAGAACTGCTAGCAACTTTTCTAGCATTAAAAGCCTTCCAACTTAATCTAGTAGGCAAAGCTGTCCTGATTCGCACAGACAACATGATGGCAATGTACTTCATACAAAAACAGGGGAGGGCACACTCTCCAGCTCACAGCTAGCCCAGAGCATCTGGAGATGGGCCATACCTCAAAAAATATATCTCCTTGCAGAACACCTCCAAGGAGTAAACAACCAGATTGCAGATCTGCTTAGTCGTCAACGACAGCAGGTCCACGAATGGGAACTCCACCCTCAAGTTCTCTTCCCATTCTTCCAAATTTGGGGCTTCCCAGAGATGGATGTGTTTGCCACGCACCTAAATGCAAAATGGCCACGCACCTAAACGCAAAATGCCCAAACTGCGCATCCAGGTATCCACACCCATTGTCCAAAGGCAATGCGCTATGAATGAATTGGTAAGGGATATTTGCTTAAGCTTTTCCGCCTCACCCACTCATTCCATTAGTGGTTCGAAAGCTCAGACAGCAGTCCCTGACACTAATCCTAGTTGCTCCCACATGGGCCCGTCAACCCTGGTTCACAACCCACTTGGAGCGATCAGTAGTTCCTCACCAAAAATTACACCTTACTCCCAATTTTGTCCCTCAGAATCACAGAGAGATAAGGCATCCAGATCCCAGACATCTCAACCTTGCGATTTGGCACCTGAAATCTTAGAGTTTGGCTATCTTAATCTTCCACCAGACTGCATGAATATTATCAAAGAGGCTAGGCGCCCTACCACAAGAGCATGCTATGCAGCAAAGTGGAAGCGGTTCGTCATTTACTGTAACAATAAAATCAGTCCGCTAGATGCTTCAATACAAAACATCATGTTCGAGGCATATGAGCTGCAGATCACACACTTAGGATAGTAGATCGCCATCTGGTGTTGGGCTCGGATGCTTGCAGGTTGTTATTGTCTTCGGAAGAAGTCTTTGGTCACGAGATAGGTGACTACTCCCTTGGACTACAGTGCGCATGGGCATCAACTCCATCCTCAGATTGTTTTTTTCCGCCATTGGGTTCGGATGTAACTTTTCCACTCCGGTTTAAAATCTCAAATACAAGCTTTTCGAACGCCGTGAGGCCTACGGCTCATGGAAAGGACTCCGTTTAAAAATTGCCCCCAGTGTGGAGCAAAATTTCCGCACAGTGACCATCACAAAGTCTGCAACCTGTGCCTATCACCGGAACACGACGAAGCCAGCTGTCCAGCCTGCGCAGCATTTCGATCCAAAAAGACCATTCGGGATCGAAGAGCTCGACGCCATATAATGGCACACAAAACAGCCCCGGAACCAGAAAACATCTTTGATGAGGGTCCCGATGTCCCGGAAGAAGATTCCGAGGAACTTCAAATCATCTCAGAAGCAGATGACTCGGACGACCCCATTACTCCTGGGCAACGCGTGAGTACCACTGCCCCAACCCCTCCAAAACCAAAGGCATTGGTCAAGACTTCGCCAGCTGGCCTCAGTCGAGACCGAAAACACCCTTCAGAAGCCCCGCCTCCTGGCTCGGCTCCGAAGAAACATAAGTCTTCCGGTGGCTCAGGCCCGAGTAAGCCGCATGTAATTGTACCTTCGGCACCGAAGACAAAAGACCCCTCGGCACCAAAATCGGATCCGACACCCTCGGCACCGAAAACATCGAGGTCCATAGATAAATGGGCACTGAGGCTTCCCAAACCGAAAGACTTCACTTCGGCACCGAAACCCTCATCGGCACCGAAACCTTCATCGGCACCAAAACCACCGGCTATGGACTATAATACACCTCCTAAAGCCAAAGACTCGACTGATCAACCAAAACCTCGATCGGAACCGAAAAAATCGGTGCCAAAATATGTTCCTGAAGAACAAGAACTTTTCCATCCAGATCCAACACAAAAAAGGATCTATATTAATCCAAAGACTGGACATGTCACTGCAGTGCCATGTAAAACGGAAACTGGACACAACACCTGCCCCAATTCCTATAATAAAGAAGGATTCTGCAACATCACCTATTCCTCCTTCCTCTCCCGTACGACCTTCCACCCCACCCCCTCTGCCTACACCACCCTTAACTTTACCATCTCCATCACATACATCACCTCCACAAGATGATAATGATGACCTAGGGGGAGGGGGTGACCCTGGTGATCCTAATTATCTGTTCACGGATCCAGGTACCGCACCATTACACGATTGGGCATACCCTCTAACAGATATGCCTGACCCTGCACCATATCCCTCCAAGCCATCACCTCCAGATGATCACCTGGGGTTTGGACAACTAGTAAACAGGGCAGCACTTTACCATAGCGTCACCATGCACTCTGATGCACCCGAGATAGATTTCCTCTTAGACACATTTGAACAGTCTCAGAAAACAGTGCAAATTCTACCTATGATTAAAGGTGTCACAAAACACGCCACAGAAGTATTTAAAGACCCCGTCCGTGCCAGGGTACTTAACCCAAGAATTGAGAAAAATATAGACCTGCCCCAGAAGATCCTTGTTGCATCAAAGGACAACTCCCTCTTGATTCTTTTGGTCGTTTCCAACGCAAGAAAACGCGCCAACTCCCAAACCACGGGAGATACACCACCCCCTGACAAAGAATCTAAACTATTAGAAGCCTCGGGCAAACGAGTAGCAGCACAAGCTGCTAATCATTGGCGTATTGCCAACACCCAAGCCCTACTAGCACGCTATGATAGGGCTCACTACGATCAGTTGGAAAATCTGCTACAACACTTGCCAGACCAATACAAGACCCAGGCAAATTACCTTATACAATAGGGAAAACTTATCTCAAATGCGTCCATTAAATGCGCACTTGACACCGCAGACACCACCTCTAGAGCAATAATCACAAGTGTACTCCTCAGACGCCATGCCTGGCTACGCGTTTCAGGCTTTAAGCCAGAAGTACGAAGTACAATACTTAGCCAACCATTTAACCAAGAGCAACTATTTGGGGCGGCAGTAGACACTGCACTCGAAAAAATGAAAAAAGACACAGACTGCGAAGTCCATGGGAGCATTGCAGTCTCCACAACCACGTGGCTCCTTTCGGCGCTCCTTCTACAGAGTAGCCTCCGAGAATATGGGAGCAGACACCGCCTCTACCTTCAAAACCTCTCAACAAACATCCCCCAGTAGAGGATATTTTAGAGGAGGATATAGAGGAAACAACACCAAGGGACGAGGTCGAGGTAATACCAACACTCGTACCTCCCCCGCCACAAAACAGTGACTTTCCTCCACTCCCCCAGACCATTCCACTCCAGGCGGCGGAAGACTCAAACAGTTCCTACCTGTCTGGAACTCAATCACAACAGACAAGTGGGTAAGACAAATTATCCAGTATGGTTACTGCCTGGAACTCAGCAAAAACCAAAGGAAATGATGGACAGAGTGTTGAACATTGCAAGCACTCACCCCCAGTCAACTGCTCTGGGTTTAATCCATCACCGTTCTTTAGCCCACTCTGCCACCCCAGTTCAGACATGGCCATATGCAAATCAGTCTGACCCTGTGCTTCATGGGAACAGTCCAGCCCGAACTGCCAAGCCATGTCTTCCCTGGACCGGAAACAAGCTTCCTAGGACCGGTTTCTGGCATTTCAGCCGTCTTCAGCCAGGCTTGTTTGAATCCAGTGGCAAAGTGAGCAAGGGGCTCACGTCTGAGCATACCCTGCCAACTTATGGCAAACAAAGCAAAAACCAAAGGAAATGATGGACGGAGTGTTGAACATTGCAAGCACTCACTCCCAGTCAACTGATCTGGGTTTAATCCATCACCGTTTTTTAGCCCACTCTTCCACCCCAGTTCAGACATGGCCATATGCAAATCAGTCTGCCTGGAACTCACCACTACCCCCCACACATACCACCCAAGCAGCGTTTCATGTCACCAGACCATCTTACGCTCCTCGAACAAGAGGTTCTCTCATTGCTTCAAAAACACGCAATAGAACCAGTACCCTTACAACATCAGGGTACAGGGGTATACTCACTGTACATCCTAATCCCCAAAAAGGACGGGACTCTAAGACCAATACTCTACCTCAGACCCCTAAATCTGTATATAAATTCAGATCATTTCCATATGATCACCCTTCAACAAGTGCTCCCACTACTACAACAAGGCGATTTCCTTGCCACACTAGATCTCAAGGACGCTTATTTTCACATTCCCATACATCCTGCTCACAGGAAGTACCTAAGGTTTGAGGTGGACGAACAACACTATCAGTTTACAGTCCTTCCATTCGGGGTGACAACTGCGCCCAGAGTATTCACCAAATGTCTAGCAGTTGTAGCAGCGCATCTCAGAAGACAACAAATTCATGTCTTCCCGTACCTAGGCGACTGGCTAATAAAAGCCAACTCATTCAACAAATGCGTTCTACACACTCACCAAACTATTCAACTCTTACACAGCTTGGGATTCACAATAAACTATCACAAATCTCATCTCCAACCCTCCCACATACATCAATATCTGGGAGCCACCATAAATACCTCCAAAGCCCTGGCATATCCCAGCCCAATCAGGATAGGCAACATAAAAGCTCTAATCGCGAAATTTCAAACCCAACACACTCTTCCAGCAAGAGTGTTCATGCAACTCATAGGCATGATTGCGTCCTGCATCTTCATTGTGCCTTATGCAAGACTACAAATGCGTCCCTTGCAAGAGTGTCTAGCACGTCAGTGGAATCAGGCTCACGGACAACTAACAGATCTGGTGTTGGTGGACAGCCACTCACATCGCTCTCTAAAATGATGGAACACTATAAACCTGTCCAAAGGGCGGCCGTTCCTCGAGCCTCTTCCACAAATAGTGCTAACAACGGACGCATCACTCACGGGATGGGGAGCCCATCTCCTAGGACACACCACTCAGGGCAAATGGACCAATCAACAGAAACTGCTCCATATCAATTACCTGGAACTACTGGCAATATTCCTAACACTAAAATCATTCCAAATACATCTCCAGAACAAGACTGTCCTCAGCCGTACGGACAACATGACAGCCATGTATTATATTCAAAAACAAGGAGGCACACATTCTCCCCAGCTTGCACAGAACATTTGGAGATGGGCCGTTCCCCAGAACATATACCTACTTGCGGAACACCTTCCAGGGGTTCACAATCAGATTGCCGACCTATTAAGTCGACAGACTCGACAGATCCACGAATGGGAATTACACCCTCAAGTCCTACTCCCCTTTTTCCAACAATGGGGCCAACCAGACCTAGATCTGTTCGCCACACACAAACGCAAAATGCCCAACCTCCGCCGCCAGGTTTCCCCACCCACAGTCGAAGGGCAATGCGATATGGATGAACTGGTCAGGCAGATTTGCGTACGCTTTTCCGCCTCTCCCACTCATTCCATTAATGGTACGCAAGCTCCGGCAACAGTCTCTCAAACTGATCCTAGTAGCTCCCACATGGGCACGGCAGCCCTGGTTCACAACGCTACTGGAACTCTCTCTAGTTCCACACCAAAAACTGCGCCTCTCCCCGTCCTTATTAACCCAGAACCATGGAGAAATCAGACACCCAGATCCAGGTCAACTGAATCTAGCGATCTGGCTCCTGAAGTCCTAGAGTTCGGTTACCTCAACCTACCACCAGACTGCATGAATATTATAAAAGAGGCCAGACGACCTACCACTAGAGCCTGCTACGCTGCAAAATGGAAAATATTTGCCATTTACTGCACTAACAATGATATACGCCCACTGGATGCATTCATCCAGAACATCATTTGCTACTTACTACACTTGCAAATATGTAATTTAGCGTACTCATCCATACGTCTCCACCTAGCAGCATTAGCAGCCTTCTTAAAAAATCGACAACACTTGTCACTAGAGTACCTGCGATCAAAGCCTTCATGGAAGGCCTTAAGAGAATTATTCCGCCCAGATTACCACCTTCCCCAGTGTGGAATCTAAACATTGTTCTTACAAGGCTCATGGGACCCCCATTTGAATCTATGCATAAATGCGAACTGCAGTTCCTCACATGGAAAGTGGCTTTCCTTATTGCTATCGCATCCCTTAGAAGGATAAGTGAAATCCAGGCTTTAACCATACAAGAACCATTCCTACAATTACACCGCAGCAAAGTGGTTCTTAGGACAAATCCAAAATTCCTGCCAAAAGTCATATCTCCGTTCCATCTTAACCAATCAGTTGAGCTACCAGTGTTCATCCCTAATCCGGACTCGGTAGCTGAAAGAGCTCTTCATACCTTAGACGTTAAAAGAGCCCTGCTTTACTACATTGACAGAACCAAATCATCCTGCAAAACCAAACAATTGTTTGTTGCTTTCTCTCCACCACATAAAGGCAACCCCATTTCCAAATCCGGGATAGCCAGGTGGATAGTTAAATGTATCCAAATATGCTACCACAAGGCTAAACGCACATTATCAGTTCCCCCCAGAGCACATTCCACATGCAAAATAGGGGCTTCCATGGCATTCTTAGGAAAAATTGCCTTAGAAGATATTTGTAAGGCAGCCACATGGTCTACAACACACACCTTCACTAAACACTATTGTGTTGACGTGCGAGCAAAGCAACAAGCTTCTGTGGGTCAGGCTGTCCTTAAAACTTTATTTTAAACTGCTGCAACCGATACAGGTGACCACCGCTAGGGGAGACACTGCTATATAGTCTATCCTAAGTGTGTGATCTGCAGCTCATATGCCTCGAACGGAATATACTACTTACCAGTATGCATCTGTTGGCATGTAGAGCTGCAGAGCCACACACGCTCACCCACCTCCCCGTATCTGTTCCAGCAGCGTCTTACTTAGACATTACACATGGACATCTCTCTCTTTTCTACAACTCCATCATTTCCCATCATGGCGAAAAACAATCTGAGGATGGAGTTGATGCCCATGCACACTGTAGTCCAAGGGAGGAGTCACCTATCTCGTGACCAAAGACTTCTTCCGAAGACAACAACCTGCAATCATCCGAGCCCAACACCAGATGGCGATCTACTATCCAGTGTGTGTGGCTCTGCAGCTCTACAGCTCTACATGCCAAGAACACATGCATACTGGTAAGTAGCATATTCCTTGCTATCTTCTACATCTACAGCGTTCCAATTTAGCGTACACATCTATACGCTTACATATAGCTGCATATCTACAAAACAGACAGCATTTGTCTTTTTAGAGGGCCTGCTGTTAAAGCATTTATGGAAGGACTTAAAAGAATCATTCCACCCAGACTTCCACCTGCTCCAGCGTGGAATCTCAGCATAGTGCTTACAAGACTCATGGGTCCAACTTTTGAGCCACTGCACAAATGTGAACTACAATTTCTTACTTGGAAGGTAGCCTTCCTTATAGCCATCACATCTCTGAGAAGAGTGGGTGAGCTTCAGGCATTAACCATAGAAGAGCCATTTTTACAAATACACCAAAACAAAGTGGTTTTAGGACTAACCCCAAATTCTTACCTAAAGTCATTTCTGCCTTTCTATCAACCAATCTGATTTGCCTGTGTTCTTCCCTCAACCAGATTCAGTGGCAGAATGTGCTCTTCACACCTTAGACGTCAAAAGAGCATTACTATACTACATAGAAAGAACAAAACCTTTCAGGAAAACCAAGCAACATTTTGTTGCTTTTGCTCCACCTCATAAAGGCAATCCAACATCAAAATCAATTATTGCACGGTGGATAGTTGAGTGCGTTCAAATATCCTACATTAAAGCTAAATTCACATTAACAATTCCCCCTAGAGCGCATTCTACATGCAAACTGGGGGCTTCTATGGCATTCTTAGGAAATATACCCATAGATGACATCTGTAGAGCTACAACGTGGTCTACACCACACACATTTACAAAACACTAGTGTGTAGATGTGTTAGCAAGACAGCAAGCTAGTGTGGGCCAGGCAGTTTTACACACACTTATTTCAGACCACTGCGAAACCTACAGGTTAGCCACCACTTTGGGAGATAACTGCTATGTAGTCTATGTATTAGCATATGATCTACAGCTCATATGCCTCGAATGGAAAATGCTACCTACCCAGTATGCATCGGTTCTTGGCATATATAGCTGTAGAGTCACATGCGCCCACCCGCCTCCCCGGGTACCTTTACCTGTTGCAGTAATATCTTAATTATATACATGGACATCTCTCTTTACTACTCTTACTAACTCCATCATAACACCCTTTACGGCAAAACAATCTGAGGATGGAGTCGATGCCCATGCGCACTATCACCCAAAGGAGGAGTCACCTACCTCGTGACTGTAAAGACTACTTCGAACAAAAACAAAGTACAAACATCCGTACCCAACACTAGCTGGCGATCAATGCACAAGCATATGACTCTACAGCTCTATATGCCAAGAACAGATGCATACTGGGTAAGTAGCATTTTCCTTTCCTTTTCATATGTTCTGCCTTGGTATTTTTGTAAGTTATAGGTGAGTAGTTTAAAAGTTCAATTGGTTATCTAATGATTGTGTGCAGGTGACTGCTTCCATCAATTGTTTGCAGTTGTTACTAATTTGTTTTTGTCACCGGATATTGTAAGTATGTTATCCAGCATGCTTCAGAGAATATTTATGAAAAAACTTAAAACTACCAACAATTAGGACCAACAATACTTTATTTCAGTGTGTTGTATCTTTGTTCCCTTTTGTTCCCTGATGAACCACAGCAAATCAGTCAACACCAGGAGCAGTTTATTCAGATGTTAAATGAGCCAGTTCAGGAGTCTGGTGGCCAGATTGGAGGTGGTGGTGGTGGAGGTGGTACTGGTGGCAGTGGTGGTATTGGAATGGCAGGTGACTCCGGAAGCGGCCACATGAACTACATTCAGGTTACACCTCAAGAAAAAGAAGCTATAGAGAGGGTGAGTTGATGAATGCATGAACAAATACTTTTAAGATCTTTTGTAAGGAAAAAAAATAACGTGTTTCCCGGTCCATTTTTCTGCATTGAAGTGAAAAGGATACCAAAAAGCGCAAAGAGTCCCCAAATTGGATAGTTCTAACCAACAGAGTGAAACGGTTTCTGCTTTATCACTTGGCCCCCAAATTGTCCTGTTTGAGTACTCCTTTTAGAAAAAAAATTTAAAGCAGCCTTTGCAAAGTTTTATTAAATCACAATACTGCATGAGCAAAAATCAAATTTTGCACACTTAATTTTGCCACATCTAGAAGTTCCACTGATAAATTCAGTCTACAGAAAAGGCTCTTGACTGGGTGACATACCATTCAACAAATGTACAGCTTCGGATTCTGCATAACGTCCAGTGTGCTACCCTGGAGTGCACATCACTGTGTCCAATCATTGTTATACCTTTAACAGAAACAAATTTGATCAATTGCTTTCTCCCTTGTGTGTTTTAAAAAAAAAAAAAAAAGTTTTAGTCCAGGGCCTTTACAAGCTACAGTTGTCCTTCATACATTTATTTTTCTGCTAAAACTGCCAGATTTGCTGTTTGCCTGCCTGTTCTGTTTAGTGGAAAGCTCCCTGAATGACAGTGCCCCAATAGGTGCCCTGCCTGCAGGAAGAATTGAAGCCCTGTAATTGGGGGATCATGCTCTTTGGACAGGACTAGTCAGACCTTGGATTTACCTGACAGCAAATGTTTTACCTGTCTGTGCTTTAGCTTTGCACAGCCGTTAACTGGTGGGGTTTATATTTCCCCATTAGGGCAAAAATGCTATCTTGGGGAAAGAGAGGTCCTGGGAAGTGCTCCTTGGTCCTTCGTGTCAGCTCTCCCTGGTCCTTCGTGTCAGCTCTCCCTGGACCTATTCAGAATCTGGCACTGCACATTCGCCCTAAAAGCAAGCCCGTCTACTCCTGGACATTGGCACTCATTATGTCCAAGTCCCCTTGGCTTTCTCTGAAGCCTAAATGACACGATTGGGAAACAAACCGCCAATACTGTTAACATATGATTGCCCAGGTTTGCTAAATCTATGATATCGTCAATTCACTACTCTTCTGAGACGATTGAGAAGGAACATATTCTTTGCACAGCATCCCTTGCCACTCGCTCAGCGAGGAATTTTCTACCATGCAACCGTCCAGCACAAAATATATTTAAAGGCACTTCTTTTCAACGGCCGCTCTGCAAACAAACATCGACACAAAATAGCCTAACCTTGTGAAAGGTAGACTTGGGCACTTGTTCTATAGCTGAACCTTAGCCAAACATGTGGTCTTTGAGCACAGCCAGGGATAATGACGGCATACCAGACAGGATGCTGTTGCACAAATCAGTTCTTGAGATGGGAACATGAGCTGTGGTTCTTGTACGATGAGACAGCGTAGGTATTTTTATTTTTTATTTTTATGAATGTAGGTGGTAGTTGACTGACTGACATTTTTCTCATTTGTTGTGGAAGGGAGAAGTCCAGTGTGAAACTTGGGGGTGTGGCTGAGTTACTGTATAATGAATTGGTACCCATCGAGGTTAGTTCTGTGTGCAGAATATTGTTATATTATAAAATATTTAACGTAGCGTTTTCTGTGCAGAATACTAATTTGAATTCTGATTGGCGAGAAGTTCACTGCTTTTGATGTGACTGTTTAGTTGGTGTACACGGCACTTTACAATTACTTTTCCAAGTCGGGAGATTGCTTATGAGTCTGAAGTGTTCTAGAATTTCAGGATATTCGTTTTTTTCCCCCAATAATATGCGAGATCTGGCCCTATTTGATTATGTTGGGGTGCAGGACGTGTCTTAGAGAAGCGTTGATTATTGTAAGCCAGATTGGTGCAAATAAACTTTTCTTTGATTGTCTTGGGTGGTATTGGCCTTTGACGTGTTTTGGTGGTTTGCGTTTGACTATTTTGTGTAGCTCTTCGGAGTTGAGTTTCTGAAAAGCTTTTCATCAGTAGGGTGTTTTATGGGTGCAGAAGGAAGATTTCTGTTTTGCTGTTGTGTTGAGGAAAAAGTAAGAGAATTGTTTGTTTTCTGTCAAGGGTGCTCGAATTGCACTAGTGCTGCTTTTGAGTATAATAAGGTGTGTTGCTGGGTTCAGTGAACGAGAGAATGGTTCCTAAAAAGATGGCTGCAATTTTCATTTCTTTTTTTAACAACATTTTAGCCTTTTTCAGCCTGGGTTTAGAACTTAGCCGACTTATCTTTGTGCCCACCTTTTGATTTCCCTTTTGCTCATGGTTAGAGTTTCATTGTACCAGGGTTTGCTAGGGGCTGTTATGGAGTTGTCCGCTTTGCTGCGGCAATATTGTTGGAAAAATCATCAATAGATATAATGTACAAGCGTTCTTCGACTTCACCCCGTCCGTCGCGGGACTCTGAGTCGTCGTTCGAAAGCTCCGTCTCTGAAGCAGACTTCTGAGACTACTTCACTCTTTTCCAGGAGCTGAAATTTTGAGGCCCTGTACCGCATTTTTAAACAGCTCGGCTCCCCTGGTGTGCCTTTGGGACCTGCGGAGTCGGTTGGGGCGACCCTAGGCCTCTGACGCCAGCTTCTTCAGCCCTGACTCCGGAGGGCCCCTGTGGATCCGGATCGATGCCTGTCATTCTCACTCGACCTTCCCCCGATGTCGTCGGCGTCGACCGTGCCCCTGGTCGCCGTCGACCCCATCCTCATCCCTGAAGTTGCCACGATGTCGAGCAATGTTGGTTCCAATGCCGAAAGGGACTTTTGTTCCTGTGTTGTTTCATGGCGTAAATTTTGGGCCAGAAGGTGGTGAAGAGGAATGGGAGGGGCCTGCTGGACTCCTTAACTGACCAGCCTGACGAACCTGACTGGCAGATGGACCAGGTGATGCCAGTGGTCTTTACACTTCCCCTGACGCTTGCTTTCTCCCCCTACCGTTGCTTCGGAGGAGGACGCTTCCTGCGCTGTGGTGGTGAGAAGGGCAGCTGAAGTCTGCTCCCTTTGGTGGTAGTCGGGACTAACCTCCTGACAGAGGTGTTTCAGCCTACGGCTTCCACTTCCGAACCCCTCTCGCCATTTAATGAAGCCCTTCGTGAAGCCCTTCTGGGCACTTGGTGCAAGCCCAGCACAGGGGCCCTCTGTGGGCGACCCAGTGTTTTTAACATAACATCCCTCCCCTGAGAGCTTGGTGGTCCAAGCCTCATCTTCAAAGGGCACATTTCCTTCTGCTTCTCCAGATAGGGAATCCAAGAAGCTGGATCATCTTGGGAAGCTTGGCATTGTGGTCGGTGAATACTGTAAGCCTCTTGGGCCGATACTCCCATACCATCTGGGATATGGTTGCACAGGTGCTGCCGCAGTGCCCGGAGGCGACCCGGGCCGTTCTCTCCCAGGCAGTTGTTGATGAGAGAGATACAGCCAAATACACTATGTTATGGACTGGATACCATTGACTCACTGGGCAGAACGATTGCCCCGTCGGTAGCACTCCAATGCTACACCTGGTTGAGGGCTTCAGGCTTCTCGGGAGATGGCCAATCAATCTTGATGGACATGCCCTTTGATGGCACTCGCCTTTTTGACGACAAAGCAGACTCGGTTCTTGACTCTTTAAGGATTATCCGGCAACGGCCAGATCCTTGGGCCTCACGGCTGTTACCCATCCACCTCAGTTTGCTTTTTGTCCCTTTTGTTGCTATGGAAGGGACGCCCAGCCACATCCTGTCCAGCCCAGCCACTAGTACAAGCAACCTGTCCAGCTGCTGCGTGGCTGCAGACGGGGGACCTAGCGTCCTCACGGGTCAGGGAGCCAGCGGGCGGGCCAATCCACACCCCCTCCCCGCCGCTGCCTCCAAACCTTCCTAGTCCGACGTTTCAGGCTCATCATCTGGCAGTTAGAGGCAGGATTTACCATCACCTCCCCTGCTGGCAGTCCACGTCGGACAGTTGGGTTATGCAGATAGTCCAAAGTGGCTACTCCGTTCCCTTCAAGACTACCTCTCCCTCCATGCCACCCTCTTGCATGTCGGAGGATCATATGGCACTTCTACACAGGGAAGTTTTGGCTTAATTGGCCTAGGGACCCATAGAGAGGGTGTAGGAAGCTGGCTCTGTATATACTACACCAAAGTTAAGGTATAGTCTGCAGAGAGTCCAGGGAGTCCCCAGAGTTATAACAGAGGCTAAATTAGGTAAGTAGTAACCGCTCTCTTTGTGGTAGTGTGGGCGAGCAGTTAGGCTTTTCCAGAGGGTGTGTTAAGCATTTGTGTTCACTCAATCAAGACTGATGGCACACACTCATAGAATCCAGACCAATTGGGTAAGTATAAAAAAAGGTATACTTGGGTTCGAGGCATGTGGGCTGCTGAATTCATATCTGTGCATAGATCGCCGCCTAGTGTTGGGTCCGGATGTTTGCACGTTGTTGTCCTGGAAGAGTCTTCGAGGTATCCTGGGATAGGTGACTCCTCCCCTGGACTACAGTGCGCATGGGCATCCTCTCCATCCTCAGATTGTTTTTTTCCGCCATTGGGTTCGGATGTGCTATCTTAACTCAAGTTAGGAAAAACTTTATCGAGGCCAAAAGGCCTTTAGTTCACGTCGGTACTGTTTTCTCGATCGGTTTCGATACTCCTTTGTTAGTTTAACAACTTTCAGCACCGACTTTTCGCTTCTTACCTGCCCATCGACGACATCGACGATGAAATCGAGGACACCGTTCAAGAGATGTCCGGTATGCAATGCGAAATATCCCCACATCGACGTCCATCCGGTGTGCAACAAATGCCTTTCGCCGGATCACGGCGAATCGACATGCATGGACTGTGCCCGGTTCCGTTCCAAGAAGACTCTACGGAATCGACGAGCGGCAAGACTCGAAGCGCAGCACGCGGCACCGGCCCCGGCAGACATCTTCAACGCCGAGACCGAAGATGTCGAAGAATTGGAGATCCTACCCTCCAGTCCCGTTTCCGAACATGACTCCGGATCGAACGACGTCGACGAATCACTCTTTCGCAGAGATGAAGACGACACCGAGGTAGGAGACTACGATGAGGCCTTAGGGGCCGAAGAGAGTAGCTCCAATGACGAGCAAGGCCTACCCGTTCAGACTGAAGAGAGCCCAGTGCCACAGTCTATGGCTCCGGTCGAGGGATCGCCTTCGGGCCTTACCCGAGACCTATCCCGCAGTTCTTCGGCCCCGCCCTCGGGCCCGGCCTCGGACGTTCAGCGGCAGCCATTATTGCCTAAACCGGCTGGTTTCCCTTCTTCCAAACCGAAACCGAAAGCTGCACTGGTTCAATCGAAACCGAAACCAAAAGTGGCGCTGGTCGGATCGAGGCCTTCCACACCTTCGACGCCAGCGAAACGCGTCGGCACCGAGCGCACCAAGCCAGACTTCGGTGCCGAACTTGAAGCGGCCGACGTCGGAGTCGGCATACGGAAAAAGGCCTTCGGTGCCCACAAACCTGATCGGCTCCCGGCGTCAACGCCATCGACTCCGACACCAAAGGTCACACTGCCGGCTGCGTCTCACATCGCTTCCACGGCAATACCAAAGCCTCATGCATCGAAGACGTCGACGGCCATTCCCGCCCCTCGACTCGATGACCCGCCGGCGCCGAAAAAGTCGACGACCGCCTCTACAGACCTGGTCGGCGCGAAAACCTCAAAGGCGCTCCAAGTGCGACCTGTTGCAGGACAAAGCAGCAAAACCAAAACAGTCCTCTAGGACACGTCGGGCTCCGGCCCAATAAAAGCTCCAGCAGCCTCTTCGGCGCCAGCCAACATTACTTTTGGCCTGCCTCCGTCCACGATCCCAAAAATATTCCAACTCAGGACACGGGTCACCCACACCACAACTACACCTGCTGAGGCGTCTCCGTCACATGTCATCGACGCCAACACCGGCAGGATGGTTATCCACGAACGGAGGATAACTTCGGAGCCACCTTTGGACCCATTCCGGATCCCACTAAAAGGGAAGCTGCCTGTGGACTCAGAACCTCTCCTAAGCGAATCTTACCACTCGCCCTACCAGGATCCACAATCATTCTCTCCCACACACTCCGACACGGATGTGTTGGAGGACT
This sequence comes from Triturus cristatus, assembly GCF_964204655.1. Lineage (NCBI taxonomy): Eukaryota > Metazoa > Chordata > Amphibia > Caudata > Salamandridae > Triturus > Triturus cristatus. The sequence goes on from NC_140582.1 coordinate 235,645,111, forward strand.
ACATGGCTGACCAAGTCCCCTACCACGGAGACATAGACCCTGATTACCAACAGGACCCTGATCAAACTTGGGGCGACCCTGTAGATCCAGGTGCACCTCTAGATGCACAGGACCCACAACTCTATGGGGCGAAAACATCTCCCACAGAGGACACTGCAGCGTTCAACGCTCTTATCGAACGTGCCGCAAATAATCATGGAGTGCAGCTTCACTCTGACACCATTGAGGACGACTTTCTTATGGACACCTTCGCATCCTCAGAAAGACATGTAAAAACTCTGCCCATGTTGAAAGGGGTCCTCAAACCAGCCAAGGACATCTTCAAAGAACCCACCAGGGCACGAGTGATAAACCCCAGGATCGATAAGAAATACAGATCGGCGCCTGGGGACCCTACTTACATCAGAGGCCAATTACCACTAGACTCCATTGTCGTAGCGAATGCTCGCAAGAGGGCACACTCGCAGACGACAGGTGACGCTCCTCCCCCGGACAAAGAGTCCAAGGTGTTAGAGACCTCTGGCAAGCGAGTTGCCGCCCAGGCTGCCAACATATGGCGCATAGCCAACACTCAAGCGCTCCTCGCTCGCTACGATAGAGCGCACTATGACACATTGGAGCAACTACTCCAACATCTCCCTGACCAGTACAAAGAAGGTGCAGAAATTCTTATCAGAGAGGGACAGCTACTCACAAATGCTTCCATCAAGTGTGCACTAGATGCCGCAGACACGGCTGCCAGGGCCATTAACACAAGCGTCATGCTGCTACGACATGCCTGGTTACGAATCTCCGGATTCAAACCTGAGGTGCAAAATAATATACTCAACAGCCTGTCAACCCCGACTATTTATTCGGACCGGAGGTTGACACCACCCTTGAGAAAATAAAAAAGGACACGGACACCGCAAAGTCCATGGGGGCTCTCCAGACTCAGTCCTTTCGGAGCAGCTCCTTTCGTCGCCCCGGAAATAGAGGAGCAGGTAGAGGACAGGGGTCACAGCAGACAAACAACAAGGGCAATACACAAACCACCTACGATAAAAACACCCGGGGTGGATATCGTGGCTCCAGTACAAAGGGAAGAGGACGCGGCTACGGCAACACCAGATCCTCACCCAAGAACAAGCAGTGACGCCCTCTCCCTTCCTCCCGACCACATAACACCTGTCGGGGAAGGCTACAAAGGTTCCTGTCCACGTGGAACTCCATCACCACGGACAGGTGGGTCAAAGATATTGTCAAATACGGTTACTGTCTAGAGCTAACCTCCACTCCACCCACAATTCCTCCAAGAAACCGTCCTATGTCCTCAGAGCACTTAACGCTCTTACAGCAGGAGGTGCAAAGCATGCTTCTAAAAGGCGCAATAGAGGTCGTACCCGTCCACGAGCAAGGTACGGGGGTGTACTCCCTGTACTTTTTAATACCGAAGAAGGACGGGTCACTCAGACCTATATTAGACCTGAGACCCCTAAACAGATACATTCTTTCCGAGCATTTTCACATGCTCACTCTCCAGCAAGTCCTCCCGCTGCTCAAGCAGGGAGACTTTCTAGCCACACTGGACCTCAAGGATGCGTATTTCCACATACCCATTCACCCATCACACAAAAAATACCTCAGGTTCACTGTTCAAGGACAGCACTACCAATTCAGAGTCCTTCCCTTCGGCGTGACAACGGCACCACGGGTGTTTACAAAGTGCCTAGCTACTGTGGCGGCACATCTACGGAGGCAGCACATACACGTCTACCCTTACCTGGACGACTGGCTCGTTCAAGCGAAGTCAGCCCAGCAATGTGCCAGCCACATGTCCCGCACCATTCACCTCCTTCACAGTCTGGGGTTCTCACTAAATTACCCAAAATCCCATCTCCAGCCCGCACACGTACAACAGTACCTAGGTGCGACTATAGACACTCTGGCGGCCACAGCTCAGCCAAATTTAGTGAGGATCAACAGCATGCAAATGCTGATCTCCAGGTTCAAACCCCAACACTCACTTCCAGCACGAGTGTTCATGCAGTTGATAGGCATGATGGCCTCCTGCATCTTCATAGTCCCACACGCGAGATTACATATGCGCCCGCTTCAGGAGTGCTTAGCACGTCAGTGGAATCAGGCTCAAGGACAGTTGAAAGACCTAGTGTTTGTGAGCGGTCGGGCATACAACTCTCTGCATTGGTGGAATCCTCAAAACCTTTGCAAGGGCCGACCGTTCCAGGAGCCTGTTCCACAAATAGTACTGACGGCGGACGCGTCTCTCCAGGGATGGGGAGCTCATGTACTCCACTACACAGTGCAGGGACTATGGACGACACAACAGAAGAAGATGCACATCAACCTTCTGGAACTGATGGCAATCTTCCTGGCCATGAAGGCATTCAAAGTACATCTGTGCAACAAAGTCGTGTTGATCCGGACGGACAACATGACTGCCATGTACTACATACAGAAGCAGGGAGGAACACACTCTCCACAGTTGTCTCATCTGGCTCAGAGCATGTGGAAGTGGGCCATTCAGAGGAACATGTTCCTCATGGCAGAGCACCTCCCGGGCAAGGACAACCAGATGGCGGATCTGCTCAGCAGACACAGCCACCAGATGCACGAGTGGGAGTTACACCCATCAGTACTCCAACCGTACTTCCAGCAGTGGGGTCATCCAGAGATAGACCTCTTCGCCACAAGCGAAAACGCAAAATGCCAAAGCTTTGCCGCCAGGTTCCCACATCCGCAGTCGCAGGGCAATGCGATATGGATGAACTGGTCCGGCAGATTTGCGTACGCTTTTCCCCCAGCGCCGTTGATACCGCTGGTGGCTCGCAAACTCAGACAACACTCCCTGACACTCGTCCTAGTTGCTCCTACGTGGGCACGCCAGCCATGGTACACCACCTTCCTCGAACTTTCCGTGGTGCCGCATCAAAGGCTGCGGATCAAACCCGCGCATTTGACGCAGAACCATGGAGAGATTCAGCACACAGATCCGCAACAGCTGAACCTGGCAATCTGGCTCCTGAAGTCCTAGAGTTTGGCTACCTCAACCTGCCACCTGACTGTATGGACATCATCAAGGAGGCCAGGAGACCCACTACAAGAGCTTGCTATGCAGCCAAATGGAAAAGGTTCGTCATTTATTGCAGTAATAATGACATTAACCCGCTGGGCGCATCCATCCAAAACATCATTTGTTACCTCTTACACCTATACCGATGCAATCTGGCGTACACCTCTATACGTGTCCATTTGACCGCAATATCAGCCTATCTGCAAACCAGGCAGCACCTCTCACTATTCAGAGTGTCTGCCATCAAAGCATTCTTGGAAGGACTCAAACGAGTCATTCCACCAAGCCACCCACCGGCTCCAATGTGGAACCTCAACCTGGTCCTCACACGCCTGATGGGTCCACCCTTTGAACCTCTCCACTCATGCGAGATTCAATTCCTCACCTGGAAAGTAGCTTTCCTGGTAGCAATCACTTCTTTACGAAGGGTTAGTGAACTCCAGGCACTCACAGTTCAAGAGCCATTTATACAGGTTCACGCCAACAGGGTCGTACTACGTACCAACCCCAAATTCATGCCCAAGGTAATCTCGCAGTTCCACATGAATCAAACTATTGAACTGCCCGTTTTCTTCCAAAACCCACAAACTGTCGCGGAACGAGCACTCCATACACTAGACGTAAGGAGGGCCCTCATGTACTACATCGACAGGACTAAACCCTTTAGGAAGACAAAACAACTGTTCGTTGCCTTTGCCCCACACCACAAGGGTAACGCCATCTCCAAAGCAGGGATAGCCAGATGGATAGTTAAGTGTATTCAAATTTGTTATCAAAAGGCAAAACGCACATTAACTATTCCCCCACGAGCCCACTCAACACGTAAGTTAGGGGCCTCCATGGCTTTTCTAGGAAATATTCCCCTGCATGATATATGTAGAGCAGCCACCTGGTCCACCACACACACATTTACCAAACACTATTGTGTAGATGTGCAATCAAAACAGCAGGCAGCTGTAGGACAGGCTGTTCTCAAAACCCTTTTTCAGACCGCTGCAGCTGGCACTGGTAGCCGCCGCTAATAGAGGGCACTGCTATACATTCTATGCACAGATATGAATTCAGCAGCCCACATGCCTCGAACTGAATATGCTACTTACCAGTATGCATCTGTTCTTGGCATGTAGGGCTGCTGACATTCATATCGCCCACCCTCCTCCCCGGCGCCTGTAGCAGCTGCAGCTCTCAGAATTACTGTAAGCATGGCCATCACTTTCTGTATCTACTCCATCACTGCCACAATGGCGAAAAACAATCTGAGGATGGAGAGGATGCCCATGCGCACTGTAGTCCAGGGGAGGAGTCACCTATCCCAGGATACCTCGAAGACTCTTCCAGGACAACAACGTGCAAACATCCGGACCCAACACTAGGCGGCGATCTATGCACAGATATGAATGTCAGCAGCCCTACATGCCAAGAACAGATGCATACTGGTAAGTAGCATATTCAATCTTATTTCTGGAGCAAAGCAGGGCTTGGTACAGGTAGGTAAAATATACTTTAAATTGTAAACCTTTACACAGAAATGCAATTGAGGAAGGATTTCCAATTGTTACAGGTTGTAATAGTGTCAAAAAGCAGCTTAAATTGCACATTAATTACTTTTAGAATACTTTTTGATTACTTTGACCACTAGGGGTGGTATCCCTAGGTACCACACTGAGGGATCCCACAATACAAAGTAAGACTTGGGTTTAAGTTATACTGACGTTTTTCTCCACACAAAACAGTTGTTCAACACTTGGAACATTTTAGGCCCAAACACGGGTTCCTATGGGAGAAAAAGTGTTAGCGGATTCACATGTAAGTAAACGTGGGAGTTTTGGGAGCTAAGACCAAGGTTCTCCAAGGTCTAGCACCACCAATGGCACTGAGGCAGCTGTGTGCAGTGGCCCAATGTAAGCCATTGGGGCTAAGGGGACCTTTGGATAGGGACTGCTTATGAGCAGGCCACTTGGGTGTGGGAGCAAAGCTTCTGGGGTAAGGTCAGCACTGCAGGGTCCAACGATCAGCACAGGAGCTGAACCATCAGCAGCACTGGGGTGGCCATGTGCAGCGTGCCAAGAAGATGTTTGGGACCCTGTGATTCTCAGTGGGGACCATCGGTTCGGCAAAGTTGCTGCAGGCTCGAGCAGGGAGACTTCCTGAAGGCGACCACTGGCTGAAGTGGTAAGTTAGGTTCTTCGGGGATGCCTGTGCGCTGTCGGTTGGACCACACACAGCCGTGGTGCGTCTGGTGCAGGGGTGTCTTTTGGCATCAGGTTTCTTTACCAGCTCAGGTCGGGGGTACCCTTTAGGTTGAGGCTGCAGGCTACGCTTGAAGCTCGAGAGAGGTCGATAATTACCAGATCCCAGGTCAGGATCGCTGGGGAGACTTCCTCCTGGTGTTCGGCCACTTGAACTCGGGCCGTGGGCATCTGGTGCAGAGTGGTGCAGGATCGCGGAGTCGCTGGATTCTGGTCTTGTAGTCTTTGAGTAAATCTGGTGCTCACAGGAGACTGTAAGGCTCAGCGGCCACCGAGATCATCTGCGGCGTACCCCAAGGCTCCTCGCTCAGTCCAACCCTCTTCAATATCTACATGAGCTCCCTCGCCGCCATCGCACGCAAACACATCATCAACATCCTCTCCTACGCCGACGACACCCAGCTGATACTCTCCCTCACCAAAGACCCAGCCACCGCCAAAACCAACCTCCAGGAAGGAATGAAGGACGTCGCAGAATGGATGAAACTCAGCCGCCTGAAGCTGAATTCAGACAATACGGATGTCCTTATCCTCTGACAATCCCCATCCGCCTGGCACGACTCCTGGTGGCCCACAGCGCTGGGCTCCGCGCCAACACCATCGGACCACTCACGCAACCTGGGATTCATCCTGGACTCCTCGCTCACGATGACCAAGCAAGTCAACGCTGTCTCGTCCTCTTGCTTCAACACCCTGCGCATGCTCCGAAAAATCTTCAGGTGGATCCCCACCGAAACCAGGAAGACAGTCACCCAGGCCCTCGTCACCAGCCGACTGGACTACGGAAACGCCCTTTACGCAGGAACCACTGCCAAACTTCAAAAACCACTCTAACGCATACAGAACGCCTCCGCACGACTCGTCCTCGACATCCCTCGCCACAGCCACATATCTGCCCACCTGAGAAACCTGCACTGACTCCCCGTCAGCAAGTGGATCACTTTCAGGCTCCTCACCCACGCACACAAAGCACTCCACGACATGGGCCCCGAATACCTCAACAGCCGCCTCTCGTTCTACACCCCCACACGCCAGCTCCGCTCCACCAGCCTCGCTCTCGCCACCGTCCCTCGGATCCGCAGAACCACCACCGGAGGAAGATCGTTCTCCTACCTGGCAGCCAAAACTTGGAACTCCCTCCCCGCACACCTACGACTGACCCAGAACCATCTCACCTTCAGGAAACACCTCAAGACCTGGCTATTCGAGCAGTAGCGGCTCCCCCCCTCCCTTCAGCGCCTTGAGACCCTCACGGGTGAGTAGCGCGCTCTATAAATGCCCTGATTGATTGATTGAGTGCAGGGCAGGTCTTCCGGACTCTGGGGGGGCTGCTGACTTGCTGGACACACTAGTTTCTTAGCTGTAAGCAGGTTGGGATCGGAACAGGCCGGTAGGGCTGGGGCAAATGCAGTAGGTGTCCTCTTCCTGGGTCAGCACAGCTCTTCGGTCCTTCTTTCTTCTTTGAATTTGAGAAGGCAAGGTTCAAGGTTGCCTCTAAATACTAGATTTAGGGGCGTTTAAAGAGGTGTGCAGGCCAGGACCAATGTGTTCCTTCCTTGGAGTGGGTTCAACCCCCTATTATGCCACTCTCAGGTGGGAGGGGGGCATGAGCCTCTCTCTCATTGGCTGGGTCCCCTCATCTTCAAGATGGAGGGGACTGAGCTGTGAGCTGTGCTTCACCTTGCCTCCCCACCTGAGGATTGGGGTTGGCAAAGGTGGGGACACCTCTCTTCCTAGCTTGGTTTTCCCGACGATTCTCCCACCCAAAGTGGGGGCCAGAACCGGTGGGAGCCAGTTGCTTGGGGGCAGCAAAAAGGCTAGGACAGCTTCCAAAGGTGGCGGGCCTTTGAAGCTTCACCTTCGTGGACACAGCCTATCCTGAAGGAGGAAGCATGACACCTCTGCCCAGGATGGGCTTTATTTCTAGGTCCATTGAGCAAAGATTCTCTACCCAGGGGTCCAGGAACCTGTCTGGTGGTGCCAAATGGTGGGCATCCATTCAGGAACCACACCATGGCTGGTCGATTTTCAGGGGCATCTCTAAGATGCTCTCTAAGTGCATTTGCTGCCAAACGTCCCAGTGTTTATTAAAGCCATTATGGGGCTGTGGAGTTCGTAATGACCAACTCCCAGACTATATACTCCTCATGGCTTTACTACACTTACGATATCTAAGAATGGGCTTAGATACTGAAAGGGTACAGAGCTCATGTCACTGTGCCCTCACCTGAGAGCTAGTGCACCCTGCTAGAGGGGCGACTTACATAGACCTCAGGCAGTGGGTTGCAGGCATGACACACAGGGATGCGTGCCATGTCGACTCTTCACGTTTTTTGTACCAAAACATGCAGTCTGCAATGGCAGGGTTTGGGTGTTAAGGTACAGGGCCTCTTAGGGTAGCACAATAGGTGCTGCATCCCTTAGATGCCTTTCCTAGTCACAGTGCCCTTGGTACCAATGGTACCTTTTACAAGGGGCTTATCTGTGGTCATAGATGTGCCAACTGTGGGTACAAAGGCACAGTCTTGGGAAAGAACACAGGCCCTGGGGACCTGATTCAGGGACCAAGGGCACATCCAGTCAGTTTGCATCAGATGTCAGGCAAAAAGTGGGGGGTAACCATGCAAAAAGGGGCACATTCCTACATAGTGTCCCTGTGCCAGATGTAGGTCATGGTTGTTCCCGCTACTTTCTGGTGCCCAAAAAAGACCACGGTCTGCATCCTATCCTAAACCTCTGAGCCCTCACTTCTTCCTCCGGAAGGAGAAGTTCAGTATGCTCACTTTGGCCCAGGTTCTTTCTGCCCTTGACCAGGAGACTGAATTGTAGTGTTGGACTTGCACGTCCCTTATTTTCATATCCACATCCTGCCTGCCCACAGACGTTACTTATGGTTCACGTGGGCCACAAGCACTTTCAGTTCACCGTGCTTCCCTTTGCCCTTACCAGTGCCCCTCGGATGTTCATGATGGCGGTGGTCGATGCACATCTGCGCAGATCATGGGTTGCAGTCTCCCACCTATCTTGACGACTGGCTATTGAAGGCAGGCTCGCTCCAGTCCGTCGTCTCCCACCTCCAGATTTCGGCAGCCCTCCTTCACTGGCTGAGGTTCATTATCAACATGCCGAAGTCACACCCGACTCCTTCTCAGGTGCTCCCTTTCATCAGAGCGATTTTGGACACGGTGAAGTTTCGGGCTTATCCTCCCGAGTAGCGAATCCGAGAGATTCTGGCTATGATACCAGTGTTTCAGCCTCTATCCCGGATTTTGGTGAGAATTACTGAGTCTGCGGGGCCTCATGGTCTACTGCATCCTGCTGGTGGATCATGCCAGGTGGAATAAGGTGGCTCTGCAGGGGGACCTGAAGTTCCATTGGGCATCAGGGGAATCTTTCTGACTACGTCCAGATCTTGGAGGGAACTACACAGCAACTGCAGTGGTGGTTAACGATCCAAGATTGGGTCAGAGGCAGATCCATCTCCCTTTCCCAACCAGATCCGACTGTGGTGACAGATGCATCACTTCCGGGATGGGGCGGCCATCTGGGAGAGGCGGAGTTTAGCGTCGTCTGGTCTCTGACGGAGTCTGGTCTACATTTCAACCTTTTGGAGCTCCGGGTGATTTGACTGGCACTGATGGCATTCCTTCCCTCTCTCAAAGGGAAAGTAGTGCAGGTGTTCACGGACAACACCAACGCAATGTGGTACTGCAACTAACCGGGTGGGGTCACTGACCCTTTGTCAGGAGGCTCTCCGCCTCTGGACATGGTCCCTGGTGGCTCAACGCCTGGTGGGCTCTCTGAACGCCAGGGCGGACAAACTCAACCGTCGGTGCCTGATCGATCACGATTGGCGTCTCCATCCAGAGGTGGCACAAGGTCTCTTTCAGATGTGGGCAGAGCCTTGGTTAGATCTGTTCGCCTCCCAAAGAGAACGGGCATTGTCAGCAGTATTGCGCATTGGAGTTTCCAAGGCAGCACTCGCTCGCCAACGCTTTCCATCGCGAATGGAGCTTCGGCCTCCTGCACTCCTTTCTGCCCATACCACTTCTGCCCAGAGTGCTCAAGAAGATCAAGCAAGACTGGGATCAAGTTATTCTTGTAGTTCCGGATTGGGCACGAAGAGTCTGGTACTCTGACCATCGGAGCGTGACCATTGATCCTCCAATCACACTGCCTCTTCAGGATTCTCCTGTCTCAGCAGCAGGCGAGGGTTCTGTAACTGAACCTGTCCAGCCTCTGCCCCCTTGTGTGGAGATTGTGCGGAGGCAGTTGACAGCTTTCAACCTTCCGCCTGAAGTCTATGATGTTATCTTGGCAGCCAGATGTCCCTCCACTAAAACGGTATACGCCTGTAGATGGAACAAATTTGTTTGGCATAGTGCACAGCAAAGGCTGTTCACCTTTCTGCCCACCTTTCAGAGGTTCTCTTGAACATTCTTTCTTTGGCCCAGCCGGTATCTGCTTTGAGCACTCTTAAAGGATATCTTACAGCTATTGTGAGAAAGTGGCTCTGTATATACTGTTCCCAAATAGGTACAGGGTGTACAGAGTCCACAGTCCCCAGGGGTTTGGCAGAGGCTAAAGTTGGATATAACCTTACTCTCTAAAGTGGTAGCTTGGTCGAGCAGTAAGGCAGTATCAGAGGACAGTGTAAAGCATTTGTTGCACACACTCAGTCAGCAAATGGTCCCACACACTCAATAACTGAACTCTAGGCCAATGGTTTATATATAAAAAATATATGCTTGTTTTATTTTAGAACCAACAATAGGTATTAAACTATACTTTCTCAGAACGAGATGCGTTATATAAATACTTTTGCAATATGCAATTGACTTTTGTAGAAAGTTACAAGTGGTTGCAATAGGCAACACAATTCTAAACACAGTAATGCATTGAGTTCAATGGAAGTTTCAAGTTATTTGCCACAGATTACTTTTAGGATTACTTTTGGAATTCCAGGACTAGATCCTAGATTCAGTACTTGGAATCAAGTGATAAAAGTCGACTTAATTACTGTGATGATTTTTAGACAATATTTTGCTATTTTAAAAGTTGACACTTAGAAAATATTTAATAGAAAACAGTCAATGATTCCCTATGGCAGGAAATTCAAGTTGCAGGTATAGTAAGTTCTCGTTACTTTTGTAATCCAGTACTGTGTGCCTAGACTCAGTACTGGGACCTTTATCCAAAACAGGTAAGTAATTACGTTTTCAGATATTATACGATTTTTAAAGAATATGTAAAGATTGCAGAAATTGACAGAAGAAATTTCACTGAAAAACAGTCAATGATTTCCTATGGGAGAAAATTGGGTTACTGGTAAGTACAGTTGTAAGTATTTTTCAGAGTCAGTGCTGGGCACCAAGATCCAGCACTGGGAGCTCACCTAAGAGCAGGTGAGTATTTTCGTTTTCGTTACTCGGCTGATTTTTGGTGAATAATTTAAGATTTGAAAAGTCCACACTTAAAAGAAATTTCAGGAAAAAGCCAGTCAATGTTACCCTATGAAGAAAATTGAGTTATCAGTTTAAAGGTAAGGTTAAGGTTCTGGGCATAGACTCGGGTGTCTCCCAGGGTCAGGTAGGTAAAGTTGGTTCACCCTCAGCGACACAAGGGCGGCCGGGTGCAGAGAGAGTTAGGCCCAATGTTATCCTATGAGAGGTAGGGGGGCCTTGGTTGGTGGCTGCTGACTAGCATGCCACGCGGCTGTGGGAGCTGGGCTCCTGGTCACTTACTCAAGGCAAGTGTTATAGGTGTAGAGATTGCACTGCCAGGGCCACTTGGGCGGCTGGGTGCAGGGTGCTTTTGAGTCTTCGGGCGCTCAATTGATTTCAATGGGAATCTCCGGTTTAGAAAAAGACTGCAAGCTCGGGGACGAGGATTCTTCAGGTGCCACCACCACTTCGAGAGGTAAGTTGGGTAGTTGGAGGATAGTTAGGTACCCCGCGATTGGGCACAGGGGGCCGCGGGGCGCCGGGTGCAGGGGTGCCTTTTGGTGTCGGGAAATCTTACCCTCTGTTGATCGCGGTTTGGGGGGACCTTGTTCTGAGGCTGCAGGCTTCTTCAGGAGTGTCGAGGGAGGTCCTTGGGTGCCGGACTCGGGGTCACAGTCGCCGTGGGGTCGTCCTCGTGGTCTTTGTTCACTCCGGAACAGGCCAGGCTTGGCTGGTGCAGAGTGTGCTGGGTTCACGGTTCCGGGCTGCTGCCAGGGATTAGAAGTAGATTTTGAGTAGAGCCTCTACTCATGGGAGTCCCAGGGCTTTAGAGTCAAAAGGTAGCCAGATCCTCCGGGGTTTGTGAGGTTGCTGGCCACAAGAGATGCCGGGTTGGAGCAGGAGCAGGTTCGAGGGTCGACAGGCTGGTAGAGCAGGGGCCAAAGCAGTTGGTGTCTTCCTCTTCTTAGCAGCTGCAGGGCAGGTCTTCTTTCTTCTAGCTCTTCTTCGGATTCTGGAATCTGGGGAAGGAAGGTTCAGGGTGCCCCTAAATACTAGATTTAGGGGCTTTAGTGGTAGGTGAAGGGCATGGACCAATGGGTCCCAGTCCTGGGGTGGGTACACCCCCTATCCTGCCTCTCTCCTGTGGGAGGGGGGCAGTAGGCTAGTCCTGATAGGGTAGGGCTTCCCATCTTCAAGTGGCGAGAGCACGGAGATGTGCTTCACCTCGCCTCTCCCACCTGAGGGGGTGGGGTTGGCAGGCCGGCTCATACCTTGTCATTATTTGGGGTTTCCGGCCAAGCTTCCCGCCAGAGTGGGGGGTTGCAGTGGCCTGGGGAATCTCAGAGGCAGCATGCCTTTGAAGCTTCCCCCTGCCCATCCTGGGGGAGGAGATTTAGCACCTCGCCCTAGATGTGCATTGTTGCAGGCCCAAGAGAGCAGGGGCTCTCCTACCCAGGGGTCCAGCAACATGTCTGCTGTGTGGCAGCCTAGGCAGCCTCAGAACAGACGTGGATTATAGGTTAGGTTTTAGGGGGCATCTCTAAGATGCCCTCTGGGGTGCTTGGTACATTAAATCCCACACTGGCATCAGTGTGGGTTTAATGTGCTGAGAAATTGGATACCAAACTTCTCAGTCTTCAGTGTTGCCATTATGGTGCTGTGGAGTTCGTGTTTGACGAGCTCACAGCACCATATACTCTTAAATGGCAGCAGTGCCCAGGAATGGACCTGGGTACTGTAGGGGCACAGGGCTCCTGCTCCTGTGCCCACACCATTGGCATAGGGCACCCAGCTAGAGGGGTGGCTGATGTATGCCATGGCAGTGTAGGTGATGGGCATGGCACACAGGGATGTGTGCCATGTTGACTCTTTGTTTTGTCTTGCACCCAGACACCCAGCCTGCAAGGGCAGTGTGTGTGTGTAAGGGTACAGGGCCTCTAAGGGTGGCACAATGAGTGCTGCAGCCCTTGGAGGCCTTCCCTGGTCACAAGGCCCTGGGTACCTAGGGTACCATTTACCAGGGGCTGACACGTGTCCAGGGTTTGCCAATTTGTGTTTTGTGTTTTTAGGGAAGGAACATAGGCCCTGGGCACCTGATTGGCAGGAGTCCAGGGTACACACAGTCAAAGTACATTCAGCAATTCAGCAAAAAGTGGGGGCATACCATGCAAGAAAGATGGCACTTTCTCACAGCTATTGCTGCCTTTCTACCCCTTTCAGATCAGCCTTCTTTATTTAAGTCTCCCATTTTTACTATGTTCTTTAAAGGCTTGACTCATTTGTTTTCTCCATCTCCTTTCATGATGCCCCAAACTGATTTTTTTTTTAAAAAAAAAATTTTTTAATTTTTTTTTTTTTTTTTACTTGCATGCTCCTTTCAAGCCCCTTCATAATTATCCTCTTAGGCTGCTGACTGTCAAAATTGTTTTCCTTACTGCCATCTCCTCTACTCACACCGGTCTTTCCATCCGGATAAAGTGGTGCTTTGAATGAAAGCTTCTTTCCTTCCTAAAGTGGCCACGCCTGTTCATGTGGGACAATCCATCACTTTGCCCACCTTTTACCCGGCCCAATGTGTCTCCAAGGAGGAAAGACTCCACCATCTTGACCTAAAACATGTTGTTTTTTTATCTTGATCGTGCCAAGGACTTCTGGGTGGAGGATCAGCTCTTCATTGGCTATGAGGGTGCCATGAAAGGTTGGGCTGTTCAAAAGCAGACCATCTCTCGATGAGTTGTCCTCTGCATTAAAAATATGCTATTCTTTGGCGAAGGAGGAACCTCCTGTGGGGTTGCGTGCTCGCACCACTAGAGCAACAGCAACAACCACTTTGTTAGCACGTGGAGCCCACTGCTTGATATTTGTCAGGCGGCGACATGAGCATCTATGCACATGTTTACCAGACACTACTTCCTAGACAGTCAAGTCCGGAGGGACGGATACGTTGCCCGTTCGGTTTGCCAGGACTTTCTCGTATGATCTTGGTTTGCAGACCCTCCTCTGGGGATGGTATTACCAGGGTATCTATTCTAAGGTAAGGAAACTACAACTAATAGTCTCTATCAGTTGAACAAGTTGCTTACCTTCGGTAATGATGTATCTGGTAGAGATATATATTTTTTAGATTCCTTACCGCCCCACCCATCCACCCCGCTTTGCGAACTGATTTCTAGGGATAGGAACTGCCTTACAGGGATCTAGTTTGGACACATCAGTGGTCAGTGTCTTTCATGGCTCTGCGCTTCCGGCGTGAAAAGTTGTATCTGAAAGAGACACGTTAGTGATAGATTCCTTAACTTAGAATATCCCCAGGCGTGGAAAGTTTTTAGTCAGCAGTACCCCTGCACGTCAGTAGGTGGCGTCGTGCGGCTACACGTCCGTTGCTGGCGTCGTAAGCGCCGAGATGAAGTCACGGAAACTACTTAGGCGCCCCCCATGCGCGCTGACGTCAGTTCTTTCTTTTTCAGCGCCAGCAAGCGCAGATCCGGTTAGAGCACGTACCCTAGTCACTTTTTGACTGACTTTTTGAGACTTTTGTCTCTACTTCTTTCCTGGTGCCGCGTAGGGATGCCTGGGTTTAAATCCTGCGGGCCTGTCGCCGTACGATGTCGGTGGCCGACACCCATGGCGTCTTTCTTTACTGTCTGGAGCGCGACCATGACTCCGGTCATGTTCTGTCTGTCTGGCCATGGCACCGAAGGCTTTGCGGGAGCGGTCCCGAAAGCTGCTGGAGGCCAGGCAGTAGTCTCCACGCCATTCGAGGTCCAGGGGTTGCTCGAGGGACCGACTGCGGAGCCATCATCATCGCTTCTCGGGGTCAAAGTATTCACCCTCGGAATCGGGTGAGAGACGTCACAAGGAAAAGTCAAATGAGCTTGTTTGCGCTCCGACATCCCCACCCGTCGGTCTCTAGACGCGGACAAGCGGGCCAGGGGTCCTTCCCCTGCGGCTCTGTTGGAGCCTAGGAGTTCCGCGGCCTACCCGCCCTATCAGGGTCTGTCGGCGACTGTGGCCCAGGTGCAAGAGTCCCTATTGAGAGTCCTTGCGTGCCTTAGGCTCCAGCCCCGGCGCCGCAACGTCCTCCGTCAGCGGCTCCAGACCTGACGCCGCCATGGGTTCCATTCGCCCCACCTCTGCCCTTGCCCGAGTTTCCAGGGAATTTTGCTCCGGCTTGGGCCCCTAATTGGGACATGGCGACGGATCGGCGCTGACCGTTACCGGGTGCCCGGCGCCGTTGGAGCATTCGTTTTCCCCTGTGCCTTCCGAGCCGCTGCCGCCTGTGCCTCGGGCTGTGGAGGAGGGGGATGACTGGGAGGGGTCAGAGGACCCTCTTGCACAGCAGTGCGAGTCTGAAAATGAGTGGGTGGAGGACTCGGAGGATGCAGGTTGCCTTGACCTCTCCTCTAAACCTGGATTTATGTCTCCTCCCGCTGTCATGGAGGAGGGCGCCACATATACTTTGGTGCTCCGTGGAGCAGCTGAGGCCCTTGACCTTGATCTGCCTACTGTCACTCCAAAGATGAACCTCCTTACTGAAGTGCTTCAGCTGGCGGCAAGTTCTATGGAACTTCTGCTTCTGTTTAATGAGGCCTTGATGGATGTTTTGATGGGCACCTGGTCTAGGCCAGCCACAGGGGTTCCTATGGATAAGAAAGTGGCCAGGCGTCATCGCCCGGCACCGGCCTTTTTGACAACTCATCCGACTCCGGAGAGGCTGGTCATTCAGGCCTCCACTTCCCAAAGTGCGTTCCCTACTGCCCCGCTGGATAAGGAATCGAAAAAGCTGGAGCAGTTTGGCAAGAAGTTATTTCCCTCTGCCAGCTTAGGGCTGCGGTCAGTCAACACCGCATGCCTCTTGGGCTGCTACTCTCACGCTGTGTGGGACACAGTGGCGCAGACACTGCCCTTGTACCCGGAAGAGGTTTGGGCTATACTTTCCCTGGCTGTTGCGGATGGAAGGGATGCTGCGAAGTTCGCCATTCGGTGTGAGCTGGACACCACGGATTCTTTAGGGAGAGCGATCTCCACAACAGTGGCCCTGCGTCGCCATGCCTGGCTGCGGTCCACCGGGTTTTCGGGGACCGTCCAGAGTTCCCTCATGGATATGCCTTTTGATGATACTTTCCTGTTTGGCGATAAGGCAGACAGTGCACTGGAGCGTTTCAAGGACTCTCGGGCTACGGCCAAGTCCTTGGGTCTCTCCACCACACGCCTGGCCACGTCTAATTTTCGTGGCCATGGAAGGGGCGCCCCTGCACGCTCGTTCAGCCAGAAGCTGCGCAGAACCAAACTCAGCGTGGGCATGGAGACCACCGTGGCGGCAGAGGGGGCCAGCGTGCGGGTCAGTCCACCTCCGCTCCCGCAGCATCCGCCTCAGCCTTCCTAGTCCAAGCTTTGGGGTGCACCCCAAACTAGTGGGCAGCAGGATCCAACATCACCTCCCCCACTGGCGTTCTGCCACTTCAGACAGGTGGGTGCTGCAAATCGTCCGGAGGGGTTATCTCCCTCCCCTTCGAGTTTACCCCCCCCAACCATGCCACCTCAGTTTCAGCGCATGTCGAGGGATCACTTTGTGCTTCTCCAACCGGATGTCACGGCCCTCCTGGCCAAGGGGTCCATCGAGTGCGTTCCTGGGCCAGAAGTAGGACGTGGTTGTTATGCCCACTACTTTCTGGTCCCCAAGAAGGACAAAGGGGGCCTGCGCCCCATTTTGGACCTCAGGAACGTCGATCGCTTCCTCCGGAAGGAGGAGTTCAAGATGTTGACTCTGGCTCAGGTTTTGGTTGCCCTCGACCCTGGAGACTGGATGGTAGCATTGGACTTGCAGGACGCGTATTTTCACATTCCCGTCCTACCGGCGTTACCTGCGGTTCCAGGAGCATTTCATTTTGCCGTGCTCCCCTTCGACCTTACCAGCACCCCTCGGGTGTTAATGAATCTGCGCAGGTCATAGGTGTCAGTCTTCTCCTACCTCGATGACGGATTGTTGAAGGCGGGCTTGCCCCAGACAGTCGTCACCCACCTTCAGACTACGGCCGACCTCCTGCATTTGCTGGGGTTCTCCATCAACGTGCCTTTGTCGCACCTTAGTCCCTCTCAGAAGCTCCCCTTCATCGGAGCGGTTCTGGATTCGACGCAGTTTCGGGTTTATCCTCCCAAGCAGTGAGTCCGGGATATTCAGGCTATGATTCCGATCTTTCAGCCTCTATCCCGGGTTAGTCAGGATGACCCTCCGGCTCCTGGGCCTGATGGCCTCCTGCATCCTGCTAGTGCAACATGCCAGATGGCATATGCGGGCTCTGCAGTGGGACCTGAAGTGCCAGTGGGGCACAGCATCAGGGCAACCTGTCCGATCATGTCCAGATCTCGGAGGGCACTGCACGACAATTGCAGTGGTGGCTCACGAATCGCGATTGGGTCAATGGCAGATCCCTCTCCCTTCCCCAACCGGAGCACACAGTGGTGATGGATGCATCCCTCCTGGGATTGGGTGGCCACTTGGGAGAGGTGGAGATCAGAGGCCTCTGGTCTCCGGTGCAGTCCCAGCTCCATATCAACTTTTGGAGCTTTGGGCGATCCGTCTTGCACTGAAGGCATTCCTTCCCTCTGTCCGGGGAAGTGTAGTGCAGATGTTCATGGACAATACCACCGCAACAAACAGGGCGGGGTGGGGTCGTGGATCCTCTGTGCGCCTCTGGACATGGCTGGAACATCAAGGCATTACCTTGGTGGTTCAACACCTGGCAGGTTCTCTGAACGCCAGGGCGGACACACTCAGCCACCGGTGCTTGATGGATCACGAATGGCGTCTGCACTCGGAAGTGGCGCAAAGTCTCTTTCTGCAGTGGGGAGAGCCTTGGTTAGATCTATTCGCCACAGAAGAGAACGCGCAATGTCCTCAGTTGTGCACTTTGGAATTTCCAAGGCGGCACTCGCTCTGCGAGGCTTTTTGTCGCGAGTGGAGTTGCGGTCTGTTGTATGCCTTTCCGCCTATACCACTTCTGCCCAGAGTGCTGAAGAAGATTCGACGCAACCAGGCCAAAGTCATCCTTGTGGCTCCGGATTGGGCACGAAGATACTGGTATCCTGAGCTACTCAGCATGGCGATTGAACCCCGATCCGTCCGCCTCTTCAGGAGGATCTTCTGTCGCAGCAGCAGGTGACAGTCCTCCACCCGAACCTGCCCAGCCTCCACCTCCATGCGTGGAGATTGAGCGGCGACAGTTGACGGCTTTCGATCTTCCTCCCGAAGTCTGTGATGTCATTCTGCCAGCCAGGCGTCCCTCCACTAAGACGGTATATGCCTGCCAGTGGAACAAGTTTGTGGCATGGTGCACAGCAAAGTCTGTGGATCTCCTTTCTGCCCCTCTTTCTGAGGTCCTTCTGTTCCTACTTTCCTTGGCCCGGCAGGGCTCTGCTATGGGCACTATCAAAGGTTATCTTTCGGCCATCTCCGCCTTTCTAAGGTTCCAGATCAGCCTTCTCTCTTTAAGTCCCCGTTTGTTAACCATTTCCTGAAAGGCATTACACACACGTTTCCTCCCGTGCCTTTCATAATGCCTCAATGGTACTTGAATCTTGTCTTGACCTATCTGATGTGCGCTCCTTTTGAGCCCCTTCATAACTGTCCTTTCCGTCTTCTCACTCTAAAGACAGCTTTCCTGGTAGCTATCACCTCTGCCAGAAGAGTGAGTGAGCTCCAGGCTCTTTCTTCTAAACCTCCTTACCTTTCTGTTCATCCGGACATGGTGGTTTTAAGAACCCGTCCTTTCTTGCCAAAGGTTGTCACGCCCTTCCACATCGAGCAGACCATCACTTTGCCCACCTTCTTTCCGCATCCTTCAAAAGAGGAAGAGAGGCTCCACCGTCTGGACCCAAAACATGCGCTCTCGTTCTATCTGAAGCCCACACAACAGTTCCGGGTGGATGACCAACTCTTTGTTGGCTTCGTGGGCACCAAAAAAGGTTGGGCCGTGCACAAACTAACCATCTTTCGGTGGGTCGTTTTGTGCATCAAAGCGTGTTACTCGTTGGATAAGAAGAAGCCTTATGTGGGGCTGCGTGCCCATTCTACCAGGGCAACAGCAGCCACTGCTGCATTGGAATGCGGCGTCCCCTTGCAGGATAATTGTCAGGGAGCTGCGTGGGTCTCGCTGCTCATGTTTACCAAGCATTACTGCCTTGACAGTCAAGTCCAGAGAGACTGCTTCTTTGGTCGATCTATTCTCCGTGACTTTCTTGTGTAATCTATTTGCAGACCCACCACCGGGGTTGGTATTGCTGGAGTATCTATTCTAAGGTAAGGAATCTATCACTAACTTGTCTCTTTCAGATGCACAAGTTACTACTTGTGTAGGGATATATCTGTAAGAGGCATTAGTTAGTGATAGATTCCTTACTGCCCCACCCATCCTCCCCGTTCTGCAAACTGATTTCTAGGGTTAAGGTCATCCCTTTCAGGGCCCTAGTTTCATGGCACCAGTGGTCAGTTTCTTGCATGGCTCTGCGTTCCTGGCGCGGAAAGTCTTGTACAGAACTGACGTCCGCACGCATGGGTGGCGCCTAAGTAGTCTCTGTGACGACATCTCGGCGCTTACAGCAACAGACGCGGAGCCGCTCGACGCCACCTACCGACGCGCAGGGGTACTGCTGACGAAAAACGTTCCGGATCCAGTCTGATGCCTGGGAATATTCTAAGGTAAGGAATCTATAACTAACTAATGTCTCTTACAGATATATTGTTACACAAGTAGTAACTTGTGCGTTAAGAACTGATGTCAGCACGCATGTGCAGTGTCTATATAGGTCCCGCGACGTCATCCCTGTGCCCACGTACGGCCACGGAGCCGACCGACACGCAAGGGTATTTCTGATAAAAAGTCTCCGGATCCAGACTGATGCCTGTGGGAAATTCTAAGGTAAGGATCTACTACTAATAAATGTCTCTACCATATGCATCCTTACCAAAGGTTAGTAACTTGTTCTTTTATTTGGTTAATGTAAAGACAGGATGCTGGAAATCCTAATTTTTATTTTAAAGCAGTAGCATTGCTTAACAGGCAAAGTAGCATTCTTCAAAACTTAATTGCAGAATTTGAATATTTCTCCTGGAATAAGTATGTGTTCTTGGAAAACTGATTAGTATCACTCTGGTTCAGATTACAGTATTGTGCAGTGCAGTGCATTTGTATGCTTTTACTTGATGCTTCTTAAAAAATTTGAATCTAACTGCCAGGGCTTTCCTTTTCTTTCTTTTACAGTTAAAGGCTTTAGGTTTCCCAGAAGGACTTGTGATACAGGCATATTTTGCTTGTGAGAAGAATGAAAATTTGGCTGCCAACTTCCTTCTACAGCAGAATTTTGATGATGACTGAGCGCAAGAGACTTGTACCTTTTATCTCACACTTCACACCAGTGCATCACTCTAACTCTGGTCATTGAATTCCAAGATAATTTTGGAAGGCGGGGGGAGGGTGCAGGTCATATCCACAATTATTGGTGTGGGGACTGGGGAATATTGTGTGGCAGATAAAAGGATATTGGGCAATGAGAAGTACAGCAAAGGTCTGCTTAAAGGAGATGGGGCAACAGTCCACATGTAATATAATATACAACCAAAAATCCGCTTTTGCCGGCATTTAGTTCCTTCTATAACCGTTGGGCTGTTTTGTTCTAGGTTTTCACAATTTACTTTGAGCGCATTAGATCCAGAAATTTAGTTTATTGCCCTGCTTTCAGATTCTTCTTACGTTGCATTGGTATTTTGAAAATCGCCTCCAAGCTACCTAGAATATTCCATCTGTATCTCATAGTAACACTGGATGATGGCTTTCTAAAATCTATGAAGGGATAGGCACGACTAAAAAGCAGAAACGCCAAAATTTAAGTTGATTTTTGCTGCTTTGAAAGGACCTCTATCAAAATTTTTGTGCAGAAGTAACACATTACTCTTTAACCGATATTAAGGATAATTGAAAATAGTTTTCTTGCTATTTTACAGCTCTAAAGGAAATTCCTAATCAGTGAATGTGAGATGCCCTTTTTCTTGATACGATTTGAGAAGCTGTACACCTACAGGCAACTTATTTTCCTGTTTACATTTTTTTTCTTTTTGAAAAAATGGTAGCTATCTAATTACTGTTTACTTCAATGTCATATTGCAGTAAAAGTTTTAAAACAACTGTTGCACGTTTGGTTATGAAGAGCTTCTTTACTGGCATGAAATGTTTGCCTATTTCTTTCATGTTAGAAAATACAACCTTTTACTTGCAAGTGTATTTTTAAATTTGCATACATTGAATAACATTATTTTGAAACCGCTTTGCATTAATTTGTAATTGTCTTCCCTTAATCACACAGCATGAATCTGTGCAATGGTAACAAAAGGTCCGATTGCTGTAATTCCATACCTGATTGTAAATACAGTGTCCTTTCTGAAGAGTTGTAAATCACATGACTAAATATATTTTTTTATATTTTACTACAGCTTATAGCTTTAAAATTAAATGCCTCCAACCACGAATGTAAGATAGTACAATCCCATACATATAGAACACTAGGTTTCCACATTTGATTTCTGTTATAAATAATACATTTGGCTTAAGTGCACCACAGTTTGGGCTAGGCACCCCTGTCTTAACTGTCTGAAAGCAAATAAATGTGATAATAGTGGCAAATAAAAGGACATCGAATGTGATAGAAATGAGAAAATAGAGTTTTGGTATGGTAAATCTACTTTTTGGCAAGGGCTACCGATTGTGGAGGTGCGATTATTTCTCCCTCCACTGTCACTTTTAAGGAACATTCTGGCTCTTCTTGGGACTCTGTTTAAGCTCCTCTCCATAAGGATTACCTTGTGTTAGATAAGAGCAGATCCGGCACTATAATTAAGTCTTTCCTCTGTGAAGGCTGTTCTCAGGTATTCAAAGAAGGCCATAGGTAAGTCCCCTATTAAAGAAACCTACTCTAAACCCAGAGGAATAGTCTAACTATAGACCCATTTCTCAGCTGAATTTCCTCGGTAAGCTTTGCCAAATCTTTATCTCTGGGATCTTTCCAGCTGTTTTTAATAAGTTATTCCTTTGGCCCATTTAATAG
The DNA here is from genome assembly GCF_964204655.1 of Triturus cristatus. Lineage (NCBI taxonomy): Eukaryota > Metazoa > Chordata > Amphibia > Caudata > Salamandridae > Triturus > Triturus cristatus. The sequence continues at coordinate 235,666,974 of NC_140582.1, forward strand.
TCATTTGGGTAAAAATAAATCTATAAAAAAATGGTATACGGATCATTGTTAAGCTTGAAGGCGACCATCTGACTGCTGTGGCTAAACTGCATGACTGTCTTTTTAATGTTCAGAGCTGAATGAGCAGAAATACTCTTAATTGTAAAGGGAACAAATCCGATGTTATGCCCTCCTAAACCCCCTGATCTTTCCCTTTTGGCCCTCTTCATTAGGCATAGCCCCTCCCCTGTAAAAGTTGTGAAGACATTGGGAGTAAGCATTGATTCAGCACTTTATCGCATCAGATCTCAGTGGTGGTTAAATCTGGTCTTTTCCACCTATTTGCTTTGAGTTGTGTACTTTACCTTTTCAGTCCGACTCAAACTACTCCAATTCCATTTGTAAGCTCATGCTTAGATTGTGGAAATGCTATGTTAGAGGCATGTAGTGCTGTAGATACACATGCTTAGCATACTTCCGCCATCTAGTGTTTGATCCGAATGTGTGCAAGTTGATTTTCTTCGAAGTTTTTCAAGTCGCAAGGTAAAATGACGACTCCTATTGGTGATAATGCGCATGGGCATCGGCTCCATTGTTTGTTTTCTTTCCGCCATCAGGTTTGGATGTGTTTGGTGGCGCTCCAGTTCAAGAAAGCTTAGGGCTCCCTTAGGTTCTTTACACCTTTCTCCATTTGTCTGCATTGTTTGCGATAGTTTCCATTCTTACGTATTGAAATACATACTAAAAATCTCGCTGTCAGTTCAGCAAGCTTCACTTGCCCTTGCCCATTCGAGCATATTCTTTTTATCATCTGCTTCCATTCACACTGTGTTGCTAATGGAACAAACTTCCTTTCGTTTTTGACCCTCCTGCTGTGCAAAATATCCAAGGACCAATCGATCATCAGGTTTACAACCTTAGCCTGTCGCAAGATCATAGAGAAGAAGATTGAAGATTGTTGACCTTTCAGATCGAGAAAGACATGGAGGGACTGTAGGGTAATATCGCAGAGAAATGCAGCGTAGAGAGATCAAGAATAAACCAGAAAACTTTGGACAACAAGATGTTGAATAACACGAACAAGAAACCCTGGAAACCTTTACAGCTGAGGAAGAGGCCTTCTCCAGCCAAGAATCTTCATCCGACTCAAATGGAAAGTCTCAAAATCGAAGACATTTCTCCGGGTCAACGAACCGGGAGTACACATGCCTCTGTAGAATTTATTAGGAGACTCAGGACCGAGTGAATATACAGCTTCTGGGCCTCCACTGCCAAAAGGCCATGGAACATGTAACAGTGGTCCAATTGTAAAGACCAATGAAAGGGATCAAGCTAAATTAATTAACGTATTCTGGTCCATGGAAGGCACCAAACATCCAATACGGATGCCCCGCCCTCGGCTCTGAAAAATAAGCAGAAATTTCCACATTCTGCTTCGGCCCAACCAGCTTTGGATCCCAGCCATTCAACTCATTCCTTGGCTCCCAGCACCCCATGGCCCAACAAACCGGTTCCTAGCACAAAGGCAAAAGCTCTTTAGCATGAGAGACAAAACTCATTCAGCACCGAAAGAAAAATCCACTTCCGCAACTAATGAAAAATAATTGTAAAAGCTGTACAGCATTAGCCTCTAACATTTCAGCCCCTGCTTTGTTTCGAAGAGGCCATTGATAGGCCACCTCCTCCTAAAAAGAGGAAAAAGGACATAGCCACAAGCCCTATGCCTCCTCCTTTATCTACTTCACCACCACTTTCACCACTTCAGTCATACACTGGTACAGGGGACATTAAACCACAGGGGTCGCCACAATCTCCTCGTGGAGTTGATTCTCATCCTCAAACCACAGATCCCTGGGACAACTGATGTTGATCCTCCAGGGGATACTGACCCTGACCTTTATCCAGCCAGACCATCACCTTCTGATGCGCTTCTTCTTACCAGGGCCTTTTTGCTACGGCGGCTGCTTATCACCAGGTTCCATTACGTAAAGACACTTGGCGATTTCCTATTTGAAACCCTCTCCAATACCCTAAGGGTGATTGAGTCCCGCCCCATGCTAAAGGGGATGCTCCGACATGCTGAGGATATATTTAAACACCCCGTTCAAACAGTCATCACACCCAGGGTAGATAAAAAATACAAAGTGGCATTAAAGGACAGCTTCCTCCAGACTCTGTAGTTTCCAATGCTTGCCAAAGAGCTAATTCACAGACCTCAGCTGATGCACCTTCACCTGACCGAGCCAAAACGCTTCAGGCAAAAGGGTAGCTAGGCAACATTCCAATCATTGGTGCATCGCTAACATCCAGTCTCTTATTAGCGAGATACGATAGATGGATAATTAAATACATTAAAACATGTTATGCCAAAGCTAAAAGAACTTTGCCCACACTACTCGTAAGATAGGAGCTTCCATGGCTTTCCCGGGCAATATTCCATTAGCTGATATATGCAAAGGAGCTACATGGTCTACACCATACACTTGAACTAAACATTGTGTGGATGATTTAGCACACCAACAAGCCAAAGTAGGTCAGTCAGGGATATGTGCTATTTGAAACAACTGCATCATCCACAGGTTTGCCACTGCTGTTAAAGAGGGTCTGCTTAACAGTCTATGCTAAACATGTGTACCTACAGCCACACATGCCTCAAACAGATTATGGTCCCCTTAAGCATCTTTTCGTGGCATGTAGTGCTGTAGATTCACATGCGCCCACCCTCCTCCCTGGACACCTGCACCTGTGGCCGTTGCATTTCATTTATATTACCTTACTTGCATGGGCATCTCTTTACTGACACTTACTTTTACTCCATTTTCACCTGCCTGCGGGAGCCAATGTCCATGCGCATTACCACCGAGAAGAGGAGTCGCTTTACCTCGTGGCTCAAAACACTTCAAAACTTGCACACATCCAGACCCACCACTAGATGGCAGAAGGTATGATAAGCATGTGAATCTACAGCACTACATGCCACAAACAGATGCCTACAGGGTAAGTAGCCTAATCCCTATCTGGGCTTGCATTCCTCTTTGTTGTGTAATTTGCCCCTGATCTAGAATTAGGCAGCCAGACTGGGGTGTGGGGTGAATTAAATTAGTTATATTTCTCCTCTTTTAGTTTCTTTACACTGTGAAGGACAGTATCCTTTATGAACCTCTCTGGTTTATAAAGCAGTCTGTTTTCCTGATAACTCCTTTCTTCTGCCCAATTTTAAATGAGATATTCTCCCTTGTGTGCTGAGATCTGAAAACCTACAGCTCCTTGCGATACCTAAAAGTTATGGATGGCTAAGCCTTTTCTGCACAGCAAGGTGTAATTCACATCTCCTATAGCTCTGGTTTGAACCCCATTTATTTAAAATTTGAAAGTTATTAAAAGTCTGGTTATTTCCATGATTTTAGCAGCTTACTGGAGCTTTGGTGTATTTGTGCTTGTTACAATGCACTTTACAAATACTAAAATGATTGACATCACACTTCACTGCCACGTGATTGCTGTAGTAGTTGAGTCCATAGTTCCCAACTCCTATAATTATTTTGAGATTGGGGCTGGAATACGGTTAATGGGGCCCACTTTCATATGGGTCTCTTTCCATCGAGAGAATACAACCAAATTTAGACATAAAGTGCTGATTAAAATTCCTCCTTCTAAACTTGCTTCTCCATGGAATCCCATTCAGAAACCAGCAAACCCACCTCAAATGTTTGAATTGTTAAGTCATCAGTTTAAAATACTTTTATCTATCGATTTATCAAATGTTCAATACCAGTAGTATTAAAAGAATCAAAGTGAACTCATCACAACACATATTTTTTAAGAGATCAACGATTGGCGGATCGGCCCACACCCATCAGCGCGCACAAACTAATTTCTACAAAATGAATTAAAGCTTCATTTTTCGAATATTGGTATCTTTCATACATTCACGTGCTTTCAGTATTGTACCTCCGTGTATGTAAGTCCGTCTGTAAATATTTAGCAGGTTGTGTTTTTTTTATTAAGCATCCTAAAAGATTTAATCTGCAACTTATCTTTGTCATATGGTGTGTGTGTGTGGTCTTCTTTAAGTGGATAGGCCTTTGGTTCCAACCTTAGATACTATCAAGTTCTGGTAGCACACAAAAAGTACTTATTCATTAGTTAATGCCTCACTGGGCGGTCCAACTGCAGTTCATGAAAGATAACACTGGAAAACTGCAAAGTTAAAAAGATTTTTTCCTCTATCTCTGGATCTTTCTCTAATTCAAATGTGTTTAAAGAGGCCAAAGCCATAACTAGCTGTGAAGGTGGGGCAGTGAGAATTGTAAAAAAGCTTCTTCGTACAGGTTAGCATTCATCCTAATGCAATAATGGTTTGCGAATGTGTGCAGAGCAGCTTCTTCAAAGTTGCATCCTTGCAAGTTTCTTGCAGAGTTGTGTTCTCATGAAGGAGTGCTGTATATAACCTATCCCTTGTTTCATGAGCTGCGAATCGTCCCGGCACTGATAGTCACACTTATCCAGTATTAGGGTATCTTTCATAGATTCACATGCCTGAATCATTCCCAGTCGTTGGGATGGGAGTCCCCGGTACATAAATAATGTCCCATTAGACATGTACAGTAATAGGCCAAGGGCCTCACATTAGTAACATCTCCATGTCCTTTTGTAAAAAGGACCAAACTCTAGAAAAGAGCCAATCAGCTATCACCACCCTCTGTAACCCACCTGGAAGGAGCTCTAGTCCCTCAGATTTTCTACCGCACCTCATGCTAAGGGAGTCTCTCCTGAACTCTGCTCAGTTTTCCTTGTTTTCTCGATTTCCAGTGAATTTTTCTTCAGGATTCCTTCTTCTGTGTGAAGTTCTCAATATCTTCATGGCAGATACTCCTAAGAAAGGCCTTTTAGGCCCTGTGCTTCCTGTGGTAAAAAGAGGCTTCATATTGATGACCAACACAAAGACTGCCTATACTGCCTTCACCCGGACCACTCCTCGAAGGACTGCAAGGTATGTCGTACCTTTTCTTCAAAGACACTTAAAGATTGGAAGGGACGCCTTCTAATTTAGCTGCAGAGACTTAGATAAAGACCAAGTCCTGTCTTCTGAGGAGAGCTAAAGCTGCTCTACATCTTTAAAATACTCTCAAAAAAGGCCCAGAGTTGCTTCTCCAGGATCTTCGTCACAGCCCGCTCAAAAGAAGACGCACTAAGTCTTCGGAGGCTCCCCTTAAGGCTTTACCAACAAAGGTTTCTCCACAGGAGGTTCTACACACCTTTAAAAATGCCTGGATCCACCTCGTCGACGACTGCTTCGTCGACGGTGAGAAAATCCCCATCTACAGCTGTGGGGATAACTTTGTCGACGACGATCGTCTCCACCTCTTTGGCATCTAATGCCACGACGGCGACTTTATCGTCGACGGCTGCTAAACCTGTATCATCGACGATTAAAATTAAAAAATCGAAGAGTGTTTAGTCGAAGTCTACCCCGTCGACAACGAAGACGACACCGTCGACGGGAGCTTTGTCAACGTTTCCTTCAATTTTGCCAGTCGGTGCTTCACTGTCGACGACTACTCCGACGACTGGCTCGTCGACGACACCAGAGTCCAAAGTGGAGAGTGCGTATGCCGATCTCAAAATCACAAAACGCACGTTGACACCTGCCCTGACTTCTCCTAGCAGGGTCCAGCAGTTACCTCCGACTCACCTTTTCGAAGAGGAGGAAGATTCAGACGGTGGTGGTATGTTCGGAACTGCAACAAATACTTTGGAACTCCATGTCAAATACCAAGAGAGTTCGGACTATGACGAACAAGAACCAGAAGACCAGCCATATTATCCTGATAACAGCCATCCTCCCCAACCTCCCATGGTCTGTCTACCCGCGTCTTTGGTTTCTGACCTCCAACTTCTGATTACTGACTGCAAGCAGAGATTTCCTACTTCTGCTACGTCTCCTGCTCCGGTTGTCTCTCCGCCGCCAAGGCTGCAGCCTCCACCTCTTCCTCCACAGTCTGTGCCTGTCATGCTACCGCCTCCAACTTCCACAGATGATGAGGATGACGAGCAACAAGAGAAGGGAGAACTCCATGATTCTCAATCGACTCATGGTGAGTGGGATAATTGTTAGCCCTTGTCCAGCGTCCCCGGTGCCTTCTCAAGCTGATTCACCTCCTGAGGATATCGGGGGTTTTCATAATGTTTTTGAAAGAGCCGCACAGCGTTTCCAGATCCCAATGCCTTCTCACCAACAGGATTGTTTCCTTTATGACTTTAAAGAAACTTTCAAAAAGTCTGTAAGATCAGTATCTATTATAGACTACATCTGGTATCAGGGTGTAAAAATAATGCACAATCCATCTTCGATTCCCCCAGTGTTACCTCGGCTAGACAAAAATTACAGAGCTCCGGACACTGCTCCAGCCTGACTTATCGGACATCCAAAGCCTGAGTCAGTCATCTGCATTGACAGTGCGGGAGTCAAATTCCTTAGTATTATTAGGGCGCTATAACAGGCAGATGTGGGCAGACATTGCTCCATACTTGGGAGCCTTGCCGGACGACTCGAGGGAAGAAGCGAAGATGATCTTGCTGGAGGGCGAACGTTCGGCTTCCGAGATAGATTGTGCGATGGATATCGCCTCTACTGGTTTCCGTCAACTAGCTGGCGCTGCAGTACTACGACGCCAAGGTTGGCTGAAGGCAACTTCATTCCGGCCGGAAGTCCAGACAAATTCTGGACATGCCCTACGATGGTCAGCTTCTCTTTGGCACACATATTGATGAGGCTCTTCAGGGTATAAAAAAGGATACAGACATGGCTAGGGCTTTGGGTACCCTTCAATTTAAACCCCCCCCCCCCCCCCCCCCCCCCATTTTCGTGCCTCAAGGGGTAAAGGTCAATCTTCCACCAGAGGAGGCTACCAACACTTTTGGTCTTCCTATTCCTCCTCCAACTAACAATATCGGCCACAGTACCAACAACAGCAATCCTCTTACACTAAAACCTCCTTTCGAGGAAAAGCAAGACGACAGAAGGACGCTGCTCGCCGGCAATGACTTTTCTCTACCGCCGGTCTCCATCTCCTCTCCACCTTCAAAGTTGGAGGAAGGATTTCCCACTTCTTACGCAATTGGAAACAAATAACAACGGACTGTTGGGTTCTTCAAATGATACAGTTTGGACATTTGCTGGAGTTATGTTATGTTATGTTAGTCATTTTTATAAGGCACGCAGCTGCCCCAGCCAAGGGGCGTCCCGGCGCCTGATCAGGTACCACAACACAACAAATCGATGCTGGGAAGGAGAGGAAGGAATCAGTCAGCAGTTGGGAACAAAAAAGTTTTTATGGCGCGCCTAAAAGAAGTAAGGCTGTTCAGGGCTCGAATATGGACAGGGAGAGAATTCCATAATCCTGCCGCTAATACTCGAAAGGAGCGACCTCCCATCCTACTCAGTCTAAACCGTGTATTGGCCGCCAGATGGAGAAATTCCGATCTAAGAGACCGCGTAGGAACATAGGAGGAAACAAGCTTAGCGAGGGCTGGAGGAGAGGAAAGCTTCAAGATTTTAAATGTCAGGCTGAGAGCCTTAAATTTAATTCTCTGTCTGACCGGCAGCCAGTGGAGAGAGGTCAAAACTGCAGAGACAGAGCACTGTCTAGGAAGGCCAACGATGGCTCGCGCCGCGGCATTCTGCACTCTTTGCAATCTAGTAACCTCCACCTGATTCACTCCGAGCAGCAGCGCACTCCCATAGTCCAGCGGAGAAAGATTCGAGGCTTGGACCACCAGTTGCCGAGTAGGGGGGTCGAAGAATTTGAGGACCGGTCTCAGCCCTCGCAGAATACCATAACAGGTAGCTGCAACCTTCTTCGTGTGGCTGGTGAAGGAGAGTGTAGGATCCAGCCAGACCCCCAAGTTCTTAACTTCGGCAGCTGGGATGGGAGTCACCCCCAATTCTGGAGGCCACCACTGGTCTCCCCAGAGCTCCGCCTGCTTTCCTAAGATCAGGACCTCGTTTTTTTTGGCATTTAACTGCAGACAGTTCGCATCCAATTTGCCACGGCTATGAGTCCTGCACGGAATCTCACTCACAAACCTCCCCAGACACCTCCTCGCCCTATGCTTCACAAAAATCTACGCCTGTTACTCTTGGAACTTTCACTCATGCTCCAGATTGGAGCTATAGAAAGGGTTCCTCTTCGTCAACGGGGGAAAGGGTTTTACTCCAGTTTTTTCCTGGTGCGCAAAAAGGAGAAGAAATGGAGACCAATCCTGGACTTGAGAAGTCTCAACAAATTTTAAAAGACAGTCGTTTCACATGGTTACCATCCAAGAAGTGCTGCAACTTCTCAACGCAAACAACTACATGGTGTCTTCAGGATGCCTATTTCCATATCCCTATCCACAGAAACCACAAGAAATTCCTGAGGTTTACCGTGGCAGGCAGACACTACCAATTCAGAGTCCTGCCCTCGGACTCCAGTCAGCTCCACGCATTTTTACGAAATGCCTGTCTCCAGTGGCTGCATATCTCAGGCAGCAACACCATCAGGTCTTTCCCTATCTCGGCGACTGGCTCGTCAAGGCACCTTCTCTGGACGACGCGACCAGGTCTGCCGACGCCTGTATACAGCTTTTCAGTCGCCTAGGACTCACTCTGAATCAGGACAAGTCTGTCCTCCAGCCTTCTCAGCGTATAACCTTTCTGGGTGCTACTCTCTACACAACCCAGAAAAGGCTTTCCCATCACAAGAGCGACAGAACAAACTTCTTCCTTTGGCAAATCACATAAAATCCAAGAAGTCTCTCTCAGTACACCTCTTCAAATCCCTTCTTGGAATGATGTCGTCCTGTATTTTGCTTGTTCCTTACTGTCGCCTCCACATGCGCCCTCTCCAAGAAGAACTGTCGGCTCAATGGATTCAATCCGAAGGATCCTTCGACGTCATTCAAGTGACCCCTCAGATGGTCACTGCTCTGCAGTGGTGGACTTGTCCACGGAATCTTTCTCAAGGCCTGCCTTTCTTGCTCCAAGCTTCTCCACAAGTCATCACAACAGATGCGTCCCTGGAGGGTTGGGGAGCTTTCCTCCAAGAACTCCGAATCAGCTGGAAGTGGTCTCCTGCCGAACGAAAGCTTCACATAAACCTCCTCGAGCTACAAGCTGTCTATCTGGCTCTCCTGGCATTCCTTCCCAGGATTAAAGGTTCTCTAGTGCTCGTCCGGACGGACAATACTACGACGATGCACTACCTGAACAACCAGGGAGGGACTTGTTCACTGACACTATCTCACAAATCTCCAAAAATCTGGAACTGGTTACTTCATCACAACATTTCCATTCGAGCGGAATATGTTCCAGGTGCAGACAACGTACTGGCCGATCCTCTAAGCAGGCAACAAACAACATGTCATGAATGGGAGTTGAACCAGCGGACTCTCGACCGCATATTCTCCCAATGGGGCACTCCTCTCTTGTACCGATTTGCTACCAAGCAGAACGCCAAAAGCCAAAACTTTGCAAGCTGGCGTCCCCAACAGGGATCTCTAGGGAATGCATTTTCGATCGCATGGTTCAACGTCTTTGCATACGCTTTTCCGCCGATTCCCAGGGGCCTCAGGAAAATGAAGACAGAACCCTGCACGCTAATCCGAATAGCTCCGGGGTGGCCGCGTCTGCATTGGTTCACGGAGCTCCATCTTCTCTCTCTGGAACCGCTGATCTTTTTGAAACCGTTTCTCTCTCTCCTCACAATGATTCGGGAACAAGTCCTGCATCCGGATCCAGCATCGCTCAAGTTATCGGCTTGGCTCCTGAGTTCCGAGAGTTTCATGACCTAGACATTCCTCCAGACTGCAGGGCGGTTCTGGCTCGGACTCGAGCCGACAGTACTAACAAGACATATTCCTTAAAATGGAAGAGGTTCTGCATCTGGTGTAAGTCAGCGAAAATACACCCTCTTTCGTCTTCCCCAGAACAAATACTGCCTTACCTTCTCCATCTGGCAACTTCAGGTCTTGCTCATGACTCTATTAAAGTTCATCTGGCAGTAATATCCCGTTTCAAAAGATCTTCTGCTCGCCTTCTCTTTGGTCTAGTAGGTTGATTAAACAATTTCTCAAAGGCCTATTCAGGACTTTTCCTCCAGTGAAGTCTCTGCCTCCCACTTGGCAGCTCAACACAGTTCTTGCTCAGCTTATGAAACATCCTTTTGAGCCGATACACAGCTGATCTTAAATATCTTTCTTGGAAGACGCCACTCCTCCTAGCCCTTACCTCTGCGATGCGAGTAAGTGAGCTCCATGCATTCTCCGTTCAAGACCCTTTTCTTCAGTTCAAACATGACGGGGTCATACTGCGGACTAATCCTAAGTTTGTGCCCAAAGTCCTGTCAGACTTTCACCTCAATGAACCTATAGTCTTACGGACCTTTTTTTCCAAATCCTCAAACGGCGGCAGAACGAGCTCTACACTCTCTAGACCTTAAACGCTGCCTTAAATTCTACCTTGACAGGACAAAATCGTTCCGCAAATCCAACCAACTCTTTGTGGCTTACAGTCGACCTAGGAAAGGTCTTCCACTTACTAAACAAAGAATCTCTCGTTGGATCTCTGGAGCTATTACTTTCTGTCACCAGCAAGTGGGCCACCGCTTGCGTTCCACGGTTCGAGCCCCTTCCACTAGGGCGATGTCTACTTCCATGACACTCTTTGCGGGTGTCCCTATCACAGACATTTGCAGAGCGGCAACATGGAAGACGACGCACACATTTAACAAGCATTACTGCTTGGATACGGAACTCATGAAGGATGCTGCAGTGGGACAGGCGGTGTTGCGTCATCTATTTCGATGGAGGTGAGCCCTTTTTTCATCCCACCATCCTTTCTTTTATACGCACATTTCTCTATTGTGTTCCATAATGTTTTCTTTGATTGACCTTTGGTACTTTCTATGTTTTACATTGATATGTTATTATCTGGTGAATTTTTATATCCGAAATGTGCTTATCATTGCTTACTACTCTGATTCAGGCATGTGAATCTATGAAAGATACCCTAATACTGGATAATGAATACGTTACCTGTAAATGCAGTTATCCAGTATTGGTATCTTTCATAGATTCACATGCAACCCACCCGCCTCCCCTGGAAGGGCTCACCTAGTTCTCTCAGTGATATACCTTCTTAGCACTGTGCTTACGAAAATCTGAAGGACTAGAGCTCCTTCCAGGTGGGTTCCAGAGGGTGGTGATAGCTGATTGGCTCGAGTTTGGTCTTTTTTACAAAAGGACATGGAGATGTTACTAATGTGAGGCCCTTGGCATATTACTATATATGTCTAATGGGACATTACTTTATTTATGTACCGGGGACTCCCATCCCGACGACGGGAAATGATTCAGGCATGTGAATCTATGAAAGATATCAATACTGGATAACTGCAGTTACAGGTAAGTAACGCATTCCTTTCTGATACAGCTTATTTGGATGAAACAATCTTCTGTTTTGCTTCTGAAGGAATCTTCTTCCAGCAAATTTCTCACCTTTTGAATCTCTTCAGGCACCAGACTGGATCCAGACTGGAGAGGGTGTAGACTGTCTGCTCCATCTCAGTGCTGGCGTGACATCACTGGACCCATAAAATGCCACACTGGGGCGCTGTTGCAAGTCACACTTTTCCACGGCCTTCAAAATTGATCCAAAGCTGCTTTTTTGTGAATTTTGCAAACATTTTTTCAAAATCATTCCATTTGTGCAGTGTGATGTCTTCCCTAAATAAATCTGGATTAAAAACTTGTTCCTGAAATGGACTAATGGCTCCAATTTTGCCTGTGGCCGTTTGGGACCACAGCACAACTTGAAGTTGTGCAAAAATGTAGCATAAGCATGTCAGAGTGCAAAGCCAGGAGCTAGTTAACATCACTCTGCCCGAGGATCCCTTTCCTGCTGTGGCAATGCAGTCTCCAGCATCTTCCATAAGGCTTGTGCTCGTCCCCCAGCTGCCCTTACTTTTTATTGCGCTTGCACTGATGCAAGATTATCCGGAATTTTGGGCATCAGTAGCCCATCTGAACCAATTGCTTCACTCCATGATGACATAGTTTCAGTGGTTCCTTCTTGTTCCTATTCTGACCCATGGATCCATTTCGACTTATGTATTTGCACTGCCTGGTTCATCCTCTGTGCCATTCAACCATTGGATTCCCGCTCAGAGTGCCACTGGCACTATCCCAGTGCCAAGCCTCAAACCAGTGGCCTCTCAATTAGTGTTGTTACCACCGCCACCTCTGGAAACCCACACCACCAACAGCGCTAGTCCCGTCACAGAAACAACCATTGCAACCAAAGCAATCATCATGCGGTCTAAGAGGGAGGGACAGAGAATAGACTGAGAGACTGGGTACAGAGAGGAATTGCTGCGCGAGACCTCACCACACCACCATTATTGTGAAACTGATTATATTTTTGAATGTGGCTCTGATCATATACAAATGCCTTAGGCAGTGGTTCAGGACGATAATGAAAGCCGTAAAGCGGCTAGCTTACTTCGCCCTCCGTCCTTGGATACTGTAGACTTTCCTGGCTTTGTTGAATACCATCGGACTGGGCAAATCACCTGAGTTTGTATCTTTCCATGCTGTCCTGAGAAGGACAGCACGGTGTTATGGTCTCCCTTGCCTGCAAAGGAGGCCAGGTCTAACATTTTGACTGAGGTCCTACAGCCAGAATCGTTATTGCTTTTTAATGAGTCAATATTTGACCCTATCAAAGCAGCATGACCAGCATACTTCTACCATAAACCAGCTTATTGCTAGATGGTATAGACCCTCTCCATGAGATCCTGCCTGCCTTCCTTCCAGCCGACTTCATGTGGTAGTTGTGTCATGCATGAAGCAGAATCCAGGCGAGTTCCCACCACCACCAATAGACAAAGATTCAAAAATGTTTGATGCTATTGGTAAAGTGTTCTCTGCCGTCAGATTGGCCCTTAGATCAGTGAAGAAGGCCAGCCAGCTTGTAAATTGTATCCATGCCATATGAGACACTGCAGATTAAGTAATTCCGAGTTTGCTGGACTTCCCGAGGAACCATTCGTTAAATGGTGAGGGTTAATAGGATGCCTCAAGGAAAATTATCAAGGCAGGCCTGGGCACAGTAGATTCTGTGTCCAAGGACATGGGTGCCTCCATAACCCTGAGGAGGCCTACATGGCTTTTGGTTTACATGGTTTTCTGGAGATGTACAGCCGAATCTCATGGACATAGTGTTTGATGGGCTTGTCTGTTTGGAGAAAAGCCTGAATTGATCTTGGAGATATTTTAAATGGGAAGAGCTGCTGTCCAGTCTCTGGAACTCTAATCCTCTGTCTGGGACTATAGGCAATTCCAGAAGTTTCATGGTTTTTTCAAAAGGATTTGTTTTTCAGCAGCATCAGCTCCCCCAGCCTGTCCGGAAGCAAATGAAAGGCTTGTCTAGTTTAGGTGCCTTCCTCTTCCTTATGCCCCCTTGCACCGCCTGGAAAATAGTATCTGAAAGAAACACGTTAGTTAGATTCCTCACCTTAGAATATCCCCAGGCGTCAGACTGGATCCGGAAGATTTTTCGTCAGCAATACCCCTTGCGCGTCGCTAGGCGTCGTCTGCGGCTCCGCGTCCGTCGTCGGCGTCGTGCGCCGGGATGACGTCGTCGGAGTACTTAGACGCCGCCCTCGCGCGCTGACGTCAGTTCTTCTTTTTTCCGCGCCAGTAAGCGCAGATCCGGGAGAGCTACCCCTTTTAGTCTTTTTTGACTAAATCTTTTTTGATCATTTTTGATCCTTGTCTGTCGACATCTGGTGCCGGTAGGATGCCTGGGTTCAAGGCTTGCGAGGATTGTCATCGACTGATGTCGGTGACCGATCACCACCGCCGGTGCCTCTACTGCTTAGGCCCCGACCACGACGCGGAGTCGTGCAACGACTGTCAGGCCCTGACTTCGAAGGCTAGGCGGGAGCGGTCCCGCAAGCTTCTCGAGCTTCGCCACTCGGCTCCGCGTCGTGCGCGATCCCGGTCCAGGAGGAGGTCCAAGGGTCGCTCGCGGAGCCCTAGCCGACGCCATCGCTCGTCCGGCTCCAAGTCGTCGGGTAAGTCCAAACGCTCAAAGAAGTCCAAGAGGCGACATCGCTCTTCGGACTCTCCTCGCCGGTCGCGCGACTCGGCCGAGGGTCAGGGTGGTTCCACCCCCGCGGCTCCGGCGGAGCCGCAGGTGCCGCGTCCGCCCCCATACCTTCCGGTCCCTGGGGCTGACGCGGCGCCGGCGGAGATCAGTGCCTTCCTCTCGGCCATGAGGAGCCTGGCCCCGCCGTCGACGCCCGCTGGCGCGCCTTCGGGCCCCGCGGACTCGACTGGGCGACCTCGCGTGCCGGCGGCTCCGGCCCCGGCGCCGTCGACGACTCCGGTCTCGACGCCGCAGGTCCCCGCGGGGCCCTTGCCTGGGCCCCAGTCGACGCCGGTTGACCTAGTCACTCCTCCACCGGCGCCGACGCCTGAACCACCGCCGACGCCTGTGACGCCGACACCCCAGTTTAGCCCTCATCCGGACCCGACGCCGGCACGGCGTCCGCCGACGCCGCATCCGACGCCGCTTGAGTCCTACCATCTCTACAGTCCGGTTCCGATCATTCCTCCTGTTTATCAGGAATCGGAAGAAGGGGGCGACTGGGAGGGGTTCGAGGACCCTCTGGCTGTTCAGTCACAGCTTTCTCAGGACTGGGCAGATGAACTGGGGGAGGCCAGTGGGCTGGACACCTCGCCAGACACTGGATTCACTTCTCCTCCGACCGTGGCTTCGGAGGAGGGTGCAGCATTTTCTGTGGTGCTGCGCAAGGCGGCCGAGGCCCTTGGGCTCGAGTTGCCTGCCGTGGCTGTGAGGACTAACATCCTCACTGAGGTGCTTCAAACCTCAGCAAGCTCCACTGAGCCTCTGCTGCCGTTCAACGAGGCCCTCACTGACGTTCTGCAGGGCACCTGGTCCAAGCCCTCCACAGTTCCTCCTGTGGATAGGAACGTTGCCAGGCGCCACCGCCCTGCTCCGGGCGACCCCAGTTTCCTGTCCCAACACCCCACCCCCGAGAGTCTGGTTATCCAGGCCTCTACTTCCCAATCCTCCTTCCCGACCGCTCCGCCGGATCGGGATTCCAAGAGACTCGAGCAGTTCGGCAAGAAACTGTTTTCGTCCCTTAGTTTGGGCCTGCGGTCCTTAAATACCGCCTGTCTCTTGGACCGTTATTCCCATTCCCTGTGGGATACGGTGGAGGACGTGCTGCCCCTGTGTCCGGAGGAGGTCCGGACGCGTCTTACCCAGGCTTTGGCCGATGGGAGGGATGCGGCACGGCACGCCATACGATGTGGGCTTGACACCACGGACTCGCTGGGTCGGGCGATTTCGACCACGGTGGCGCTCCGCCGCCACGCCTGGATGCGGTCCACGTCATTTTCTGGGGATGTCCAGACCACCCTCATGGACATGCCCTTTGATGGCACTCGCCTGTTTGGTGAGAAGGCGGACAGTGCGCTGAACCGCTTTAAGGACTCCCGGGCTACGGCCAAGTCCTTGGGCCTCTCGGCTCCGCGGGCGCACACCTCCGCTTTTCGCCCCTTTCGTGGCCAAGGAAGGGGCGCCTCCTCACGTCCGCAGAGCCACCAGCCGCAGAACCAACCTGCGCGCGGTCGCGGACGTGGCTTCCGCCGTGGCGGAAATGGAGGCCGACGTGGTCAGCCCACTTCCACCCCTGCAGCATCCGCCTCAAAGCCCTCCTAGTCCGAGCTTTCAGGCCCATACCACGCCAGTGGGCGGCAGAGTTCGCCATCACCTGCTCCACTGGCGGTCCATAACATCGGACAGGTGGGTGCTGCAAATCGTCCGAAGGGGCTACTCCCTCCCCTTCGAGACGACCCCTCCAGCCATGCCACCGCAGCACCACCGTATCTCGGGGGATCATTTGCATCTTCTCCGCGAAGAAGTTTCGGCTCTCTTGGCCAAGGGGGCCGTCGAGCGCGTTCCGAGTCCAGAAGTAGGTCGTGGTTGTTATTCCCACTACTTTCTGGTTCCCAAGAAGGGCAAAGGGGGCCTGCGCCCTATCTTGGACCTCCGGAACGTCAATGCCTTCCTCCGAAAGGAACGGTTCAAGATGCTCACGTTGGCTCAGGTTTTAGCTGCCCTAGACCCTGGAGACTGGATGGTAGCGTTGGACTTGCAGGACGCATATTTCCATATCCCCGTCCTGCCGGCCCACCGGCGTTACCTGCGGTTCACGGTGGGCCAAGAGCACTTTCAGTTTACCGTGCTCCCCTTCGGCCTCACCAGTGCCCCTCGGGTGTTCACGAAAGTGATGGCGGTGGTCGCAGCTCATCTGCGCAGATATGGGGTTCCAGTCTTCCCCTATCTCGACAACTGGTTGTTGAAGGCGGGCTCGCCCCAGGCAGTCGTCTCCCACCTCCAGACTACGGCGGATCTCCTGCATTTGCTGGGGTTTTCCATCAACGTGCCGAAGTCACACTTGAGTCCCTCTCAGAAGCTCCTCTTCATCGGAGCGGTTCTCGATTCGGCGCAGTTCCGGGTCCATCCACCGGAACAGCGGGTCCGGGATATACAGGCCCTGATTCCCATCTTTCGGCCTCTATCCCGGGTTTCGGTCAGGCTAGTGTTGCGGCTTCTGGGGCTGATGGCTTCCTGCATCCTACTAGTGCATCACGCCAGGCGGCGCATGCGGGCTCTGCAGTGGGACCTGAAGTTTCAGTGGGCCCAGCATCACGGCAACCTGTCCGACCATGTCTTGATCTCGGAGGGCACTGCACAGCAGTTGCAGTGGTGGCTCACGGACCGCGAGTGGGTCAAGGGCAAGAGCCTCTCCCTTCCCCAACCAGAGCATGTCGTAGTGACGGATGCGTCCCTCCTGGGATGGGGTGGCCATATGGGAGAGGCGGAGATCAGAGGCCTCTGGTCTCCGGCGGAGTCTCGTCTCCACATCAACCTGTTGGAGTTGAGAGCGATCCGGCTTGCACTGAAAGCCTTCCTTCCCTCTGTCAGGGGAAGTGTCGTGCAGGTGTTCACGGACAACACCACCGCCATGTGGTACTGCAACAAACAGGGCGGGGTGGGGTCGTGGACCCTTTGTCAGGAGGCTCTGCGCCTCTGGACATGGCTGGAACACCAGGGCGTCACCCTGGTGGTTCAACATCTGGCGGGCTCTCTGAATGCCAGAGCAGACGAACTCAGCCGCCGGTGCATGATGGATCACGAATGGCGTCTGAACTCCGAAGTGGCGCAAGGCCTCTTTCAGCAGTGGGGAGAGCCTTGGTTAGATCTATTCGCCACCGAAGAGAACGCGCAATGTCAGCAGTTCTGCGCGTTGGAATTTCCAAGGCGGCACTCGCTCGGCGACGCTTTTCGTCACGAGTGGAGTTGCGGTCTGTTGTACGCCTTTCCGCCTATACCACTTCTGCCCAGAGTGCTGAAGAAGATCAGGCGCGACCGGGCCCAAGTCATCTTGGTGGCTCCGGATTGGGCACGAAGATACTGGTATCCCGAGCTACTCAGTCTGTTGACCGATCCCCCGATACGTCTGCCCCTTCGGGAGGATCTTCTGTCGCAGCAGCAGGGGACGGTCCTCCACCCGAACCTGTCCAGCCTCCACCTCCATGCGTGGAGATTGAGCGGCGGCAGTTGATGCCATTTGACTTGCCTCCTGAAGTCTGTGATATCATTCTGGCAGCCAGGCGTCCCTCCACAAAGTCGGTATACGCCTGCCGGTGGAACAAATTTGTGGCATGGTGCACAGCAAAGGCTGTGGATCCCCTTTCCGCCCCTCTTTCTGAGGTTCTCCTCTTCCTTCTTTCTCTGGCCCGGCAGGGCTCTGCCCTGGGCACTCTGAAAGGTTATCTTGCTGCCATCTCCGCCTTCTTGCGGCTTCCTGATCAGCCTTCTCTTTTCAAGTCCCCTGTGGTTACACGCTTTTTCAAAGGCATTACACACACGTTCCCTCCTGTCCCCTTTGTAATGCCTCAGTGGGACTTGAATCTGGTCTTGACATTCTTGATGTGCGCTCCCTTCGAGCCTCTTCACAATTGCCCTCTTCGTCTTCTAACTCTAAAGACTGCTTTTCTGGTAGCCATCACCTCGGCTAGACGGGTGAGTGAGCTCCAGGCTTTATCTTCAAAGCCTCCTTTTCTGTCTGTCCATCCGGACAAGGTTGTCCTTCGGCCTCGTCCCTCCTTTCTTCCTAAAGTGGTGACTCCATTTCACCTTGGGCAGTCTGTCACCTTGCCCACCTTCTTTCCGCCTCCGCATCCTTCCAAAGAGGAAGAGAGGCTCCACCGTCTGGACCCAAAACGTGCGCTCTCCTTTTATCTGGACCGCACAAAACAGTTCCGGGTGGACGACCAGCTTTTTGTTGGGTACGTGGGCGCTAAGAAGGGGAAAGCTGTGCACAAACGGACCATCTCTCGGTGGGTCGTTTTGTGTATAAAAATCTGCTATTCCTTGGCTAAAAAGGACCCTCCTGTTGGGCTGCGCGCCCATTCTACTCGGGCCACGGCGACTACTACTGCCTTGGGACGGGGAGTCCCTTTGCAGGATATCTGTCAGGCGGCGACGTGGGCTTCGCTACACACGTTTGCCAGGCATTATTGCCTTGACAGCCAAGTCCGGAGGGATGGCTTCTTTGGCCGTTCTGTCCTCCAGGACTTTCTGGTGTGATCTTGGTTCGCAGACCCACCACCGGGGATGGTATTGCTTGGGTATCTATTCTAAGGTGAGGAATCTAACTAACGTGTTTCTTTCAGATGAACAAGTTAGATTCCTCACCGACCCTCCCATCCTCCCCGTTCTGCGAACTGACATCTAGGGTTAAGGTTATCCTTTTCAGGCCCCTAGATTTTATTTTTGGCACCAGTGTCGGTCTTTGCATGGCTCTGCGTTCCTGGCGCGGAAGGCTATGTACAAGACCTGACGTCAGCGCGCGAGGGCGGCGTCTAAGTACTCCGACGACGTCATCCCGGCGCACGACGCCGACGACGGACGCGGAGCCGCAGACGACGCCTAGCGACGCGCAAGGGGTATTGCTGACGAAAAATCTTCCGGATCCAGTCTGACGCCTGGGGATATTCTAAGGTGAGGAATCTAACTAACTAATGTTTCTTACAGATACATCGTTACCGAAGGTAAGTAACTTGTTCTTTAGGTTCCCGGTAAAGGAGCACATATGTGACTAACTGCGGGAGGGTTGGTGGATATTCTCCTTTCTGCTGGCTTAAAAGACCATAACTTCAGATCAGCCAGACTTCTCCCCTACCCCGTCCACGGGGTCCTCTGCAGATCCTCTCCCTCAATTCCTTTAGTCCAAAGCAGGAACTTGTGCGGTTTCTTCAATCTAAGGATCACCTTCGGATCCTGCAGCAGGAGATGACCACCATGCTGCAAACGGTGTTCTTGATCCCAGAATTGGGCAGGGGTGCACCTCTCAGTACTTCCAAATTCCCAAGCACAGTGGTCTACATACGATCCTAGACCGCAGGTTCTTGAACTTTTACCTGCACAAGGAAATGTTTAGGATGCGGTCACTAGTTCAGATACTTTTCTTGCTGGAAGCCGAAAACTGGATGGTGCCCCTCAACTCACAGGAAGCCCGTTGCTACATACCAATCCTCCAGTTGCCCAAGAGGTACCTATGGTTGGATATATGTGCCACATACTACCAGTTTGCAGTCCTGTTGGGCTAACATCGATATCCTGAGCCTTACCAAAGGGCATGGTGGTTGTGGCACATCTACAACGGTACGAGATCTCCATGTTATGATGGATGCTAACCACATATTCCTCACTTGTAGAATATCCTCAGGCACCAGACTGGCTCCAGAAAAGTTAAAGCATAGGCCCTAAACCCCAGTAGGTGGCTCTGCGTCAGCTGCGCTATGCCCTGAAAGTGACTGAAGCCACCTATAGGTGCCACTCAAGCACAGTGGCATGCTTTACTTTCTTTCCTTGCTTTCATAAGCAGATCTGGAACAAGCTCCTACTTTTTTCTCAGTTGATGAGCTTTATTTTACTCCAAATTATTTTCAAGTCTACAAGGGAAAATGCCACCTACTAAAACTTTAGGGTTTAAGCCTTGTAAGGACTGTCTCAAACAAATGTCTGAGATAGATTCCCATGAGGTGTCTGGCAGTGGGCCATTAGTCCAAGTTGTTGGAGGAGTGTGCCCTGCTGGCGATCCAGGACAGTGAGGAAAGAGCTGTATGTTGAGCATCATTGAAAATTGTGAAAATGATTCTCCCACTTGAAGTCAAGGACACAGACCTCCTCCCACTCTGTGGGCTCGTCCTGTGACAAGTCGTTGTCGCATTACAATTTTTTGGGTAAGTTCAAGCCAAAACAGAAAAGAAAAAAAAAACAAGCAGGCCTTGTCCCAGGGTCACCAATCATTCATTTGAGAAATCGCCAGGACGTCACGTGCATCATGGTTTTGCTTTCGGTCCCCTACTGAGGAGCCAATGCACTCCGAATTTCCAGGACTATCACATAACAGACTGAGGCATTTGAGGCCATGCTCCTGTTTTCGGCAACCTTCCTGCTTCCTCTGTAGCACCATCGGGGTCCGTGGATTCATGGAAGCGTCAAGATTAGTCCGTCTGCTCCTCCTGAGCCTGCTTCGGATTCAGCTCTGATTATGGTGCTTATTGCACACCTTGCACCCCCAACCATAGGTGGGTTCTTCCACGTCAACTCTGGCAACACGAAAGTTGAGTCAATAGTTCTGTCTGAGTCGAATCCACCTCAGCCGCATGCGAGTCCAGTTGCTGATCGCCCGGCCCTCATACGTTTGGACTCTGGTAAGACAATGCCTTTGCCTCTGAGCTATCTATCTAATAGAGACTACTAGCCGCAGATTCCTTAACGTAGAATTATCCCTAGGTGTGAGACTGGATCCGGAAATTTTTTGACACAGCATCTCTGCGCCCCGGGGGGGGGTGGCACCACGTGACTCTGCCCTGTCGTAGGCAAGCCGACGTCTGTTTCCTTCTTTTCTGCGTGCAACGTGGATCCGGAGTGTGTTCCCCTGACCTGTTTTCAGGCCTCTTTAAACGCCTTTGCGTTGGGAACAGTGTGCAATGCCTTCAGGTTTCAAGACGTGTGCCTCATGTACGCGTCAGATGTTGGCGACGGACCCTCACCCTATTTGTATGTGGTGTTTGGGCGAGCACCATGATTCTACAGATTGCGACGCTTGTCAGCATCTCGAGCCGGAGCGCCAGATGAAATTGATTTCAGCCCGCTTGTCCAGATCATTCTAGTCACCGTGTCCGTCCCCTACCTTGGAAGGGTCCAGAAGCCGCTGATTCCGGCTGCGACATTGTCCTTCACCGAGGCCCCATGGTAGTCGCTCGCCCCCGGTAAGTCCTACAGCTTGCCACCGAGGCCCTGTCCTCATTCTGCAGATGGCGCGGGTTCCTCTCGGGACATGCCCTCACCCGTCGCCACCCTATCCGCCATTTCTTGGCATTGGGGTGACAAGGGCCCAAATGGAGGCCTACGCTACGGCTCTGCAGGCTTCCTGTGACCCCTCCTCTCCCTGAGACTTCCGCGGCTCCCATGCCATGCGCGGGTCCTTCTGCGGACTCGCCGGCGGCATCACCACCGGCGGGTTCGGCTTCAGGGTCTGGAGGTGTGGTGTCGAGGTGTGGCCCTACAGGGTTCCCCTCTTCGTCCCACGGCGTCTCTGCCTCGCCGCAAAGCCCCGCGGAGTTCACTGTGGTGTCGCAGGAGCTCCCCCTCGGTCCTCTGGGCAGGCGGCTGTCTTACCGGAGGCTGAGCCGACGCCTTGCCGACGGCTTTCCTCCCCGGCCCCGACAGCACCATGGGTGGGGCCCGGGACCCGGGGTGTCTCCCTGGGTCCCACTCGATCCTCTGCGCCGGCGGCTGCCTCGTCGGGGGTTGAGCCGGTGCCGTTCGTTGGCCGCTTTGGCTCAGACCCCACCCCTTTCTCCTGTGAGGCACATGGGTGGTGGTCGACTCGGCACCCCTGGTGGACACTTCGGCGACGCTCGAGGTCACACCAGGGTCTCTCTGGAGGATTGTCGTCTCCTTGTCTCCTCTTCACCGGAGATTGGACGCCCCATCGTTGCCTTTTCCAGGGCAGGTTCTACGCAGTCTCCGCGTCCACGGCCCCTGGACCCGCTCTCCCGCACCTTGCAGTTGGTTGCCCCGCCGGCTTCTCCGCCTTCTCCGGAGACCCCTCAGGCCCCTCACTCCTCTACGGGTCTTCCATCCTACAGGGGCTGGCCGTTTCTTCCTCCAGCAGGGCAAGGGGACGAGCGGCTTAGTTTGCAGCCTTCGCCCATGGAAGAGTGCTCTCTCTTCCACGACGCCCTACGGAGGAGAGTGTAGCCTTTGTCTGGGGCATCTCCACGGCCACTGGCATTTTGAAAATGGGCAACCCGGTCACTCCACTCCCCATGGACCACTTGTTGGAGGTTCTCCACCAGGGCTCTGGTGGAGGGGAGCCGCTTCTTCCATTTGCAGCTTCGCTCCACAACTCTCTTCTGGGGGCGTCCTGCTACGGGGGATCCGGTGCCTCAGCCGCTCCTCCACCGTCGTGCCCCGCACAATCCTGTCTGCCTTTTTATCCACCCATCTGCCCAGGGCCCTGTCCTGCAGACTCTTTTTCCTTCCTTGCCTTCAGTGTTGCTCCCTACGTCCCGGGAGGCCCGGTTGTTCGACTCCTGGAGGCATAACATTTTAGCTTCCACTAGTGCTGCTCTGCGCACGCTCAACGCACTTTGTGTGTTGGCCAGGGCTACTTCCGACCTATGGGATTCTGCGGAGTCCCTTCTGTCTCGCACCTCCCACGAAGGTGCCCGTGCTGATCTGCGGCACCATGTGCTGGATGGTCGGGAGTTAGCTGCATTTATTCTCCGTTCGGCTTTGGATGTAGCGATTCTCTCGCCCGCACTATGGCGAGTTCTGTGGCCCTCCGCCGCCATGCTTGGTTGCTGGATAGCGTCTTTCCGGAGAATATTCGGGAGCGTCTTGTTGACCTGCCTTTTGATGGGATTCTTTTATGTAACACCCACTTGGACTCCGCTATTCAACGGCTCCTTGCGGGTCTCCATCCTCCTCCCCCTCCGTAAGCTTCGGCTTGTCGGTCCTCATGTGTCTTATGGCAGGCGTTTATCCTACCTCTCTTTGGGCCTAGTGATTAGGTTGACCCGTCTGTGTGCCGTGTGGCTTGGAATGCCGTCAGGGGCCTTACATTGGCCCCTCTGTACTTTTGTCTGCTGGTACAGCCCTTCAACTTTTGTGGTGTTATTTTTGGTGGTTAGTGAACCCGTATAGGTCCTCAAGTTGGACCATCTGTGTCTTCTTTTTTGGCTCATTGGTAAGCCACCTGTGGTGATACCCACAGGTCTTTTCTGTTGACCTCTGCTGCGGGTTTCCCCAAGAGGTGTGCCCCTGTTTTGTTTTGGGGCGTGTCATACCCTAGGTGGGGTACTTGTTGGCTATTGTATAGCTCTGTCCTAAGCTGGGTGGTGTGGATACCTTCTCGGGTTCCTTGCGTTTCCTGGTGTCACTGTATACCGCTTGGTGCGGTTTCTTTTGTTCTTCCGCCTTCGCGCAGCTTACGCTGCTCCAGGTTCTGTCCCGCTCAGTATCCAATGGTGTTTCTATCCTTCTTCTACATAGCTTGCCTGTCGTACATTTTGCCCTTTGTTCCTGCGGGATATCTGCTTATGTGCATTTTGCTTTCCCTCTTCAGCCTCTGGATCGCCAGACTGACTTTTGTCATGCCGTCTACGGCGTCGTGTCTTGGTGTTTCCACTTTATTATCCGATGTTTCGGCCTGGTCCTCTGCGTTGTGTTCCAGGGGGGCTACGTTATTCCTGGTGTTCTCTTGTGTCCTGGTTGACGGCTTTAGGTCTGTCCTACATATTTCTCACTTCCCAGGAGTTGTTCCCCCCCCCCCCCCCCCCCCCCCCGGCTGCTTCCTGGGGGGTTCTCCTCTTTATCTTCTGGCCGGTCCCACTTTTCTTCATTGGCCGGGTTGTGCCTCTGGGATGGTCCATCTCTGGAGCTTGTTCTGGGGTTCCCTAGCCTCTGTCTTCGTCTTGCGGTCGGCTTGTTCTGGGCACGCTACTTCATAGTAGCTGCCTGCTGCGCACGCCTGGTAGTTATGGTCCGCCTCCGTGGGCCTCGGCGTGTACCCGTGTGCTCCTGTCCCTTGCTTTGCGCGACTGTGTCTTCCTTCTCAGGTATGCGCTTATTGGCTGTGGGGCCGTTCCTGCCTTGTTCCCTGCTTCGGGGCTGACACCCGTTCAGCTGTCCCCTTTGCTGAGTGTTCTCCTGAGGCGGGCTCGGCCTCCGCTCTACCTCTTCTCCTTGGATTTGCGGGTGGTTTTTTTCTTCCTTTGGTACTCGCTTGGTGCCGTCTGTCCCTCCTAGTTTTCTGGTGGACGCCCTTTGCCCCTCGGGTAGGCTTGTGGTATCCTGGCCTTCCCTTCTCCTTGTTCTTTCTTCCTTCTGCTTGGTGGGGGCAGAAGGGACGGCCCAGCCATCTGCCCTGTCCCTTGGTGGGGGCTGGGCCGTCCCTTCTGCCCCCATGACACATACCCTGTTGGGGCCCTGTGTTCTTCAACGCTGGTGAGGTTCTCTCGCAGACCCTCGTCCCCTCTGGGTATGGCTAGGGTATCTATTCTACGTTAAGGAATCTGCGGCTAGTAGGCTCTATCAGATGTACATGTTACTTACCTTCGGTAACGATGTATCTAGTAGAGCCGATTTTAGCCGGAGATTCCTTCACGGCACGCCCTTCCTCCTGATTCTGCGAGGACCCTTCAGATTGGTCTCCTGCACTCGCCTCCCTCCGGGTGGCTTTGTCTTCTGCGTGTGCCCTCTTTCGCGTCCTCCCTGGAAGGATGCTTCGTTCTGTTTATTTGTTCCACTCCTTGTCTGATAATTGGACGGTAGGTTCATGTGTACTTCTGCATCCCTACACCCTGGTTATTCCAGTGTGGGGCCTACTCATAATCTTCTCCCTTTTTTTTTCATTGCTTGGGGTTTCGGACTACTCTGCAGTCCTCTGGGGTGGGGTCTCTTGGCTGTGCCTCAGCCCTTAGCTCTTTACAGGGGATACGACATTCCTTGATGGTGTTGTCTTGGGGTGATTTATCGTTACTCATCTGTTCCGGACTTGTTTCCCTTCACTGTTATAGATTGTGGTGGCAGACTTTGTCTCCCACGACATTTTTCACATGTTTTCTGCCTCCAAGGAGGATATTGCCTTTGCCTTGCAGGGTTGCTTCTCAGAGAGGTGCTCTGCTCTTATTTTTCCATGACTTTCAGTGGCTCAGTGCTTGGTACTGTCCCTAATGGTGCTGTTCCTCCCATTAGCTTCTTCTCTTTCTGTTTCACTGATTTTTTTGCACACTGTTCCCATACTCTCACAGTTTTGTTTGTGATTGCTCCGCGTTGTGGTGGAAAAAAGTTCTCCAAAGAAAACTGACGTCGGTGCCCCAGGGTGGGACTTGTGACCTCGCTGACGTCACGTCCACGCACTACGTTAGGGCGGAGTCACATGGTGCCGCCCCCCCGGCGCTCAGAGATGCTGTGGCAAAAAAAAATCCGGATCCAGTCTCACGCCTGGGGATAATTCTACGTTAAGGAATCTGCAGCTAGAATCGTCTCTACCAGATACATCGTTACCGAAGGTAAGTAACTTGTACGTCAGTGTTCCAACAACTTTTTGGTTCAGCTTATGCTGATGTTGTGGATGAATTTTCACGCAGTGTGACAATTTTTTATATGGACCTACAAGAGACCAGTTGGCAAAATATTTCTCCTGAAACACTAGTTTCTCCCCCTGGTCCTTCCAGGAAAGTCTGATTCTTTCATTAGGATTAATAAACGGAAGGCTGAAGACTTTGATCTACAACTGACTTCAGTTGAGGTACAAACTAACATGCTGATAGAAGTGCTACAACCTGGACAATCCTCATCTGAACCTCCGCTGCATTTAAAAAGGTCTTGACACTAATGAGAAATTTGACCGACCCCTGCTCTTGTCGACCGATGAACAGGCAGCTAGCATGTTACCACAGTCCCGCTCTTGGTAATCCTGCCTTTCTCATGCAACATGCTACTTCAAAAAGCCGAGTTGTATAGCCCTCCACTAGCAGACTTAACCCCATATTTTTTGCCACTACCCTACTGGGCACAGTCAAGGAATTGAGGTATTTGTAAAGAGGATATCTTTTTTTCGGCTTGCTTCCCCTTCAAGTCAGTCTGCCAGCTGTTTGCTGAGAGTGTTCCATGCCTTTTGTCTCTTAGTTGTTGAGATCTTACCAGCAGTCTCAGCGAAATGTCACTACAATTCTAGATGCGACTAAGTATTTCATCTGGCCCAGCCTGGACACAACAGACGTCTTAGAGTGGTTGGCACTAGCGGGGTGCTCAGGTGTCACCTGTGGATGAGATCCACTGGCTTCTTGGGATGTTGAGGTATCACTCGTAGATACGCCATTTGATTGGTCTGACCTCTTTGGGGAGAAGGCTGACTACTCTCCTCAAGCTGTTTATGAAACAGAGCAACTGCGTGCTCCCTCAGTCTTTCCACACCTACAAGGCAATATCCTCAACAATCCACCCCTTTTGAGGCTTTACCTTCAGACAACATCAAGGCCCACCAGTAGCCTCCAAGCACTTTCGATTCTTGTTAGAGGCACGCAACCTTTCCGTGGGAGGCGGGGTTGCCCATTTCTTTAGCGGACGGTAAGTCATTAAATCTGACAGGCGGCTTATGTTGGTAGTCCAGAGGGGCTACACCCTCTTATTACTTTCCACCCCATTGTTTGTGCCACCTACATCAGAGGGGCTATCAGAGTATTATTTGTTCATTCTGTAGCATGAAATTCAGGCTTTTGTTGGTAAAAGAGCCATAAAGAGAGTCCCAGCCTCTGGCTTTGGAACTCTTATTTCCTGGTGCCAAAACGGGCAGAAGCCTTCTCCACAGTCTTCAGGAGAGCTGCTAAATTCCTTGACCGCCACCTCCCCACTATGGAAGTGAAACTAATGTCCTTTCTTGAGGTCCTTCAGCCTTGGAACCCCTTCTGTCCTTAAATGAGAACCTCAACAATATGGTCATAGGCACTTGGGCTAAACCATGTGCTGATCCTTTGGTCTATAACCAAAACCCCCTTTACCTATAAAACAGCTCCAAGCAACCCTGAATGTTTAACTCCCAAGTGAACCCGAACACCTTCGCAACTTCTCCAGGCAGAGTCCAAACGCATAGAAGCATTTGATAAGGGAACATTTTAGTTCACCAGCCTTGCCCTGAGGTTAGCTAACACCAGCTTCCTTCTGGGTTGTTACACCCACACACTCATGGATGAGATCCACTGGCTTTTCCGGGGTTGTCCAGACATCCCTAATGGACATGTCCGTTGACTGATCCCTCTTGTTTGGTGAGAACTGTAATTCGTCCCTGGAGCGCTATAAACGGAGCCAGCTCAGCTCTTTCAGCCTAAATTTAGTAGTCACACCGAGCGCCAAACTTGGGGTATCTGAAAGAAACACGTTAGTTAGATTCCTCACCTTAGAATATCCCCAGGCGTCAGACTGGATCCGGAAGATTTTTCGTCAGCAATACCCCTTGCGCGTCGCTAGGCGTCGTCTGCGGCTCCGCGTCCGTCGTCGGCGTCGTGCGCCGGTATGACGTCGTCGGAGTACTTAGACGCCGCCCTCGCGCGCTGTCGTCAGTTCTTCTTTTTTCCGCGCCAGTAAGCGCAGATCCGGGAGAGCTACCCCTTTAGTCACTTTTTGACTAACTTTTTCGATCCTTTTTGATCTTGTCTCGACTCCGGTGCCGGTAGGATGCCTGGTTTTAAAGCCTGTGCTGACTGTAGCCGCTTGATGTCGGTTACGGACCATCACCGCCGGTGCCTTTACTGCTTGGGCCTCGACCACGACGCGGCGTCGTGTTCGGACTGCAAGGCCCTGACCTCGAAGGCTAGACGGGAGCGGTCCCGTAAGCTTCTCGAGATTCGCCACTTGGCTCCGCGCCCCTCTCGATCCCGGTCCAGGAGGAGGTCCAAGGATCGGTCGCGGAGCCGCAGCCGACGTCATCATCGGTCGTCCGGATCCAAGTCTTCGGTTAAGTCGAAGCACTCCAAGAAGTCAAAGAGGCAACACCGCTCTTCGGACTCCCCTCGCCGGTCGCGCGACTCGGCCGAGGGTCAGGGTGGTTCCACCCACGCGGCTCTGGCGGTGCCGCAGGCGCCGCGCAAGTCCCCATACCCACCGGTCCCTGGGACTGACGCGACGCTGGCGGAAGTCAGTGCCTTCCTCTCGGCCTTGAGGAACCTGGCTCCGCCGTCGACGCCCGCTGGCGCGCCTTCGGGCCCCGCTGACCCGACTGGGCAACCTTGCCTGCCGGCGGCTCCGGCCTCGACGCCGCAAGTGCCCGAGGGGCCCGTTCCCGAGTCCCCGCCGACGCTGGTCGACCTCGTCACGCCTCCTCCGCCGGCTCCGCTCGACGTTGAGCCCCGGTTCAGCCCCGGTCCGGGCCCGGCGCCGATACGCCGTCGATGGACGCCGCGTGCGGCGCCGCTGGAGACACATTTTGTCTATCGCCCGGCTCCGATCCTTCCTCCTGCATACCAGGAATCGGATGATGGGGGCGAATGGGAGGGATCTGGGGATCCTATGGCCGCTCAGGCTCAACTGTCACAGGACTGGGCAGATGAACTGGGGGAGGCCAGTGGTCTGGATACCTCTCCGGACACTGGATTCATCTCTCCTCCGACTGTGGCTTCGGAGGAGGGTGCTGCTTTCACTGTGGTGCTGCGCAAGGCGGCCGCAGCCCTTGGGCTCGAGCTACCTGCCGTGGCTGTGAGGACTAACGTCCTCACTGAGGTGCTTCAGTCTGCAGCAAGCTCCACTGAGCCTCTGCTGCCGTTCAATGAGGCCCTCACTGACGTTCTGCAGGGCACCTGGTCTAAGCCCTCCACAGTTCCTCCTGTGGATAGGAACGTCGCCAGGCGCCACTGCCCTGCTCCGGGCGACCCCAGTTTTCTGTCCCAACACCCTACCCCCGAGAGCCTGGTTATCCAGGCCTCTACCTCCCAATCCTCCTTCCCGACCGCTCTGCCGGACCGGGATTCCAAGAGGCTGGAACAGTTTGGCAAAAAGCTGTTCTCCTCCCTTAGCTTGGGTCTGCGGTCTTTGAACACCGCCTGCCTCTTGGACCGTTATTCCCACTCTCTGTGGGATACGGTGGTGGACGTGCTGCCCCTGTGTCCGGAGGAGGTCCAGACACAACTTACCCAGGCTCTGGCCGATGGGAGGGATGCAGCGTGACATGCTATCCGATGTGGGCTTGACTCGCTGGGTAGGGCGATTTCTACCTCAGTGGCGCTTAGACGTCACGTCTGGCTGCGGTCCACGTCCTTTTCGGGCGATGTCCAGAGCACCCTCATGGACATGCCCTTTGATGGCACTCGCCTTTTCGGTGAGAAAGCGGACAGTGCGCTGAATCGCCTTAAGGACTCCCGAGCTACGGCCAAGTCCTTGGGCCTCTCGGCACCGCGGTCGCAAACTTCCGCCTTTCGCCCCTTTCGTGGCCAAGGAAGGGGTGCCTCCTCACGTGCGCCTAGCCACCAGCCGCAGAACCAACCTGCGCGCGGTCGCGGTTTCCGCCGAGGCGGTTCTGGAGGACGACGCGGTTAGCCCACATCCACCCCGGCAGCATCCGCCTCAAAGCCACTGGAGTCAAGCTATCCTGGCTGATGACGGCTGATAGCCAGAAACCGGTCCTAGGATGCTTGATTCCGGTCCAGGGAAGACATGGCTTGGCAGTTCGGGCTGGACTGTTCCCATGAGGCACAGGGTCAAGACTGATTTGCATATGGCCATGTCTGAACTGGGGTGGCGTAGTGGGCAAAAGAACGATGGATTTAACCCAGATCTCTTGACTGGGGGAGAATGTTTGCATTGTCAGCATTCCGTCCATCATTTGTTTGTTGTAACGCTTTTCGCCCTAAGTGGGATGGGCATGCCCAGACGTGGGTCCCGTGCTCACTACGTCACTGGAGTCAAGCTATCCTGGCTGATGACGGCTGATAGCCAGAAACCGGTCCTAGGATGCTTGATTCCGGTCCAGGGAAGACATGGCTTGGCAGTTCGGGCTGGACTGTTCCCATGAGGCACAGGGTCAAGACTGATTTGCATATGGCCATGTCTGAACTGGGGTGGCGTAGTGGGCAAAAGAACGATGGATTTAACCCCGATCTCTTGACTGGGGGAGAATGTTTGCATTGTCAGCATTCCGTCCATCATTTGTTTGTTGTAACGCTTTTCGCCCTAAGTGGGATGGGCATGCCCAGACGTGGGTCCCGTGCTCACTACGCCACTGGAGTCAAGCTATCCTGGCTGATGACGGCTGCTAGCCAGAAACCGGTCCTAGGATGCTTGATTCCGGTCCAGGGAAGACATGGCTTGGCAGTTCGGGCTGGACTGTTCCCATGAGGCACAGGGTCAAGACTGATTTGCATATGGCCATGTCTGAACTGGGGTGGCGTAGTGGGCAAAAGAACGATGGATTTAACCCAGATCTCTTGACTGGGGGAGAATGTTTGCATTGTCAGCATTCCGTCCATTTGTTTGTTGTAACTCAAAGCCTTCCTAGTCCGAGCTTTCAGGCCCATTCCACGCCAGTGGGCGGCAGAGTTCGCCATCACCTGCTCCACTGGCGGTCCATCACATCGGACAGGTGGGTGCTGCAAATCGTCCGAAGGGGCTACTCCCTCCCCTTCGAGACGACCCCTCCAGCC
The DNA here is from genome assembly GCF_964204655.1 of Triturus cristatus. Lineage (NCBI taxonomy): Eukaryota > Metazoa > Chordata > Amphibia > Caudata > Salamandridae > Triturus > Triturus cristatus. The sequence continues at coordinate 235,697,808 of NC_140582.1, forward strand.
ATGCCACCGCAGCACCACTGTATCTCGGGGGATCATTTGAATCTTCTCCACGAGGAAGTTTCGGCCCTCTTGGCCAAGGGGGCCGTCGAGCGCGTTCCGAGCCCAGAAGTAGGTCGTGGTTGTTATTCCCACTACTTTCTGGTTCCCAAGAAGGGCAAAGGGGGCCTACGCCCTATCTTGGACCTCCGGAACGTCAATGCCTTCCTCCGGAAGGAAAGGTTCAAGATGTTGACTTTGGCTCAGGTTCTAGCTGCCCTAGACCCTGGAGACTGGATGGTAGCGTTGGACTTGCAGGACGCATATTTCCACATCCCCGTCCTGCCGGCCCACCGGCGTTACCTGCGGTTCACGGTGGGCCAAGAGCACTTTCAGTTTACCGTGCTCCCCTTTGGCCTCACCAGTGCCCCTCGGGTGTTCACGAAAGTGATGGCGGTGGTCGCAGCTCATCTGCGCAGATCAGGGGTTCCAGTCTTCCCCTATCTCGACGACTGGTTGTTGAAGGCGGGCTCGCCCCAGACAGTCGTCTCCCACCTCCAGACTACGGCAGATCTCCTGCATTTGCTGGGATTTTCCATCAACGTGCCGAAGTCACACTTGAGTCCCTCTCAGAAGCTCCTCTTCATCGGAGCGGTTCTCGATTCGGCGCAGTTCCGGGTCTATCCGCCGGAACAGCGGGTCCGGGATATTCAGGCCCTGATTCCCATCTTTCGGCCTCTATCCTGGGTTTCGGTCAGGCTAGTGTTGCGGCTTCTGGGGCTGATGGCCTCCTGCATCCTACTAGTGCATCACGCCAGGCGGCGCATGCGGGCTCTGCAGTGGGACCTGAAGTTTCAGTGGGCCCAGAATCACGGCAACCTGTCCGACCATGTCTTGATCTCGGAGGGCACTGCGATTGGGTCAAGGGCAAGAGCCTCTCCCTTCCCCAACCGGAGCATGTCGTAGTGACGGATACGTCCCTCCTGGGATGGGGTGGCCATATGGGAGAGGCGGAGATCAGAGGCCTCTGGTCTCCGGCGGAGTCTCGCCTCCACATCAACTTGTTGGAGTTGAGAGCGATCCGACTTGCACTGAAAGCCTTCCTTCCCTCTGTCAGGGGAAGTGTCGTGCAGGTGTTCACGGACAACACCACCGCCATGTGGTATTGCAACAAACAGGGCGGGGTGGGGTCGTGGACCCTTTGTCAGGTGGCTCTGCGCCTCTGGACGTGGCTGGAACACCAGGGCGTCACCCTAGTGGTTCAACATCTGGCGGGCTCTCTGAACGCCAGAGCAGACGAACTCAGCCGCCGGTGCATGATGGATCACGAATGGCGTCTGAACTCCAAAGTGGCGCAAGGTCTCTTTCAGCAGTGGGGAGAGCCTTGGTTAGATCTATTCGCCACCGAAGAGAACGCGCAATGTCAGCAGGTCTGCGCGTTGGAATTTCCAAGGCGGCACTCGCTCGGCGACGCTTTTCGTCACGAGTGGAGTTGCGGTCTGTGTTTTTTTTTTTTTTTTTTTTAAATATCTTTATTGACATTTTGGTATTTTTCCATTTTTCAATAAACAGCATATTCAGTAGCGAGCAAATGAATAAGTACATGGTATGGTACAACAGCATGGTTAACTAGTATGGCAGACCGTACAGGGCTTACATCAAATATTGCCGGAAATGAGTGCAACAGGTATACCCAACGACTGACCAAGTGTTCATTTCCAAATATGCCCGCGATTTACCATGCAATGGTGATGTCAAGGAATTGATGACCGATCACCTCTTATGACATAGTCCACCATGTTCAGCATGGCCACATGGGATGCCAACGCCGACGCAACATCAACCGCCTCGCACATGAGGGGAGTTTAAACATCAATGATTAGCATAGTGGACTAAACCCCAGTGGTGGGTAACATTGGTGGATGCTGGTAGTGAGTTGTACTAATCTTGCCACGAAACTAAATGCCTATACCATATAGGGTGCCAATAAAGAATCCAAAACACAAACGAAATAAAATAAAAACGGCAACCGCCACAGAAAGAAAAAGAAGCAATGAATAAAACAACTGCAACGCAAAATTAGCCTTCAAATCCTCAGCCCCTGGGCCTCCAGGCAAGCTATTGCTGACTTCCAAGTAACCACCCCTTCCCCTCCCCAACAAGAACCATAGGGTATAATGAACCCAAAATGCACCAAACAGTACCCTCAGTCACACTGCATGTTCTACAGGCCAACAAAGGAAGAGCAGGAAATGATCGCCAAGGACAATATCCTTGCATTACGTACAATTGTTATCTATGTGTCAAGCTGCTAACGCACAAAGCTTAAGGGTTCGCATTGGTAGAGGACGTGTGCGGGGGTGGACCATCAGTACTGCTGTGTTGTGTGAAGCTATGCAGCAACGTATCCCAAGGCTGGGCTGCTGGGAACTTGCGGAGACCTGCAGTCTCCTCTCTGTGTAATGCCACACTCTGCTCGTGCCCAGTTAAGAAATGACTTCTCCCAGCTAATTGCGACAGGGGCTTCTCCTTTTTTCCAGTTCTTAGTGATCAGGCGCTTCGCAGTAATATAGCCTAAGTCTCGAAAGCGGGAGGATATCCTATTCAGCCTATTTCGCTTATATAAGCCTAATATGCACATCTCCCAAGTTTGCTGACCCAGCACGCCAGTGCATTGCTCCAGGAGAGCCGTGACCCTCCGCCAATACAATGCCAGCGATGTGCAGGACCAGAGCATATGTAACAGATCCACACCTCGGAGCCTACAGCGCAGACAGGCAGCTGTATTATCTCCAAAATATTTGGCTATGTTGTCTGGGGAGAGGTAGGCGCGGTGCAGTACAAACGTCTATCAATTTGAAGCGAGAGTTTCGTGGTATGTTGACAGGCCCCGCTAAAACCACGTCCCATTCTCCATCTGACCATGGGCGCCCCCTGTCGGCCTCCCACTTCGCGCGGAGCCTCGCCAGCGGCAGGGTAGTGTGTAGTAAAAGTGCGGATGCCAGCCAATGAACAATATGAGATCCCGCCCCCATAACATGCATGTATTGAATAAAGTGATGCATTGGGAGTTCTGTAGCGATGTCCCCCCACGAGGACGTCAATGTATGGAGGAGTGAACCATATAATAGAAACTGCCCGGGAGCCAGACCAGTGTCAGTGGAGAGCACCTCAAACTGGAGGAGCTCACCATCGGTATATAGATCGCCCAGTGTGTCAAGATCTACCTCATGCCATGTACGTAGCTCCGGTTCCGTAGTGCCCCTGTTGCCTCTGGGCGTACCCAACAGTGGCAGCGCCGGGGCGTATGGTTTAGTGGATCTTGTTAAATAAAGGCATCGCCGGTAGCAGTGAAGAGCAAGAGATAGTGACCATGGTTTGGGTCTACGACTTCGAGCAAGTGGGTGAAACAAGTGCAGTACTTGCGAGTGTGTCCAATGCGGCAAAGTAGTAGCCGTATCCTCCAGGTTCTTTCCCGCTATCCATTTAGTTACCCACTGGAGCTGAGCCGCCAAATAATATAATTCGAGGTTGGGGACCGCCAACCCTCCCTGTGCTACCGGGGCGTACAGTTTCGTCAGCGCTATTCTGGGTCTCCCTGTATTCCAAATCAGGTCACGAAACATTTTTTCCAAGTCACGGAAAAATGTTGAGGGAATTTGGACCTCAATGCTGGTAAAGTAATATAAAAGCTTTGGCAGGATTAACATTTTGATTAATGTCACCCGCCCCGACACAGTGAGAGGAAGTGTTTTCCAGAATCTCACTTGAGCCTGAATGGCGGTGACAGCCCTAGTCAGATTGCCCTCTAGTATGTCTGCCGGTTGCCGATATACGAACACTCCCAGGTATCGAAACGTGCCTTGGTACCAAGCCAGCGGGACATCGCGATAATATACCAGTGTCTCCACCACGGCGTCCGAAAAGGGGTAAATACCGGATTTTGCCCAGTTTACCTGTAGACCTGATAACTGCCCAAAGTCGGCCAATATATTAAAGATGGTTATGGGGATGTTGTGCAAATCCCGGACATATAGCAGGAGGTCGTCTGCGTACAGCGAGATGGCGTGAAGACCGTCCCCCAAAGGTATACCCCATTCCTGCCCATCCTCTCGAAGCAAATGAGCAAGTGGCTCCATGGCCAGGGAAAAAAGGTGCGGGGAGAGAGGACAGCCCTGTCTAGTGCCCCTACGAACGTGGATAATGTCAGAAATGAGCCGCCCCGTGCGTACCCTAACCGTAGGGCGCTGATAGAGCAGCTGCACCATGGACATGTATGTATCCCCCATTTCAAATTTACCTAAGACAGCCGAGAGGTAGGGCCACTCTAAGGAATCGAATGCTTTTTCCAAATAGAGTACAATACAGCCCGACCGCGGCCAGGAAGGAAGTGAGTGCCGCTGGACTCGTAAGAAACGCCGGATGCTGAGTGCTGTGTTTCTCGTTGGGACAAAGCCATTCTGATCCGAGTGCACCATAATTGTCACCGCCGGCGCCAGTCGACGCGCGAGTAGGGATGCAAAGATTTTATAATCAGCATTCAGAATGGCAAGGGGACGATAGGAGCCCAGCAACTCGGGTTGTTTACCCGGTTTCAATAAGGACACCAGCAACGCCTCGTTCTGCGGGTAGGTAAGCTTAGATTCCTCCACCGCACGTTTGTAAAGGGTCAGTAGATGGGGTGTGAGGATATGTGCATATGCCTTATAAAATTCGGCCGGCATACCGTCCGGTCCCTTCCCGTTTGATAACGAGAAGATGCTCGCCCGAATTTCGTCTGCTGAGAGGGGATCATTGAGATCGGCACTTTGAGCCGGGGTAGGGTGGGGTGGAATGAAGCCAGCAGCAAAGCACTGCAGGGCCAATTCCGTAGCCTGCGCCTGGGACCGGTAAAGCGTCTCATAATGTGCAACAAATTGTTGATGGATTTCCTGTTGCGTGTAGACTATGGTGTCTTGTGGCGTTCGTATGTGGGGGATGTCTCATCACTGCGTAGTAACCAAATCAGTAGTTTGCCTGCCTTTTCCCCCAGACGGTGTGTGCGTGCAGAGTGTGCTGCATAGTTGAGACACTTAAGACGCTCCAGCAGGCGTGCATGCTCTGCCTGCAGCCGTCCCAGGCGGCTAGCAAGACCCGCAGCTCCGACTCCCTCCTCCTGCGCTAGCTCAACCTCAATAGCGCTAAGGTCACGTTCTATTTGTACCTTCATCCCTGCCTGGGAACCTAGGCAGTGCCCCCTGACCACCACCTTCAAGGCATCCCATTCAATCAGAGGGGAGGAAGCCGATCCCTCGTTCTCTTCCAGGGGATCCTCATCAATAGTCATAAGCATTAGAATATTCCCGCCCATGTGCGGGAACCCGGAAACAGTATATTATATGTGCCCCACATATATATATCCATACATATATACCTATATGTATACACAAGCAATTGCAGCCCATAGCCCCCTAGAGCTGAACCATGCTGTAAGGAATTTCCATTATACATAAGAAAAAAGCATTATAAACATGAGAAACAACATTATACTTGTTTGGAAACTGTTGTAATGCTTAGAAAACAGCAGAAATTCTTAGAAAACACTGAAAGCATAGGAAGCTCCCAGGCTGCATTGCAAATACCCTGTCTAAAAAGACTGAAAAGCTAACTAATAGCTGCATAGCAAAAAACTGACACCGTGCCTTTAAGGCACACCTGACCCCCACCTTCCCATCATGCCTCAGGGGTGGCAGTTAGGTCAGTTGTTCTTTCCGGCTCCTTCTGGAAGGATCCTGGCAACAGAGCTCCACTTTTTTCTGAGTTTGTCAGAAAATATTGTCTATTTTTCAACTGTTTTTTCCCTTACTTCGACGTTTTACATCTAAGTCGGTAAGAGGCTGTCTTTTTTAGGCAGTTTTGGGCATTTTTTCCAACTTGAAATGCCTTCTCTTTTCGATCCTTGCCCTGCTTGTGGCAAGAAGAAGGCCAGGACTGACTCTCATAGGGTCTGTATCCTGTGTCTACCGTAGGATCATGACTCCAAGACATGTACTCACTGCCAGAGCCTGTCCAAGAGAACTTTGAAGGACAGAGAGCGAATTCGCATTTATGGCCTGGCACAACCATTGGCTGCTGCCAGCACATCATTGGCAGGAATCGGGGGCTACAAGGAGGCTGCGGGAATACGTCCGTCAAGTGCATGTCTCTCCGCTGCAACGGCTGGTGGCGGCTGTGGACAGAGCTAGTCCCCCCAGGCCAGCATGTCAGAAGTCCCCGGACAGCAGGCGACGCAGATCGCGCTCCCCCAGGCGGGAGGGGCGTCCATCTGGATCACGGGCTCGTGATCATCGCCGGGAGCGGAGGACTCCATCATCGTCCTCTTCCTCAGCCACCAGGTCCTCCATCAAGGACTATTCACCCGCGCTATCGAGCAGCCCAGTGTCCAGGGTCTCGCCCATAGACGACATCAACACCTACCAGGAGGTGTTGCAGCGGGGAGCGCAGAAGCTGGGGATTGAGATGTCAGTCCCCCAAGTCACCACGTCGGTGATTTTTGAAACACTTCACCAGAAGTCTGCCTCTCGTCCACTGCTGCCTTTGGTCCCAGGAATCATGGAACCAGTCATGGACACCTTCCTCACTCCGGCGACCGTCAAAGCGGTTCCGGCTCGTATCCTCAAAAAATACAAGCCAGCTACCTCTGACCCCGTCTTTGTGAAGATGGACCCGCCTGCGGACTCCGTAATAGTGGCGGCTGCAAGAAAGGGTCAGACGGCATCGGCCTCCTCTTCCGTTCCTCCAGATAAGGAGAGCAGAACCCAGGACTCCTGGGGACGCAGGGCCTGCTCTTCCGCGGCGGCGTCCCTCAAAATCTCCAGCGCAGCTGTGCTTTTGGGCAGATACGATAGGGCTCTCTGGGACTCGATGGAGCGATTCAAGTCCAAGCTCCCCAAGGAGGACCAAAAGGACTTTGAGGAGATTGTTACTGAAGGGGCTCTGGTGGCTAATCAGTCGATTAGCACAGCGGCGGATGGTGCGCTGCTCTCAGCCCACTCTTACACACACGGCGTGTGCGCCAGGGGGTCGTCCTGGTTGCGGCTGACAGGGCTCAAGCCAGACGCACAGCAACGGATTTTAAACCTCCCGTTCTCTGGCAACTCCCTCTTTGGCACTCACACGGATGAGGAGATGGGGCGCATGAAAACTGAGCTAGACACCCTCAAAGCTGTGGGCTTGGAGAAGAAAAAGGAATTCAAGCGACGTTTTCGACCCACCCAACGCAAGGGGCCTCAACAGAGGGTTCAAACCCCTCAGTGGTTTCAGAGTAAACTTCAAGGTAAATCGCAGTTTCGAGGCGGAAAATCCGGCAGGGGCAGAGGTGGACACCAGCAGCAGTCCTCCACTACCACAAGAGGAGGAAAGTCATGAGCTGTGGCTTCCTCTACGACCGTTGCCCACTCCAGTGGGAGGAAGTGCGTCACGACATCTAGCAGAGTGGGACAGCATCACAAAAGATCGCTGGGTGCTGAATATACTGCGCAATGGATATGCGCTACGTTTTCGAGCGCATCTGAAAGACATCCCGCCAAAAAGGTCCCGTCCTCACCACTTAAAACTGCTCCAAAAGGAGGTGAGGGCCCTTCTGCAAAAACAGGCCATAGAAAGAGTTCCTCCTTCGCAGGTCGGAAAAGGAGTGTACTCCCGGTACTTCCTTGTGCTCAAAAAAGATCAAGAACACAAGTTTCGGCTGATTCTGGACCTTCGCCTCCTAAACAAAGTCATCGTCCAGGAGAAGTTCCGTATGTTGGCGCTTCACCAGATATGTCCACATCTGCAAGTCGGGGATTGGATGTGTTCGGTGGACCTCCAAGATGCGTACTTTCACATTGCAATCGCGAAACATCACCGCAGGTACCTGCGGTTTGTGGTTGGAAGCAAGCATTATCAGTACAAAGTCCTTCCATTCGGACTCAAGTTGGCTCCTCGAGTCTTCACCAAATGTATGGCAGTGGTGGCGGCCTGCCTACACAAGCAGGGTCTCTTCGTCTACCCTTACTTAGACGACTGGTTGCTGAAGGCTCCATCCCAGCAGCAGGTGAAGAAAGACTTCCAGATCTGTCTGAGACAGTTGCACGCTCTCGGCCTTCACGTCAACATGGCAAAGTCCGTGCAGCAGCCCACTCAGTCCATCCACTACCTTGGCTCCGTTCTGGACACAAGCGTGGGAAAAGCGTATCCTTCGGGGGAGAGACTGTCTTCAATGAAGAGGAAATGCAGGCTTATGCAGCAGATGCAGAGGCCGTCAGCCCGGCAGGTAGCATCTCTGCTGGGATCCATGGCGTCCTGCATTTTTCTCATTCCCAACGCCAGACTGCGAATGAGACCTCTGCAGCAAGCTCTGGAGGACCAATGGGATTAGTCCACAGGCCGCTGGGGAAATGGGATCTCTCTCTCTCCCAGGTGGCGAAATCCTCCCTTGCATGGTGGACTCGTCAGGACAATCTGTTGGTGGGAGTCCCGTTTCACCACCCACTTCCGGTGCAATCAGTGGTGACAGATGCATCGCTGCAAGGTTGGGGGGCCCACATGGGGTGCCTCCAAATACAAGGTCGGTGGTCTGCAAAAGAACAGGGCTACCACATAAACATGCTAGAACTTCGGGCAGTCCACCTTGCTCTAAAGGCGTTCCTCCCGGCAATCAAGTCCGACTCAGTCCTGGTGCAGACCGACAACACCACGACCATGTTTTATCTGAACAAACAGGGCGGGACTCGGTCACGCCCCCTCTCCCTGGAGGCACAGGCGATCTGGCACTGGCTGCTCGCCCGGAACCTCTCGATAGTGGCAGTGCACCTTCCGGGGGAGTTGAATATCAAGGCAGACGCACTCAGCAGGCACTTCGAAGATCAGCCAGACTGGGTGCTGCACGACGACGTGGTGGCAGACCTGTTCCGTTGTTGGGGTCGTCCAGAAATCGATCTGTTTGCAGACGACGAAAATTCAAAATGCCATGCCTTCGCGTCCAGATTCCACCGTCCAGGGACCAGGGGGAATGCTCTTTTGATGGACTGGTCAGGGACATTTGCCTACGCCTTTCCGCCCCTGCCTCTGATTCCGAAGGTGGTATCCAAGCTGCTCAGATCCGACATGAAGATGATCCTCATAGCTCCGGACTGGCCGCGACAGTGGTGGTACCCGGACCTTCTCCATCTCTCAGTGCGACCTCACAGGCGCCTGCCTTGCAGGCCGGACCTGCTGTCCAAGATGGGCGGGAGGATTCTACATCCCAACCTTCCCTCACTGAACTTAACAGCATGGCTCCTGAGATCCTGCAGTACGGACGTTTAGGTCTACCACCTGACTGCATGCATATTCTCAAAGAAGCGAAGCGACCCTCCACGAGAGCGTCTTATGCGTTTAAGTGGAAGAGGTTCTTCATTTGGTGTAGGGAGAATCACCTTGATCCTACAAAGGGGCAGGAGGACGTCATCCTTCCGTACCTCCTTCACTTAGCTAGATCAGGCTTGAAGTATGCATCCATCAGGGTCCATTTGTCTGCCATTACAGCTTACAGGAGGTCTCCCAGTCAACCTTCCTTTTTCCAGATGCAGGTGGTCAAGGACTTCTTGCAGGGGTTGAAGAAAGTTTACCCCCCTGTTCGAAACCCTTCTCCTCCGTGGGAGTTGAACTTAGTGTTGTCCAAGTTGATGGGCCCACCTTTTGAGCCGATCCACAGAGCTTCCTTACAGCATCTGTTGTGGAAGGCCGCTTTTCTGGTAGCCATTACACCGGCACGCAGAGTAAGCGAAATCCAGGCTCTCTGTACTAAAGAGCCGTACACAGTTTTTCACCAGCACAAAGTGGTCTTAAGGGCACATCCATCTTTTCTCCCTAAGGTAGTGTCTGATTTTCATATTAATCAGTCCATTTCTCTGCCATCCTTCTTCCCGAATCCAGCGACCCCCGCTGAGCAGTCGCTCCACTCCTTAGACCTCAAGAGGGTACTTAAATTCTACCTGGCAAGTACCAGAGGCGTTAGGAAGACGGATCAGCTGTTTGTCAACTATGGCGCCATGAGAACAGGCTTCCCAGCAGCTAAGCGATCCATTTCCAGATGGATAGTTTCCTGCATTACCCTAGCCTACCAGATGGTGAAAAGGCCCTTACCTTTGGCCCCTAAGGCTCATTCTACTAGGGGGAAAGCGGCCACAGTAGCTTTCTTGCATGACGTTCCAATGGCGGAGATCTGCAAGGCGGCCACTTGGAAATCGGTTCACACCTTTACCAGGCTTACTGCCTCGAACCCGATTCCAGGGCGGATGCCCAAGTAGGCCAAGCCTCCTTGAGGCACCTGTTTGGGTAGCGGGGTCTATCTAAGCATACTGTTCCTTCTCTGTTTTTTCTTTCCTTTGCCCGCAGGGGGATGAGGTGAGGCTCGCTATTCTATTCAAATGCTTATGACTATTGATGAGGATCCCCTGGAAGAGAAGGATTAGTTACTTACCTGTAATCCTAGTTCTCTTCCAGGGGTATCCTCATCAAAGTCATAAGCAACCCTCCCGCCTCCCCGGGCAAAGGTGTGATAGTTTTCAGAGGTTATTATTTTTTCTTTTTGCCGTGACTTTTCAGTCTCCGCAAAGAACAACTGACCTAACTGCCACTCCTGAGGCATGGTGGGAAGGCGGGGGTCAGGTGTGCCTTAAAGGCACGGTGTCAGTTTTTTGCTATGCAGCTATTAGTTAGCTTTTCAGTCTTTTTAGACTGGGTATTTGCAATGCAGCCTGGGAGCTTCCTATGCTTTCAGTGTTTTCTAAGAATTTCTGCTGTTTTCTAAGCATTAAAACAGTTTCCAAACAAGTATAATGTTGTTTCTCATGTTTCTAATGCTTTTTTCTTATGTATAATGGAAATTCCTTACAGCATGGTTCAGCTCTAGGGGGCTATGGGCTGCAATTGCTTGTGTATATATATAGGTATATATGTATGGCTATATATATGTGGGGCACATATAATATACTGTTTCCGGGATCCCGCACATGGGCGGGAATATTCTAATGCTTATGACTTTGATGAGGATACCCCTGGAAGAGAACTAGGATTACAGGTTAGTAACTAATCCTTCTCGTCAAAATAATGCACCACCGAGGCGGCCAATCCGTCGCGAAACGCCGCGTCCAGCAATACGTCGGGCTGCAGACGCCAACGTGGCATCGGCGGTGCCTTTACGGACCAGTCTAATTCTAGGACGTGCGGGTTGTGGTCCGAGTGTGTGCGTCCCAGGTACTCCACTGTCTGTACTTGGGGCAGCAAATCGGCGGTCAACATGAAGCGGTCCAGCCGGACATGCAAGCGGTGTGCACCGGAATAATAGGAATACTGCCTAACTGCCGGGTATCTGTGGCGCCAAATATCTGTCAAGCACCACTGCTGAGCCCAACCACATAGTGTCCTCATGGCTTTATAAGAGGTGGTACCAGTCAACTGAGGAAACGAGCGATCTAAATTAAGATCCAAAACGCAGTTATAGTCCCCACCCAGGATCATTGGGGTACCGTGCCATGGAGCCAGGGCCTGAGTGAGGGTGTCCAGGAAGGCCGACTGGTCCGCATTGGGAGCATATAGAGATACTATGACTATATATCTGCCATCGAGTTTCCCTCTCACTGCGACGTATCTGCCCTGCGTGTCGATCAGTGTGTCTTCTACTGTGAAGGGAGTGCCATGCCTAACCCATACCAGCGCCCCACGTGCCATTGCCGAGTATCCGGTAGCAAATAACTGTCCCCTCCAGCGTTTTTGTAAGCGGGGTATCTCGCCTGCAAGGAGATGCGTCTCCTGTAGCAATGCAATGTTGATGCGATGGTGCTTAAGATAAGAGTAGATGAGGTACCTCCGCGACGGGTTGTGTATGCCACGCACATTCCAAGTGCTTATCCTAAATGTCGCCATGTGTCAAGTAGTAATGAGCTAGTGGCTATTCTACAGCTCTGGCACCGCAGTACCGGTGGGCCGCAGACATGAGGGCCGGCGCCTGACTCCCAGAATGGGTGGAAGGGTGTCGTCCTATCCCCCGGTGTCCCATGCGAGCTGAGAGGCTTATCAAAAGCGAACAAATAAACTCCCTAAGGAAACCATAAATAACTAGAATACCAAAAGGGCGAGACCGCAACAGGCAGTCGCCCAAACTGTCACCAGAGGTGACCTTCTAATTACACCAAAGTCGGGGTCAGCTGCGCCTAAACAATGAAGGTATCGGTCCGTATCACGATACACGGCTCCGGCGGGCCCCCCCCAGCCAGAGGCCAACTCTGAAGACAAGTGGAGATACTTAAGAGATGCAAACTATGGAGCCAGTGCCCAATGTGCTGCCCGTCTATGTACCGTCAGGGGACGTAGGCCCTACTGGATATCGTGCTAGGGTATAAGAAGTCATGATTGCCCACCGCCCCCACCCAGTCGCCACCCAACACTGCAGCCGCTAAAAGGACCAACATCTGGTGGAGTTGCGGTCTGTTGTACGCCTTTCCGCCTATACCACTTCTGCCCAGAGTGCTGAAGAAGATCAGGCACGACCGGGCCCAAGTCATCTTGGTGGCTCCGGAGTGGGCACGAAGGTACTGGTATCCCGAGCTACTCAGTATGTTGACCGATCCTCCGATACGTCTGCCCCTTCGGGAGGATCTTCTGTCGCAGCAGCAGGGGACAGTCCTACACCCGAACCTGTCCAGCCTCCACCTCCATGCGTGGAGATTGAGCGGCGGCAGTTGATGCCATTTGACTTGCCTCCTGAAGTCTGTGATATCATTCTGGCAGCCAGGCGTCCCTCCACAAAGACGGTATACGCCTGCCGGTGGAACAAATTTGTGGCATGGTGCACAGCAAAGGCTGTGGATCCCCTTTCCGCCCCTCTTTCTGAGGTTCTCCTCTTTCTTCTTTCTTTGGCCTTGCAGGGCTCTGCCCTGGGCACCTTGAAAGGTTATCTTGCTGCCATCTCTGCCTTCTTGCGGCTTCCTGATCAGCCTTCTCTTTTCAAGTCCCCTGTAGTTACACGCTTTCTAAAAGGCATTACTCACACGTTCCCTCCTGTCCCTTTTGTAATGCCTCAGTGGGACTTGAATCTTGTTCTCACATTTCTAATGTGCGCTCCCTTTGAGCCTCTTCATAATTGTCCTCTTTGTCTGCTGACGCTTAAGACTGCTTGTCTGGTAGCCATCACCTCGGCTAGACGGGTGAGTGAGCTCCAGGCTTTATCTTCAAAGCCTCCTTTTCTCTCTGTTCATCCGGACAAGGTTGTCCTTCGGCCTCGTCCCTCCTTTCTTCCGAAAGTGGTGACCCCCTTTCATCTTGGGCAGTCTGTCACCTTGCCCACCTTCTTTCTGCCTCCGCATCCTTCCAAAGAGGAAGAGAGGCTCCACCGTCTGGACCCAAAACGTGCGCTCTCCTTTTATCTGGACCGCACAAAACAGTTCCGGGTGGACGACCAACTTTTCGTTGGATACGTGGGTGCTAAGAAGGGGAAAGCTGTGCACAAACGGACCATCTCTCGGTGGGTCGTTTTGTGCATCAAAATTTGTTATTCCTTGGCAAAAAAGGACCCTCCTGTTGGGCTGCGCACCCATTCTACTCGGGCCACAGCGGCTACTACTGCTTTGGGACGGGGTGTCACTTTGCAGGACATCTGTCAGGCGGCGACGTGGGCTTCGCTACACACGTTTGCCAGGCATTATTGCCTTGACAGCCAAGTCCGGAGGGATGGCTTCTTTGGCCGTTCTGTCCTCCAGGACTTTCTGGTGTGATCTTGGTTCGCAGACCCACCACCGGGGATGGTATTGCTTGGGTATCTATTCTAAGGTGAGGAATCTAACTAACGTGTTTCTTTCAGATGAACAAGTTAGATTCCTCACCGACCCTCCCATCCTCCCCGTTCTGCGAACTGACATCTAGGGTTAAGGTTATCCTTTTCAGGCCCCTAGATTTTATTTTTGGCACCAGTGTCGGTCTTTGCATGGCTCTGCGTTCCTGGCGCGGAAGGCTATGTACAAGACCTGACGTCAGCGCGCGAGGGCGGCGTCTAAGTACTCCGACGACGTCATCCCGGCGCACGACGCCGACGACGGACGCGGAGCCGCAGACGACGCCTAGCGACGCGCAAGGGGTATTGCTGACGAAAAATCTTCCGGATCCAGTCTGACGCCTGGGGATATTCTAAGGTGAGGAATCTAACTAACTAATGTTTCTTACAGATACATCGTTACCGAAGGTAAGTAACTTGTTCTTTAGGTTCCCGGTAAAGGAGCACATATGTGACTAACTGCGGGAGGGTTGGTGGATATTCTCCTTTCTGCTGGCTTAAAAGACCATAACTTCAGATCAGCCAGACTTCTCCCCTACCCCGTCCACGGGGTCCTCTGCAGATCCTCTCCCTCAATTCCTTTAGTCCAAAGCAGGAACTTGTGCGGTTTCTTCAATCTAAGGATCACCTTCGGATCCTGCAGCAGGAGATGACCACCATGCTGCAAACGGTGTTCTTGATCCCAGAATTGGGCAGGGGTGCACCTCTCAGTACTTCCAAATTCCCAAGCACAGTGGTCTACATACGATCCTAGACCGCAGGTTCTTGAACTTTTACCTGCACAAGGAAATGTTTAGGATGCGGTCACTAGTTCAGATACTTTTCTTGCTGGAAGCCGAAAACTGGATGGTGCCCCTCAACTCACAGGAAGCCCGTTGCTACATACCAATCCTCCAGTTGCCCAAGAGGTACCTATGGTTGGATATATGTGCCACATACTACCAGTTTGCAGTCCTGTTGGGCTAACATCGATATCCTGAGCCTTACCAAAGGGCATGGTGGTTGTGGCACATCTACAACGGTACGAGATCTCCATGTTATGATGGATGCTAACCACATATTCCTCACTTGTAGAATATCCTCAGGCACCAGACTGGCTCCAGAAAAGTTAAAGCATAGGCCCTAAACCCCAGTAGGTGGCTCTGCGTCAGCTGCGCTATGCCCTGAAAGTGACTGAAGCCACCTATAGGTGCCACTCAAGCACAGTGGCATGCTTTACTTTCTTTCCTTGCTTTCATAAGCAGATCTGGAACAAGCTCCTACTTTTTTCTCAGTTGATGAGCTTTATTTTACTCCAAATTATTTTCAAGTCTACAAGGGAAAATGCCACCTACTAAAACTTTAGGGTTTAAGCCTTGTAAGGACTGTCTCAAACAAATGTCTGAGATAGATTCCCATGAGGTGTCTGGCAGTGGGCCATTAGTCCAAGTTGTTGGAGGAGTGTGCCCTGCTGGCGATCCAGGACAGTGAGGAAAGAGCTGTATGTTGAGCATCATTGAAAATTGTGAAAATGATTCTCCCACTTGAAGTCAAGGACACAGACCTCCTCCCACTCTGTGGGCTCGTCCTGTGACAAGTCGTTGTCGCATTACAATTTTTTGGGTAAGTTCAAGCCAAAACAGAAAAGAAAAAAAAAACAAGCAGGCCTTGTCCCAGGGTCACCAATCATTCATTTGAGAAATCGCCAGGACGTCACGTGCATCATGGTTTTGCTTTCGGTCCCCTACTGAGGAGCCAATGCACTCCGAATTTCCAGGACTATCACATAACAGACTGAGGCATTTGAGGCCATGCTCCTGTTTTCGGCAACCTTCCTGCTTCCTCTGTAGCACCATCGGGGCCCGTGGATTCATGGAAGCGTCAAGATTAGTCCGTCTGCTCCTCCTGAGCCTGCTTCGGATTCAGCTCTGATTATGGTGCTTATTGCACACCTTGCACCCCCAACCATAGGTGGGTTCTTCCACGTCAACTCTGGCAACACGAAAGTTGAGTCAATAGTTCTGTCTGAGTCGAATCCACCTCAGCCGCATGCGAGTCCAGTTGCTGATCGCCCGGCCCTCATACGTTTGGACTCTGGTAAGACAATGCCTTTGCCTCTGAGCTATCTATCTAATAGAGACTACTAGCCGCAGATTCCTTAACGTAGAATTATCCCTAGGTGTGAGACTGGATCCGGAAATTTTTTGACACAGCATCTCTGCGCCCCGGGGGGGGGTGGCACCACGTGACTCTGCCCTGTCGTAGGCAAGCCGACGTCTGTTTCCTTCTTTTCTGCGTGCAACGTGGATCCGGAGTGTGTTCCCCTGACCTGTTTTCAGGCCTCTTTAAACGCCTTTGCGTTGGGAACAGTGTGCAATGCCTTCAGGTTTCAAGACGTGTGCCTCATGTACGCGTCAGATGTTGGCGACGGACCCTCACCCTATTTGTATGTGGTGTTTGGGCGAGCACCATGATTCTACAGATTGCGACGCTTGTCAGCATCTCGAGCCGGAGCGCCAGATGAAATTGATTTCAGCCCGCTTGTCCAGATCATTCTAGTCACCGTGTCCGTCCCCTACCTTGGAAGGGTCCAGAAGCCGCTGATTCCGGCTGCGACATTGTCCTTCACCGAGGCCCCATGGTAGTCGCTCGCCCCCGGTAAGTCCTACAGCTTGCCACCGAGGCCCTGTCCTCATTCTGCAGATGGCGCGGGTTCCTCTCGGGACATGCCCTCACCCGTCGCCACCCTATCCGCCATTTCTTGGCATTGGGGTGACAAGGGCCCAAATGGAGGCCTACGCTACGGCTCTGCAGGCTTCCTGTGACCCCTCCTCTCCCTGAGACTTCCGCGGCTCCCATGCCATGCGCGGGTCCTTCTGCGGACTCGCCGGCGGCATCACCACCGGCGGGTTCGGCTTCAGGGTCTGGAGGTGTGGTGTCGAGGTGTGGCCCTACAGGGTTCCCCTCTTCGTCCCACGGCGTCTCTGCCTCGCCGCAAAGCCCCGCGGAGTTCACTGTGGTGTCGCAGGAGCTCCCCCTCGGTCCTCTGGGCAGGCGGCTGTCTTACCGGAGGCTGAGCCGACGCCTTGCCGACGGCTTTCCTCCCCGGCCCCGACAGCACCATGGGTGGGGCCCGGGACCCGGGGTGTCTCCCTGGGTCCCACTCGATCCTCTGCGCCGGCGGCTGCCTCGTCGGGGGTTGAGCCGGTGCCGTTCGTTGGCCGCTTTGGCTCAGACCCCACCCCTTTCTCCTGTGAGGCACATGGGTGGTGGTCGACTCGGCACCCCTGGTGGACACTTCGGCGACGCTCGAGGTCACACCAGGGTCTCTCTGGAGGATTGTCGTCTCCTTGTCTCCTCTTCACCGGAGATTGGACGCCCCATCGTTGCCTTTTCCAGGGCAGGTTCTACGCAGTCTCCGCGTCCACGGCCCCTGGACCCGCTCTCCCGCACCTTGCAGTTGGTTGCCCCGCCGGCTTCTCCGCCTTCTCCGGAGACCCCTCAGGCCCCTCACTCCTCTACGGGTCTTCCATCCTACAGGGGCTGGTCGTTTCTTCCTCCAGCAGGGCAAGGGGACGAGCGGCTTAGTTTGCAGCCTTCGCCCATGGAAGAGTGCTCTCTCTTCCACGACGCCCTACGGAGGAGAGTGTAGCCTTTGTCTGGGGCATCTCCACGGCCACTGGCATTTTGAAAATGGGCAACCCGGTCACTCCACTCCCCATGGACCACTTGTTGGAGGTTCTCCACCAGGGCTCTGGTGGAGGGGAGCCGCTTCTTCCATTTGCAGCTTCGCTCCACAACTCTCTTCTGGGGGCGTCCTGCTACGGGGGATCCGGTGCCTCAGCCGCTCCTCCACCGTCGTGCCCCGCACAATCCTGTCTGCCTTTTTATCCACCCATCTGCCCAGGGCCCTGTCCTGCAGACTCTTTTTCCTTCCTTGCCTTCAGTGTTGCTCCCTACGTCCCGGGAGGCCCGGTTGTTCGACTCCTGGAGGCATAACATTTTAGCTTCCACTAGTGCTGCTCTGCGCACGCTCAACGCACTTTGTGTGTTGGCCAGGGCTACTTCCGACCTATGGGATTCTGCGGAGTCCCTTCTGTCTCGCACCTCCCACGAAGGTGCCCGTGCTGATCTGCGGCACCATGTGCTGGATGGTCGGGAGTTAGCTGCATTTATTCTCCGTTCGGCTTTGGATGTAGCGATTCTCTCGCCCGCACTATGGCGAGTTCTGTGGCCCTCCGCCGCCATGCTTGGTTGCTGGATAGCGTCTTTCCGGAGAATATTCGGGAGCGTCTTGTTGACCTGCCTTTTGATGGGATTCTTTTATGTAACACCCACTTGGACTCCGCTATTCAACGGCTCCTTGCGGGTCTCCATCCTCCTCCCCCTCCGTAAGCTTCGGCTTGTCGGTCCTCATGTGTCTTATGGCAGGCGTTTATCCTACCTCTCTTTGGGCCTAGTGATTAGGTTGACCCGTCTGTGTGCCGTGTGGCTTGGAATGCCGTCAGGGGCCTTACATTGGCCCCTCTGTACTTTTGTCTGCTGGTACAGCCCTTCAACTTTTGTGGTGTTATTTTTGGTGGTTAGTGAACCCGTATAGGTCCTCAAGTTGGACCATCTGTGTCTTCTTTTTTGGCTCATTGGTAAGCCACCTGTGGTGATACCCACAGGTCTTTTCTGTTGACCTCTGCTGCGGGTTTCCCCAAGAGGTGTGCCCCTGTTTTGTTTTGGGGCGTGTCATACCCTAGGTGGGGTACTTGTTGGCTATTGTATAGCTCTGTCCTAAGCTGGGTGGTGTGGATACCTTCTCGGGTTCCTTGCGTTTCCTGGTGTCACTGTATACCGCTTGGTGCGGTTTCTTTTGTTCTTCCGCCTTCGCGCAGCTTACGCTGCTCCAGGTTCTGTCCCGCTCAGTATCCAATGGTGTTTCTATCCTTCTTCTACATAGCTTGCCTGTCGTACATTTTGCCCTTTGTTCCTGCGGGATATCTGCTTATGTGCATTTTGCTTTCCCTCTTCAGCCTCTGGATCGCCAGACTGACTTTTGTCATGCCGTCTACGGCGTCGTGTCTTGGTGTTTCCACTTTATTATCCGATGTTTCGGCCTGGTCCTCTGCGTTGTGTTCCAGGGGGGCTACGTTATTCCTGGTGTTCTCTTGTGTCCTGGTTGACGGCTTTAGGTCTGTCCTACATATTTCTCACTTCCCAGGAGTTGTTCCCCCCCCCCCCCCCCCCCCCCCGGCTGCTTCCTGGGGGGTTCTCCTCTTTATCTTCTGGCCGGTCCCACTTTTCTTCATTGGCCGGGTTGTGCCTCTGGGATGGTCCATCTCTGGAGCTTGTTCTGGGGTTCCCTAGCCTCTGTCTTCGTCTTGCGGTCGGCTTGTTCTGGGCACGCTACTTCATAGTAGCTGCCTGCTGCGCACGCCTGGTAGTTATGGTCCGCCTCCGTGGGCCTCGGCGTGTACCCGTGTGCTCCTGTCCCTTGCTTTGCGCGACTGTGTCTTCCTTCTCAGGTATGCGCTTATTGGCTGTGGGGCCGTTCCTGCCTTGTTCCCTGCTTCGGGGCTGACACCCGTTCAGCTGTCCCCTTTGCTGAGTGTTCTCCTGAGGCGGGCTCGGCCTCCGCTCTACCTCTTCTCCTTGGATTTGCGGGTGGTTTTTTTCTTCCTTTGGTACTCGCTTGGTGCCGTCTGTCCCTCCTAGTTTTCTGGTGGACGCCCTTTGCCCCTCGGGTAGGCTTGTGGTATCCTGGCCTTCCCTTCTCCTTGTTCTTTCTTCCTTCTGCTTGGTGGGGGCAGAAGGGACGGCCCAGCCATCTGCCCTGTCCCTTGGTGGGGGCTGGGCCGTCCCTTCTGCCCCCATGACACATACCCTGTTGGGGCCCTGTGTTCTTCAACGCTGGTGAGGTTCTCTCGCAGACCCTCGTCCCCTCTGGGTATGGCTAGGGTATCTATTCTACGTTAAGGAATCTGCGGCTAGTAGGCTCTATCAGATGTACATGTTACTTACCTTCGGTAACGATGTATCTAGTAGAGCCGATTTTAGCCGGAGATTCCTTCACGGCACGCCCTTCCTCCTGATTCTGCGAGGACCCTTCAGATTGGTCTCCTGCACTCGCCTCCCTCCGGGTGGCTTTGTCTTCTGCGTGTGCCCTCTTTCGCGTCCTCCCTGGAAGGATGCTTCGTTCTGTTTATTTGTTCCACTCCTTGTCTGATAATTGGACGGTAGGTTCATGTGTACTTCTGCATCCCTACACCCTGGTTATTCCAGTGTGGGGCCTACTCATAATCTTCTCCCTTTTTTTTTCATTGCTTGGGGTTTCGGACTACTCTGCAGTCCTCTGGGGTGGGGTCTCTTGGCTGTGCCTCAGCCCTTAGCTCTTTACAGGGGATACGACATTCCTTGATGGTGTTGTCTTGGGGTGATTTATCGTTACTCATCTGTTCCGGACTTGTTTCCCTTCACTGTTATAGATTGTGGTGGCAGACTTTGTCTCCCACGACATTTTTCACATGTTTTCTGCCTCCAAGGAGGATATTGCCTTTGCCTTGCAGGGTTGCTTCTCAGAGCGGTGCTCTGCTCTTATTTTTCCATGACTTTCAGTGGCTCAGTGCTTGGTACTGTCCCTAATGGTGCTGTTCCTCCCATTAGCTTCTTCTCTTTCTGTTTCACTGATTTTTTTGCACACTGTTCCCATACTCTCACAGTTTTGTTTGTGATTGCTCCGCGTTGTGGTGGAAAAAAGTTCTCCAAAGAAAACTGACGTCGGTGCCCCAGGGTGGGACTTGTGACCTCGCTGACGTCACGTCCACGCACTACGTTAGGGCGGAGTCACATGGTGCCGCCCCCCCGGCGCTCAGAGATGCTGTGGCAAAAAAAAATCCGGATCCAGTCTCACGCCTGGGGATAATTCTACGTTAAGGAATCTGCAGCTAGAATCGTCTCTACCAGATACATCGTTACCGAAGGTAAGTAACTTGTACGTCAGTGTTCCAACAACTTTTTGGTTCAGCTTATGCTGATGTTGTGGATGAATTTTCACGCAGTGTGACAATTTTTTATATGGACCTACAAGAGACCAGTTGGCAAAATATTTCTCCTGAAACACTAGTTTCTCCCCCTGGTCCTTCCAGGAAAGTCTGATTCTTTCATTAGGATTAATAAACGGAAGGCTGAAGACTTTGATCTACAACTGACTTCAGTTGAGGTACAAACTAACATGCTGATAGAAGTGCTACAACCTGGACAATCCTCATCTGAACCTCCGCTGCATTTAAAAAGGTCTTGACACTAATGAGAAATTTGACCGACCCCTGCTCTTGTCGACCGATGAACAGGCAGCTAGCATGTTACCACAGTCCCGCTCTTGGTAATCCTGCCTTTCTCATGCAACATGCTACTTCAAAAAGCCGAGTTGTATAGCCCTCCACTAGCAGACTTAACCCCATATTTTTTGCCACTACCCTACTGGGCACAGTCAAGGAATTGAGGTATTTGTAAAGAGGATATCTTTTTTTCGGCTTGCTTCCCCTTCAAGTCAGTCTGCCAGCTGTTTGCTGAGAGTGTTCCATGCCTTTTGTCTCTTAGTTGTTGAGATCTTACCAGCAGTCTCAGCGAAATGTCACTACAATTCTAGATGCGACTAAGTATTTCATCTGGCCCAGCCTGGACACAACAGACGTCTTAGAGTGGTTGGCACTAGCGGGGTGCTCAGGTGTCACCTGTGGATGAGATCCACTGGCTTCTTGGGATGTTGAGGTATCACTCGTAGATACGCCATTTGATTGGTCTGACCTCTTTGGGGAGAAGGCTGACTACTCTCCTCAAGCTGTTTATGAAACAGAGCAACTGCGTGCTCCCTCAGTCTTTCCACACCTACAAGGCAATATCCTCAACAATCCACCCCTTTTGAGGCTTTACCTTCAGACAACATCAAGGCCCACCAGTAGCCTCCAAGCACTTTCGATTCTTGTTAGAGGCACGCAACCTTTCCGTGGGAGGCGGGGTTGCCCATTTCTTTAGCGGACGGTAAGTCATTAAATCTGACAGGCGGCTTATGTTGGTAGTCCAGAGGGGCTACACCCTCTTATTACTTTCCACCCCATTGTTTGTGCCACCTACATCAGAGGGGCTATCAGAGTATTATTTGTTCATTCTGTAGCATGAAATTCAGGCTTTTGTTGGTAAAAGAGCCATAAAGAGAGTCCCAGCCTCTGGCTTTGGAACTCTTATTTCCTGGTGCCAAAACGGGCAGAAGCCTTCTCCACAGTCTTCAGGAGAGCTGCTAAATTCCTTGACCGCCACCTCCCCACTATGGAAGTGAAACTAATGTCCTTTCTTGAGGTCCTTCAGCCTTGGAACCCCTTCTGTCCTTAAATGAGAACCTCAACAATATGGTCATAGGCACTTGGGCTAAACCATGTGCTGATCCTTTGGTCTATAACCAAAACCCCCTTTACCTATAAAACAGCTCCAAGCAACCCTGAATGTTTAACTCCCAAGTGAACCCGAACACCTTCGCAACTTCTCCAGGCAGAGTCCAAACGCATAGAAGCATTTGATAAGGGAACATTTTAGTTCACCAGCCTTGCCCTGAGGTTAGCTAACACCAGCTTCCTTCTGGGTTGTTACACCCACACACTCATGGATGAGATCCACTGGCTTTTCCGGGGTTGTCCAGACATCCCTAATGGACATGTCCGTTGACTGATCCCTCTTGTTTGGTGAGAACTGTAATTCGTCCCTGGAGCGCTATAAACGGAGCCAGCTCAGCTCTTTCAGCCTAAATTTAGTAGTCACACCGAGCGCCAAACTTGGGGTATCTGAAAGAAACACGTTAGTTAGATTCCTCACCTTAGAATATCCCCAGGCGTCAGACTGGATCCGGAAGATTTTTCGTCAGCAATACCCCTTGCGCGTCGCTAGGCGTCGTCTGCGGCTCCGCGTCCGTCGTCGGCGTCGTGCGCCGGTATGACGTCGTCGGAGTACTTAGACGCCGCCCTCGCGCGCTGTCGTCAGTTCTTCTTTTTTCCGCGCCAGTAAGCGCAGATCCGGGAGAGCTACCCCTTTAGTCACTTTTTGACTAACTTTTTCGATCCTTTTTGATCTTGTCTCGACTCCGGTGCCGGTAGGATGCCTGGTTTTAAAGCCTGTGCTGACTGTAGCCGCTTGATGTCGGTTACGGACCATCACCGCCGGTGCCTTTACTGCTTGGGCCTCGACCACGACGCGGCGTCGTGTTCGGACTGCAAGGCCCTGACCTCGAAGGCTAGACGGGAGCGGTCCCGTAAGCTTCTCGAGATTCGCCACTTGGCTCCGCGCCCCTCTCGATCCCGGTCCAGGAGGAGGTCCAAGGATCGGTCGCGGAGCCGCAGCCGACGTCATCATCGGTCGTCCGGATCCAAGTCTTCGGTTAAGTCGAAGCACTCCAAGAAGTCAAAGAGGCAACACCGCTCTTCGGACTCCCCTCGCCGGTCGCGCGACTCGGCCGAGGGTCAGGGTGGTTCCACCCACGCGGCTCTGGCGGTGCCGCAGGCGCCGCGCAAGTCCCCATACCCACCGGTCCCTGGGACTGACGCGACGCTGGCGGAAGTCAGTGCCTTCCTCTCGGCCTTGAGGAACCTGGCTCCGCCGTCGACGCCCGCTGGCGCGCCTTCGGGCCCCGCTGACCCGACTGGGCAACCTTGCCTGCCGGCGGCTCCGGCCTCGACGCCGCAAGTGCCCGAGGGGCCCGTTCCCGAGTCCCCGCCGACGCTGGTCGACCTCGTCACGCCTCCTCCGCCGGCTCCGCTCGACGTTGAGCCCCGGTTCAGCCCCGGTCCGGGCCCGGCGCCGATACGCCGTCGATGGACGCCGCGTGCGGCGCCGCTGGAGACACATTTTGTCTATCGCCCGGCTCCGATCCTTCCTCCTGCATACCAGGAATCGGATGATGGGGGCGAATGGGAGGGATCTGGGGATCCTATGGCCGCTCAGGCTCAACTGTCACAGGACTGGGCAGATGAACTGGGGGAGGCCAGTGGTCTGGATACCTCTCCGGACACTGGATTCATCTCTCCTCCGACTGTGGCTTCGGAGGAGGGTGCTGCTTTCACTGTGGTGCTGCGCAAGGCGGCCGCAGCCCTTGGGCTCGAGCTACCTGCCGTGGCTGTGAGGACTAACGTCCTCACTGAGGTGCTTCAGTCTGCAGCAAGCTCCACTGAGCCTCTGCTGCCGTTCAATGAGGCCCTCACTGACGTTCTGCAGGGCACCTGGTCTAAGCCCTCCACAGTTCCTCCTGTGGATAGGAACGTCGCCAGGCGCCACTGCCCTGCTCCGGGCGACCCCAGTTTTCTGTCCCAACACCCTACCCCCGAGAGCCTGGTTATCCAGGCCTCTACCTCCCAATCCTCCTTCCCGACCGCTCTGCCGGACCGGGATTCCAAGAGGCTGGAACAGTTTGGCAAAAAGCTGTTCTCCTCCCTTAGCTTGGGTCTGCGGTCTTTGAACACCGCCTGCCTCTTGGACCGTTATTCCCACTCTCTGTGGGATACGGTGGTGGACGTGCTGCCCCTGTGTCCGGAGGAGGTCCAGACACAACTTACCCAGGCTCTGGCCGATGGGAGGGATGCAGCGTGACATGCTATCCGATGTGGGCTTGACTCGCTGGGTAGGGCGATTTCTACCTCAGTGGCGCTTAGACGTCACGTCTGGCTGCGGTCCACGTCCTTTTCGGGCGATGTCCAGAGCACCCTCATGGACATGCCCTTTGATGGCACTCGCCTTTTCGGTGAGAAAGCGGACAGTGCGCTGAATCGCCTTAAGGACTCCCGAGCTACGGCCAAGTCCTTGGGCCTCTCGGCACCGCGGTCGCAAACTTCCGCCTTTCGCCCCTTTCGTGGCCAAGGAAGGGGTGCCTCCTCACGTGCGCCTAGCCACCAGCCGCAGAACCAACCTGCGCGCGGTCGCGGTTTCCGCCGAGGCGGTTCTGGAGGACGACGCGGTTAGCCCACATCCACCCCGGCAGCATCCGCCTCAAAGCCACTGGAGTCAAGCTATCCTGGCTGATGACGGCTGATAGCCAGAAACCGGTCCTAGGATGCTTGATTCCGGTCCAGGGAAGACATGGCTTGGCAGTTCGGGCTGGACTGTTCCCATGAGGCACAGGGTCAAGACTGATTTGCATATGGCCATGTCTGAACTGGGGTGGCGTAGTGGGCAAAAGAACGATGGATTTAACCCAGATCTCTTGACTGGGGGAGAATGTTTGCATTGTCAGCATTCCGTCCATCATTTGTTTGTTGTAACGCTTTTCGCCCTAAGTGGGATGGGCATGCCCAGACGTGGGTCCCGTGCTCACTACGTCACTGGAGTCAAGCTATCCTGGCTGATGACGGCTGATAGCCAGAAACCGGTCCTAGGATGCTTGATTCCGGTCCAGGGAAGACATGGCTTGGCAGTTCGGGCTGGACTGTTCCCATGAGGCACAGGGTCAAGACTGATTTGCATATGGCCATGTCTGAACTGGGGTGGCGTAGTGGGCAAAAGAACGATGGATTTAACCCCGATCTCTTGACTGGGGGAGAATGTTTGCATTGTCAGCATTCCGTCCATCATTTGTTTGTTGTAACGCTTTTCGCCCTAAGTGGGATGGGCATGCCCAGACGTGGGTCCCGTGCTCACTACGCCACTGGAGTCAAGCTATCCTGGCTGATGACGGCTGCTAGCCAGAAACCGGTCCTAGGATGCTTGATTCCGGTCCAGGGAAGACATGGCTTGGCAGTTCGGGCTGGACTGTTCCCATGAGGCACAGGGTCAAGACTGATTTGCATATGGCCATGTCTGAACTGGGGTGGCGTAGTGGGCAAAAGAACGATGGATTTAACCCAGATCTCTTGACTGGGGGAGAATGTTTGCATTGTCAGCATTCCGTCCATTTGTTTGTTGTAACTCAAAGCCTTCCTAGTCCGAGCTTTCAGGCCCATTCCACGCCAGTGGGCGGCAGAGTTCGCCATCACCTGCTCCACTGGCGGTCCATCACATCGGACAGGTGGGTGCTGCAAATCGTCCGAAGGGGCTACTCCCTCCCCTTCGAGACGACCCCTCCAGCCATGCCACCGCAGCACCACTGTATCTCGGGGGATCATTTGAATCTTCTCCACGAGGAAGTTTCGGCCCTCTTGGCCAAGGGGGCCGTCGAGCGCGTTCCGAGCCCAGAAGTAGGTCGTGGTTGTTATTCCCACTACTTTCTGGTTCCCAAGAAGGGCAAAGGGGGCCTACGCCCTATCTTGGACCTCCGGAACGTCAATGCCTTCCTCCGGAAGGAAAGGTTCAAGATGTTGACTTTGGCTCAGGTTCTAGCTGCCCTAGAC
This sequence comes from Triturus cristatus, assembly GCF_964204655.1. Taxonomy (NCBI): domain Eukaryota; kingdom Metazoa; phylum Chordata; class Amphibia; order Caudata; family Salamandridae; genus Triturus; species Triturus cristatus. Next base: position 235,723,944 of record NC_140582.1, read on the forward strand.
CCTGGAGACTGGATGGTAGCGTTGGACTTGCAGGACGCATATTTCCACATCCCCGTCCTGCCGGCCCACCGGCGTTACCTGCGGTTCACGGTGGGCCAAGAGCACTTTCAGTTTACCGTGCTCCCCTTTGGCCTCACCAGTGCCCCTCGGGTGTTCACGAAAGTGATGGCGGTGGTCGCAGCTCATCTGCGCAGATCAGGGGTTCCAGTCTTCCCCTATCTCGACGACTGGTTGTTGAAGGCGGGCTCGCCCCAGACAGTCGTCTCCCACCTCCAGACTACGGCAGATCTCCTGCATTTGCTGGGATTTTCCATCAACGTGCCGAAGTCACACTTGAGTCCCTCTCAGAAGCTCCTCTTCATCGGAGCGGTTCTCGATTCGGCGCAGTTCCGGGTCTATCCGCCGGAACAGCGGGTCCGGGATATTCAGGCCCTGATTCCCATCTTTCGGCCTCTATCCTGGGTTTCGGTCAGGCTAGTGTTGCGGCTTCTGGGGCTGATGGCCTCCTGCATCCTACTAGTGCATCACGCCAGGCGGCGCATGCGGGCTCTGCAGTGGGACCTGAAGTTTCAGTGGGCCCAGAATCACGGCAACCTGTCCGACCATGTCTTGATCTCGGAGGGCACTGCGATTGGGTCAAGGGCAAGAGCCTCTCCCTTCCCCAACCGGAGCATGTCGTAGTGACGGATACGTCCCTCCTGGGATGGGGTGGCCATATGGGAGAGGCGGAGATCAGAGGCCTCTGGTCTCCGGCGGAGTCTCGCCTCCACATCAACTTGTTGGAGTTGAGAGCGATCCGACTTGCACTGAAAGCCTTCCTTCCCTCTGTCAGGGGAAGTGTCGTGCAGGTGTTCACGGACAACACCACCGCCATGTGGTATTGCAACAAACAGGGCGGGGTGGGGTCGTGGACCCTTTGTCAGGTGGCTCTGCGCCTCTGGACGTGGCTGGAACACCAGGGCGTCACCCTAGTGGTTCAACATCTGGCGGGCTCTCTGAACGCCAGAGCAGACGAACTCAGCCGCCGGTGCATGATGGATCACGAATGGCGTCTGAACTCCAAAGTGGCGCAAGGTCTCTTTCAGCAGTGGGGAGAGCCTTGGTTAGATCTATTCGCCACCGAAGAGAACGCGCAATGTCAGCAGGTCTGCGCGTTGGAATTTCCAAGGCGGCACTCGCTCGGCGACGCTTTTCGTCACGAGTGGAGTTGCGGTCTGTGTTTTTTTTTTTTTTTTTTTTAAATATCTTTATTGACATTTTGGTATTTTTCCATTTTTCAATAAACAGCATATTCAGTAGCGAGCAAATGAATAAGTACATGGTATGGTACAACAGCATGGTTAACTAGTATGGCAGACCGTACAGGGCTTACATCAAATATTGCCGGAAATGAGTGCAACAGGTATACCCAACGACTGACCAAGTGTTCATTTCCAAATATGCCCGCGATTTACCATGCAATGGTGATGTCAAGGAATTGATGACCGATCACCTCTTATGACATAGTCCACCATGTTCAGCATGGCCACATGGGATGCCAACGCCGACGCAACATCAACCGCCTCGCACATGAGGGGAGTTTAAACATCAATGATTAGCATAGTGGACTAAACCCCAGTGGTGGGTAACATTGGTGGATGCTGGTAGTGAGTTGTACTAATCTTGCCACGAAACTAAATGCCTATACCATATAGGGTGCCAATAAAGAATCCAAAACACAAACGAAATAAAATAAAAACGGCAACCGCCACAGAAAGAAAAAGAAGCAATGAATAAAACAACTGCAACGCAAAATTAGCCTTCAAATCCTCAGCCCCTGGGCCTCCAGGCAAGCTATTGCTGACTTCCAAGTAACCACCCCTTCCCCTCCCCAACAAGAACCATAGGGTATAATGAACCCAAAATGCACCAAACAGTACCCTCAGTCACACTGCATGTTCTACAGGCCAACAAAGGAAGAGCAGGAAATGATCGCCAAGGACAATATCCTTGCATTACGTACAATTGTTATCTATGTGTCAAGCTGCTAACGCACAAAGCTTAAGGGTTCGCATTGGTAGAGGACGTGTGCGGGGGTGGACCATCAGTACTGCTGTGTTGTGTGAAGCTATGCAGCAACGTATCCCAAGGCTGGGCTGCTGGGAACTTGCGGAGACCTGCAGTCTCCTCTCTGTGTAATGCCACACTCTGCTCGTGCCCAGTTAAGAAATGACTTCTCCCAGCTAATTGCGACAGGGGCTTCTCCTTTTTTCCAGTTCTTAGTGATCAGGCGCTTCGCAGTAATATAGCCTAAGTCTCGAAAGCGGGAGGATATCCTATTCAGCCTATTTCGCTTATATAAGCCTAATATGCACATCTCCCAAGTTTGCTGACCCAGCACGCCAGTGCATTGCTCCAGGAGAGCCGTGACCCTCCGCCAATACAATGCCAGCGATGTGCAGGACCAGAGCATATGTAACAGATCCACACCTCGGAGCCTACAGCGCAGACAGGCAGCTGTATTATCTCCAAAATATTTGGCTATGTTGTCTGGGGAGAGGTAGGCGCGGTGCAGTACAAACGTCTATCAATTTGAAGCGAGAGTTTCGTGGTATGTTGACAGGCCCCGCTAAAACCACGTCCCATTCTCCATCTGACCATGGGCGCCCCCTGTCGGCCTCCCACTTCGCGCGGAGCCTCGCCAGCGGCAGGGTAGTGTGTAGTAAAAGTGCGGATGCCAGCCAATGAACAATATGAGATCCCGCCCCCATAACATGCATGTATTGAATAAAGTGATGCATTGGGAGTTCTGTAGCGATGTCCCCCCACGAGGACGTCAATGTATGGAGGAGTGAACCATATAATAGAAACTGCCCGGGAGCCAGACCAGTGTCAGTGGAGAGCACCTCAAACTGGAGGAGCTCACCATCGGTATATAGATCGCCCAGTGTGTCAAGATCTACCTCATGCCATGTACGTAGCTCCGGTTCCGTAGTGCCCCTGTTGCCTCTGGGCGTACCCAACAGTGGCAGCGCCGGGGCGTATGGTTTAGTGGATCTTGTTAAATAAAGGCATCGCCGGTAGCAGTGAAGAGCAAGAGATAGTGACCATGGTTTGGGTCTACGACTTCGAGCAAGTGGGTGAAACAAGTGCAGTACTTGCGAGTGTGTCCAATGCGGCAAAGTAGTAGCCGTATCCTCCAGGTTCTTTCCCGCTATCCATTTAGTTACCCACTGGAGCTGAGCCGCCAAATAATATAATTCGAGGTTGGGGACCGCCAACCCTCCCTGTGCTACCGGGGCGTACAGTTTCGTCAGCGCTATTCTGGGTCTCCCTGTATTCCAAATCAGGTCACGAAACATTTTTTCCAAGTCACGGAAAAATGTTGAGGGAATTTGGACCTCAATGCTGGTAAAGTAATATAAAAGCTTTGGCAGGATTAACATTTTGATTAATGTCACCCGCCCCGACACAGTGAGAGGAAGTGTTTTCCAGAATCTCACTTGAGCCTGAATGGCGGTGACAGCCCTAGTCAGATTGCCCTCTAGTATGTCTGCCGGTTGCCGATATACGAACACTCCCAGGTATCGAAACGTGCCTTGGTACCAAGCCAGCGGGACATCGCGATAATATACCAGTGTCTCCACCACGGCGTCCGAAAAGGGGTAAATACCGGATTTTGCCCAGTTTACCTGTAGACCTGATAACTGCCCAAAGTCGGCCAATATATTAAAGATGGTTATGGGGATGTTGTGCAAATCCCGGACATATAGCAGGAGGTCGTCTGCGTACAGCGAGATGGCGTGAAGACCGTCCCCCAAAGGTATACCCCATTCCTGCCCATCCTCTCGAAGCAAATGAGCAAGTGGCTCCATGGCCAGGGAAAAAAGGTGCGGGGAGAGAGGACAGCCCTGTCTAGTGCCCCTACGAACGTGGATAATGTCAGAAATGAGCCGCCCCGTGCGTACCCTAACCGTAGGGCGCTGATAGAGCAGCTGCACCATGGACATGTATGTATCCCCCATTTCAAATTTACCTAAGACAGCCGAGAGGTAGGGCCACTCTAAGGAATCGAATGCTTTTTCCAAATAGAGTACAATACAGCCCGACCGCGGCCAGGAAGGAAGTGAGTGCCGCTGGACTCGTAAGAAACGCCGGATGCTGAGTGCTGTGTTTCTCGTTGGGACAAAGCCATTCTGATCCGAGTGCACCATAATTGTCACCGCCGGCGCCAGTCGACGCGCGAGTAGGGATGCAAAGATTTTATAATCAGCATTCAGAATGGCAAGGGGACGATAGGAGCCCAGCAACTCGGGTTGTTTACCCGGTTTCAATAAGGACACCAGCAACGCCTCGTTCTGCGGGTAGGTAAGCTTAGATTCCTCCACCGCACGTTTGTAAAGGGTCAGTAGATGGGGTGTGAGGATATGTGCATATGCCTTATAAAATTCGGCCGGCATACCGTCCGGTCCCTTCCCGTTTGATAACGAGAAGATGCTCGCCCGAATTTCGTCTGCTGAGAGGGGATCATTGAGATCGGCACTTTGAGCCGGGGTAGGGTGGGGTGGAATGAAGCCAGCAGCAAAGCACTGCAGGGCCAATTCCGTAGCCTGCGCCTGGGACCGGTAAAGCGTCTCATAATGTGCAACAAATTGTTGATGGATTTCCTGTTGCGTGTAGACTATGGTGTCTTGTGGCGTTCGTATGTGGGGGATGTCTCATCACTGCGTAGTAACCAAATCAGTAGTTTGCCTGCCTTTTCCCCCAGACGGTGTGTGCGTGCAGAGTGTGCTGCATAGTTGAGACACTTAAGACGCTCCAGCAGGCGTGCATGCTCTGCCTGCAGCCGTCCCAGGCGGCTAGCAAGACCCGCAGCTCCGACTCCCTCCTCCTGCGCTAGCTCAACCTCAATAGCGCTAAGGTCACGTTCTATTTGTACCTTCATCCCTGCCTGGGAACCTAGGCAGTGCCCCCTGACCACCACCTTCAAGGCATCCCATTCAATCAGAGGGGAGGAAGCCGATCCCTCGTTCTCTTCCAGGGGATCCTCATCAATAGTCATAAGCATTAGAATATTCCCGCCCATGTGCGGGAACCCGGAAACAGTATATTATATGTGCCCCACATATATATATCCATACATATATACCTATATGTATACACAAGCAATTGCAGCCCATAGCCCCCTAGAGCTGAACCATGCTGTAAGGAATTTCCATTATACATAAGAAAAAAGCATTATAAACATGAGAAACAACATTATACTTGTTTGGAAACTGTTGTAATGCTTAGAAAACAGCAGAAATTCTTAGAAAACACTGAAAGCATAGGAAGCTCCCAGGCTGCATTGCAAATACCCTGTCTAAAAAGACTGAAAAGCTAACTAATAGCTGCATAGCAAAAAACTGACACCGTGCCTTTAAGGCACACCTGACCCCCACCTTCCCATCATGCCTCAGGGGTGGCAGTTAGGTCAGTTGTTCTTTCCGGCTCCTTCTGGAAGGATCCTGGCAACAGAGCTCCACTTTTTTCTGAGTTTGTCAGAAAATATTGTCTATTTTTCAACTGTTTTTTCCCTTACTTCGACGTTTTACATCTAAGTCGGTAAGAGGCTGTCTTTTTTAGGCAGTTTTGGGCATTTTTTCCAACTTGAAATGCCTTCTCTTTTCGATCCTTGCCCTGCTTGTGGCAAGAAGAAGGCCAGGACTGACTCTCATAGGGTCTGTATCCTGTGTCTACCGTAGGATCATGACTCCAAGACATGTACTCACTGCCAGAGCCTGTCCAAGAGAACTTTGAAGGACAGAGAGCGAATTCGCATTTATGGCCTGGCACAACCATTGGCTGCTGCCAGCACATCATTGGCAGGAATCGGGGGCTACAAGGAGGCTGCGGGAATACGTCCGTCAAGTGCATGTCTCTCCGCTGCAACGGCTGGTGGCGGCTGTGGACAGAGCTAGTCCCCCCAGGCCAGCATGTCAGAAGTCCCCGGACAGCAGGCGACGCAGATCGCGCTCCCCCAGGCGGGAGGGGCGTCCATCTGGATCACGGGCTCGTGATCATCGCCGGGAGCGGAGGACTCCATCATCGTCCTCTTCCTCAGCCACCAGGTCCTCCATCAAGGACTATTCACCCGCGCTATCGAGCAGCCCAGTGTCCAGGGTCTCGCCCATAGACGACATCAACACCTACCAGGAGGTGTTGCAGCGGGGAGCGCAGAAGCTGGGGATTGAGATGTCAGTCCCCCAAGTCACCACGTCGGTGATTTTTGAAACACTTCACCAGAAGTCTGCCTCTCGTCCACTGCTGCCTTTGGTCCCAGGAATCATGGAACCAGTCATGGACACCTTCCTCACTCCGGCGACCGTCAAAGCGGTTCCGGCTCGTATCCTCAAAAAATACAAGCCAGCTACCTCTGACCCCGTCTTTGTGAAGATGGACCCGCCTGCGGACTCCGTAATAGTGGCGGCTGCAAGAAAGGGTCAGACGGCATCGGCCTCCTCTTCCGTTCCTCCAGATAAGGAGAGCAGAACCCAGGACTCCTGGGGACGCAGGGCCTGCTCTTCCGCGGCGGCGTCCCTCAAAATCTCCAGCGCAGCTGTGCTTTTGGGCAGATACGATAGGGCTCTCTGGGACTCGATGGAGCGATTCAAGTCCAAGCTCCCCAAGGAGGACCAAAAGGACTTTGAGGAGATTGTTACTGAAGGGGCTCTGGTGGCTAATCAGTCGATTAGCACAGCGGCGGATGGTGCGCTGCTCTCAGCCCACTCTTACACACACGGCGTGTGCGCCAGGGGGTCGTCCTGGTTGCGGCTGACAGGGCTCAAGCCAGACGCACAGCAACGGATTTTAAACCTCCCGTTCTCTGGCAACTCCCTCTTTGGCACTCACACGGATGAGGAGATGGGGCGCATGAAAACTGAGCTAGACACCCTCAAAGCTGTGGGCTTGGAGAAGAAAAAGGAATTCAAGCGACGTTTTCGACCCACCCAACGCAAGGGGCCTCAACAGAGGGTTCAAACCCCTCAGTGGTTTCAGAGTAAACTTCAAGGTAAATCGCAGTTTCGAGGCGGAAAATCCGGCAGGGGCAGAGGTGGACACCAGCAGCAGTCCTCCACTACCACAAGAGGAGGAAAGTCATGAGCTGTGGCTTCCTCTACGACCGTTGCCCACTCCAGTGGGAGGAAGTGCGTCACGACATCTAGCAGAGTGGGACAGCATCACAAAAGATCGCTGGGTGCTGAATATACTGCGCAATGGATATGCGCTACGTTTTCGAGCGCATCTGAAAGACATCCCGCCAAAAAGGTCCCGTCCTCACCACTTAAAACTGCTCCAAAAGGAGGTGAGGGCCCTTCTGCAAAAACAGGCCATAGAAAGAGTTCCTCCTTCGCAGGTCGGAAAAGGAGTGTACTCCCGGTACTTCCTTGTGCTCAAAAAAGATCAAGAACACAAGTTTCGGCTGATTCTGGACCTTCGCCTCCTAAACAAAGTCATCGTCCAGGAGAAGTTCCGTATGTTGGCGCTTCACCAGATATGTCCACATCTGCAAGTCGGGGATTGGATGTGTTCGGTGGACCTCCAAGATGCGTACTTTCACATTGCAATCGCGAAACATCACCGCAGGTACCTGCGGTTTGTGGTTGGAAGCAAGCATTATCAGTACAAAGTCCTTCCATTCGGACTCAAGTTGGCTCCTCGAGTCTTCACCAAATGTATGGCAGTGGTGGCGGCCTGCCTACACAAGCAGGGTCTCTTCGTCTACCCTTACTTAGACGACTGGTTGCTGAAGGCTCCATCCCAGCAGCAGGTGAAGAAAGACTTCCAGATCTGTCTGAGACAGTTGCACGCTCTCGGCCTTCACGTCAACATGGCAAAGTCCGTGCAGCAGCCCACTCAGTCCATCCACTACCTTGGCTCCGTTCTGGACACAAGCGTGGGAAAAGCGTATCCTTCGGGGGAGAGACTGTCTTCAATGAAGAGGAAATGCAGGCTTATGCAGCAGATGCAGAGGCCGTCAGCCCGGCAGGTAGCATCTCTGCTGGGATCCATGGCGTCCTGCATTTTTCTCATTCCCAACGCCAGACTGCGAATGAGACCTCTGCAGCAAGCTCTGGAGGACCAATGGGATTAGTCCACAGGCCGCTGGGGAAATGGGATCTCTCTCTCTCCCAGGTGGCGAAATCCTCCCTTGCATGGTGGACTCGTCAGGACAATCTGTTGGTGGGAGTCCCGTTTCACCACCCACTTCCGGTGCAATCAGTGGTGACAGATGCATCGCTGCAAGGTTGGGGGGCCCACATGGGGTGCCTCCAAATACAAGGTCGGTGGTCTGCAAAAGAACAGGGCTACCACATAAACATGCTAGAACTTCGGGCAGTCCACCTTGCTCTAAAGGCGTTCCTCCCGGCAATCAAGTCCGACTCAGTCCTGGTGCAGACCGACAACACCACGACCATGTTTTATCTGAACAAACAGGGCGGGACTCGGTCACGCCCCCTCTCCCTGGAGGCACAGGCGATCTGGCACTGGCTGCTCGCCCGGAACCTCTCGATAGTGGCAGTGCACCTTCCGGGGGAGTTGAATATCAAGGCAGACGCACTCAGCAGGCACTTCGAAGATCAGCCAGACTGGGTGCTGCACGACGACGTGGTGGCAGACCTGTTCCGTTGTTGGGGTCGTCCAGAAATCGATCTGTTTGCAGACGACGAAAATTCAAAATGCCATGCCTTCGCGTCCAGATTCCACCGTCCAGGGACCAGGGGGAATGCTCTTTTGATGGACTGGTCAGGGACATTTGCCTACGCCTTTCCGCCCCTGCCTCTGATTCCGAAGGTGGTATCCAAGCTGCTCAGATCCGACATGAAGATGATCCTCATAGCTCCGGACTGGCCGCGACAGTGGTGGTACCCGGACCTTCTCCATCTCTCAGTGCGACCTCACAGGCGCCTGCCTTGCAGGCCGGACCTGCTGTCCAAGATGGGCGGGAGGATTCTACATCCCAACCTTCCCTCACTGAACTTAACAGCATGGCTCCTGAGATCCTGCAGTACGGACATTTAGGTCTACCACCTGACTGCATGCATATTCTCAAAGAAGCGAAGCGACCCTCCACGAGAGCGTCTTATGCGTTTAAGTGGAAGAGGTTCTTCATTTGGTGTAGGGAGAATCACCTTGATCCTACAAAGGGGCAGGAGGACGTCATCCTTCCGTACCTCCTTCACTTAGCTAGATCAGGCTTGAAGTATGCATCCATCAGGGTCCATTTGTCTGCCATTACAGCTTACAGGAGGTCTCCCAGTCAACCTTCCTTTTTCCAGATGCAGGTGGTCAAGGACTTCTTGCAGGGGTTGAAGAAAGTTTACCCCCCTGTTCGAAACCCTTCTCCTCCGTGGGAGTTGAACTTAGTGTTGTCCAAGTTGATGGGCCCACCTTTTGAGCCGATCCACAGAGCTTCCTTACAGCATCTGTTGTGGAAGGCCGCTTTTCTGGTAGCCATTACACCGGCACGCAGAGTAAGCGAAATCCAGGCTCTCTGTACTAAAGAGCCGTACACAGTTTTTCACCAGCACAAAGTGGTCTTAAGGGCACATCCATCTTTTCTCCCTAAGGTAGTGTCTGATTTTCATATTAATCAGTCCATTTCTCTGCCATCCTTCTTCCCGAATCCAGCGACCCCCGCTGAGCAGTCGCTCCACTCCTTAGACCTCAAGAGGGTACTTAAATTCTACCTGGCAAGTACCAGAGGCGTTAGGAAGACGGATCAGCTGTTTGTCAACTATGGCGCCATGAGAACAGGCTTCCCAGCAGCTAAGCGATCCATTTCCAGATGGATAGTTTCCTGCATTACCCTAGCCTACCAGATGGTGAAAAGGCCCTTACCTTTGGCCCCTAAGGCTCATTCTACTAGGGGGAAAGCGGCCACAGTAGCTTTCTTGCATGACGTTCCAATGGCGGAGATCTGCAAGGCGGCCACTTGGAAATCGGTTCACACCTTTACCAGGCTTACTGCCTCGAACCCGATTCCAGGGCGGATGCCCAAGTAGGCCAAGCCTCCTTGAGGCACCTGTTTGGGTAGCGGGGTCTATCTAAGCATACTGTTCCTTCTCTGTTTTTTCTTTCCTTTGCCCGCAGGGGGATGAGGTGAGGCTCGCTATTCTATTCAAATGCTTATGACTATTGATGAGGATCCCCTGGAAGAGAAGGATTAGTTACTTACCTGTAATCCTAGTTCTCTTCCAGGGGTATCCTCATCAAAGTCATAAGCAACCCTCCCGCCTCCCCGGGCAAAGGTGTGATAGTTTTCAGAGGTTATTATTTTTTCTTTTTGCCGTGACTTTTCAGTCTCCGCAAAGAACAACTGACCTAACTGCCACTCCTGAGGCATGGTGGGAAGGCGGGGGTCAGGTGTGCCTTAAAGGCACGGTGTCAGTTTTTTGCTATGCAGCTATTAGTTAGCTTTTCAGTCTTTTTAGACTGGGTATTTGCAATGCAGCCTGGGAGCTTCCTATGCTTTCAGTGTTTTCTAAGAATTTCTGCTGTTTTCTAAGCATTAAAACAGTTTCCAAACAAGTATAATGTTGTTTCTCATGTTTCTAATGCTTTTTTCTTATGTATAATGGAAATTCCTTACAGCATGGTTCAGCTCTAGGGGGCTATGGGCTGCAATTGCTTGTGTATATATATAGGTATATATGTATGGCTATATATATGTGGGGCACATATAATATACTGTTTCCGGGATCCCGCACATGGGCGGGAATATTCTAATGCTTATGACTTTGATGAGGATACCCCTGGAAGAGAACTAGGATTACAGGTTAGTAACTAATCCTTCTCGTCAAAATAATGCACCACCGAGGCGGCCAATCCGTCGCGAAACGCCGCGTCCAGCAATACGTCGGGCTGCAGACGCCAACGTGGCATCGGCGGTGCCTTTACGGACCAGTCTAATTCTAGGACGTGCGGGTTGTGGTCCGAGTGTGTGCGTCCCAGGTACTCCACTGTCTGTACTTGGGGCAGCAAATCGGCGGTCAACATGAAGCGGTCCAGCCGGACATGCAAGCGGTGTGCACCGGAATAATAGGAATACTGCCTAACTGCCGGGTATCTGTGGCGCCAAATATCTGTCAAGCACCACTGCTGAGCCCAACCACATAGTGTCCTCATGGCTTTATAAGAGGTGGTACCAGTCAACTGAGGAAACGAGCGATCTAAATTAAGATCCAAAACGCAGTTATAGTCCCCACCCAGGATCATTGGGGTACCGTGCCATGGAGCCAGGGCCTGAGTGAGGGTGTCCAGGAAGGCCGACTGGTCCGCATTGGGAGCATATAGAGATACTATGACTATATATCTGCCATCGAGTTTCCCTCTCACTGCGACGTATCTGCCCTGCGTGTCGATCAGTGTGTCTTCTACTGTGAAGGGAGTGCCATGCCTAACCCATACCAGCGCCCCACGTGCCATTGCCGAGTATCCGGTAGCAAATAACTGTCCCCTCCAGCGTTTTTGTAAGCGGGGTATCTCGCCTGCAAGGAGATGCGTCTCCTGTAGCAATGCAATGTTGATGCGATGGTGCTTAAGATAAGAGTAGATGAGGTACCTCCGCGACGGGTTGTGTATGCCACGCACATTCCAAGTGCTTATCCTAAATGTCGCCATGTGTCAAGTAGTAATGAGCTAGTGGCTATTCTACAGCTCTGGCACCGCAGTACCGGTGGGCCGCAGACATGAGGGCCGGCGCCTGACTCCCAGAATGGGTGGAAGGGTGTCGTCCTATCCCCCGGTGTCCCATGCGAGCTGAGAGGCTTATCAAAAGCGAACAAATAAACTCCCTAAGGAAACCATAAATAACTAGAATACCAAAAGGGCGAGACCGCAACAGGCAGTCGCCCAAACTGTCACCAGAGGTGACCTTCTAATTACACCAAAGTCGGGGTCAGCTGCGCCTAAACAATGAAGGTATCGGTCCGTATCACGATACACGGCTCCGGCGGGCCCCCCCCAGCCAGAGGCCAACTCTGAAGACAAGTGGAGATACTTAAGAGATGCAAACTATGGAGCCAGTGCCCAATGTGCTGCCCGTCTATGTACCGTCAGGGGACGTAGGCCCTACTGGATATCGTGCTAGGGTATAAGAAGTCATGATTGCCCACCGCCCCCACCCAGTCGCCACCCAACACTGCAGCCGCTAAAAGGACCAACATCTGGTGGAGTTGCGGTCTGTTGTACGCCTTTCCGCCTATACCACTTCTGCCCAGAGTGCTGAAGAAGATCAGGCACGACCGGGCCCAAGTCATCTTGGTGGCTCCGGAGTGGGCACGAAGGTACTGGTATCCCGAGCTACTCAGTATGTTGACCGATCCTCCGATACGTCTGCCCCTTCGGGAGGATCTTCTGTCGCAGCAGCAGGGGACAGTCCTACACCCGAACCTGTCCAGCCTCCACCTCCATGCGTGGAGATTGAGCGGCGGCAGTTGATGCCATTTGACTTGCCTCCTGAAGTCTGTGATATCATTCTGGCAGCCAGGCGTCCCTCCACAAAGACGGTATACGCCTGCCGGTGGAACAAATTTGTGGCATGGTGCACAGCAAAGGCTGTGGATCCCCTTTCCGCCCCTCTTTCTGAGGTTCTCCTCTTTCTTCTTTCTTTGGCCTTGCAGGGCTCTGCCCTGGGCACCTTGAAAGGTTATCTTGCTGCCATCTCTGCCTTCTTGCGGCTTCCTGATCAGCCTTCTCTTTTCAAGTCCCCTGTAGTTACACGCTTTCTAAAAGGCATTACTCACACGTTCCCTCCTGTCCCTTTTGTAATGCCTCAGTGGGACTTGAATCTTGTTCTCACATTTCTAATGTGCGCTCCCTTTGAGCCTCTTCATAATTGTCCTCTTTGTCTGCTGACGCTTAAGACTGCTTGTCTGGTAGCCATCACCTCGGCTAGACGGGTGAGTGAGCTCCAGGCTTTATCTTCAAAGCCTCCTTTTCTCTCTGTTCATCCGGACAAGGTTGTCCTTCGGCCTCGTCCCTCCTTTCTTCCGAAAGTGGTGACCCCCTTTCATCTTGGGCAGTCTGTCACCTTGCCCACCTTCTTTCTGCCTCCGCATCCTTCCAAAGAGGAAGAGAGGCTCCACCGTCTGGACCCAAAACGTGCGCTCTCCTTTAATCTGGACCGCACAAAACAGTTCCGGGTGGACGACCAACTTTTCGTTGGATACGTGGGTGCTAAGAAGGGGAAAGCTGTGCACAAACGGACCATCTCTCGGTGGGTCGTTTTGTGCATCAAAATTTGTTATTCCTTGGCAAAAAAGGACCCTCCTGTTGGGCTGCGCACCCATTCTACTCGGGCCACAGCGGCTACTACTGCTTTGGGACGGGGTGTCACTTTGCAGGACATCTGTCAGGCGGCGACGTGGGCTTCGCTACACACCTTTGCCAGGCATTACTGCCTTGACAGCCAAGTCCGGAGGGATGGCTTCTTTGGCCGTTCTGTCGTCCAGGACTTTCTGGTGTGATCTTGGTTCGCAGACCCACCACCGGGGATGGTATTGCTTGGGTATCTATTCTAAGGTGAGGAATCTAACTAACGTGGGTCTTTCAGATGAACAAGTTACTTACCTTTGGTAACGATGTATCTGTAAGAAACATTAGTTAGTTAGATTCCTCACCGACCCACCCATCCTCCCCGTTCTGCGAACTGACATCTAGGGTTAAGGTTATCCTTTTCAGGCCCCTAGAATTTATTTTTGGCACCAGTGTCGGTCTTTGCATGGCTCTGCGTTCCTGGCGCGGAAAGCTATGAACAAGAACTGACGTCAGCGCGCGAGGGCGGCGTCTAAGTACTCCGACGACGTCATTCCGGCGCACGACGCCGACGACGGACGCGGAGCCGCAGACGACGCCTAGCGACGCGCAAGGGGTATTGCTGACGAAAAATCTTCCGGATCCAGTCTGACGCCTGGGGATATTCTAAGGTGAGGAATCTAACTAACTAATGTTTCTTACAGATACATCGTTACCGAAGGTAAGTAACTTGTTCATCCGCATCATCAGTCCCAACCACCTGCATAACAAGCCTTCCATCTTTGATGAAGTCAAAGCCATGACTCCAGCAGGCAATGTCCAGGCCATTAGGAATAGCATACGTCCCAGTCCAGCACCCTTGGTTGACGACCTTAAAGCTTCTTTAGTGCGCAGTTGGTGGCACACAATCACCCACCCTGTGGAAGGCAGACTCAGCCACTTCCTCCAGACGTGGCTCTGCATCACATTTGACAGGTGTCCTTTAAGTCCTCCAACGGGAATATGCCTGCCACTCCTTTTTGACCCTCCATCAGAGCAGATTTCAGAGGATCATCTGTCTGTTAAGCTCCAGGATGTGCGTTCTCTTTTGTCGAAAATAGCTGTAAAGAGAGTACTGGCCTTGGAACTGGGAACAGGATGTTACTCTTACTATTTCTTTGTGTCGAAGGACAGAGGCCTTCGTCCTAGTATAGGTCTTAGACACCTCCATTTCTTCCTTTGGAAGGAGAAATTCAAGATGATCACTGTAACCCAAGTTCTATTAACCCTCTATGCTGAAAACTAGATGGTGACGTTGGGCCTTCAGGATGCCTATTTCTATATCCTGTCCTACAGACCCATTGGCACTACCTGTGGATTAAGGTGGGCTACAAGTACTTTCAGTTCTCAATGCTCCCCTTTGGCCTCACCAGTGCCCCCTTTGGTAAGGGGTGGGGGGGGGGGTGGATTCATAAAAGTGATGTAAGTGGTGTTGGAAGCTGGCTCTATATATAAAGTAAGTTATAGTGTGCACAGAGTCCAGGGGAATCCCCAGAGCTTCATTTTAGAAGACATATAAACAAGTTCTAAGTACACCCCCTCCTCCAACTTCAGTGACTTTTAAGTTTCTAAAAATATTACAAGGGGTTAACACAAGCCCCTAAAAAGACTTTTAAAAATTTGGAAAATAGCCAGTTCAAAAATGAGTTTTACTAAAGTCGATTTTTGGATTCTTTGTGTGTGGCCAGGTGTTGACTAAGTTAGTCCAACAAATGCAAAGCCGTAAGACCCCCTGCTGATCCACCAATGTAGGAAGCTGGCTCTGCAGATACTATACCAAAGTAAGCTATAGTGTGCACAGAGTCCAGGGGATCCCCAGAGGTATAGCAGATGCTAAATTAGATAATCACTAACAGCTCTCTTTGTGGTAGAGGGGTTGAGCAGCTAGGCTTATCAGGAGGGTGTTAAGCATTTATTGTATTCACTCAACAAGACTGATGGCACACACACAGAGACAGAATCCAGACCAATTAGGTAAGTATAAGAAGGTATACTTCTGTTTTTATTTCTAGAACTAAGTAGGACTTGGCACAGGTAAGTGAAGTATACTTTCAAATGCAAAACTTTACAAGAAAATTTAATTGTGGATGGAATTGGAATCGTTACTAGTTTGTATTTGCTTTTAAAACAGTTTAAAATGCATAGAAATTACTTTTGATTACTTGTCAGTACTTGGAGTGATGTGCCGAGATATCACACAAGGGTTCTTACAATTTACAGGTAAGTATGACAATTTCTGATTCAAAGAAAGTTACTTTGGTTTTCATACAAAAAGTCAGTTCAACA
This sequence comes from Triturus cristatus, assembly GCF_964204655.1. Classification (NCBI taxonomy): domain Eukaryota; kingdom Metazoa; phylum Chordata; class Amphibia; order Caudata; family Salamandridae; genus Triturus; species Triturus cristatus. The sequence continues at coordinate 235,739,547 of NC_140582.1, forward strand.
CAACATTTTTTAGGAACACAAATCATAAAATGGGAGAAAAGGTGGTTATCGGTTTGCAGGTAAGTAAACGACCCGCAAGATTAGGTTTTGGGAGTTAGAACCAAGGTTTCCCAAGGTTCAGTTGGGCACTCAAATCTCACCACCAGTGGCACTAGGGCGGCAGAGTGCAGAGGTCTAATGTAAGCCAATTGGGCTAGTGGCACCTCGGTTGAGAGTCAAGCTCCTAGGGTTAAGGTCATGGCAAAGGGGGCTCCAGATCAGCACCAAGTCCACACCACCAGCAGTGCAGGGGCGTCCCGGTGCAGGGTGCTTAGGAGAAGTCGCGAGCACAATACATTCCTGTGGGGTTACCAGTTTTTGATTTTGGCTGCAGGCTTGGTCCAGTAAGCCTTCCGGGATGAGGAACCAACAGCAGGGCAGGTTAGTTGGAGGGCTTGGGGACATAGGTACACCAAGTTCTCATCTCCAGGGCACAAGGATCACTGATGTTGGATTTCACCTTACCAGGCCATTCGCAGTGGGGAGGGTATATCTGTGCAGAGGTTGCAAGCGAACTCGGTGAGGTCTGGAGGGGTCAACCCATGGTGGACTTGGTCTCTGGAGCGCGGAGGGGGCCATGCTGGGACCAGTTGGCCACTTGGTCTCTGGCCATAGGCAACGGGTGCAGAGGTGGTTCCAGGCGTCGAGTTTCTTCGTCCTCACCTGGCTCCGAGTCATTCTTTGGAGTTTCTTTGGAAGAGAGCTGCTGTTTGCAGGAGATCCGGTCTTTGTTGAAGGCAGTCAGTCCTCCCAGGGGTTCTGGAGGTCGCTGGCTGCAGGACAAGTCGACTTTTGGCACTTAATCTCCAGAACCTGCAGACGGTCTGGTAAGGCTGGGGCCAAGTCAGTTCTGCTCTTCTCTCCTCTGCTGAGCGACTTCTTCCGTCCTTCATAGGTTGCAGGAATCTAGAGAGGCAAGGTTCGTGGTCCTCCTAAATACTAAATATAGGGGCGTTACGGGGGGGTGTAGGTCAGGACCAATAGGTCCCTTCCTTGGGGTGAGTACATCCCCCTATTATGCCACCCTCCAGTGAGATGGGGGCATGAGCCTCTCTCTATTTGTCTGTGTCCCCTCATCTTCAAGATGGAGGGCACCGAGATGTGTGCTTCACCTCGCCTCCCCCACCTGAGTGGTGGGGTTGGCAAAGGTGGGCACACTTCTCCTACTAACTTGGTTTTACTGCCGATTCTCCCACCCAAAGTGGGGGACAGAACCGGTTGCTGGGGGCATCTAAATGCCGGGACAGCTTACAGGTCCTCCTCGTGTACCCAGCCCGTCCTGGGGGAAAAGCCATGACACCTGCCATGATGAGCTTGGTTTCTGTACCCAGAGAGTGGAGGTCCTCTACCCTGGTATCCAGAATCTGTGGTGGTGGCAAATGACAGGTAGCCATTTAGGAACCACACCAGGGCTGGTAGGTTTTCAGGGAGCATCTCTAAGATGCCCTCTGAGTGCATTTTATATTAAATCCCACACTGGCATCAGTGTGGGTTTAATGTGCTGAGAAGTTTGCTACCAAACTTCTCAGTGTTTAGTAAAGCCATTATGGAGCTGTGGAGTTCGTAATGACCTTCCCTGGTCTCAGTGCCCTTGATACCTTTTACAAGGGGCTTACCTTTGGCCAGAGATGTGTAAATTGTGGGTACAAAGGTACAGGTTTGGGAAAGAACACAGGCCCTGGGAACCTGATTAGCAGGGACCCAGGGCACATAAAGTCAAAGTGCATCAAGTGTCAGACAAAAGGTGAGGGGTTATTGCAACAGAAACCCACTTTACCACAAGTGGTCACATCATGCCTTTGGAGGGCATGTGTACCAGTCTTCCCCTACCTCGATGACTACCTGTTAAAGGCGGGTTTGCCACCTGAGTCACAGACCATCTTAACGGCGAACCTCCGAACATTGTTCACTATCAGCCTGCCAAAGTCACTCTGAACTCCTTTCGAGAGGCTCCCTTTTATCAGGGCCAGCCTGGATATCGTTCACATTCGGGGTTTCCTGACATTTAGGCTACGATTCTGATGTTTCATTCTCTGTCTTGGGTCTCAATGAGGATTTCCCTAAGGCTTCTTGGCCTACTGGCCTTCCTCATCTTGTTTGCTGACCGTTCCAAATGACATATGCTGGCGCTGTGGTGGGATCTAAAATGGCAGTGGCCCCAGCACCAGGGGAACCTGTCTGATTCCATCCAGGTTTCGAAGGAGACTGCAAAAGATCTGCTGTGGTACTGCTGCTGGATTCAAATTACACCAGCAGCAGACTCCCTTCTCTACTCTTCCCAGAACGAACTGTGGTGACAGTCACTGCCTGGTTGGAGTGGTCATCTTGGAGTGGTCCGAGGGCTCTGATCTCAGCAGAGACCTGCCTTCCCCTGCTGGAGTTGTGGACCGTTCGTTTGGTGTTGAAAACCATCATGCTTCAGCCAACTGCTATCGGGGGGAGGCAGTTTTAGGTCTTTCTGGAGAGCACCACCACCATGTGCTTTTGCAACAAGCGAGGGCTTATGTATGCCTTCTACTGCTATCTCGTCTGCATGCAACCAGGCTCAAGTTATCGTTTTGGCTCTGGAGAGTGTGATACCTTGAACTTGTGGGTGTGAACATTGCTCCTCTGATTAGGCTGCTGCTTCAAGAGGATCTTCTGTTGCTGTAGCCGGGCAGGGTCTTGCACCCAGCCCTGAGCAGTCTATACCTGCATGCGTTCAGACTGAGCTGCGGCAGTTAGCTTCATTTGATCTACTTCCAGAAGTAGTGAATGTCATGCTGGTAGCCAGGCGCCCTATGAAATCTGTTTACGTCAGACCATGTTTGTGGCTTAGTGTGGCACCTGTAACATTTACCCATTGCAAACTAAACTGACATATTATGATTTATTCTATCTTTGGCCCAGCAAAGACTTGCAGTATGCACTGGTAACGTTTAGCAGTCAGCCTTTTCGGTCTTTTTTGGTTTACCAGACTAATCATCCTTGTTCAAATCAAATGTGGTGATGCGTTTCCACAATCTTGCCCTGGGCAACTCTGCATTTCTATCTCTCCCTCACCTGAAAGCTTGGTAGTGCAGATGTCTGCAGGCAAGATAAATCCCAACACACTCGATGACTCCCCCTGATGGGTACTCTGAGCGGGTGTATACAGTCAGGAAGAAGGTTTTCTCATCCACCAGCTTGACACTCAGATCAGTAAATGCCAGCTGCCTGCGGGGGTACTGTTGTCATGCCCTGTGGGACTCCATGGCTCAATTCCTCCCTGGTGTCCCCTACGGTCTCCGACAGTGTTTGCTCAAGCCATGCAGATGGTCGCAATGCAGCCAAGTTCACAATTTATTGTGGCTTGGACACTACTGATTCCTTTGGGTGGACCATTGGCACCAGTGTTGCCATTCGCTACCGTGCTCTGCTGCGGTCCACCGGTTTTTCAGGCTGTACCCAGTCATCTCTCGTGGATATGTTGTTCAACAGAAATTGCTTGTTTGGGGACAAGGTAAGCTCCACTCTCAAGCTGTTCATGGAGACCAGGGCCATGGCACACTTCCTAAGCTTATCTGCTCCACCTTGCTAGCCACGTCAGCCCTACTGTTCCTTTCATGGCTTCAGCATATATGCTGCAGAAGATAGGTTATAGATGTTGATACCACACCTGCATAATAAAGGTTGCCTATATTGACCCTGTACATAAATGTTACCTGTGTTGAATATGTGCATCAGGGATGTGACCTTTATTCACCCAGTGCCTCAGAAGTGTTGCCTGGTTTAACCTGATGTGGTAGAAACCGTTCATCCTGCACACTGTGTGGACTTTGCCGTTTTGATCCTGACAAGACCTAGATCAAGAAACTGGTTTTTGTCAATGTACTTGAAGTGGTGTCTCTTTATTGCGTGTGCTTTACTGGGTCAGTGTGCTGTACAACTACTTCACACGTAGCTTCCGGCGTGCATTCCCACCTCGTGCCAAGCTACCGCGTCGGAGTCGGTGGTCCCTGGGACCTTCCGGGTCTAACAACAATACAAAGACAAATAGTTTTAAAGTATGCATAAAGTGTACTCGAAAAACATTTGCTTTAGCATTTCTGACCCCATGCTGTCAGCCAATCCCTCCCCAGCAGTTTCGTGCCTGTGGTGCCAACCGCTAAGGTCTACAGGCTGCCCAGTCCACTTGCCACTCTCCCACCTGCCAAGCCCCTTTAGTGTGCCCTTAGTTTGGCACAGTCACCTGGGAGGAGATGAAAGTGGGTAGGAACTCACTGCTTGCATGTAACCGCGCCATTACCCCATCACGTCTTGGTAGTTGTAGTTCAGCTTTTCACACAAAGTTCATATAATTTTTCTGATAATTCGTTTCCTACCCACTTTCACTGTTAAAAGGCTCTCGTGAGCTGCCCACAAGCTGACGAGCTTTGGAATGCCTGCACGCTAGGAGTGGGATTATTTCTGAGATAATTGGCAGCATGTCCAGCAACCCGTAAATATTCTCTACTGATGAGGGAGGAATCCTGAAACACTGGTGTCTAGTGATACGATTTCGAAAGACGGCGTTAGCTGAAAAATTATATGAACTTTGTGAAAAGCTGAACTACAACTACCAAGACGCAATGGGGTGATGGTGCTGTTACATGCAAGCAGTGCTTTCCTCCCCACTTTCAGGGTTATGGGCCCTTTTGCCAGGAGACCCTGTGCCTCTGGAAATGACTGTACCACAAAGGAAATTTCCTGGTGTTGAACCACCTGGCATGATTGTTGAATGCCAGGGCAGATGATCACAGCCACCTAGGCCTAGCAGATCACGAGTGGCAGTTACACCTGGAGGTGGCGCTAGATCTCCTTCACGAATGGGGAGAAACTTGGCTCGATCTGGTTGCCGCAGTCTAGAATGCGCCATGTCAGCCCCTTGCGAGTTAGAGTTTACAAGGCGCCTCTTGTTCGGAGATGAGGTCCACCTAAACTGGAACTCCAGACTCCTATTCCTTTCTGCCGATAACACTCCTGCCCAGAGTTATCAAAGATCAGGACCGACTGAGACCTAGTCATCTTAGTGGCCCGGATTGGGCACAAAGAGTATAGTATTCGGAACTCCTGGATTTGAACATCTGTCCTCAGATTAGCCCGCCCTTCCGGGAGGGTTGCTGCACCTGGTCCATAGCAATCTCCAAGAGGCTGGACTGGCTACCGGGAGTTTTGTTCTAAATGAAAAATGCTAAATCCAATGGTTTTCGAGTACACTTTATGCATGCTTTAAAACTATTTGTCTTTGTATTGTTGTTAGACCCAGAAGGTCCCAGGGACCTCCGACGCGGTAGCTTGGCACGAGGCGGGAATGCATGCCGGAAGCTATGTGTGAAGTAGTTGTGCAGCACACTGACGCTGACCCAGTAAAGCACACGCAATAAAGAGACACCACTTCAAGTTCATTGACAAAAAACAGTTTCTTGATCTAGGTCTTGTCAGGATCAAAACGGCAAAGTCCGCACAGTGTGCAGGATGAACGGTTTCTACCACATCAGGTTAAACCAGGCAACACTTCTGAGGCACTAGGTGAATAAAGGTCACATCCCTGATGCACATATTCAACACAGGTAACATTTCTTATGTACAGGGTCAATATAGGCAACATTTCTTATGCAGGTGTGGTATCAACATCTATAACCTATCTTCTGCAGCATATATTCAACATAATTACCCAGCCCCCTTTCACACATTCATTACAGACAACTAGGCTCACTTAGGTAGGGAAAACCAGTAGCATGGGCAGTTCTACCCCAAGCCTCCTGCACCTATTCACATAAGGGAGCAGTCATAGTAGTGGTACAATACTGCGACTACTCCTCTACGGTTGGTCGATTCAGGCTGTAGGTCCTCTGCAGAGGTTCAAAGCAGAGTTAAAGGGGACACTCTCGCCGGGGCAGGGGGCTCTACCCCAGCGGGCATCACTCACGGGGCTAGGTGGATAGAGAGCAAGCCACTGGGGCCGTCCTGATCGTGGTTAGGCCTGAGCGTCTCTGACTCGGTAGGCCGGGGGGGGGTTTAGTCCATTCCTCGCAGGTTGGGCCCAGATCCGCAGGCCCGTGACTGCCTCTCTCCACCAGACGCAGTCTCTAGCAGCCCCACTCCGCCCGCTGGGAAGCCTCTCGCCAGGGGTGTTACCTGGCACAGGGGGGGGGGGGGGGGCAGGGTCCAGAGCCCCTCCGGTCTCTTCTTCGCGCCGCAATCACCCACCACCAGATCAGCGTCTCCCTTCGGCAATCGGCGGTCTCAGCGCGGCCCTCCCTACTGGAAGCTGACAACAGCGGGGGCACGCATCTCGAGCGACCCGGTTGATACGAGACGCTTCCCAGGGGCACCAATCTCAGCGCGGCTCCTCTGACGTCATGGGGGAAGCCCGCGCAGCTCTACTTGCGGCTCCCGGGCCGGCAGCGGTGATCCTTGGCCAACAGCGCTGTATGGACACAGCGCTTCTCAGGTATGTGGCAGCACCGAGGTAGGGCCTGGACAGCGCCGTGAGTTCGCGATGACCCGCACTACTCCTTTGTCCTTCCCGGGCCGCGGCGGTATTCTTAGGCCCACGGCGCTCTCCCTCTCAGTGATCTTGGGCACCGGCGTTCGTGGGCACAACGCCGGATAGCACGTCAGGCACAGAATGGCAAGTTTGTGAAGGACAGCGCTTAGTGGGCACAGTGCTTGCAGGAAGTGGCAAATTCTGGCAATATAGCGCTCAGGTGACAACGCTTTACCTTGTGGTTCCCCAGCAGCGCTCGTAGGTTCCTCAGCACTCGGGGGTCACTGTGCTAGTTGGGGAGATTCAGGTGTTGGGTTTACAGCGCTTCTTCCCTCTGCGCAGGCATTAGTTGCAGAAGCTAGTAGCAGTGGCAGGTACGATGGTAGTCGCGGGCAGGCACACTGGAGTTGGCATCCCGGGTTCCCCTCACACTAGGCAAGGTAGCAGGCTGGCAGGATCACTCATCTATCTCGGGGCAGCAGGGCCCAAGGTCAGTCAGCCTCAGGAGTGTAGCCTCCCCCTAGCTCAACAGCCTATATGGAGGATCCCCAGGTCCAGTAGTGCACCAACTGACTGTCAGGTTCCCCTCCTTTACCTTTATACCCCTAGGTCAGGTGACCCTACAAAAGTGCGTCAAGTTCTGGCGCCAGCCTGGGGGGTGGGAAGATTCTAGAAGGCTCTTGGGACTCTGTGGTGGCTTCTCTGGTGACAAGAGGCCGGACGCTCCGGGTTACAGTAGCATTATGTCCCAGCCTGATCCCAACTACTAGCACGCAGATAGGACAGTGGCCACTCCGCAGTAGCAGGGGCCTGTGGCAACCATGTTGTTAAAAGAGAGCACCTGCACCTCAGCACTGTTCAGCAGCGGTAAGGCGACCAGAGTCCTGTGTCCAACAAAAAAAATGGTGGTAAAAATGGAGGCAGAAAGGGAAAAAAAGGCGGGGTAAGACCACCCTAGGGCTGACAGGTCTAACAATTGTTTATTTAGTAGCACTGCATGTAAGTATGTAGTCAGCAGGTCCCCAGAATCAAAACCAGCACCACAGTGCCCGCCCAATAAAAAGCCCAGTAGCTAGTAGGGCACCTGATCTCCATCTTTATGCCTGGAGATTGAGCGACGACAGCTGAATGCCTTCGACTCTCCTCCAGAGGTCTTTGATGTCATCTTGGCAGCCAGACCTTCAACGACAAAACTGCATGTCTGCAACTTGATTGCCAACAAAGGGGAGGACCCTGTCCAGCTGCAGAGGATCCTGTTTGTCCCCATAGTCAGTAATATGTACTGTGTAAGACTTGTTCAATAAATATGGTGCTTGAATTGTAGCAGGACTATAATATAGTACAATCGTGTGTGTATATATATACATAAATACATACACACACACATGAGTACTGGGCATGTCTTACACGAACACTTCAAAACCTCTGGTTAGTACAAAAAATATTGTGTGCAGTCTTTCAAAATGGTGACTTCAAGGCTATGCACTCACAATAAAACTTAACGTGATTCTACTGGACAAATACTGAGATTTTGATGGAGGCTTCTAACTGCAGATTCCTCTCCTTGTGGATATCCCCAGATGCCAGACTTGTTCTGGAGATTTTTCTTCAGCAATTTCCTTACACGTTTCTAGGTGCTGTTGTGTGGCTCTCCTTCAGATCTGTCCCACCCCAGATGTGACTTAGGAGGCTCCTACATAGACCATGTGCTGACAACCGTTCCTTTCTATCGGATAGCGACGTCTAGCCATAGATTGTAGGAAAGTGCCCCTTTTGCATGGTTGCACCCCATGTTTTGCCTGATGTTGATGCTCTTTGACTAAGTGTGCCCTGGGTTCCTGCCAACCAGGTACCCAGGGCCTTTGTTCTTCCCCTAAAACTGTACTGTTGCAAACCCAATTGGCAACTCTCTGGCCACATGCAAGTCCCTTGTAAAAAGTACCATGGGCACTGTGACCAGGGAAGGCCTCTAAGGACTGCAGCACATATTGTGCCACCCTCAGAGGCCCTTTACCTTAACACACACACACACACTGCCTTTGCAGGCTGCGTGTTTGGGTGCAGAGAAAATTGAAGAGTCTACATGGCACACATCCCTGTGTTCTATGCCTACAATCTACTGCCTGCTATGGCATAGGTAAGCCACCCCTCTAGCTGGGTGCACTAAGCCACTGGTGAGGGTACAGGTTCATGAGCCCCGTACCCCTACAGTGTCTAAGTCCATTCTTAGACCATAATGGCTTTACTGAAGAAGTTTGGTACCAAACTTCTCAGCACATTAGACCCACACTGATGCCAGTGGGGGATTTAATGCCAAATGCATTCAGAGGGCATCTTAGAGAAGCCCCCTGAAAAACAACCTAATACCTGTGTCCTGGCTGCTCGCCAGTTGCCACCTCCAGGCATGTTTCTGGACCCCTGGGTTGAGAGCTTCCTGCTCTCGGGGTCCTGAAGCAAAGCACATCCTGGGCAGATGTGCCAATCCTCCACCCCCAGGCTGGGCAGGGTCCACAAAGGAGAGCTTCAAAGGCTTGCCGCGTTTGTGAGCTGAGCCGGCCAATTACTGCTCCCAGCAACTGGCCCTCACCGGTTCTAACCCCCACTTTGGGAGGGGGAATCGATGGGAAAACCAACATAGGAGTGGTGTTCCCACCTTTGCCAACCCCACCCCTCAGGTGGGGGATGCGAAGCACAACTCCGTCCCCGCCATCTTGAAGAAGGGAGACCCAGCCAATCAGAGTGCGACTTATGCCCTCCTCTCACTGGAGGTTGGCATAATAGGCAGGGACACATTGGTACTGACCTGTACCTACCTGAAACGCCCCTAAATTTTGTCTTTATGGGCACCCCTGAACCTTGCCTCCTCAGACGAGCAAGAAGAGAAGGACTGAAGACCTGTGCTGAAAGAAGAAAAGGAGGATGCCAACTGAGTTGGCCCCAGCCCTACCTGCCTGTCCTGACCTCGACCTGCTCCAGCGAGACCCTTGCGTGTCCAGTAGCCAGCAGGCCCCCAGAACTTGGACGACCTGCCCTGCCTTCCCTACCAAGAGTCAGCCTCCTGTGAGCACTGGATTTGCTCACTAAACAGACTTTGGTTCCAGGCGGAACTGCAAGTCTGCACCAGACTCCCGAGTTTGAGTGGCCCAACACCCTGAGGAGGTTTTCCCTGCAATCCTGACCTGGGTTCTGGTGATCCCTGACCTACCTCAAGTCTCCAGCTGACGCCTGCAGCCTCTATCTAGAGGGTCCTCGCGACCGGAGCTGGTTAGAAAATCTGACGCCTAAAGACACCCCTGCACCCGATGCCCCATGGCTTTGGGTGGCCCAACTGACGGTGTCCATGCATCCCTCAGCTTCCCAATGTACCTTTCCAACCGATGGTCTCCTCCACAAAGTCTTTGTGCCAGAGCCTGCAGTGTTTGTTGTGACCACAGAATCCTCATTGAAACCAACGGGGCACCCGATGCCAATCTAGCACCCTGCACCCGGCCGTCTCTGTGCAGCTGTGGGAGCCCCTTGTGTGCTGACTCTGATCCCTCTTTGCTCCCATATCCAAGTGGCATGCCCATGAACAACCACCAACCGGAGGCCCCCTATGCCCATTTGGATAACATTGGGCCTCAGCACTCTGGACCCAGCCGCCCTAGTTCTGCTGAGGGTGCTCTTGGAGTGCATCCTTGACACTGGGGGAACCATTGTTCTAACCCCAGAAACTCAACTCCCAAGACCGATTACTTACCTTTAAAACGATAATCTCATGTTCTCCCATAGGACCGCATTTCGTGTGAAAAGGGTTCTAAGTGTGGAGTTGAAAATTGTATGAAAAGGGGCGTGGCTTGGACGGCAGAGCTAATGGCTGCCTGATCTCGCTGCTCCGTCAGATCGGAGAGTTGAACACGGATCCCAGACGTGTGCAAGAGCTCCAGGGACACACCAAACGATTATTTGGCCACGGGATGGTCCACTGCATATGTGACCACCATCACGACGCCTCCGGTGCCTGCGAAAAAGAAGAAAATCAAACATATCCCCCGTGAGGGAGGAGACAGACGTGGAGGCAAAATGGCGGCGATATGGAGCCCTGTAAAGTTAAACCAAATGTAAGCGCACCCGAAGAGCTTGCCACATCACCAACAAGCCGCCACCAGTAGCACCCAAAAGAGAGCAGTAAGGTACGTTAAGCCTGGCTGCTCTTTTTGGTGTTGGCTGATGGGCACAGGCGCTCAAGAGTGAAGTGAGGAAGGGCTCGGTTCCGACAGCTACATCTGCGACTGTGAGAGAGTGCACCTGCTCACTAAAGTCAGCCCGACGCTGGTGTAGTGACTGTTAATGTGACGAGCGGCTGGGGCTACGGCACGGTACAGTTTACAGTGAGGTAGAGAGCGTGCAAAGAGCAGAGTACACCAGAGTTCAGCCTGCACAATAATGGAGCACAACCAGGAAGAGATTGCTGAGGCTGGGCATTTGGGGCCACAGCGGATCGTAATGCATCCTAGAATTTCCTGAAACCAAGGCCGAACAAGCTCCGAACACCGCAGCACGATTAAAAATCTGGAAATCGAAACTGAAGCTGGAATTGAAAGTAGAGCGCACTCGAACTGAATCAAAATTGCGCCTGCCTAACAAGACACCATCACCGACGTGGTCGCGGAGAAAGGCCAGACCCTCTGACACTCCAACCAAGCTAGGAAAAGCCTGACATTGAGGAGCTGACAGCTGGGTTCCAGGGTGGACAACCCAACAAGAAAACAATCTAGAACAGGCAAACTCCACCTTACCGCTGTAGTGAGGTGAACAAACAGACCATAATCATCAGACTGACCACTCGTGCATGTGCACAGGAGGCTCAAGCCCAGAAGAGCAACTTCTAGGAACTACGCCACCCAAGAAACGCAAAACGCAGCAGGCTGGTTATCTCGTGCCTATGCTATCCCGTATGATAAAAACAGCAATACCCACAGAGGGTTCTAAAAGGTAGCGCCCCCGCAGACAAGCCCACAAACCCCTTGGCGAGCTCGTCCCACCATAAAAGGCCCACAGGGGATAGTGAGGGAGAGAAGATATCTGCAGGAGCCATCAAGAGAGCCCGGGAGCGCTGGTGTACTAAAGGAAGAAATACACAAAAGCATAAATGGCGGACAGGGAATCTAGACTGCACCAACAACAGCAAAAAAAGAGTAGGGAAGAGCCAGCAGTTTCAGACTCCCCACATAAAATGAAACCGGACATTAACAGTACCCTAGACATGATATTAAAAAAGCTAGCAGATGTCCATGATCTAGCCAAATCAACAAAACAGGCCACTGATGCTATTCAGCTGGCGAGAGCGGCCGTCAGGGCGGATCTGAATACAGTGAATAACAGGCTAGCAGTGGCCGAACAAAGGATCAGCGACATAGAGGAGAACACCGTCAGCTCAAGCCACGAGATGAAGGCCCTGACGAAACTTACATCAACACTACAAAGGCAAACAGCGGAGCTGGAAGACCGTAATCGGCGGCGGAACATTTGAATACTGGGGGTCCCGGAGGGAGTGGAAGATCAAGCAGGCTCATGTCTTGCCTTCCTTGAGGATTGGATACCAAAACTGACCAATGTTAAGTTTGACCGCCAGTTTGAACTAGACCGGGCGCATAGGATACCCGCCTTCAAACCCATGGCAAGACAAGCGGCCCGTCCTATTATCTGTAAACTGTTGAGATCCCAGCACACGGAAGCTATACTCCAACACGCATGGAAAAACCATCAGATCATATGGAATGGTCACAAAATCATATGGACACAGGACTAGTCTAAACCTACGGTCGACACCAGGAAGGGTTTCCTTGCCCTGCGCGAAAAACTCAGAAGAAAAGGCATGCTGTTCTCCTTTGCTGGCCCCACCAAATTCAGAGTAACCGATGGCGCCAAACAGCACTACTGCACAGACCCTAGAGGGCTTGAGTCATTTCTGGAGGGCCCAACTGTTCACGACATGGAAGCGTCAAAACCTGCCTCTAGCAAGAGAAGATAATCGCCAGACCCTGACACGGGTTGAGGAGGCAGCCAATACCTCCACTGAACATTTTGAGCTTTCCTTAACCTCTTTCAAGCTATCAACGGAACGGAACCAATATCTACCTCAATTCTTACCTCATTATATACCTCATTAGCTTCCTCACACTAAAAATGCACTCTACGAAGCGGACATCAAGACAAATGTTACCAAGTCTACTAATGACTAATACGTGTATCCTTAATCACGTTACAATATAACTCTCTATTGACACTATCATTGAGACGAGAGGCGATGAATAGCGTTAGGCCTAAGGCCAGTGGGCCCATTTCAGTACCTTATATGTAACTACTCCAGGTTTGCTCAAGGGAGATTGTTTATACAGTTTATCGTAACAGATATTCTCAGAGAGACGGAATGACGAATCCTGCCATCACACCTCCTATATACGAGGCTTGCGGGGGGAGGGAGGTAACCAAGAGGGTGCAGAAGGTTACATGTAGGTACGGGACACCCACCTTGGGGTTTCTTAGTATTAGCTTTCTCAGTTATCTATTCTCTTTTCCCTTTTTCACCTCTTTCTCTTGTACAGACTGGGCAGGCACCTGTTGCATGTACGATCAGCGAGAAATGGCACGCAAGTGCACTCTAAAAAGCTGCTTAGACTGCATTCGGGGCACATGGGAATTGTATCCATTATATGCATTGCCTGGGGGGGGGGGGGGGGGCAGCCAGCTACTTATCCCCCTCCTGGGTCCGGGTAGCAAGTCCCGGTTCCATAAAGTTTAGAACAGATGTATCTACTACACAACGCCCCATCTGATGACCCGCAATAACACACTCACCCTGGTAACTGACCTCAACATAGTGTCCCTAAATGTTAAAGGTCTTAACCATCCAATCAAGTGCCGTAAAATTCTAGAATACCTTAACAAAACTAAAGGGGATATAATCCTACTACAGGAAACTAAGCTGATTGAGGATGATGCCAAACTCATTAGAGGTAAATGGATCTCACAAAGGCCTGCTCGCCTGCCATTAAAAAGAAACGGGGGGTTATTACCCTGTTATTGAAAAGATCCAACATCTCTCTAAAATCAATAACTAATGATAACGATGGCAGGCTCCTGGTCACTCACGTGAGAAGAGGGGAAGAACTAATCTATGTAGCAAACATATACGGCCCCAACACAGATGCCCCAGCTTTGTGGTCTGAGGTATCCAGCACGCTGGAAGCTTACCCCCAAAACGACCTCATGAGCGTAAGAGGGGACTTCAACATCCCTTTCAACCATATAACGGATAGACAATCCACCTGCCAATACCACCCCATGGGCTCACATGCAGTGCTACAAAATATCTACTCCAAATGTAATCTTAAGGACGCGTGGCGCCTCCAACACCCAGATACTAGAGACTACACATTTTACTCTAATCTCCACAACTCTTACACCAGGATAGACTATATCCTCATCTCTGGCTCCCACACATGACTAATCGAACACACAGACATAGCACCAAGGTTAGTGTTGGACCACTCGTGTATTAGCCTAAAACTGGCCGGGTGCCACAATGAGGCAGTGCCAAAGAGATAGCTCTTTGACAGCGATGTACTTGTAGATCCGGTGGACAAAAAAAAGATCGAAGAGGCTATAATAGACTACCTTAAACACAACACCACCCCGGAGACCAGCACTAACACGCTGTGGGATGTGCTGAAAGCCACTGTTAGGGGTACAATATTTTGCATGAAAGCAAAAATAAACAAGAGCACCAACCAGAGGTTAACTCAGCTTGAACAGGAGATCAAAAAACTAGAGCAGGGTGGCCAAGTATCGAGTTAAGAGGGCTGCGTAAAGCCTAGCTCCGCAACCTGTTCCCATCCCCACGTCTATCCTTCTGCCTGATCTGACTCGTTTGACTGCAGCCTCGCATATCGGAATGATAGCGGTTGCGAACCAACCCACCCAGGCTCGCCTCTGACGTCGGAGACCGGAGATACGGGCTTCGGCACGGTGAGGCCTACGGACCAGCTGCACGCCGGAACCCACAGTGCTGAAGCAGGCCGGGGGTGAGGCCCGAGCAAATCGACGACTTCGTGCGGTGACGCTGTGTCCAGAGACCGCCGCCGCAATTGAAGGAAGATTGCTTTCCTGATTGAAGGCTGGGGCCCGGTCGACCCAGTGACAGGTGGCGACCCGCTGTACATGCCCAGTAAGGCAGGAGGGTGGCGCCGATCTCGCGCATGACACCGGTACTTTGTAAATGTTGGCGCTACACCTCTGAGCCCTGTTGTGCCCCGACCCGCTCCCCCCAGCTGTAACTATCCTTGGAGACCTCGCCAGCCGGACACAGCCTCCCGGGGTCCATTTACTGCGCTGGTACTGTGTCTCGTAGTACCCCGGAGTTTCCGGGGTCCCGAAGCAGGGCAGTTGGCCTCCCATGTCACGATTGGGGACAAGGAGGATTCAACCACCGGTGAGAGATATTCCCGGGCAGGGGGGACTCCCCCCAACATGGCAAGAGAGACATTACAGCCATGAGTGCCTGACACAATCGGGGCAGCTCAGTTCCTGGTGCCATCGTTGCCTCTGCAAACAACACTAAGAACGGACATTCCCCCAGCAGGGAACAGACCAAGGGTGGGCTCCTCTAGTGTCCACGCTTGTGCAGTGGCGACTATTTACCTGGTGACCCCAAGTGTCCAGTATGGGGTGGTGCGGCCGCTCGCCCTGGGTGCCATCAGATCAGCTGGAAGTGAATACGTGGTGGTACGATGGATCGCAGTAAAGGCACAGGGGCTAAAGGGATGAAAACAACACAAACCAATAAACTAGACCGCTACACCTTATCCAAAGAAGGGCAACAGTCCCAGTTGTCTAGTGAGACCACCCAGGGGGGTTTGGATGAAGTGGGACAGGGGCTATCGCTGAAGGATGTTATGGAAGCCATTACCGGAGTCAAGACCTCTCTGGAGCACAAAATGGATACTATGGCGATTGACGTGAACCATATCAGGGCGGACCTGGTGAAACTCAATGAGAAGGTCAAGCAAGTAGAAATCACTACCAATAGTCTTGTCAGTGATGTCACGCAGCTCCAGGGGGAAATCCGCGAGCTCCAAGACTTTCACAAGCTTGCGGCCCTTCAACTCGACGACTATGAAGGCCGCCTACGACGTCCTAACCTCCGCATCTTGGGTGTTCGGGAAAATCGGAGGGGCAATCCCCTGATCTTTGAGGACCTCAAACATCTGCAACCTAAAGACCTCACCAAATTCTTTGTCATTGAACGTGCCCACAGGGTCCCGGGCGGCTGTCCCAAACTGGGCGCTCCCCCGCGGCCCATGTTGGCTAGTGTCTTGAACTACCGAGACAGAGATGTTATCCTCCATAACTCTAGGGTGGGGACACCCCTTCAGTACGAAAACGCAGAAATTTCCTTTTTTCCGGATTTCACACAGAGGGTATAGCGGCAGAGGAGGTTGTTCCTATCTGTGAAACGCGAACTCAGAGAGCGAGGACTGAAATACTCGATGCTGTTCCCGGCGCATCTTCGAGTTGAAGCGGAGGGGAGAGCGTGGTTCTTTGAGCATCCTGAAGCAGTGGCAGACTGGATTGAATGTCGTGGAAGGAGAAGCCCCCAGGACAGCGGTGGTAGGGAGTGTGCCGACAATCGACCCGCCTAAGATACGGACCTGGCTGGCAGCTGAGTTTGATCTGAATAATTGGGGCCTGGAGCGGGGTGGGCCTGGGAGGGTGGTTTCTTGTTTCGTATTGTTGGGGATCGTGGACTCATTTGGACGTAAGGTGTTTGCTCTCGTAGAGATGTACATTTGACCTGGCTGGGGTTAGGGAAGTGGAGCGCTTTAATTTCCCCCCTTTTCTTTCTTCTATCTTGAACTGTTTACAGGGGCGACAGGCACTCTGCACATTTTCGATGGGCAGTTTTAGGCCCAGAGTGTAGGGCAGCGGGGTGGGGGGCTGTTGGGAGGGGACGTTTTGATTTGTTTTTGTGGTATTCATTGCATCAGCGACTTCTATTGCAATTCTAGTCAAGAGGGCAGGGCAGCGGGGTGGAGGGTTGTTGGGTGGAGGTGGTTTATTTGCGAGTTGTTACGTCGGCAAGCACTGTACAAAGCATGACTGCGGATATTGATATCTCCGTTAGATTCAATGCATACGTAGTGGGATAAGAGTGCCAGAATTCTGAGTTGGAATGTAACCGGGCTTGGAGACAAGGTTAAGCGCAGTATAGTTCTTCAATATATCAGGAAACAAGCCACAGATAATTCTTTACTTCAGGAGACACATTTGATAGGAAGTTCATGTAAAGCAATGTGCTGAATGGGATATAAGCTAGTGGCGCATGCCGGATTCACAACGAGTTCAAGGGGAGTGGGTATAATGCTGAAAAACACCTTTCCTCTTAGTGTGGAGTCTACTTGGACAGATGACAGGAGCCGCTAGGTAGGTATCACGGGGTCCTGGGAGGGGCGAATCATCACGCTAGTGTTGGTCTATGTTCCACCTGGCCTCCAAACCACTACTTTCCAAGACCTGCGCACTACACTCCTTTCATTACCGGACGTTATATTGTTACTGGGAGGTGACTTTAATTCTGTGGGTTCGGGTACACTGGATCGCCATCCGCCATGTGAGCTGGGGCCTTCTCATAAATGGCTGCCAGACTTTCTTAAGGCCATGGGATTAGTGGATGGCTGGCGTACATACAATCCTGAGAGTATACAACACACTTTCAACTCGGGGGTTCATGGCAGTCTATTCAGATTAGATTGTATTCTGGTCCCTACCCCACAAATTTCACATATCCATGAAATCTGACACCTAGCTAGGGGTATCTCCGACCACTCACCGATTTGGGTGCATATACTCCTTGATCAGGTTAGGGTGGGAAGGGTGGTCCCGATCAATCCCTGGTATCTTCGCAACCCCAAAATTCGTAAGGAACTCACTAAAACGATAGACACTTACTTCATTGAAAATTCTGGTACGGTAAACTCCCCTCAGATACTCTGGGAAGCATTTAAAACCGTGGTTAAGGGGGAAGCCCTGTCCCTGATATCTGGACAGAAGAAGGAACAACAAAGGGAAGTGTCTACTATAGAGGACGAGATCTATCAATTAGAGAGAGAGATGGAAACGACGAACACACCTAACTCGCTCCACTGGTTGCGCCTTAAACAGGAGGAGTACAGGGCACTAGTGACGGAGAAAGCTAAAACGCTGGGTAGAGAGAAACTTGGTAGGATTTATGACCTAGGGGATAGGGCCGGAAAAATGATTGCTTGGCTTGATAGACGCGAGTGGGCAAGCAGACTGGTTCCAGTTCTGTATGACGATCATGGGGTTGGCGTAACTGATCCCGCAAGAAATAGTGAATAATTTTGCTAAACATTTTGACCAGGTGTACACCGCAGTGGCCACTTATACTGAGGAAGAATCTGCTGAATTACTGAAAGACATTACCCTCCCCACTCTTTCCTTAGCGGACCAGCAGCTATTAGATAGCCCCCTTACAGCAGAAGAAATAGCGCAAGCAATCAGATCACTGAACTCGGGAAAGGCCCTCGGCCCCAATGGAATCCCAATTGAATTATATAATTTCAGCCCTGATCGATTGTCCCCTTATCTTAAAGACCTGTTCGAGGAAACTAGGGAAATTGGCGAGCTACCGAGCGACCAACGCATAGCTAACATAGTAACCATACATAAGGAAGGCAAACCTAAAACTGATTGCGCCTCATACAGGCCGATCTCCCTTCTTAATGCTGAGGCTAAGATCCTTGCCAAACTCTTAGCTAACCGTCCACTTAAAATAATTTCAGAACTGGTACATCCAGACCAATCCGGTTTTATACCACACCGGAACGCGGCGCTTAACTTGCGTCGAGCCCATGGGGTCATGGGTAGAGCAGACACGATCCTAGAACCCGTGGTCCTTGTTTCTCTAGACGCCACCATGGCATTTGACACAATTGAATGGCCCTATCTCATAGTAGGTGTACGAAAGCTGGGGTTCGGCCAGGAATTTATCCGATGCGTTCAACTCTTATATTCAAAGCCACTGGCACAGGTCGTGGTAAATAATAAAAAGTCGGACACCTTTGTTTTGAGCCGGGGCACCCGCCAGGGATGCCCTCTTTCCCCCCTCCTATTTGCTTTAGCATTGGAACCCCTGGCAGCATGGATCCGCCGGGATCCAGTTAGTCGAGGTATGAGATGTTCGCCGGAATGGGAGGACGTGTTTCGCTCTATGCCGATGACATTCTGCTTTACTTAACAGATTCTAGAAAGTCCTTAACTGCAGCCCTAGACATACTGGCAGTGTTCGGTCGATATTCCGGTTTTAGGATTATCTGGACCAAATCCCATTTATATGTCCTTCGGGGTGGCTTACCCGCCCTGCCCCGTAATTGTCCAATTCAGATCAGCACCACAGGATTCCAATACTTTGGAATATTTCTATCTTTGGACCCTGCGCGTCGCTATGAAGAAAATCTCTTTCCTCCAATGCTTCGCTTAAAGCGAGATATAGCTAGCTCGAAGTCACTTCCCCTTTATCTTCTGGGCAAGGCCGCCCTTTTTAAAATGATGTCTCTCCCCCGTTTTCTTTATGCCCTGCAAAATTCGCTTGACCCCATCCCCTTGCAAATTGAACACCTAGCATAGCCTTGGGTAAACTTGCATTAAAGTGGTACGACAGCGGCATCAGCCTACCGGACATAAAGAAATATTATTGGGCCGCACACCTGGCAGCTATTAATCAAGGTATATATGTTGGCCTTGATAACCCGTGTTACCGGATGGATAAATGGCTTCTCCCAGGAGGGAATTATAATAGATCGCTTTATTCGAAACCTAACCGGTCCAGACTGACGGGCCCCACGGGACACTCAGTCCAGGTGTGGCACGCTGCAAATAGATCCCTCGGATGGGAGCGTAAACTAACGCTGGCGACCCCCCCCCCCCCCCCCTCCCCCCACCCTATGTGACTCTGCCCAACTGGGTAATTTGTGGACATCGAAGGGATTTGATAAGTAGGACTTAATTGGCATCTCACAAATTAAAGATATATGGGTGAAGGGAGGGGTAATACCATTTGCCGCTCTCCAGAATCAATATGAGCTAGCTGACACTGAAATCTTCTGATATAGACAGGTTAGTCCTGCGCTGCATTTCCTCATCCCAAGGGGCACATCGCTTCCTGAATCATCCCCTCTAGAGGACAGAATATTAGATGGCCATGTCCCGGATAAGACCATCTCACTGATAAATTAATATATAACATGGAAGACCCTCTTTCGGTATTGTGACAGAAATGGGTGGCAGATGGCATAGAAATGGATGATGAGGAGTGGCAAGAGCCGGTATCTTCTCCTCGAGCTGTGGCCATCTCCGCTCGATTACGATTAGTTCAGCTAAAAGTCCTGCATAGGGTATATGTGACCGGCCCCCGGCTAGTGCAGATGGGGAGGGCGGAGACAGAGGATTGTCGCAGAGGATGCGGCCAAACCGGCACCTTTATGCACATCATATGGGAATGCGCACTCATTCAATCATATTGGAGGGAAACACATGCAGTGATGAGGGCAGTCCTTACTGTTGCTATTCCCCCTGAAGTGCGCAGATGCCTGCTAAACAAATGGGAACCAACCGACCTAAATACCCATCCGACACAATGGGCCACCTTGGGTTTCATGCTCGCAAAAAGAAACATTGCTTAGGCCTGGGGCGCAGCCCTTCCCCCTACTCTAGAGGCATGAGATTCTAGTATGGACTGGAGTATGTTTAGAGAAAAGACAGTATATTCTGCCCGAGGCTGTCCACAAAAGTGGTCCCGCATATGGTCACAATGGAACACCTATCGTGGAGACATTTGCATTCCCCCTCAGAGTGTTGAACATGATGACTTACTTCCTCCCTGAAAGGTACTTACTGTGTATAATGTATGGTTGTATTGCCTCTAATTGTCATGCATATGCTGATACTACGCTGATTATTGAATGCTTGTATGCCGATGTTTGTTAATAAAAAGTTATATTAAAAAAAAAAACTAGAGCAGTCCAACGCAACCTCCCCACACAAGAGCGAGCTCCTCACTTCTCTAACACAAAAGAAATATGAATACAACAAAATACTAAGTGTGAGGGCATGGATATGGATTAATAAATATAAAGCCCTTAATCTATGCGAGGCCAACAAGGCAGGGAGACTGCTTGCTTCCTATCTCAAACATAAGCAAAACCAATTTGTCATCTCATCCATCAAAGACTCTAACAATAAAATACACACCAAACACAATGACATCCTTAGGACCTTCAAAGAATTTTATCAGGATCTCTATAAGAATGACCAGCCCCTAAATCTAGAAGACTGTACCAGATACCTATAAAAACTCAACCTCCCGCAACTTAACACAGAAGAGAAAAGCAGGCTAGGACAGGATATTAGCCACACAGAGATTGAAATGGCAGTCAAATCCCTAAAGGATAACAAAGCCCCTGGCCCAGATGGTGTTACAGCCTCGGTCTATTAAACCTTCCTTGACCAGTTAAAACCAACCATGAAGCAAGTTTTAAATCACGCAGCATCTAAAGGGACCACACCATGTCGGAAGCAAACATAATAGTCATTCCAAAGGAGGGGAAGGACCAACTCCCACCGAAAAACTATAGACCTATATCACTGATTAAAGTAGACTGCAAAATATACGTGAAGATCCTAGTGGTCAGACTCAACTATGCCCTACCGAAACTAATAAGCAAATCCCAGGTAGGCTTCCTCCGTACCCGCATGTCTAACAATAACACCCGCCTCCTGTGCCACATCATAGAGCAGGCTGCCAGTAAGGCAGAACCGGTAGTAGCTATCACCCTAGACGCCGAGAAGGACTTTGACAGGGTTTCCTGGGGATTCTTGGAATGCTGCATGCAGTCTTTTAATCTAGGGGAGGACTATATACTTATGGTTATGGCCCTTTATGGGAACCCATCAGCCCGCACTGTGGTTAATGGCTCGCCCTCCGAGCCTTTCATGCTACTACAAGGTACTAGACTGGGATGTCCACTATCCCCATCCTTATTTTCACTAGCATTGGAACCCCTCATCAGGGACATCAAATCAGACGATCAAGGGAGTGGATATCAAGGGTGCCCAAATAAAATTAGCTGTTTACGCAGACGACATATTATTTGTAACTGAACATCTGAGGACATCAATAGCTGCCCTGATGGACACAATAACTAGATATTCAGACCTCTCAGGGTACAAACTCAACAGAGAGAAGTCGGAACTCAAGTCACTAAACATCCACTGCACGAGGGAGATCTGGGAGAGTCTGGACTAGCATGGCAAACAGGCTACATTAAAAACCTAGGCATAGAATTTGGTAGCAACATGATAGAAACCCTACACCAGAACGAGAAAACATCATTAGGGAAAATAAAGAAGCTTTTGGAATCTTGGTCACCAAAATTCATTACGTGGTGGGGCAGAATCGAGACTATCAAAATGATGATCACCCCGATGTTTAACTGCCTCAGCTGTATGCTCCTGTTGCTTCTTACCGATGACTTCCACGGCAAACTAGATACCCTTATCTCTAAATTCCTTTGGCGCGGTAAAAAAGCAAGGATCAGTATCAAGAAACTAAGACTAGATAAACACTAGGTGGGGTGAATTTAGCCGATTTTAGACTATACCAGCTGGCTTGCCTGGCAAAACAAGGCTTATACTGGTTCACACCTCCGACCGGCTACACCCCAGCATGGCTAGAGGTAGAGAAGGCCATACTTAATAACATAAGCCCCCTCGCATTGCGAACAACAAATAGACAATACCCACATACCTCCAAGTCCATCTTTAAAAACACAAAGATTGTGCTGCTTAAGGTTGATAAAAAGTTGGAGAATAGTATTAAAGGATCTAGCTTAGAATCTCTCTGGGCCAACAACAAAATAAAGTACAAAGGCAAAAGCCTAACTCGACTCATGGATCAAGAAAGGTATCCTCTTCCCCGATCAACTAGGAAACACCACATACCCAATTACATTCTTGGACCTCCAAGTGAGATATAACCTAGAGAACATTGAATTCTACAACTTCTTAAAAATTAGAGCGGCACTCACAAAATCAAAATTATCCACCGCCCAACCATCAATCTTCTTATTTGTGACGAATATTAACAAACTAGGCCACCAAGTATCGCAGATATATACACTTCTCCACCCAAAATCTTCCAAACTTAACGACAAGATCAGAGCCTATTGGGGACAACTGCCCCCAGAATCGCCAAAAGAGCAGGGATGGCCCTCAATATGGAGATCCGTCTCACGTAACAAGATCTCCCCGGTTCTCTCCCAAACCAAATACTGGCTACTACACAAGGCATTCTGGACCCCTGCCCGTTTATTTACACTAGGGCTTCGAAACGATTAAACATGCTGGAATTGCAATCGGGAGATGGAGGACCTAGCCCACCTTATCTTTCAGTGTACTAACTGAAATCGTTTTGGGACAACGTCTTTGCATTCATAAGTGGGATGTTCAAATCTAATATGGACAGAGATTCCTTCAATTTGCCCACGGCCTGTATAAGTTCATACTGGAGAAATGAATCTGACAGAGACCTATTTGACCCGTTAACTACCTCGGCAGTGAAAATGGTTCTTAGCAACTGGAAAGACACAAGTAAGACGTCGTACAGGAGCTGGTTAAACTGGATCATCACCTCAGAGGTGCTGACAACATAGCTCTACAAAGCTCCCCATGGAAACCGACATCCAAGACACTATGGAACCCTCTAGACACGTTTCTGGACTCTCATGATCCGCCTTGAATAAAGAGCTCTACAAGGACCTATATCCAGGGTCATTACTGTCGCTCCATCTGTATAACTTGCACTCATGAGAAGTTTCGAGGATAAACTCATTAGATCGTCCTGTTATGTAAGTTGCCAATATCGACCACCGGTGTGCAAACGTGATTAGATATGCAAACATGATGCTACAGCTCGCCTAGCCATGGCTCCACCCTCTCTTCTCTTTGTCTTTCCTTTCTCCTTTCTTTCGCCTGTCCTTCTTTATTAGCAACTGCCAAGGGTCGCCAGGGTAAGCTTGCGTTATCCGATAAGGTGCATTACCCACACGTTGTACAAGAACATGTAAATTATTGCCTTGTAAAATTTTGCCGTGGACTCCCTCGCGTACCCTGCTGTACGCTCGCTGTATACCTTGTGAAAACCAATAAAGTATTATTAAAAAAAAAAGAAAATTGTATGAAAAGCCACACAAGTGTGTTTGATGACAAATTGAATTGCTTACCTTTGTTCAGGAAATGTCCCAGTGTGGTATCTAGGCATACCACACTGAGTAAGAAAAGTAATCTAAAAAGTAAATACAAAGTATTTGCACAGTAATTTCAACTGTAATTGAATCTTTGCACAAATCTGTAACAAAAGTTATTCTCATCCAGCTTGATTGTTGATCAATCTGTCTGGAAAAGTACCGTTCTATTTACCTTTACCAAGCCTGCTTGGTTCTACAAATAAAGTTCAACAAAGAAATATTTTTGATACAGATGGTCTGAGTTGGTTGTATGACATTACCACGCCTTCCTTCACTAGGCTCGTCTTTACATCACACATTTCACAATGCATACCACTACCACGCATTTACATTCACATTAGAAACAGCTTCACCACGCATTCCACTACCACGCATACTTTTACCACTCTTACTGTCTCTGAAAAATCACAGTGTTACACTGCCACCTACTGTTCAAAATGTATACATTTACTCAATACATTTTTTAATTCCATTTGTCATTTACTCATTTGGTAGTATTTGAACATATATTTTTTGGGGGAGATCCCCCCCCAAAGCCACCTTTTTTAATTATCCTCTCATGCGTGGTTTTATCTTGCGTTGTAAAGACTTGCTTGCCAACAGTCATCTGATAGGGACTACTAGCCGCTGATTCCTTAACGTAGAATTATCCCCAGGCATGAGACTGGACCCGGAAAACTTTCTTGGCCAGCATCCCTGCGTGCCAGGGGGCTGTACCACGCAACTCCGCGTTGACCTCAGTTTTCTTCTTTTCCGCGTGCAACGCGGACCCGGATCGTGTTCCTGGCCTGTTTCAGGCCTTCATTTCCCACTTTGGGCGTTTTTCCAGGGTACAGTGTGTGAATGCCTTCAGGCTTCAAGACGTGCTTGTCCAGATGTCGGCGATGGATCCTCACCCCATCTGCATGTGGTGTTTGGGGGAGCACCACGACTCCACGGATTGTGAGGCGTGTCAGCAAATGAAGCCAAAGTCCTGGCGGGAGCGCCAGATGAAGCTCCTTTCGGTGTGCATGTCCAGGTTGGCGTCGTCGCTGCGTCCGTCCCCCGCGGAAGGCTTCAAGAACCTCCGTCTCCGACATAGTCCTTCTCCCAGGCCGCAAGGGCGTCGCTCCCCTGTTGGAAAGTGTCGCAGTTTGTCCCCGAGGCCCGCTCCCCGGCCTGTTGGGGGCGTGGGTTCTCTGCGTGTGGTGTGGCCCCGCGCATCGCCATCCTATCTGCTGTTTCACGGCACGGGGCGACCAGAGCTCAGATGAAGGTCTATGCGGCGGCCTTGCAGGCCTCTTTGGCTCTTTCTTCTCCTTCTCTTCCTGGAACGTCTGCGAATACCTTGCCGCGTGTGGGGACTTCTGCAGCGTCGCCAGCCCCGTCGCAGACCGGTTCAGATCCAGGTTTGGAGGATGTGGGGCTGTCGGGGTGCGGCCCTTCAGGGTTCCCTCCTTCGGACCCGGGTGCCACTGCCTCACCGCAAACCCCCGTGGGGGTCCCTATGGTGTCGCGGAAGGTTGCTGGGACTCGTGCGGGTCCTCCAGTTCCCTTCGGTCCTCTGAGCAGGCGGCGTACTTGTCCGAGGTGACACCGCTCGGGCGCCGGCGGCTGCTGGCCCTGGCGGTGCCGCAGGGGCCGGCAAGGGGTCAGGGCATGTCCCCGGGCCCCCCTCGTCCCTCCACGCAGGCGGCTGCCTCGTCGGAGGTCAAGTCGATGCCTTTTCGGCGCCGTTCCTTAACCGCCCCGGTTCCAACCCAGCTCCGGTATCGCGCGTTATGGTGGAGGTCGTTCCGACATCCACTTCGGCACTGGTCGATGTTGACCTGATGCCGGTTGCTGACTCTACGGCGTCGGGTCGTTGAGTCTTCTTCGGACGCCCCCTTTTCTCCAGAGGTTCGGCAGTTGTTGGTTTCATCTTCTCCGGAGACGGGCCGCCGCGTCGTGGAGTTTTCCCTGGCGTCTTCCAAGGACGACTCATCGCCGTCGCCGCGCCCGCAGTCTTCGCTGAAAGGGCTTCAGGTCCCCCATTCCTCGCCCCCCCTTTCTCCTTTCCGGTCTTGGCCTTTCCTTCCTCCGGTTGGCCTGGGGGACGGCCGCATTAACTTGCAGCCGTTGCCCACCGAGGAACTGCTTTCCCCGCCACGGGGCCCTACGGAGGCCGGTGCTGCCTTCGCTCGGGCTGTTTCCACGGCGGCGTGGATCTTGCGCATGGGCGATCCAGCTGCCCATTTCCCCACGGATCATCTTCTGGAGGTCCTCCATCAGGGCTATGGGTGTCGGGAGCTGCTTCTTCCCTTTGAGGCTGCGCCACCTTGGCTTGCGAGGTGGTTCCACGGAGTGGTGCTTGCGCTTTTCTTGCTCTGACTTTGCTGCTCTGCCCTTCTGGTACTTTACTGCC
The DNA here is from genome assembly GCF_964204655.1 of Triturus cristatus. Classification (NCBI taxonomy): domain Eukaryota; kingdom Metazoa; phylum Chordata; class Amphibia; order Caudata; family Salamandridae; genus Triturus; species Triturus cristatus. The sequence goes on from NC_140582.1 coordinate 235,765,822, forward strand.
ACCTGGTGCTCTCGCCTTGGCTTGCACAATTGTTCCTCAGAGTGCTGCTCTTCTCTTTTCCTGCTCTGACCTGCTGTTGTCACCTTCTGGTGCCTTGGTGCCCCCTGGTGATGTTTTCTCACCTTTTGTTTTTCTCAGTTTTTTTCACACACTGTTCCAATGATCTCCTCAGTTTTGATGTGATAGCTCCGCGTTGTGGCGCGTAAAAGTTCTTCGAAGCAAACTGATGTCAGCGCGCCGTGGTGGGGCTTATGTGACCTCGCTGACGTCACGCCCGCGGAGGACATCGGGCGGAGTCGCGTGGTACAGCCCCCCCGGCGTGCAGGGATGCTGGGCAAGAAAGTTTTCTGGGTCCAGTCTCACGCCTGGGGATAATTCTACGTTAAGGAATCTGCGGCTAGAATAGTCTCTACCAGATACATCGTTACCGAAGGCAAGTAACTTGTACTTTACGATGTAAAAAATGCGTGGAAAATGTACTAAGAAGTAAAAACTTCAGAGTAAAGGCTGTTTCCCGTCTGAGTTCAGTCTTTGTGTGTGACATCATTTCTTGTCTGAGTGTGTACAATAAATGCTTAACACTACTCTCTGATAAAGCCTTACTGCTCGCCCACACTACCACAAATAGAGAGTATGATATTATTTACTTTTACCTCTGTAGGCCTTTTGGGATCCACTAGACTATACCTTACTTTGGTATAGTATATCTGATAGAGACATCTAGCCGCAGATTCCTTAACTTAGAATATCCCCAGGCGTCAGACTGGATCCAGAATATTTTTTGCAGCAGCACCTCTGCGCGCGCCCGGAGGGACTTATATGACCTCGCTGACGGCACATACGTGGACGATGTCAGGGCGGGGTCATGTGGCACCGTCCCCCAGCGCGCTGACGTCAGTTTCCTTCTTCTCTGGAGTAAGCGGTTCCTCTGGCCTATTTTAAGGCCCTTTTTCAACGCTTCGCATCTGGAACAGTGTGTGATGCCTTCAGGCTCTAAATCTTGTACTTACTGTTCGTGGAAAATGTGCGCGATGGACCCACATCTTACCTGTATGTGGTGTCTGGGCGAGCACCACGACTCCACGGACTACGACGCCTGCCAACACCTCAAGACGGAGCGCCAGATGAAGCTTCTTGCGGCACAGCTGTCTCGGTCAGAGTCGTCCCGTCCCTCGGCCTCTTCAACGCAGTTCCACCGTAGATCGCCCTCTGGGGCACGGGGCTGTCGTTCGCCACTCCTTGGTAAGTCGCGGCGCATGTCGCCGAGGTCCTCGACCTCACTTTCATATGTTGTCAGGGGAACTGGTTCCCGGAACATTCCAGACATGTACCCCCGACAGTTGTCCCCCCTCTATCCGCCCTACCCGGGTGCAGGGACGACTCGGGCCCAGATGGAGGCATATGCCGCGGCTCTACAGGCCTCCCTTGGGTCCTCTCCTGTCCCTGGGGTGTCCTCGGGGCCTCCGCTACCAGTGGGTGGGTTCGCCCCCGGCGTCAAATGAGCCCTTGTCCTCCAGGGACGTCGGAGTTGTGGTATCATCATGGCGCGGCCTGGCTGGGTCCTCCGCTACGATCCATATGGCGTCGTCAGGGTGCGGCCCGGCTGGGTCCCCCTCTACGACCCATTGCACCCCTGCCGCGCCACATAGTCTCATGGGGCTCCCTGTGGCGTTGCAGGTGGTTGCTGGTGCTCAAGGCCTCGCTTTGTGCACGCCTCAGCCTTCTGGGCAGGCAGCCGCCTGTCCGGAGCCTGGGTCGGCGCCGTAGACTCGCCTCCACGGCTCTGCCTCCGCTTCTTTCGTTGGAGTAGGAGCCTGTTGTGGTTGAGGCTGAGTCGGCGCAGGAGGCTTGCCTCCCTGGCTTCGGTGCCTTCCTCTTCGGAAGGGGAGCTTGTCGCCTCCCCGGCTCTGCCTCCGCTTCTTCCTTCGGAGTCTGAGCCGGTGGTAGTTGAGGCTGAGTCGGCGCCGGAGGCTTGTCTCGCCGGCTCCGGTGCCTTCTCCTTCTTCGGAAGGAGAGCTTGTCGTGGATTCGGCGCCGGATGGAGCAGACTCAACCCCGGAAGGAGTCGGGTCGGCGTCGGACGAAGCTCGATTGACGCCGACTAAAGTCGTTTTGGTGGTGCATAGACGCCGGGTTGGTGACTCTTCTCTGGAAGCGTCTTGAGAGAGTTTGGCGTCGATGTATTCTTGCCTGTGCCACCCTTAGAATATGTGGATCTGGCAGGCTCCTCGCCTCCTCAAGAGCTTCATCAGGACCCCCATTCGTCAATGGGGCTCCCCTCAGTTGGGCATTGGTCACACCCTCACTGTCTTGGGAGGGTTAGCTTGCAGCCCTCACCTACTGATGAGCTACTGTCCCCTCCTCGGAGGGCTACCGAGGCTAGGGAGGCTTTTCTGAGAGTTGTCTTCTTGGCCATTCGGATTTTGAACATGCAACCCCCTTCGGCACCCTTGTCTGTGGACCCTTTACTTGATGTCCTTAACCTTGGGTCAGGGAATGTGGAGCTGCTTCTGCCCTTTGAAGCTTCTCTTTATGATGCCCTTTTGGGTAACTGGGTTCGGCCAGCTTCCGGTGATCCTGTGGCTCGTTCTGTCTTGCACCGCCACCGTCCTGCTCCACATGATCCGGTCTGCTTATTTGTGCATCCAGACATGCAGGGGTTTGTTTTGCAAACTGCCTTCCCTTCCTTGCCCCGGCTAATGCTTCCTCCCTCCCAGGAGTCCAGATGGCTTGAGTCATGGGGTTGTAACATTTTTGCCTACACTAGTGCTGCACTACGGACACTCAATACAGTGTGTGTCCAGGCTCGGGCTACCTCTGCCCTGTGGGACTCTGCAGAGTTTTTGCTCTCCGCCAGCACTGAAGGCGCTCGTGTTGACCTCCTTCATCTTCTCCGGGATGGCCGTGAACTTGCTGAGTTTACGATCCGCTTCGCTCCGCCTTGAATACTGCTGATTCCTTAGGCCAGGCTATGGCTGGTTTGGTTGCCTTGCGGCGCCATGGTTGGTTACGGGATAGCGTCTTCCCGGAGAATATTCGTGAGAGACTTGTTGATTTACCCTTTGATGGGGTTTTGTTGTTTGATGCTCACGCCGAATCGGCGTCTCCTTGCGGCCAGTGTTCCTCAGGCGTTTGTTCTGGGGTGGTACCTTTTTATTTAGCATCCATTTGAAGCGTTATATGTTTTAGGCTGGTAGTAAACCTCGGGTCTTAATTTCGCATGGTCGGGGGTGCTTACTCTTTCATTTAGCATCCTTTGGATGCATTATGCGTGTTAACCTACTGTGGCAATGTTCCACAGATTGTTCCTCTGACTGTGGCTTGTCCTAATAGGTGTTCCCCATTGTTGGGGTGTGCATACTCCGTGTGGGGTACTTGTTTGCTATTATATAGTTCTGTTTATGTAAACTGGGCCTAAGTGATCCCTTGGCCTCTATGCATCCTCTGGTGCTCTTATCTGCCGTTGTACGGTGCTCGATGTTGTGCTTTGGCGTCATCTTCTATACGTCATGGGTCATCTTGCTTATTTGACTCATTCTCCTCATGGAGGTTTTCGGGGTGTTCATCAGGTTTTACAGGCAGCTTCCGTCTGCAGTTACTGCACTAGGTGTGTCCCTCTACAACCATGTTGCATAGTCGTGGCTCGCTTCCCCTATATCCCTATATGTATGTGTGTGTGTGTGTATATATATATATATATATATAAGTTCCGTGGGTACTTTTCTTCCTACATCTTCGCCTCGCCTCTCTTCGAGGCTACAAGGTCTGATCCAATGTCTCCATGTGTCAGGGAGCTTTCAGTGATGCATGCGAGATTGCCATTAAAGCCCCTTTTTGCGTTCCACTTACTGGGGTGGTTCCCCAGTTTTACACTGCTCCCTTCTTCATGCTCAGATACTGAACGTTTTCTCTTCTGGACAATGGTTACTTGCCTTCCAGTCGGAGGGTGTGGTCTAAAATTCTGAGATTCTTCTTCCGTTTCTACGCCTTGGTAGTTTGGTGCCTCTGCTGCCCCTTCCTTCAGAGGTGCCTCCTTCTTAGGTTCACTCTCTTTTAGATCGGCTGGGCATGTGGGACGGCTCATCTGATGTCAGTCGTCCTAGGTCTACACCCAGCATATCTGCATTTCATGTGTTGGTTCTCACCTTAGTCTCCCAGCTGCCAGGTCAAGCAGCCTTATGCTGTTTTACCTACGTCACCTTATGGTCTCCGTGGCTGTTTGCTCTGTGCCTGCTTCTGTGGTGGCCTGCATCAGCGTGCTTCAGGTTGTTACTGTTTGCCCCTGTTCCTCCTTTTGGGACTGGGTGTGCACTTGGCGTGTTTCTTGTTCCCACCGGCACTTCTAGTAAACATTGCTGGGTTCTACCTCTTGACTTTTGGTCCTTGGCTGTAGCCTCTCCGGGCTGCCTTCCGTGGACTAGCCTGGTAGGCTCTGGTTGCCTCTCTTCATGTTTCTTCTCAACCTTTGTTTGGTGTTCACATGGTGCGCCATTAAGCAGAGAGTGGTTCTTCTTTCTCTCTCTCTTCTTTTGTTCTGGTATATGGCTGGTGCCGTTTCTACCTCTCATGCTTATATAGGTATGGTGTAGCGCCATTCTGGCATTTTTGGGATGTCTTGCATCCCATTATCTTATGCTCTTCCGTGCTATTTGGGTTGCTGTCTAGCTGTTCCGCCACAGCCTTCCCCATTGTCCTTCACTCTGTTGCCGGTTCGAGTGCTTTGCGCTTTCTGTTGTTCTGTCGCAGACCCACCTCCCCTTTGGGGAATAGCTATGGTATCTATTCTAAGTTAAGGAATCTGCCGCTAGATGTCTCTATCAGATGTACGAGTTACTTACCTTCAGTAACGGTGTATCTGGTAGAGACGTTGTCTAGCCGCAGATTCCTTAACGCCCACCCAGCCTCCCCATTCTGCGAGGCCCTTGCCAGGTGGGGTTCTCTGCTGGCCTCTTTCACTTGCCATTGTTTTTTCTCTCAAGGGTGCTCATTGTCCGAGAGCCGCGTCGGAGCGCTGCCGTGTTGGAGCCACGTTGGAACTTTTGGAGCAGTATCTGAGCATTGGTATAGCCGCCTGCCGCCAGCCGCCTGCCGCGGTTTGAACGGCGGAACCCCAAAAGCCGAAGCCTCGGCCGTAGGCAGGGTGAGTGGCAGTTGCAGACTGTGGGGAGAGGAGTAGGCGGAGTAGGCAAAGTGAGCGAGTGCGGAGGTATCTACGACCACGGCCGGTGCCCTGAAGTCCCGCGAGGAGCGGGAAGCGGGAAGCAAGCCAGGAGGTACCCGCGACCACGACTGATACCTGTGGCCTGAATTGTGACCGAGCAGGTGAGGAGCAGGTGTACCGAGCAGGTTACCTTCGCCCCTGAAGTTTGGAATCCTTACCCGCCCTGCCTGCACTGAATTCTGTGACTCTGTGCCGAAGCGGCGCCGAGTTGAGTGAGTGGGCAAGAAACAGGAGTCCCTCACAATTTGTGCAATTTCGGCCTGAACTCTGTACTAGAGGAGCTCACGGAGGGATCGGCGCCGGAGCTTCGTTCTCGGAGAAGGCGCCGGAAAGCGCACAGCACACAAGAATGTAATGGTGTAAAGTTTGCGGTCCCCGAGGACCTGCTGTTGCTGCCTGTAAGCCCTACCTGCTTGCCACTTGCTCCTTAAGCCCCGTAGTCCTCCCGCTGCCGCACTACCATCGGACCGGCAGCCGAGGGGAGGACTACTACTCCCAGGGGGCTTAGCGGCGCGCACGTCGCATTACGCGCTCGGAGGCGCCATTAATCCAGTTTGACATCGGTGGAGCGGGTGCGACTGTTTGCGGACCCCGAGGACCTGCTGTTGCTGCCTGTAAGCCCTACCTGCTTGCCACTTGCTCCTAAATGCCCCGTAGTCCTCCCGCTGCCGCACTACCATCGGACCGGCAGCCGAGGGGAGGTCTACTACTCCCAGGGGGCTCAGCGGCGCGCACGTCGCATTACGCGCCCGGAGGCGCCATAAATCCAGTCTGACATCCACGTCGCGGGAGCGCCCGGGGCTAAGCCCGGGCAAAGGGTGGGCCCTCTGTGGCCTTCAGTGGCTGAGGTAGGCTGGGCTGGGCCCTGTTACTTTCATTGTCCTTGTCGCTATTCATATTATATACGTCTGGCAGTTAGAGGAAGGAACATTCTGTGAAATTATTAAGTCGCTTCCTTGCTATCTACTACCGGTTAGTTACTGCTGCATCTCCAGAACTATATTTATTCTCCTATGAACATTGTACTATTTTGTGACTTTTTCTTCTGGAGGTAAATTACTTGTATAACATCGATTTGTGGGAATAGTCTGCAGAAGATGTCTAAAAAACTCCGTTCAGGAAGGTTAGTGGGAGGAAAACCTGGTGCTAAAATAGATACCATCCGCACAAGAAATAAATCTGTGAATAATCCCCCGTTGAAGGGTCAATGCCAACTCTTTGAGCTATGGGACATTCCTATGGATAAGAAGTCTAATTCTGCTGTAAAGGAAGCTCTCCGCTCCGCAGTTCAGGAGGATCTTACTCAAGCTGTTACAAACTCTTTGTCCTCATCCTTGCTGACCGCGCCACCGCAAACAGCAGCAGTGGTGAATGCCTGCCCTGTACATCCTGAAGGGGAGGGGGAGAGTAATCTCGGAGTTCTTGTATCTGAAGGAAAACTAGAGAATCAACCACCTATGCCTCAAGCTCTTACTTTGAATGACAGGTTAGGTGGGGATTCCTCACCGTTATCCATTGATCTTGAACTTTGCGGCCGCTATGTAAATACAGCTAATTTGGAGACTCTGGATCCTATTAAGCCTTCTGGGGGTGCTACTCCCTCTGGGCTAATGTTATATAGTAGTTCCCCTTCGTTAAACGGACAGGACATGTCTGATCTGTTAAATGTTTCCAGGAGCTCGGGTCTCAATCTTTCTGGTATTTGTCGTCCAGCTGAAGCTAGTGATAAACCGATATCAGAATCCATGATTGCTTTGGAACAATTATTAGCCTCCATTCTATTTCTCCTGGGGAAATTTGTAGGCAGCTCGGATTGTATCCTGGATTCAGTTACCCAAATACTGAAGACATTGTTACAAAAATCACCAGATACGAGGAGTGTTTCCCCCTCCAAGGCTGAACCCAGTTCTCCTAAGGGGAAAATAAATGCGCCCATAGTGGATACTGGCATAAAGGCTGCAGCAATAGTTCATGAAATTCATACTACAGTTCAGCCTTTAACCGCAGTGCCCAATTGTGTTAAGAACTCTGTTCTAGAGATTGAGGAAGAAAACAAATCTATTTCCGGTTCTAAAGTGGTTCAAGATTTATTCCCAATCTTCATGTCTGAAAATAAAAAAGAACTTTCTGAAGATAAACAAGAGGTAAAGGTAAAAAACGGTAAACATAGAAAGAATAAAGGGAATAAAAGGAAACCAATCCGAAAATACAGGAAGAAAAGACAACGACGGATAATCTTCCAAAACTCTCTAGTTGCATCGGAGAACGAAGAAATAGACTTGGATCCAACTTCTACGTCTTTAAATGTGGAAAGTGAATTTTGCCCACCAATGTCTTTGGAAGTTTTGCCGCAAATGGAGGGCCCTCTTCCGAGTTCCTCTCCATCGACTGCGACAAGAGCCCCAATCCTATATCAACTTGGGCCCCTTAACCCTTTGGCCTCTTCTTTCTCTCCTGCCCCAGAGATGGGAGACCGCTCTCTTCCTGCGCGCCATCCAAAAAACTCAAAGGCTCATGTGGACACTCTTGTGTTAGACTTTTTACCTTTATTCGATGCAGATATACCCCTAAACAGAGCATGGCTACTTAAGCGTTTTAGCCAGATTGAAAGTCTTCACCCTATTCAATCTAGGGACATTGAGCTAGTCTCTTTGTCTGGTGGAGACAGGGTTTTGAGTATAAGGGTTAAATTTTATTCACCTATCATTGTAAATTTGATATTACAGCAAGCTGAGAATTTTCAACGCACAGGTATTGATGTTCTCCCTATTTTTAACTTTGGTAATACCAACCCTTCCCTTGGGATGGCACTAAAGGGCGATAAACAAAATGGGGTAGCCTCCCCTCTTAGAGACCTGAAGATTTGGGTCTCTAAGGGGAAACGTTCGGTCTCTCAGGTAAAGCCACTCCCTCTGCCTCAGAATTCCTCCTTCATAGAGGATAATAATCGGTGGAATTGGCTGCACAGTGCTTTATCTACTAAGACCACAGATAACCCCAAATTGTTTCACCATCTTTAACACCCCATTGAAAATTATTTCTTGGAATGTGGCAGGGATTCATAGTAGCCCAGAGAAATTTGACCTTTTATTCTCTTTAGGAGCAAATGTGATTTGTATACAAGAAACCTGGTGTATTAATATGCTGGACGTTTCGAAGGATTTCTATGTTTTGGAAGTGCCAGCTGCCCCTTCCAAGAAAGGTCACGCTAGGGGGGGAATCGCTTGTCTATTATCAAATAAATTGCAGTGGAGATTTTCCCATTACACCGACCCAAGTAAACTTTTTCACGCTATAACAATAGCAAATCTGTTTAGTAATTTTAAAAAGTCACCCATTGTTATTCTTAATGTGTATATTCCTCCAGAAGAGCGTTTTAATCTCATATTGAAGCAGGTATTTCGATATATTGATCAAATTAAAAATGTTCCATCCCCTCCGGAAATCATTCTCGTAGGAGATTTGAACTGCAAAATTTCCAATGCTAGTCTGAAACTTTTTAGAAATAAATCTAAAGAAGAGGCGCATTTTGTTCCCCAACCCCTCTTCCCAGATAAGTTAGTGACTAACAAAAGAGGGAAGATTCTGCTAAAAGAACTAGCGGCCGTTGAGGGACTTATATTAAATGGGAGATTCCCGTCCGATGTGCCTGCCAAATTTACACATAAGTCTCCTTTTGGGTCTTCTATCTTGGATTATGCAATCTCGGATTATGGTTTGTTTCCGTGTATTCAGGATTTTAAGATTATTCCTACTTCTCTGAGCGACCATAGTGTAATGCTCATAACTATTTCTTTAAATCCCATGCCCACTGCGCCATGGTCCCTTAACGGCAGTGACGCTGCTTTCCACGCTTCCACGGGAAGGTGCTTTTGGAATCCTTCTGTCATTAATGGGGTCCAGGATATATTATGTGAAACTTTAATAGAATTAAATGAGTGGCGTGGTCTAGAAATAGTTAATTTTGAAAAACTCATGCGTAACATTATTTTACATGTAAAAAAGACTTCCCGCCCTAGAAAAGGGGTAGTGGTGCCTAGTATACTACGCATCCTGAACAAGGAAATAAATAAACTAGTCCGTGAACAATATCTAGATAGAGTTATGGAACGAGAAAAAGAAATTTCTAGACTAAAAAGAAAGAGATGCAGACTAAAGGCGAAAATAAAAAAGGAGAAGGAAGATATAGTTTGGATCAACTTGAGGGAATCAGTTGTTCATGGTAGGATTAGAGAATTTTGGGCAATAATTGGGAAGGGATGTGGTACTAGAATAAGCCCTTGCCCCATCCCTATAGCTGAAGAGGTATGGATCACTTATATTCGGGACCTCTATGCAGGGAATGGTATTACAGGTGAAGATATTGTCCTAGATGCAACGCCCGAAGGACTCATTAATTATCCCACAGAGGAAGCAATTGAGATGGCTATAAAAAATATGCGTGCCTCTGGGGCAATGGGTCCTGACGAACTCCCTATGACATTCCTGAAGCAGGATCCTTTAAGGTGGAGTAAAATCCTGTATCCATTGTTTAAAGCCTGTTTCTTGTCTAAAATGGTACCTGCCTCCTGGAGGGGAAGTATCTTGGTCCCTATTTTTAAGAAGGGAACCAGGGATAGCCCCAGCAATTATCGTTTGATAGCCCTCCTCGACTCTATCGGAAAGGTCTTTGCGAAATGTCTTTTAAATTTCCTCTCCGACTGGGTCGAGGAGAATAATATCTTGCCTCTCGAACAAACTGGCTTCCGTAGGGGGCATGGTACTTTAGATAACCTCACCGCTCTCCATGTGGTTACTGATAAATACGTGCAGGTGAGAGGGGGGGTGGTGTATACGGCTTTTATTGATTTCTCCACAGCTTTCGATAAAGTAGATCGTAGAACGCTGTGGAGAAAATTGGCAGCTCTTGGTGTTCCAGCTTATCTATTGGAGCTTGTTCGGACTCTCCATACAGAGACTTGGTGTAGTGTCTTGCAAGGGGGCGAAAGGGGGCTCTCCCACCAAATTCCGTCCTTGAATGGCCTTAAACAAGGCTGTTTATTGGCTCCCCTTTTGTTCTCCTTATATACTGTAGACCTACCCGCCGCCTTGTCTGCCAGTGAGGGTATTGCTCCGGTGATGGGGGGGACCCCAATATCCTGCTTGATGTATGCCGATGACGTCCTTATTCTAGACTTGACTCCTAAAGGACTTACAAATCGGCTACATGCCCTTCATGTTTTTGCTGCTGCCCATTGCATGAAGATTAATATATCTAAAAGTAAAGTTATGTGCATAGCCGGTAAGAAGAAGTGCCGATCTGTAAATTTTGGATGGTATATCGGCGGCCAAAAACTGGAGGTTGTTAACTCCTATACCTTCCTGGGGAAAATTATCACGGCTAACTTGAGTGAGAGGCCCCATATTGAGCATAGTTCACGCAAAGCCCTCGCCCATGGCAAAGGTTTAAACTCCCTCTATCAGGCTACGGGGAAAAGGCACTTTTCGTGTTTACTGGAGGCGTACAGGTCTAAAATCCCCGCAACGATACTGTATGGTATAGAACTTATAGAGGTGAAATATTGGGACTTTTGCCATAAGATTGAGGGGAAACTCTTAAGATCCCTATCTTCTCTAAATACTGCGTGCTCTTTGGCCGCTTGTAGGCTCGATTTCGGTCTCAGGAGCAGTTGGGTACAGGGACTATGTGCCCTAGTAAAATGGGTGGCCTGCCTGGCTAGAGCTGAACTAGGGACGATAAGAGCTCTCCTCAGAAGTGAATTACTGGGTAATTTTAAAGAGTTTTCACAACTTGTAAGGAATTTTAGAAAAGCCGTAACCCTTCTAAAATTAGATGAAAACACCTTGTTTTTGTATTCTCCCTTGCAGTTAAAACTCGTATTAAAACAGGCCTCGTGGGAACTATGTTTTCAGTCTGATAAGAAGTTAATCTGTGAAAAAAGGGATGTAGACCTTCTCCTTAATTCTTATGTGATGAAGTTGGCCCAACCCTATGTCACTTGGAACTTGCCGCATGGTATTCGTAGATTCTGGTTTCTTTTACGTTACGATCTAGTTCCTTTAAATCTACTTTTATCCAAATGGTACGGTTCTTCTCCTATGTGCAATTTATGTAAATTGAGTACCCAGGATTGTATGCATGTTTTATTGATCTGCCCTGAGCTCCGTATATTGCGTCTCAGATGGTTAAAACCTATTTGTATCCGTCTGGGCATTTCCACTTTGAACGGCTTTCTCCAAGCACTTTATTGGCCTCCTAATGAAATGTTCTGTTTCTATATTTTTAACTTTTTTAAAGGTTTTTTAGCTATTTATTAACATGTCTCTGGAGATGTTTGACATTGCTTCCTGCTGTAGATCTGTCACTGTATGTTATTTTTGTACTTAAATATGTTTCTTAAATGTCATAATCTTGATATGTACTTGTCTTCTGCTTTTATCATTGTAAACTTCTATGTGGCCCTCTTTTGAGAGCCAAAACATAATAAAATAAAATTGAAATTGAATTGAATTGAAAAAAATCAAGGGTGCTCACATTGCTACGTCCCTTTGAGAATTGCCATAATACAGCCAACTCCCTCTAAGGCGTTTCTTTCCTGTAAAATGGTGCCTTTTGATTCACCTTCACCAGGAGATTCATCTTTTTTCTTTTCTTCTCCTGCTGCCTTCCCTCCCTCCCGCCTTCTCTATTCCCTCAGGGTTCTGGTCTCCTCTACAGTCGTCTTCTTTGGGGATCGGTTGACCGCTGTTTCAGACCTCCAGTACTATAGGGACAGTGCCAGTCTTTTCATACCTTCCTGCTGTGGACTGTTCTCTCTGTGCTCCGTTCTTGCTAGACGACACAGTTCTGCATTGTACTGACAGTCTATTTCTGTCTTGAGAGATTTTTTTCCTTTGTTGCATTTGGGGAAGGGTCTTCGCTTAGCTTGCGGGGTTCTTTCTCACAGCTTTTTCACTTATATGTAGGCAGTGTCTAATTCTGTCTTTTACGATGGTGTCTTGCACCATCCTCCTTTATTCACAGATTTTTCATCCCTCACACACTGTTCCCATACTTTCACTGTTTGTTGTTGGTGGCTCCGCGCTGTGCCGCGGAAACGTTTCTCCGAAGAAAACTGACATCAGCGCGCCGGGAGGGACTTGTATGACCTCGCTGACGTCACGTACTTGGACGACCTCAGGACAGGGGTCGTGTGGCACCGTCCCCAGGCGCGCAGAGGTGCTGCTGCAAAAAAAATTCCAGATCCAGTCTGACGCCTGGTGATATTCTAATTTAAGGAATCTGCGGCTAGACAATGTCTCTACCAGATACACTGTTACCGAAGGTAAGTAACTCGTACATACAGAGTCAGCTTCCTACACAGATTCCTTACCTTTGAAATATCCCCAGGCGCCAGACTGGATCTGGAAATTTTTCTACAGCCACACCTCTGCACGTCGAGTGACTAACGATGTCCACTGGGTGTGACGTTGACAGAATCCTTATAAGCCCTCCCATAACATCATTTTCTTCTTTTCCGAACTTCCACGTGGATCCGGAGAGCGGTACCTCTGACCATTTTCGACCTATCTCGGCATCAATGAAAGTGTGCTTTTTTCTGGTTATTTTTGGGGTCCTGTGGACTACGATGTCAACCCTGCACCCTCATCCTATTTGCATGTGGTGTCTGGGTGTGCACCCTAACTCAGAACGGTGTGACTCATGTCTTCATCTTCGGTCATCGGTGTTGCACGAGCACCGCATGACACTGTTAGCGGTGCCGTGGTCAAAGATCTCTCATCGGTCGCGGTCCTCATCCCTCTCCCAGGAACAGCTCCCGAAGTCCTCGCTGTCAGCTGGCAAGTCATGCCATAGGCTGTCGGCGCTTCAGCCTTTCACAACTTTACCGCGTATGAGAGGGGTCTCTGACTCTGGGTCACAGCGAGAATATGTTCCATGTCTTTCGGTGCTTCCCAGCACATAGGCGACTCCACATCAGATATGGGAATACCATCTCTCCCTTCATGCCATTTTCAGTTCTCAGCCTCCCACAGGTGCACGTCTCAGCCCCAAGGAGGTCAATGAAGGCTTGATTGACTCCAAACCATTGGGTCCTCCCTCGTTGTCAGTGAGACCCTCCGAATCGGTGATCCAATCTTTACTGTCTCCAATGCGCAGCCCTTCGGGGATCACACCTGTGACACCAGGGTTTGATCCGATGGCACTGATTGCACCTACTTGGTCTCTCCTCCCTGATGCCAAGATGTTGCCTCTTTGACGCCAGTCGACGTCCGGAACGCCATCAGTGGAAAAGTTCTTTACGGGCTACCTTCCTCTGTTTCAGAGTAACCCCCTGCTATTTTTCCCTTGGAGCACAGGTATTTTGGTGGTGTCTGTGATGACATAACTGACATTCCTCAGCCTGCTCCGAAGTTTCATTGGGTGTCTGACTGAGGCTAGTGAATTTGATGTTTCCCCATCCTCTGGTTTATATTCTTCTCCTAGCCTTGCTTCAGAGGCTAGTTAGGCTTTTGAGGAAAGTTGCTGTGGTTCTGGGGCTGCAGCTTCCTTCTGTGGAGGTGGCCATTGATCACCTACTTGGGGTGCTTCATCAGGGCCAGATGACGATGAACGTGTGCTCCCCTTCATTGAAGCCCTTTTTGATATTCTGTTGGGGACTTGGGCGAAACCCATTTCAAGGGCCTCCGTGGACCTGTCTATACCTCATAGGCACCATCCTGCCACTGGAGACCTGCTTTTCCTTTTCCGTCAGCCTTATCCGTGTTGCTTTGTGGGTCAGACTGCTACAGCCTCCCCAGACAGTGGCACCATGCGTAACATCCCTTCAAACAGGGAGTCTTAAAGTCTTGATGCTCTTGGTCGATATCTCTTTTCACTTTGCGGTACCTTAATACTGCTTGTATTTTGGGCTGTTTTTCTCATGTGTTGTGGGATTCAGTCTTGCACCTTCTCCCCTCCGTCTCTGACTCCCTGGACACTCTTACTCAGCTGGTCCAGGATGGCCGTCGGACGGCCAAATTGCTGATTCACTGTGGCATGGATGCCACAGATTCTGTCAGGATAGCCATGACTCCTTTGGTAGCTTTTCACCGGCGTGCCTGGCTGCGCACCTCTGGCTTCTCTGAGGCTGTTCAGTCCGCTTTGGTGGACTTGCCTTTCGATGGTCAATATCTGTTTGGCTTTCAAGCTGACTCCGCTTTATGCCATTTGTTGGATAGTCAGGGTGGAGTGAAATCTTAACCCCCTGATTGCTATACCATCCTCTTCTTCCCCCCCTGTACTCAGTCTGGCTGGCGCAAGTCTCCTTGATTATTTTCTGTGTGAGCAGTTATAAGGCGGTACCCGTTGGCTTCTTCTTTTCTCTCGTCACCTTCGAGTGGCATCCGGTGTAGTGCTCCTGCCCCAGCAGGTATTTTCTTTTCTTGCATTCTTACCCTGTTGATGGGTTATGGTCCTTGGTTGTTTTTTGGGACGCATCTTATTTCTTGGCCCAGTTTGGTTCCTACGCTGGTGTCTGCATGGTGTTACTTTGCTTTCTTCCCAAGTTCTGTTCGGGGTATTTTTATGGTATTGTGTGAATGCACTGTTGTCTTGTTCCCTTGCTCAGCCCCCCTCTCGTTTGTCGAGTGTTTCTCCACACTAGCCAGTGTGCTCTTTCCTTCCACTCTATCTGGTGCCCTTTTTCCTTGCCTTTCTTGTCCTAGGGTGCATTTTCTGTTCCTGACCTAGGCGGTGTTCTTTCTTTTTCTCACTTCTTGTGCTAGTTCTCACTATACATTGTCAAGACGGGCTCTGCATATCTTTTTACTCTTAGGTTCCTTTTGGACATACCTTGCCATGTGTGGGCTACTCTGCCGACCCTTTCTCGTCAATGCCTCTGCATGGCCTGTTTTAATCTGGTTTAGCACTGTGTGAAGCTGCTGTTGCCTTTCACTTTGGGACGTTGTCTTTTTTGCAATTGTTGTGAATGTTTCTTTGACACCTCCAATAACAACCCCAACATTTCGTTAGTGGCGTGGCTGCTCTTCTGATGTGCCTTCTACCCCTTTTTGGGTAGTTTATGGCTATTTTTCATCTTCCATTTCCTCTCGGTCATAGGTTCCTTGACCAATCACTCTGGGTTGGTTCGTCCGGAAGTTGGTGATCCCTTGGGATTCCTTTCTGGAGAGTTTCCTTCAGTTCTTGCGAACACGGATACAGTTCCAACCCCTTGAGGGGGTTTTCCCTTTTACTAATGAGCATACCAAATACGATCTTGAGTGATGTCAGGTGTAGGAGTGTAGGATCTGCACTTATGTTGCCCCCCTTTTTTCTCTGATGTTAACACTGGTTTCTGGCTATAGTCTGGCTGGGTCCCTGCTAATCAGGGCCCCAGCCTCTCTGTTTTCTCTAAACAACTTGGAGTGCATATTAGATGCACTAGTGATTGGATACTGTGGTACCTTATGAGCCCTTAGTATATGGTACCTTAGGTTCCAAGGGCATAGGTACTTCACAGGCCTACCAGGAGCTGAAGCATGTATTATGCCACCCCTGGGAAGCAGACTTAATCTGACACCACAGGCCTGCTACTGCAGCCTGGGTGAGGTAGTGTTAGCACTCCTCACTGAGGTATAGGTTCCCTATATCTCACCTTACACACACATATAAACCTATCAGTCACCCCTAAGGCAGGCCCTAACAATCCTGAGGGCAGGGTGCTTGGTTTCCATGTGAGGGGGAGCCCCTGCCTGAGCAGGGCCCCTCTGCAGCCCTCAGAGTCTATTCTCTGTAGCTGTTTGTGGATGCGGTTAAACCATATACTCTTAAGTGCAGTATAACCTAGCGGTAAATGCTAACTTTGGGATGGCTGCATCAAAACATGTCGTGTTTGGTGTCAAACGCTTTGGAATCATACCCCCACACCACTGGTGTGGGAGTATGATCCCACCCTTCTAGAGGGATGGACATGTACCCACTGTGGAAACACGGTAGAATCCTCAAGAGCCCTGGCATCACAAAATGGATGCCACCAGCACAGACACTGGGCTGCCCTCCTGCTGCTGACTGAAATTTGCAGTGGAGGAGGCCCAACAATAGGCATCCTGTCATAGGGAGGTGTAACCACCTTCCAGACAGGATTTAGTGTATTGGGGCTGGGTGGGTGCACTCCTAGAGTGCTTTGAAGTCCTGCAATGGGGGAGCAGTAGGCTCCTCTGTGCATATACCAGCCCCTGCTCTGGCGCGAAACTGGACAAAGGGAAGTGGG
The DNA here is from genome assembly GCF_964204655.1 of Triturus cristatus. Lineage (NCBI taxonomy): Eukaryota > Metazoa > Chordata > Amphibia > Caudata > Salamandridae > Triturus > Triturus cristatus. Next base: position 235,782,292 of record NC_140582.1, read on the forward strand.
TGTAGCCACCCACTCCCCTGACCCTCCCAGAGGAGTGGTCATAGAGCTAGTCCCTCCCTTTCTTTTAGTATAAGTTAGGGAACCCTTGCCATTGCAAACTAGATATCCCTGGACGACGCTCTGAAGAAGAATCCTGGACCTTCGACGTTCCACTACCTTTGGAAGACTGAAGAATCTCCCTTGGAGTCAAGGAGTGACTCCCCTGCTTGGCAGGCACCAAAACTTTGAATCAACGGTCGCAAAGTTTCCCGCTCCCGCCGGAGTCTGAAGTCCCTGCAGCCCCAGAAGTGGATTTCCTGACGGCCATTGTAAGTACCCAGCAAACTGAGGCGAGTGGACCCCACGAGTGACGAGGAACAGCAATACCCGGGTACCGTGCACTATTTTTGAGTGCAACCCCTTCACGATGTTCTACGAACTTGTGCATAGGTCCACGTGTGATCCAAGCCTCCAGCAGTATTTCCTCCGAAGATCAGAGGCCTACCTCGTCCCTAGTGACCAGGGGCTCCTGGGGAGTGAATCCTCCCGAGGCGTCTTCGCGATCCCTTGCCGGTTGGCTTGTGGGTCCCCAGGAGACTTTTCTACAGAACCAAAAGGCTCCCCTGGTTGCTCCAGGCCTGCCCTGACTTACCCTTGCTGGGTGAGTCCCTCAGACCTTGCTGGTCTGCACCGCTGACTTTTTACACTTTCCACGAGACTTGCTGTTGCCAAGGCTTGTTGGCTCCTGTCTGGTCGCCGACACCTCAGTAAGCTACAGACTTCGTGGGACACGCCGAATCCAGCTCCTGGTCATAGTCGACACCTCCTGGACCTCGTGGCTGAAGAGTCAAGACACCCGTGATCACCTGAAATCACCCGACGACTGTGGGCATCCTGCTTCCTTGCCCCGGGTCACTGCCAAGTGACTTTGAACACTGTCCCTTCTGCTTTCAGGTCTTCTTTCTTCTGAATCCAGCCTTGGATTCCACCGAACACTTCTCCTGTCTTCACAAGCAGCAAGTCTTCTTTGGCTCCCATATAAACGACGCCGCGACCCGACACCAAAAGACACCTATGCACCCGGCTTCCCTGGGTGAGGTAACTCCAGCACTACGGTGCTCCTGTGTGTGTTGGCTCTAGAACTATTTAGCAAAACAAAATGGACAAGTTTTTGAGGATTTGGAGCAAACGTTTTTTGCTATCACCTTATGGAAAACTTGAAAGGAGAGTGCACAACTGTTGTTGAAAAAAACCCTCACCCACCTACCTAGTAGGTGGCATGCTTCATCATTGGGGCCCAACTGGATTGCCTAGTACAATCCAGCTGTGCTACGACGCCTGGATTACAGCGGAGCAGGATATTGAAGTTGAGCAGAAAGTGACGTGCTATGTGAGATGTAGCTATAGGTTAAAAAAGTCTCTGAGAAATGCCCTTTTTGAAAAATCTTTTATTAGAAGGGTCCCAGGACTAATGTTAAAAGTTTAGGCGGGATATATAGTTAGGAATATTATTTTCCTGGTATCCCTTTTAAATAAGGTCAACTAGTTTCAGCCTTCTGGATGGTTCTAGAGGCTTTCGTCAGGACCAGAAAAAAGGTGAATGGCCATAAAAACAAGGTGTAGGCCAGGTGTAAATATCAGCACACACCCTAAAGTGTGCTGTGAGTGTAGTGGCAATGTACTCACAGTATCTCCGTTTGAGAGTACCTGAAAATAAAAGGTTAATTAGTAAGGATACATGAAACAGTTGTAAATCAAGCATATAAACTAAATGCATGCTCCTTTCAACTTGTGGCTGGTGATCTAATGCCAGTAGCATGGTGGGCATGCACGAACACTAGAACGGGCTTGCGTGGCTACAATGTGCCCCAATAGTGTAGAGATACACGGGGAATCCATAAGTGAGTAGACATAAGGTGAGTCAATATCGTAATCATAATATACTAGGGCACATGGTGCTCATAATCTCTATCATTTATCGGTAGTGTGCATGTGTTTGGCGCAGTTGGAATTGCATTAGACACACTAGGTGTTGAGAGACAAATGGTGGCTTGTCTGGAGGCCAAATACGATATATAGGCCAAATACGCGTGCCTCGTTGTCAATATTTGTTTAAGTTGTGGCGCGTTGTAACTTGTTGTGAAGAATGCGTGAAAATTGACATACAAACAACAATTGACATACAAACAACAACTTTAAAGACAGACAACATGTAGAGCCATCTCACTTGGGTACAGAGGTGGTTATGCCTCTGGTAACCGATCGACGTAAAAATCCCCTCTTGACCCTAATGGCCTAACACGTACTCAGGAATGGTACTCCATTATCAGGCTCCTTTTCAATTTGGCAACCCTAATCAACGGTTTCCTTTTTTAGGATCAGGCCAGAGGGGGCGCGGAAGACGCCCGCGGAGAGGTCAAGTACATTGGGAAGACAACGAGAACCCGAGCGCCAACACACGCAGCAGGACAAAGGAACCTCACCCGGGCACAAGCACAAGCAGAGTCTAATAACTAACCTTTCAGACCACACTCTCACAACAGCAGAAGAACAGGTACTGAATAGAGGTCTTGGTTTTTCACCTACAGCGAGACTCGACAAATTCAAATTACATTGCGAATTATCAGAATTTTTCCGCAAACTTAAACTCAAAGCTTTTTTTGAAAATTCACCATCAAATGAGACTCAACAAGAAGAAAAGGGCGACACCACCCTTAAATTAAAGTCAACATTCATTCCTCCACCCCACACAACACCAGCGGAACTTATCGCCTTCGAACAAGCGATATACAAAGGCATAGAGAATACCCATGAGAATCAAGTATTCAACAACACCATAGCTCAACAGTTCAACGCCATAAGAAGTCTCAAAAACAACAAAGATATCATCATAAAACCAGCAGATAAAGGCAGAGGCATAGTCATTCAAAACCGGAATGCTTACCATTTGGAATGCATACACCTCCTAGACGATCCAAAGAACTATAAAATACTGGATGAAGATCCTACCGATAAACTTAAGACCAAAATTGACATCATGGTTCATGAAGCTGAATCTAATGGTGACATCAGCAAACAAGAAGCATCCTTCCTCACCTCAGGTGGCAAAACTACTCCATATTTCTACACCATTCCAAAAATTCATAAAAACAAAACACCACCGCCAGGTAGACCAATAGTTTCTGGAATAGGTTCACTACTTGAACCCCTTTCCCGCTTTTGTGACTTCTATTTGCAACCAATAGTTCAGTCAACACCAGCCTACTTAAGAGATACCAAAGACTTACTGAACCAAATCAATAATCTTGAGTTCAACCCTACTACATCTATCCTTGTAAGTCTGGACATAGAAAGCCTGTTTACCAGCCTACCCCAAGATGATACCCTCGAGGTCATCCGCACCTCCCTCGACAAAACGATCTGGGATTACAACACTCCAAAATCCTTTATAATGGAATGTGCCGAAATAGCCCTTAAAGACAATTTTTTTGAATATGAAGGCACCCTCTTCCTCCAACAGTACCGTACATCTATGGGGAGCACTTTTGCTCCCAGTGTAGCGGGTCTGTATGTGTCCAATTTTGAAGATTTACATATCTTCAACCATCAATCACCATACACTCATGACATCACTTTTTACAAGAGGTACATCGATGATGTATTCCTGATATGGACAAGTGACAGCCAAAGACTCAGTGAATTCCTAAACTGGATTAATACACTTGATCCAAACTTACGATTCACTCACACAACAAGCAGCACTAACATCACTTTCTTAGACCTGGAGATTGAAGCACGAAATGGGGTACTCTTGACAAAAACCCACTTCAAACCAACAGCTAAAAATTTCCTTCTACATTTCCAGAGTTTCCACCCGAGGCCACTGAGGGACAACTTACCGTTTGGTCAATACCTTAGACTGCGCCGAAACTGCAGTGAAATAAAAGATTTCAAAATACAATCAGAAGAATTGACAACAAAACTACAAAACCGTGGATACCCTAACAAAATCATTCAAAAAGCGCAAAAAAGAGCCAGGAACCAAAACCGAGAAGGTCTATTGGAACCCAAAGTGGATATGCCAACAACCATACCACTCACATGTGTGACTACCTTCAATTCCATCTCAAACAAAGTAGCCAAACTCATACAAAGTAATTGGAAAATCATAACTTCGGGCAAGCTACAATGGGATAAACCCCTATTCTCCTATAAAAGGTCCTACAACCTTAGAGACAGTCTAGTGTCTACCAGACCAAAAAAGGTCCTGAGCGCTCCTAACACAGTACGGAATGCATGGGGATTACCAGAAGTGACAGGCCATTACCCATGTGACAACTGCAGTATTTGCCATCTGACCCAACCAACCAAAACCTTACATCTCGAACAAGATAAAACTTGGACCATCATGAAACACACTAACTGCAATTCGGCTAATGTTATCTATCTCATTACATGCCCTTGCAAATTACGATACGTCGGGATGACCAGCAGAAAAGTCAAAATCAGAATCTGCGAACATCGCAGTAACATCCGCTGCAAACGCAGCACGACAAAACTCACAGAACATTATCTAGCCAAGGGACATACTACCAACTACATGTCCTGGGTCATAATTGAACAACTTGAGTCTAACCAGACCAACATTCAAGAACGCTTGTTCGAGAAAGAACAACGCTGGGTATATAGACTCTCAACCCATATCTCAGGGCTAAATGACAATGTACCTTGGAACAGCATACATCGTTCATGAATCCAGTATTTGTTATATACGCAATCAGTGTTGCAACTGCATATTCCCTAAATAGTCTGGATCATATGTGCAGTGTAATTATCACCTGAGTCTTATGCCCTTACTATACAGAGCGTTTGCCCAATACTGTACTCCAACCTCTATTCCCAGAACCCTGTGTAGACGTCAATTTTTACATTAGCCCTCGTATCTGAGACTTCTACCTGCATTGAGATCATAGTACACAACACCTATTCTTAGGACCGGGCACATATCTTTTATTCTATTTTTAATTTTTTCCCTGTGCCCTGAAATCATATTACTGACACCATCTATGCACAGTTACCACCTCCCTAAATGTGCTTCACACAATTTCATCTCAATAATAAAATCTTTATTGAGACATTTAAGCACATTTTTAACGTAGGCACTCTATTGATGTTATTAACTGAACACACAGGAGGGCACTTTTTCATCCTCCACCCCAATTCCCGCTGCACCGCAGAGGGACTATAATTAAATTAAATTTTGACCCGGAGTTATCATAACGTGACTTCGTTCTGTTCTGCTTTGTGTTTCTTTCATTTCCATTGCGCACAAGCATGCGCAGTCTTCACCATTCGCAGGCACTGCGCTCTAGCCTCTCAGAGCCGCACCACGTGACATCCCGCCCTTCTTCCTGTTTTCTTCTTAGCCCCTCCCAATTTCCAGTACGGGGCTAAACAAGCGGACCCGATCGCCGTCCTAGGTACCTCGGACCTTACTTTCCCTGACAAATGTGAGTACCAGACTCCCCAGGGATCATGCCGATCCACTTGTTATCCTACCCTTCAGAGGCTCTATATTTAGCACTTTCAAGTTGATTTAACCAAGCAATTTTATCCTTCGTAGCCTCCATTTGCTCCACCCTCCCATCCACTCTCCGCCATTACCTCTCTTTCCATTAGGGTCAAGAGGGGATTTTTACGTCGATCGGTTACCAGAGGCATAACCACTTCTATCCCCAAGTGAGATCGCTCTCCATGTTGTCTGTCTTTAAAGTTGTTGTTTGTATGTCAATTGTTGTTTGTATGTCAATTTTCATGCATTCTTCACAACAAGTTACAACGCGCCACAACTTAAACAAATATTGACTACGAGGCACGCCTATTTGGCCTATATATTGTATTTGGCCTCCAGACAAGCCACCATTTGTCTCTCAACACCTAGTGTGTCTAATGCAATTCCAACTGCGCCAAACACATGCACACTACCGATAAATGATAGAGATTATGAGCACCATGTGCCCTAGTATATTATGATTACGATATTGACTCACCTTATGTCTACTCACTTATGGATTCCCCGTGTATCTCTACACTATTGGGGCACATTGTAGCCACGCAAGCCCGTTCTAGTGTTCGTGCATGCCCACCATGCTACTGGCATTAGATCACCAGCCACAAGTTGAAAGGAGCATGCTTTTAGTTTATATGCATGATTTACAACTGTTTCATGTGTCCTTACTAATTAACCTTTTATTTTCAGGTACTCTCAAACGGAGATACTGTGAGTACATTGCCACTACACTCACAGCACACTTTAGGGTGTGTGCTGATATTTACACCTGGCCTACACCTTGTTTTTATGGCCATTCACCTTTTTTCTGGTCCTGACGAAAGCCTCTAGAACCATCCAGAAGGCTGAAACTAGTTGACCTTATTTACAAGGGATACCAGGAAAATAATATTCCTAACTATATATCCCGCCTAACCTTTTAACATTAGTCCTGGGACCCTTCTAATAAAAGATTTTTCAAAAAGGGCATTTCTCAGAGACTTTTTTAACCTATAGCTACATCTCACATAGCACGTCACTTTCTGCTCAACTTCAATATCCTGCTCCGCTGTAATCCAGGCGTCGTAGCACAGCTGGATTGTACTAGGCAATCCAGTTGGGCCCCAATGATGAAGCATGCCACCTACTAGGTAGGTGGGTGAGGGTTTTTTTCCACAACAGTTGTGCACTCTCCTTTCAAGTTTTCCATAAGGTGATAGCAAAAAACGTTTGCTCCAAATCATCAAAAACTTGTCCATTTTGTTTTGCTAAAGTCATTGGGGAAGAGGACAAGTTTTTCTTTTTCCTCGCTCTCTTTTTGTTCCTATTTCTAGAACTATTTACCCTGTAAGTGACTTGCTTGTAGACTCTCCCGAAGTATCCTAAAACTTTAAAATTCCAACCGCGACTTGCTCCATTGAAGTCAATTGGGATCCGCGGCTGTGTTCTCACACTGCAGGCGTCTCCCGTGGGTCCTTTACTTACCTGCCTTGGGTGGATTAGTGAGGCCCCAGCACTTCTGAAGGCCCTAGGCCTTGTCCCCTCGCAAGTCGATATTCCTAAGTCTCTATTTTAGAATATGGTCTGGTATGCCCCTAGGGCCCCAGCCATATTTGTGCTTAACTTGTTGTGAAATGTTGATTTGTGCATATGTCCTTGACTTCTAATCTCATAAAGAGATTAGTAGAGTGTGTCTTGTAATAAATACATATATATTTTATATATTTACCTGTGTGGTGTCCTTTCATTTAGTGATTCAAGAGATTATAAGGTAAAACAAGCTTATTTACATTCCTCTAAAGACTTAGCCTGAAGGCTGCTCTCCACAGCTACCACTAGGATAGCTTTCTTTAAAAGGTTGTCTTAAACCTATCTACCATAAGAGTCGAATTGTACTGGTGCAAGGTGGCCACTTTAACTGGTGACCAGCATATACCAGGCCAACTTCTCACATTGGGGGCAGCGTGTGGCATTACAGCTTGCCATTGTTTTACCAGAAAATCCCTATTTGAATTACTAACTGAAAACCAGTAAGGGTACTCAAGGTACATATAAAGTCAAGCTTAGTATCAACAAGTTCTATTGAACTTAGAGCTGTGAGTGAAGAGATACCCTTGCTACAACTCAAGCTAGGATCAGTAGGACACAAACTAGTATAGGTAGTACAACACTGCACAACACTAGAATGTCCTTAAGGTTTGGAGCCAGTGGGTCCACCCAGCCTCAGTATAAGGACATGACTTTCTTTGACTTGAAAGCCATGTGTGCTGCAAGGCACCTGAGGATAGGACAGAGTCCCTCCACACTACACCTGATAGATCTGCTGACAGCAGATGATCTGAAGTTAGCTCTAGGAGCTAAGGGGGCTGAATCAGGGGGTGGGTCAGCTATAGTCTCTGGGTCAGATGATGAAAGTCAAGATGACCTGGACTCTGTGGTTGAAGGGCCAGATCCACAGGGATCTGAAAAGGAGAGAGGAATTCTCCCTAAGAGAACTGACAGAGTGGAGGAGAGGCCTAGGTCCCTTTCTAGGGAATCTGACCACTCATATCACTCTGGCAGGGAATCTGTCCAGCAGAGGAACTTATATCTTCCTAGAAGAGAGACCTCCTCTGAAAGAATGTACAACCTGCTGCAGTATGAGGAATCAAGAGTTGCCCTCAAGGCCAAGCACTTGGCATTGGATAGAGAAACCTTTGAGCTCCAGAGAGCTTCTAGAAAAGATGGGTTAGAACCCCCTGGTGGCAGCAACAGTGTCCCTAGAGTCAGAGATTACATTCCAGACCATAGGAACCTCTTCAAGGTTGTTCCTCCCTACCAGAGTGGGGATGATAGCCACAAATGGATAACTGCCGTGGAGAGGGCCTGTAGAGTACAACAGGTCCCCCAGAAACAGTGGGCAGCAATCTTGTGGCTCTCCTTTTCTGATAAAGGTAGAGACAAGCTCCTCACTGTTAGGGAAGAGGATGCTGATGATTATGAAGTCCTGAAGAGTGCATTAATAGATGGGTTTGGCTTAACCACTGAACAGTACAGGTTGAAGTTCAGAGACACCCAGAAAGAACAGACTCAGGAATGGACTGACTTTGTTGATTGTGCAACCAAGGCTCTGGAGGGTTGGCTGGTTGGTAGTCGAGTTACTGATTTTAAGGGATTGTATAATCTTATGATGAGAGAACAGATCCTTAATAATTGCCAAAACCAGTTGTTGCATCAATACTTGGTGGACTCTGATCTGACCTCTCCCCAAGAATTGGGAAAGAAGGAAGACAAATGGGTCAGAACCAGTGTGAGGCAGAAAACCCAGAACCAAGGGGGTGACACTAAGAAGCAGGATCCTAAAGGCTCTGAGAAAGGTGGGGATAAGTCAAAAGACCAGAAGTCTTCACAAGGGCCCCAAAAATCTACATCTGGTGGGTATTCACAGTCTAACAAAGGGAAAGGCCAAAAGAAGCCCTGGTGCAAATTCTGTAAACAGAAAGGGCACTGGACTTCTGACTGTAAAAGTCCAAAGACCAAACCACCACCACTCCTGCCCCTAAGGCAACTGTTCCCCCTAGTACAGCTACTGGTGGAGGTGCTAATCAGAATAAGGGTGTAGTAGGGTTGACCCTGGGTTCTAAAGTGGACTCTGGCCTAGTCAGAGTACTCACTCAGGCATTGCTGATTTGTGATGGAGACATTGATATGTCCTTCCTAGTGAGCCCCAGTAATATGGGCAAATACAAACAGCAGCCTGTAATAAATGGCAAACAGGCTTTGGCATTCAGGGACACAGGTGCTAGTGTCACCATGGTGGCAGAGGATCTTGTGGACCCTGGGCAGATCATCCTGGGTAAAATGTACCAGGTTACCAATGCAAGCAATGTCAGGACCAACCATAGTCTGGCAGTTGTGAATTTCTCCTGGGGAGGGGTAACTGGCCTTAAAGTTGTACTCACTGCAGACCTCCCTGTTGAATGTCTATTGGGCATTGATCTAGAGACTTCAGCCTGGTCTGAAGTAGAGTTATGGACTCATGCCGAGATGTTGGGTATACCTGCAGAGGTATGTGCTGTGACCAGGTCACAGGCCAAAATGCATAAAGCTGAACCAGCTCTGGATCCTGAAACTATGGACCAGATGCTACCCAAGAGGAGGAGCAGTAGGGGTTAAGGCAGTGCCTTCCCCTCTGTCTCAGATCACAGATTCCCCTCCTGAGGGAGGAGAAGCAGATCCTGAAGAGGGAACTGCTCCAGAGGGACTTGAGCCTGATCAGGTTGAATTCTTAGGGGCAAGGGGCCCTTCTAGGGAAGATCTGAGCAAAGAGCAACAGTGCTGCCCCTCTCTTGAACCAGTCAGACAGCAGGCTGCTGCTGAGGCTGCTGGGAGTGCTAGTGGGTCCCATAATGTTTATTGGGATGAGGGACTCCTATATTCTGAGGCTAGAGATCCTACCCCTGAAGCCACCAGGAGTTTGGTAATACCTCAGATGTTTAGGGGGTTCCTCTTGACCCTAGCACATGACATTCCTTTAGCTTGGGCCAAAACAAGACCTGGGACAGGCTTGTTCCACATTTTCATTGGCCACATATGTCAGAGGACACCAAGGAGTTTTGTCGCTCCTGTGTCACTTGCCAAGCCAGTGGCAAGTCAGGTAGCACAACAAAGGCCCCCCTGATACCACTACCTATGGTGGGGGTAACCTTTGAAAGGGTAGGGATTGACATTGTTGGTCCTCTTGACCCTCCAACAGCATCTGGGCACAGGTTTATCCTGGTGGTAGTGGATCATGCCACCAGGTACCCAGAAGCAATACCCCTGAGGACCACCACAGCCCCTGTGATGGCAAGAGCCCTCATTGGAGTTTTCTCCAGAGTGGGTTTCCCAAAGGAGGTCATATCTGACAGAGGTACAAACTTCATGTCAGGATATCTAAAAGCAATGTGGAAGGAGTGTGGTGTAAATTATAAATTCACTACTCCCTATCACCCACAATGAAATGGGTTAGTTGAACACTTCAACAAAACCCTAAAGGGAATGATTAAAGGCCATATGCAAATCAGTCTGACCCTGTGCCTCATGGGAACAGTCCAGCCCGAACTGCCAAGCCATGCCTTCCCTGGACCGGAAACAAGCTTCCTAGGACCGGTTTCTGGCATTTCAGCCGTCTTCAGCTAGGCTTGCTTGAATCCAGTGGCAAAGTGGGCTAAAGAACGGTGATGGATCAAACCCAGATCTGTTGACTGGGTGTGAGTGTTTGATTGGTTCTGATGCTCCGTCCATCACCACCCCCTTTTGTACTGCTTTGTTCGCCATAAGTTGGCAGGGTATGCTCAGACGTGAGTCCCTTGCTCACTTTGCCACTGGATTCAAGCAAGCCTGGCTGAAGACGGCTGAAATGCCAGAAACCGGTCCTAGGAAGCTTGTTTCCGGTCCAGGGAAGACATGGCTTGGCAGTTCGGGCTGGACTGTTCCCATGAGGCACAGGGTCAGACTGATTTGCATATGGCCATGTCTGAACTGGGGTGGCAGAGTGGGCTAAAGAATGGTGATGGATTAAACCCAGATCAGTTGACTGGGGGTGAGTGTTTGCAATGTTCAACACTCCGTCCATCATTTCCTTTGGTTTTTGCTTTGTTCGCCATAAGTTGGCAGGGTATGCTCAGACGTGAGTCCCTTGCTCACTTTGCCACTGGATTCAAGCAAGCCTGGCTGAAGACAGCTGAAATGCCAGTAACCGGTCCTAGGAAGCTTGTTTCCGGTCCAGGGAAGACATGGCTTGGCAGTTCGGGCTGGACTGTTCCCATGAGGCACAGGGTCAGACTGATTTGCATATGGCCATGTCTGAACTGGGGTGGCAGAGTGGGCTAAAGAATGGTGATGGATTAAACCCAGATCAGTTGACTGGGGGTGAGTGTTTGCAATGTTCAACACTCCGTCCATCATTTCCTTTGGTTTTTGCTTTGTTCGCCATAAGTTGGCAGGGTATGCTCAGACGTGAGTCCCTTGCTCACTTTGCCACTGGATTCAAGCAAGCCTGGCTGAAGACGGCTGAAATGCCAGAAACCGGTCCTAGGAAGCTTGTTTCCGGTCCAGGGAAGACATGGCTTGGCAGTTCGGGCTGGACTGTTCCCATGAGGCACAGGGTCAGACTGATTTGCATATGGCCATGTCTGAACTGGGGTGGCAGAGTGGGCTAAAGAATGGTGATGGATTAAACCCAGATCAGTTGACTGGGGGTGAGTGTTTGCAATGTTCAACACTCCGTCCATCATTTCCTTTGGTTTTTGCAATGATTAAAGGCCTCCCAGAAAAGCTTAGGCAAAAATGCGACCTTTTACATCCCTGCCTTCTGTTTGCATACAGAGAGGTTCCACAGAAGGGGGTTGGTTACAGCCCTTTTGAACTTCTGTTTGGGCACCCTGTAAGAGGTCCATTATGTTTGGTGAAGGAGGGCTGGGAGTTACCTCTCAAACCTCCCAAACAGGATGTGATGGACTATGTACTTGGTCTCCGCTCCAGGATGGCCGAATACATGAAGAAGGCAACTAAAAACCTGGAGGCCAGCCAAGAACTACAGAAAACATGGCATGGCCAAAAGGCTGTGCTGACTGTGTACCAGCCAGGACAGAAAGTGTGGGTGTTGGAGCCTTTGGCCCCAGCAGCTCTCCAAGACAAGTGGAGTGGCCCCCATACAATTGTTGAGCAAATCTGGTGAATCTTGGAACTCCCAGGATCCCCCTTAGGGTGCTCCATGTCAACAGATTGAAAGCATATGTTGACAGGGCTAACATGGGCTTGCTCATGCCAACTGATGAGGAACAGGAGGAGGAGAGTGACCCTCTCCCTGACCTGCTCTCACAGAACCCTGATGATGGGTCAGTAGATGGTGTTGCTTTGGCAAGCAGCCTAACTGACTATCAGCAAACTGAATGCAGACAAGTTCTGCAACAGTTTAGACATATGTTTAGCCTGACCCCTAGTCAGACTTCCTGGTGCACCCATGAGGTGGACACTGGAGACAGTCTGCCTGTAAAGAGTAAAATCTACAGGCAACCTGACCATGTCAGGGACTGTATCAGGACTTAAGTCCAGAAAATGTTGGAACTAGGTGTAATTGAGCCTCCAGATAGCCCTTGGGCTAGTCCAGTAGTCCTAGTGCCAAAACCTCATACCCAGGGTGGTAAGAAAGAAATGAGGTTTTGTGTAGACTACAGAGGCCTCAATGCAGTCACCAGGACTGATGCCTATCCAATTCCCAGGGCAGATGAACTGATTGATACTTTGGACTCAGCCAAGTATCTGAGTACATTTTGGGGGGCGCTAGGTGGTGCACAACCGAAATGGCCGCACGCCTGTGAGGCTCTCGCTACACCGAGCAGGAAAATACACTTAATCCTCATCCTGGGTGGCAGATGTGATTATCCGAAGGCGTCATAAGCTGCCGGAAGAGTTGCGGCATTTGGCGGTGCCAGGCTTGCCTACTAACGAGGGGGAAAACCCGGCGGCGCTGTGGACGTAGCTTCGTGCGGATTCTCGCACATCAGGCTGGAGCTGGGAGGCGGACGCTTGGGGTAGGCGAGCCCGAGGCCGCAGCGGTGGACAAACTACTTTGGCGCACCGGAGCTCCGGAGGGCGGACACCAGCGTTTCGCCGGCAGATACACAACAGCACAGGGGTAGGCGCGGCGCAAGCAGCGGAGCTGCCTCCTGGCACTGAGAAGCTATGCCGCCGCTGCGGACGGGGACGAGAGAGCCCCGGCCGCATACCGCTGGGGCTGGACGACTCGCGACGCGCCTAGAGGCGCGGCCGTTGCGGGAGGTGACACGGAGAGAAGAAGTTGAGGAAACCTGTCTGGGAGCCCGCTGGGTCGAGGTACATACTTGGCGTGGCGCGGGACAGGCGGTCCTGACGCTTGGAAGATTCGGCGCGTACCTGCGAGGGCGGCCATTTTCCCTGCCTGCTGTCCTATGCCCGGGGCTGGAGGTGCAAGTCCCGAGGGGCTGCGGGGCTTCCTGAGAGAGGAGAGTGGATCACGAGTGTTTGTCGGGACCGTGCTGGCTGGAGGATTCGGCTTGTGATTACTGCCTGCTGTGAGGATCATGGAATAGACAGGTGGCCATCTTGCGGGAGCTCAGAGACCCGATACTCGGTCAGGTGAGGGGTGGGCGCTCACTCACGTCGGACAGTGGCGGAGGGGTTACAGTGCGCCGTGCCTCTCCTGGAGCCCCTGTGGAGCGTTGGCACCTGCTGAGCGGTGGATTGTTGGTGGGAGACTTGCCCATAGGGTTACACTCCAAGTGCACCGTCACCCCGCATGGTGGACTGCTGGTGCCGCAGGGGGTGTCAGACTGATAGCCTGGCTGGGCTCACCTCCAGTGGCTGCCTTACACTTTGCGTTTGGACACAAGCGTGCAGGTATTGCTGGCCCTACAGTACGGGAGAGTGCTCCCAGCCCGGATTTGGGGCATCTGCTGCTGTAGATAACCTCCCTGGATTCCCTCCATGCGCTGCTGTTTGGTTCGGAGAGGGGCGCGATGGGACGCACGGACGCCAGGCAGACCAAGCTCCCGTTCGAAACACGCAAAGCGTCCAAGCCGGCCTCGCAGGTGCGTGCTGATTCGGATGCCTCGGAAACGCCGGAAGAGGACTGGAAGGCCCTCCTGCTGGGCATGAAACAGAGTCTCACATCCATTGATGCCAAGATTGACACGATCCACACGCGCATGGAGGCAGTGGTTAATAAACTCGACCAGCATGAGGAGCGGCTAAAAGAGGCTGAGACCAGGATTTCGGACCTTGAGGATGGCGCGACTTCCAGCCGAGAGCACCTGTCTCAAATGGACAAGCTGCTGAAGCAGCTTGTCCATTTGAGACATAGCCGATAAAAACGAAGATTTGGAGGCTCGCTCTCGGAGGAACAATGTCCACATTCTTGGCCTGGCGGAATCCACAAACATAGGCCGCATGGAAGACTTCATAGAACGACTGGTTGTGGAACTGTTCGGCCGGGACTCCTTTTCAGCGCATCTTACGGTGGAGAGGGCGCATAGATCGCTGGGGGCCCGCCCTCCTCTGGGGTCGCCACCGAGGCCGGTGATAGCCCGCTTCTTGAATTACTGGGACAGGGATGCGGTTCTACGACTAGCGCGAGAAAAGAAGCAGGTACACTATGAGAATACCATACTAGCGTTCTACTCCGATTTCACTCAATCTGTTCAGGAGGCCAGACGTAAGTTTTCTGCGGTTAAGAAAAAGCTTCAAGCGCAGGACATTTCGTATGCCATGCTGTATCCGGCGAGATTGCGGATAACACATAAGGGCACGCAGCACTTCTTCCAGAATCCGCAACAAGTTGAGGACTTTCTTAAGAGGTGCCGGCGCGAGACGTCCAGATGCCCGGAGACGTAGCGCCGCTCCAGATCACACTCTCCACTATCTGACCCTGGCTAACACGCCTCCACTGAACATTGGTCCCCTTTTGTGACTCTTCTGGGCACTGTGCCATTACTGAGTTGCCTTTAGCTGGTGATGTATTATCTTACTTTTTTATGTTCCGCATGATGTCCTGCTTGGTACCTCCCCTCTGTCCCACGATAACTGCCCACTTTAGGGTGGAGTGGTGTGTGGGTGAAAGCAAGGAGGGAGAGAGCGAGTCGTGAGCTTCTGGCATCCCCTATGTGGGCATCCCCCAAATATTTGATGATGAGGGGCAGTCAATGTGGGATATTGACGACTGTTGGGGAGGGGAGGGATTGTATACCCGGCATGTTGGGGTTGCCGGTGTGGGAGTTGGGAGAGGGGTATTTGGTTGCAAGGGGCTTGCTGAATTTTTAACAAGTTATTCTTGATGCAGCGATAGATACAGATTATTGTAGTGCACACCCTGGCAGACACCACACGAGCATTTAAGGGATTAAAGATTGCGACATGGAATGTGCGGGGCTTGAACAACCCCAGAAAGAAAAGGCAGGTGCTTGGATATTTAGATCACCATCATATTGACATAGCTATGTTACAGGAGACACATTTGAGCCCTGGTGGAGTGCCTGTATTTGCCTCACGCTGGGCGGCACACCGATGCTTCACATGCTACTCCAGCTATTCTCGGGGAGTTGCTATTCTGTTCAAACGAGGTGTACCCTTTGTACCTAGTGGAATGGAGGCGGATATTGGTGGCAGATTTTGCCTCCTTTGGGGGACACTTTACTCTTATGGGGTGATGTTTGCTAATTACTATGGCCCCAATATAGATGACCCTCACACTCTTACTAGGTTATGGAATAGAATTCAAGAGATAGGCATGGCATATGTCATTTGGGGAGGGGACTTTAACACCACGTTGCAGCCACGGCTGGATAGGTCCCGCGTCACCCCCGCACACTTCACGCTTACACACAGAGCGTTAAGCGATATAGTAGAGGACAGTCGCCTACTGGATTCTTCGCGGCACATACACCCTGGGCGACGGGAGGGCACACACTTCTCGGCAGTCCACTCATCCTGGGCTAGATTGGATTACATGTTCCTGTCGGTGGGAATGGCGCACTGGCTGCAAGATGCGACCCATCTGGCCCGAACGTATTCCGATCACTCTCCTGTTGTGGTGGTCCTACAGGTTCACTTGCAGCACTCCCCATATAATAGCTGGCGCCTCAACCCTTCGCATTTACAGGATGCAGTGTTTAAAGCAGAACTAGAACAGGATATACGGTTGTATGGGAAGCGTTCAAAGTGACGGTTTGAGGATGGTGTTTGTCTAAAGGGGGCGGTATTCTTAAGACGTTACGCAGAGACCTTTGCAGACTGGAATCTGAGTTGAAAATGTTGGAACAGGAAACTAGTGGTGACGCGGACGGATGCGAGCTCAGGGCTACAATACGTCATAAATTGAATGAGTTTGGTGAGTTGGCAGACAGGGAACTTAAATTCAGGGGGAAACCGCACTTGGCTAGGCGATACGGGGAGGGGGATAGGCCGGGGAGGGCGCTGGCGACAGCGGTCAGACCCCCGCGGTTCTCTAACTACATAACGGAGATACAGGATGGGCAGGGCCAGATACATAGAAATCTTCCGGACCAATTGACTACATTTCGGGAGTTCTACAAGAACCTGTACTCTTCTCAGAGGGGTACTCCTCTTCACCTGCCCGAATATCTGGAAGATATAGCCCTGGCGTGGTTGGGGGAAAATCAGCAAACATTTTTGAATTTGGAGTTAGAATTAGACGAAATCACGGAGGCTATTATGCAGATGAAGTCTGGTAGGGCGCCTGGATCAGATGGACTGCCTATAGAATTCTACAAAACCTATGCTACTATCCTGGCTCCAATATTGAAGGAGGTATTCTATGTGGCATTGGAGGAAGGTAGCCTGCCCGGAACTATGCGCGAGGCCTTAATAACCTCGTTATTGAAACCAGGGAAGTCCCCTCTCTCTTGCGACTCCTACCGCCCCTTATCGCTCCTAAATTGTGACACCAAAATCCTGGCTAAGGGGTTGGCGACCAGGCTGGGCCTGTTGATGCCGAGGCTGGTCCTTCCTGATCAGGCAGGATTTGTCCCTAGCCGGGCCACGTCGCATAACCTTAGGACGCTGGCAGCAGTATTACAGGATATTGATCCCAATGTCTCGGTGGTGGCGGTCTTTCTGGATGCTACTAAAGCGTTCGACAATGGGACTACTTGCTGGGTGTGTTGGAACGTATGGGAATGCCATACACTTTATTAAACTGGATTAAGTTGCTCTATAGGGGGCCTGTGGCGTCAGTGCTCTTAAATGGAGCTAAATCCCCACCCTTTGCCATTTCCAGGGGTACACGTCAGGGGTGCCCACTATCCCCTATCTTGTTTGCCCTTGCTATAGAACCCTTAGCAGCGAAACTCCGACAGCACCACAATGACAAAGCACTGATATACCCCTCTAGACAACTGCTTATTTCCTTACATGTAGATGACATGACGCTCTATGTAAAGCAACCCTAGACCAATCTTAATCCTATACTGCGAGAGATCACAAAATTCGGCGTTATATCAGGCGTGCAAATCAATTGGGCGAAATCGGCTGTCTTCCCCTTAACTGGAAGTACCACCCCCTATCCATTGGACTATCCCCTAGTGTGGGAAGAGGAGGGCTTGAAGTATTTGGGAATACACATTACCAGAGATAAAGACGCATTAATGAGACTGAATTATGGGACGGCTATAGATAAGATCACTGATAATGTTACCAAGTGGCTCCGACTTCCCCTGTCCGTGGCAGGAAGGATATCGCTGATTAAGATGGTGATACTACCAAAGCTGTTACACCTGTTTGTTAATATTCCTTACCATCCAGGGAGATTCTTCTTCGACACACTGAAATCACACCTCACGAGGCTTATATGGGGTGGGAAGAAAGCGCGTCTTAACCTAGCCACGCTTATGTTGCCATATCACCAGGGGGGATTCGAAGTCCCAGATTTTGAGTTTTATTACCACTATGCGCAAGCCCACTTTGCCACCTATTGGTTCCATCCACCACCTTTCATGCCTCATTTAGCGGTCGAGGATGGTTATATGGCCCTGACGCCTTCGTCCGGTTATCTTTTCACTGAGGTGGGGGAATGGGCACGGGACCCGTCCACAGTAGATTGTACTGTGCGGGCCTGGCAACGCATTGCCCGCAAGTTGGGGTCCCTCATGTTGTACTCGCCCAAAATAATCTTGTTGCTCAGTCCCCTGTTATGAGTGACGGGAGAGGGCATTTGTCGGAAGATGCGTGATGGCCTAAGGTATCTTACCTGGGGTGATTTGTATGTGGCGGGGCAGTTTCGGACAAAAGAGCAGTTTTTTGGTGATCAGGAACCGACAGTTATGGACACATTTCTCTACGCCAGACTTCGGCAGAGCCTTAAAGCGGTGACCCCTGATTTCCCTGCGGAGCCTGACACATTTGCGCCCCTGCATGCTTTCTTGCAAGCAGCGCCCCCCCGCCATGCCATATCACTATTATATAAGCACACGCAGGATGCGGTACCGACCAATCCCATACGGGCCAGAGACGAATGGGATGCAGACTTGGCTGCCCCATTGTCGGATGACCAGTGGGAATTTAGCTGTAGACAGACAATGGCAATTACTGGTAACAGCAGGCTGCGCCTTATTCACTTTAAGTTCTTGCACCGGCTGTATTATACTCCGGCCAAGTTGTACAGATTCGGACTCGGGGACAATGATAGATGTGTGCGCTGTGGAAGGGAGGGGGCGGATTTTGCGCATTTTTATGCGTGGAGCTGTCCCTCGGTGACAGAGTTTTGGGCACAGACGATTGACGGCCTCTCGAGCATGATCGGGGTCCGGGTTCAGCTGTGCCCCCTGCCTGCGCTTCTGGGTCTGATACAGGATGTCAATACTAAGTATAAAAAAATTTTAGCTCTGGGACTACTATTAGTCAGAAGACAGGTGGCGTGCCGTTGGGTTAGAGGTCGTGCCCCCAAGTTTAAAGATTGGCTCGATTCAATTGTTACCTGGCAGGAACAATTACATGGGTATGCAGACCTTCTTCCTACTCGATCGCGACCAAGGGATATTTGGGGCCCGTTAACCGCGTATCTGTTAGCGCAGGCAGAAAGGGATAGGGAAGGATATGATGAAACGACATTGAAGGAGGGAGAAGAGCTGAGGGCTGAAGGCTTGCCTAGTGGGTGCGGGTAGACTGCTAAAGAGGGAGATCACTGTCCTGCTCGGGTTCAAATACCAGATGGGGAGAGGCATTGTTCTTATATTTGGAATTGGGAGGGAGTATGTATCCTGGGCAGAGTGGAGTGGAGTGCCCCTATGCCAGGGTGGTGGTGGACTTAGTAGGTACCCTGCTAGCGGCAGACTGGGGTTGAGCAGTAAACCACTCTCCATGACGATACCATGCAATGTAATAGGTTGGACTTTATGATGAAATTCATGTGGCTGCATCAAAAGTTTGTAAGGGGGCGGGGGGAGGGCAGTTCTACTCATCGGTGTTGGGGTGCGATGAGGGGGGGTTTGTGAGGGAATTGCTGAAATATCGGATGAGATATGATGTATTCACTGATGTACCATGCAATAACTCAATAAAGGTTTTGCAAAAAAAAAAAAAAAAAAAAAAAAAAAAAGTATCTGAGTACATTTGACCTAACAGCTGGCTACTGGCTGGCAGATCAGGTTAGCTGAAGATGCCAAGGCCAAAACTGCATTTTCAACCCCTGGTGGGCACTACCATTTTGTGGTGATGCCCTTTGGTTTGAAAAATGCACCTGCCACTTTTCAGAGATTGGTGAACAAAGTTCTGACTGGTATGGAAACTTATTGCTCAGCTTATCTAGATGATATTGCTGTCTTTAGTTCCTCCTGGCAGGATCACCTGGTCCACCTCAGAAATGTTTTGGAGGCTCTGCAAAAAGCAGGCCTCACTATCAAGGCCACTAAGTGCCAGATAGGGCAGAGTCAGGTTGTGTACCTGGGCCACCTTGTAGGTGGAGGCCAGGTTCAACCTTTACGGAGTAAAATCCAAACCATCATGGAATGGGTTGCTCCAACCACCCAATCAATCAATCAATTAATACATTTGTAGAGCACGCTACTCACCCGTGAGGGTCTCAAGGCGCTGAAGGGAGGGGGGGGTGCCGCTATTGCTCGAATAACCAGGTCTTGAGGTGAGATGGTCCTGCGTCAGTCGTAGGTGTGCGGTGAGGGAATTCCATGTCTTGGCTGCCAGGTAGGAGAACGATCTTCCTCCGGTGGTGGTTCTGCGAATCCGTGGGACGGTGGCGAGGGCGAGGCTGGTGGAGCGGAGCTGGCGGGTGGGGGTGTAGAACGAGAGCTGGTTGTTGAGGTATTCGGGGCCCATGTTGTGGAGCGCTTTGTGTGCGTGGGTGAGCAGCCTGAACGTGATCCTATTGCTGACGGGGAGCCAGTGCAGGTTTCTCAGGTGGGCGGATATGTGGCTGTGGCGAGGGATGTCGAGGATGAGTCATGCGGAGGCGTTCTGTATGCGCTGAAGACGTTTCTGAAGTTTGGCTGTGGTTCCTGCGTATAGGGCGTTCCCGTAGTCCAGTCGGCTGGTGACGAGGGCCTGGGTGACCGTCCTTCTGGTTTCGGTGGGGATCCACCTGAAGATCTTTCGGAGCATGCGCAGGGTGTTGAAACATGAGGACGAGACTGCGTTGACTTGCTTGGTCATTGTGAGTGAGGAGTCCAGGATGAATCCTAGGTTGCGTGCGTGGACCGTAGTTGTCGGTGCGGTGCCCAGTGTCGTGGGCCACCAGGAGTCGTCCCAGGCGTATGGGGATTGTCAAAGGATGAGGATCTCCGTCTTGTCCGAGTTGAGCTTCAGACTGCTGTGCTTCATCCATTCTGCGACATCTTTCATTCCGTCCTGGAAGTTGGTTTTGGCGGTGAATGGGTCTTTGGTGAGGGACAGAATCAGTTGGGTGTCGTCGGCGTAGGAGATGATGTTGATGTTGTGTTTGTGTGCGATGGTGGCGAGGGGGCTCATGTAGATATTGAAGAGGGTTGGGCTGAGTGAGGAGCCTTGGGGTACGCCGCAGATGATCTTGGTGGCCGCGGAGCGGAAGGGAGGGAGGTGGACTCTCTGGGTTCTGTCGGAGAGGAACGATGTGATCCAGTCCAGAGCCCTTCCTTGGATCCCAGTGTTGTAGAGGGGGGTCATTAGGGTGTGGTGGCAGACGGTGTCAAAGGCTGCCGAGAGGTCCAGGAGGATGAGAGCGGCTGTCTCTCCGTTGTCCTTCAGGGTCCTGATGTCATCGGTGGCTGCGATGAGGGCAGTCTCGGTGCTGTGGTTGGCTCGAAATCCGGACTGGGATGGGTCGAGCGAATTGTTTGCTTCGAGGAATGCAGTCAGCTGTTTATTGACGGTCTTTTCGATGACTTTAGCCGGGAAGGGGAGAAGAGTGATGGGGCGTAAGTTCTTGAGGTCTTTGGGGTCCGCTGTGGGTTTCTTCAGAAGGGCGTTGATTTCTGCGTGTTTCCAGCTTTCAGGGAAGGTGGCTGATGTGAAGGAGCTGTTTATGACGTTCCGGAGGTGGGGTGCGATGATGGTGTCGGCTTTGTTGAAGATATGATGAGGGCATGGGTCGGAGGGGGAGCCAGAGTGGATGGTGTTCATGACGTGGGTGGTGTCTTCAGTGCTGATGGGGGTCCATGCACTGAGGGTGGTGGTGGGGGTCGTTGGTTTGGTGGCTGGAGGCGGAGTCTGGGGTCCGAAACTGTCGTGTATATCGACGGTGTGATGTCGTTGTTGCTGGCGCTGGGGTTGGAGAGCTCTTTGACGATGCTGAAGAGTTCCTTGCTGTTGTGGGAGTTGTTGTCCAGCCGCTCCTTGAACGATGTCCTTTTGGTGGTGCAGATCATCTGGTGGTGTTCGTGGGTGGCGCTCTTGAGGGCTGTCATGTTTTCTGATGTCCGTTTGTGGCGCCAAGCTTTTTTGAGGGTTCGGCATGTTTTTTTTGCGATTTTGAGGGCGTCTGTGAACCATGAGGTTTTTCTGTTGCCAGTCTTGCCTGGGGGTTTCTTCAGTGGAGCGAGGTCGTCGGCGCAGTTGGTGATCCACTGTGCGAGATTGTGTGCTGCGTCGTTGGTGTCAGGGGTGTCGACAGGTGGGTTCTGGCTCAGCGATGTGGTCAGCTGGTCTGTGGTGACTTTGCTCCAGCGTCTGCGGGGAATCTGTAGCGTGTGGTGGTGGGATGTAGTCTTCTTGAAGGTGAAGTGGATGCAGCTGTGGTCGGTCCAGTGTAGTCCGGTGGAGTGGCTGAAGGAGACGTGGTTGCTGGCGGAGAAGATGGGGTCGAGCGTGTGGCCAGCGAGGTGGGTGGGCGTGTCCACCAGTTGCTTGAGTCCGAGGTTGGCGAGGTTGTCGAGCAGGGTGGTGGTGTTGTTGTCGTTTTTCTCCAGGTGGAAGTTCAGTTCCCCTAGGAGGATGTACTCTGGTGAGGCTAGGGCGTGCGGGCTGATGAAGTCGGCGATGGTTTCGCTGAATTGTGTCCATGGGCCCGGGGGTCTGTAGATGAGCGTTCCTCTGAGGGTGGTCTGGGGGTTGTGTGGATCTGGAAGTGTAGGTGTTTGGCGGCGGTGAGTGTGTCTTCAGCGTTGGCCGTGACGCTGATGGTGTTCCTGTAGATGATGGCGATTCCTCCTCCAGTTTTGTTGACGCGGTTCTTCCGGGTGATTTTGTAGCCGTCCGGGATGGCTATGGTGATGTCGGGGGCTGAGGAGGCGTTCATCCAGGTTTCCGTGAGGAAGGCGACGTCTGGTGCTGCTGTATCAAGGAGTTCCCAGAGTTCGACGGCGTGTTTGTGCACGGAGCGGGTGTTGAGGAGGATGCACTTGAGGTGGTTGCTGTTATTGTTGCTGTGTTCGGTGGGCGGGGTGCAGGTTCGGAGGCAGGTGAATTTGCAGGCTTGGCAGGTGAAGGGTCTGTGGGTGCGCTTCGGGGTGGCTCGGTGGCAGGCGGCAGGTCGCCCTAAGGCAGGCCCTAACAATCCTGAGGGCAGGGTGCTTGGTTTTCTTGTGAGGGGGTGCCCCTGCCTGAGCAGGGCCCCTCTGCAGCCCTCAGAGTCTATTCTCTGTAGCTGTTTGTGGATGCGGTTAAACCATATACTCTTAAGTGCAGTATAACCTAGCGGTAAATGCTAACTTTGGGATGGCTGCATCAAAACATGTCGTGTTTGGTGTCAAACGCTTTGGAATCATACCCCCACACCACTGGTGTGGGAGTATGATCCCACCCTTCTAGAGGGATGGACATGTACCCACTGTGGAAACACGGTAGAATCCTGAAGAGCCCTGGCATCACAAAAGGGATGCCACCAGCACAGACACTGGGCTGCCCTCCTGCTGCTGACTGAAATTTGCAGTGGAGGAGGCCCAACAATAGGCATCCTGTCATAGGGAGGTGTAACCACCTTCCAGACAGGATTTAGTGTATTGGGGCTGGGTGGGTGCACTCCTAGAGTGCTTTGAAGTCCTGCACTGGGGGAGCAGTAGGCTCCTCTGTGCATATGTCAACTCAAACCGGTTCAGGGGCTACCAGCCCCTGCTCTGGCACAAAACTGGACAAAGGGAAGTGGGTGTAGCCACCCACTCCCCTGACCCTACCAGAGGAGGGGTCATAGAGCTAGTCCTTTCTTTTATTATAAGTTAGGGAACCCTTGCCATTGCAAACTAGATATCCCTGGATGACGCTCTGAAGAAGAATCCTGGACCTTTGACGTTCCACTACCTTTGGAAGACTGAAGAATCTCCCTTGGAGTTAAGGAGTGACTCTCCTGCTTGGCAGGCACCAAAACTTTGAATCAATGGTCACAAACTTTCCTGCTCCCGCCAGGGTCCGAAGTCCCTGCTGCCCTAGAAGGGGATTTCCTGACTTCTCGATGGCCATTGTGAGTCCCCAGCAAAACTGAGGCGAGTGGACCCAACGAGTGATGAGGAACAGCTATACCCGGGTACCGTGCACTATTGTCGAGTGCAACCCTTTCACGACGTTCTACGAACTTGTGCATTGGACCACGTGTGATCCAAGCCTCCAGCAGGATTTCCTCAAAAGATCAGTGGCCTACCTCGTTCCGAGTGACCGGGGGCTCCTGGTGAGTGAATCCTCCCGAGGCATCTTTGCGATCCCTTGCTGGTTGGCTTGTGGGTCCCCAGAAGACTTTTCTACAGAACCAAAGGGCTCCCCTGCTTGCTCCAGGCCTGCCCTGACTTACCCTCGCTGGGTGAGTCCCTCAGACCTTGCTGGTCTGCACCGCTGACTTTTTACACTTTCCACGAGACTTGCTGTTGCCAAGGCTTGTTGGCTCCAATCTGGTCGTCGACACCTCAGTAAGCTACAGACTTCATGGGACACGCCGAATCCAGCTCCTGGACATCGTCGACGCCTGGTGGACTGAAGAGTCAAGACACCCGTGATCACGTGAAATCACCCAACGACTGTGGGCATCCTGCTTCCTTGCCCCGGGTCACTGCCAAGTGACTTTGAACACTGTCCCTTCTGCTTTCAGGTGACTTTGAACACTGTCCCTTCTGCTTTCAGGTCTTCTTTCTTCTGAATCCAGCCTTGGATTCCACCGGACACTTCTCCTGCCTTCACAAGCAGCAAGTCTTCTTTGGCTCCCATTGAAAACGACGCCACGAGCCGACACCAAAAGACACCTATGCACTCGGCTTCCCTGGGGGAGGTAACTCCAGCACTACGGTGCTCCTGTGTGTGTTGGCTCTAGAACTACTTACCCTGTAAGTGACTTGCTTGTAGACTCTCCCGAAGTATCCTAAAACTTTAAAATTCCAACCGCGACTTGCTCCATTGAAGTCAATTGGGATTCGCGGCTGTGTTCTCACACTGCAGGCGTCTCCCGTGGGTTCTTTACTTACCTGCCTTGGGTGGATTAGTGAGGCCCCAGCGCTTCTGAAGGCCCTAGGCCTTGTCCCCTTGCAAGTCGATATGCCTAAGTCTCTCGTTTAAAATATGGTCTGGTAGGCCCCTAGGGCCCCAGCCATATTTGTGCTTAACTTGTTGTGAAATGTTGATTTGTGCATATGTCCTTGACTTCTAATCTCATAAAGAGATTAGTAGAGTGTGTCTAGTAATAAATACATATATATTTTAAATATATATACCTGTGTGGTGTCCTTTCATTTAGTGATTCAAGAGATTATAAGGTCAAACAAGCTGCTTTACATTCCTCTAAAGACTTAGCCTGAAGGCTGCTCTCCACAGCTACCACTAGGATAGCTTTCTTTAAAAGGTTGTCTTAAACCTATCTACCATAAGAGTCGAATTGTACTGGTGCAAGGTGGCCACTTTAACTAGTGACAAGCATATACCAGGCCAACTTCTCACATCAGGATACTCACTTATCATATTACATGGCATGTTGTCCAGTGCAAACGAGAACTTTCTTTTTGCTTCTGGTGTCCACGCTTGTTAGGCTGTAGACACTGACTGTTCAGTTATTTACAATGATTCTTGGTTTGGACTTTCACTTGTGGCGTTGGTCTTCCCATACTTTTTTTCTCCATTTTTGCCTGCTGCTTCAGCCAGGTCCCTTCTCCGTCTGCTTTTCTTTCTTTTACGATGGGAACAAGTTAACTGAATAGTCCTCCCTGTGTTGGCCATGTTCAAATCCCATCCCCCCCAACCTCCCCAGGATTCTGCGTTGGACAGTCCCTTCTTTCTCGAAGTGTTTCCTCTAACCACGCCTGTTTTATTTCAATGATTGTTATGGCTCGCAATGCTTTATGGTTGGAGCTCTCTGCATTGCCTACTTCTATGGCTAGGAGCTTTGGCTTTTCGTTTTAGCTATTGTCCTTGGCTTTCCGCCCCATTCACTTGGCCTAGTTGACATCATGGAAGTATTATGTTTATATGGAGCGTTCTTTCCAACTCGTCTTTATTCTTCTGCCATGGTATTCTTTTCCCATGTTTTTGCACAGTTACGTATTCAGTTCCATATGGGGTTCTCCACGATGTTTCATGTTGGATGTCTTCTTCCTCACCGTCCTTCGTGGCAGCTGGTCTCTCTCTCTTTATCTTTTTTTTATACAGACCTGATAGCCTAGTCTGGGATATTCTGTAGTATCTGTTTGCAGACCGTCCTCTGTGAATGGTATTGCTTGGGTATCTCATTCAAAGGTAAGGAATCTGCGGCTAGACTTTTCTATCAGATGAAATGCTTGCTTACCTTCGGTAGCGCCTTATCTGGTAGAGACAAGATCTAGCCGCAGATTCCTTACCGGCCCAACCATCCTCCCTGCTCTGCGAACTGATTAGCCTTTTCTTCCATATCCTGTCTGTGCACTCTCGTCTTTCATTGAAAAAAAAGATGTACACACACACACACACGTGTTACCAGTCTTGTGGGGACTATGTGTGAATATCTGCCTTGTGGGGACTAACCTTTCCCAATGTTTTTAAACTACACTAATAACAGAAAAATTTAAAGAAAAAATTCATGATACAGGATCCTGCTTCAAATTTGCAAATATATTGTTATTTTATTGTGCGCACCGCACCATCCTTGTGGGGACTTGAACACATGCTACCATCCTTGTGGGGACCTAGTCTGTAACACTATTTGTGATTGAATACAGTCAAAGGCACATGACTAAATGTTTATTTTATCAACAATATACACAAACAACATTATAATCTATTCATATATGAATTGATGCATATATACTAGAGGCATACATTAAAGACAGATTATGTTAATGTGCCAGAAAATATCATATCATGCTTAAAGATAGACACTTAAAGCTGTATTTAACCTATTTATTAGTACTGAAAATCTTAGGAGATAATGGAACTAATACATAAAGAAATTAACATATGGAACTAAGGAAAATGGTCAAGTGGAGTCCAGAGCTTGATTGGCTGATTACATTTTTGCCAAAATAGATGTTCAAGACCCCACAGAGATAGTAGGTGAATATCATTGTGCTTAAGTCTCCATAGAAATAGTGTGTATATTCAAAGCTTAAATCCCATTATAAAAAGTGTGAAGCTAATGATGTTCAAGTCCACACAGAGGTTGTGTGTACTGATAGGAACGCTCAAGTCCCCACAGACATGGTATGTTATTATAGCGATGTTCAAGTCCCCACAAAGATAGTGTGTTATAATAGCGATGTTTAAGTCCCCACAGAGATAGTGCATGAAGGTTATTGTGTTTAAGTCCTCATTAAAATAAGGCCTGATTCACAAAGGTAAACTTAGACAAAAAGTCTAACTGCACTACTTTTCAATATTCACAAATCTCCATACAGAGAATGTGAAGCTGATGATATTCACATACAACCACAAACACAACCACACACACACACACTCACACACAACCACAAACACAACCACACACACACACAACCACACACACACAACCACACACAACCCCACACACAACCACACACACACAAAAACTCATACAACCACATACCCACAATCCCCCACACACACAACCACACACACACACACACAACCACACACACAACCATACACAACCACACCCAACCGCACACACACAACCCCACACACACAACCCCACACACACAACCCCACACACACAACCCCACACACAACCACAAACACACACACAACCATACACACAGCCACACCCAACCTCACACACACAACCACACACACAACCCCACACACACACAACCACACACAACCACAAACACACACAGAACCACACACACCCATACACACAACCACACACAACCGCACACACACAACCACACCCAACCACACATACAACCACACACAACCACACACATTCACAACCACACACAACCACACCCACCCACAACTGCACCCACAACCGCACCCACAGTCACACAATCCCACAACCACCCACACCCCCACAACCACACACACATAACCACACACACATAACCACACACACATAACCACACACACAACCACACACACCCAACCACAACCACAACCACACCCACACATAACCACATGCACATCTACACCCAACCTCACACACACAACCACACACAACCTCACATACAACCACACCCAACCACACATACAACCACACACACCTGCACCCGCAACCACACCCACACATACATACACACACACACACATAACCACACACCCACACATAACCAAACACACACAACCACACACACACAACCACACACACACAACCACACACACAAACAACCACACACACATACAACCCTGCACACACAACCCCGCATACACAACCACACACACACAACCCCACACACAACCCCACACAGCCCCACACACAACCACACACACACACGACCACACAACCACACACAACCATAACCACACACCTATACAACCACACACACAACCCCCCACACACACAACCACAATTACACACAACCACACACAACTACACATACAACCACAACCACACACAACCACAACCACACACACACCCACAACCACACACACACACACACATAACCACACACACAACCACACACAACCCCACAAACACAACCCCACACACACAACCCCACACACACAACCCCACACACACAAGCGGACACACAACCCCACTCACAAGCGCACACACAAACCCACACTCAACCCCACACACAACCCCTCACAACCCCACACAAGCACATACACACGCACACACACACAACCCCACACACAACCACACAACCCCACACACAACCACACAACCCCACACACAATGCCATATACCCACAACCCCATACACCCACAACCCCACACACACACAACCCCACACACACACACAACCCCCCACACACACATAACCACACAACCACACATACACAACCCCACACACACATAACAACACACACACATAACAACACACACACATAACCACACACACAGATAACGACACACACACACAACCACACACACACACAACCACACACACAACCACACACACACACAACCACACACACACACATAACCACACACACACACATAACCACACACACACATAACCACACACACACATAACCACACACACACACACGTACACGTACACACACACTTTTTTTTCAAAAGGAACATTCTTTTTGGGCACAGTTTCCATAGCAGTTTTTGTGCGGAAGAAACTGATGTCAGTGTGTCAGGGGAGGGCTTATATGGACTCTGTCGACCTCACATCCGGTGGACGACGTCCGCACGGAGTCAGTCGATGCCATCTAGTGACGCACAGCGTTACTGCTATAGAAACATTTCCGAGGGGGCCTCCAGTCAATCTACTGCTGGCAGATCTGTCCCGATGCAGACTGTGCCCCCTCAATCCCATGTCTGTGTCTGCCCCCGGCACTTATGCCTACTCCTATGCTCCATACAGCACCATGACCGAGGCCAGAACCCCAAACGCCAGCACTAATGTTGCATCAGAGAAGGAGCTGATAGTCCTTTTTGGACTCAGAAGTGAATTTGTTATGACGTCCGCCAAAGTCTCATCCATCTCGGCTGCCAGCAATTTGGATTCGCAGAGGCTGCCACTATTCTGTAAAGTGCTCTGATGTCTCTGGGTCCAGCAAGCGCTATATAAAACCTGTAAATAAATAAATATACAATTTGCCTGATCCAAAGGAGGATGATAGTTCACAGATTTAGGACGATCAAAACCTATTTTTAGAACTCTACAATGCCTGTGGACTCTATGCCTTTCTAGACACTGGTCTGCACTCTCCCACCTCTGGGACAGCCACAGAAGAGCATGTATCCTACGCAATGGTCAGCAGAGGTCCTCAACCTGTAACTACCTACTACTGAGGTTAAGATAGACGTTCTCACAGAGGTCTTGCAGCCAGGGTAGACCCCACAGTAATCTTTTACCTTTTAATGGGGCTCTCACTGAAACCCCTGCTGGGCGCCTGGGGGCGAAGCCAGGATCTTACCAACCACTTAAGCGGCAGATAGCGAGGAGACCCTGCCTTTCTCCTGCAACATCCCACACCGGACAGGCTGATAGTCCAGACCTCTACCAGCAGGCTCAACCACAAAGTGTTTCCGACCACTTTGGGTGCATGAAGATATTGTCGAAACCTGTTCTCCTCTGCCAGCCATGCCTTGCATTCGGTCAATTCCCTCTGACTCCTCAGTCGCTATGGTGGGACATGGTGGCAGAGATTTTACCAGCAGTTTCACAGGACCTCCTCCAGATCATAGAGTATGAGCAAGACACAGCCAAGTATATGATTTACTCATGTCTTGACACTACTGACTGCTTGGGTAGGACAATGGGGACCAGTGTGGTGCTTCAGTAGCATGCTTAGTTTCACTCCACAGGGCTCTCGACTGATATACAACAATCCCTGATCGACATGCCATGTGTTGGCACACGACTCTTCAGAGACCAGGTGGACTCAGCCTTGGCACGCTTCAAAGAGAGCAAGGCCACTGCACTCTCCCTTGGACTGGCAGTTCCCACAATGATTCCACCTCTTTCGAGGCTTCTCAAGAGGGTTATAGTAAAGGCCATGCCAGACCTTCCCTGCAGGCTTCCCAAGGTTTTCGAAGCAGAGGACTTGTATCCGACCATTAGCGTCCTGGCCGCCAGTGGCAACAAACTCCTCAATCACTGCCCCTCCCCCATACCCCCAAACAAACAGCTGCTGTAAATCTATTTTTATTTGCCCTCTGCAACACACTAACTCAGTAGGAGATCAGATCACCTTTTACCTCCACAAGTGGCAGTGCATTGCATCAGACCTATGTGTGCTCTATATAGTACAAAATTGATATTCCTTACGGAGATGCCTCCTACACCACAAGACTTCTAGAGGACCACTTGTCTATTCTGAGAGGGAAGGTTCAGCTTCTCTTGGACAATGAAGCCATAGAGATGATTTGGGTCTGAAGTTGGGACTGGTTGTATCGCCTTTATTTCCTAGTTCCAAAGAAGGACTAAGGCCTCTGCCCTATCCTCTATCTTTGCCCACGGAATTCCTTACTCAAGAAGGGCAAGTTCAAGATGCTCACGCTGGCCCAAGTTCTGTCTGCCATAGTTCCAGGAGACTGAATGGTTACCTGAATCAAGCTTGCTTCAAATGGTTGTGTACCACATCCATACGACGCCCAACAACATGCCAAAGTCACATCTGTCTCCTTCACAGAGGCTTTCCTTCATTGGAGTCACCAAGAATGGACTGGGAACCGAAACCAGCCCAGGCAAACTGCTTGGCCGGCCCCCCCTGGGAGGGAGAGGGGTGCAGCTGAGCTGTTTTCTGCCTGTTTTGTCCGATTTTGTTACAAGGGGCCGATAACAGAAAACAGCCCTCGGGCCCTAAAACCGGCCCCCGCCCTGGGAGCCCACTGAGGAAAGTCTGGTGCCCGCTAGGGCCAGTCCGGCCCTGGGAGTCATTCTGGATACAGTGCTGCTCTAGTCCTTCCCTCCGTCTTAACAAGTCTAGGACATTCGGCCTATCATCCCAATTTATCAAAACTCAACCTGGTTCTCAACGAGAGCGGCATGCAAGCTTCTTGGCATCCTTGAGTGTTTTCTTGTGAACCAGGTATCCTTCAATAAAAATAATTTATGCTGGATACTGAGAGAACTTTGTTGCCTGGTGTTCTTCCCCAAATATCCAACCTTTACAGACACAGTTGTCTGACATATTACTCTTTTGTTTAACCATAGCTTAGCACAGTCTTGATATGCAACAGATAATGGGTATTTATCCTCTCTTAGGGCCTTTTTCCGTTTACCTGATCAATCATCTTTATTCAAGTCACCTGTTGTGACGCGTTTGCTCAAATGGCTGATCCATATGTTCCTGCTAATACGATTTGTGGTGCCTCAGTGGTACCACAATCTTGTTGTCAATTTTCTCTTGCACTCCATTTGAGCTAATGCATAGCGGCCATCTGATTGCTCGCCATAAAGAAAGCATGTGTTATAGTAGTTATGTCAGCTCGATTCATAAGAGAACTACAAGCAGTGTCTGTCCAGCAACCATATAATACCAACTTTTAGGACAAGCTAGTGCTCTGGACTAAAGTGGTATTTCTCCCAAAAGGTGTAGCCCTTTTGCACATTGGACTGCTCATTACCCTGACCACTTTCTTCGTTCTGCCTCATCTTTCTAAAGAGAAACCGATTTAATTGCCTAGACCCAAAGAGAGATTGGAGCTTTTACATTAATTATATCTATGACCAAAGAGTGGACGATCAGTAATTTGTTCTGGTTTGGTGGCAAAGAAGGAAAAAGCTGTGGCGAGACACCTTTAGATGTATTGTCCTGTGCATCATAATCAACTATGGGTTAGCAAAGATAGAGCCTTCGAAAGGCCTGCTCACTCATTCTACCAGAGCAAAGGCTACTCCCAGTGCATTGTGCCTGTGGGCCATGCATGGACATCTGTCCAGCTGCTATGAGAACATCAGTTCACACGTTCATGAATGCTACTGCCTGCACATGTTCGGTGGGAGAGTCACATTGCCCAAACTGTCCTGCAAGATTAACTGGCCTGAGACATTCCACAGACTCGCCACCAGGGGAAGTACTGCTTTTATATCTATTCAGACAGTGAGGAATCTGCGGTTAGAAGTATAGATCCTAAGAACAAATGCAGATTCCTCACAGCCCGACTCTCCTCCCTGTTTTATGGAATGGACTTGTTTAGAAAATTTAATTAGATTCCATTTTAGAGATCTGCACAATCTGATTATAAAGTCTCTGAGTCGGATGGCGCAGACAGATATGAGAAAGAAACTGACTTTAGCACATGAAGATGGTGATTATGTAGGGGCCCTGGCTTCCTATCTAGGGTGGGACTGATCTGGCGCATAATGCCACCTAATGACACAAGGGAATTGCTGAAGAGAAAATCTGGATCCAGTCTGGTGTCTGAGGGTATTCACAAGTGTGGGCTCTGTGGTCAGATAGATTATCCTCCAGAAAGACGGTTACCAAAGGTACGTAACTTGTTCTTCATACCCTCCTTGCCTTTCACAAGGCCCTCACTCTTGTCTTTTTCAGTGTGCTTTGGGGAAAAGTTACTTCCTTATAGGACAAGTTACCTTTGTTTCACAACCGCCGATACCTGCAAGTTATCGTTCTACACGATGCCAGCGCTCGCACTGACACCTGACGTTGCCAGCGGCTGCATCTCATCATCGCGAAGCCAATAACGATGTGGGTGACTTCCCGAACTCATCGACACTGACTGCTGAATGGAATCGATGCCTCATGGACTCAATGTCTCGCCTCCCTGTGGCAGTAAGGAGCCAGCCCTCGCCTTGGCCCATTGACGCTTCACCTCCTTGATGCTGTGCGCCATCCATTGCCTCTGATTTCCAAGGTACTGTTACTTAGGGATCAATCAGGTGGCCGGCCTGTACACCTTGCAGTCAGCGGCGTACTTGGGATTTGTGCCTGTCACAATGTCGTAATAGCCCCAGTTGGACCTATATGTTGTTACAAGCGTTATTTTTGCAATACTCATTCTAAAAGTGATATCTTGATATATGTGTCCTGGATTCTTGTCATTGTTTGGTTTGGATAAAGGTATTTTAATTTTCTAAATTGGTGTGGTGTCCATTTGTAGTGTTTTCACTGTGTTACTATGTGTTTTATGTACAAATGCTTTACACATTGCCTCTGATATAAGCCTGTCTGCTCATGCCAAGGTACCAAGGGGGTGAGCAAAGGATATTTTACAAGTGTCAGCCCCCTTACCCGGACTAGAAGGAAAGTTCCCTACTTGGACAGGGTACAAACCTGTCAACGTTATATTTGGGTTCTCATGAGTCAGGACGCCCCTCCCTTAAGTATGACATAAAATAGCATAATTTACTTTGTACATCTGCATATTTAGAAATATGGCGGCATATTTTGTCATGTAATTGTAAATTGTATTGATATAACGCTTACTACCCTTGATGAGGCGTTGATGCATTTTGAGGTCAGTAGCACACTACCAGCACACTACCCAGGGGTACACGTTTAGAGTTAAATAGATAGCAGATTATTAATCTGTACAAGTTTTGCCCTTAACCCACTCAGAACGTATTACATTGTTCACAGACACCGTAATAGCAACACCTCCTTATTGGAATCTGGTATCTTGATAGACCTTTGCAGGTCTGAAAAAGGCTCTCCTGCAATCAAAATGATTTGCACAGAAGTTAGAGGAGATCAATCTTCACATGGAATACTCCTCTAGTTTGAGACTTTAACTGAATTCATCTGTGTAATCTGGTATGTATGTTTTTCATCCTTTCCTGCAACAGCAAGCAGGCACTGTGAAACTGTACAGAAGGTACAACCTGGGAACTAATTAAGGATAGAACAATAGTTTGAGTCTGATGTTAGAGTTGTTAGTAATTCCTTGATGATCTGGTCATGCACATCAAGCATAAACCTCCTGTAGATGTTTGAGTCTTGGAGATTAATTATGTTCACTTTTTTTCTACCAAACCATGGAATTAGGAGTGACTGAATCTCTGTAACCTTAAATCAAAGTAAGCTTCTTGAAGAGCTTCCTAGGCTCAGTGTAGAAATTGTCTTGTCTTCCGATACCAATACACCATAAAAGTAAAACATTTCTGCTGACCTGCTAGATACAAAGTCTCAGTATGTTGAAGATTGGTGGCTGAACTAGACACTCTGATATGATCCATCAAGATCCCCAGAACGATAAAAGAGAAATCTGACAGTATAACTGCTCAGTTGATTCTTGGCTGTGTTAAAAATATTTCAGCATAAGGGATCCATGTTGTTTGCTACTCTTGGTTGTCATTAGTAGTATGTGGTCCAACTTGTTGGCTTCAAGCCAACCCACCCTACAGGTTTACATGGAGTTCCTATCTGAGGTTGTAGCCTTCCTGCTACTTGGAGGATAACTCCATACACCTACGTGGATGAATGCTTCAGCCTGACCCACGAAGCAGCTGGTAAGTAAGGAGTTGGAGGCGATCTGCCACTGCCCTTCAAATTCACATAATTTTGGAAGCAAGGAAAAGTCTAAGTGTCACCC
This sequence comes from Triturus cristatus, assembly GCF_964204655.1. Taxonomy (NCBI): domain Eukaryota; kingdom Metazoa; phylum Chordata; class Amphibia; order Caudata; family Salamandridae; genus Triturus; species Triturus cristatus. The sequence goes on from NC_140582.1 coordinate 235,817,294, forward strand.
CTAACTCAGTGTCCTCGTTATATTGACTTACTTCTTGCTTGATCAGGTCACTATAATTCATTTATGGTATTTGTTTGTTAGAAGCAACACTTCCTTTACTATGGATGGTATGTGAATATTTTGGCGTTTGAAGAAAGAGGGAGGTCTAATCTTCAGAATGCTGCATACTTTATCAATTGCGGTCTTAAAATGTAACATTCACTGGCCCTGTTGTTCCACAAATACAATGCTGACTGACTACTTAGACTGAAGTCAAGTCAGAAACCTTGAACCACAATGGGTTTTCAGAGTGCTACAGGAGAGAAGATGTGGTGTTGCAGCAGAGCTGCTTACTTTGGCCCAGTTCCAAAGCAGGTTCAAACCTCTTAGTTCATGTACAGGATAGTCTGAGGCCAGAACAACTCTAATTTAACATACCTGATTAGTAAGAATGTGACAGGGAATAGCAGTATTTATGTAAAGCCTAGATTGCTTAATGGTAATCTCCAATTCTTCTAGTCTAAGCTTCTTTGTCATAGTCTTTACATCCTACCAAACATCTTTCCACCTAGAGCTTGCTTTGCCTGGAATGCTTCTATAATTGGCCAACTTCTATTTTAGCAAATTTATTTGGTGGGCAAGAAAACTATCTTCTACAGATTTTTAGTGTTTATAAATGCAAGTTATTTTCTCTGAGGTGTAATCCACCTCATTAGTACGGCCTGTGATGAGAAAGAGTATGACAGTGGGTAATGAAGATAACCTGTAGGGTACTGATTATGTGTCTGACAGAGCAGAATTCTCATTTGGAAATCAGATCTGCCCTATCACGACTGGGACAGGTTTCGCACACGTAGTTTTCCTGGGTACAAGAACACCAGATCTAATTTTCCTGGTTGAAATTTCCAGCTGGAAAAATAGAATGAAGCTTTGGCTGCAACAGCATACAATCCTCATCCTCAATCCTGGACAAGCATTTTGTCTGGTGACAGGGAAGCATACCAGACGTACCAATGGTGTTTTTTCCAGCTAACTGTTCAGCATGTCCACTCTTTGTATGGGAGTGCACCCAGTTAAACATCAACAGCTCCCAGAGAGGTGGGAATAGCCATCTTTTCTACGGAAAAAGAGAAAAAGCCAGGTAACGCAGACCCCTTCTGTTGTCTAATTGGGGTTCTGGCGAATCAGTGCAAAATATATTTGGACCGGCACAGCTTGCAGGTGTGTAGAAAGAGTCCTCCTCCCCTCTCACTAGCTAAAAACATGGTAATATAGATTTTTTCCAAGATACCATGGCGCCTAGTCTGGATGGCAACCCACTACAAGATGAAGGTCTTGGTTAGCATTTGCTGCATTAGGATTGGTAACACCTATTGCTGAGTAAATCATTTAATAAGCCATTTATGGGCAGAATGGCATGGCAGCCAGTATGACAGATAGAGATTGTATAGCTTATGTGATTATAGGCACAACAAAGGCTGATTAAATAATTTCTGTTAGATACACTATAATATGTAGCAAAATACACTCAACCAAAATATACATCATTACTCATATAAGTCATATCCTAAGAGCTAGTTAGTACAAGGGATTAGTACTGCACACTACACTGCAATGGGGGTTATCATGTATTGCATGCGTGCAACATCGCATGGTGTGTTACAGGTAATAGTAGGAAAAAAACATACAAGGTGGCAAGAGCACACCTGGGGTCTTATTACGCAAAGTGCCCCGGGGGCGCAACAGGCGTTTGCACCCGCTTTGCGCCTCCGAGTCACTTTGGTATTACAGAAGAGGCTGCAAATGCTTGTGCCGCCCCTTCTGTACTACAGATAGCTCTGGTGCATTTATAGCACCATCATCAGAGGTTGTTCCCTCATTTGCATGGAGGTATGGCCCCATCCAAAGGAGGGAGTCTCTTTGCCTCTACGCCATACTACAGACGCGGGTGCAAAGACAAAGAAGCACTCAGGAGGTGCACTGAGAGTGCTCCACAAAAAGGTAGCACACAGTCAGTACACCCCTTAATGGCAGACCTCTGGAGGGGGTAAAGGGGGCTCTACAGACCCCCCAGACATCCCCTTACAGGCGGGTGAAGTCACTCACTATACCCACCCGCATACAGCTCTCTAGCCCCTCGTAAAAATGCAGGTGGCTTGCCACCTGCACAGTGAAACACGGAGCAGCTGCTTTAAAGGTGCTCTGTATTTCATTTCAATGCGCTGCTCTAGGGGCAGCTGCCCTGGAGGCAGTGCCTTCATCCTAATATGGCACACTTTCCTTGTTTGCGCAGGGCACCCCTTTTGAAAGGTGCACCCTGGCGCAAACAAAGAAAATGCACCATATTCGTATTACGGACCCAGGTTGACTTGCAATTCTGAAAAATCATAAATTATAACAATCATAGGTTTTAGATTAACCTGTGGGAAAACAACCTGGAAAGACTGATGTATGTTTCCTGGAACAGGTGGGTTTTTGGGGCTATGTAACATCCCAGTGCAATCCCTGAATGAATTGCTTCTTCCTGTGACATCATCTATTCTTGAACGTTTTAGGACGCGATAGAGCCGCAGGCCACAAACCTACAACGGTTATCTGTTTCTGATACAGGCACACCACTTCTGAGTAATCAATTTTGGAGTCCCTGCTTCTCAGCCGCGGCTCCTCCGCTAAGGCGGAGGATCGTCTCCCATCTGCTCTAGGAGCAGTTTAAAAAGAAAAACGAAAATAACTAATATCATTTTCGTTTTCCTTCCTGCTTGGGTGCAGGGCGGGGTGGCTGGTGGGGCTGGGCTGGCTAGAGCAGGGGCCAGGGGGAGGAGTGTTAAGCACACTCTAAAGTGTGCAGGACGGTTTGGCCGGCCCTCTTGGGCCGACCAATCAGTCCTGCGCACTTTGCATGTTCCCCACCAGGATGCATTACACAGCCTGGTGGGGAACATGCATAGCCTAAATGTTCCCGTCTGAGTGCTGGACCACGATGCTCAGACCAATACCAACGCTGCATTGCAGCATTGTGTTTGGCCAGGGGACTCTGGGAGGCTGTGTGCTTCCTGTTGCGGCTCGGAGAAGACGACGGAGGAGAGGCGGCAGCCGGTGGCACCCAGGTAAGTCATTTTATTTTATTATTTATTCCTCTCCTCTTCCTTCCCGCCCACCACCCCCGCTCAGTAGCAGCCGCTACTGCTGCTTCCTAACAAATTTTTGTTCAATTGGAAGGAAACCCAATTTACAGTCCCATGACATCCTAGGTTCAAAAGGTTTCTGTCTTACACCTGTGGGCTTGGGTTACATCATGGTCGTCATAAGATAGCAAATTTTCCAGTCCTGAATGGGTCTTATCAACCTAAGGCTTAATTCTCTATGGGCTTTAATAGCTATCACTAGGGTAGCCATTCCTTACCAAGTGGGCCTCTCAGACCTACTACTGGAGGCGTCTACAAATATTGCTAGGATAGTAGCTAGTGTCCCGTAACTGGATAGTATTTCTACTACTGTAGGTGCTGTATGAATGACCGTTTTTTACCTTCTTCTGTAAGACAGTACATAATGCATAGCTGCTTACAAAAACCATAAATACCCAACTAAATGGCATTGTTTTTTCCAACAGCATTGCAAACCAATTTCCTTATGCATGACAAAGTTAGTAATATTGTGAGGATGATTTTATATAAATGTGCAGAGCAATCTGTGTACATATATATAAAACAAATGAGACAAATAAAACTGCATGCAGATTGTCACACCCAGCATTACAATCACGGGAAAAAAAGAGTTTGACAGTCAGTAACCCCTTTGCAGGAACATCATGACAATTTACATTTCCTTTAGTCAGATGTATAATTTCCGTTCACTAACAAGGGATGTGCTGAAGGAGAATCCACTTGGCGAAACGACTTGCTTAAAGCATATCAGACCTTCATCCTTCAACATTTTTTTTTAAGAAGCAGCAAGTTGATGTCCATTTAAAGCACAAGTCCTGTGTTTAAAAAAAAAATAGGTTTCCTCTGGACCAACTTCTACTGCCCCCAATGGCTCTGGCACAATTTAAAAAGGGGAGAGTGTACCCTTTGCGAATCAGATACTACCCCAACTCAGGGTTTGGTAATTCATCACTCCTCTTTCATGATCCTACCTATTTGCATTGCAGAAAGAATAGAAAATGCCCTTTTGAGTTTGCAGATCCTCTGATTATGGGCCAGATGTACTAAGATTGAATTCGCCAGAATTAGTCGCACTGTGAATCCAGTTAGATTTTGCAAACTGACCTATGCATTAATAGACTATTTTGCAAGATTCCTGTATAAAGTGGCTCAAAATCCAACCTACCTTATTAGTATTAATGACATAGGTTACAAATTGTGACTCAGCCCAGTTGGTAGCACTTCTAAATCCCAATTTAGGAGTTGGTATAAGTTTACAGACTCCTAAAACCTGATTAATAGATAGGGAAAACCTAGTTTGCCTTTGCAAATCCAGCTAATTTGCGAATTTGACATCACAAAATAGGTCAGTTAGTCTGGCACTTTGCCAATCGGAAGGTGTGTTTGACAGCAATAGAGATTTGTACATCTGGAAACTAGTTTCTGATTTAAGGTTTTGGAGACTTCTTGACAACTGTGTGATACACAGTGTAACAACTGTAATTTACTATACACAACATTTCCAATATAGAAAACATCCCTTTTGTGAAGTTTGACCAACAGTCTGTAATATTAATACATTTAATCAGTGACACAAATGCATATCAACCATGTAATAAAAGCATGATAATCTGTAAATGTTGTGCATGATAACCTGCAACTCCTCATATAGATTAGCGTACTATCTGTCTACAAGTTAATTCAGCACTTTGGGTATTAGCCCTACACAATCTCCATACCATATTTTCTGTTCTTACCAACCTTCGATCTATCTCAAAACCTAAAACCAGGACCAACGTACCCCTTTGCATTATCTATCTTATCAGAGAACATTTTGTATTTTAAATTTCAGGTGCTCTATATAGTAAACATGTGCAAAAGGTTTGCATGTTCAAATGACTCACTTCTTGCGCTCCGCTATAGGAAAATGATTTTTGGTGCTGTGTATTTCTAGTACGCAGCATTGCCAGACTGCTTGTGTGCGCAAATTATATTAGCGCTAGTGTAATGTCGAATTGTACTAATGGCTAGTTTGTGTAGGCCATTCCACATTATCTCTGTATGTTAGGTTGCAATAGGTTGAATGCTAAGCCAAAGCTAAGAAAGTAAAACTGGGGATTGCTTATGACCTATGCTTTTAAAGGTTGTGCGCATTTTCTTTCTTTTTCCTCTCAATGTTGCTGGCATTTTCATTTAAAGAAAATGTGCATGATTATCAAAAAATAAGAATATTTTTGTTATTTAAACAGTTTATGGAACCACAGATAGATTTTAACTAGGGTGGCTTCTATGCATTACAATAATTTCAAACGCTGTGGACTGCAATACAACTGCTTGACAGACATTTTAAGGACACCATCGATTAACCAAATATTTCTCTACAATACAAAATCATTGCGACTTTTATCGGAGCAGTAATATATGTTAAAGCATCTTATCTGTAGTTATTACAGACTGAAGGAGTCACTACGTTTTCAACCTATATTTTTATTACACACAGTAGCAAAATGTATATTTAATAATAAAACAAATTGTAAGGCTGTATACCTGTAAATGATTTAACTAAAGCCAGCATTTCCCACAGGATGTATACCTTGCCAGTCTTCACTCTGAAATTCACTTTACGCTGCTGCTTTGGAGAGGCCAAAGGCACATTGCATCTTAAAGTCCTGCTAATGCGTGGAGATTCCGGTGGGGCATGGGAGATGGAAGCAGTTGCTCGGCAACTATAGATATGTTAATGAAATCCTTCAACTCGTGTTTTGTGCTACTGTTGAAGGAAGGTTGTGCCGCGCAGCCTAGCCCAGGTGAAGAGATTTGCTAATTACCGCATTGTTAAGTGTAGCTGCCTCATGCTGTGACTGGGGCGAGCTGTCATCCTGGAGTCATTTTCAAACCAATTGCACTTTCAAGAAGACCTAGCATTTTCATGACATTCCATTCCATGACATGACATTCCTGACATTGCATTCCAAGACATGACATTCCATTCTTTGACATGGCATTCCTGACATTCTATTCCATGACATTCCTGAAATTCCATTCCATGACATTCCTCACATTCCCTGACATGCCTGACATTCCAGATGCCATTCCTGACATTCATGACATGACATTCCATTCCATGACATAACATTCCTGACATTCCATTCCATGACATGACATTCCATTCCTTCACATGACATTCCTGACATTCCATTCCATGACATGACATTCCTGACATTGCATTCCAAGACATGACATTCCTGACATTCCATTCCTTGACATGACATTCCTGACATTCCATGACATTCCATTCCATGACATTCATGACATTCCATTCCATGACATTCTATGACATGACATTCATGATGACATTCCTGACATACCATTCCATGACATGACATTCCTGACATTCATGACCTGACATTCCATTCCATGACCTAACATTCCTGATATTCCTGACATTCCATTCCATGTTATTCATGACATTCCATTCCATGACATGACATTCCTAACATTCCATGACATGACATTCCTTGACATTCATTCCATGACATTCCATTCCATGACATTCCTGACATTGCATTCCAAGACATGACATTCTTGACATTCCATTCCTTGACATGACATTCCTGACATTCCATGACATTCCATTCCATGGCATTCATGACATCCCATTCCATGACATTCCTGAAATTCCATTCCATGACATGACATTCATGAGATTCTGACATTCCATTCATGACATTCCTGACATTCTATGACATGACATTCCTGACGTTCCATTCCATGACATTCCATTTCATGACATTCCATGACATTCATGACATTCTTTACATTACTGACATTCTATGACATGACATTCCTGATGACATTCCTGACATTCATGACATGATATTCTTGACATTCCATTCCATGACATTCCTGACATTCCATTTCATGACATTCATGACATTCCTGACAATTCTGACATTCCATGACATGACATTCCTGATGACATTCATGACCTGACATTCCATTCCATGACATGACATTCCTGACATTGCATTCCAAGAAATGACATTCTTGACATTCCATTCCTTGACATGACATTCCTGACATTCCATTCTATGACATGACATTCCTGACATTGCATTCCAAGACATGACATTCCTGACATTCCATTCCTTGACATGACATTCCTGACATTCCATTCCATGACATTCCCTTCCATGACATTCATGACATTACATTCCATGACGTTCCATGACATGACATTCGTGATGACATTCCTGACATTCCATTCATGACATGATATTCCTGACATTCATGACATGACATTCCATTCAATGACATAACATTCCTGACATTCCATTCCATGACCTGACATTCCTGATATTCCTGACATTCCATTCCATGACATGACATACCTGACATTCCAACACATGACATTCCTGATATTCCATGACATTCTATTTCATGACATTCCTGACATTCCTTGACATGACATTCCTGACATTCCATGACATTCCATTCCATGACGATCCATTCCATGACATTCCATGGCATTCATGACATTCCTGACAATTCTGACATTCCATGACATGACATTCCTGATGACATTCCTGACATTCCTGACTTGACATTCCATTCCATGACATTCCTGACATTGCATTCCAAGAAATGACATTCTTGACATTCCGTTCCTTGACATGACATTCCTGACATTCCATTCTATGACATGACATTCCTGACATTGCATTCCAAGACATGACATTCCTGGCATTCCATTCCTTGACATGACATTCCTGACATTACATTCCATGACGTTCCATGACATGACATTCGTGATGACATTCCATTCCATGACATGACATTCCTGACATTCCATTCCATTCAATGACATAACATTCCTGACATTCCATTCCATGACCTGACATTCCTGATATTCCTGACATTCCATTCCATGACATTCATGACATTCCATTCCATGACATGACATACCTGACATTCCAACACATGACATTCCTGACATTCCATGACATTCTATTTCATGACATTCCTGACATTCCTTGACATGAAATTCCTGACATTCCATGACATTCCATTCCATGACGATCCATTCCATGACATTCATGACATTCCTGACAATTTTGACATTCCATGACATGCCATTCCTGATGACATTCCTGACATTCCTGACATGACATTCCATGACATGACATTCCTGACATTGTATTCCAAGAAATGACATTCCTGACATTCCATTCCTTGACATGACATTCCTGACATTCCATTCTATGACATGACATTCCTGACATTGCATTCCAAGACATGACATTCCTGACATTCCATTCCTTGACATGACATTCCATTCCATGACATTCCCTTCCATGACATTCATGACATTACATTCCATGACATTCCATGACATTCCATTCCATGACATAACATTCCTGACATTCATGACATGACATTCCATTCAATGGCATGACATTCCTGACATTCATGACATTCCATTTCATGACATTCATGACATTCCATTCCATGACATTCCTGACATTCCATGACATGACATTCTTGACATTCCATTCCCTGACATGACATTCCTGACATTCCATTCCATGACATTCCTGACATTCCATTCCATGACATTCATGACATTCCATTCCATGATATTCCTAACATTCCTGACATTCCATTCCATGATATTCCTGACATTCCATGGCATGACATTCATGACATTCATGACATTCCACTCTATGATATTCATGACATTCCATTCCATGACATTCCATTCCTGACATTCCATTCCATAACATGACATTTCTGACATTCCATTCCATGACATGACATTTCTGACATTGCATTCCAAGACATGACATTCTTGACATTCCATTACTTGACATGACATTCCTGACATTCCATTCCATGACATTCCATTCCATGACATTCATGACATTCCATTCCATGACATGACATACCTGACATTCCATGACATGACATTCCTGACATTCCATGACATTCTTGACATTCCATTCCATGACATGATATTCCATTCCATGACATGACATTCTTGATATTCTATGACATGACATTCCTTCCATTCCTTTCATTCCATGACATTCCTGACATTCCATTCCATGGCATTCATGACATTCCATTCCATGATATTCCTGACATTCCTGACATTCCATTCCATGATATTCCTGACATTCCATGGCATGACATTCCTGACATTCCATTCCATGACATGACATACCTGACATTCCATGACATGACATTCCTTCCATTCCATGACATTCTTGACATTCCATTCCATGACATGACATTCCTGACATTCCATTCCATGACATGACATTCTTGACATTCCATTCCATGACATGACATTCCTGACATTCCATTCTATGACATTCCTGACATTCTATTCCATGACATTCATGACATTCCATTCCATGATACTCCTGACATCCCATTCCATGATATTCCTGACATTCCATGGCATGACATTCCTGACATTCATGACAGTCCACTTCATGACATTCCATTCCATGACATTCCTGACATTCCTCACATTACATTCCATGACATGACATTCCTGACATTGCATTCCAAGACATGACATTCCTGACATGACATTCCTGACATTCCATTCCTTGACATGACATTCCTGACATTCCATTCCATGACATTCCATTCCATGACATTCTGACATGACATTTGTGATGACATTCCTGACATTCCTGACATGACATTCCATTCCATGACATAACATTCATGACCTTCCATTCCATGACAAGACATTCTTAACATTACATGACATGACATGACATGACATTCCTGACATTCCATGACATTCATGACATTCCATGACATGACATTCCTGACATTGCATTCCAAGACATGACATTCCATTCCTTAACATGACATTCCTGACATTCCATGACATGACATTCATGACATGACATTCCTGACATTTCATGACATTCATGACATTCCATGACATGACATTCCTGACATTGCATTCCAAGACATGACATTCCATTCCTTAACATGACATTCCTGACATTCCATGACATGACATTCATGACATTCATGACATTCCCTTCCATGACATTCATGATATTCCCTTCCATGACATTCATGACATTACATTCTATGACATTCCATGACATGACATTCGTGATGACATTCCTGACATTACTTTCCATGACATGACATTCCTGACATTCATGACATGACATTCCATGACATGACATTCCTGACATTCATGACATGACATTCCATTCCATTACATAACATTCCTGACATTCCATTCCATGACATTCCATGACATTCATGACATTCCTGACATTCCTGATGACATTCCTAACATTCATGACATGATATTCCATTCCATGACATAACATTCCTGACATTCCATTTCATGATTCGTGACATTCCATTCCATGACATGACATTCCTGACATTCCATGACATTCTTGACATTCCATTCCATGACATGACATTCCTGACATGACATTCCTGACATTCCATTCCATGACATTCCTGACATTCCATGCCATGACATTCATGACATTCCATTCCATGATATTCCTGACATTCTATTCCATGATATTCCTGATATTCCATGGCATGACATTCCTGACATTCATGACATTCCATGACATTCATGACATTCCATTCCATGACATTCCTGACATTCCATGACATGACATTCCTGACATTCCATTCCATGACATGACATTCCTGACATTGCATTACAAGACATGACATTCCTGACATTCCATTCCTTGACATCACATTCCTAACATCCCATTCCATGACATTCCATTCCATGATATTCATGACATTCCATTCCATGACATTCTATGACATGACATTCGTGATGACATTCCTGACATACCATTCCATGACATGACATTCCTGACATTCATGACATGACATACCATTCCATGACATAACATTCCTGACATTCCATTCCATGACCTGACATTCCTGATATTCCTGACATTCCATTCCATGACATTCATGACATTTCATTCCATGACATGACATTCCTAACATTCCACGACATGACATTCCTGACATTCCATGACATTCCATTCCATGACATGACATTCCTGACATTGCCTTCCAAGACATGACATTCCTGACATTCCATTCCTTAACATGACCTTCCTGACATTCCATGACATGACATTCCTGACATTCCATTCCATGACATTCATGACATTCCATTCCATGACATTCCTGAAATTCCATTCCATGACATGACATTCCTGACACTCCTGACATTCCATGACATTACGTTACATGACATTCATGGGATTCCTGACATTCCATTCATGACATGACATTCCTGACATTCTATGACATGACATTCCTGACATTCCATTCCATGACATTCCATTTCATGAGATTCCATTCCACGACATTCCATGACATGACATTCCTGACATTCCATGACATTCTTGACATTCCATTCCATGACATGACATTCCTGACATTCCATGACATTACATTCCATGACATTCCTGACATTCCATTCAAGACATGACATTCCTGACATTCTATGATATGACATTCCTGACATTCCATTCCATGACATTCCATTCCATGGTATTCCATGACATTCCAAGACATTCCTGACATTCTTGACATTACTGACATTCTATGTCATGACATTCCTGAAGACATTCCTGACATTCATGACATGACATTCCATTCCATGACATGACATTCCTGACATTGCATTCCAAGACCTGACATTCCATTCCTTGATATGACATACCATTCCATGACATTCATGACATTCCATTCCATGACATTCCTGAAATTCCATTCCATGACATGACTTTCCTGACATTCCATGGCATTACATTCCTGACATTCCTGACATTTCATTCCATGACATTCATGACATCCCATTCCATGACATTCCATTCCATGACATTCCATTCCATGACATTCATGGCATGACATTCTTGGCATTCCATTCCATGACATGACATTCTTGATATTCATGACATGACATTCCATTCATGACATTCCATGGCATTACATTACTGACATTCATGACTTTCCATTCCATGACATTCATGACATTCCATGACATTCCATTCCATGATATTCCTGACATTCATGACATGATATTCCTGACATTCCATTCCATGACATGACATTCCTGACAGTGCATTCCAAGACATGACATTCCTGACATTCCATTCCCTGACATTCCATGACATGACATTTCTGAGATTCCATTCCATTAATGACATTCCTGACATTCTATTCCATGACATTCCTGACATTCCATTCCATGACATTCATGACATGACATTCCATTCATGACATTCCATTCCATGACATGACATTTCTGACATTGCATTCCAAGACATGACATTCCATTCCTTGACATGACATTCCTGACATTCCATTCCATGACATTCATGACAATCCATTCCATAACATTCCATGACATGACATTCGTGATGACATTCCTGACACTCCATTCCATGACATGACATTCCTGACATGACATTCCATGACATTCCATGACATGACATGACTGACATTCCATTCCATGACATGACATTCCTGACATTCCATGGCATTACATTCCTGACATTCCATTCCATGACATTCATGACATTTAATTTCATGACATTCCATTCCATGACATGACATTCTTGGCATTCCATTCCATGACATGACATTCCTGATATTCATGACATGACATTCCATTCATGACATTCCATGGCATGACATTACTGACATTCATGACATTCCATTCCATGACATTCATGACATTCCATTCCATGACATTCCATTAAATGACATTCCATGACATTCATGACACAATATTCCTGACGTTCCATTCCATGACATGACAAGTGCATTCCAAGACATGACATTCCTGACATTCCATTCCTTGATATGACATTCCTGACATTCCATTCCATGATATGTCATTCCTGACATTCTATGACATGACATTCCTAACATTCCGTTCCATGACATGACATTCTATGATATTCCATTCCATGACATTCCTGAAATTCCATTCCATGACATGACATTCCATGACATTCATGACATTCCATTCCATGACATTCCATGACATTCCTGACATTACTGACATGTCATTCCTGACATTCTATGACATGACATTCCATGACATTCCATTCCATGACACTCTTGACATTCCATTCCATGACATTCATGACATGGCATTCATGACATTCCATTTCATGACATTCCTGACATTCCATGGCATTACATTCCATGGCATTACATTCCAGACATTCCATTCCATGACATTCATGACATTCCATTCCATGACATTCTATTCCATGACATGACATTCTTGGCATTCCATTCCATGACATGACATTCCTGATATTCATGACATGACATTCCATTCATGACATTCCATGGCATGACATTACTGACATTCATGACATTCCATTCCATGACATTTGATTCCATGACATTCCATGACATTCATGACATGATATTCCGGACATTCCATTCCATGACATGACAAGTGCATTCCAAGACATGACATTCCATTCCTTGACATTCCATTCCTGACATTCCATTCCATGACATTCCTGACATTCCATGACATGACATTCCTGACATTCCATTCCATTAATGACATTCTATTCCATGACATTCTGACATTCCATTCCATGACATTCATGACATGACATTGCATTCATGACATTCCATGACATGACATTTCTGATATTACATTCCAAGACATGACATTCCTGACATTCCATTCCTTGACATGACATTCCTGACATTCCATTCCATGACATTCCATTCAATGACATTCATGACAATCCATTCCATAACATTCCATGACATGACATTCGTGATGACATTCCTGACATTCCATTTCATGACATGACATTCCTGACATTCCATTCCATGACATAACATTCCTGACATTCCATTCCAAGACCTGACGTTCCTGATATTCCATTCCATGACATTCATGACATTCCATTCCATTAATGACATTCCTGACATTCTATTCCATGACATTCCTGATATTCCATTCCATGACATTCATGACATGACATTGCATTCATGACATTCCATTCCATGACATGACATTTCTGATGTTGCATGCCAAGACATGATATTCCTGATATTCCATTCCTTGACAGGACATTCCTGACATGACATTCTTTGACATGACATTCCTGACATTCCATTCCATGACATGACATTCCTGACATTCCATGACATTCATGACATTCCATTCCATGATGATCCATTCCTGACATTGCAATCCAAGACATGACATTCCTGACATTCCATTCCATGACATGTCATTCCTGACATTCTATGACATGACATTCCATGACATGACATTCTATGACATTCCTGAAATTCCAGTCCATGACATGACATTCCTGACATTCCATGACTTTCATGACATTCCATTCCATGACATTCCTGGCATTACTGACATGTCATTCCTGACATTCTATGACATGACATTCCATGACATGATATTCATGACATTCCATTCCATGACATTCCTGACATTCCATTCCATGACATTCCAGACATTCATGACATGGCATTCCATGACATTCATGACATTCCTGACATTCCATTCCATGGCATTCCATGGCATTACATTCCTGACATTCTATTCCATGACATTCATGACATTCCATGACATTACATTCCATGACATTCATGACACGACATTCTTGGCATTCCATTACATGACATGACATTCCTGATATTCATGACATGACATTCCATTCATGACATTCCATGGCATGACATTACTGATATTCATGACTTTCCATTCCATGACTTTCATGACATTCCATTCCATGACATTCCATTCCATGACATTCCTGACATTCATCTAAGCACAAGGCCCCCCTTAACACATACTTTGAGGTCCAAGAGAAAGGGGGAAGAACTAGACAGTAGGGGAAAAACTCTTTCAGGACCTATATAATTTTATTTGAGACTACAAAGAGTTCTCACCTGCCATCATCAAAAAAATAAAATTAAACAAAAAGAAACATGTATTTATTAACAGTTTTTATTTGTATTTTTTTGAATTTTATGAATATTCATAAAATTCAAAAAAATACAAATAAAAACTGTTAATAAATACATGTTTCTTTTTGTTTAATTTTATTTTTTTGATGATGGCAGGTGAGAACTCTTTGTAGTCTCAAATAAAATTATATAGGTCCTGAAAGAGTTTTTCCCCTACTATTCCTGACATTCATGACATGATATTCCTGACATTCCATTCCATGACATAACATTCCTGACATTGTATTCCAAGACATGACATTCCTGACATTCCATTCCATGACATGGCATTCCTGACATTCATGACATTCCATTCGATGACATAACATTCCTGACATTCCATTCCATGACCTGACATTCCTGATATTTCTGACATTCCATTACATGACATGACATTCCTGACATTCCATGACATTCATGACATTCCATTCCATGACATTCAGGATATTGCATTCTATTCCATGACATGACATTCCTGACAGTCCATTCCATGACATTCATGACATTCCATCCATGACACTCCTGACATTTCATTCCAAGACATGACATTCCTGACATTGCATTCCAAGACATGACATTCCTGACAGTCCATTCCTAGGCATGACATTCCTGAAATTCCATGACATGACATGACATTCCATTACATGACATGATATTTCTGACATTCCTAACATTCCATTCCATGACATTCCTCACATTCCATTTCATGACATTCCATTCCATGACATTCCATTCCATGACATTCATGACATGACATTCTTGGCATTCCATTCCATGACATGACATTCCTGATATTCATGACATGACATTCCATTCATGACATTCCATGGCATGACATTACTGACATTCATGACTTTCCATTCCATGACATTCATGACATTCCATTCCATGACATTCCATTCCATGATATTCCTGACATTCATGACATGATATTCCTGACATTCCATTCCATGACATGACATTCCATGACATGATATTCCTGACATTCCATGACATGGCATTCTTGACATTTCATTCCATTAATGACATTCCTGACATTCTATTCCATGACATTCCATTCCATGACATTCCTGACATTCCATTCCATGACATTCCATTCATGACATTCCATTCCATGACATGACATTTCTGACATCGCATTCCAAGACATGACATTCCTGACATGACATTCCTTGACATGACATTCCTGACATTCCATTCCATGACATTCATGACATTCCATTCCATAACATTCCATGACATGACATTCGTGATGACATTCCTGACATTCCATTCCATAACATGACATTCCTGACATTCTATTCCATGACCTGCCATTCCTGATATTCCATTCCATGACATTCATGACATTCAATTCCATGACATGATATTCCTGACATTCCATTCCATGACATGATTCTTGACATTCCATTACATTCTTGATATTCCATTCCGTGACATGACATTCCTGACATTGCATTCTAAGACATGACATTCCTGACATTCCATTCCATGACATGGCATTCCTGACATTCATGGCATTCCATTCCATGATATAACATTCCTGACATTCCATTCCATGACCTGACATTCCTGATATTCCTGACATTCTATTCCATGACATTCATGACATTCCATTCCATGACATTCTGGACATTCCATTCCATGACATGACATTCCTGACATTCCATGACATTCATGACATTCCATTCCATGACATTCATGATATTGCATTCTATTCCATTCCATGACATTCATGACATTCCATAAATGACATTCCTGACATTGCATTCCAAGAACTTAATATTCCTGACATTGCCTAACAGTCCATTACTAGGCATGACATTCCTGAAATTCCATGACATGACATTCATGACATTCCATTCCATGACATGTCATTTCTGACATTCCTTCCATTCCATTCCACTACATTCCTGACATTCCATTCCATGACATTCATGACATGACATTCCATTCATGACATTCCATTTCATGACATGACATTCCTGATATTGCATTTCAAGACATGACATTACTGACATTCCATTCCTTGACATGACATTCCTGACATTCCATTCCATGACATTCCATGACATTCGGGATGACATTCCTGACATTCCATTCCATGACATGACATTCCTGACATTCCTGACATTCATGACATGACATTCCATTCCATGACACAACATTCCTGACATTCCATTCCATGACCTCAAATTCCTGATATTCCTGACATTCCATTCAATGACTTTCCTGAAATTCCATTCCATGACATGACATTCCTGACATTCCATGACATTCTTGACATTCCATTCCATGACATGACATTCCTGACATTGCATTCCAAGACAAGACATTCCTGACATTCCATTCCATGACATGACATTCCTGACATTCATAAACCAAATGAAGCGTATCCTGGAGTTAGGAGACGTCCCCCTGTGCACAGGGGGACGTCTCCTAACTCCAGGATACGCTTCATTTGGTTTATACGCTTTAACACTCTGGATCAGAGAGTGATACCCGAGTAGCACGCCACAACCTCACAAACTGTCACAATCCCAGTTGTGCGCTTATCCATATCTTGCTTGCATCTTCTTCTATTCCTGACATTCATGACATTGCATTCCATGACCATGACATTTCTGACATTGCATGCCAAGACATGATATTCCTGATATTCCATTCCATGACATGACATTCCATGACATTCCATTCCATGACATTCCTGAAATTCCATTACATGACATGACATTCCTAACATTCCATGACTTTCATGACATTCCATTCCATAACATTACTGACATGTCATTCCTGACATTCTATGACATGACATTCCATGACATGATATTCATAACATTCCATTCCATGACATTCCTGACATTCCATTCCATGACATTCCTGACATTCATGGCATGGCATTCCATGACATTCATGACATTCCTGACATTCCATTCCATGACATTCCATGGCATTACATTCCTTCCATTCCATTCCATGACATTCATGACATTCCATTCCATGACATTCCATTCCATGACATTCCTGACATTCATGACATGATATTCCTGACATTCCATTCCATGACATGACATTCCTGACGGTGCATTCCAAGACATGACATTCCTGACAATCCATTCCATGTTATTCCTGACATTCCATGACATGACATTCCTGACATTCCATTCCATTAATAACATTCCTGACATTCCATGACATTCCTGACATTCCATTCCATGACATTCATGACATGACATTTCACTCATGACATTCCATTCCAAGACATGACATTCCTGACATTCGATTCCTTGACATGATATTCCTGACATTCCATTCCATGACATTCCATTCCATGACATTCATGACATTCCATAACATTCCATGACATGACATTCGTGATGACATTCCTGACATTCCATTCCATAACATGACATTCCATTCCATGACCTGACATTCCTGATATTCCATTCCATTCATGACATTCAATTCCATGACATGACATTCCTGACATTCCATTCCATGACATGATTCTTGACATTCCATGACATTCTTTCCATTCCATGAAATGACATTCCTGACATTGCATTCCAAGACATGACATTCCTGACATTCCATTCCATGACATGGCATTCCTGACATTCATGGCATTCTATTCCATGACATAACATTCCTGACATTCCATTCCATGACCTGACATTCCTGATATTGCTGACATTCCATTCCTTGACATTCCATTCCATGACATTACTGACATTCCATTCCATGACATGACATTCCATGACATTCGTGACATTCCATTCTATGACATTCATGATATTGCATTCTATTCCATGACATGACATTCCTGACAGTCCATTCCATGACATTCATGACATTCCATAAATGACATTCCTGACATTGCATTCCAAGACATGACATTCCTGACATTGCCTGACAGTCCATTCCTAGGCATGACATTCCTGAAATTCCATGACATGACATTCATGACATTCCATTCCATGACATGATATTTCTGACATTCCTGCCATTCCATTCCATGACATTCCTGACATTCCATTCCATGATATCCATGACATGACATTCCATTCATGACATTCCATTCCATGACATGACATTCCTGACATTGCATTTCAAGACATGACATTACTGACATTCCATTCCTTGACATGACATTCCATTCCATGACATTCCATGACATGACATTCGGGATGACATTCCTGACATTCCATTCCATGACATGACATTCCATTCCATGACATAATATTCCTGACATTCCATTCCATGACCTCAAATTCCTGATATTCCTGACATTCCATTCAATGACTTTCCTGAAATTCCATTCCATGACATGACATTCCTGACATTCCATGACATTCTTGACATTCCATTCCATGACATGACATTCCTGACATTGCATTCCAAGACAAGACATTCCTGACATTCCATTCCATGACATGACATTCCTGACATTCATAAACCAAATGAAGCGTATCCTGGAGTTAGGAGACGTCCCCCTGTGCACAGGGGGACGTCTCCTAACTCCAGGATACGCTTCATTTGGTTTATACGCTTTAACACTCTGGATCAGAGAGTGATACCCGAGTAGCACGCCACAACCTCACAAACTGTCACAATCCCAGTTGTGCGCTTATCCATATCTTGCTTGCATCTTCTTCTATTCCTGACATTCATGACATTGCATTCCATGACCATGACATTTCTGACATTGCATGCCAAGACATGATATTCCTGATATTCCATTCCATGACATGACATTCCATGACATTCCATTCCATGACATTCCTGAAATTCCATTACATGACATGACATTCCTAACATTCCATGACTTTCATGACATTCCATTCCATAACATTACTGACATGTCATTCCTGACATTCTATGACATGACATTCCATGACATGATATTCATAACATTCCATTCCATGACATTCCTGACATTCCATTCCATGACATTCCTGACATTCATGGCATGGCATTCCATGACATTCATGACATTCCTGACATTCCATTCCATGACATTCCATGGCATTACATTCCTTCCATTCCATTCCATGACATTCATGACATTCCATTCCATGACATTCCATTCCATGACATTCCTGACATTCATGACATGATATTCCTGACATTCCATTCCATGACATGACATTCCTGACGGTGCATTCCAAGACATGACATTCCTGACAATCCATTCCATGTTATTCCTGACATTCCATGACATGACATTCCTGACATTCCATTCCATTAATAACATTCCTGACATTCCATGACATTCCTGACATTCCATTCCATGACATTCATGACATGACATTTCACTCATGACATTCCATTCCAAGACATGACATTCCTGACATTCGATTCCTTGACATGATATTCCTGACATTCCATTCCATGACATTCCATTCCATGACATTCATGACATTCCATAACATTCCATGACATGACATTCGTGATGACATTCCTGACATTCCATTCCATAACATGACATTCCATTCCATGACCTGACATTCCTGATATTCCATTCCATTCATGACATTCAATTCCATGACATGACATTCCTGACATTCCATTCCATGACATGATTCTTGACATTCCATGACATTCTTTCCATTCCATGAAATGACATTCCTGACATTGCATTCCAAGACATGACATTCCTGACATTCCATTCCATGACATGGCATTCCTGACATTCATGGCATTCTATTCCATGACATAACATTCCTGACATTCCATTCCATGACCTGACATTCCTGATATTGCTGACATTCCATTCCTTGACATTCCATTCCATGACATTACTGACATTCCATTCCATGACATGACATTCCATGACATTCGTGACATTCCATTCTATGACATTCATGATATTGCATTCTATTCCATGACATGACATTCCTGACAGTCCATTCCATGACATTCATGACATTGCATTCCAAGACATGACATTCCTGACATTGCCTGACAGTCCATTCCTAGGCATGACATTCCTGAAATTCCATGACATGACATTCATGACATTCCATTCCATGACATGATATTTCTGACATTCCTGCCATTCCATTCCATGACATTCCTGACATTCCATTCCATGATATCCATGACATGACATTCCATTCATGACATTCCATTCCATGACATGACATTCCTGACATTGCATTTCAAGACATGACATTACTGACATTCCATTCCTTGACATGACATTCCATTCCATGACATTCCATGACATGACATTCGGGATGACATTCCTGACATTCCATTCCATGACATGACATTCCATTCCATGACATAATATTCCTGACATTCCATTCCATGACCTCACATTCCTGATATTCCTGACATTCCATTCCATGACTTTCCTGACATTCCATTCCATGACATGACTTTCCTGACATTCCATTCCATGACATGACTTTCCTGACATTCCATTCCATGACATGACATTCGTGACATTCCATGACATTCTTGACATTCCATTCCATGACATGACATTCCTGACATTGCATTCCAAGACATGACATTCCTGACATTCCATTCCATGACATGACATTCATGACATTCATGACATTGCATTCCAAGACATGACATTTCTGACATTGCATTCCATGACATAACATTCCTGACATTCCATTCCATGACCTCACATTCCTGATATTCCTGACTTTCCATTCCATGACTTTCCTGTTATTCCATTCCATGACATGACTTTCCTGACATTCCATTCCATGACATGACATTCCTGATATTCCATGATATTCTTGACATTCCATTCCATGACATGACATTCCTGACATTGCATTCCAAGACATGACATTCCTGACATTCCATTCCATGACATGACATTCATGACTTTGCATTCCATGACCATGACATTTCTGACATTGCATGCCAAGACTTGATATTCCTGATATTCCATTCCTTGACAGGACATTCCTGACATGAGATTCCTTGACATGACATTCCATGACATGACATTCCTGACATTCCATGACATTCATGACATTCCATTCCATGACGATCCATTCCTCACATTGCATTCCAAGACATGACATTCCTGACATTCCATTCCATGACATGTCATTCCTGACATTCTATGACATGACATTCCATGACATGACATTCCATGACATTCCATTCCATGACATTCCTGAAATTCCATTCCATGACATGACATTCCTGACATTCCATGACTTTCATGACATTCCATTCCATGACATTCCTGACATTACTGACATGACATTCCATGACATTCCATTCCATGACATTCCTGAAATTCCATTCCATGACATGACATTCCTGACATTCCATGACTTTCATGACATTCCATTCCATGACATTCCAGACATTCATGACATGGCATTCCATGACATTCATGACATTCGTTACATTCCATTCCATGGCATTCCATTCCTGACATTCCATTCCATGACCACGCCACTAACGTTTAGCCATGCTAAACAGCAGTCACGCTGGTGTACAAGATGTCTAAAACACATTGGCAAACCCAATAGCTCTTGCATAGGCGAGACCTATTGGCTTTGCCAGTGCTTATTATGATTGTTCTTCATTCACCCTTGGGAATGTCAACAAACTGTTTTAATTTGGTAAGCTTTAGGAACCAATTTTAAATTAAGCAGTTCAAATGTTTTAAATGCACTAACATATTATGGCAATATTTGCATATATCTTTTAAGAAGTTCACTGTAATTATAAGAACATGCCTTTTCTGTTAAAAATAAACATCCCCATTGCTTCAGTTCACTGCTTGTGAGAATGTTACCCTTATTGCAATACAATGCTAGTAACTCATTCATCTAGTCATCATCTAAAAGAACATATTCATGATGCAAACTAATATTTAAACAAAGGCAAAGTAATATACAGATCCTGAATTTCTGATACAAGGATTAAAATGCAACAATAGGGATTTATGCCTTAAGGCTACTTGCCAAAAACAATCTATTCATTTTAAATTGTATTGCATATTATTGCACCATTATTGTTTATTTGCAGATAGGTATCAAATGGCATTAGTGACCCAAATTGCTTTTAGCAATCTATAGAAGGTCACTAATAATTTTTAGACCCAAAAAGTTTAAAATCAATAGAGAAAAGGGTAATTTGAATGGAAAATATTTGGAAAAACACAGGGTTATGCAGCTTTTACTTTGGTATGTCTGTCCTTTCTGCTGCTAGTTTCAGTTTCTGGTGAGGAAAGTGTGTTTAAATGCAAAGTGAGTTTAAGACTGCAGTACCGCCTCATATCCACAGGGGCAGAGCTGAGCAAAAAATATAACACACTTCATGAAACACAGGTCCCCACAAGGCAATTTTTTAAAAAGTTGCAAAAATCGACACAGATGTTCCTGGAGTCATTTTTTTATCATTTAGAAGACATTGCCTTGTGGGGACCTGGGTTCAGCGTAATCAAGTCCCAACAGCGTGAGTGTGTTATCACACCCAAGTCCCCACAAGGATAGTAACACACACACACACGCACACACACGTACACACTTTTTTTCTCCAAAAGAACCGTTCTTTTTGGGCACAGTTTCCATAGCAGTTTTTGTGCGGAAGAAACTGTCAGTGTGTCAGGGGAGGGCTTATATGGACTCTGTCGACCTCACATCCGGTGGACGACGTCAGCACGGAGTCAGTCGAGGCCATCTAGTGACGCACAGTGTTACTGCTATAGAAACATTTCCGAGGGGACCTCCAGTCAATCTACTGCTGGCAGATCTGTCCCGATGCAGACTGTGCCCCCTCAATCCCACGTCTGAGTCCGCCCCCGGCACTTATGCCTACTCCTATGCTCCATACAGCACCATGACCGAGGCCAGAACCCCAAATGCCAGCACCAATGTTGCATCAGAGAAGGAGCTGATAGTCCTTTTTGGACTCAGAAGTGAATTTGTTATGACGTCCGCCAAAGTCTCATCCATCTCGGCTGCCAGCAATTTGGATTCGCAGAGGCTGCCACTATTCCGTAAAGTGCTCTGATGTCTCTGGGTCCAGCTAGCGCTATATAAAACCTGTAAATAAATAAATATACAATTTGCCTGATCCAAAGTAGGATGATAGTTCACAGATTTAGGACGATCAAAACCTATTTTTAGAACTCTACAATGCCTGTGGACTCTATGCCTTTCTAGACACTGGTCTGCACTCTCCCACTTCTGGGACAGCCACAGAAGAGCATGTATCCTACGCAATGGTCAGCAGAGGTCCTCAACCTGTAACTACCTACTACTGAGGTTAAGATAGACGTTCTCATAGAGGTCTTGCAGCCAGGGTAGAGCCCACAGTAATCTTTTACCTTTTAATGGGGCTCTCACTGAAACCCCTGCTGGGCGCCTGGGGGCGAAGCCAGGATCTTACCAACCACTTAAGCGGCAGATAGCGAGGAGACCCTGCCTTTCTCCTGCAACATCCCACACCGGACAGGCTGATAGTCCAGACCTCTACCAGCAGGCTCAACCCCAAAGTGTTTCCGACCACTTTGGGTGCATGAAGATATTGTCGAAACCTGTTCTCCTCTGCCAGCCATGCCTTGCATTCGGTCAATTCCCTCTGACTCCTCAGTTGCTATGGTGGGACATGGTGGCAGAGATTTTACCAGCAGTTTCACAGGACCTCCTCCAGATCATAGAGTATGAGCAAGACACAGCCAAGTATATGATTTACTCATGTCTTGACACTACTGACTGCTTGGGTAGGACAATGGGGACCAGTGTGGTGCTTCAGTAGCATGATTAGTTTCACTCCACAGGGCTCTCGACTGATATACAACAATCCCTGATCGACATGCCATGTGATGGCACACGACTCTTCAGAGACCAGGTGGACTCAGCCTTGGCACGCTTCAAAGAGAGTAAGGCCACTGCACTCTCCCTTGGACTGGCAGTTCCCACAATGATTCCACCTCTTTCGAGGCTTCTCAAGAGGGTTGTAGTAAAGGCCATGCCAGACCTTCCCTGCAGGCTTCCCAAGGTTTTCGAAGCAGAGGACTTGTATCCGACCATTAGCGTCCTGGCCGCCAGTGGCAACAAACTTCTCAATCACTGCCCCTCCCCCATCCCCCCAAACAAACAGCTGCTGTAAATCTATTTTTATTTGCCCTCTGCAACACACTAACTCAGTAGGAGATCAGATCACCTTTTACCTCCACAAGTGGCAGTGCATTGCATCAGACCTATGAGTGCTCTACATAGTACAAAATTGATATTCCTTACGGAGATGCCTCCTACACCACAAGACTTCTAGAGGACCACTTGTCTATTCTGAGAGGGAAGGTTCGGCTTCTCTTGGACAACAAAGCCATAGAGATGATTTGGGTCTGAAGTTGGGACTGGTTGTATCGCCTTTATTTCCTAGTTCCAAAGAAGGACTAAGGCCTCTGCCCTATCCTCTATCTTCGCCCACTGAATTCCTTACTCAAGAAGGGCAAGTTCAAGATGCTCACGCTGGCCCAAGTTCTGTCTGCCATAGTTCCAGGAGACTGAATGGTTACCTGAATCAAGCTTGCTTCAAATGGTTGTGTACCACCTCCATACGACGCCCAACAACATGCCAAAGTCACATCTGTCTCCTTCACAGAGGCTTTCCTTCATTGGAGTCACCAGGGATGGACTGGGAACCGAAACCAGCCCTGGCAAACTGCTCGGCCGGCCCCCCTGGGAGGGAGAGTGGTGCAGCTGAGCTGTTTTCTGCCTGTTTTGTCCGATTTTGTTACAGGGGGCCGATAACAAAAAACGGCCCTCGGGGCCCTAAAACCGGCCCCCACCCTGGGAGCCCACCGAGGAAAGTCTGGTGCCCGCTAGGGCCAGTCCGGCCCTGGGAGTCACCCTGGATACAGTGCTGCTCTAGTCCTTCCCTCCGTCTTAACAAGTCTAGGACATTCGGCCGATCATCCCAATTTATCAAAACTCGACCTGGTTCTCAACGAGAGCGGCATGCAAGCTTCTTGGCATCCTTGAGTGTTTTCTTGTGAACCAGGTATCCTTCAATAAAAATAATTTATGCTGGATACTGAGAGAACTTTGTTGCCTGGTGTTCTTCCCCAAATATCCAACCTTTACAGACACAGTTGTCTGACATATTACTTTTTTGTTTAACCATAGCTTAGCACAGTCTTGATATGCAACAGATAATGGGTATTTATCCTCTCTTAGGGCCTTTTTCCGTTTACCTGATCAATCATCTTTATTCAACTCACCTGTTGTGACGCGTTTGCTCAAATGGCTGATCCACATGTTCCTGCTAATACGATTTGTGGTGCCTCAGTGGTACCACAATCTTGTTGTCAATTTTCTCTTGCACTCCATTTGAGCTAATGCATAGCTGCCATCTGATTGCTCGCCATAAAGAAAGCATGTGTTATAGTAGTTATGTCAGCTCGATTCATAAGGGAACTAGAAGCAGTGTCTGTCCAGCAACCATATAATACCACCTTTCAGGACAAGCTAGTGCTCTGGACTAAAGTGGTATTTCTCCCAAAAGGTGTAGCCCTTTTGCACATTGGACTGCTCATTACCCCGACCACTTTCTTCGATCTGCCTCATCTTTCTAAGGAGAAACAGATTTAATTGCCTAGACCCAAAGAGAGATTGGAGCTTTTACATTAATCATACCTATGACCAAAGAATGGACGATCAGTAATATGTTGGGTTTTGGTGGCAAAGAAGGAAAAAGCTGTGGCGAGACACCTTTAGATGTATTGTCCTGTGCATCATAATCAACTATGGGTTAGCAAAGATAGAGCCTTCGAAAGGCCTGCTCACTCATTCTACCAGAGCAAAGGCTACTCCCAGTGCATTGCACCTGTGTGCCATGCATGGACATCTGACAAGCTGCCATGAGAACATCAGTTTACACGTTCATGAATGCTACTGCCTGCACATGTTCGGTGGGAGAGTCACATTGCCCAAACTGTCCTGCAAGATTTACTGGCCTGAGACATTCGACAGACTCGCCACCAGGGGAAGTACTGCTTTTATATCTATTCAGACGGTGAGGAATCTGCGGTTAGAAGTATAGATCCGAAGAACAAATGCAGATTCCTCACAGACCGACTCTCCTCCCTGTTTTATGGAATGGACTTGTTTAGAAAATGTAATTAGATTCCATTTTAGAGATCTGCACAATCTGACTATAAAGTCTCTGAGTCGGATGGCGCAGACAGGTATGAGAAAGAAACTGACTTTAGCACATGAAGATGGTGACTATGTAGGGGCCCTGGCTTCCTATCTAGGGTGGGACTGATCTGACGCATAATGCCACCTAATGACACAAGGGAATTGCTGAAGAGAAAATCTGGATCCAGTCTGGTGTCTGAGGGTATTCACAAGTGTGGGCTCTGTGGTCAGATAGATTATCCTCCAGAAAGACTGTCACCAAAGGTACGTAACTTGTTCTTCATACCCTCCTTGCCTTTCACAAGGCCTCACTCTTGTCTTTTTCAGCGTGCTTTGGGGAAATGTTACTTCCTTATAGGACAAGTTACCTTTGTTTCACAAACAACATACAGTGGGCAATAAAAGTATAGGAACTAAACAGCACAGCGCTGCAAGCGTGCAGTGTTTCAAAAGATTGATGCAAAAATTAAGGTGTAATACAGAAAACATTGAATATGGAAATGCCTTCTGACTGTTTCCCTTCTAAATATTCATATAGCCTTACTAAAGACAATGTACTCTGGGTTTTCATACTTGGGGCCAGGCATATGCATTTTCTGAATTAAAAAGGTAGAGTAGCCCTTATTGTAGCAGCTCATGTAGGAATTGTTTCTACTTATACTGGCAGCGATACAATATTGGTGCTACAACAACAATATTACTGGCCAGAGTTACTGAAAAAACTATAAAGAATACATACAACATTTATCAACAAATGAACCCTACCGATATAAGGCCAGTGCCTACTCTGCTTAAAGTATCAAATAAAACCTTAATGTCTTGTACCTTGACCATGTTGGCCTGTTGTCAATCAATCTAAGTATATATTAGGCTGTTTGATTCTTGCTCTAAATATCTGACAGTTTGATCACAAAAGAATGTCTGTGATCACAGAATTGTAGAAGGTTTACAGTGTCAAGCAGCAATGGAAACAGTTCATACCTTCCACTCAAATAATGGCCCAACTTTTGCAACAGTCATTTGATGCCCTGTCTTCTCTAGGAGCATGTCTCCTGTTCTTGCAACCCTTCTGTACTAATCAAACAGAATCATAGGGCAAGCAAATAACACACTTAAACAAGTCTTGACTGCTAGGATTTTGGATTGTCATAATACTATCACCAATACAGGGCTCGGGGAGCACTCCCATTATTTTCTTAGTGAGGTATACCAAATGGCTGCAATCCATACAAAATGCTTCTAGAGGTACCCATCTATGTGCCTGACTTAGAGCTCCATGGAGTGGTGGAGTCACATATTAATTCATCTGATTGTGACATGTACTAGTCTGTTCCAGAACATCCAAGATGTGAGAGAGAAACTTGCAAGCTTGAAGAGTTTGCTAGGCTCAGCCACTGAAGATGAAACTGTTGTTGATGGGTGGGCCACACAAGTGGGAGAGGTAGTCCAAGAAAGCATTCTTGGTAAATTGTTGCTAAAGCATCATACAGACCACCAGGCACTCTCACCATAATCCTGCCACTACCAACTAGTGGAAAGAGAAACCGATATGTGACAATAGATCACATAAAGGAGTTCTGTGTGACCGATTCTTTTTAGTAACCCACAATAGGGACAAAAGTGCCACCCGATTAGACCAGTCTACACTCTACCTATTCTGGAGTTACTCTGGCGAGAGATCGGCCACTTTGAAATCATAAGTCCCAACCTATGGACTGCTGAGTCTCAAGCTATGCTACTATCTTAAATTACTGATCCTGATGTGGTGTAAGTGGCATCTTCAATAATTGAACCGGCTGCAACGTCAAATATGATTGCTACAATTGCCACTAAATGAATCTACTTCAACTACAGATGCTGTACCTTTGCAAGAAATAACCTTGTCAAATGATGAATCACCCAGTCATGAAGGAATCTGTTGTTTTTCTGCCATCCCTCCAAGAAAAGTCAACATCTGAAATGAGTCAACACTGTAGATTACTTCTTACATAGTTATATTCTTTGTCTGTTTCTTAAAAATCATATACAATACAGTTAGCAGCTTTCTTGACATAACATTTTAAAGCATCACCCTCCCACCTAGTCGATGAAATAGTTAATTTGATTAATAGAGGTCAATGTGTGAAGACGATTCCAAACAAGAGTCCTAATTGACTTTGCTGTGTTAAATTCCGTACATTGAATAGCATCCTGATGCCATTCAAGAATATTGTTTCCACTTTTCTTACTATCTCTCAATTCTAAAACCCAACCATAAGCAAGAGCTGGAACTATTTGAGCGCTGGCAGCTGTTAGAGTTGGCCCAATCTCTGCCCTGCCATCTTTTAGCGCAAATCATTTAATAACTCCCATAATTACTGCAGCTTTATGACTCAGATGTGCTGTGTGAGAGTTCCAGTTACATTTTTTGTCTACTGTGACGCCTACGTATGTGTAGTTTGGCACATATTCAATTTTAGAGGGCCCAGAGACCAGAAAAATTTGTGATTTTGGTAACCAAATAACAACATTTTGTTTTTGTGATATTAACCTGCACGTTATCAGTATTAAAATCATTCACCCTGTACAACTGTCTTTGTAGACTGATCTGTGAAGTGGAAAGGATGACTAGGTCATCTCCATATGCCCAATACAGAACTTTCGTGTTAACAATTTAGGGGAATCTCCCCGATGCTGTTGAAAGACACCTGAAAGGTTCGAAATATATCAATTTAATAGTAATGGGGCCAACTTGAAAACTTTAATCTGTTAAAGGTATTGATTTTTGGCGACAGCCTTCTGCCATCTCATAGTTTCATCCATATACAGGTGTTGCTGTAAAGGTCAATTAAAATATTTAAAAGTACTTGGTGTGTCCCCACTAGTCCAGCTTTGGTCTGTTTACTTTATCAAAAGCTGTTGAGAAATCCATAAAGAAAGCAAAGAATATATTCAAGTTCAAGAATGTTTTCTGGGCTAAGATGGAAAGTGCTACTTTGTCTATGGTAGAACTTTTTCAGTGAAATCCCATCTGATTAAACAGTATTCTGCTAAATTTATCGGCCCTTTTTTAAGGCGGTCTGACACATGGCATTCATGTTTTCATCATCATCAAGCAGTGTGATCAATAGCTTTGTGGAGAGTCTTTTAACCCTCTTCTGAAAATCAGCTGGATGATTGAATCATACCAAGAACATAGTACAAAAGCTGAATAAATCACTTTATTATTATAGTCAGTAAAGCACCCCATCTTGATGAATTGAATTTATTAACTGCATTTGGGAGTCCATTCGGCCCAAAGCAAGTGAGTGAGTTGTTAGAGGTTTTAATAACTCTTTAAGTTTTTGATGTAAAATGACTTAACCAGACATCTCCTTTTTCATATCGAGGTTATAGGGTTTATCTGATAGAAACTTCTAGCTGTAGCTTGCTTACCTTAGAATTATTCCCAGGCATCAGACTGGATCCGGACCTTTTTCGGGACCAGTGCCCCTGGTCGCCGGTAGGTGGTGTCGGTCCGCTCCGCGTGGTATCATCTGCGCCGGAAGTAACGTGTGAGATGCCTATATAGGCGCCAACCCCAGCACGCTGACATCTGTTTTCTTTCTGCACCAGTAGGCGCAGAGCTAGAGAGAGCTATTTCAACTTTTTGTTGATTTTTTTTTAGATCTTTCTCCTGGTATGGTAAGATGTCCACTAGGAAAGCTGGCTTCACGTCCTACAGTGCCTGTCACAAACAGACATTGGTTGACCCATATTTAGTTTGCCGCTGGTGCCTCAAGCTTGACCGCGATGCGAAGACCTGCGTTCACTGCTGTCCCATGCACCCCAAGGCCTTGTGGGAGTTGTCCCTCAAGCTCCGTGCCGCTCTGTCAAATGCCTCGATAGTTTCGATCGAAAGGTTCCAGGATCGGTTGTGGAACCATCGATCTTCATCACAGTTGAAGTCACTTGGGCGTTTGGGCAAGTCCCACAAGAAGAAAGAGTAAGAAGTCGAAGAGGTCTTTAACTGCACCCCATCTGTCTAAGTAATCTGTGGAAACGAGGGAGCGTAGTCATTAAAGGCCTGGCTCCGCGATTGAGCCTGGGCCGGCTCCACGCCTCCCCACAACGTTTCCGGGAGTAGGAGCAACCCCCGCCCAACTCCCAAGTTTTATGAGGCCTTGCACCTCATACTTGGGCGACACCGTCCAAGCTGGTGTGCCTTTGGGCCGCACAGGTTTGGGAGGGCCCCCTAGTGGTTCCCGGCTGACAGGTCTGTCCCCATCGCCAGGATGGATCCGGGACGGCGCCGGTCAAACCACCTCGACCTTACCCTACACCAGTCCAAATGTCAACGCTCGCGGCAGCACCATCCACACTTTCATCCCTGACTCCGACACACAGCCGAGGGGCGTCGCCCCCGATGCCGAATCTGGCTCCAACTAGAGCCTTGCCCTCCACACCGTAGCCTGAGCCTTATTCCTATGGGCCAGGACTTGGGGAAGATTGTGAGGGGCCATTGGACCCTGAGGAATAACAGCCCCTAGACCCAAACATGGCCTTTTGTTAGGAAATGGCGGACTCTAGTGGGCTGGACACCCCCACAGATACTGGCACGGTCTCTCCTCCTACCGTGGCTATGGAGGAGGGAGCTTCTTTTGCTTTGGTGGTGAGAAGGGCAGCCGAGGTCCTGGACCTTAGCCTGCCCTCAGTGGTGATCAAGACTAGCATCTTGATGGAGATGCTTCAGCCGGGAGTGACTCCCTCAGAACTGCTTATCCCATTTAATGATGCCCTTACCAACTTCCTGCTTGGGACCTGGTCCGAGCCCTGCACAGGGGCAATTGCCTGCCGCTAGTGCCCCATCCCTTTGAACCCCAATTTCCTCATGCAACACCCTACCCTGGAGAGCTTGGTGATCCAAGCCTCCGCGTCTTGTGCAAGCCCTGGTGCATTCACTACCACCCCACCGGATAGGAACTCCAAGAGGCTGGACACCTTAGACAAGAAAAAATTTTCTTTCTTCAGCCTGGCACTGCGGTCCTTGAACACCACATGCCTTTTGGGCTGATACTCCCTTGCACTGTGGGATTTGGTTGTGCAGGTGCTGCCCATGGTCCCAGAGGAGACCTAGACCTTCCTCTCCCAAGCCATGGCAAACTGAAGAGATGCAGCCAAGTTCACAATCAGACATGGGCTGGACAGGAACGACTCGCTAGGCAGAGCGGTTTCTTACTGTGCCATTCCTGGCTGAAAACGACTGGCTCTTCAGGGGATGTTCAAGCCTCGCTTTTTGACATGCCCTTTGATGACCCCCCTCTCTTCAGAGGCAAGGCAGACTCCATGCTGGAATGCTTCAAGGATAGCGGAGCTATTGCCAGGTCCTTGGGCTTTTTTATGGCCTCCTCTAATCTCAGTCTGCCTTACTCTCTTTTTGTAGCCACGGAAGGGGCTTCCAGCTGCGCCTTTAGCCCACACCACCACAGCATGCAAGCTCCCCAGCCTCTGCGTGGCAAATGACGTAATACCCCCAGACCCTGTGGGCCCGATTCACAGAACTAACTTAAGACAAAATCCTAAACTTACTACTTTTGGTATTCACAGAAGTTAGGATTTTGTCTTAAGACAGACTTAAGACAGACTTAAGACAAACTTAAGACAGACTTAAGACAGACTTAAGGCAGACTTAAGACAGACTTAAGTCAGGATTTTGTCTTAAGTTTGTCTTACGTCTGTCTTAAGTCTGTCTTAAGTCTGTCTTAAGTTTGTCTTAAGACAAACTTAAGACAAAATCCTAACTTCTGTGAATACCAAAAGTAGTAAGTTTAGGTTTTTGTCTTAAATTAGTTCTGTGAATCGGGCCCACAGGGTCTGGGGGTATTACGGCAGGAAGTTGGTAAGGGCATCATTAAATTTCTGTGAATCGGCTCCTGTGTGTTGGGCAGCCAGAGATCAGGCCAATCCACCACCTCCCCGGCAGTCACAGCCTCCAAAACTCTTTCGTTCGCCCTCCAACCATAATGGGCCACCAGTAAGAGGTAGGATACGCCATCACCTGCACCACTGGAGGTCCATAACATCAGACGGTTGGGTTCTCCAGATTGTTCAAAGGGGCTACTCCCTCTCCTTCGTGATGACCCCTCCACCAATTTGCGACTGGAACTTCTTTCCTTACACCGGGAAGTGGCGGCTCTCTTGACCAAAGAAGCCATAGAGAGGTTGCCGACGTCAGAAGTAGGTAATGGTCATTATTACCTGCTAATTTTCTGGGCCTAAAAAGGTTGGTGGCCTCCTCCCTATCCTAGACCTGCACCTTCTCAATTTCTTACTCAAAAAGGAGTTCAAAATGCTCACGCTTGCTCAAGTCTTGGCTGTCCTTGACCCGGTGAACTGGATGGTAGCGTTGGACTTGCAGGATGCATGTTTCCACATTCCCATCCTGCCTGCCACAGAAGTTACCTGCGGTTTACAATGGATCACGGGGAATTTCTGTTCCGTGTGCTCCCTTTTGGCCTTACCAGCTCCCCTCGGATGTTAACCAAGGTGATGGGGGTGGTTTCAGCTCAACTGTGGAGATCAGGGGTACAAGTCTTTCCCCATCTTGATGACAGTCTGTTTAAGGCAGGCTCGCCCCAGGCAGTCGTCTCCCACCTCCATACTACAGTGGACCTTCTGCCTTTGCTGCGGTTCACTGTCAATGTGCCAAAGTCACACCTGACTTCCTCACAGATGCTACCTATCATTTGAGCTGTTCGTGACAGTGCAGTTTTGGGCTTACCCTCCCGAACGGCGAGTCCAGGATATTCAGGTTATGATATCAATGGGTCAGTCTCTATCCTGGATTTTGGTGATACTTACTCTGAAACTTCTGGACTTCTTACATCCTGCTGGTGACAAATGCTGGCATACGTGGGCTCTTCCAGTTCCAGTGGGCGCAGCATTAGGGAAATCTCTCCAACCTGGTCCGGAACTTGGAGGGAAGTGCAAAAGATCTGCAGTGGTGGTTAACGAATTACGATTGGGTCAGTGGCAGACCACTCTCCCTTCCCCCAGCCAGATCTGACAGTGGTGACAGATGCTTCTCTCCTGGGATGGGAAGGCCATCTGGGACAGGTGGTGATCAGAGGCCCCTGGTCTCCTGTGGAATCCAGACTCCAGATCAACCTACTGGAGCTCCAAGCGATCCAGCTGGCAACGTAAGCCTTTCTATCCTCCATCAAGGGAAGGCTGGTGCAGATGTTCACGGACAACACCACTGCCATGTGGTACTGCAACAAACAAGGCAGGGTAAGGTTGTGTACCATTTGTCAAGAGGCTCTGCGTCTTTGGACATGGTTGGAACAGCAGAATGTATCCCTGGTGGTTCAACATCTGGTGGTGTCTCAGAAAGCCAGAGCAGACTAACTCAGCCAAAGATGCCGAACTGATCACTAATTGTGTTTCCATCAGGAGGTGGTGCAAGGTCTCGTTCAGCAGTGGGGAGAGGTATGTTGGAGCCAAGAAGGGGAAGGCTGTGCAGAAACGGATCAACTCCTGATGGATTGTGCTTTGCATTAAAATCTGCTACGCATTGGCCGAGAAGCAATCCCCTGAAGGCTTGTGTGCTTGTTCCACCAGAGCTAAGTCCCTGGCCAGTGCATTAGTGCACAGAGTTCTGGTCCTGGACATCTGCCAAGTAGCAAAGTGGGCTTCTCTGCAACCAAGCACTACATCCTGGATTATCAGGTGCATTGGGATGGACACTTTACCTGTTTGGTCCTGCAGGACTTTCTAGTGTGAATTAATTCTGCAGATCTACCTCCGGGCAGGTATTGCTTTCGTATCTATTCTACGGTAAGGAATCTGCATCTAGAAGTCTATCAGATGAACAAGTTACTTACCTTCGGTAACGCCTTATCCAGTAGAGACTCCATCTAGCCCCAGATTTCTTACTGGCCCAACCTTCCTCCTCGCTCTGCGAACAGATCTCTAGGGACAGGTTTTTTCCCCTTTCAGGGTCCTAGTTTTCCACACCAGTGATGTGTGTTCTTTGTGACTCCACACGCTTGGCATGTAAAGTTACAAAAAGAAACTAAAATCCGTGCTGGGGTGGCACCTATATAGGCACCGCACGTCACTTCCGGTGCGGACACCATCGCCACGCAGAGCCGAACGACATCACCTACCGGCAGGCATGGGTGTACTGTTCATGAAAAGTTTCCGGATCCAGTCAGACGCCTGGGGATAATTCTAAGATAAGAAATCTGCAACTAGATAGTCTCTCCCAGAAAAGGCGTTACTGAAGGTAAGTAACTTATTTATTTTGTGTTTCTCCATCAAGAATAATCAGATATTCTTTCTAGGATCTAAATGGAAGGTGCATACCTCCCCATTTTATAGGAATTGGTTCTCGTAGCCATCAGAACGTTTGCATGTTTTTTGTAAGACTAACATCCTGAAGCTGTGTCCAGATCGGCCCTTGATTTCTTTTTTTGATATCTAAATTTCTTTTGTCAAACAATTTTTGAAATGTTTTACACTCCTGAAGTTGGCCCTAGTGATATCTAGCCAAAATAGTTGTCTTAATAACTCCCTAAAGAATGTTTTCATTTTTATGTGAAACGAGGTTCAAGGTTTGTGAACTCTACTTTATTTTTTTAATAGTTTTAGCAACAAAACCAAATAATTCAGACAGACGTTTAGTGCATGAGGGAATATCCAAAATCAGATTAACGGAAACAGAGTTTTAATACTGCATTTTTTAATATAGCCTTATAGCCCGCCGTAGCAGGCTATCCCGGCTATTAAAGGCCCGCTCCAGCATTAAAGGCCCGAGCCGAAGGCAAGTGACTTTAACAAGACAATGGGACTTTAATAGCCGGTATAGCCCAGCTACGAAGGGGTGCAAGGCTATTAGAACATTCTGCCACGAGAGGGCAGAATGTTCTAACAAATAAAACAAAGGCCTCTCGGAGTTCAAGGGGTTTAAATTCCCTCGAGCTCCGAGAGGCCTTTGAAAACAACATTGGAATGATGCTTTGTGGGCCTTTACCGGCTCGTAAAAGCATGGAGCTCCCAACATTCCAATGTTCTAATACAGATTAATTGTACTAGAGTGTACTATAACTGGACATTCTAAGCGAAATTCCACAGAATTCCATTCCTGCCTTTTACCACTGAATAGTCACCATGTTTCTTATTGTCCAGTACAAACATATCAGTTGTTTTGCTCAAAGAAAGTGCTGCGTGTTATGGTCACTTTCTGGTCTGGTAATATTTGATACTCCTTGATTGTTGTTGAAGTCAGTTAAATGAATTAAAGTGTAATCGATAATAGATTTTTGCTCCCGCACCCTAAAGGTTGCTTGTTCCAATTGATCTTTAACCTATTCATGTATCTAAGGCCCAGATCATAAAGAGTGGAACTGGTCAGGCTACCTGTCCAATTTTCCTTTATTTTGATAAATTTTGCCTCAGGCAGCGGAATCCTCCCGTTCTTCATCTTCTGCAGATTGTAATAGGACAATATTAAAATCATCGGTTAAAGGAATGTTAAATGTTTGATTACATCCATTAAGATTGCTATTTGGCGTAATATTGCAGTAAGTTCTTTCCTATAATTTACTAGTGTCGGTGCAATGTAAACACTGATTAAATAAATCTGAAACTTGGCATTAACCTTAACTCCTACTGTGATTACATTTTTAGATCTAGAGATGGTACTGTAGCTATTCATCCCCATGTCAGATTTTAATAATCGAAGGACCGATTCACAGAACTAATCTGAGATAAAATCCTAAACGTACTACTTTTGCTATTCACAGAAAGCATTTAGTAGTAGTAAAGTTAGGACTCCTAACTTTACTACTACTAAATGCCTTTTGTGAATACCAAAAGTAGTAAGTTTAGGATTTGATCTCAGATTAGTTCTGTGAATCCGCCCCATAGATAGGTGGCTGCTTTGCCTCCCTTTTTGTGTTTTTTTTTTTTTGCTTTATATAGCTGGTGCATCCAGTATAATGTAATTTTGTAAAATAATGTTCGAGGGTTTCCACGTTACTTGTAGGCAAATTGTGATAAGAGTCAAAAATGGAATGTAGATTGCCATCACTCATTTAAATGTCGGTCCAGGCCTGTGATGTTCCAAGAGCACACATTCAAGCATACTGGGGGATCGACTGACCGTTCCTTACTTTTAGCCAAAGACGCAGGTGATGGTTTTAACAGACACCTTGGGGAATTTACCAGCCTTACGCGTTGGTGATTATTTGAAAAAGTGACCACAAAGTTATCACCTTCATTCGAATTTCGAGTATCGGGTTGTATTATAATGAATTGTTCTTTTAAAGATTGCATCAAATAAACTGTTTAGGTGGTGGTACAAGTGAAGGGCATCTCTGTACTGTGATACATCCACACAACGTGTGGGGTGGGGTGGGGTGGGGGGTGGGCTGTGGTGGGTTTGAATCTGTAGTTTTAAAATTTGCAATTAAAAATATTTACTTGGAGAATTTCGAGTATAAGGACCCTTGAATGCCAGCATATGGAATAGAGCAGGCTTTCTTTTTTGGCCTGAGCTAGCTTCTGAATCCTTTCTGTTTTTAAATGAGCTTATTTCATGGTTTTGGCTGATTTCAAATTATCCCCCAGTCAATTGCCTACAAAATGCCCTGGTATGGGGTGTTTTAGAGTTTTCACTATTTCTGTGATGCCCTCAGATTTTTTCTTTTATAAGTATGTCCGTTCTCTTCGGCATACTCCTCCGAATTTTGTTTCTGCTCACTGTTCTATATGCTGTTAATCTTGATAGTTTCTGTATGTATTATTCTCTAATTGATTTGTCGTCCGACTGTTCATTTGACTAATTGAGGAGTCAATTATCTCCTACTGTATATCATCAACTTGGAGAATGGGGCCCTGCTTACTGTTCACTAAATCAAGGGTTCTTAATCATCATTATTAGATTAAGAACTTGTAAAATGCTAAAGAACGTGATCTGTTTGGGAACTCTTAAGTCATGTTTTGTTATATGCCACATTCTAAGGGTAGAATGGCCTGCGGAGAAGTAGTATTATGTTTTTTTTTAAATGCGTTTATGATTTGGGTTGCTAACAAAAATCGAATAGTTCCTTTGCTCACTAATCTGAGAACTGATTTGTCTCAGATACTCATTTTGGCCTCTTTGTTTATGTATTAAGTCTGCTACTGATGTAAGATCGAAATTTATGTGATTTATTCTCCGATTTAGAGTTGACAAAAGAACACTCAAGTTGTTCTCCACTTCTCTGATGTCTGCATTTTGTGAAATTCTGATTTGTTGTTGAATGTCTGCATTAGTTTAAGGATGGTGGTTTGTGAGGATCCCCAGTAATTGTGTTGTGCTGGGATCCGCGGAGAGACAGGACTCAACCGCTTATGAAATTCTGTAACCCTCAGTTAAACACTTAAGTTTGAGCAGTAACAATTCTACATCATCAATGCAAAGAATTTGTTGCACTTTTAAGACTAGTCCGTCCGACAGATCTTCTTGTGTAATATTTCCTATCGGATGTTAAAGTGTTTTTTTTTGCCTCAATTTTGTTTCAGTCTGTCTATAAATATTGATTGATCAATCAGTGTCTCTGATATTTTAGACAATGTACTGGCTGTGGCATTCATCACTATGGGAACCAAGTAAGTAGGTGGGACATCTTTGTCAAAGATTAAATCCGTGTGGATGGAAATATCCTGATAAGACGGCACTTGAAAAACTATAATCACAATATAAGATGGGGAACAAGGAGCAGTTTGGAAATAGGTCCGGTACCAATGCTCCTAAAGACAATGTGCAAACAGTTAGAGTGGTATCAGTTCCTAAAGGGAGAGGAAGAGTGCTTCTGCAGTCCAGATAGGTACTGCGAGTCGGGGTAGGTGTCTCCAAGACAAGGTATGAGTGTGCAGGGTGGGGGAGTGATACTCCTGTGCGTGTTGTTGTTGTGCCCTCACACACTCTTGCTGGTGCAAAGCATCATCATTGGGCACTGCTCCTCGGTGGGGGTGGAGCTGCAGTCCCTCACGGGTCCTGCTAGAGGGCACTCTGTTGCCGGCGGTCCTGGAGGATTACTAGGTTTCCAGGATTCAGAAGAAGGGTGAGACTTCCCCTTTTTACCCGACGGCTTCCGCCGAAGCAGCCCTTCTCCACACTAGGGAGGGTCTGGAGTAAAGGACACGAATAAGACGTGCCCATTAACAGTACTTGTTATACTTACCTGACCAACGATGCCGATAATTGCCAAAAACTTTTTTTTTCATTTTTTGGGTCATCGTTATGTTCATAGATCAATGTGAAAATGTATAATCGGTCCAATCAATTGGCTGATCTAAGACATTTCAAGAGTGCTTGGTTTATTTTAAGAGTGAAAACATATGTTCTATTGGCATAATGTTATTTACAGGGTACTGAGCGAATGAAAAATAATGTATTAATTAGATACAGAGGGATTTATTCTGTAGAATTCCTTTAGTTACTTTTGAAATAAGGATGTACATATTGGCAAGAAATGAGTGTTGGGGCACAAAATGTTATCAAATAAAGGAACCTGATACCATTTTTCCTGCACGTTTGCATCCTGGAGAATTCATATTTTTAACAAAGCTTTTTTCATGTACCTAATTGAAAACACCTTTGGTTCCTAAAGTCTCAATGTTTAGTTGATTGATAGATCGAATATATAATTTTATCATCAAGACCGAACAAGCAATATAAAGAAATATGTCATAAAATCCTTAACAGTTAATCATAATAACTAGACCAAACGCTACAATTCCAGCATATCAAATAAAAGACTATAAAAAAAAATTAAGATCCCTGAAATCCTACATGGTTGGTCTCAGTACACGTAGTCTCCAAGAGTAAACAAACAATGTTTGTCTGATAAGCCATGCCGCATAAACACATGTAGATACAGCCACAACACTCTCAGTTGAGGAATCGCATTTATAGATACTAAGGGAATGTATTCAGTTTGACAAACCCAAGCACTGACATAGAGGAGCAATCAACCTGCTTCTGGGTTTAGCACATATTTGGACAGAAAAACTTCAAATGTGTTTCAATTTTATCCAAAAGTATACAAAAGTGGCACCACGTGAGGCCAGGTTTGCAGGGTCTCATGTTGATGTGTACACAGCAATTGGAAGGGTCCCTGTCCTAAATTGCAAAAATGATGAATGGACATGCACTGAGCAGATGTAGTCTAAGAATTCCTCTGCCTTCGGTACAGATTTATACAGTAAACATTGTCTTGTAAGGCTGCCTGTATGACTAGACAGGTCAATCTGAGCAGCATCTCTCTCTCAAATTCTTAATTTGACCATTGGCCAGGATGGATCACCCCAGAAATGTTTTAGGCCTAACCCAATCCAAGTTTTTTTGGACATATGCCGGCCACTTGATCTTCATGGAAGATTGCAATTTTAGAATGTCAATGAGTCTCTCTCTCAAAAGGGGCATAGTTCATCAGCGAACCAAATACACATCCAATACAGTAAGTGTCTGTTAGACCTAGCATCTTCTGGCATGTTTCCCCTGTCATTTTACTTTCTGACCTCCTGTTTTTGATGGTATACTTGGCTTTGTTTTTGCTGGTTTAGTGTCTACACACTTTTTCACTGCTAATCAGATCTAAAGTGCAAGTGCAAGTGTTCCTACTGTAAATTGTGTTATGATTGGTTCTCCATGGTTGGCATGTTTGATTTGCTGGTAAGTCCCTAGTAAAGTGCACTGCGTGTGCCCAGGGCCTGTAAATCAAATGCTACTTATGGGTCTGCAGCCCTGAGTGTGCCGCCCACACAAGTAGCCTTTCAAAGGTCTCACAGACCTGCCACTGCAGTGTCTGCACACGCAGTGTTTAACTGCCATTTCAACCTTGCAAGTGGACACACTTGTCAGGGCCAGCCCCTCCCTTTTATTACATATGTCACCCCTAAGATAGGCCCAAGTCAGCCTTATGGGCAGGGTGCAGTGTATTTAGAAGGTAGGACATGTATTGGTGTGTTTTACATGTTCTAATAATGAAACGCTGTGCATTTCACATTTCATTATTGAAAGGCTGTCTTTCCCATAGGTGTTCATTGGAGCTAACTAGTAACATTTTACAAGTATAAATTCCAATTGGGACAAGAAAGAGAAATGAAGTTTAGGTTCCCTGTGTTCAGAATTTAATAACACATCTTTTAGTTAAGGTGGTCTTTAAATTGTGTGTTTGAAAATGCCACGTTTATTATGTAGGCATTTTCTTGTTTAACAATCCTGTGCCTCTGCCTGCCTGTGGAATCAACATCTGGTTTTAGATTGGCGGCTGATTTGTGCATTCACTCCAGACACTCACACAAAGGGAGCTGAAGTGCACCCTGAATATGCTGATGAGCCATTCTGGGCTAGAGTGGTGGAAGGCATTGTCACTAGCACCTGGTAGACTGAGCTTCCCCGCACTATGCAGTCTCCAACACCTTTAGTGTGGCTGGACCAGGGAGGACAGAACTGGATTTGCTGAACAAGAGAGACGTTCTGAACAAAGACTTCAAACGGAAAAAGGGGTGTAAGTATTACACCTAATATCCCAGAAATGTAGAACTCCTTTGTACTGAGGGACCTGCCTAGAAGAGGTGCTAGAAGAGCTGCCAGGAGGAGTACTGCCCCCTTTGCTGTGTGTTGCTTTGTTGGGTTGGCCTGCAGTTGCAGCTTCTGTCTTGGGCAGTAAAAGGACTGGACTGAACTGTCTGCAACTTATTGCCTGAGTTTCTCCAAGGGCTTAAAGTAGAGCTTGCTTCCTGTCCAAGAAGTCTCAGGGACATCAGACTTCAGGTTCATCTGCCAACAGCACTGGGACCTGTGTGTTTTGTGCTGCGACAGATGAAAAATCACTATGACGCTGCTGTTGGTTCTGTGACCTGAAGGCACCACCGAGAGCATCGCCTCTCTCCGCACCCCAGCCCTGGTAGCCCCGACGTTGCCACCAGATGCCGTCACTGAGCCGCTGCTTGCACTGTTACAACTGCTCTTCACATCGCCTCGCTTAACTTCGCTGCCCCAGCATCACCGACGCACCACGCTGGCATCAACACCGCTGCCTGCACCTTGGCCTTTGGACACCGCTCGTGAGATACACGAAGCATCACCCCATCCCACACCACAGCCCTGGTCCATTGATGTTAGCGATATCAACTCGAGTCTCGTCAACCGACGTCGCTGCTTGCACCTCGACCTCTGGGTACCACACAAAGCATTGCCCTGCATCCCATCGCTACCTTGGGTCTACCGACAGCACTTCAGCAATGACGACACCGCTGCCTGCACCATGACCTGTGGATGCCACACCTTGCATCGCCTTGTTTCACACTGCAGCCTGGGTCTCACTGACCACGCCGGATGCCCTCACCGATCTGTTGCCTGCACCGTGATCTGTAAGCACCACACATCACACCGTCACGCTTCGCATTGCAGCCCCGGTGCCATCAATGCCAGCGCTTTTGACTTTAAACTCAGAGTTCGATCTGCAAAGCATTTGACTCCAAGGGCTCAACAAATCTTGCACCGACCTCTGACCCCAGCGATGCCGCCTCTTCAGAGCTCATTGCAAAGTCCCGACGCCCTGCATTTTCAAGGTACTGTTTGCGGGTCTTTCTTACATCACAGCTGGCCTGTGACCTCGTGGTTGGCCCTAAACTGTTGGATTTGTTTGTTCACGATGCCATGATAGCCCTGGACTTAGCTATCGACTTCAAGGAATTGTATTTTAAGTCTATTTTTGCAATATTAGTATTTGGATTTCTGTATGTTGGATATTTATTGTTGTGGGCTTTTTACACAGGTAAATATTGGCTATTTTTCTAAAACTGGTGTGCTGTTCTTTTGTAGTGTTTTCACTGTATTTCTATGTGTTATGTGCAAATACTTTGCACGTTGCCTCTGAGATAAGCCTGACCGCTTGTGCCAAGCTACCAAGGGGAGAGCAGTGGTTATTTGGGAAGTGCAACTCCCTTATCTTGACTAGAAGGAAGGGTCCCTACTTGGACATGGTACAAACCGGCCAACTAGAGACCCCCATTTCTAATGCATTTCTCAGAGCAGCCACCTCAGTGACGGGGTTAATGTCAAGGTCCAGTGTTGGTGGCACCAATGGTGTTCCCCCCCAAAGCGTTAGGACACTAATACATTTTTTTAGCTGGTGCCTAAAGCACCCTTGTTGCAGTATACCTATAGTTCGGCACCACACAGTGCTGCAAACTTGTATCTTATAGATTTCCATCGCGGGAAATATCGGAATGGCTTTTTTTTTTCTCTTAAAATTGCCCCTGTTTTATGGTTTAGCAGATGTGAGCTTTTAAGAATCTGATGGGCTCAAGAGCCAGAATCCTAACCAAACTCCCTGACACTTTCCGATGATTCACTTCCTAGATTAAAAAAGCCCATCACCCTTTTCCTAGAATAGGTCATATGCTTGGTTTTGGGTCCTAAAGTCAATTTTACACATTTTAACTAAAAGGTAATATATCGAATAATGATGCA
The DNA here is from genome assembly GCF_964204655.1 of Triturus cristatus. Taxonomy (NCBI): domain Eukaryota; kingdom Metazoa; phylum Chordata; class Amphibia; order Caudata; family Salamandridae; genus Triturus; species Triturus cristatus. Next base: position 235,861,084 of record NC_140582.1, read on the forward strand.
AATGAAATGATTCAAAATGGTACTTTTAACATTACACTACATCATTCGAGCGGAATAGCCCTATATGCGTTAGATGGAAAAGTATGTATGGAAAGGTTTTGTCTAGAGATACAGGTCCTTCAGCAGATCCTCTGTACAAAAAGAAGGAGGGAGAGGGGGACCGGGAGCTAGTTATGGTCCAGTGTCTGTGCTCCGAGTTATATCTATAGTATTCAAATGGAGACACTGTTCCTAGAGAGATAAAGGGAGATATGAAGCGAAAAAGTCTAGGCTAGTATTAGGCCCAACTGCCTAAGGATAGGGGAGGGCATTCCTTAGTTTCTCATGTTGCCCTCACACACCCCAAAGGATGTCATGCTTCATCATTGGGCGTTTGCTCCTCGTCGGGCCGGCGCTGCAATGCCCTACGGGTCCCCCGAAGGGTCACTTTAGCGGAGATCTTTTTGAGAAAACGCCGTTTGGTGCATGCGGGTGTGTGGTTTGGGTCCTAATAACAAAAGAGCTGTGTGGTGGTGGAGTGTGTTAGTGAAGTGGTATCCTAAAAATGTCTAAGGGTTACTGGGATAAAGTTTAATGTGAATAGCACCCTTGACATAATAAAAGACCCGTAGGTCGGGTGTTACCTTATTGAAATTAATGTATCAATGGGTAACTTGTGTGTGGTCAAGCGGTCGACATGTTTCGCGCCCCAATGGTCCAAGAAAAGGATCCCTGGCGCTTCTTCAGGACCAAAAACGAAAAAGTGAAGGTGAATGTGCCCTAAGGGATACTACCCTCAGTTTACTATCCGGGCGAGCACTCCGAAGTAGCACTGCTCTCTGTATGAGAGTCAGGTCGCACCAGGATAGACAGCCTAGGAGAAAGTGGAAACAAAGAGAGAGGAGAACATCCTACCTATTAAAGATTGTTCACCTTTTCGAGATATTCAAAAACGAGTGCATCATCAAAGTATATACAAATTATATACAACAGGGATATCACCTCCACCCACGGGTGGTGGCGTAATGGGGTCTCGACGGTAAGCTAACAGGTGCCTATGCCAGGAGAAAGACAGCCCGTCGCCGACCGGAGTCACCCATATATGCATGCACTAACCGTGGTAGAGGTTGAACCAAATGTCCACAGACTGAAGTGGCATATACTCTGTAGGTCTTTCATTACGATTCTTACTTTGATATGTTCCAAGCACTCACCTAAAGGCACGGAGAATAATGCTCCATAGGTTAGGGGACGAGCGTACACACCTTCTAGTACTGTGAACAAAGGAATAAATGACAAGCAACTGCTAGTCAATCCAACTTCTATAGATTCCAAACTGGTCTGAGCTGTCTCGTACACTGTATTTTAATGAATAGCCAGTTTCCTAAGTACTCATAAGAGCGTTATTACTCACAGTTTTGCTCCGGCGTGGCCTCTGTACCACCTACCCCAGTCGTCCTCCTACCTGGAATGGAGACGAAGACTACTCCGCGTTTCTTAAGTACTGCCCGTGTTAACTTAATTAGGGCGGGCTCTGTGTCCGGTCTTCAAACGAGGGGCAGCTGTGTTCTCGCTGGTGTCTGTTAGCTGCGCATGCGCAGAGGGTAGACAGCTGAGCTAGGCGCATGCGTGTATCTAGAGAACGTGGTGCCGGCTCACGTCTTGTTGTTGCCATGGTTATGTGTCTGTGAAGCACTGAATGTTATGTATAATCAGCTGAATAGTGCTCGTAAACTATCAAAAAACGCTTCGAAAAGACCCATCAGGTGTGATAAACGAGCGGTAATAGTGTGAGTGACTCGTATAATTGTAAGCGCCTCATGGTGCCATCGACGTGCAGTCAATGGTGAACTCGAGAGAGAGGCATGATTGATTACGTGAGTCTAGGGGGGATGGGGGGAAAAAACGGGGGTCAGAGGGGGGTTTTCATTATGTGGCAAGTGACCCCGGGAAGCCTACTCATAACCCTCTAATCTCATAAAGATGCTTAAAGAGGAGAGGTCTCGCGAGGATAGGGGGACCATGGACATGGATGTTGTGCCGTGGAACCTCGTAGTCAGGTAGTCATGAGTGTATACTACTGATTTCGCTGCCAAACCCTTATGTTAGGTTATAGTTCAGTCCATGGTATATCGTCGTTCAGGCCCACCTCATTGGTCCGGAGGCGATGTACCCAGCGTTGTTCTCTACGTAGAAGGGTGTTATTGTTCCAATGTTGGTTGTTTTCCAATATTGTCCACTTGATATCGTCACATGTATGTCCTTTTTCCAAGTAGTGATTCGTAAGTCTGGTTGCTGTTCTCCCCCGTCGGATCGTGCTTCTATGTTCGCTTATCCTTAGTTTCACCTGTCTCGTGGTCATCCCCACGTAGCGCAGTGTACAGGGGCAGGTGATGAGGTACACACAGTTTTTTGTGTTGCAATTCGTGTGGCTCCGTTGGTCCCACCTGATTTTGTCCAGCTCCAAGTGTGTAGTATGTTTGGTGAAGGGACATGCACTACAATTGCCGCATGGGTAGTGGCCTCTAACAGCAGGGAGGGACCACAGGGTGGATTCCTGCCGTATGGTCTTCACGCGTGGTCTCGTGTTGATCAGTTGGTCCCGTAGGTTGGTGGTCCTCTTGAACGCAAATCTGGGGCGCTCCAGCATGAGATTACCTGTATTCAGAATTCTCCAGTTATGGTTCACGATGTTCTTAATTTGGTTTGATAGAGGCGTGAAGGTTGTGACACAGGTGATGATATTGTCGGCTTCCTTGGTCTTACCTTCTAGGAGTGCCTGGCGGTTGTTGTTCCTGGCTCGTTTGTATGCACGTTGTATGACCCTGTTAGGGTAGTGTCTCTCTTTCAGGTTTGATGTGAGGGAGTTAGCTTGAATGTCGTATTCCTGGGTGTCGCTGCAATTCCTGCGGATCCGCAGGAACTGTCCAAAGGGCAGATTTTCCCTGAGTGCTTTGGGGTGATGACTGTGAAAATCAAGAAGGCTGTTGCAATCAGTCATTTTTTTGTAGATGGTAGTGTTGAGTTTACCCCTCTCAAGGGTGATTAGAAGATCCAGGAAAGGGATCTCCTTTACACTCTCCGTTTTGGTAAAACGTAGGTGAGGGTTCAAGTTGTTAATCCATGTGTAGAATTCTTGGCAGGTCTCCGTACCCCCCTTCCATAGGATGAGCACGTCATCGATGTATCGTTTCCACGTGATCATGTTCTCTCTGTAGGGGTTATTCTCAGTGAAGATGTTGATAGCCTCAAAATGCGCCATGTACAGCCCTGCTAAGCTCGGCGCGAATGTGCTCCCCATGCTGGTCCCTTGTATCTGATGGTAAATGGTGGTCTTATACATAAAGAAGTTGTTCTTCAGGGCCAGCATGATCAGTTCCGTGATGAAGCTCGCAGGGGTGTTGGTAGGTAAGTCTGTTTCGTGTAAGAGTTGTTCCACTACTTCGATTGTTGCATCTTGTGGGATGTTTGTGTATAATGCCTCTACGTCTAGAGTTAAGAGGAGGTCAATGGGCTCGGTATTGTTCTCGTTGATCTCTTGTATCAGGTTCAAGACGTCCCTGGTGTCTTTTAGGTATGCCGGAGTTGCTTGTACCATAGGTCGGAGGAAAAAATCACTGAATTTGCTCAGTGGTTCCAACAGCGAGCCTATCCCAGAGACGATTGGTCGTCCTGGTGGTGGAATGATACCCTTGTGTATTTTGGGTAGTAGGTAAAAGTACGGCATCCTGGGGTTCTCGTTAATGAGGAATGCCGCCTCGTGGGCAGTGATCCATCCCTCATTTGTAGCTTCGTTAATCAGGATGCGTATCCGTGATAGAAGTCTCTCGGTGGGATCAGTCTCCAACTTCTTGTAGTATTCGGATCTCCCGAGTTGTTTGACGCATTCTCTTTCGTAATCCTCTACTGACAGGATGACAGTGGCTCCTCCCTTATCCGCCGGTTTGATAATGATGGCTTCATCTTCGGTGAGTGAGTGTACTGCCTCGCGGAGTTTCTTGGGTAAATTGTCAAAGACATGCCGGCTTCTTAGTTTGTTTGCCTCCTTCAGAACAGCTTTCTCAAACGTCAGTACTTCACTCGGAACCATACCCGCTGATGGAGTGAACTTGGAGGGTGGTCTCAGTCCGGTGTCCTGGCGGTCAGGGGTGGGGTTGTTGTTAAAAAAGGATTTGATGCGGATCTTACGGAAGAGTTGTTGTAGTTCCTCATTCATGCGGAAGTTATCCTCCTTGGGGGTGGGTACAAACCCTAAACCCAGTTCCAGGACTGCCCTTTCGTCTGTGTTCAGGAGTCTGTCTGTGAGGTTCACTATCAGGGTCTTGGGAGTGTTGAGCTCCTCGTTGTTCTCTGTTGTGTCTCTTGATCTTGCCACTGGACTTGTTTTTGCCCTCTTCTTCTGCCTCTGCCTCGTCCCCTGCCTCTGTTCTGAAAAGGAGGAGGTGCATTGGGGAAGAATGGTTGTTGGTAACCCGGGTGTTGTCCCGGAAAGGCAGGAAACCACATCGGGCCTTGTTGTGGGAAAGGTTGGTGTGCATAGCCGTACATTTGTGGTATCGGGGGTGGAGGGAGTAGGCCCGGTTTGTTGGCGTTCCTCCCCCAACTGCTATTGCTAGAATTGCTGTACATCGAGCGTCCTGAGTTAGTAGATGTTGTAGAGCCTTCATCTGAGCCCGCATCACTATCTGATGGTCTGTATTCCTCTCTAGTGTATGGGTATATCTTCTCCCTGTCGAATCTTTTAATGTCTTTTTGTAATTTTGACACTTTTTGTTGTAATAAATAATCTCGGTGGTCAGTCATCTCTGCGTTGATTTCCGCTAGACGGGTTTTATAGGCTGAAATACTGATCCCAGTTTTCAGTCCATTCTCCGCGATGTTAATCTTGATAATCAATGCTTCGGAGTCTCCGAAGCATTGATTATCAAGATTAACATCGCGGAGAATGGACTGAAAACTGGGATCAGTATTTCAGCCTATAAAACCCGTCTAGCGGAAATCAACGCAGAGATGACTGACCACCGAGATTATTTATTACAACAAAAAGTGTCAAAATTACAAAAAGACATTAAAAGATTCGACAGGGAGAAGATATACCCATACACTAGAGAGGAATACAGACCATCAGATAGTGATGCGGGCTCAGATGAAGGCTCTACAACATCTACTAACTCAGGACGCTCGATGTACAGCAATTCTAGCAATAGCAGTTGGGGGAGGAACGCCAACAAACCGGGCCTACTCCCTCCACCCCCGATACCACAAATGTACGGCTATGCACACCAACCTTTCCCACAACAAGGCCCGATGTGGTTTCCTGCCTTTCCGGGACAACACCCGGGTTACCAACAACCATTCTTCCCCAATGCACCTCCTCCTTTTCAGAACAGAGGCAGGGGACGAGGCAGAGGCAGAAGAAGAGGGCAAAAACAAGTCCAGTGGCAAGATCAAGAGACACAACAGAGAACAACGAGGAGCTCAACACTCCCAAGACCCTGATAGTGAACCTCACAGACAGACTCCTGAACACAGACGAAAGGGCAGTCCTGGAACTGGGTTTAGGGTTTGTACCCACCCCCAAGGAGGATAACTTCCGCATGAATGAGGAACTACAACAACTCTTCCGTAAGATCCGCATCAAATCCTTTTTTAACAACAACCCCACCCCTGACCGCCAGGACACCGGACTGAGACCACCCTCCAAGTTCACTCCATCAGCGGGTATGGTTCCGAGTGAAGTACTGACGTTTGAGAAAGCTGTTCTGAAGGAGGCAAACAAACTAAGAAGCCGGCATGTCTTTGACAATTTACCCAAGAAACTCCGCGAGGCAGTACACTCACTCACCGAAGATGAAGCCATCATTATCAAACCGGCGGATAAGGGAGGAGCCACTGTCATCCTGTCAGTAGAGGATTACGAAAGAGAATGCGTCAAACAACTCGGGAGATCCGAATACTACAAGAAGTTGGAGACTGATCCCACCGAGAGACTTCTATCACGGATACGCATCCTGATTAACGAAGCTACAAATGAGGGATGGATCACTGCCCACGAGGCGGCATTCCTCATTAACGAGAACCCCAGGATGCCGTACTTTTACCTACTACCCAAAATACACAAGGGTATCATTCCACCACCAGGACGACCAATCGTCTCTGGGATAGGCTCGCTGTTGGAACCACTGAGCAAATTCAGTGATTTTTTCCTCCGACCTATGGTACAAGCAACTCCGGCATACCTAAAAGACACCAGGGACGTCTTGAACCTGATACAAGAGATCAACGAGAACAATACCGAGCCCATTGACCTCCTCTTAACTCTAGACGTAGAGGCATTATACACAAACATCCCACAAGATGCAACAATCGAAGTAGTGGAACAACTCTTACACGAAACAGACTTACCTACCAACACCCCTGCGAGCTTCATCACGGAACTGATCATGCTGGCCCTGAAGAACAACTTCTTTATGTATAAGACCACCATTTACCATCAGATACAAGGGACCAGCATGGGGAGCACATTCGCGCCGAGCTTAGCAGGGCTGTACATGGCGCATTTTGAGGCTATCAACATCTTCACTGAGAATAACCCCTACAGAGAGAACATGATCACGTGGAAACGATACATCGATGACGTGCTCATCCTATGGAAGGGGGGTACGGAGACCTGCCAAGAATTCTACACATGGATTAACAACTTGAACCCTCACCTACGTTTTACCAAAACGGAGAGTGTAAAGGAGATCCCTTTCCTGGATCTTCTAATCACCCTTGAGAGGGGTAAACTCAACACTACCATCTACAAAAAAATGACTGATTGCAACAGCCTTCTTGATTTTCACAGTCATCACCCCAAAGCACTCAGGGAAAATCTGCCCTTTGGACAGTTCCTGCGGATCCGCAGGAATTGCAGCGACACCCAGGAATACGACATTCAAGCTAACTCCCTCACATCAAACCTGAAAGAGAGACACTACCCTAACAGGGTCATACAACGTGCATACAAACGAGCCAGGAACAACAACCGCCAGGCACTCCTAGAAGGTAAGACCAAGGAAGCCGACAATATCATCACCTGTGTCACAACCTTCACGCCTCTATCAAACCAAATTAAGAACATCGTGAACCATAACTGGAGAATTCTGAATACAGGTAATCTCATGCTGGAGCGCCCCAGATTTGCGTTCAAGAGGACCACCAACCTACGGGACCAACTGATCAACACGAGACCACGCGTGAAGACCATACGGCAGGAATCCACCCTGTGGTCCCTCCCTGCTGTTAGAGGCCACTACCCATGCGGCAATTGTAGTGCATGTCCCTTCACCAAACATACTACACACTTGGAGCTGGACAAAATCAGGTGGGACCAACGGAGCCACACGAATTGCAACACAAAAAACTGTGTGTACCTCATCACCTGCCCCTGTACACTGCGCTACGTGGGGATGACCACGAGACAGGTGAAACTAAGGATAAGCGAACATAGAAGCACGATCCGACGGGGGAGAACAGCAACCAGACTTACGAATCACTACTTGGAAAAAGGACATACATGTGACGATATCAAGTGGACAATATTGGAAAACAACCAACATTGGAACAATAACACCCTTCTACGTAGAGAACAACGCTGGGTACATCGCCTCCGGACCAATGAGGTGGGCCTGAACGACGATATACCATGGACTGAACTATAACCTAACATAAGGGTTTGGCAGCGAAATCAGTAGTATACACTCATGACTACCTGACTACGAGGTTCCACGGCACAACATCCATGTCCATGGTCCCCCTATCCTCGCGAGACCTCTCCTCTTTAAGCATCTTTATGAGATTAGAGGGTTATGAGTAGGCTTCCCGGGGTCACTTGCCACATAATGAAAACCCCCCTCTGACCCCCGTTTTTTCCCCCCATCCCCCCTAGACTCACGTAATCAATCATGCCTCTCTCTCGAGTTCACCATTGACTGCACGTCGATGGCACCATGAGGCGCTTACAATTATACGAGTCACTCACACTATTACCGCTCGTTTATCACACCTGATGGGTCTTTTCGAAGCGTTTTTTGATAGTTTACGAGCACTATTCAGCTGATTATACATAACATTCAGTGCTTCACAGACACATAACCATGGCAACAACAAGACGTGAGCCGGCACCACGTTCTCTAGATACACGCATGCGCCTAGCTCAGCTGTCTACCCTCTGCGCATGCGCAGCTAACAGACACCAGCGAGAACACAGCTGCCCCTCGTTTGAAGACCGGACACAGAGCCCGCCCTAATTAAGTTAACACGGGCAGTACTTAAGAAACGCGGAGTAGTCTTCGTCTCCATTCCAGGTAGGAGGACGACTGGGGTAGGTGGTACAGAGGCCACGCCGGAGCAAAACTGTGAGTAATAACGCTCTTATGAGTACTTAGGAAACTGGCTATTCATTAAAATACAGTGTACGAGACAGCTCAGACCAGTTTGGAATCTATAGAAGTTGGATTGACTAGCAGTTGCTTGTCATTTATTCCTTTGTTCACAGTACTAGAAGGTGTGTACGCTCGTCCCCTAACCTATGGAGCATTATTCTCCGTGCCTTTAGGTGAGTGCTTGGAACATATCAAAGTAAGAATCGTAATGAAAGACCTACAGAGTATATGCCACTTCAGTCTGTGGACATTTGGTTCAACCTCTACCACGGTTAGTGCATGCATATATGGGTGACTCCGGTCGGCGACGGGCTGTCTTTCTCCTGGCATAGGCACCTGTTAGCTTACCGTCGAGACCCCATTACGCCACCACCCGTGGGTGGAGGTGATATCCCTGTTGTATATAATTTGTATATACTTTGATGATGCACTCGTTTTTGAATATCTCGAAAAGGTGAACAATCTTTAATAGGTAGGATGTTCTCCTCTCTCTTTGTTTCCACTTTCTCCTAGGCTGTCTATCCTGGTGCGACCTGACTCTCATACAGAGAGCAGTGCTACTTCGGAGTGCTCGCCCGGATAGTAAACTGAGGGTAGTATCCCTTAGGGCACATTCACCTTCACTTTTTCGTTTTTGGTCCTGAAGAAGCGCCAGGGATCCTTTTCTTGGACCATTGGGGCGCGAAACATGTCGACCGCTTGACCACACACAAGTTACCCATTGATACATTAATTTCAATAAGGTAACACCCGACCTACGGGTCTTTTATTATGTCAAGGGTGCTATTCACATTAAACTTTATCCCAGTAACCCTTAGACATTTTTAGGATACCACTTCACTAACACACTCCACCACCACACAGCTCTTTTGTTATTAGGACCCAAACCACACACCCGCATGCACCAAACGGCGTTTTCTCAAAAAGATCTCCGCTAAAGTGACCCTTCGGGGGACCCGTAGGGCATTGCAGCGCCGGCCCGACGAGGAGCAAACGCCCAATGATGAAGCATGACATCCTTCGGGGTGTGTGAGGGCAACATGAGAAACTAAGGAATGCCCTCCCCTATCCTTAGGCAGTTGGGCCTAATACTAGCCTAGACTTTTTCGCTTCATATCTCCCTTTATCTCTCTAGGAACAGTGTCTCCATTTGAATACTATACCTTCAGCAGATCCTACATTTTCTACTTATTCTCCTGTTACAGTGAATACAAATAGTATAGGTAAGCTGTGCCAGGCATGGATGTCTCAGTACAGTAAAAAGAAAAAAAAAGCATGTATTGGAAACAAGTGATGGCATGGATTTAAATGATTTTCATCTGAATCCAAATCCTTCAAGTGACAAATGAAATATTGCTATGTTGATTTATGTTGCCATACAAGAAGATCGAGCTTGCTTGGCAAAAGAAAGATGCTGAGAGAATAAAGGAGGATGACAGAGAACACATGCCGCTTGCATACAGAGTCAGATAATTGTTTCCAGAAAAGGTTTAAATATCTGTTTAATCTCTTCTGTTACTACTTCTGTTTTAAATAGTTCTAAAAAAGACATACTCTTTGTTATAGGGACAGCCTCAAGTGTGTGCCCTAACAATTGAGTGTTACAAACACACAGGTCACTCGCTGCCCATCTATCTCAAAAACAAGAAAAGCATCCTGCAGTCTGCTTTCATCAACAAAGAGTATTTCTTTACCTATCCCTACCTGTCAATTCTATGGCTGTCAGAAATGTGCTTCTTTAGATGGGTATATGAGCGCATAGAATATATTTTTCTTCAAAATTCCATTGTCTGTCCAGTGAAAATCCTCTGTTAAAAAACGGAAATTATGCTGTTTGGTGATGCTCATTTGAGATGGTCTCCGAGCTGGTGGCCAGCGGAATTGGGACCTGCACGGGAGCCCAAGACTGTGGTAAAAAATGTAGGGGTCCGCCTGGATCAGAAATTAATTATGAAGGAGCAGGCTTCTACCACCATTGGCGCCTGCTTTCATGCTCTAGGTCTCTTGCGAAGAGTATTTCCCTATCTCCCCTTGTCCACTCGGAAAACCCTGACCCAGGCACTAGTATTAAGTCACCTAGACTACTGCAATGCGTTGCTGATCTCAGCCAGTGAAGCATCTCTGAGCAAATTGCAAGTGGTCCAAAACACCGCTGTCCGACTGGTCTCCAATGCTCCTTCCCTTACTCCCTCCCTTCCCCTCTTGCAGAAACTGCATTGGCTGCCAGTGCGGAAGAGGATCCGCTTTAAGATCTGCTGCACTGTGCATAAAGCTCTAAATGGCAAAGGCCCCAGTAATTTGGCAGATATATTTTAAAAATACCAGCCTCCCAAGACACTACTCTCAGGGACCAAATCTCTACTTGTGGTCCAACATTGCAAAAACAGCTCGGCTAGGCGGGAAAGCTTTCTTCCACTTCGCCCCTACCTTCTGGAGCCAACTACCAAGCCATTTGAGGGAGTGCTCTGATCACTTGCAGTTCCGTAGCCTTCTGAAGACGGCATTGTTTTAATCTATTCCCCTTCTCTGACCAAATAAGCAGTTCGCAAGCGCGAAGGTACCCCCTTGGGGGGTGATTCAGGTGCTTTATAAATCCTAAATCAACCAATCAATCATCAGTACTTCTTCCTATACTAATTCTTTGGCATTACATCACTACTCATTGGGTATTGCAAACACTTCAACCCTGGTCTTGCTTGCTGCATCTTTCGTCATTTTTATTGTACTCTTCTAAGCAATGGTAGCTATGTTATTCAAACCTGCTTATTTTATACCTGTTCAGAGAATAATAACATTTTGCGGGTTTACAATGTATTCTCCCCCAAGAAAAGCGTCTAATATTCCTACATGACTAAAAGTCAATTTCACAAATGTGTGCCAAGATATATTTAATAACCTAATTGCAGTTCTAACCCAAAAAGAGGTTCCTTTGACCTCTGCAGCTGAAACCTTTGACTTTCACACAGCACTCTCTGCAGCAAAAATGTAGTGGCTTCTGATCAATTTCCTACCAGTAGATTCCTCCCCCACTTTTTGAGTATCATAGCCGCCAGTCTAGGTTAGGAAACGTTTCAATAGCTCTGCAATTCCAAAAGGGGGAACTAGCTGCTTTTTGGTGCCACATGCAGCACCTCGTGACATCACTAGGATCCTAAAGTGCCCTATCGACGTGGTAACATCGAATGTCATTTACTCGTTCCGGAGCTCTTCAATTCTCAGTAGATCAGTGTAGATTGTTAAATGATGCAAGCAAGCTCTTATCCCCACTAATATCCCCCCCCCTCCCTACCAGAAGTGACCTCGCATCATAAGAAGTGCAGTTGACAAGTTTGACCAACAATTGCCATCAACTGAGGTGATTTCTAATATCCTGACTGAAGTCTTGCATGCCTCCGCTCACAGGGTAGAACTTTTGCTTCCTTAAAATGAAGCTCTAACAGAACGCATACTGGCCATATGGAAAAAGCCGACCACTTCTACAACAATCTCAATAACAATTGCTAGGCAATGTAAGCCGGCCCTGGAAGATCAGGATTTCCTCTGATTGAATCCATCTCCAGAGAATTTAGTGCTACAGGCTTCTTGTTCCTCTAAACAAGCTCCAGGCTGTTTCCAATCAACTCCATCTGATCGGAGTCATAGAAAATGAAACACTTTGCAAAATGATTTTCTCAGAGGGAGCATGGCTCTTAAGTCGATCAATGCCACTTGCCTGTTTATATGTGCACTGCTTATTTGACTCTGTACAGGCAGGCGTCCCTACTTTGCCTGAAGAACTTAAAATCTGTTTAACAGAGCTTATTGGTGATAGCCAGGCATCTCGAAAATAGGCTATTCAATCAGACCTGAAAACTTCAGACTTAGTGGCAAGCACCATGGGAACATCTAACTCTCTTCAGTGTCATGCATGGTTGCGAAAGTGAGTTTTCACTGCCTGTCCAGACCAAGCTAATGGACTTTCCATTTGATGATTCTGCTTCTTTGGTGCAAAAGCAGACTCTGCACTTGAAAGATTTAAAAGTCAGCAAGGTCTTGGCCGGATCCCTGGATTTTCAAATGCGGATGAGGGACTACAGACAATTTAGGAAGTTTTAGGACTTTAGCAAGGCTTTTCCTTTTTAGTCCGTCAGTAATATAGTCACCAACCGGAACAGGCGAACCCCCGCTATAAACAATACAAAGGACGAGGCAAAGGAAGAACGCATGGCACACCACTTCTTCACTCCTCTTCCCCAGTCACAGCAGGGAAGCAGCCCTAGTTGTGCCTTGCTTGAATACACTCCACCTTTAGGAGTGGGGTTATCCTACTTTCCAAAAGCATAGGGGGAGGGGGGTCATCACTTCAGGCCTTTGGGTTTTGCAAATTGTGTAGTGTAGTGTAGCCTACCCTTCCAGCAGTCATCACCTCCCTGCCAGATGCTCGCCTGCAAGACCATCTGCAGGTTCTTTAACAAGAAGTCCCAAGCCTTACTCCTAAAGGGTGCAGTGGAGTTATTTCCAGAGAAGGCAATGGGTCAAGGACGCCATTCCCAGCACTTGAACCCCAAAAATGATGGTGATCTTCATCCAATCCCAGACCTCAGAGTTTTAAACTGTTTCTTCAAAAAGGAATAGTTCAAAATGCTGTCCCTTGCTCAGGTTCTGCTTGCCCTAGAAAGTCAGAAGACTGTATAGTGTCTGTAGATCTACTGGATTATTACTTTCTCATCTGTATCCTGCGGCCCAACTGGAAGTCTCTTTGCTTCATTGTTGGATTCAAACACTACTGGTTTGTTGTCCTTCTATTTGCCTTACTTCTACTCCTTGAGTCTTTGCAAAATGATGGCAGCCATTGTGGCTCATCTAAGAAGAATAGGGAACGTTACAACACAAACATTTACAACGCGTGCTTTTACAATGCGGTTTTTACATCACAACATCTATTACAAAGTATGATTTTACAACGCATGCCATCACAATACATTTTTAGAAACTACATTTACAATGCATTCCATTGCAACGCATACCATTACAATCGCATAATACTTTTAGGGTAACAGTGGGGTACATTTTGGATAGTGTAGGGGTAACATTACTATTCCCATTCCAGTGAGTGCAACAGTAGGGTAAGTGTTGGATAGTATAGGGGTAAAAATGACCATACCCATGTACCCCCAAACCCATGAATACCCTAAAACTGGAGAAAAAAACATTACTTACATTATAATGCGTTGTAATGCCATGTGTTGTAATGGTATGCTTTGTAATGGTATGCGTTGTAATGACATGCAATGTAATGTCTGTGTTGTAATGGCATGCGATGTAAATGCAGTTGTGTTGTAATGACTGCGTTGTAAAGGTAGTGCGATGTTAATGACTGCGTTGTCATGGTTGTTTCCCATCTAAGAAGGATGGGAATTTTGGAATTCCGTTACCGGGGCAACTGGCTCATCAAAGCCAGATCACCAGAGATGGTATCTCACCACTTAGAGAGAGCAACCCAGTTGGCAGTCCAGTCTGCTGCCTATGCTACGCAGATTATGTATTTCATATAAAAAACCAAGGTGGGCATTTAACTGCTGCTGGACAAATTGTATGATTACACCAAACACAATGGGCTGACCATCATCTCAGAGAAAACCAGAATAATGATAATGGACAGAAAGATAAAGAAGCCAGGCCAGTGGCATCTGAATGGACTCCGACAGCACTCGTACTTGGGAGTAGTTGTGGACAATCACGGACCCATCTCCCCCTTAAGGAGTCCATAGGATCAAAAGCGGCCTCTCTACTCCATACTTTCCTAAAACATTTATAAGGACTTCTTGTGCCCTTCCCATGAACCCCTAATTAAAGTCATACATGCCAAACTACTTCCTACTCTAGCATATGGATCAGAGGCTATGTTTAAACGAGTTTCCACCTCACAGGACAAAGTTTTGGTTAGCACCTATAGGACGTTCTTCGACCTCCCAAAGCAGGGTTTCCCATCACACATGCACCTGAGATTGACCTATCTACCCAAAACATGCTTTAAGATAGGTTCCGAAAGGGAAGACTCATTGGAAAGTCAACTGTGGCTAGGAATCTGAAGTGCAGATACAAGTCAGCAGCCCGAGTTTATCTTGACGAATCTTGACTACAGATCTTTTGGACAGCGACGCAGTGGGCAGCTCATTTCACCTTCACGTTTAAAAATCTAGTCTTCAAAGCTTTGCAGCAGAAATCACATCACGAAGACAAACTAAAGTTAGCACATTGCACTCACCCTTTGGCTGGTTTTAAACAACTATGAGAAACCGGCCCTGCAACCAGTTTTAAAATATGGTGCGCAGTTAATTCCACTCCGCTAGCATAGTTTGCAAAGTTTTAGAACTCCACGCTCCGCTTGGAGTATGAAGTTTGCATAAACTCCACACTCACAGCGGACTTACCTCCCAAATGGTAGCTATCCACGGCAGTGCAGCCTGGCCGCCTGTCTCTCCTGGCCGCCACTGCCTTCCTGCTGGCTGTGTACACTCGTCGCTTGGCCTAAAGCAGGAGGATAGCTGAAAGGCTTCAGATACCATGGAGAACATCACTAAGAGGCTAAACAGTGGAGTCTGCGAAGAGAATGACACATTACATTCTGCAGGCTTGAGTGCAATTCTAGGCAGTAGCCCGCCACCCTTGGGCAGTCCCAGGCGAGATGAAGGAATGAGGCCTGTGGCACCAAAACCATAAGCAGTACATCTCAGCCACCAGCCCTATGTGTAGTAATTGTGTTGGTGTGTGATACAGCTTATGAAGAAATTTGAAATGTGTATGAGCTGCAGTCTGTAATTGGGTGATAGAGCCACAGTCTGCCCACAACAATACGACCAGTGCTCATCTGTAAGGGGGTGGTCAAGGTAAGAGTCCCAGGCAGCAATGGCCACCGGGGTGCGCACTGGAACCTTGTCTTGTATTACAGTGTAGAGGTGGATAACTAGCTTACGGAGGATGTATTCATCAACATGTGTCCGAGCACGTGTAGTGTGGTAAGGGGTGACGGAAACGTGTTTTGCGCCGCATGGCAAGTAGCGAGAATCTGGTGGTAACATCGTTTTGCCATTCCAGCTGTTTGGGTTGGCCGCTAGAGGGATAGATAGGGCATAAAAGTAGGGGAGGCAAGGACAGCTCTGTATGCAATCCGAGGCCCACCGGACACACTCCACCATGTCTGGGTCTGCATGAGTAGGCTTGAAAGGCTGATAGAGCACAATTGGCCACCAGGTCCACCTCCACCGCTTCATAGGGCTAAAAGCGAGTAGAGTAAATCCAGAGGTGGAGATATTGGGTCTGAGTGCAGAGTGCGTATAATGTCATGTCCGGTGCATTTAGCCCACCCTGCTGCAACAGCAGTGTGTTTCCCATGTGATCCTTGTTTGCTTTCCAGCCCAGGCTATTTTATTTACAGTTTCAACGCAGGTGCCAGAAGAATTGCGGCATGAGTGGGATGGGAATGTTGATGAAAAGGTATAGGAATTTGGGTAACACAACCATTTTTGTAATCATGAGTTGCCATTCAAGGACATGGGTAGCCGTTTCCAGGTCGAGATTTGTTCGTCCAACCACGCCATAGCTTTGCCATAGTTCGCACGCGAAAGTTTATGTCATGGCTGAGCCAGATGCCGAGGTAGCCCACCGGCTCTGAGGCTCACTGCAGCGGATACTCCAATTTGAATGGCTGTGTGCCCTCAGTGAGGGGAAAGACAATGGATTTGGCCCAGTTTATGTGGATACCCGAGTAGCTGCCAAATCAGATTATTTCCAGAAAGACTGGGTCAAGGCTCGTTTGAGGTTCCCAAATATATAGCGGGATATCATCCTTGTACATGGAGACTAAAATCTTGCTGGCTGTGAAGTTAAGCCCCGAGTGGACATGATGCTGCTGTAGCCAAGTGTCCAGCGGCTCCATTGCAAGTACAAACAGAACTGGGGAGAATGGGCAACCTTGTCGGGTGCCACATGTGACTGGGAACGGGTCTGATATCATCCCTTTTAAGCATAATCTGGACATTGGAGAGGTGTACAGTAACCGAATGAGGCGCACAAACCGCAGGCTAGGGCCAAAACGCAAGATCAGGGAAAATAGGAAAGGCCACTCCAGCGAGTCAAATGCCTTTGTGGCTCTAGTAAGGCGGCAACTTCAGCGAGGATCATCCTGGCACAAACCCTGACTGGTCTGGGCGAACCATGTCCGGCAGCAGAGTGAGTAGATGGTTAGCGAGGAGTTTGGCAAATATTTTGTTGGCAACATTCATTGATAACAGCCTATACGAATTATGACAGTTCTCAGGCTTATCTGGTTTAAAAATCGTGATGATCACAGCCTCATAAAGGGATGGCGGCAGTTCCCCTGACTCCAGGGTGGCCTCATTCATAATGAGTAGGGGTAGAATCAGGAGAGCAGCATACTCTTTGTAAAAGGAGGTTTTAAGCCCATCCAGGCTGGGCGCCTTGTCGCTGGGAACACTCTGTATGACCTGAAGTATCTCACCCTCGGAAAAAGGGTGAGTCCAAGTAAAGGAGAATTACTCTGTCGAGCCAATGTAGCGGTATAAGGTCAAAGTAGACAGTGTGCTCCTCTCCACTTGGGACCGTCATGGCACTGTAGAGCTGGTAGTACAAGGCGATCATTGTGCGAAGCAAGGTGGTGAGGGTAGACTGCCGCTCCTGATGATCATAAAGCAGCTACATAGTTCGTAGCTTGTGGCTTGCAGAGCATGTGGCCAGTGTGCTCCTGGGATGGTCTCCCTCCCCGTATCGATGCACAGTCGCTTCACAGCGCATATAGTTTCTCGTGTGCCGTCTCCTCATTGTAGTTAGTGAGCTTCGTACAAATAACCGCCATGGTAGTGGCACTCTTGGAAGCATAATACTCCAGTTTGAGTGACCAAAGTTCATGCTCCAGCTTAGCTAGTTGTATCATGATTGGTTTGAGAACACCAGTGTGTTTTGCAACGCACACCCTCCCATAGCACCGATGGAGAAGAAACCAACCCCCCATTGGTAACTAAGTAACCAATGATCGCGGTGAGACCCTGGGGGCAAGTGCCAAATAAAAGTGTGCGAGGTGGCTAGTGGCGGGGACAGTTCCAGGTGTACCGGAGCATGTTCTGAGAATGTGCAGGGTAGGTGTGACTCTGCGGTAGCCCTGGTGACAGCATCCCTGGTGGGCAGCCAGTAGTTTGGCGTGACACAAGTGCCTCCCTCGCTGCGCTCATACATGCATCTCCAAACGTCTGCAAGGCAATTGTCGCTCATAAATGTGTGAAGTTGCACAGTCACTTTGGGGTGGGGTCAGCATGCAGCCCCCAAGCGTTCTGCATTGGGATCAAGTACTACATTAAAATTGCTCCCCCATATCAGAGTGCCTGGTCCCATGCCAGCTATTAGCCGCCATATGTCTGCAAAAAACGTACGGCTTTCAGTGTTAGGACGTAGATGGAGGCCAAAATGACCGGGTGGCGGTGGAGCGTGCTGGCTAAAAGGACATGTTCCCCAGCAGAGTTGCATACGGCATGTGTCAGATGCCAGGGTAAGCCTTTGCGTAGATGCATAGCAGTCCCTCATGCGTAATTAGAGTAGAGTGATGTGTCTCCATACACCAACCAGCCAGCAGGCAAGAGGTCGTCGACTGAGTGAGTTGGAGTTCTTGGAGTAAACAAATGTCAATGTCGTGTCTGTTGATATAAGTGTGGATTAGTCTCCCTTTCCGCTTGTCTTTCAACCCATGGACATTCCAGGTCAGGCACCTAGTTGTGGTCATCGTATTGTCGGAAGAGAGGTGTCATGCAGCAATGGGGTCTGGCCAAGGGTGGCCCGAGTGTGTGCCATTTGAGAAAGTACCCAGCCAGGGGAGATGTTTAGGGGAGATGTTTAGGGAGTAAGGAACAGGAGTCTCAAACTGAAAAACGAGCCCACCCCCAACCACTTCAACCCCAGAACTAGGTTGAGAATCCCTATCCCACACCCCACCCAGAACCCCAACTTGAAAAACAACATGTATGGTGGGAGTCATCCCGAGAGGCAACCAGGAGGCTGATGATCAACCCAGTCACAAGAGGACCGGCCAGCTGGCCAATGTGGCGCTAACGTGCATGGTTAGGCTTCGGTGTGGGCAGTGTGTTCAAGGAGCTAGTAACTGGGTGAGCATTGGTGTATGTCTAAGTTGATCACCCACAGCATGGGCTGGGAAGCCGACAGTAGGTCATTGATGATCGAGGTGTAGGCGTGAAATCCATTAGCGGCTCCGTCCAGATTTATTTGTTGTCACTGAGGCGGTCAGCATCAGTTGAATGGGGGAGGCTTTGGGAAATGACCCCTGCATTGAAATTTGTCATAAAAACTTGAGCGCACCCTTGGCATCTGTGACGTAGTGGGGCTTGCCATCATGATGAATCCACAGCCTGGCCAGGTAGAACGGAGAGTAAGTAATGTCTGCCTTTTATAGTAGTCACTTGGCCAAGACAAACTCACGGCGGGCCATCTGCACTGCCATGGTGAAGTCTGGATAAAATGAGACGGTGTCGCTCCAATACTGGACTGAGCAACATTCGCGGGTCAACCCAAGGATTACATCACAATCCCCTTAGTTAAGAAATCTGTCCACTATAGGTCAAGCTGAGGTGCCCAGAGGACCTATGTGCGCATTCTACACTGAAGGCAGCCGACAGTGCATCTGCAAACAAGGAACGTAGCATAGTTTTGACGTAGTGTTCCATTTTGTAAATGGTTGTGGATTCGAGGACCCAGATAATGTGGAAGTTATTGCGCCGGGAGTGCTCCTCTAGGTCCTCGTTTTTTTAGCTTAATTACTCCAAGGGCTTTGTCCATCTGCAGCAGGTGCTCACCAGCGTTGGCCTGGCCATCTTCTACATCGGGTATACGGGTCTCTAGCTAGTCCAGTCGGTCATGTTAATCCACCTGCTTCATCATGCAGTTGAGGTGGCTGGTGAGGAGGTCGGGTTTTGGTGTTGGTGGCCCGCAGACTGTTTTTGATGCCCAGCAATATTTCTTTCAAGTCTGGATTGTGCTGTGATGCACCATCCAATCGTCCAGAGGAGTCCTCCATAGCCTGCTCTGACATGTCTGCCGCTTATTCTCAAATGCCAGCTTCGACTGGTGTGCCTCCAACTTCCCCATGATTTACAGTTGAGCAGGGTTTCTACAAGTATTGGCCACCTCCTTTCACAGGGTGGGGCAGGAGCACCTGACTTGATGTCCGCCGGTGCCCCCTCTCGATCAGCCAGCAGCACCGAATAGGAGTTCCTTGGGGGTGTCTTACCGCCACAAAGATTGTGAGCAATAGTGTGCAGGGCCCACTTAGGGTCAGCAGCAGGCATCAGCCCCTCCACACCCCAGCACCTGTGGGAGGCACGAGCAGGCCAACACAAAAGTATGAGGGCGGCAGTGTCAACAGCCAGCCTGGGAGTCACAGAAAGGAAGCGAGCAGGTGTTTGGCACCAGTGTAGTTTGCTGCAGGGGCCCAGTAGTCTGCCAGTGCCTTGTGGTCCAGGCCACAGCTGAATGTCTCAGACCCCCAGCCTAACAAGGTGGTACAGTGTTTCAGTGGAGGGTGTGAGCCTCCGAGGAGTCTGGCCAAAGTTCTCAGTCACATGAGGGACAGGGGAGCCAGCATTCCTCCTCCGAGCAGGCCCCAGTAGGGCCAGCACAGGCCACATGGACCCACAGGAGCCGCAGCGGGACGCCGCAATCAGCAACAGGCCCGCAGTTCTCTTCTCACCTCACGGCTGCCATGCAACCTGTGGGCCTCCCAACCCAAACCGTAACCAAAAAGCACTCACCCGGTCCAGGCCTAGGCAGAGGGCCCATCAGGAAGGCAGCGCCACTCTCCTAACTGCTCATCCACAGGCTCAGAAGTTGGATAAAGGCTAATGGCGGCTCTGGGGCCTCGGATGCAGGCCTGGCTCTTCATTACGTGTCTCAGCCACAGGCCCGGCCTCCGGGGTCGCAGTCCCCTAAAAGCACCCTTCACTCCCTTTACCACTACCCATCCCTGAACCTTACATTCACCCTTTCTTCCCATTATTTCTACCCACCACCTAGACCTAAATTCACCCTTACTACCCTTTACCTCTACCCACCTGAACCCTAAAATCACCCTGACCTCCCATTACCTCTCCCCAACTCGAACCCTAAAATCACCCTTACCTCCCATTACCTCTAAACACTCCAAAACTTTAAACCACCCATATCTTATTTACCTCTACCCAGCCTTGAATCCTAAAACCACCCTTAACTCCCTTTAGCTCTACCCACCCTGAACCCTATAATCAACCTACCTCATTTTATCTCTTCCCATCCCGAATCCTAAAATTAACCTTAAATCACCTTATCCCTACCTATTCTGAACCCTAAAATCATCTTTGTTTACCATTATCTCAACCGACACTGAACCCTAAAATCATGCTTACCTCCTTTTACCTCTACCTACCCTGAACTGTAAACTCACCCTTACATCTCTTTACCTCTACCCACACTTGAACCCTAAATTCACCCTTACCTTCCTATAACCCATAACCCTAAATTCAGTCTTACCTCCCTTTACCTTTACCCAAAACTGAACCTTAAAATCAGCCTTACCTCCCTTCACCTCTGCCCACTCCTGAACCCTAAAATCAACCTTACCTCCCTTTACCTCTACCCACCCGTAAACCCTAAAATTATCTTGACCTCCCTTTACCTCTACCCACCTGAACCCTCAAATCAGCCTTTCCTTTGATTACCTCTAAACACTCCAAACCCTAAAATCACCATACCTCATTTACCTCTACCCACCCCTGAATCCTCAAATCACCCTTAACCCACTTTATCTCTACCCACCCAAACCCTCAAATCAATCTTACCTCCCTTTAGCTCTATCCACCTGAATCCTAAAATTAAGCTTACCTCCCTTTTTCTCTACCCACCCTGATCTCTAAATTCACCCTCTCCTCCATTTACCTCTACTCCACTTGAACCGTAAATACACCTTTACCTTCCTTAACCCACTCATAACCCTAGAATCAACCATATCTCCCTTTACCTCTACCCACCACTGAACCTTAGAATCACCCTTACCTATCGATATCACTATCCAAACCCTCAAATCACTCTTTTAACTAACAGTATGTTATTTAAAAAACAAGTTACCTATGTGGTAAAGTACTGTGTGGTAAAGGTATGAATACTTACCTGTGTGGTAGGTGTCCTGCAAGCTAAAGGCTGCATGATAAAGACTTTTTCCCCTCAGGCAGGACACATTTTTCCCCCTCTTCAAACACTCTCCTGCCTTCAACCTAGCACCCCTTAAAGTTTTTCAGTAAGTTTGATGGGCACCTTCACCTCTCTAACCACCACACACCCTATACTTTAGATCCGCCTGAGGCAGTGCATGTTCTGTTACTTGCAAGACATTTTGCTTACTTACAGGTGGCTTAGAGCCCTTCCATTGCTTACCAATGGTTGGCTTCATCTTCCCTTTAACTGCTTTTCTTCACTTGGGTCAACCAGTGCCGGCTTCACTTCCTCTTAGTATGTTTGTCTCAAAACTGGAGCATGGCCTAAGTACTATTTCCCTATCCCAGTGTCCTTCCACTGCTCACTGCTTTCAGAGGTACTCTTTCTGTTTTACTTGCTCCCCGTTCCTCCCTCCCTCTTCCTGCACTGTTGGTTACTGAGCTCCCTACCCCTCTCCTGCATTTCTTATCTGGTGTGCCCCCTCCCTTGTTGCGTACCCCATCCTGTCCCACCCAAAAAAAACACCAAAAAGTCATGCCAACTGGTTTCTAGATTCTACAAAAAATGCAGACAGCGGTTCGCTCCCTGCTCTCTATGGCCTTTTTGGCTCTGTCTTCATACAGGGCCAACACCGCAAACTTAAAATCAGAGGTAAGATAACTAAACATGTGAGTTTTTTCCTTGAATAACTTGTATATATTTGTGACTTTGAGATATCATAGCTATGACATAATTTGTCTAGCTTTTGACATCTTCAGACTGATTTAAGGAAATTGCAGCCCTCATACCTGCTTATGGATGGCAGTTATCATTTATTTTTGTTATTATTGGTTTTTTTTTGTATTGCTCAGCACCCTCAGCCTTTGGGTTACATTTCCTGCCCCCATTAAAAACATATTGAGGCATAAAAGTGTTTTTTGATTTCTTGAAGATTTTCATTTGCTGTCAAGGTGTTATTGTCATTTGTTCCTGAAAACGTTTTTTTGGTAAAGGCAGAGCATAATGCCATATTAAGAAAATGTATCACTGCCCCACATGGTCAGCCCTGATCACACCATAGTGCTTTTTTATTTTCTAACTTTCAGCCATGCTGCTCAGCAGCTGCGCTGCTGTACAACATGACAAAAAGACATTGGCAAAGCCAATAACTCTTACATAGGCGAGACCTATTGGCTTAGCTAATGTATATTTTTACTACTATTTAGGTGTGTAAGAAATGTAATGTCTCTTTAGACATTAATGAAATCAGTAATTTATGTAAAATTAAACATACATGTGTAAATTACTCACAAGTGTATAAGTAACCTTTGTGAAGTGCCCTGGCAATGCCTCTGAGGCACATTTATGTGATCAGCATTTTAATAAACTTTGGATATCGTTCAAAAGAGTGTTTGATGAATATTTACTTTAATAAGTTGTACCACTTAAATACCTTATCTGGCATATAATCTTAAATGGACCTTTTCACCTTTATGCATTAGCCACTAATAAGGCATTCACACCCCTGTTTTATGTACGCCCTCTGTAATTTGTAAAAAATATCTTACAAATATTCCTGAAATCAGCACAGTGCTGTACACCATTAAGACAATTCTTATAGTCATACTGCGACTTGAACTGTTTGTAAGTGAGTCACCCATATATTATATATTCTTCAACAATGTATAATGGCTCAGAATTTTCACTGAATGTCTCCAAGTGAACATTCACGCCTTAAATATCTCCAGTTTATAGAGAAATTGTCAGTAGCTCAACATGGAAACTCTTTAGCGTAAGCATGTGCACATAAAGCCACAGGTTAATCATATATTGTAAGGATAAGCTTTCATTTTTCTCACATATTCTGGCAACAGGGCTTTGATTTAAGCCACAATCTGTTTGTAATGGACATCTGTATCTCACACTAGTTGCACTTAGAGAAACCTAAGCTTTATAAGTGCAAACAATAGTTAAATGACGTACTGTTTGCACTTATACGTTTACTACTAGTTAAACTGTGCACCATACAAATGTTTACAACAGTAAATTAGACTTGTCTTTTTCACTATTTTATTTCAGACATGTACGTTTAGACAATCTATTCTGTATTGTTTGTGGGTTCTTTCCTACCTACTTTGTTTTCTAAAATGATCTAGGGGTTTATAGAGTACTTTGAGAAGCAATAACGTGGAAGTGATGCCATTTAACATGACATGGCTGATGTATTATGTGAGGTCATAAGCAGCGCATGGCGGAAGCACAAGTTATACTTAGTTTACTTAACTGTAACAGGCGAGTTCTGTGTTTTCTTGGGTTTACAAACATTTTTGAGTGAATATTTGTTGGACCTGGCCCTCTTTGCAGGGTTACCTCCAAACCTTTTACCCTTCACTTTTTGCTGTATTTGTTTTTGTTAGCTTTAGGATACTTAGCATTTTACTACTGCTAGCTAGTGCTGACGTGCGGGTGGTATCTCTCCTAAACATTGTTAAATTGGTTTACACCCGATTGGCTAATTTAATTTACTGATAAGTCCCTTGTAGAGTGGTATACCGGTGCCTGTAAATGAAATGTTACTAGTGGGCCTGCTGCACTTAAGTAGCCCTTAAAACATGTCCCAGGTCTGCCATTGCAGCCTGAATGCAGATTTAAACTGCAAATTCGACTTGGCAATATGCCCCCTTGCCAAGCCTTAAATTCCTCTTTTATTGCATATGAGTCACCCCTAAGTAGATCATAGTTAGCCCACAGGGCAGGGTTCATTGTAATTAAAAGGTTGTACATGTACTTTTAGGTTTAACATGTTCTAGTAGAGAAAAACTCCTAAATTTGTTATTCACTGTTGTGAGGCCTACCTGCCGCGTAGAATAACATTGGGTTGCCTTATTACATTTAATAAGTGATTTCTTTTGATTTGAACTAGATAAGCATTTTATATTTGGCATCTATGAAATTGTAATGAAAATCCTCTTCAATGGCAAAGTCTGATTTTAAATTACAATTTTGAAAATGCCACTTTTAGAAAGGTGGCATTTTCCTGCCATCAGCCATTTGGTGCCGCAGCCTCCCATGGGTCACATGACTGGGTGTAACTGACAGACTTTGTAAATTCCTCACAGACAGTCAAACAATAGAGGGATTAGGTGTGCCTGAATTGGACATCTGCTGGCAGGATAGGGGGAGCTCGGCACAGTCCCCTTTGCAACTGAATAGGCTGCGCTCAGCCTTCACACAAAGGGCAGCCTACCTTCACATTGGCTCTGCATGCAGCTTGGAGCCAAGGCAGGGGAGTCAGGAAATGCCAAGCCCTTCAACGAGAAACCTCTAGAAGCTTCTCCAAACTTCAAAGGAAGCACCAGGAACAAAAAATAGGGCCCTCAGACCCACTCCTCAGTTCACTTTCTGGACCTTTGGTAGGACTCTCAGAGGACTGCCTGCGACTGTGGTCAGCTGTATACTCCACAAGACAGCGTTGCTGCACCTGGAAGCCTGCCTTGAATGCTCAGAGGACAGCCCTGCTGTTTGAGCCCTGCATATTCACCTGAACCCAGGACTACCAAAGTGACTCCAAGGGCTAGTTTGCTGGCCTCCTGTTAAGAGCCACTGGGAAATGAAAGGCTCCCACCATCTTGAACCCGCTCCTGGACCCAGCCTGAGTGAGTCCCAAACCCCCAAGGAGTGTCCCACCAGTCTTGCTGGAAGCTTTGTTGTAGTGCTAAACGTGCCCAGATAGGCACAATCCAAAACTTGTGACTTGGAAATTTTTGGGTAAAAACTGTTATGAGAACCGAGGGGAGATGAGCACCAACCTGCTCGTCCATCCGTCTAAGGTGCATCGCTGGTCGGCCTGACTTCATGGTTGCTCCCGCTACTTTCTTCCCTGCGCAGCAAATCCTGCACAGCAGTCTTTCGCCAAAGGGGTGTCCGAGCTGCTGGAACTGTCTTCAGCTACAGCCTCCTGTCTCGTCCCACTGGAGGTTTCCGACTTCCAAAAAAGTGACGAGGTCCAAATATAGAAATCTTCAACGTGACTTCGTCCAGTGGCTCCCTGATGATGACACTCCGTCCTCGGCCACCGCCTGCATCCTTGCCCAACTGAACTTTAACTTCTCCAAACATTTTTCCTGAAAATTCTTCTAAGTCCGAATGTAAGCGCCGACTGGGCCAATCCACTTTTTGTATTTGACCTGCGCTCTATTTTTAAACTTTGACCCAGTCTTGCATGACTAGATGTCTGTGGCTGATGCTTTGATCTTTTAGATGCTAATTTTTCCCCAAAACTTTGGAAATTCATAACTCCAGTTCTATTAACTAGGTTTTTATCGTTCTAGTGTCAAATTATTTATTAAAATTTACTCTATTTTTCTAAATTGGTGTGGGTTTTTTCTTGTGTTGGCTTTTCCCTTTATTGCTGTTTGTGTACCGCATAAATATTTTACTCATTGCCTGTAGGTTAAGCCTAACTCCTTTTGTGCCAAGCTACCCAGGGTTAAGCACAGGTTAATACAGTAACGTTTTGTGGTTCACCCTGCCAGGAACTGTGGCAATTTCTTAGATTGGTATTTAGCGCTGTGGATTAGGACTTGTGTTTGTGCAGTACCATACCACTGTGTGTTACAAAAATCCCAGTTAAATAACTTGACATCAGAGTTGACCACTTTTTGTTATGTAATGTTATGTTAGGTCAATTTGTATGATGCAACTCAACACCTGAAGGGGTATCCACACGCTGGAACAGGAAACGTTGGTTGGGCGGAGCTCCTACTTGAACAGCCAGGTCTTCAGTTTCTTGCAGAAGTTCAGTAGTAACAGGGTGGTCACGATGTGTTGAGGGAGTTCATTCCAGGTCTTGGCAGCAATGTAGGAGAAGCAGCACCCTCCGACTTGTTTCTATGGATGCGGGGGACATGTGCAAGAGCGAGTGAGGTTGAGTGTAGCTGTTTGGTTGGATGGTAGAGTTGAAGTCAGTCATTGAGGTATGCAGGTACAGTGTTGTGGAGGACTTTGTAGGCGTGGACGAGCAGCTTGAATTGGAATCGTTTTCTGGATTGGTAACCAGATGAGCTCAGTATTGTAGGAAGGGATGTGGGTGCTTCTGGTAATGTCTAGGATGAGTCTGGCTGCAGTGTTTTGGAAGGTATGGAGTCCTTGAGTCAGCTAGTTGCAGACACTGACCTAGAGTGTGTTGCCGTAGTCTAGTCTGCTGGTTATAGGGGGCTGAGTGACAGTACGTCTTGTGTACGTGGGGAGCCATTTGAAAAGATTTCATAGCAGTCTCAGAATGAGGAAGCAGGATGAGGTCACTGCATTCACCTGTTTATTCATTGTGAGTTTGTCATCTAGGATGATAAGGTTTCAGGCGTGGTCTGTGGGCATGGGTCTCGGCTCAGCTGGCCACCAGGAGGAGTCCCATGAGGAGTTCCTGTTTACAAAGATCCGAATTTCCGATTTGCCTGTGTTGGGTTTTAGGCAGTTCTCCCTCATCCATTTGGCCACATTGGTCACAAAGGGGGTAAAGTTAGTATAGGTGGTGGTGTTCTCTTCAGTGAGGGAGAGGATGGAGCTGTGTGCCATTGGCGTAGGAGACTGTTGGAACTGGCAGTTTTTGCAGGGTTAGTCCCACACATTTTGCCTTCCCCCTTTATTTTTTCTGTCTTGTTTTTGTTGACTTTGTGACCCTGGGTCCTTTAGCACTGCTAATCAGTGCTAAAGTGCATGTGCTTTCTCCTTTAAACATGGTATGACCGGTTTACACCTGTTAGGCATATTTAATTTACCTGTAAGACCCTTGTACAGTGGTATCCCATATACCCAGGGCATGTAAATTAAATGCTACTAGTGGGCCTGCAGCGCACATTGTGCCACCCACAGAAGTGACCTTTCAAACC
Source organism: Triturus cristatus (assembly GCF_964204655.1). Lineage (NCBI taxonomy): Eukaryota > Metazoa > Chordata > Amphibia > Caudata > Salamandridae > Triturus > Triturus cristatus. The sequence continues at coordinate 235,888,601 of NC_140582.1, forward strand.
TGTCTCAGGCCTGCCACTGCAGCGCCTGCATGTGCAGTTTGCTGCCACATTGACCGGACATTTAAGGTTACTTGCCAAGCCTGTAACTCCCCTATTACTGCATATAGGTCACCCCTAAGGTAGGCCCTATTTAGCCCTATGGGCAGGGTGGTGTATAGGTAAAAGTTAGGACATGTGCCTTTACTGGGTGGCGTGTCCTGGTAGTGACAAGCACCCAATTTCGTTTTCAATAAAGTGAGTGCTGCTACTCTCACAGGTTAGCATTGGGGAATTTCCTTATAAATCTGTAAGTGATAATTCCTGCTCTGAAAGAAGTAGCGTCGTCATGTTTGGTATGTTTTCAATAGCTGTAATCAATCCTGCTTATTGGCGTAGGTTGATTTTTCATTACTATTGTAGAAATGACACTTTTAGAAAGTGAGCATTACCATGTACTAATGACTCTTTGTGCTTTGCACCCTGACTCCAATCCACATCTAGGGCAGAGTAACAGCTAGGCTTTGTGCATACTTTCCAGTCAGCCACAACACTGGGAGGGCTGGGTGTGACAAGAGAGGCATCTGCATCCATCTACATACTGATAGTCTTCCTGGGCTGGAAGAGAGGGAGGTGAGGCACACTTACGTCCGTATATGATGTGTTCTGCCCTCACACAAAGGGCTTGTTTACCCCCTACTGATATCTGGAGCCATGGCTGGGTTGAAAGGGGGTGGTGAGCACTTCCAAAATTTCTTTTGAAGTTACCTCCACATCAAAGACATTTTGAATTTATGTAGAGGGACTCTGACCCCATGTTTTTAGACATTGTGTGAACTTGTAACCAGACGCTGTTTGCTCTACAGACTGCACCTTGCTAGAAGGAACTATTATGCTGCCAGGAGGAGCCGCCATTGGACTCCCTTTTTTGTTGTGCTGACCTGTGGCCTCATGGGCTGCAAGAGGGATTGCCTCTTGCCTACAAGGACTGTGTGCTGGATTGCCTACATTCCTGCTTGGGTGCTCCCAGTGATCTCACAGAGCTTGATGGTCTGCCCCCTGGCTGTTTGATACTCTAGCGTCATTAAGAGTGGCATCACTGCCCCTCTGCAATGGGACTCTCACGGTCTGCAACCCTGGTAGCAGGGTGAGCTACTGTGGGAGCTGTGCTGGAGGGCTCCTGATCTTGCCACACTTATTTCCAATAACCGCGTTGTCCCAATTACCATGGGACCTGGCGCACTGTGGAGACGTGTGATCTGATGTGCATCAGTGCTCCGATCGAGCACGCACTCAGTAGTACTCCTGGGGCATAAGCAGGCATCCACTTTGGTGCTCCTTCATTGTTTAGATTTCACTGTGTGCTGAAGGGTTTTCCAGGGACTCGTGCAGCAAAGACTGTGCCCGCTGAGTCCCTCAGGCCGCCTCCTGCTCCTGAACAGAAGGCATTTTCTGCTTACGAGTGAGCTGAGAGAGAGCGCGCCGCATCTCTCAGCTGTTTACCAGCTTCATGTGTTTGCTTTTCTTTCACAGCCTAAGTTGCCACACTGTGCTCCTTCGCGGGCTGCCCTGTAATTACAGAGGAGGTCACCCTGCTGATTTCTACCATTGTGCTCCCCTTACCTGAGAGGACACACCTTGGGGTGCACTTGTTCTTCAGTGGTGGCATTACGGGGAAGCCTTCGACGGAGGCTTTCACTTCATGGAGTTATAGAATCCCTGATGTTACAGTATTCACCGCAGTAGATGTGTAGGCGCTCCTGTAACCTATGTTTGGGGCTTGAATTACAGCCTAACATAGATTAGAGGTGCAGGTGCACCATACCTATGTGTTTATGATGGTATTTGGTAACCTACGTGTGACTGATATGTGATGACCATAGTTGGTGATTTATGTACTACAGTGATGTTTGGTGTGATTCATATGGTTTCTTGTTTTAACCTAACTGCTGCCTTTCATGCCCTGATGTTATGATGCATGTCGTGGTTGCTTGCATTGTCAGGATAACAAGTATTATTTTAGGATGTGCATGTGTATGCACAGTAATGGGGTTTTCATGATGTGAGCAACATATACATTGTTATCCTATTTTACTAACAGGGATGTTTTGACAATTGCCTAGTTGGCAGTGTGATTATTGGTTTATGTGTTTTTGGTCTATGTTTATATGCAATACAGAAAAATATTTTTATATAATACTGAGGGGAGTCTTTTTTGTGGTGTATTTGCTGTGTCACTGTTGTGTATGTTTTGTGAAAATACTTTACACATTGCCTCTGGGATAAGCCTGACTGCTCTGGCCAAGCTACCAAGGGGTTGAGCAGGGATTATTGTAGGTGTGTAGCTCCCTTACCCTGCCTAGAGGGGCGGGTTCTGCATGGCTTAGGTCATACCCTAGCCAACCAGAAACCCCATTTCTAACAGAGACAATGTTGATGTTGCAGGATTTTATGAAGTACACATTGAAAAGAGTTGGACTGAGGGAGGAGCCTTGGGGGACTCCACAAACTAGCTTCTTGGGTTCAGAAGTGTATAGAGGGAGTCTGACTTGTGTTCTGTCGGAGAGGAAGGAAGCGATCCATCTCAGGGCAGGTCCTGGAATTCTTGAGCTGTGACGTGTAGTGATGAGGATGCTATGGTATACAGTGTTGAAAGCCCCTGAGAGGTCTAGGAGAATGAGGTTTCCCCCGAGTTCATGACGGTTCAGTTGTCACCTGTTGCTGCCAAGAGGGAGGTTTCTGTGCTGTGGTTGCTGCGGAACATAGACTGAGTGATATCCAGGAGGTGTTGCTGTTCTAGGTAGGAAGAGCGTTGCCTGTTGATCTCTTTCTCCATGACTTTGCATGGGAATGGTATGAGTAAGTTGGGTCTGTAATTTCTGAGTTCTTCTGCATCTCCCGAGAGTTAGGTCAGCAGAGCTGTGACCTCTGCATGTTTCCAGTTATCTGGGAAGGTTCCCCTAAGCAAGGTGGTGTTGATGATGATAGTGGTGAGGTTGCCGCTGATCAATGTTCTTCCCAAGTAGTAGATGTGTTGAGGGCAGAGGCAGTGAGGGCCCCTGAATGGATGGCCTTCATAATTCCAGCTGTGTCTTCTGTGGTGAGGGAGCTCCAGCTGGTTAGTTGATGGGTGTGCTTGGTGGTGGTGGGCAGTTGCCCGATGAGATGGGTTGGGGTACTAATTTACTTTAGATCTTGGGTATTTTTTTATGGAAGAAGTTGGAGAAGCTGTTGCAGAGGTCTGGTGAAAGAGGTATTGGTTGCCTGAGTCGGGTCTGCTATGTCTGTGTCAGTTTCATGTCATCCTGATTCCTCTAAGAAGCTTTAACTTGTTCATTGTTTGGAACATGAAATTAAATATATTTAGGTCCAGATTTACAAATACTTTGCCTTTGGGTTGCACCACTTTCTTGACACGGCTTTGATGTAAAAACCTTTTTTGTGTTTGCAAAGTTACACAAATGCCTATTTCCGTGGCTTTGTAAGAAGAAGTAAGAAGATGCTGTGCATTGTACTGCCTTGTGTTACTTTCCATGAGAGACATTTCATGGGTGATAAATTAGTGTTCTCCTGCATCCACGCATGGATTTTGATGGAGAAAGTTATTTAAAATGAGTTGAAAAGGGTTTGTGCTGAAAAGATGGCCGGTGCAACCTTATTTTCTCTTTGCATCTGTGCTGCATTTCTTGCTAGGCTGCGTTGTACCATTTTTTGCAAATATGCCCCTTAATGATCAGTTTACCAAAAAAGTAGCAAATCTGCACCTATAGAAATACTTCTTGAATGGATGCAAATTTACTACTTTTTTTAATTCACGGCGTTGACAGTAGTAGGCTTGGAAAGCTACACCAGTCTCAGGTTTCAGGGCATCCTACTGACAACTAGACACCAAAAAGGCGATGGGATCAATGCTTGCAAATAATTTAACCACAGGCAATTCATCGGGTAGCATTCCAAACATTGTTTTTCATCCACTGTGCTGCTCTAGACAGAGGACCTGATTTAGGATTTACAGACGGAGTAATGTCAGACAAGGTGGCAGACAGCTTTACTGCCTTTACTCCGCCCATCAAATTTAGAGATGTCCCCCAGACTGGCAGACATCTCTATGTATTGGCACGAACTGCGGTCATGGTGGTTCCTATCAACATCGAAAGTTTAACGGAAGGCTCAGTGAAACATGACAGCTGGCTGCCAACTTTTTCCAAAGTTTTTTAATTTTCATAAACAAACTCCTAAAGCAGGAGTTTGTTTAAAAAAAAATATATATATATGACCCACACACCAGTTTTCATCCATTTTGTGGGGTTTTATTTAATGTACTGTCCCTCACTGCCAGAATATACATTGCAATGACAGACATCTGATTGTCCATTCTAAATAGGGCAGACGGTCTGATGGCTTACTTACGATGGCCGGGAGAAAGAGCCGTGAACGGAGGGATTTACGTGCGTCGACGATAAGCGACACAGACTACCAAGGGAGTGAACCAATCAGATATTCACCCCTAGATACAACAAGAATACGTGATATACGGATTTACACCCACAGGGAATATACTTGCTTCAGAACTAAGAGCGACCGAGATTCAATCCGGCCCTTAACATGAACACGGACTGAAGAGCACCCGGCCTATATACACAGGGACAAGTTCAAAGCATTCATTGCAAGCTTTGAGCCATCCGCGAAGGAATTTAGAGGTACTTCCTACAAGAGGAGACATTGTCGCCGCAGTACTGTTGTACCGGTGAATACGACACCAGAGTCGAATATAGATATACAAGGAGAAAATATCTTTTGTCCTGAAGAAGGTGGCCCTATTCGGAGTTAGTCGCCACCGAAACGCGTCGACGCCTACGGTTTTGTATGTTGAATTTGGTAGAGTCAGGGAGAGTCAGGGATCAGTGACTTATGTCTGACACTGTGTCTGCCCAAACCAAATTAACTTATGTATGACACATTGTCTGTCCATTAATATTCTCCTTTCTGTGTGATGAAAGAAAAAAAAACATTCTGCATAACTGGAAAAATCATTTCTGTGATTTTATTGTTTTAAATTATGCATGTTTTTATAAAGGATCTTTTGATGATTTCACAATGATTATTAAAGTATAAATATTTTTGATATCAAGTTGTTTCACGACAAGTGCTTCAAACAGATTCAGTGTGGAGTGGGTTATGATAGTACAGATATCAGTTTGTGTGATGATTGAAAGAATTGCGATCTTTGACCAATAGCCAAAAGGTACACATACACTTATACTTGTATTACTTACGATGGCACATACTCCGAGCCATCTAAGGAAGTTTTACACTGACAGTAAATGTTGCTTTGTTGGCATAAAGCTTGTGGTCTGTCTGACTCAAAATCACGTGGGCGAACCTTGAGTTTGAAAGACAGGGTACTCTGTCATCATTTCAACAAAGTATCTCTCTGCCAAGCTCTAAATCAGCTCCAGAGACCCACTTAATGCACATCAGAACTGACCCTGTTCCCCACTGGATAGTCCATCCTCAACCTTGGTCGCCTCACACATTCACCCTATGGCCCACTTCTTTTGTAGTTGGGAAAATGGAGATTCACAGCCCCTGAATGCAAAGAAGGAACCGGCAGGAGTACAGTTCCATTACATGTGTCATTGATGGATTCAGCATTGCAGTGGCAGTGCAATGGCGCTGCAACAGGAAACGTGAGCTAATTGGTTTTATGCACTATCTGGATGATGTTCTGTTTGAGTGGAAGGTAGAATCTTATAAATGTAGGGAGAATAAAGCATGCGAGGCAATGGGTGAGAGGCTAGGTGCTTTCTTTGTGGCTGAGAACGTTTGATGGATGATTTAGTTCTTCTGCACTCAGGTTACAGGTGAGTCTTCAGAGGAACAATACTGTTTCAAGCACCCCAATTTTATATTTGAGATCACGGTCTGTGAGGAGTTTGTGAAGACCCGGGGCACAAACCAAGAGTTTTGCCCATGCACATTATATCCATGAGGTGCTGTGGTATGTTGCCCTGTAATAATAATAATAATACTAATCTACATTTGTAAAGCGCAAACAATCACCCGTAAGGGTCTCTAGGCGCTGGGGGCCGTCGGGAAGATTAAGCAAGCTAATGCCCAGAGTCACATGGTGCTGGGCTAATCTGCCGCCGGGGATCGAACCCAGATTCTGTAGTCAGTCGCCCTGGCCGCGGCGCCACACCTCTTGCCTGTAGCAGAGTACCCAGTGCCCCACCACGCCAGCAGACTAGAATGATCTTGATCTGCATGGGTACAAGACACAATAGTTGTCTAAAGGGAATAGCAAGGGGGTCAACGTGTGAGGGGCACCGCCTTGAACTACCACGAGTTTGGGTGGATCAAGGCACCTAAGGGCACTGCTGTAATGTGTTGTGTCAATCATCATGAGTGACGCATGGGAGGAAAACACACAAACATATGTGAAACTCAATACGCATTCATCCATCACTCAGGCAATGGGGAGACTTTACCTCTGGTTCCTGTATCAGAAGATGGAAATAAGCTCTCCTCACTTGGCCTCATACCATTTAGGGCCAACAGCAGAACACTATGGGGTAAAAATATCAAAATCCCCTTTGACAACTTGACTTGCTCTAATCTGGTAACCTTTAGAAATCTTTCAACAGGAGCGAAAATGTAGATGATTCGATTCCTTGCAACTTTGGAGTTTTGTATTCCCAGGTTGAAAGGCAAAGCAATTGTTTCTATACCTAGGAAGAAACTTGGGGCCTGATTACAAGTTAGGTCGAGTGGTATTGCCAGATGGGATAAATCATGAATGGCCTAGTGTACTCTCATCATGTTTACCTGGGTGTGGGAACATCTGAGCAGGTACACGTGCATGAGTTCTTGGTTGCTGTTGGATCCAAGAGCTCATGCATGTTTACCTGCAAAATTCTGGCACGTAAAAGGGCATGAGGTCTTGGTTGCAACAGCAGCCAAGGGTTGTCCCCAGGTCACTGCCAAGATTTTTCTTTGGCATGGGGCAGCATGAGCATACAATGCCCCCCACCACAATTATTCTTTCCCTTCAGCTCCCAGTCTTTCTCTGTCAACCCATGCTTTGCAGGTGGTAAATGGGAGTCAAACCCCTCAAATAGGGATTATCATGTGAAATTCTACATGGTAATTCTGTGTCTGTGAGTTATTACCTATTCTGAGGGGTCTAGCTCTTAGCAGATTGAATTCCACCTGGAGATACTGGACGGTAATGGTAATTCCACCATACGGGAATCTGCGCTTTTAATTCTGCCAAACTCATGATCAGGGCCCAGGTAGGTAGGAGGTGGATATCTTGGTAAATGTACTCTTCTGCTTGTGGTTTTTGGGGTGACGAGGGTGAGTGAGTTAGCTGTGTGAAAAAAAATAGAGGATTTCTCGACTCTGATACTACCGCAATGCTGGTTCTGGGAAGCAGAGCATGGGTAGGAACACGGCTAGTTCCCGCACTGTTCTTCCGCTGTGAGCAACAAGACGCTCTGAAAAGCTCCCTTCAGCCTAGACCTAATCAAGGGGTCACATAACACTAGGTCAATCGGTGGTGAGCACTTCCAAAATTTCTTTTGAAGTTACCTCCACATCAAAGACATTTTGAATTTATGTAGAGGGACTCTGACCCCATGTTTTTAGACATTGTGTGAACTTGTAACCAGACGCTGTTTGCTCTACAGACTGCACCTTGCTAGAAGGAACTATTATGCTGCCAGGAGGAGCCGCCATTGGACTCCCTTTTTTGTTGTGCTGACCTGTGGCCTCATGGGCTGCAAGAGGGATTGCCTCTTGCCTACAAGGACTGTGTGCTGGATTGCCTACATTCCTGCTTGGGTGCTCCCAGTGATCTCACAGAGCTTGATGGTCTGCCCCCTGGCTGTTTGATACTCTAGCGTCATTAAGAGTGGCATCACTGCCCCTCTGCAATGGGACTCTCACGGTCTGCAACCCTAGGTAGCAGGGTGAGCTACTGTGGGAGCTGTGCTGGAGGGCTCCTGATCTTGCCACACTTATTTCCAATAACCGCGTTGTCCCAATTACCATGGGACGTGGCGCACTGTGGAGACGTGTGATCTGATGTGCATCAGTGCTCTGATCGAGCACGCACTCAGTAGTACTCCTGGGGCATAAGCAGGCATCCACTTTGGTGCTCCTTCATTGTTTAGATTTCACTGTGTGCTGAAGGGTTTTCCAGGGACTCGTGCAGCAAAGACTGTGCCCGCTGAGTCCCTCAGGCCGCCTCCTGCTCCTGAACAGAAGGCATTTTCTGCTTACGAGTGAGCTGAGAGAGAGCGCGCCGCATCTCTCAGCTGTTTACCAGCTTCATGTGTTTGCTTTTCTTTCACAGCCCAAGTTGCCACACTGTGCTCCTTCGCGGGCAGCCCTGTAATTACAGAGGAGGTCACCCTGCTGATTTCTACCATTGTGCTCCCCTTACCTGAGAGGACACACCTTGGGGTGCACTTGTTCTTCAGTGGTGGCATTACGGGGAAGCCTTCGACGGAGGCTTTCACTTCATGGAGTTATAGAATCCCTGATGTTACAGTATTCACCGCAGTAGATGTGTAGGTGCTCCTGTAACCTATGTTTGGGGCTTGAATTACCGCCTAACATAGATTAGAGGTGCAGGTGCACCATACCTATGTGTTTATGATGGTATTTGGTAACCTACGTGTGACTGATATGTGATGACCATAGTTGGTGATTTATGTACTACAGTGATGTTTGGTGTGATTCATATGGTTTCTTGTTTTAACCTAACTGCTGCCTTTCATGCCCTGATGTTATGATGCATGTCGTGGTTGCTTGCATTGTCAGGATAACAAGTATTATTTTAGGATGTGCATGTGTATGCACAGTAATGGGGTTTTCATGATGTGAGCAACATATACATTGTTATCCTATTTTACTAACAGGGATGCTTTGACAATTGCCTAGTTGGCAGTGTGATTATTGGTTTATGTGGTTTTGGTCTATGTTTATATGCAATACAGAAAAATATTTTTATATAATACTGAGAGGAGTCTTTTTTGTGGTGTATTTGCTGTGTCACTGTTGTGTATGTTTTGTGAAAATACTTTACACATTGCCTCTGGGATAAGCCTGACTGCTCTGGCCAAGCTACCAAGGGGTTGAGCAGGGATTATTGTAGGTGTGTAGCTCCCTTACCCTGCCTAGAGGGGCGGGTTCTGCATGGCTTAGGTCATACCCTAGCCAACCAGAAACCCCATTTCTAACAGAGACAATGTTGATGTTGCAGGATTTTATGAAGTACACATTGAAAAGAGTTGGACTGAGGGAGGAGCCTTGGGGGACTCCACAAACTAGCTTCTTGGGTTCAGAAGTGTATAGAGGGAGTCTGACTTGTGTTCTGTCGGAGAGGAAGGAAGCGATCCATCTCAGGGCAGGTCCTGGAATTCTTGAGCTGTGACGTGTAGTGATGAGGATGCTATGGTATACAGTGTTGAAAGCCCCTGAGAGGTCTAGGAGAATGAGGTTTCCCCCGAGTTCATGACGGTTCAGTTGTCACCTGTTGCTGCCAAGAGGGAGGTTTCTGTGCTGTGGTTGCTGCGGAACATAGACTGAGTGATATCCAGGAGGTGTTGCTGTTCTAGGTAGGAAGAGCGTTGCCTGTTGATCTCTTTCTCCATGACTTTGCATGGGAATGGTATGAGTAAGTTGGGTCTGTAATTTCTGAGTTCTTCTGCATCTCCCGAGAGTTAGGTCAGCAGAGCTGTGACCTCTGCATGTTTCCAGTTATCTGGGAAGGTTCCCCTAAGCAAGGTGGTGTTGATGATGATAGTGGTGAGGTTGCCGCTGATCAATGTTCTTCCCAAGTAGTAGATGTGTTGAGGGCAGAGGCAGTGAGGGCCCCTGAATGGATGGCCTTCATAATTCCAGCTGTGTCTTCTGTGGTGAGGGAGCTCCAGTTGGTTAGTTGATGGGTGTGCTTGGTGGTGGTGGGCAGTTGCCCGATGAGATGGGTTGGGGTACTAATTTACTTTAGATCTTGGGTATTTTTTTATGGAAGAAGTTGGAGAAGCTGTTGCAGAGGTCTGGTGAAAGAGGTATTGGTTGCCTGAGTCGGGTCTGCTATGTCTGTGTCCGTTTCATGTCATCCTGATTCCTCTAAGAAGCTTTAACTTGTTCATTGTTTGGAACATGAAATTAAATATATTTAGGTCCAGATTTACAAATACTTTGCCTTTGGGTTGCACCACTTTCTTGACACGGCTTTGATGTAAAAACCTTTTTTGTGTTTGCAAAGTTACACAAATGCCTATTTCCGTGGCTTTGTAAGAAGAAGTAAGAAGATGCTGTGCATTGTACTGCCTTGTGTTACTTTCCATGAGAGACATTTCATGGGTGATAAATTAGTGTTCTCCTGCATCCACGCATGGTTTTTGATGGAGAAAGTTATTTAAAATGAGTTGAAAAGGGTTTGTGCTGAAAAGATGGCCGGTGCAACCTTATTTTCTCTTTGCATCTGTGCTGCATTTCTTGCTAGGCTGCGTTGTACCATTTTTTGCAAATATGCCCCTTAATGATCAGTTTACCAAAAAAGTAGCAAATCTGCACCTATAGAAATACTTCTTGAATGGATGCAAATTTACTACTTTTTTTAATTCACGGCGTTGACAGTAGTAGGCTTGGAAAGCTACACCAGTCTCAGGTTTCAGGGCATCCTACTGACAACCAGACACCAAAAAGGCGATGAGATCAATGCTTGCAAATAATTTAACCACAGGCAATTCATCGGGTAGCATTCCAAACATTGTTTTTCATCCACTGTGCTGCTCTAGACAGAGGACCTGATTTAGGATTTACAGACGGAGTAATGTCAGACAAGGTGGCAGACAGCTTTACTGCCTTTACTCCGCCCATCAAATTTAGAGATGTCCCCCAGACTGGCAGACATCTCTATGTATTGGCACGAACTGCGGTCATGGTGGTTCCTATCAACATCGAAAGTTTAACGGAAGGATCAGTGAAACATGACAGCTGGCTGCCAACTTTTTCCAAAGTTTTTTAATTTTCATAAACAAACTCCTAAAGCAGGAGTTTGTTTAAAAAATATATATATATATGACCCACACACCAGTTTTCATCCATTTTGTGGGGTTTTATTTAATGTACTGTCCCTCACTGCCAGAATATACATTGCAATGACAGACATCTGATTGTCCATTCTAAATAGGGCAGACGGTCTGATGGCTTACTTACGATGGCCGGGAGAAAGAGCCGTGAACGGAGGGATTTACGTGCGTCGACGATAAGCGACACAGACTACCAAGGGAGTGAACCAATCAGATATTCACCCCTAGATACAACAAGAATACGTGATATACGGATTTACACCCACAGGGAATATACTTGCTTCAGAACTAAGAGCGACCGAGATTCAATCCGGCCCTTAACATGAACACGGACTGAAGAGCACCCGGCCTATATACACAGGGACAAGTTCAAAGCATTCATTGCAAGCTTTGAGTTATCCGCGAAGGAATTTAGAGGTACTTCCTACAAGAGGAGACATTGTCGCCGCAGTACTGTTGTACCGGTGAATACGACACCAGAGTCGAATATAGATATACAAGGAGAAAATATCTTTTGTCCTGAAGAAGGTGACCCTATTCGGAGTTAGTCGCCACCGAAACGCGTCGACGCCTACGGTTTTGTATGTTGAATTTGGTACAGTCAGGGAGAGTCAGGGATCAGTGACTTATGTCTGACACTGTGTCTGCCCAAACCAAATTAACTTATGTATGACACATTGTCTGTCCATTAATATTCTCCTTTCTGTGTGATGAAAGAAAAAAAAAATTCTGCATAACTGGAAAAATCATTTCTGTGATTTTATTGTTTTAAATTGTGCATGTTTTTATAAAGGATCTTTTGATGATTTCACAATGATTATTAAAGTATAAATATTTTTGATATCAAGTTGTTTCACGACAAGTGCTTCAAACAGATTCAGTGTGGAGTGGGTTATGATAGTACAGATATCAGTTTGTGTGATGATTGAAAGAATTGCGATCTTTGACCAATAGCCAAAAGGTACACATACTCTTATACTTGTATTACTTACGATGGCACATACTCCGAGCCATCTAAGGAAGTTTTACACTGACAGTAAATGTTGCTTTGTTGGCATAAAGCTTGTGGTCTGTCTGACTCAAAATCACGTGGGCGAACCTTGAGTTTGAAAGACAGGGTACTCTGTCATCATTTCAACAAAGTATCTCTCTGCCAAGCTCTAAATCAGCTCCAGAGACCCACTTAATGCACATCAGAACTGACCCTGTTCCCCACTGGATAGTCCCTCCTCAACCTTGGTCGCCTCACACATTCACCCTATGGCCCATTTCTTTTGTAGTTGGGAAAATGGAGATTCACAGCCCCTGAATGCAAAGAAGGAACCGGCAGGAGTACAGTTCCATTACATGTGTCATTGATGGATTCAGCATTGCAGTGGCAGTGCAATGGCGCTGCAACAGGAAACGTGAGCTAATTGGTTTTATGCACTATCTGGATGATGTTCTGTTTGAGTGGAAGGTAGAATCTTATAAATGTAGGGAGAATAAAGCATGCGAGGCAATGGGTGAGAGGCTAGGTGCTTTCTTTGTGGCTGAGAACGTTTGATGGATGATTTAGTTCTTCTGCACTCAGGTTACAGGTGAGTCTTCAGAGGAACAATACTGTTTCAAGCACCCCAATTTTATATTTGAGATCACGGTCTGTGAGGAGTTTGTGAAGACCCGGGGCACAAACCAAGAGTTTTGCCCATGCACATTATATCCATGAGGTGCTGTGGTATGTTGCCCTGTAATAATAATAATAATAATAATAATCTACATTTGTAAAGCGCAAACAATCACCCGTAAGGGTCTCTAGGCGCTGGGGGCCGTCGGGAAGATTAAGCAAGCTATTTCCCAGAGTCACATGGTGCTGGGCTAATCTGCCGCCGGGGATCGAACCCAGATTCTGTAGTCAGTCGCCCTGGCCGCGGCGCCACACCTCTTGCCTGTAGCAGAGTACCCAGTGCCCCACCACGCCAGCAGACTAGAATGATCTTGATCTGCATGGGTACAAGACACAATAGTTGTCTAAAGGGAATAGCAAGGGGGTCAATGTGTCAGGGGCACCGCCTTGAATTACCACGAGTTTGGGTGGATCAAGGCACCTAAGGGCACTGCTGTAATGTGTTGTGTCAATCATCATGAGTGACGCATGGGAGGAAAACACACAAACATATGTGAAACTCAATACGCATTCATCCATCACTCAGGCAATGGGGAGACTTTACCTCTGGTTCCTGTATCAGAAGATGGAAATAAGCTCTCCTCACTTGGCCTCATACCATTTAGGGCCAACAGCAGAACACTATGGGGTAAAAATATCAAAATCCCCTTTGACAACTTGACTCGCTCTAATCTGGTAACCTTTAGAAATCTTTCAACAGGAGCGAAAATGTAGATGATTCGATTCCTTGCAACTTTGGAGTTTTGTATTCCCAGGTTGAAAGGCAAAGCAATTGTTTCTATACCTAGGAAGAAACTTGGGGCCTGATTACAAGTTAGGTCGAGTGGTATTGCCAGATGGGATAAATCATGAATGGCCTAGTGTACTCTCATCAGGTTTACCTGGGTGTGGGAACATCTGAGCAGGTACACGTGCATGAGTTCTTGGTTGCTGTTGGATCCAAGAGCTCATGCATGTTTACCTTCAAAATTCTGGCACGTAAAAGGGCATGAGGTCTTGGTTGCAACAGCAGCCAAGGGTTGTCCCCAGGTCACTGCCAAGATTTTTCTTTGGCATGGGGCAGCATGAGCATACAATGCCCCCCACCACAATTATTCTTTCCCTTCAGCTCCCAGTCTTTCTCTGTCAACCCATGCTTTGCAGGTGGTAAATGGGAGTTAAACCCCTCAAATAGGGATTATCATGTGAACTTCTACATGGTAATTCTGTGTCTGTGAGTTATTACCTATTCTGAGGGGTCTAGCTCTTAGCAGATTGAATTCCACCTGGAGATACTGGACGGTAATGGTAATTCCACCATACGGGAATCTGCGCTTTTAATTCTGCCAAACTCATGATCAGGGCCCAGGTAGGTAGGAGGTGGATATCTTGGTAAATGTACTCTTCTGCTTGTGGTTTTTGGGGTGACGAGGGTGAGTGAGTTAGCTGTGTGAAAAAAAATAGAGGATTTCTCGACTCTGATACTACCGCAATGCTGGTTCTGGGAAGCAGAGCATGGGTAGGAACACGGCTAGTTGCCGCACTGTTCTTCCGCTGTGAGCAACAAGACGCTCTGAAAAGCTCCCATCAGCCTAGACCTAATCACGGGGTCACATAACACTAGGTCAATCGGACCTGGTGTTCACAGCCAAAGCTGGTTACTACTCCATTGTGCCAATAGCAGAACCAGCATTGCGGTAGTATCAGAGTCGCAAAATCCTCTATTATTTTCACACTTGGTCCTGATGAATTGCAACCAGACCTGTTAGGGGCTACCCAAGGCAAGAAACATGTCGACTTTTTACACCACACTTGCCCTTTGGGACTATTGCATCCGGTTAGGGTAGAGGATATTCTTGCTCATATTGGAGAAATGCTTGTGTTTGTAATGTAAAGTCAAATCTGTAGTCTGTCTGTTGCAGTGAGGGAGTTTGGATGTAGAGCTTTTGCGTTTGGAACACTAGCTCTGATAACTGCCTCTAAGGTCGGTACTGGGGTCATGACAATAATTAGTTTCCCTTGAACCAGGGTATGCGCTCACTACAGCAGGAATCTTTTCAGTCAGAGCAAAATGCATTTGTATAGAGATGCGATTTATATGCAATCGGTACTTTCACCTTCATTGAACGTGACATGTACCCGCAATTACACAGGTCAGGTTTGCAGTATTTACACGTCTGTGTAAATGTCTGGAAGCTATCATATCAGCTTGTACGAAATGTAAAATTTCTGTGTGTTCTTGTGTCCAGTGTACACTTGAAAAGCATGGACGTATAAGGTCATAGAATGGTTTTACCCAATCTGCGTAATCAGTAAAGTATGTTCTTCCAAAATTTAGAAATCCTATTATGGATTGTAATCTTTTCAGTGTCATTGGAGGTTGGAGAAACACACATTTTTCTAAAAAATAAAAAAAAAATCCATTGCCAGGCTCTTGCCCTCACTTGACAGCTTGTATCTCAAAAATAGGACACTGAAGTGGGCAAATTTAGATTTTTTTAAATTGAATCTGAAACCCATGTGAGCGAACCACAGGATTGTACGACCCACTCTGGTCAGGTGCTCCATCAGGTCACCGCTTGTTAAGTATATGTCATCGACATATGACAATGCCAGATCATCAAAATTCTCAAGTAATTCTGTTACTCTGGCTGAAAACAGCTCGGGGCAATTCTTACTCCCTTGTGGTAAATGGCAGAAGTGTTTTTGAGAGCCTGGCACCGTGAAGGTGGTCAATATTCTGCTTCCAGGCAGTATATTTTGGCAGAAAAATCCATTCAAGATATCAAGTGTTGTTTTGTATTTTTCTCCTCATGATGTTATTCATTAGTGTGCATTTTGTACTGCAAATGTGCGAGTAGCTATGTTCAAATGTCTATAATATAATACTAGACGACATGATTGTTCTGGTTTTATTCCTGGAAACAAAGGATTATTCATTGAAGAAGTGGATCTTTCGATCACACCTTGATATTCAAGTTGTCTTAGGATTTCCCTAACTTGTTGTTGTGCTTCATTATTTATAGGGTATTGTCTTTGAGGCTGTGGGCCTGTCCTCAAGGGTATGTCATGATATGGTGAACCTTCATCACACACCACATGGTTACGGTATAGCGCAGGAGCTAGTGCTAAAGCCCTCTCCCTGGCGTATGAATGTTTAATTGATTCTGGAATGAGGTTGGAGAAAGCTGGCAAAATTACGGTTTTTCCATTTAGGCAATTAATTACAAAACCCCTCCCAGGGTGCGACTCGCCCTCTCCTCCCCCTTTCCCATTTAGTTGCATCCCTTTTACCTTTGATTTACACCACAGACAACTTTGTTTGGTGGGTAAAAAGGTTGAAGTTTATTCACATATAACATGGTTGTATATTTTCGCATTTTATTGGTCATTCATAACATCCATGATAATGACTCTCCCATTGATTGTCCTTGTGGTTATGCTCTCCCCAGGCAGCGTCCTTTTCACTCCTTCGGGGGGGGGATTCTGTGTGCTCTGGGGGGCTCGTGCCCCCTTCTTATCCCCCCAGTCGCTTGCAAACTCACCCCCTGATTGGGGGGAGCGGTAAGCCTTCCTGGGGTGACCAATTGCATCGCCCCTTTTTTTGCAGGCCCCGACGGGGGCGGGGGGCTTCACGTCTCCGGGCGGGCTTTGCCCCGGGCCCCCATTGGGCCTGGCTCTGCCTTTCCCGGCCCGGGGTTTCAGTCAGGTGGCCAATCTTTCTTGGCCAGCAAGATGTCACAACCTTGAGTGAGTTCTTCCCAAAAGAGGATATTAATCAACCTGAGAATGTCACCTTCCAACCCTAACTGTACTTCGTATAACCAATGCGGAACGCTTACCCTGATATCAGGTGTTTCATCGCTACTCTCCCCAGACAATCGATCAGGTTCTGGAGAACTATTGTGACTTATGCTGCGCTGTCCAGCATTGCCAATACCCACTTCCCGTTCAGAAGCAGAGTCCTCATAATTCGGGACAAGTCTGACTTTTAGTCCATCTACCTTCTTCTTTTTAAATTGAGGTTTTGATATTTTAGGTTTTATTCCTGCTACAAGCATTGTGAGTCCTTTCTTTGTTTCACGTGCTCTTCTGATCTCCGCTCTGACCGCCCTCCTCTCTCCAAGCATCTGTCGGATGGATCCTGAAGGAAACAAGAGGTACGTGTATCAGTATCCTGATACCTGTCAGGATGTTTAATATTATCACGGTTATGTAAGTTGTAATGTTTTTCGGTAGATTCCTGCGTAGGGGACCCACCCCGTGATTTTGTTTTTTCTTTATTTTTCTTGTTGTCCCACTTCTTTGTGGCAGAGCCGGGTGCTTGCTTAGAGTTATCCTTTTCAGAATTTCTCTTTACCTGTGATTTCCTGGTCTGGCTCCCAAAATATCTCTACCCAGCGTAGCATAGGTTTCTTCGCTAATTTAAGGCAATTCGTGCTCCTGTTGTGCAGGAGGCAAATACCTTGGGCATTGGCATATAGTTAACATGGCTGCTTCCCCTTTTATGTTACTCAACATTATGGCGGACATTGCGGCAAAATTGCCCATCACTTTAATCCTAAAGTCTAGGGCCGGTGCTGCCCCTTGTTAATTCTGTACCTGTTTTAAGACTTCAGGTAAAACCGCCAGAGAAGGGGTACCATGTGTTCTAGTGTATACTGCAGCAAAGACTATATGCCAAGTGGCGCAATCTTCTACCGGGGGAGCCATCCCCATTGGCAAGCAAATTGTTAATATCCTATGCTTTTAATCTGGATCCGTGTGGGAAAAATACTGCTTCAAGCTGATTTGTTTTTCGAGCAACCCAAAACTAAATTTCTTCCCTTTTGGTGGGTATTTTTCCCATTATTGCTTTCAATATTTGTGGGCTAATGCCTGGTGTAGGTAACTGTGGTGCTATAGCTTGAACAGTCCATGATGGAGCAAGTGTTAATGTTCGCATTACAAATTGTGTAAGACTTCTGTATATTATTACTAGATTATTATATAATCCCTGTATCTGGCCTGCAGTCAGACAGTCAACATTGAGATGTGGTATGAATCTGGCTAGGAGTGGCCATGTTGTCCCCTCATTGTTGAGTGGGCCCTGTCAAGTTTTATATAATATGGGGAAGGTAGCCTTTAAACCAATTTGTATGTTTTTGGTAAGTTTAAGGAATTCGTACCTCCTCGTAAGGAGTGTATTTTTGCAGTATTTCACCTACTTCACATTCGTGAAATAGCAGTGCAGCATCATCCGCAGCAAGGAATTTAACCCAGGAGTAGAATACTCTGTTCTAAAGGCCTCGTGTGCCTCTACCACGAAGGTGACATCCCCACCATTTAGTGTGAGGCCATGTTGAAGTAATTTTGAGTGACTGAATGTCTGCAGTGCTCAGAAATATTCTGTACCATATTTTGTAAGAAAGGATTTTACAGAGTTTGGCTAACACAGCAGGAACAATATCGTTTCAAGCTTGAATTTACCAACAGCCAATACATAGTATATACCTACTAAGCTGAGGAGGATATTCCCTACCACCACGTATCATTCCGGTTTAAAAGGTGTGTAGGGATCTCTGAGGAAGCACGATTGAGTTACTCAGTTGATCTATACAAAATAAGAAACCAGCCAATGTTGGCGGCGCCATGCCGTATAGTTTCCACTAATCAGTAGGAACTGCATGTCTGTGGACGACATCAATTTAGGATGGTGCCAGACCGATTCCCTGCACCCCCTTAGGATATGTTGTCCTTTGGACCAGCTAGCTCGCTGTGCCACCGTTAGCCCCCATAAACCTGAACAGGGAGCAAACAGTCCTGGCAACCACTAAACATGACAACTCTGTTCCCTCAGGAATCGTGGTGACAGACTTCAAATTTCCGTTTAGTCACTCGTGCTTTCTTTTGCTCAGAGAACTATACAAAGAATACACGAAGGGGCATTTTCAATATTTATTGAACTGTAGTGATTCCTGTATAGAATATATGGGCTGTGATGATTAATAGACATAAGGAGATAAAAGTTATAATGAGTGTCCACACAGTGAAAAAACAAAGAGTTCCGCCATCTTGTTGAGACAAGTTATATATGCATGCACATAAAAGATTAAAACAATCGAGTGTACCCCTACGATGCTAACCCTAACCTGCGTGCCTAGGGTGTGAATGTATGTTCTGCCAAGAAAACCCCCTTCTGGATGATCTAACCCCTTGACCTGCTGGGTAAGAGTGTATTACCCCATATAAGAAGGACCAGGCTTAATTTCTTCACTTGCTAAGTGTCATTAGAGGTTTGGTCGAAAGTGGGAAGTATTTGAATTTTCTGGCTACTCCCTTGGAGATAATTCAGTGCTAGTTGGATGGGAGAAAGAATTGGTAAACTGAACTGGTGTGGAAGCCCAAGTGTTGTCTGATCTGGCACGAAATGGGGAAATGAGTCTTGTATTACAAACTGGCACTTGTTCCTGTCTAAGATCCCAAAAGATGATAACTACCCGTCCACCCGAATATTCACCTAACACAACCTCTATGGGTATGGTCTGCGAGCACTCCAAGTTCTGTTGTGATCTACGTTTCACTAAATTAGATGTTTTTCGCTCTCAGGGCTTTAACATTTCATGAATAATTGCTGCCCCAGTTGGTATCCCTTTCCAGGGTCTCCTTTAAAGATTATATCTTTGATGCACCCCTTCTCTTCTTTCCCCTACCCTCTCGCTACCCACCCTTCTATTCCTCCCACCCCCCGGTTCTTAAACATGAAAGATGGGTGATAGCCAGGAATTTTTCAAAGGAAAATATGGCCATTTGACCCCTCATATGACTGGTCGCCTGTAATGCAAATGTTTTGCATATGTTTGATTGTTTCAGATGTACTGCAATTCAGTACTTTTGTGAAGAATGGAGTCCAGAGTATTATTTTCTTTTCTTTTGTTCCCAATTTTCTTCTTTCCTACAAATGTTTTTCTTAACAGAGTTGCATACCTTTTTTTGCCGCGAGGGTTTATCTCGCTCTAAAAAACGAACGCACAAAAAAGCACCATGAACAACAGCCACTCATACACTCTTGTTCCCGAATGTTCTCAGTAAATTTTTACTGCAAATGGCATATAATTCCGTGTAGTGGCGCAATTGCCTAATTTGGGGAATTTCATGTAATAAATATCATGCAAACCTCCGAAATGTATGCAAATTACAGCAGCATAATTCAAATTTCACCCAGACCTAGTGTTTGATTGCCAGTAGTATGAATGCAGACCTGCACTTGAGCAACTTTCCAAGCCTACTACTGCCAATGTTTGTGAATTCCAAAAAGAAGTAAATTTGCAGGAGTATTTCTAAGGGTGAAGTAGCTACTACTTTTTTGGTAAAATGTTCACTATATATATTTAAGTTCCCTATCCGAAAAATGAACACGTTAAAATCTCTCAGTGAAATCAGGATGGAAAAAATAACCAACAGAGACAGCAGACCCCAACCCCAACTACCAAGCCCAGATAGATTTATTTGGATGGTGTGACACCCCCGAACCTCCTCCCCCTCACCCCCCACCTGAAGCTGTGCACCCTGCTTGTGTTTGTCCCTTCTCTGAAGCCTAGCCTAGTGAACATCGCTCTGATTGGCTGGCTTCTTTCCTTTCACTGCTCATTTTTAGGGAACTACTTTTTTCTTTTGGGCTTAATACTGCATGGGAGTGATTATGCTTGTCAGCTCGCTCCCTCTTGTTCTTCTGCACCCTGTGCCGCTGTCTCCCTCATGTTTTGCAAACTCCGTCTTGGGTGCTTCTTACCCTTGACAAATCCCCATTCTCCGTGTTGCTTTCCTCCTCGCATGCTTCCCCCGGTCCTGTTTTGCTTCTTACTTGTGTGCTGCTTTTCCCCACCCACTCCCCACTGCTTCCCACCCCCGCCTGCTCCCTGTTGCCTGCTCAGTACTTTGTTTTTAAAATACATATATTTTTGGGCTGGCCAGACAACAAATTTATGTCAGGTGTCCGCCTTCAAAAAGTGCATCTGGCCTACGTCAATATTTTATTTATTTTTAATTATCGATCTATCTTGGAATGGTAAATAAAAAAAGGCACTTGCATTATTTTGCTGCCATGGATGTGTGTTTATGCATGCGCGATCCTAGAAAATGACATGGTGGGCCGCATCATCATGCCTTTATTTTCATTTTTATTATTTTTTTAAAGTTTTGGCCACCCTGGATAGGATCGCCGAAAGGCATTGGCAGTATGTCCTAACAAACATTTGCAATGTAATAGGTCTCGCATTTATGTGAGTTTGAGCTATCGGCATTGTAAATGACAATGCCTTTTATTTATGTTTTGGTTTTTAAAACATAAATATTGGACATTGTCATTTAGAATGCCAATAGCTTGAACGCGCGTAAATGCGAGTCCTATTACATTGCCAATGTTGTTTTTTCCTTCTTCAGTAGTGCTGGGTGTTTGGCATGCCCCCCAGTGCTGCGCGTTAGGCCCCCCCTTTGCCCGGCCCTAACGAAAACGGCCTGCACTATTAATACAATAAATAAGCCCATCCGCTATGGTTAAAGCGGACGCTCTATATTTTAAAGAAATAAATTATGAAAGCATCCAGTTATTAAGTAAATAAATAAGCGTGTCTGCTATAGTTAAAGCGGACGCGCTTTAATTTAAATATATCCATTAGTAAAACCAGACGGCCTGCTGAGATGTCGTGGCTGGAATAGGGAAGATCATTAAAGAAAAAAATGCTCAACGACTTATGAAGGAGACCTTGTAATGCCACAAGTAAAAGAGCCAGTCCTCATGGAAGTTAACAAACGGCGACAAGGCGGTAACAAGAAGGAACTAACAAGCCTCATAATCAATTGGAAGCCACCAGCCAATGAAAAATATGGGAGGAGAGTGGGCGAGGCTTCCACAGCATACTTTACTACAGCGTGCCTCGCAGAGCGAGCAGCGCATGCGCGCTACCGCTAGGCTCGACCTAAAAAAGAAGTGGAGGGACTAACCTAGTTAGGCAGTATTCAAGTGACATCACAGCGCGCGACATCACACATGGCATCACAAGAATTTACATCATAGAAAGTGGCATCACAAGCCACAACTTTACAGGAAGTGACATCACCAGAAGTGACATCAGATCTAAAGCCCTCACATACATGTTTAGCAGGCCTATCATGTGTACGTTTGAGCACATTGCAAGGATAATAGCACAGTGAGCTGTGGAAGATGATATGCGACTTCTACACCTTGCAATCCCACAGTTTTATGTAACACATCCTGTACATTCATTTACAAACTTATGTAATTTATTGTACATGTAATATGCATGTGTTGATGTAAAGCTCTCTGACACCCTGCATTGGGATGAGTAGGGCTATACAAGAACAAGAATTTCCAATGCATTCGGTATCGCCTTTGGGACCTTATATGTATTTAGCTATGCAGCACATTAGCCCGGGCACTGAAACATCTACTGTTCTTTAACATGGAGGGAAAGTAAGCACCTAACGCCAGGTATGGGAACACATGGAGAGAAATATTGCCTTTCAGTGGGAAATGGTAAAGTCCAAAGCTCTGTTTTTAATATAAAAGCAGGGCCTTCAGTGGTCATATCACTGAAAATACAAGATTTGAAAAAAATATTATTGTCTACGGGTGCTCGTGGAAGACAATTTCATTTGACTGAAATCTAAAGAATGCTAAAGTGATTCTGGAATTTTACTAACCTCTGCTGGTCGTTTTCTATCAAGAAAGTTAAATAAAGACAGTTGCCAGAAAAATTTAAAAAAAGAAAGTCCCTCAGCAGAAAGCAAGTCTGGTATTTTACTGACCTCTGCTGGTCATTTTCTACCAAGACAGTTAAATAGAGGCAGTTGAACAGAAAAAAGTCCCTAAGCGGAAGCAGACCTGTCTTAGGGCTGATCTCCAGAGCCCACAAAGTACATACACATATAAGTATATACTAAAGTATATATATTAAAGTAAATATACTAAAGTATATACAAGAGGTCTAGAATGCTCGAATTAAAAACGAGACGTATTGGCTTTGGACGTGCTTGCTGAGTGCACATTAGGAAATTAAAGCAATGACCCTTAGAGACAGAGAAAACTCCCTACGTAGGCTATTGATTTTTGTTTAGCAAGATGACCCCCCCCCGCCTTTAGTGGTTTCTTTATGCAAAACAAAAAATAATAGCGACCCGCCACCATGCGACATGTGACAGCGATGGTCCTCCCTCAGCCCTACGCTCTTCAACGTCTACATGGCCCCGCTCGCCCCCATCGTCGGAACCTACGGACTCAACATTGTGCCATAGACAGACGACACCCAACTCATCCTCTCCCTATCCAACAACCCAACACAGCCAGACATAACTTTTGAGAAGGCATGGAAGCCATCGCAAAATGGATGAAAAACAGCTACCTACAACTAAACACCAACAAAACAGAAGTACTCAGCATGGGCCAAAACCCCAATGCCTGGAACATCACCTGGTGGCCCCCCGCCCTCGGAAGCCCGCCCACCCCCACGGACCACGCATGAAACCTGGAAATCATCCTGGACTCCGAGCTCAAAATGGACCGCCAGATCAACTCGGTCACCAGCAGACTCGACTACGGCAACGCACTCTGCGCCAGAATAAACAAAAACCTCACCAGCAAGCTATAGAACATCCAGTACACCGCCGCAAGACTGGTCCTCAACCTGCCAAGACATTGCCACATCTCCCAGCACCTGTGCACACTCCACTGGCTTCCCCATCGAGGCTAGAGTCACCTTCAAGATGCTCACCCACGCACACAAGGCCCTCCATGACACCGGACCAGCATACCTGAACAGCCGACTCAAATTCCACGCACCCCAAAGGACCCTTCGATCAGCCCAGCTCTCCTACGCTGTGGTCCCCCGCACCAGAAAGACCAGATCGGGAGGCCGCTCCTTCTCCTTCCTCACGGCCAGAGCCTAGAACGCCCTTCCTCTCCACCTCAGACAGACATCGCTCCCAATCTTCGCAAGAAACCTCAAAACCTGGCTCTTCGACATACCCCCTCATTGATGGACTGGAACCTGCAAACCCCCTCCCCCCCCCTGCGGCTTGAGACCCTTACGGGTGAGTAGTCGCGCTTACCAAACGCCTGATTGATTGATTGACATGGTGGCTGGCATTAGAGTTTTGCCAAAAGTGCTTCCGTCACACTGACAAGTGATCTCACACAGAGAGAATTGCTAGGTATGGTGGGCAGTCACCTGCTGGAGGTCTGAGATGAGAGGCTATGCCGAACCACTGCCTTACCCAGGCTACCATCATAGACTAATCAAGGCCAGATTAGGGAACCAAGACAGCCCTGGAAACAATGGTCAAACTAGCCCCACTCTCTTTATCTCCTCCCACAGTCTCTCTCCTTACATTTATCCATTCTTTCTCGCTCATTCTCTCTTCTACCTATCTGATCGCGTTCTCTAGTCTCTCAATCCGAGAAGTGTACATTTATGAAGGCGAGCTTCCTTTTGTGAATGATATCTGAATCTTAGATTCCCATGAACTGAGGAAATATTTCCAGTCTAGCTTCTCGTTGCCTCAGTGATAATCACCAACAGATTAAAAAAAACACAGGCCACAAGTTCTCAAAACATGGGGAGAAAACACTTTTTTTCAACTTATAAGCAAAAAAATAATATAGATGATCCGGGTCTGGACTCTTTTTGCTGGTGGAAGTTTTAATGGTAAGTGAAGAGGAGAGGCACACGGAGACCATTTACTGCACGTGAAGGCACCAGGGGCCATCTTGGTTCAAGATGTTCTGTTCCTTTAATTGGTTGGCTGCTCTGTGCATGATGTTTCCTTTGGCTCTCGTGATGCCCTGTTAACACTAAGTTACAACACTGGATTGATGTTTAAAGTCGTGAAACATGCCGATATCAGCACATATTAAATGTTCACTTCTTTTGAAAGTTTTTTGGCCCATTAATTTGAGAACACGGAAACACAGAGATGTGGTCATCGGATCTGTTTTATTGTTCCAGTTGGAACTATTTTTACGATTCACGTATGATTTTGACTGCTGTTTTATTGTGCCAGTTTTCATCTTCAAAGGGCATCTGGTCCATGTCACGAGTCAGAGAGCAATGTCAAGTGTGCTGTGTGTGCCTCCTCTGTATGCTGCCAGCCTGAGCCAGGATTTTGCACACGTGGAGCCACATTTATGCTTTGCGCCCGTTCAGTGGCACCAAAAATTAGGCACACCGGGACAAAGTGTTAAATGGGAATTCACTTTCTAGCACAAAAGTTGGTTTGTGGTGGAAATTATTCTTAAAGTGAAGCAAAGTAGCGATGTGCGCTACTTTGCCCCACTTTGATAGGATGTCCCATGGTTGACATTTCCATGCAACCACCACCTATGGCATTTGATTAAAAAACCTATCTACAAATCGCTTTGCAGCAAAAAAGTACGCATCCTCAAGACAGATGTAAATTTGGAAAACGTTTCCTTTTGTCCCAAGTTTTCAGACATGTGTGCTGTGATGTACAGTACATATACGAAGTTGGAAAAGCTTTAAACTATGACTAAGCATACTTTACAGTACGGGAAGGGTACCCTTCCAGTACAAAACCTATGCTATATATCAGACGGGCACCCTTTCAGTGTGGTACGTTGGTGTGTGTGTGTGTGTTGTGCTGGACAGCCCAAAGTTTGCCAGTGCTGGAGGAGAGAGAAACAGAACCATATCTTAGTAGATAAGGTGTTGCTTTCAATACCATTCACGCAGCGCAGCAACTTAACTGTCCCCGCTGCCGCAGTTTGCTATTCTTGACATTTGGTGTCTGCCCTTGTATTTTGTGTTTGCCTGGTTCCTGTTAAATTTTAATTTATTCTATGTCATTTTGTTCGTTTTGTGCTTGCTTTGTTTTCTTGGTGCTCCTTGTAGGTTTTGTGTTGGTCCCTGCCCCTACCGCCGTTTTTCCAGCTCCCGATTCCTGCTGGTTTATCGCCCTCCTGCATCCCTGTTAGCCCCTCCCATGACTACTTATTGAGCTCTACTGCCTGTTGCTCAACGCCCGATCCCTCTGCAAGCACGCCACCGAAATCTGGGACACAATCACCCCCTCCAGCCCTGACATGATGTTCATCACCGAGACTTGGCTCACACCATCCTCAGCACCTGACATCACGACGTCAATGCCCCACAGCTTCAAGATGACATGCAGAGACTGTGACAATAAATACGGAGGAGGCATCAGCATCCCCCACAATGAGACCCACCAATGCACCACCACCGAAGGCGACATCTCATCAATCATGGAACATCTCAACCTCTAAATCTGAATCGACGCAAACACTACAGTCAGAGGAGCCCTAACCTACAGAGCCCTGGGCCCCATCACGGCTTCTGACACATCACCTCTGAACTCATCGCCCCCTAGCAATCGACTCTAAGCACTATATCTTTCTTCCTCAGCAACCTCAACTTGTACCTCGACGATCCCAACATCACCAACTCTGCCAACTACCTGGAAAGCATGAGGGTATCAGACTGAGGCAACTGGTCACTAACCCAACACACTGTGCAGGGCACACCTTGGACCCAATCTTCATAGCCGCAGACAGAATAAAATTCCGCCACGCCACCAAACTTACCTGGACAGACCACAGCATCGCCCACTTCACCATGGCAGGCTCACCACAACCGATCCCCTCACCCCTCACCCACAGACGGCCGCCCTCAACTCCACCAGACCTCACTCTACAAACAACCTTGAGCTAGTCGTCCCAGGTTTTCCGGCTGGATCTCCAACTGCGCTGACACAATCACACCCATGAAAATGGCCAGCACCAGTAGATCCACCAAACATGCCAGCTGGTTCAACCTCAAACTCCAAGTCTTAAAATGTGATTGGAAGCGACTGGAGAGACGCATCAATCGCACATAAGAACACTTCAGCATCGTCAGACAATTCTCCTGCGCATCTGCCATGAAGACCACAGTTCTCCCTTCCCAAGCCCACCGCCACTCCCTGGCTTAACTCTTTCACAACAAAATGGCAGACATATACAGCAACTTCGACCCGCAACCAACCAATCATGGCCACCTCCTGACATACACTGACGACTCCAGCAGCCACCTCACCGATTGGACACCACTCACCATGCCAATCACCTTTGCAATCATGACCTCCATCTACTCTGGAGCACCAACAATCCCTACCTCCTCCACACCTTTAACCTGGGACAGGAGAAAATCAGCAGCACACTTACCAACATCCTCAACTCATCCATCACCAGGGCCACTGATGCCTGGAAACAAACAGAGGTGAAACCCCTCATGAACAAACCCTCTGCTGACCCATCTGCTGACCCCAGCTAGCTCAAGAACCAACACCTCACCTCGCTGCTCCCCTTCCCTGCCAAAGTCCTGGAGAAAGCCATCAATCACCAGCTAACTGATCACCAGGAAGGAAAAAACCTACTCGATGCCACCCAGTCCAGCTTCCACTCCAACCACAGCATTGAGACCCCCTTGATAGCCCCAAACGATGAATCAGACCCATCCTCGACTATGGGAATACTGCAGCCCTGATCCTCCTTGACCTCTAAGCGGCCTTCAACACAGTATCCTACCACACCCTCATCACTAGACTCCACCATATCGGCATCAGAGGACTCGCCCTCAAATGGATCACCTCTTTCCTCACAGGACACACACAGAAAATCTGCCTACCGCCCGCCACCTACAAACCCAAGACCATCATCAGCGGAGTCCCCCAAGGATCCTCCCTCAGCCCCACCCTCGTCAACGCCTACATGACTCCATTGGCCAACATCGCCTGCACCCACTTACTCAACATTATCTCATACGCCGACGACACCCAACTCATCCTCTCTCTCATGGAAGACACTGCCACCACCAGATTCAACTTCCAGAACGCCATGACCAACGTCGCTGACTTGTTGATATTCAACTGCCTGAAACTGAACATGGACAAGATGAAAGTGCTCATTTTCACAAAGAATACCTCCAGATGAAACGACACTTGGTGGCCCATTGCACTCGGATCCTCACCTACCCCCACGACCTTGTCTTCAACCTCGGCATCATCCTGGATAGCAATATTTCCATGAAGCACTAGATAAACGCAGTGGCCTCCTCCTGCTTCCACACCCTCTGCATTTTTAACAATATTTTCTGTTGGATCCCTGCCAGCAGAAGGAAAACAGTGACTCAAGCCCTCGTCACCAGCAGACTTGACTACGGAAATGCATTCTACACCAGAACGACCACCACCCACCTCCTCAAAGGACTACAGTCCATACAGAACGCTTCAGCCGGACTCATCCTTGACCTTCCCAAATGGACCAGCATCACCCCCCTCCTCAGAAGCCTCAACTGGCTCCCAGTCCAGAAGATATGCTAGTTCAAGCTGCTGACTCATGCCTACCAGGCTGTAGGAGAGTAGGATCTGCAC
Source organism: Triturus cristatus (assembly GCF_964204655.1). Taxonomy (NCBI): domain Eukaryota; kingdom Metazoa; phylum Chordata; class Amphibia; order Caudata; family Salamandridae; genus Triturus; species Triturus cristatus. The sequence goes on from NC_140582.1 coordinate 235,916,771, forward strand.
TTATGTTGCCCCCACTTTTTTTCTGATGTTAACACTGGTTTCTGGCTATAGTCTGGCTGGGTCCCTGCTAATCAGGGCCCCTGTCTCTCTGTTCTCTCTAAAGAACTTGGAGTCCATATTAGATGCACTAGTGATTGGATACTGTGGTACCTTATGAGCCCCTAGTATATGGTACCTTAGGTACCAAGGGCATTGGTACTTCACAGGCCTACCAGGGACTGAAGCATGTTTTATGCCACCCCTGGGAAGCAGATTAAATCTGACACCACAGGCCTGCTACTGCAGCCTGGGTGAGGTAGTGTGAGCACTCCTCACTGAGGTATAGGTTCCTATATCTCACCTTACACACACATATAAACCTATCTATCACCCCTAAGGCAGGCCCTATCAATCCTGAGGGCAGGGTGCTAGGTTTACAATGTGAGGGGGTGCCTCTGCCTGAGCAGGGCCCCTCTGCAGCTGGCAGAGTCTATTCTCTGTGGCTGTTTGTGGATGCAGTTAAACCATATACTCTTAAGTGCATTATAACCTACCGGTAAATGCTAACTTTGGAATGACTGCATCAAAACATGTCGTGTTTGGTGTCAAACAACTTGGAATCATAACCCCACACCAGTAACTGGTGTGGGAGTATGATCCCACCCTTCTAGAGGGGACGACATGTACCCACTGTGGAAACACGGTAGAAATCTGAAAGAGCCCTGGCATCACAAAATGGATGCCACCAGCACAGACACTGGGCTGCCCTCCTGCTGCTGACTGAAACTCGCAGTGGAGGAGGCCCAACAATAAGCATCCTGTCACAGGGAGTTGTCACCACCTTCCAGACAGGATTTAGTGTATTGGAGCTGGGTGGGTGCACTCCTAGAGTGCTTTGAAGTCCTGCACTGGGGGAGCAGTAGGCTCCTCCTTGCATATGCCAGCTCAAACCGGTTAGGGGCTACCTGCCCCTGCTCTGGCGCGAAACTGGACAAAGGGAAGTGGGTGTAACCACCCACCCCCTGACCCTCCCAGAGGAGTGGTCATAGAGCTAGTCCCTCCCTTCCGTTTAGTATAAGTTAGGGAACCCTTTCCATTGCAAGTTAGATATCCCTGGACGATGCTTTACAAGAAGAATCCTGGTCCTTCGACGTTCCACTACCTTTGGAAGATGGAAGAATCTCCCTTGGAGTCAAGGAGTGACTCCCCTGCTTGGCAGGCACCAAAAACTTTAATCAACGGTCGCACACTTTCCTGCTCCCGCCGGAGTCCGGCCCTGGAAGTGGATTTCCTATCTTCTCAACGGCCATTGTGAGTCTCCAGCAAAGCTGTGGCGAGTGGACCCCACGAGTGACGAGGAACAGTAATACCTGGGTACTCTGCACTATTGTCAAGTGCAACCCCTTCACGACACTTTACAAACTTGTGCTTTGGACCATTTGTGGCCCAAGCCTCCAGCAGGTTCTGAACCAAAAATCAGAGGCCTACCACGTCCCGAGTGACCGTGGGCTCCTGCAAAGCATTTCCTCATGAGACGTCTTCGCAATCCCTTGCCCGTTGGCTTGTGGATCCCCTGAAGACTTTATTATCAAACCAAAGGGCTCTCCTGGTTGCTCCAGGCCTGCTCTCAATCACCCTCGCTGGGTGAGTCCCTCAGTCCTTGCTGGTCTGCACCATTGACTTTATTCATTTTTCACATGACTTGCTGTTGCCAAGACTTGTTGGCTCCAATCCGGTTGCCGACACCTCAGTCAGCTGCAGAAGTTGTGGTACACTCCGAATCCAGCTGCTGGTCATCGTCGATCTCTCCTGGACCTCGTGAGTAAAGAGTCAAAACACTCTTGAGCACCTGAAATCACCCGACATCCGTTGGCATCCATCTTCCTGGCCCCGGGTCACTGGCAAGTGACTGTAAACACTGTCCCTTCTGCTTTCAGGTCTTCTTCATCTTGAATCCAGCCTTGGATTCCACCAACACTTCTCCAGTCTTCGCAAGCAGCAAATCTTCTTTGGCTTCCATAGAAAACAGCGACGCGACCCAACACCAAAAGACACCTATGCACCCGGCTTCCCTGGGTGAGGTAACTCATGCACTCCAGTGCCCTAGTGTGTGTTGGCCCTCAAATTACTTACTTTGTAAGTGGCTTGCTTGTAGACTTCCTCGAAGTACCCTTAAACTTTAAAAATCCATCCGCGACTTGCTCCCTTGAAATTAATAGGGAACCCGCGGCTGTGTTCTCACACTGCACGCGTCTCTCGTGGGTCTTTTACTTACCTGCCTTGGGTGGATTAGTGAAGCCCCAGCGATTCTACTGGCCCTAGGCCTTGTCCCCTTGCAATTCGACTTTCCTAAACCTCTTTTTTAGTATATGGTCTGGTACGCCCCTAGGGCCCCAGCCATATTTGTGCTTAACTTATTGTGAAACGTTGATATTTGAATGTGTTCCTGGCTTCTAATCTCATAAAGAGATTAGTAGAATGTGTCTAGAAATAAATACATATATAATTGATATATATACCTCTCTGGTGGCCTTTCATTTGGTAATTCAAGAGATTATAAGGTAAAACAAGCTGCTTTACATTCCTCCAAGACTTAGCCTAAAGGCTGCTCTCCACAGCTACCACTAGGATAGCTTTCTTTAAAAGGTTGTCTTAAACCTATCTACCATAAGAGTCGAATTGGACTGGTGCAAGGTGGCCACTATAACTAGTGACCAGCATATGCCAGGCCAACTTCTCACACAGGCCCTGCACAATGCTAGACCCTCCTACATCAAAAATAGGGCTCCCTGTTTTCCGTTTTTACTGATTTTTACAGATAAATACAGACAGAAAACCATTTATATCACTATCTGTATTTATCTTTAAATGTGGATAAAAACGGAAATTGGGTTGCTTTTGAGTGATTCTAAATACTGTCAATCATGACTACCAGGCCAATAGCTGTACGGATTGACAGGCAAGGGGATTTTAAAACTGTAGGGATTTTAGTAAAGAGCCCTAAACAGCAATTGATACTAAAATTTACATATGTTCTTACAAGTGCATATTTTACCATCTGAGTGTGTAAACATCATTGAAACTGGTCAGTCGTTCAGGTATGAGTGCATATTAACTAGTTCAATAAATACAGAAATATGCACATTTTAGCTTCATTTTTTCACAAAACCTAAAATAAATATGGATAAATACAGGTAAAATTAGCAAAAAATAAATATGGATAAATACAGACAGAAATACAAAAATATAAATACCATAAAACCGGGAGCCCTGATCAAAAACCATCACCTGACCTTCCACGAGGCAACCAGACAACTTCGATCTGCATTGCTCACCCTCGCACACATCTCCTGCATCCACAGAGCCACAGAGAAGGTTGTTCTTTCTCCTACCTCGCCACCAAGTCCTGGATTGACCTCCCACTGGACCTGGCTCTTCGAGTAAGGCTCACCATTCCTCAGTTCCTGGATACCCCGAGGGGTGATAAGCCACGATCTAAAAATAATTATTGATTGATTGAACTGTTGCATGTCTTAAAATTCACACAACGCAGCATGGAGATCAAAATTACTGTGCTGCATGAAACTGAGATAACAGGACTTCATCATATCTACTAAGATGTAGCACTGTTGCTCTCTCACCTAGCACTGGCGCATTTTAGGCTTCCGTAGTGTACTGGTATTTGTGTGATGTCTAGCATAGGATTTGTATTTTAAGGATAACATCTAGTATAAAAAACTATGCTTAGACATAGTTCAAAACTTTTCAAATTTATATGTGTGCTGAAAGGCACACCTGCATTGAAAAGTTTGGAAAAATAAAAAGCTTTTGCCATATTTATGCCTGCCGTGAGGAGGTGTACATTTTCGGCACAACCCCCTATTTATGAATGTTAGTAGTATGTAGGACTTGGGGGCACATGCATCAAGCTATTTACCGGTCGCAAACGGGCCGATTCACAGAATCGGCCCCTTTGCGACCAGTAAATAGCCTATTGGGATGTATCAACCCCAAAGGCATTTGCAAATTTTGCGATTACCCATTTTACAAATGCAGTTAGGGAATCGCAATTTGTGATTCCCTAAATGCAATGCAAGAAGCATTCTCAGAATACGACTTTGCATTAAGGAATCGCAAATTACCATCAACTTTAAGTTGATGGTAATTTGCACTTCCTTAGAAAATTGCACAAAATTGCATTTTTCTAAGTGCCATGTATGTGCACACATACCATTTTTGGGGGTGCATTGGTGTGGCTGTTTGGCCCCCTAGCACCTTTGAAATTGTACTCGCAATTTGTGATTACCTAAATGGTAATCGCAATTTGCGAATGCTGTCCCATTCATTCCTATGGGCCTCTAGGCCCATAGGAATGAATGGGAAGGCATTCCCTAATAGTAAATCGCAAATTGTGATTCGCTATTAGAGAATGTGTAGGAATCACAATTTAATTTGAGATTCCGACATCCATAAGGAATTGTGAGTCCTTAATAGCGATTCCTTAATAATCGTTATTATGGAATCGCAATTCCTTTCCTTGATGCATGTGCCCCTTGTTGTGAAAATCAGTGGGTGGTTACATAGGAACTGTTGGACTTGGCCCTTTTTGGCTAAAGTTCCTTAAACTTTTTGCCTTCCTCCTAGACCTTTTTCTGACACAATGTTGCCAACTTAGATGCTTTGAACGCTTTGCCACTGCTGATCAGTGTCAAAGTGCAAGTGCTCCCTGTATAAAGTGTTATGGTAATTGGTTGTCCATAATTGGTATGTTTGCCTTACTAGTAAAGTCCCTAGTAAAGTGCACTATGTGTGCCAGGGCTGGTGATGCCAATGCTACTAGTGGGCTTGCAGCACTAATTGTGCCAACCACACAAGTAGCCCTAAAGAGAGATCTCTGGCCTGCCACTGCAGTGCCTGCGCGCAGTTTGTTAACTGCCTGGTTGTCCTGACAAGTGCACCCACTTGCCAGGCCTTACTTTCCCTTTTTAATGCACATCTGACACCCCTATAGTAGGCCCACGGTAACCCCCTGGGCAGGGTGCAGTGTATGTGAAAGGTAGGACATGTATTGAGGTGTGTACCATGTCCTGACAGTGAAAAGCTGCCAAATTCCTTTTTCACTGTTGCAAGGCCATCTTGCCCATAGGACAGAATGGGGAATGCTGTGTCCCATGTTTCCAGCATATCTTCCCATAGGCATAAGATTGAGAGATGGAGCTTAGTGTGCCTGAACTCAGAATGTAATAACACATCTTTTTGAGAAGATGGTTTTTAAATGTTGTGCTTAGAAACCACGTTTTTAAAAGTGGCTAGTTTCTTGTCTTAAACCATCTTGTGTTCCTCTGCCTGGTTGTACATTGCCTGCCTGGGTTTAGCAGTGACAGGGTCTGGGAAGTGTCCTGACCCCAGGGAGGAGAAGGTGAGACAGCAACAGACTGGGCCTGCATTTGATGTAGGGGGGAGGAGTAGCCCTCTGGATGTGAAGAGGGCTGTGTTGCTGCCTCAAAAGAATGGCTCCACGTCCTGCTGAGCGTCTGGGCCCCAGACCCCCACTATCAAAGGAAGAAGGTGTGCCCTGGCAGGAGTCACCCAGAACTGGTTTGGACTGGGCTCAGAGCCCCCTGAACACAAAGACCTCAAAGGCATTTAGGGGTATAAATGTAAGAGATAAAACCCCTGAACTCAAGACTGCAATCCATACTGAAAAAGGATTGAACCTACTTTGTGATTAAGAGGAACCAAGGAAGAACAGCTGAAGAGACTGAGTAGAAGGACTGCCCTTGCTGTGTGTTCTGGGGCTGGCCTGCAGTTTGCTGGTTTGACTAAGGAGAGGACAAGGGAGTTTGTTGTATGCTGTGTCCCCCTGCTTGTGAGGACTTTGCTGTGTGCTGTGTCCTGAAGTAGCGTGTCTCCAAGGGCCCGAGGAGAGCTGGTCCCCTGTTGTGGAAACTCAGAAACACAAAAGGTTCCAACCGTGTCTCAGCGATGCTGTGTGTGTGGTGCTCTTGCATGCCCAAGACTGCCGTGTGGGCCGTGGTACTGTTCACGAGGTGCCCGTGATCACATTGCCCCCACAGCGTGAAACATCGTCCGTGCTGCTGTATTGCTGTTTGTGGCCCGAGCCGTCATCGTAACTGAGGCTGTGAGTGAGGATCACCGCCGCCGGCCCGATCCGCAACGTGCTAAAGGATTGCTTGAAGCTAAGGAAGCTACAAGGTGAAAGGGATCGCCCAACAGAACGTCCAACGAGTACAGGAGTGCTCCGAGCTCTCTCCCGCTGCACCCCATTAGACGCGCTGAGTCCCTGAACGGCCCGGACCTGCCCAGCAGGACCAGGGCACCCCCTGTAAGTCTATGACCGTTGTCTCTGCTGTTGGGGCCTAGTAGGGGCATGTGTTTACAGCGCAGATAGCCTCACGAATCGCATTATTATTTCATTACGAACTGCCTGATTCTTGCATCACAAACTGCATTATTATTGCATTACGAACTGCCTGATTCTTGAATTACGAATCACATTATTATTGCATTACGAACTGCCTGATTCTTGCATTAAGGACTGTCCTATTATTACATTACGAACTGCATAGCATTGCATTAGGACTGCATTGGAGATCGTAAATTGCTCATTAATACCGCAAGCACCTACGAGTGATTGCTGGCCTAGCAACCGGCCAAGTGAATTATTACAAATACGCATATCTTGGTTTTCTATTGTTTGGTCTCATCGTATTCCTTTTTATAAAGACACTGTTATTTTTATGAAACCAGTGTGGTGTCCATTTGTGATGTTATCACTGTGTTACTGGGAGCGTGGTTGCAAATACTTTACACATTGCCTTGGAGATAAGCCTGGCTGCTCGTGCCAAGCTACCAGGCGGTGAGCAGGGGTTATCTAAAGGCGTGTCCCTCCTTACCCTGACTAGAAGCAAGGGTTCCTATTTGGACTAAGGTACCTACCTCAGCCAACTATAGACCCCAGTTCTAACAGAAACGCTAATGTACCACCGATGGGATGGGTCTCTGACATCCTTTTGAGTTGCTTTAGGGATTCTTTCCTATGCAAAACACGTTTCACTCTGGAAAGTAAATCTCAATTCAATACTTTGCAACTGGTTGCATTACATTCAATAACAGTGCACTACTGCAAACCGTTGATAAATCTGGACCATGGTACCCTACAACAAGATCCCAAATAAATCAGGTTTGAATTGTTTGAAGAATGACCCTATTTTATTCCAGCTACCCAGAAAGTTCCTGAGAAGTCTTAATAGCAGAGGCACAACTCACTTTTGGACCTAGTGCACTTTACACACTGCAGGTACATAAACACAGGGGCACAGCACTGCACTGAGCCAGTGCTAGCCATAATGGTACAGCCCCTAGCACTGTAACAGTTCCTGTGGGCTGCAGTATCAGGAACTACTGCCATGTGGGATTGACTGGTGTGATCCAACCATGAAAGAAATCAGATACAATGCATCACTAAAAAGACAAATGTTACTAGACCATTACTCATGATAAGACATATTACAAGAATTGGAAATCCAGTATAATGAGTCCTCTGCAAAGACCAGTGAAAACAGCTCACTTGTAAAGTGCAGGATAATGTGCAAAGCAAAACAGTAGCTGGCGGTACATAGCGTATCAATTATATTTAATCAAAAGTTTCTCTTAATTGAATTGATTGTTGAATATATTCAACCACAGTTAAACAGATTGTGATCGAAGAGAGTGATTGAATATAAACCATTGCAGGTCTACTTTGCCTTAATCCAACACGTCTGAAAATAAGAAGCAAAAATCACTTCCTCAGAGATATGTAAATTTTACAGAATAACATAAAATGCATTCTTATCGGCGATGAACAAGAATTACACAGGCATTCTAGAAGCTTGGCAAAATAATGACCTGGTACCGGAAACGTAGCAAGGCGGTGCATGGACTGTAGCCTAAGTCGTGTGAGTAAGTATCTTTTTTGCATGTTTGTAACCAAAATAAAATAAGGTTCCAATCCTAAAGTAATTTGGATTAGCAAATTTTCTTTGACTGTTTTTTTCTGGAATTCACAACATTTTCTATCCTTATAACAATAATCATAAAACACTATTCCTACAAGGCAAAGATAAAATGATTTACATTGCTATACAAATCATGCATATCCAGACTGCAACATACTTTCTTTACATGGTCCAGCCAGGGAATCTTGAATGTTCTGTATAATTTAAGACAGTCATACAAAGCCAGCCTATTAAGGCTGGTTTCCTGTATGGTCCATACAGAAAGCAGCAGTGGCAATGGGTGCAATTTGCTATAGTCTGTAATATAACTTTGCCCCAGCTCTGCATGACACACATAAGTGAGTTGCTAATGGGTACAGCAAGCAACCTCTTCGAACACCGTTCTCTAATTTCTGCAAGGCAAAATAATCCAGTCCAGCCCGAACTGCCAAGCCATGTCAGAAACCGGTCCTAGGAAGCTTGTTTCCGGTCCAGCGAAGACATGGCTTGGCAGTTCGGGCTGGACTGTTCCCATGAGGCACAGGGTCAGACTGATTTGCATATGGCCATGTCTGAAATGGGGTGGCAGAGTGGGCTAAAGAACGGTGATGGATTAAACCCAGATCAGTTGACTGGGGGTGAGTGCTTGCAATGTTCAACACTCAGTCCATCATTTCCTTTGGTTTTTGCTTTGTTCGCCATAAATTGGCAGGGTATGCTCAGACGTGAGTCCCTTGCTCACTTTGCCACTGGATTCAAGCAAGCCTGGCTGAAGACGGCTGAAATGTCAGAAACCGGTCCTAGGAAGCTTGTTTCCGGTCCAGCGAAGACATGGCTTGGCAGTTCGGGCTGGACTGTTCCCATGAGGCACAGGGTCAGACTGATTTGCATATGGCCATGTCTGAACTGGGGTGGCAGAGTGGGCTAAAGAACGGTGATGGATTAAACCCAGATCAGTTGACTGGGGGTGAGTGCTTGCAATGTTCAACACTCAGTCCATCATTTCCTTTGGTTTTTGCTTTGTTCGCCATAAGTTGGCAGGGTATGCTCAGACGTGAGTCCCTTGCTCACTTTGCCACTGGATTCAAGCAAGCCTGGCTGAAGACGGCTGAAATGTCAGAAACCGGTCCTAGGAAGCTTGTTTCCGGTCCAGCGAAGACATGGCTTGGCAGTTCGGGCTGGACTGTTCCCATGAGACACAGGGTCAGACTGATTTGCATATGGCCATGTCTGAACTGGGGTGGCAGAGTGGGCTAAAGAACGGTGATGGATTAAACCCAGATCAGTTGACTGGGGGTGAGTGCTTGCAATGTTCAACACTCAGTCCATCATTTCCTTTGGTTTTTGCTTTGTTCGCCATAAGTTGGCAGGGTATGTTCAGACGTGAGTCCCTTGCTCACTTTGCCACTGGATTCAAGCAAGCCTGGCTGAAGACGGCTGAAATGTCAGAAACCGGTCCTAGGAAGCTTGTTTCCGGTCCAGCGAAGACATGGCTTGGCAGTTCGGGCTGGACTGTTCCCATGAGGCACAGGGTCAGACTGCTTTGCATATGGCCATGTCTGAACTGGGGTGGCAGAGTGGGCTAAAGAACGGTGATGGATTAAACCCAGATCAGTTGACTGGGGGGTGAGTGCTTGCAATGTTCAACACTCAGTCCATCATTTCCTTTGGTTTTTGCTTTGTTCGCCATAAGTTGGCAGGGTATGCTCAGACGTGAGTCCCTTGCTCACTTTGCCACTGGATTCAAGCAAGCCTGGCTGAAGACGGCTGAAATGTCAGAAACCGGTCCTAGGAAGCTTGTTTCCGGTCCAGCGAAGACATGGCTTGGCAGTTCGGGCTGGACTGTTCCCATGAGGCACAGGGTCAGACTGATTTGCATATGGCCATGTCTGAACTGGGGTGGCAGAGTGGGCTAAAGAACGGTGATGGATTAAACCCAGATCAGTTGACTGGGGGTGAGTGCTTGCAATGTTCAACACTCAGTCCATCATTTCCTTTGGTTTTTGCTTTGTTCGCCATAAGTTGGCAGGGTATGCTCAGACGTGAGTCCCTTGCTCACTTTGCCACTGGATTCAAGCAAGCCTGGCTGAAGACGGCTGAAATGTCAGAAACCGGTCCTAGGAAGCTTGTTTCCGGTCCAGCGAAGACATGGCTTGGCAGTTCGGGCTGGACTTTTCCCATGAGGCACAGGGTCAGACTGATTTGCATATGGCCATGTCTGAACTGCGGTGGCAGAGTGGGCTAAAGAACGGTGATGGATTAAACCCAGATCAGTTGACTGGGGGTGAGTGCTTGCAATGTTCAACACTCAGTCCATCATTTCCTTTGGTTTTTGCTTTGTTCGCCATAAGTTGGCAGGGTATGCTCAGACGTGAGTCCCTTGCTCACTTTGCCACTGGATTCAAGCAAGCCTGGCTGAAGACGGCTGAAATGTCAGAAACCGGTCCTAGGAAGTTTGTTTCCGGTCCAGCGAAGACATGGCTTGGCAGTTCGGGCTGGACTGTTCCCATGAGGCACAGGGTCAGACTGATTTGCATATGGCAATGTCTGAACTGGGGTGGCAGAGTGGGCTAAAGAACGGTGATGGATTAAACCCAGATCAGTTGACTGGGGGTGAGTGCTTGCAATGTTCAACACTCAGTCCATCATTTCCTTTGGTTTTTGCAAGATTGAGACTAACCTGGCCTGGCAATCTCCCACAACTCAGACCGAGGGTAAAGCCTTCCTTGGTCTCACAGAATATTACAGGAAGTTTGTTAATGGGCATTTCAAAATTGCTGCTCCCTTAACTGAGATGACTTCCAAGAAGCAGCCGAAAAAGGTGATGTGGACAGAGACCTATCAGAAAGCCTTCAACATCCTCAGAGGCCATGTGTAGAGGGAAGAGGTGTGGCGCCGCGGCCAGGGCGACTGACTCAGGAATCTGGGGATCACGGTTCGATCCCCGGCGCCGGAGGCAGCTTAGCCCAACACCATGTGACTCTGGGCAATAGCTTGCTTAATCTTCCCGACAGCCCCCAGCGTCTAGAGACCCTTACGGGTGATTGTTCGTGCTTTACAAATGTGGATTATTATTATTTATTATTACAGCATCTGTACTCAAAGATCCTGCCTTCTCCTAGAAACTTATTGTGCAGATGGATGCTTCACAACAGTTAAATGAGGAGAGCCTCCAACAGATTGCCTTCATCAGTAGGAGGTTACTTCCCGAGGAACAGAGGTGGAGTGCTATTGAAAGGGAGGGTTTTGCTGTGGTCTGGGCACTGAAAACGGTGAGACCATACCTGTTTCGGACTTGCTCAGGTGGCTCATGCAAATGAGGAGTGAAAATTCCAAACTGTTGAGGTGGTCCATCTCTCAACAGGGAATTGACCTTATAGTGTGACACTGCCCTGGGTCATACTACACCAATGCTTTATTATCTCTCAAGGTTCTTCTGCTTTAGTGACAAGAACACACAGGAGGTTGGGTAGTTTTCCCCCTTTCAGGGGCAGGGGAACATATGTTAGATCTTCAGCCTTAGGGTGGTCTTCCCTCAAACATTTTGCCTTACCTCTCCTGTGTTTGCTGAAGACATTGCACACTTTACCACTGCTAACAAGTGCTAAAGTGTTTGTGTACTCTCCTTTAACCACTGGAAAATGGCTTACACCCTGTTGTGACATTGAATATAATTGTAAGTCCATAAAGTGGAATTATCTGTACCCAGGGCCTGTAAATTAAAAGTAGGTCAGCAGTGCATATTGTGCTACGCACTTGCCGTTGCTGTTTAAACATGTCTCAGACCTGCTATTTGCAGCCTCTGTGCGCATTAATTTTTTGAACAAATTTTATTAGATTTTTAGCAAATGGACAAGGCCCTGTTGACCACGAATTATACACCAGACACTGAAATCAGCATACCCAAAAACGAACAACTTGCCAGGCTAAGGTCACCAACCAACAATCCACGAGTCCCATAATATTGTTGTTATCAATCACGTGCGCTATCGCATCGTCTTTCAGTCCCATATCTCAGAATTTCCTTGTCAAGTCAAGAGTTGACGGGAAGAGTAGGTTTAAAAACAGTACCCCTATAATCAGTCCACCCCAGCCAAATTTTGGGGTGTTTTTGGGTACATCCCGTAGCCAAATATACTGCAACTTCCATCCTCATTTAATGATCAACACCTCTTTTCCATACTGTGAGAGAAGGGGTGGGGCTCCACCTTCCATGCCCTGGTGTATCCCTTTTAACCAGTGTCAGTCCCAAGGGAAGGAGAAGACGTTTGTATCTGTTTCACCATGCTGTTTGTACAGTGGAAGAGGATCAATTTGGAGTCCAATTGGATCGTCCATGAAATGACCTCACTCAGGCAGGATGTTACAACTTGCCAGAACCGGGATAGAGTTGCGCAGCTCCATATTGTATGAATGAATGTACTGTCATCTACCTTGCAGCAGAGACAGGTTGGGCGATGGTACCCATGCGCCACAGATGTTGTCTCATATGGTAAGCCCAATGCAGATTTTTGTTGTATTACGCAGAGGAGTGATGAAATTGCTGTCTTATGAGGCGCCCTCCGAAGCCTCAGTCCAATCATTGTCCATTGTGCCACAGCTGGCCTCCCTTGACGCTTGAAGGGCGGGTAATGTGTTGGAGCTAATAATTACAAGGGTCTGGTATATTTTCATTATTTTATAGGAACCCAGGTCCCCCATGCCCTCCAGTGGGCTGAATTCTGGGAGATCCGTAAGGTGCCTGTTAGAATCCGGGTTCTCTGGTTGGCACAGGTAGGTACTTGTGACAAGCAGGGAACCTTTCCTCTAGTCAGGGTAAGGGGGTACACTCCTAAAATAACCCCTGCTCACCATCTAGGTAGCTTGGCGCGAGCAGACAAGGCTTATCTCAGAGCGTTATAGGTTAAGCATTTGTGAACACATACAGTAACAACACTACAAATGGACACCACACAGAGTTTATATTAAAAAAAGGATTCTTTATATAGAGTTACCACACGACCATTAAACAACAAAAACACACAATACTGTTACTTTAGATGGTAGAATTTTGCTTAGTTCTCTTAAGTTCTTAATTGCGACACTTTAAGTCAATGTACCTTTTAGATGCGACACGCAGGGCAACGAAAGTGTTGCAACAATGTTGATGCAATGAAGATTTTGGTGCAAAGAAATAAAGACGTGAAGATCTTCCAGATGCGTTGCGCTTCTCCGATGTTGCGAGAAGACTCAACTCGATGCGTCAGCTACAGCGGCGTCACCCTTTACGCGATGCAACGACAGCAGCCTTGGCAGCGGCACTCTTCTCCGACGTTTGCGAGACGCTTCCGCTCGATGCGATGTTGCAGCGGCGACACCCCTTTACGGGATGCGACGACAGCAGCTCCGACGGTGGCACGCTTCTCCGTGGATGCGAGGCGCTTTTCTTGATGCGGTGCAATGCGACAGCTACAATGGCTGCGAAGGCGACACACTTCTTCCTCGATGCGAGACTCTTCTCTTGATGCGGTGCGATGCGTCAGCTACGATGGCTGCAATGGCGACACGCTTCTTCGGTGTTGCAAGACACTTCTTGGATGATGCGAGACGCTTCCGCTCGATGCGATGCTGCAGCGGCGGCACACTTTACGAGATGCGACGACAGCAGCTCCGATGGCGGCACGCTTCTCCTCCTTGAGTCGCGCTTCCAGCTCCTTGCGATACGCAGTCCCTCAGAAGGCCCAACAACAGCAGCAGGCACTTCCAAAGAACCCTGGGGAGCTGGGGGGTGAAGTCTGTTGTTCCTGAGACTTCAGCATGAGGCAAGCTCTATTCCAAGCCCTTGGAGATCTTTTTAAGCACAAGTTGAAATAAAGTCTTTTGTAGCCTTTCTCCTCTCCTTCAGCAGCAAGGCAACCACTGCAGGCCAATCCCCCAGGTCAGGGAGAGTACTCCTCCTTACATCTTTCCCAGTTCCTTCTCCTCAGGCAGAGGTTCTTCTTGTCAAGCAGGATCTAATTTCTTGGGAGCAGGGTCCCAATACTTATACCCCTAATTTCTTTGTTCCTCTGGGGGTAGAGGGGCCTTTGCCCAGTCCAAACCAGTTCCTGAGCACTTTGTTGACATGACTTTGACTTTCTATTCAGGGTGCAGGGCAAAGAGATCAGCCGCTCCACAGGAGGTGGAGCCAGCATTGTGGTGGCAGAGCACAGCCCTATTCAGAGTCCAGGTGCACTCCTCCCACCCATCTGGATATCAATCTCTCTATTCCCCACCAGGCTACCTAGCCCTGCCCCTCTGGGTTTCCCCAGCCCTGTCACTCACACAAACCAGACAGGCAGATACACATCATAGCAGAGGCGGGCTGAAATGGTTAGGCAAGCAAATACCAACTTTCTAAAATTGGTATTTGCAAACACAGAATATTAAAATTAACTTTACTAAAAGATGTATTTTATTATTCTGAGTTCAGGCATACTAAACTCGAATTTCTACCATGTTCCCTGTGTCTGTTAGGATCATAGGATGTAACAATTCTAACAGCCCATTCTGGCCTATGGGAACAGGTAGCCTTGCAATAGTGAAAAACGAAAATGGCTGTAATTCACTATTAGGACATGCCACACACATCAGGGCTTGTCCTACCTTATGCTTACAATGCACCCTGCCCTTGGGCCTACCATAGGGGTGACTAATATGAAGTTAAGGGAAGGTTTAGGGACTGGTACATGGGTGCACTTGCCCAGTCAGCATGACAGTACCAGACTGCACGCAGGTTCTGCAATGGCAGACCTTAGACACATTTTACTAGGCCGCTTCTGTGGGTGGCACAACCAGTGCTGCAAGCCCACCAGCAGCATTTGTATTTACAAGCCCTGGGCACTCCTGGTGCACTTTACTGGGGTCTGACAGTAAACCAAATAAGCCAATCATGGAATCCAGCCAACATATACATTTTAAATAGGGAGCACTTGCACTGTGGCACTGGTTGGCAGTGGCACAGTGCTCTGAGCAGCTAACACCAGGAAAACACATGAGGCACAGCGACAAAAAGTGGAAGGGAGACTCACGCCAAGGTGTCAGGTCTAACAGTGCCTGATGTATGGTGTGCTGGTGCAGCGTAATTGTAAGTATAGATGGAATTGACTGAGGTACAGTTGATATTCTGTTTGCATCTCATGAAATGATTGCACATCACCCAGGGTGGAAATCTCAATGGTGCCCAATGCCTAAAATCCCTTTAGCTGGGCCACCGGGTGCAGTACACTGCCCTGCCATTGTGGTATTTGCTTAGTAAATCTCCCTCATCATTCCATACACTGCAGATAGCATTTCCATACCCTCAGAACCACTGTGTCGCAGGAGGAAGAGATCTCGTCTGTCTCCCATCATACAGAGAGTCAAGTATAAGAGTGGTACCCATCTCCCATTACTCAACTGCATAAGCGGTGTCCACTGAAGGGCCATACAACCAGTTGTTGATGATCAAGAGGTGAGACGCCGAGTAGTAGGAGGAATAGCCTGCTGCAGCTACACCACCACATTACGTGAACTGCAAACAGGTAACAGGTTCTGAGGGCAATGCGAGTGCCCTGCCCAGAGGAACCCTCCAACAATTGCATCAATCTTCCGAAAACTTGACTGGGGGATTGCATATGGGTAATTTTGTAACTGATTTAACAAGTGCTGCAGGGAGACCATCTTGAAAACGTTGCTCTGCCCATCAAGGATAGCGGCTGGAGCAACTAGACCCTCCCCTCTTCCTCACCGGAGTTAATGCTGATGCCAAGTTCCGTGCCCACAACAAAGCTGCGTCTGGGGACATGAATACTCCTAAATATTTAAAGCCGCCTTCTGCCAATGTGTGCGCATTTTTAAACTGCCATATCGAGCTTGCAAAATTAACCTTTTGCCATGCCTAAACCTTCCTTTTTAATACATATAAGTCACCTCTAGGGTAGGACCTAAACACCTATAGGGCAGGCCTTAAACCACCTATAGGGCAGGGTGCAGTGCATTTCAAAAGTTGGACATGTGATTTTACTTTTACATGTCCAGGTAAAACTCTGTCATTCTTCATCATCATTATTCTTTATTTCAATTGATTTGAACCATAAAAGGTACAGGAAAAACATTATTTAAAAACAGAATGAAAGCGTTCAGGTTTGTATAAAAAAAGCATGTAAGATTACAGTACAATTACAATATAAGCATAGAAACCTCAATACAATGCTTTGGCAAGGCTAAAAAGCCAATAGAATTATTATGCATACTAAAACGATTGCTCAATCCCAATTAACAAATTCTATACAATCTACTTCTAGATAACACCTATCTTATGCATTTAATGCAGAACGAGCTTAATAATGGAGATAGAGCCCACGCCCATGACCCAAATGCAGCTCTGGCTATGCAAAGTGACCACTGGATGAAGAAGGCCCTTACATATTGGGACCATATGATTTTCATAGATTCATCCTGATGTGCCATATTGAGGACAGAAAACTCGAGATTGAGAAGACAATACAATCTCTGGTGTTTGTTTTGCATACTCCCCTGGCATTATACCGACCAGTAAAGCCAAGGAGATGACAGAGGGCTAATCAGCCTGACAGCCCATAGGACACAGATTAGATAATTTTTCATTTTTGGGCCAAGAACAAGTCTGAATTTTATTTAAAGTGCACGTGCAAATGGTTTGAAAACAAAGTTCATAAAAGCATCAAAATCTGTCACACATTTAAACATCAGGTGGGGGTCTACAAGACTGGCAGAGGAAACAACCGATATTTTTGGCTCCTAAAACAAAGTCCCAATAACACTTTTTAAGCTTTTCACGTGCATCTTGTGACAATGCATTGGGATGTAGCCAATAGTCACTCAAACCAAGTTGTAATAGCCAGGTTTTTATGTGCAACTGATTGCCCAACCAGCAAATCCCTAACACAATCCCTTTCGGGGCCAGCTCCTCAGTTGTCCAAAGCCTGATCCAATATTGGATAGGCCTCAGTGCAGCAACTTCTGAAATTGATCTGATGTTTAAGTCTAATCTTATTGCCAGTGTCGTGGCACTAGTGGGAAGTTTTAGGAGAGTTTTTCTAAAGCATTTTCAGCAGCCGCGGCCCGTGGAGGGAGTTCGGTGGGGCAGAAAGGCGGGGCGGGGGAGGGGCAGCGTGGGGGGTTCTAAAAACCGGAATATGGATAATTTGAGGTAAGTAAACAATTAAATAAATAAAACGAATTTCGTAGCGCGCGCTGCATCGCAAATTGCGATGCAGGGCGCGATACGAAATTCGTTTTATTTATTTAATTGTTTACTTACCTCCAATTATCCATATTCCGGTTTTTAGTACCCCCCACGCTGCCTCTCCCCCGCCCCGCCTTTCCGCCCCACGGAACTCCCTCCACGGGCCGCGGATGATTTTCAGCCTTATCAAGCGTGTTGATTGCACTGCTCCCACAACTACACCCCATACATGACTGCGCCAAAGAATTAGATCTTATATATTTTAATAGGTGGTGAGAGAGCAAAAACAAACACTCTATTCGACCCAGGTCTTTTTTTTTGTGTCAATATATATTTCTCTATCTGGTTTGCCCATCTGTGGGAATCATTCTGACTTGCACCCAAGCAGTCGAATTTATCGACCCTATCCAGTGTCACCCTCTCTAAAAATACCTTGCCCAGGCATAAATAGTAAACCTTCAGAACCAGCTCGTCAGTACACATGTGGACCTATAGAAGACTCTGAAGAAGGACTGCTATGCTGCTCTGCTGCAAGAAGGTCTACTACTCTGCTGCTCTGCTTCCCTGCTGCACAAGTGAGAAGGACTGGTCATGCATCTTGTACCCAGGACCAATAGGTTTACTCCAAGGGCTAGCTGACTGGCCTCCTGATCAGATCCTCCAGGACAGAAAATCTCCATCCACCTTTAACCTTGCCCCTAGACACTACGTGCTGTGGGTCTTGCCCCCAAGTGGTGCCACCCTAGTTTTGGATCCTTGAAAGTGGGCCTGAAGTTGCTCTGCCTGCACAGCTGTGACCTTTTGGGCAGAGCCAACTCTGCGTGATGCATTTCCTCACAGCTATGCATCAGAACCGCCAATGCATGACGCTTCCCTGATGCAGGACCCTATAGCTCTTCAGAACCGTCATTACGTGACGCCCCCGTGATGCAGGACCTCTCATCACGCCCCTCAGAACCACCGGTGTGTGACGCATACTCGAAGCAGGACCTCGGATTGCAGCCCACATCTTATCAGAACCAGCGCCGCGTGAAGCATCCTCAATGCAGGATCTCGTAACACTCTGTAAACAGGATTTAAGGTACATACTGGCACATGCATCAACGTAGGCTTTTGCGATTCATTAATTGCGATTATTAAGGAATCGCAATTAAGGAATTGCAAAAGCCTATGCATGTAGGAATCGCAAAAAAAACTAGCGATTCCTACACATTCCTTAATTGCGACTCGCAAATTGTGAGTCGCAATGAAGGAATGCCGTCCCATTCATTCCTATGGGCCTCCAGGCCCATAGGAATGAATAGGAGATTGCATGAGCAATTTCAAGGGTGCAAGGGTGTCAAAATGACACGCTATTGCACCCCTGAAATTGATCTGTGCACATATGTTGCACACACACATGCCCTAAGGGCATGTGTGTGCACAACATGAAACTTTGAAAAATGCACAAAAGTGCATTTTTCTAAGTTTTTGCAAATTACCATGAAGTTCAAATTCATGGTAATTTGCTCCCCCTATTAGCAAAATCGCTATTTTTTTTACTTTAATGCATTGCAATTAAGGAATCTGAATTTGGGATTCCTTAAATGCAATCGCAATTTAAGTAATCGCAATTTAGAGATTCCTTAAATTGCGATTTTTGCATTTGGGATGATGCATCCCAAATGCAAAAAATACCGGTCGCAAAGGGGCAGATTCTGAGAATCTGCCCGTTTGAGACCGTTTTTTCCTTTGATGCATGTGCCTGTTTGTTCAGTAGGACCAACTTGATCCCTGTATTCAACCCATGCTCCTTTGCAGTTGGCCTCAACAGCCAGATATACACAGTTTGCACTTTAAGCTTTTTAAGCGCTATTCGTACTGAAATCTTTGAAATTGCATAGCTCTACTGCATATATCTACTGATTAGATTTTTGCCATTTTGGTGTCAAATAATTTATTATATTCTCTATTTTTCTGCAGTGGTGTGGGGTTTTTATTGTGTTGTGTTTTCAACCTATTGCTGACTGTGTGCAGCATAAATACTTTACACATTGTTTCTATGTTAAGCCTGACTGCTTCTGTGCCAAGCTACCTGATGGTTAAGCACAGGTTAATTTGGGATTTGCTTGTGTTCAACCCTGACAGGAATTGTGTTTGTTACTTGGGTAGGGTTCCCCCTCCAACCAGATCCCAATTTCTCACACCAAGGATATCCTGTTGCTCATTCTGCAGACAGAGTGAACATATCTTCAATTCAAAACTGTGGTGAAAATCATGGTGCAGGCTCTGTTAAATTCCCTAAAAAGTATTTCTAGAATTACTTAAGCCCTTGCTTATAGTTTGCCAGACAGTATTCTGTCAAAATGTGACGACCTCCCATCCGCCATATGTGCAGTGTATTGACTATAGTGCACTTGTAATATGGCGGACAAAAATTCTGGCGCATTCTGATGGAGGGTGGCGGTAGTAAGCAGCCTATAACTATGAACAATATGTACCCATTCACTCAGAGTCAGAGTCACTGAAGCTTTTTTCGATTGATATGTTATTCAATCATAAAAGCACATAAGAAAGAAATATGTACAGTAGGTAAGATTTAATTAGTTAAAACAATGGAAATTTCATACTTATTATAACACAGTCTTCAGTACATATAAAGGGACATAAATATGAGGCTAAAAATCAATTAAATATGCATAAGCTTCCGATAAATAAAAGCTTGTTTTAAAAAGATCACGATTCTAAAAACACTATGCTCATTGTCAAGATATTGCAGAGCCTGAAAGGCTGGTCGACATTGGCGGAGATCGAACATTGTTAAAACGGGCACTATATAAAGTTTTCTTAAGTGGGTATACAATTTACAGAAGAATAGAACATGAATCGTTGATTGGGAGGAAATATTATCAGATAGGCAAGGCTGAAGGTTTCTCGACCAATCATTCATCTTTGGTAATGACACTAATCTGTGAAAAACCCCCAGCCTAAATCTTGTTAGAATGAATCTATCGTATACACCACGTACAAAGGTTAGATAGGGTCAATCGCTTGCGCCCATGTGTCACCGTGCGTAAAAAGAATCCCAAGATAAGAGAATTTGGCAGTAGCCTCGATCTTTTGTCCTGCAACAAACATTGTATTACATTTCTTTATCCTATGCCCACAGTGCATAGAGTACGTTTTAGACGTGTTTACTCTCAAGCCTAAATTCTTCATAAAATTCGTAAAACTGTCCAACAGCCTCTGAAGGCCCACCTGCGTTCGGGACATCAGAACTGCATCATCTGCGTATAAGAGTGCTGGGATGGGTCTCCCAGCCACAAGGGGACAGTCGTTGTGGCTGGGAGGACAGTCGTTGTTATTTTCAAGTAGGGCCCCTTCCAAACCATTAATATAAAGATTAAAAAGGAAAGGGGCCAAAACACAGCCCTGCCTAACACCACTATTTATCGAAAAAGCGCCTGACCGTTCCCCATTTACCCCACAGTGGACTCTGGCCGTAGCTTCATTGTAAAATCTTTTAAGATAATAAATAATCCTATCTTCTACCCCCAATTTTTCTAAAATGGCCCAGAGTTTACTGTGGATCACACAGTCGAAAGCGGCTGTTAGATCCACAAATACTAAAAATAGATTCCCCTTTTTTATTTTGCCCTTGTGTATTTCCCAATCAATAATCACAGATTAAGACCCTGTTCAACAGTGCCCAAGCCTGCACGGAAACCGTATTGGAGGTCTGCCAGGACAGAGTTTGCCTTCGCCCAGTCCTGAAGACGTTCCAAAATGACACGGCCCACAACTTTAGTTATAGCGTCCAACAAAGAGATAGGCCTATAACAGCCTGGATCTTGCCTGTCCCCTTTCTTAAAAATAGGCACGATGGTTGATTCCACCCAGGTGGGTAGGAAAGCCGAGTTACAACTTGCAGACAACACCTGAAGAACGATGGGGCCCCACAAAGGTAAATTTGACTTGAAAAAGTCAATTGGGACCCCATCGGGGCCAGGAGCTTTGCCTCCCTGGCTAGAAGAGAGAGCCCGCTCTATTTCATCCAGAGTGAAATCTAGATTCACAACCGCAGGAAAAGAGATTAACTGCTGTTTTTCATATTCATTATTATACAAGATATCCGAATTTCCCTCACCTTTATAAACTGCTGAAAAATGGCAAATCCATTGGTCGCCAGTAATGGAGACTTCAATGGAAGGGCCAGGATCACTTATGAGGAAAGGTGCCTTGACCGCCTTCCAAAAGGCCTGGCCATCACCTAGCAATGAAGCTTCGTGTAAGGCTTCCCAAGCATCTCTCTTCAGTGTAGCTTTCCTATCCCTAATAGCTTTCCTATATTCCCCTCTAGCGTGTCTTATATCATTTTAATTTCTCGGTATCATGTGCAACACTTTTTTCATGATAGAATATGGTTGTGTACACATGGAGTCGAACCAACCATTAGACTTCCTAGAGCCCCTTTTCTTTCTAAGGAGAGATGCCTGGATTGTACTAGAAACTCCTTAAAAGAGTTTAAAATACTATCTGGGCTAGCAATTTCACTCAGACACCTCTCAATAGCATCCTTGCATTTACCTATCACATCTGAACCAACCATTGACCAGCGTACCTTTTAACCTTTAAGACTACCCAGAGCAACATTCTCCAGTAACCTGTCACTACCTAACGGCCTAGTAATTCTATTTGAAGGAAGTGTAATCGCCGTACAAAGGGGGAAGTGATCACTCAGTGCAAATCCTGAGACACTAAATGATTGAATAAAATTAGCGTGGTTACTTGAGATTAGGGAAAAGTCTATTATGGAACAAAGTCCGTGCCCACTAAAAGTCCAGGGCATAGACGGGGGGGGGGGGGGGTACACAATTCATTAACAAAGCCCAGATCGAGACTGAAAATTAAGTCATTATACAAATCTCCCACTGCAGAATGTTTAAAGTGAGAGGTGGGAGCTCCATCCTTCCTGCAACCCACAAATATTATCATCAAAGTTAGGACACAGTGCACAATTAAAATCTCCTACCAGCAACAAAATTGTTTCTTTTGCCTTATTCACACCTACATCTTCTAATCGTTTGCCCAGATCTTTTATGACGAGACTAACTTTGTCAGAGGGAATATTATTATAAAAATTGGTCAGAACAAGGTGATACCTTGCATCAATATCTATTGCGACCACTTGAAAATAAGGGTCGCTAACTAATAGTGTTACCTCCTTCACATTTAAGTTACTAGAAATATAGGTACATATCCCACCTTTTGCCCTCCCACCTAATGAATCCATGGCTGGGGTGTGAAATGTCCTTTATCTATTTATGTGAATCGCTTCCTGGGTCCAAGTTTCCTGTAGACACAGGATGTCTGATTGGGAGATAAAAGCTTGCCAAAGCGGGTTGTCTAACTTAGGGCGAATACCAGCAATATTCCAAGAGACAATATGGCAAACAGTGCGCTTATAGCTATCTATCTTTGTCGTATGGAATACCGGAAGGGGAGGGGCCTCTAGAGGAACTAATGATCCAGTTTGGGTGGCACACAAATGAGATAAAGGGCCCTGATGCTCATACGGGGTATTAACAATTTGGGAATGTGTAATCGTAGCTTTACCCATTGTCAATTTTCCAGCATCATTGCTCCTGATAGACCCAAGGGAGGCTAAGTTTAAATCAGTAACCATCCCCTGGCCCAGTCAATCAATGGCCTCCAGTGAGTTCAAAGCATCAAATCGATTGCTCACAGGGTACATGAACCTTAATTCTCCCCTACCTTGGTAGTTTTCCACCCCAAACCTAGGCCTACGTGGTCTAATCGGTTGGTAAAAATAACATAGTGGAAGAATGTTAATCTCGGTGGGATTTACTGGCCCGTTACTGCTCCTTTCCAAAATTGTGTGAACCAAGTGAGGTGAATTAAAAGTTAACACTATGCAATCTCCGTGGAGGGTCTTGATGGAGTTTCCTACCCATCCAATTCTCCTTACCATTTTAAATTCAGAAAAAAGAGCATTGCTAATACCTGTCCTTAACGCAATCAAGTGTAAGGACTTGTTACGCAAAGTAGACCAATGCTCCAAGGAGTTAACTGAGACTGGGGGAATATTCGTTAAAACAACTGTGTAGCGGGCTGCTTCTAGAGGAAGATTTAAATTTCTAGTAGGATTCAGGGATTTAACTTGAAGAAGTTGGTGGTTTGACCCCTTTTTTTCCTTTTCCTCCACTACGTGAGGTCCTATCTTCCCAGCTTCTCTATTACCTTTACCAGAAACTATGTTACTATCAGATGTTGTATTAGAAGGTAACATAGTTGTAGAAGGGGTCTCGATGGGAGTCTCTATAAGAGTCAAATGGTTCACAACACCCAGAGTGACAGGATTCTCATTGCGCTCTAGTACCCCTTTATTAATAGTTACTGGGTTAACCATCCTCTTCCCTTTTTCCTCAGCATCTACAACACAAGTACTAATATTGGGACACACAGGGCCTGTTACAGACGATTTACTGGAGACCAATTCCTCTACTATAATAAGCCTCGCTTCTATCAGAGTTATCTTTTGGAAAATGGGTTCTAATAGAACGGATATCATAGTTTCTAATCTCCCCCAAAAAGGTCGGTCTTCACTGCTAACAACAGAACTCCCTCTGGGTGTGGACGGGGCGGTAACCGGGGGGCATTCCACAGGAGCTATTTCATTTGTCTCAGATCTTAAATTTCCCCCGGTTGCTTTTTTTGCAGGTTTGCTAGGTTTGGTAGGGCCTCGACTCTACCTTTTCTTTGTCAGCGGGGCTACAGTACGAACTGCTCTTGATTTTGTTTTTTGACCTCTAGTGGAAACTGTGGGCCGGTCAACAGAGGTATCTAATTCAGAGGAAGAGGAAGCAATCTCAGTAGCAATCTCTTTCTCATTCAGGGCATGCTCAGTCGTACAAGGTCGCAGAGAAGAAGTGGCTTGAGTAACTAGTGGACTCGGTCCAGGGAAAGCAGGGGTTAGGGAGAGTCTACTTTGGGCGAATAAGGGCGAGTGCAGCGACAGTCTATGTTCAGTGAGCTCGATCTCATTAATTAGAACGGATTCTGCCCTTGATAAAAAAGCATCGAGGGTCCCTGCAGCACCCTGACCTTTTCCCAGGTTACGCATATTCATTTTTAAAGAGGTAAATGCTAGCACAAATTAAAAGGGTTAAACCTTATTACAGACAATAATACAAATCCCTCAATGAGCAAAATGATATTACAAGAGTCCGCCATCTGTTAGTCTTAGATTATACAACAGTACCTTGTTGTGTTAGGTGAATGGTTCAGTCATAATCCAGAGTCCATAATCCAATAGAGATAAAAGGGGATGATACCTTTAGACACACAACCAAGGGAGGTGGCCCTGCCCTGCCTCTTCCTGGTAATGACGGGCAAGGACAGGCCCGCCCTTGGCCCAGGTGCCGCCCGCATGCGTCCTGCGCTGCGGGGATCTGGCGCTGCTTAAATCATGCCTCCAGGCGCGCTCCGCTGCGTCAGCCAGGCGACGAAGCAGAGAACTGTGGGGGATGTGATTCCCAGTCCTGCGTGAGCCAAGGGAGCCGTTCCCCTCACGGCTGGAATGTAGGCGCCTGCTGCGGTGGCCGTTTCCCTTACGGCGATGGTAAGTTCCCCCAAGCTGTGGACTGTCTCATTCAGAGACCTTCAGATAGCGTGTCCCGTGCTGCGGGGGTCTGGCGCTGCTTAAATCGCGCCTCCAGGCGCGCTCCGCCGCGTCAGCCAGGCGACCAAGCAGAGAACTCTAGGGGATGTGGTTCCCGGTCCTGCGTGAGCCAAGGGAGCCGTTCCCCTCACGGCTGGAATGTAGGCACCTGCTGCGGTGGCCGTTTCCCTCACGGCGATGGTAAGTTCCCCCAAGCTGTGGACTGTCTCATTCAGAGACCTTCAGATAGCGCGTCACTCAAAACAGTGAAGACGCAGTGACTCAAATCTGATTTAGGAAGAAGATCAGGTATGGATTATGGCAATTCTTTGGATGAGACCTATTAGAATGGTTTTCTAATTTAGGTGGAACAATTTTGAAGGCTGCTGAGGCAGGTCAAGTAATGAGCCATGGAAAGTCACATACTAACTGTTGAACCTACTGCTCCACTTCAGTTGGATTCCTAGAACTTCTCTTTGTTTGGTATAAAGAGAAGTAAGTTGGAAGGCATAACTCTGGCCTAAATGGGCACTGGGGACAGTAGTCAAAAGTCTCTCACCTCAATACTTGCTGAGTATAAACTGCATCTGGTTGATTCTCCTTCTTAGCAATCAATCTTCCCTTGATTGTCTGACAAAAAGGAACATACGCCTTATATGTTGCTTAATGGATCAGGTGGATAGCAAACTTTTTTGTACCACATGCAATTTTTATAAGTCCCATCATACGGTAGAAGAAGACAGTCGGTTTAATCAACAGAACCCATGTGCTTGTTCTAATCAGATATCAATTGCACTTATGCCCTTCTGTCAATTGACCCCACAACTTGACTGAACAAGTGCAGCATTAAATGACATGTAGCGAGGACATGTACTTCCCATCTGACTGAGAATTTCACAGGTAGCAATTTGTTGCAATGCAAGGCCTTGTGCTGACACTATAGGAGCTTTTTACAAACAAGCTCTCGAGAGAATCCTTTGCTGTGACTTTGAATTGTTCCACATGACACAGTGCCAACGTTATACAGCCCAGTTAACACCTGCATTTCTGTGTAGAGGCTCTCCTCATAAAGGTTATACCCTTTATGAAAGACCGAAAGAGCAATCTTTTTACTAATCCCTAATGAGTGAGAGTAACCAGCAGGATGCATAATGGAGTCCCTTCCAGTATACACTTTCAGCCTGTGTGCACGGCCAGTGGAACTCTCTCACAACATGTGAAGCTTAATAATGTACCAAGCTTTCTTGCTTGGGATGTACTGCCTGAAGAGCAGCCGCTCTTTATAAAGGATTGAAGAAGGCTATATTTTTCGTTAGAGTATAAATCTCAGGAAACTTGTGAGAGAAATGTTCCACTACAGGGTGAGATATTTTTCACATTCTACCGTTGTCTAATGGTTCTGTGACAATGCTGCAGAGTTCTCATTATAATGTAGATGGGAAGCTGGTTGTTGCCCAAACTGAAAAATGGCCAGTAAGACTGTGGTGATGGTATGAGCAATATTTCCATGAACGATAGAAAGGTCCTAAAAAAAGTTTCAAATTCCCTAGTAAAGTGCGGGCCCTAGAATGAGGTGCAAGAGTTACTTTGATGCTCCTTTAAAAACTGTTCAGTGTGAAAATTTGTTTGCTGCACTATTTCATCAAGGAACACACCATGCCAAAAAAGTTGGAAGTAGTCAATCGGCAAAAAATTGCATTATTTATCTTTACATCCAACATCTCCAGTGAATTAGAGGCTGGAATCTAATTTGAGGCTGCAAGGTGAGTGACCTTGCTGTGCTCTGCGCGGCAGATGGTTGCAATCTAGATTGTGCTACACTGCCACTGTCTCATCAACACAAGTTGTGTTTGTGAAAGTATATCTTGACTGCTTCGCTGACGGAATGGACCATCCCAATACATTTTAAGCCACAATTCTACAGCAACCCATGATGCTTTACTCTACCCAGCTGTGGAGATTTGTATGTTATATAACATATAGAAAAGACCAACCTCAGTGCAAGATTGATGGTAGGATGACTATTGTACTAGAATGAATTTCTTAAAATTGAAATATCATGATCTTTATGTAGTACATTGGAAATCAATGGAATTAAAATTAACCTTGTGGTTTGCTTTTTTCCAACCCACCATTTTACTACAGCCTACCAACACTACCCCGATGTGGTGATTTGCATAATAAATAACACAGCCTAATGCTTCACTATGCCACATGTGTTGCAAAAGTATCAGCAGTGCTGTTCTCACAACACGATCATCTAGCATTCTGACCATTTAACATTTCACATAAATTCTTTGAACAAAAATGTAATACCACAGTTTCTGCCTGATCTTTTATTATATGGTTTGTATGAAGAACCTGACACTCGTCTGCTAAATTCAGACAGCTCTCTGGCAATGACTATTGCGCCATTTCAGCTGGCTTCAGCTGGAACTCTAGTAACGACATGTGGCACCAGACAGATGTGCTGCTGGCAGACTCAGAAAGAAAGAGCAGATAGAGAAATACCTGTAGGAGATGGACATAGAGGTATGTAGTATCATCAGCATAAACAGAACTCAGTTACTTACTAAGGTTTTGGACAGGCGCTTGCATAGCGCAAAGCAGTGGAAAGCATTGCATCAATTTACTTACCATTATAGTAGCCTGAAGATGCAATAGCAACCGTAATCTTTTTCCTTTGAGCAGAAATAGCTTATTGCAATAACAGCAAATCGATTGTTTGGGTTGATATATTTGCAAATGGGATGTGGCATTGTTACTGAGTGATGGTATAAATATAGAGGATTAGTTAGTAATGGTGGAAGTCTCAAAGTGCACCAATAGTTAATGACTGATTGTGTAAATCTGACCATGCATTAGGACTAATGAGTGGAGGTGCAAAATTGTTGATACAGTCATGTCTCCCACGTAGTGGTGAGAATCTTGCCTGACACTCAAGATTTCTAAGTGTAAATCTGAAAATACATTCAAAAATAGTAATTGACCTTGGCAATCTGAATATGCACTAAGGATTACAGAGTGATAGAGCAAATGCAATATGCACTAATGTTAGAAATGGTAAACGTTGACAAATGATAGTCATTACAATTATGATGCCCATTTCTGTGTAGTCCTTGCCGTTGCAGGGTGACAGTTATGGTTAAATGCAGAAATGCTACTTGAGGGTGCTAAAGCTAAAACTATCTTATTTTAGTTTTGACTTATCCAAGCTATGGGGCATCGAAAGATTTTTGAGAGGTCGTCTCACCCTCAACTTATCTAGGCATGTTTCAACAGTTGATGACCTCTCACACTGGGGTAGGAACAATACCAGCCCAGCGGACACAACCAAGGGAAGCTAATCAAACCCTGGGAGTTTTTCTAAATGTATTCTCAGGACAGTTTTCTGGGGTCCTGTTCTTTTGGCAAGAAAAAACGATAAAATATGAACGCATCCGATGACACGTAAAAGCAGCCCCTCAACGGAGCCTACCTCCCACAATATGGCAGTGGTGGGGGCTTATCATGTTGTTTTTTCTGCCCAAAGTGCCCTGTCTCTCTTTCAAGAGTTTCAAAAAAAGGGTGAGCGGCCCCAATAGTGCAAGAGACAGGGTACCTTATACAGTTAGTGTATCAATAGGAAAACTCTCTTGAAGAAATCGACTCATTCAGACATCTCACACTCTACTGTCTACGCATTCAAACATTTTGTAATATCAATCTAGGAGAGGACCTAAAAGGCAATTATAAAAATCTGTTTAATAAAACAATCAATAAAAAAGCAATTATATAAAACACCTATTGCTTAAAAACATTCCAAAAGAAATCTCAATTCATCCTCGAGTATTGCACATAAAATCATCAAGGCGTCAATAGGAGAGACAGTAACCAAGACATATACATTTGTCATTACAATTTTGTTAATTCGAAGGAATCAATAAAACATGAGCATGTAAACATTGCAACACGTATACTACATAGTTCCTCAAATTTAACAAGACAAAACAAGGGAGGGCGTTGACGCTTTTTGGTGGAAAAATGATGTAGAACCACCTTCTTCAGGACAACAGCAATACTAATATCTCTCTAAACAGAAAAAGCAGTGTTTGCCTTATTATTCTGCTGCTCCTATGGATGTTCAGGGCATGAACTTAACCCTACTAAAATTTACATTATATTTGCGTGATTATTGCCAGAGCTAATTGCCCTTCACCTTTACGCTCAAGCATTTTATTCCTGTGGGACTGAGTGCGTCCCAGCTCAAGTGGACTAGTTATATAATATGTTCAGGATAATACAAGAAACCTATATCATCAATTCATAGTACAACTTTTAGGACGTGGTAATGGGGACTAAACAGCCCTCCAGCAGTTTTTTATTTTCACAATGATTTCCACCACATCTATGGTGTGTGCATCAAATACGGTGTTTTAAAATATCCATTGTGCCGGCGTCCCATGTCCTCCTACGTAAACTCTTCCAGGAGCACATCAACACTGGCTTGTGCGTAAAAATCCAGATGGAGTACACAAAGGTTCTAACCCCCTGGTCCCTGAGTAACAGGTAGTTTCAGTAAAGATATGCCGGCATAAATACTGTGGACGGGACAAAATATAAAAGAGCTCTGCCCTCGCTAATGGTTTTGCACTTCATCAGAAGGATGGCATCTTATTCGCACCTGATGGACCCCCCTCTACTGCCGTACTGTGGGAGGTGGGCTCCGTAGCTGGCTGCTTTTAAATATCATTGAACGCGTTGAGATGAAGGTTATTCCTTTTTCGCCCATCTCTTGGGAACTACACCGAAGTTGGGAGTTGTAGTTCTTCTGCCTCCACATATGACCAGACACATACAATAGCACCGCTCTCTCCAGGACTCCGATAGAGGATGGAGTTGTAGTACTAGTCCTTATTTTTAGAATGACCTTCTAACTCGCCACATAATGAGCCCCGATTGTTGTCACAACTAGAGGATTCTTTACAGTCTAGTGATTCTTTATGCTTCACTATATGATTGACTTTTAGTGGTTTTAATCATATCAGAGGGACTCGTCAAATAAACAATATCTTTGAGTATACCTCTAGGTATATTATATCCTTTTTTTTTGCCAAAAGAACAGGACCCTAGAAAACTATCCTGAGAATATATTTAGACGAACTCCCAGGGTTTGATTAGTATCCCTTGGTTGAGTCCACCATGGTGGTTGGTATTGTTCCTACCCCGGTGTGAGAGATTGTCAAATGACAAAGCATGCTTCGATAAGTTGAGGGGAGGCGACCTCTCAAAAATATTTTGATGACCCACAGCTTGGATAAGACAAAACCAAAACAATGTAGTTTTGGCTTTAGCACCCTCAAGTAGCGTTTTCATGTATATCAGTTGTTTGAGGATATACTTGAGGGTCAACCTTCACTACTCTCCTGTGGGCATAGACGTGCAATTAGTTGATATATTTTAGGCACTCGTGGAAGAATGGTGCCTCCATGTGGTGAAATACGTGTACTGGCATACTATTTGCTATTTAGGTCTCGCCTGACATAGTCTGCGCGCATGCGCAGTCTCGCTGGCGAGATTTCATGATATGAAGTATTTTCTAAGGGGCATTAAGCCCCGCCCCTCTTTTTCATTGGCTGGCGTCACCGTTTATGCTAAACGGTGGCCAGCCATTGGAAAAGAGCTCCTTGTGACGTATTCGCTCGGCTTTTTCGGACGTCCCATTTGGACGGCCTCGCCTGCTTTGTGTTCGTCGCAAAAGGTTTCTTATCTTTATGGGGCCAAACTCATGGCCCCATAAAGACAAGAAACCTTTTAGCAGGCGAGAATGCCGAGCAAATACGTCATGGCAAGCGATTGTTTCTAACGTCCCTTCTTTTAAATATGTAAATTATTATGTTTTTTCCCAGTGGCATGAACCCCAGAAAGTCTTCCAGGTCCTTGGTAAACAACGAACATGCACTCCCCCATCAGCCCCTGCTGATCTCTACTCCATTCTTCCTCCGCGGGTCCCACTGACGCTTGTCTTACCTTAGGCAGCTACTTTCTAACTCCGGCTGGGCGGTGCAGGGGGCGCGTTGCTAGCTCTCCAGCTCGACCGGGCAGTGCTCCCAGAAGGTCTTTAGACATCCCGGCACTCCCTCCCCCGCGGCGCACCAGCAAGAATGTCTTCCCTATCTCTCCATATTAGCCGGGGGAGCCCCAGGACTGGCCGCGGGGTGGACTACCTTACAAGGCGCTCCTGGAGCCGGCCCAGGTGAGACAGGACCGGCCGTATAAGGAGCGTCTGAGGGGACCCCCTCCTCCAGCCCAGTGAGGTGAGTTCCCGCGCAGACCACGATGATCCCGCATAGAGAGGGGGATGAGGGGGTGACTGCCGGGTGAGAGCAGCCCAGCCCTCCGGCCGCCGCCCCTGTGCCACACGGCCTCCACTTGCCGCTATGGAAGTGTGAGGAGGCCTGAGGGGCTGCCCACCACGCATACTACATACGCCTCAGAGAGGGAAAGTGATGAGGGAGAAGGCTTTTCTACAGCTGGTGTGGGGGGTAAAAGTCACTATTTGCCGGTGCAACCCTCTGGCCCGACCCTGGAAGTGACTTGCACTTTCCTGCCAGGGTGACTCAGCCTGCGAAGGGTGACTGCCCCTCCCGAGCTCGCCCTGGTCAGCGCGTGCAGAGCGGGTTTTCCAAGTGCGCGTGGAGAGCTCCGCTTCCACTCCTTATTTATGTTATAATCTGACTTTTATTTCCCGGGGTGGGCTGGAGCCTTTTAAACAAGCATTTGAAGACCCAGGGGGCCCCTCCGTGTATATTGCAGGGGGGCCCCTTGAACTTTTGTTACGCCACTGGCTGCCTCGGTGCTCTGCCTCGTATCTGCCGCACCACAGCTGTGTGAGAGGACAGAAGAAGGTCGGAGCGGTGGCACTGCCAAGAACTCCTGGGGTTTCAGTGAAATGTGAACTCACACCTGGTGAGCTTCATTCCACCGCACGTGCACAAGACATTCTGCAAGAGGGTGTCAAACAGGAGATTAAAGCACGCGCCTGGAGGAGAGGTGCTAGAAGCCGGTTGGCACTATATTTCTGCAGAGGTGCTGATGCAATCAGACCCGATGGAATCTAAAGGCTTTTCGACATGCCTCTGAAAGGCAGGTAAGGGAGGACAGGTCAGGTGCACGGCAAACTACAGAAGGCCAGAAGAGTTGGGCAGAGTCAATCACGTTTTCAGCACTGAATGACTAGCATGACTGGGCAGATCTGGCGAATGTCAAGCTAGCGAAGGGCCGCATGGTCAGTGACTGGCTACCGCCCTCCCCCTATGACCACACCACCCCCGGACACAGCACCTAGACGTGGTATCTTTGGAAGGCGGGAGGTCGCGAGACCCCCCGGCCGTATTTATTAAGTACAAAAACAATAAATTTTAAATTTGCATGATAAACAGTTATACAAAAATTCAGCAGGACATTAGATACATTATTGTCAACAGGTGTGAGTGACTATCCTTAACAAAGACTCTAATACAGATTGTTTCCTAACCGAGTCTAACATCCTCCTCTGCATTTTTGTATACTAACATTTCTGGGCCATATGGCAAGGTCGCTAACCGGTGTCAGGTCCTACTAGCTGCGCCTCCCCTACAGGTGTGCGCATGCGCAGCCGGGCCCGGTAATTACCCGGTCCACGCCGTGAACTTCATTTACCCACTAAAGGAGGGCCCTTACTCTGCGCCATCCGGTGACGTCATGAGTATGCGCGCGCGGGGTGGCTACCAGCCTAAGGAAAGCGTGACTCCCCAACCCGCGCCCCTTTGAAGCACCAGTTACCTTGCCCCTGAAGTTCTAGGAGGGGCCAATTGCCCCTCCCCCTGGGCGGGCACCTCCGTAGGATGATGCCCGCCCCCTCAGACCTTCAAATAGTTGCTCACCGGTCATGACCTTACCGCATGCCCCCATACCTAATAAATACGACGACCTATGGGAGAAAATTCTAAAGGACAACTACACTGACTAAAATCACACGTCATGTATAACACCATAAAGCTACAAGGGAAAGAAAAGGCCTAAACACGACTGCATCAGTTACACATAATACAGTATCATTCACTACCTTGGGAGAAAAAGGCCTACAAGAAAGCATAGTCAAGAACATAACTGCACAATACCATATTGATCACTACAATGGGAGAAAAAGTCCTAAAAGAAAACCTCATCAGAAACTAACATCTCATAACAGTTTCACGCGCCCAATGCCCGCTAGTTGGTCTAGCAACGCATCAACCACGTACTCCAGGGATGGTGGGTGGGGAAAAGTTTTCCGCCCTGAGCGCCGGGGCACGTCCGATGTGGGGGAGCGTCCAGGGAACAAGGGGTCACCTGGGCGCTCCCCGCCGCTTTATCCCCCCCAGTGGCCCGCCCCCCCCTCCCTTCCGACCCGGATGTCGATTAACGACATCCGGGTCACGTAGGCAGCCAATCGGTGGTAGGGCGCGCCCCCAGTGAACACGCCCCACCACCGAGAAGTCCGGGGGAGGTCGCCGCACTGCCATGCAGGCGGGGGGGCCAAGAGCCCCCCCTTTCCACATGGTCAGTGACTGGCTACCGCCCTCCCCCTATGACCACACCACCCCCGGACACAGCACCTAGACGTGGTATCTTTGGAATGCGGGAGGTCGCGAGACCCCCCGGCCGTATTTATTAAGTACAAAAACAATAAATTTTAAATTTCCATGATAAACAGTTATACAAAAATTCAGCAGGACATTAGATACATTATTGTCAACAGGTGTGAGTGACTATCCTTAACAAAGACTCTAATACAGATTGTTTCCTAACCGAGTCTAACATCCTCCTCTGCATTTTTGTATACTAACATTTCTGGGCCATATGGCAAGGTCGCTAACCGGTGTCAGGTCCTACTAGCTGCGCCTCCCCTACAGGTGTTCGCATGCGCAGCCGGGCCCGGTAATTACCCGGTCCACGCCGCGAACTTCATTTACCCACTAAAGGAGGGCCCTTACTCTGCGCCATCCGGTGACGTCATGAGTATGCGCGCGTGGGGTGGCTACCAGCCTAAGGAAAGCGTGACTCCCCAACCCGCGCCCCTTTGAAGCACCAGTTACCTTGCCCCTGAAGTTCTAGGAGGGGCCAATGGCCCCTCCCCCTGGGCGGGCACCTCCGTAGGATGATGCCCGCCCCCTCAGACCTTCAAATAGTTGCTCACCGGTCATGACCTTACCGTCACAGGCCAGCATTGTTAACCGACGATCTGGCCTCCCCCTCTACCCAGACCTAAACCAGGAGCGCGCTTATTTTGCAAATCCCTCCAACCAGGCCCAGACATTATTAGACCACAAGACGTTCGCTGCCTCCGTCAAGTGCACCCCGTCCCTCAAGTAAAAATGCTCGCCCCAGATACACCCATGTGGAATCGTCTGCAACTGGGGGGTCCGAAATAATTTGTCCAACTGTGTGTTGACCCTCCGTACCGAGTGATTCAACGCCCTGACCGAGACCCCCCCTCGCCACTGCCACCGAGGAATAAGTTGCGACCAAACTACTGTGGAACCCGAGCAAGCCCTGGCCACCCACCCCGCAGTGGAAATGATCTCCTCAATAAGCACGCGCCTCCCCAATTTTGCCAAATCATTCTCCCCCAGGTGAAGTATCACCACTGACGGGGGGGGCCGCTGCTGAGCTAAGAGTCCCTGGAAAAAATTCCGAAACTGGCTGAGGCATAAACCCCCCCTCCCGAAAAATGATATATCCAACCCCTTTTGCGCTGCACTCGTCCTACGGTCTCCTGAAAGAAAAACATGTTCCGCACGCCTAACATAAGAGTGGCCCACAATCCAAGTCACCAATTTCTTGTGTCCTCCGTGCTGTGCCGATGTCGGGCGTTGTCGCCCGGTGACGAGTTCCTCCCCTGCGTGACAGGTTTGAGAAACTGCAAAAAACAAGAAACATACCGGGCGTGAGCACCATCTTGTCACAACATGTCAATTAGTACATAACTCTTGTAACGTTCAGACGACCATCTCCCCAGTGTCTTCACATTCTCCACTGAGAGACCCCTCGCCACTGCCTCAGTTGTTGCCCCAATCCTAAATGAGTGGGTGCCGAATTCCCTTGGATCGAACCCTGCCAGACTGACCGTTAGCTCCAAGACTCGCCTAAACTGGTACCTAGTCAATGGTGTACCATCGGCGTGACACAGCAGTGTGTCCCCCGCCGTGCACTCCCGCTGCCTGCAGAAAGCCTCCACGTGAGAAACCGGGCAGCAGGGGTTGGCCCGCGCCCGATGGAGCACTATGGTGTGACCCCGAGAGTCCTGATCGGTTTTTGATCTCTGAATTGTTATTCTCATAACGTCCTCCCTGATCTCCACCCCGGCCCACCGTAGTCCCCCCACTCTATCAGCTTTCGACCCAGCAACTAATTCCCCAACCCTCAAAGCCCCATAGAAGGCCATGGAAAATGCCGCCTTGAACAAGATAACCTCCCACTGGGAGCTACAAACACTGTGCAGCGCCCCCAATAAGGCCGTCAGCCGTGTCAGTCCAATGGGCCTTCTCCTATCGCCCCGGTAACCCTGTAGACGGCGCCAACCCCTCAAGGCCTTGCGCACCAGAAAGGTGTTAGTGGGATCTCGCATACCCTTACCCTGCGCAAAGAAGGAGACCGCCGCCCTATGTCTGTTCGCAG
Organism: Triturus cristatus; assembly: GCF_964204655.1. Classification (NCBI taxonomy): domain Eukaryota; kingdom Metazoa; phylum Chordata; class Amphibia; order Caudata; family Salamandridae; genus Triturus; species Triturus cristatus. Next base: position 235,952,316 of record NC_140582.1, read on the forward strand.
TCGCCACTGAGCGCCCTTCCCTGTGCATCGATTCTAGGTAAACTGCAAAGCTGTCCTCCTGGGCCCACCTAGCCTCCCATTCCTGCCCCAAAAACGCCCGGTAAGACAAAAACGCCCCTTCGTAAGCTGTCTTGGTCTTGGGGGCTAAGCTAGCAACCACGAGGTCCTGTAGTCTGGGGCACCAATCTGCCAAAGTACTGCCGGGAATTGCGCCGGCTTGGGATCTGCCTCTGGAAGATGTTCCCTGAAAACCTGCATTTTAAAGCGAGAAAGGGAGTCAGCTGCATTATTGAGGACGCCAGGGACATGCTTAGCTCTGAAAACCACATTCAATTTTAAGCATTGCAACACAATCTCCTTCAGTAAACGGAGTATGAATGGACAGCGTGCCCCCTGCTGATTTATGCATTCCACAACCGCCATGTTATCCGACCAGAACACCACGGATTGGTTGCATAAGTGTTCCGGCCAGACCATCAATGCTACCCATATCGGGAAGAGCTCCAGAAAGCCAATATTGGTGGTCAGTCCCAGTGTCCTCCATTCTGCTGGCCACCGCTGGGCGACCCACCTGGTACCCAGAATGGCGCCAAAGCCGGTACTCCCAGCAGCGTCCGTCCATAAGCCCAATTCCGCCGATGTGGAGGGAGGACCTGGCCACACTACTCTGCCATTAAAATCCTCCAGGAATGCCATCCAAATAAGCATATCCTGGCGAACCTCAGATGACAACCTCGTGTGGTGATGTTTCTCCCCTAGCCCTTTCATAGCTTGGGCAATAGAGCGTGAAAAAGGGCGTGCCATTGGGATGACCCGGAGCGCAAAATTCAATTGCCCCACCACCTCCTGTAGCTGTTGCAATGTAACCTTGTCCTTGCGTAGGCATTGACGTAAGGCTGCTCTAAAGCTAGATACCTTGGCCATGGGTAACCTGAAGCATCCTTCCACGGAATCAATTTCGATACCAAGGAATTCCAAACAGGTGGACGGGACCACCGTTTTTCCCGGCACTAGCGGGACCCCAAAAGCCCGCATGAGCACGCAAAATTCCTGCAACGCCCAAGCACACTCCTGAGATCCCGCCGCACCTAAGAAAAGGAAATCGTCCAGATAATGCATAACCTGCCGGTGGCCCGTCACCTCTCTCATGACCCATTCCAAAAATGAGCTAAATGCCTCAAAGTAAGCACACAAGATAGAACAGCCCATGGGCATACATTTATCCATATAAAACTTGCCATCGAAAGTAAAACCTAAGAGATGGTGGTCCAGAGGATGGACTGGGAGGAGGCGGAAGGCAGATTCTATGTCTGATTTTGCCATCAATGCCCCAGGCCCCAGCGCCCGCAATAAATCAACTGCCTGGTCAAATGAGGCGTACTTTACACTACAAATCCCCTCATCAATCGCATCATTCAGTGACGCACCTCTCGGTGCCGACAGGTTGTGAATCAATCTGAACTCCCCCCTCTCTTTTTTGGGTACTACCCCTAGTGGAGAACACACAAAATCGGGGACCGGCACCTTCTGGAAAGGGCCAGCTATCCTACCCAGGGACAGTTCCTTCTTAGCAGCCACCACTGCGGGGTTATGTTGCACCGACAGTTGATTCCTGCAATGTGCGCTACCTGTGTAGCCCCCTGCCGGGATCCTAAAACCTTGAGAAAAACCTTCCTGTAGTAGAGTGGCCGCTGTGTGATTCGGGTACCTATTCAACCAAGGGATCATTGCCAAAACATCTATAGGGGTTGGTATATCCAAAATATCTGAACTACACTGGCTTCCCCCTCCCCCTCTGACTGTGGTTGCCCTGCTTGGACCTGCAAGATAACTCGGGGTGGGAGGGATGACCGCAGACTGAACATGCAAGTCTGAATTTACAGGTGCCAGGGGGCCTCGTGCAGGTGCGCTTATTAAAATCCCAACACACCCCTTTCCTCTCATACCCCCCCCCCCACCCCTACCCGGGACCTCGCTCCCCTGAGCCGCCCGAAAGGGGTGCTGAGGTCTGGTGGAGTACCCCCTGACCGCACTGGTGGACTGCAGTGGGGCAGAGCTCCCTGAGAACTGCCTATGCCATGACACAGAGTCAACCCTGTCCCATGTCAATGATGTGTCAAATTCCTTAGCTTTCCTGAAATTGACATCATACTCCTTCCAGGCATCCCCCAGGTACTGCTCGCTCCACCCCACAATCCTACTCTGGTAGCAAGCCAATGGCGCCTGCACATTAGGAGGCCGTTTGGCCATGATGGTCGTGAATACTGCGAAAGCCCTAACCCAATTGAGCAAAGTTTCTTCCACCCTAAATCTAGCACACTGTGCCCTCCATTCACTTGGATGCATCCACTCCTTTAGTGTCTTTGCCTGTTCCATCTCCCTGTGATCCAGTAGCAATGTAAAAATGTAAATATATTTTCCCGCCCAAATCAATTCTTTCGTTGCCTGGGACACATGTTGTGCCAAATTCTCACTCCTAGAGGGCAATGACCCATCACCCAAGAGGGGCAGGGCCACCTCCTTACCATTTTCCTGCGCCGCGGCCGGTTGACCACCATCTGCCTTCGGTTGGGCGGGGCTGGAACCTGCAAGTGAAGAAGAGGAGGGAACCGCAGCTCTATCCGCTGCTGATTTAATCTTTTCTACCAACTGTGCTGCTTCTGCAGCATGATCTGATGACGCTGGTAACACGCCCCCCTTTTTTAGCCATGGCAATAAAGCCGCTATTTGGGATGCCAATTCAGGCGGGACTGAGTCCGGGTTGTCCGCTGGGACTACCGGCGCCCCAGGGGGCATGGCCGGTGGCACCGGTATGGCAGGCGACGGAGTGACCGGCGGCGGCAGGCACGGCACGGGCGGGGGAGCATGCCCCACAGGAGGTAGCGCCGGCGGCATAGCAGGAGCCGGTGTAACGGGCGCCGGGACTACTGGCACAGGTATAAGGGCTACCGGAACCGCGGGTGCGGGTGGAATCGAAACCGGTACTACTGGGGCTGGGGCACTGCACCTGCGCTTCTTTGCCTTAGATGTCTTGTGCGGGCTAGCAAAATCCCCTCTTGGCAAGGGTGCCTTCCGCTGCCGCGCGGGCCTGCCTGCAGGGACTGGGGGATCAGTAAACCTTTCATTCATGCGGGCCTCCAATTCATCCACTTTACTCAATCTCCTATTAATGCTGTTCATCTCCTGCATCATGGCCTGCATCATAGCCTCCATCCTGGACCCCCCTTCACTACCCATCGACCCCGGCATGACTTGGGTGCACCGCCCTACACTAATACCCTACTACAGGCGTAAGTATGCTTATTACCTTCACCAGATGGAGGATATACAGGGGGCTGTAAGCACCATGCAACCGTAACCGCAACGCCCCGGCTTATCCGGTTTGTAAGGGGTGAGTAAACTCTAACGTAGACCCACCCGGCGGCTACCAGAAGCAATGTAATGCGAGCCCCCCGCTCTCCTCTTACCGTTCCAATCCTGCGTACTCCCAGCCGGAATTGACCTGCGACCACAACCGCTGGCCACCACTCGGAGCTTACCACGAGAAATTGCAGGAATGCAGTAATAACACACCTAAAATAGAAAATGTATTAATTCCTGGGAGTTGTAAATCACACAGATGTGAAAGCAGACTGTGTAAAGTTAAACACGTATGTACAAGCTCTAACTTTCTTTAACTGCCCAGTCCACTGCCCTTGGCTGTTGCCCCTACCTTAGCAATCACAGAACGTATACTAGCGATCAGACCAAGGCACGCGCCCTTATTATTCACACCCTTTGAGCAGTATTGAGAACAACCTACTCTATAGAGCTCGTTAATGAAAGCCTTTAAACCTCTTTGCGCGTGCTTCTGTCTCTAAACACTTCCTGCAGTAGTGCTAATACCCTGTCTTTTCCTGTATCCCCCTGCAACTACTCTTTCAGTAATGTGGTATTATTACATAACGAGCCTGATGTATTGAATGCTTCCATGCTGCGCCACCAGTACTCTCACAAAGCTCTGCTAATGTCCTATTCCGGCCGTGCCCTCCACGCCGGTAAAACGAGAAAAAGGACCCAGGAGTGCCGCCAGAAACTTAAACCGGCACCAGTAGAGAATGGGCGGGAAATCCGCTCTGCCGGCGCTTGCCGCCGCACCCCACCCGCTGCCTCGCAATACCTCTGTCCTGCACCGCAGCACTCGACCCAGCACGACGCACCGGACCTCGCTAATTTCCTTCGAGCCGGGTCTGCACCAGCTTCCCCACTACGATCCTCCGAAGGCTCCCGCATCGCAACTCCGCTCCGTCAACACGAAACCTCAAGGCAACGCAACGAAGGCACGAAGCAGCTTCCCCCAGCAGGCGGCAATCCAGCGCCGAAGAGTCCCGTTCCAGCCAGCCGACCTGTAAGACAAAAGAAAAAAGAAAAGTTTTACGCCCTGAGCGCCGGGGCACGTCCGATGTGGGGGAGCGTCCAGGGAACAAGGGGTCACCTGGGCGCTCCCCGCCGCTTTATCCCCCCCAGTGGCCCGCCCCCCCCTCCCTTCCGACCCGGATGTCGATTAACGACATCCGGGTCACGTAGGCAGCCAATCGGTGGTAGGGCGCGCCCCCAGTGAACACGCCCCACCACCGAGAAGTCCGGGGGAGGTCGCCGCACTGCCATGCAGGCGGGGGGGCCAAGAGCCCCCCCTTTCCAGTAAGGATGGGCAGAATCAGTCATCTGTCAAGCTCTACAGGGCTGGACAGACACGCAGAGCTGTGAGGTCGCCGGGGAGTCGTGACATTGAGGCAGCGCGTGTAAAACTGGGGACCTGACAGGAGCCGTGTGCCAGGTGGAGGCAGGAGTGCACATGAGAGACGGGCGCACCTCTGTGTTTGTTTGTACTGATGTGGTTTGTGGCGCGCACACCACAAACTGAACTATCTTAAGATTCGGAAATGCCATTTCAGACCCCAGGTTTCATTGTACCCCGTACCCACGTCAGGACACTGCACAGGAAGTGGGAACACGTTTGTGGATGGGTGTTTTCAGCTGGGAGGATCAGTGCTGTGCTGCTGTGTGCACAGACCCACTGATATGACATGTTTATGATGCTGCTTGAGCTACCACTCATGTAGGAGACAGCTGGCAACCGAGGCTGCGTGTGCCCTGGTGATGTACCGATAAGGCTATCTGTGGTGCTCTGTGCACTGGAACACGTGGAAGGATGTATATGAACCTATCTGCAGTGCCACAGAATAGAGGGTGGGCAGCGGAGTAGGCATTCTTAACGCGACGTGCACTTCCGCACAGATGCGTTAAGCAAAGATGGAAGGGGGTCATCATGACCCTGCAGTGTCACCCTGACTGGAGGATGCTCATCACACTGTCTGCAGCGCGCGCGCGGTGTTAAGTTATCCGTGACACCGTCTGCGCTCTTCGCACTGGAGGCTGAGAGGGAGGGCGAAGGGCACGCGCCAGCTTGGCACGAGGTCCCACAATCATGAAGGCTTCATAGACCATGGGGTGGGACACAGACGCTCGAAATCGAGGCTATAAACTTAGAAAAAGGGACAAAGATTAAGTTCGGATGTTGCAGGCAAGGGCACAAGGCCTAAACAAGCATTTTCAATGCAATAGGTCTCGCATTTGCGAGAATCTAAGCTATTGGCATGGTAAATTACAATGCCTTTTATTTATGTTTTAAAAACCAACACGCAAATAAAAGGCATTGTCAATTACAATGCCAATAGCTGAAACTCTCGCAAATGCGAGACCTATTGCATTGCAAATGCTTGTTTTTTTGTATATTGTGGTTTTTCTTGTCACAGTGGTGCCCAGCCCGGTTGTAATGTTTGCAACTGCATTTCATTGCAATGTGTTGCAATTTATAACACTAATATATCTGACTCCTGAAGTTTCAACATATAAAACTGGTGTCACATGTCTGCATTCACCCGTTCACTCTCACATTAATTTATTTATGCACTTTCACATCCGTCTATCGATCCATCCATGCACTCACTTATTTAACAAACAGTCTAAGAATTCACTCCTTAAATAGTTATCCAATCACTCAATCACATGATTATTCAACCATGCACTCACTCCTTCGTCTCATCAATGATTTGTTACTACATTCCCACATTCATCCACTCACACATCCTTGTGAATCAATTTTGAAAAACTAGAGCTCGGCTTTGCTAATGATTGTTATTGTCAGGGCCTAGATGTGCAGTTGTCTTTCACATGAGACATAGGTGTTATCATAGACAAACAATAGCTCCAAACATACTACATCCATGACCTTTATAACTATGCGACAGTGGAGGAATAAATTATGAGGTAGGATAGATTACATTCTGTGGCAATATTGATTGCATGGAGGCAGTGGAACACAGTTTTCATAACTGTCCCTACTAAAAATATATCTACACTCAGCAAAAAAAAAACATAGATGTTGACACTTCTTGTAAGAAATGGAGTTCCTCATATATCACGTGAATCACAGTTATATTCTAAAACTTGTCGTCAGTTTCGACTTTACTTTATATTCATGATACCTGGGGCCCCATCACTTAAATTGAGCATTGAAAGTGCTCATCTAAGACTGGTATCTGCCACAGTTTGGGGCTGACTGGTGTCCAAGTAGTTGAAGAGCCCGAGCAGCGCTACTTTACCACCTTAAATAAAAGCATATTAGAGCACAAGATATCAAAACAATCAAAATCCGAACAAGCACAACAGCATCTCATTGCAACAATGCAGGGCTAAATCACAATGGCACAAAAAACACAGCATATCACCACCACAACAAAATAGCACACAATATATAAGAACACACATCTATTACACATTACTACCGCCAAAATTCTGCTTTCATAATACTGTGGTAGAAGTTATTTACACCAAGTACCGACTTACTTACCACCAAGGGCATAAAATAACGCCAATAAAAATGTTTTGTGAACCAGGAAAGGACCTCTGGCAGCATCCTTTTGCATTTAGGACCGTCAGACATCAAAAAAGCTGCCTAACATTTAGGATTCTTTTGAGGTCTGATTGCAACTAGAAATAACTGCTCCTTGGGAACGGCATTGTGATGCACACATGAATAATGAAGCCAACCCTTTTAATAACAAAGAATTTAACATTGTTCTACTTTAACTTCCATTTGTTTATTTAGGGGTTTCGTTTCCTGCTTGTAGACAAAGTACTTCCACAGTCCATCAATTTAAGTATTTAAAAAGATGGCAATCTAAGGCAAAATTGTCGCCTATTCAAAAACGTGAAAATAACAATCACTGTCTGAAAAAGGACAGGTTAACTTTTGCAAAGTTTTTCAAGGTGCGCTTCACCCCATTTGCAGCATCTCTAGTAACTTTTGACTCATTAGAGCAATAAACATTTTTTGTTCACATTTACAAATTAGGTAGTAGAAGTTGGCTTGTGTGGGGGAGTCTGTCTACGAGGTATTTTTAAGGATAAAACGCCAAAGTCTGACTGGAACAGAAAATAGGCCTGGGCCCCAATTAAAAAATCTAAAACTAACCCTCAATTAGCGAATCAGATTGCTAAAATAGTGACCCATATCCGCATTTCAGGGCAGTTTTAAATTAGTGAAGACAAGCGCTATAGCTATTTTGCAAGGGATGGGGGTCATCTACATGCCTTTGTGCTGACATGTTTGTTGCAATATCAGAGAAATCACCAGTAAAACTGGCCAACCAGACCATACAACAGGCCCACAAACAGCCAAGAGAACAGTCAATACACTGATCTGTCAGAACAGCCCTGGGCACAGGATGACTGCCCTATATGCCAGTCCGACCCTGGAATCTGCGCCGCCTACACGTGATTTGTTTTCCAGTGGCCCTGGTTATAGATAAACGTGTTTTACTCTGATCACGGTAGTGTGGATACATATATCCCAGTTATTTTAGTATCTCATATTTCTTAATCAGGGCAAACAACTACATTGTTGCTTGTGTGCTTTTTCACTTTAATTTACCATGGGACTCTTTGTCACACTTGTTGGGCCGTAGCATATTACGTTTTGATATTTGTGGAATATTATTATTGTGTTGCTGGAAAAACCTAACGTTATTAATTTGTTCTTTTGGTGCGTGATGATTCTCCGCTTCAAGTTCACTGGAAGTTATTTCATAAACCCCACGGACCTGCAGGGGGCACCACACTACAGTTTTTATACCAAAAAATCGCTCACGATTGAAGTACAATTCGAGGCCTTGGAGCTCTGGGATGCTGCATGCGTGGGTGCCTTAAGAGAAATTTAAAGCGATATCGTACTGAAATGTTTACTGCAACATACTACATTCAGCAAGCGATGTAAGCGTATTTTATATTCACGCAGAGGAACTAATAACCATATAGATATTTTTTGCATATTTATATAGCGCGAACTCGACCCAAAGGTATTGGAGCTTTACACGAGCACCGTATTTACATTACACATTCAGGCACGGGGAGATTAAGTGATTTGCCCAGAACCACAGGATGTGTACACGACCCCGAGGCTCGAACCCTGGTTTCCAGCACCAAAGTCGGCAGTCTAACCCAGGGACCACATCCCCTCCCCATGATATTAAATGTACTATAAACGTTTTACTATTGTCTGCTCTGTGCCTTTCCCTCACGGCAGCGGTTTGATTCACTTTGTTGTCTGTCATCCATGATGTTGCCCGTCTAGTGCTCGAGATTATTTTGGGTGAATATTAGCACTCAGTAGCGGTCCGTGGAGGGAGTGCGGTGGGGCAGTGAGGCGGGACGGGGGAGGGGCAGGGTGGAGAAATGTAAAAACCCGGCCTATGGATGAACGGAGGTAAGTACACATTTAAATAAATAAAACAAATTCCTTTGCGCGCTCTGCATCGCAAAATGCGATGCAGCGTGCGCCACGAAATTTGTTTTATTTATTTAAATGTGTACTTACCTCCGTTCATCCATATTCCGGTGTTTACATTTCCCCACCCTGCCCCTCCTCCGTCCCGCCTCACTGCCCCACCGCACTCCCTCCACGGACCGCTACTGTTAGCACTGGATGCGTTCGGATGAACAGCATCGGAACCGAGGCGCAACTAAAATTGGGACCTGTAACGGATCCAAGCCCGACCCTTTCAGTGCTTAATTTGTAAAAAACATAAATAAAATGTGCAGGTACCCAAAATGTTTCTCAGGAGGCTGCCGTCCATTCCCTCATGCTGGCAGTGCTCGCTTTCATCACTGGTACACCCCTCCGAGAATGCCAAAAATTAGACTGCAGGGAGCAAACAAAGGGCCTTATTTATGAGGCCCTTACGCCGCCATTGCGTCACTTTTTGTGACGCTGCGGTGGTGTAAATAATGCACTACACTGCGCCATAGTTACAAAGTGACGCATCTAGGCAGATGTGTCACTTTGTAAACCCCTGCGCTACATTGTGCTTCCGATAGGTATAATGTATGTAGGGTGGGCGTTCCGTAGCAGAAAAGGCTCGTAGAAGTGTCGCAGTGAAATCTATGAGATTTCACTGCAACACTTCTATTGCCTCACTGAGTCAAATCCATACGCCTGCTTAAAGTAGGCGTAAGGGGTGACGCAGGCCTTTTCACATGGGGCTTGCCCCATGTGAAATTACTCATTGGTGGAGTTGCGTCTGTTTCCAGGCACACTCCAGCAATGCACCATTTGTGTGCAGACAGATACGTCAGGATTCCTGACATATCTGTCAATCCTTGTGACATACAGCACTGTACAACAAATACGGCGCATCCATGGTGTCGCAAGGAGGGCGCACTGAAAAGTATTGTATTGCTCTTTTACTGCAGCGATGCAACACATTTCATAAATGAGGCCCCTAGTACGGAAGACAGATTTCCACAAAGGAGGTTTGATGGGGGTTTTCCTCCCTAGAATGTTTCCATAAATCAAAAACTATGTTATTCCTTAATACACTTTCTTAGAGAATCATAATTACAATAGGCACATGTAGGACCATTAATCCGTGTGCTCTGCAGAGAGGTCAAAGATTGAATGAGCATGTAGTAAGAACACATAACCAATACAGCCAATTAAGAGACTCAATAAGTGAGTTTTAGGGCGAATTAGAAATTTAGAATGATTTATTACAAAAATGTTAAAGGGGTACAATACAGAAATTGTGAAGAGAAGATGGATTAAGTCATTGTCAGGAAGGCTTTCAGCAATAGAACAATTTAGATAAAAATATAAACTAAAAAATATGCTAAGTCCCAAAGAAGCATAATTGATTCTTTCCCACAAACTCCATTGACCTAGCTCCTGTAGGTTTATGATACACCATCACACAATGCATCTTTCTCACATCCTTCCAACCTCAAAATCCTTCACTCTCCACTCATTACATTCTTTAACAAATTCATGCTCTTTTGTACTCAATCTATACAGATATCCAATTTAGTCTGTTCAGTGTTAAGGTTAGTTTGTGCAACTGTATTCAAATATTTACAACAGGGTATTAATTTCCCAGTATCTTCAGAAACAGGAAGTACCTACAGCGAAGTGTTGAAATCTGGCTAGTATGATGATAAAATTCTTGCTTAATTTTTTTTTTTTTTACAAGGAACACTGTATGAAATAGGTAGTTGATAGTAGGTAGCACCCTCACCTGCAGAAGGGAGAGAAGTACGAATCATGTAGTTATTGATCTCTACAACAATTGGTAAAATTATATCTATTAGTAGCACTATTAGCAATATCACACTAACAAATTTACAGCATCTTCTGTAGGCCATTTCTATTGAAACTAAAAGCAAAAATTAAAAGAATTAAGCATTCAGGACTCAAAAACCAATTTTCAAGAAACTTTTTTTTCCTTTTTTTGAAACAATAATAATATTCTCTCTTTTTTTATTTTACAAACTATAATCAAAAGTCAAAAATCAAACTTCAGAGCTCTCTTCTTTCAGTCCATAAATTAAAGTTTCTATTTCTTCATGTGGATTCTTTAGTAGGGACAAAGCAATAATTTCTTGCAAAGTTTCAAAATGTCATGACCTTCAAGATTTGCATAGCTTCAAGATGGCTCTTCTTCAAAAATTAATTTGTAATGGTTTGTTGAGTTGTTGTCTTCCACGTCTGACTCTTGTTCTTCTGAAACAACAGATGCAAGATAGACCCATTCAGGTAAAGCTTACTTTCTGTTCGGGCTTCTCTTTCTTAGTGGTCTTTTGGCAGCAGGCAATTCACTATCACTGTTTTCTGAATCAATTTCAATTATTTCTGCTTCTGTTCTTTCATTTTCCCAGTGACTCTTTTTTAAGTTATATTCACTGCGTTAGGAGATAAGACTCTTGTATCTTCACTTGTGACTACCGCTGAGTCTTCTTCACTCACAGTCAAACTTGTGCTTTGACCAGCATCAGCAAATCGATTCACTGTAAACTACTTTCTTTTCCCGGGGGTTTTCAAGACTCACATTTTCAGCTAGGGATTTGCATGAAATGGGTCAGTGACTATTTCTTGCTGCTGCTCGTGACTTTGCAACAGTTCTTCACTCTGATCCTCAAATGCAAATAGGCTACTGATGCCTTTATCAGGATCTTCACTTTCATAAGCAACTTCACCAGTTTCGGGATTCACTTCTCCAACTTCTTCTTCACCCCCCCCCCCTCGAATCCATACTGCAGACTTCAGCTTGTCTCTGTGAGTCAGTGGCTGTTGCCATCATCACTTCATCCTCAGTCTTCAGTTGTCTTGTGCGAGCCTCGTGAATCCACTGCGGGATTCTGGCACATGTCAAAGTATTAGCAACAAGCATGACTTGATACCGCCCTTTCCACCTGGGCTGAAGGCCACTCTTATGGGCATGCCTCTTAACCAGGACCCTGTCTCCTGGTTGCAATGAATTGCACTGAGTTTCTTTTGTTCATGTTGTTGCCAAATTCACCTGATGAGAGACAGATTTCACCATATTAGCAAGACCCTTTGAACTAATGTAATATGTTATCCTCAGTTATTGACACAAGTGTTCCTGAAGAAATGTATGCAATCCTTATGGCTCTGTCCATTGACACTTAATGAGACAAGAGACCAGTCTTTTTATCTGGAGTACTTCTACAATTGTGGTCTGGATCCTCATCATCATTGTCGTCATTGCTGTCTGAAACCAGTAGAAGCTTTGCTGATTTAAGAGAATTACACCTCCTGATTGAGATATTTTCAGCTGCCAAGTCGGATTTGCTCAGACCTCGTAAGGTGACTGTTTGCCAGGTACTGAGTTCTGGTATGGGTTAGCAAAATTTAAACTGAATGAGGAATAAACACAAATAGCGTATGCCCCATAACAATCCCTTCACTTTGTTCAATTGCAATGTACTCAACTGCCATCACTTTCAGACAACCAGTAGGAAATTCAGCTACTGGATCCAATATAGCAGAAAAAGAACCAATAGGCCTTATCACTCCTCCACGGATAAGATTCAAAAGTGAGCACCCACTCTTTTTATGACAATAAAGGACAAATTATATGTCTACCTTAATCAGGCATTCCAGAGCAGGTGTGCTATATAAACTTTCTTTTAATTCTCTGAAGGAGTGCATGCAATTGTCATCAAATGGTACCGGATCCTTGATATCGCTATGAGTAAGCCTAAAGGCTTTGCAGTCAGGAAAAAGTTTGGGATCCCTGATGACAATAGACATCTATTCCGAGGAACATCTTCACCTTCCTCTGGGTGGTTGGCTGATTAATCTTCTTGCAGAAATGAATTCTATTGAGACTTTCATTACTCATTTTCCAATGTGATGACTAAGATAAATCACTTCCTTTTTTACTGTATTGCATCTTTATTGGTGGGGCCTTTTGACAATTATCAGCAAGATGATTCAAAAGTGTAGTTGTATCTAGTTTCCTATCCTCTATTGTCCTTGATGCCACAGGTAGATCATAAATGTATTTGACCAAGATTGAATTACAGGGTAACTGCAAATTCTTCAAATCCTTTTTTAAGATCTCACTAAAATTGAGGGACTTTCAGTATACCCTTGTGGAATTTGACACCAAACAAGTCCTTTATTTTGGAAACGAAATGCAAAAACAAGTCAATGACTGTGTACTCTTTGTAGGAAAGTGGAATATTATGTGGGGTAGCTGGGTGGCCTTACCATGTAATATTATCACAATACCCCAAAGATGGTCCCTGGCTTCACACTAATAAATCCTTAGCTCAGTTCTGGTAGAGTAGCAAAGATCAGTCCGGCTTTACTAGAGGAACACGTTTGAGCATTTAAGAATACTAACATGGACATAAGTATTTGACATGAGTCGAGAAAAATCTGACACCAATTTATAAACATAGTGTGCATTTTTATCTTATTATAGATACCAAAACAATCGGGATTTCATACATATAACTGGAGTTATATATTTTTGAATCAATATTAAATCAGTGCGGTAACATACAAAAACAAAACAACACTGCAGTCAACGGCAAAATCCAATAGTGACAATCGTTTACTTGCAGGTCGAGTTCCTTGGAACACTTACAAGGGTAAAGTCATGCGGGCCCCAGAACCAGGCCACAACAGTCCACCTTGCCCATCAAGTCCAGGTGCAAAGTTGTTCTGGTTGTCTTTAGTTTCTGAACGGGAGCCGCAGGAGGTGCTGTTTTCATCGCTCACACTGTGCTGCAAGGAACAAAGTGAAAAATATATCAGGCATACAGCTGGTGACATTGGATGATGGTTGCACGATGTTCTCTGTAGCTGCAGCATCGAGTGTGGGTGTCAGTTATCGGACGGGTGAACAACAAGCCTTGGCAGCGGTAAGCACAACAAAAAGATTTGGGAACTTCACTTGGTCCGCAGGAGTAACATAGTGGACTGAGACTTCAGGGAAGGCAAGACTGCAACTCCCACAATGCACTGGACAACCTGGATCTGGGTGATCCCTCAGAGGGCCCAATGGCCAGCGATTCTTTAGATCCGGTGAGCATTTTTACAGCAGTTTGCAGGGAACTAGTGCTATTAGTCCAGGGGAGACTGTGGGTGCTTCTGGCTTCCACAAGGGTCCCTCTCGTAGGGAGTGTTGAGTTTTAGCCAAGGACTAGGGTCGTTCACTCAGTTCTAAGTCTGTTGCCTCACGGACAAAGTATCCCTCTTTTGCTTTGCTCTGGTGAGCAAGGTACTGTTGTCGGCAACACAGGTCTCCTCTTGGTCCGTCCTTGAAGTAAGTTGTTCAAATCTGAGGTTATGGTGTCTGGGGAGGCCCCTAAAATCCTAGATTTAGGGGAGTTAGAGGTGTGGGAGCTAGTGGCCAATGGGCAGCTATTCCCTGCAGCTAGTCCGCCCCAGAGGTGAGCACATCCGGTTGTGTAGGTCACCTTTTCTACTCAGAATCGACTATTTATGCCCTCCTGAAGATGACAGAATTCAAGTGTAGGTGTACAAACTAGGCTGCTCACCCTAGAGGTGTGGCCAGCCTACCTGGGGATGTACACCGACGGCAAAGATTATTTCCCATCTTGCATGGGTGCAAGCACACCTAGGGTAAGAGAGGACTGTTTCCTCCTCAGGGAGACAGCCCAGGTGCCTATCAGAGGAGATGTAGCCTTTGAAGCTCACGCCTCTGATGTGCCAATTGGCTAGTTATCTAGGGGGAGGGAGCTGTGACCGACTTCCTGCCCAGCTTTGATTCTGAGTCCTGGGAGTGATCACACTGTCTGACAGGATGGCAGAATCTTGTCTTGGCGGCAGCAGGCACAGGAAAGCATGGGCTGGTCAGCCAGAACACAGAAAAACTGGAGGCAACCAGGGAGTAACCTCTAGGGGGCCCTCTGGGTGCATGCCACATCCCCCAGGGCACGAGAATCCTGTCAGGGGTGAGAAGGTACGTTGTTTGATAAACATGACTTGTTATAGCAGCCCATGTTATCCTATTGACTGCCTACACATATCGTGCTTTCCAATGGGTAATGCCATTATATGGACATATAGGCTTGCACTTACATGTCCAAACCTTAAACATAATGCACCCTGCCTCCTGGGCTGAGGAGGCTTTCCTTAGGGGTGCCTTACATACATTAAAGACCGTGTATGTGCCTGTACCTCACATGGTGAGGGCACAGTCGAGTTCAAGCAGCTCTTGCAGTCTTCAATGGCAGGCTGTTGCCAGTGGGTTGCATGGGTCACCCAGTTGGCAGAAACCCGTGTTGCAGCCCTAGAACGCCTTTTCCACTAATGCCCTGGGTATCCCTTGTACCATGTACTAGGGACTTATAAGGGGGTAAAGCTTTTGCCAATTTGGGATTACCAAATTGAACATAGCAGTTTTAGGAGATAGCACAGGCACTGGGGTCGGGGCAGCAGACTCAAGTGCGCTATCAGATTCATAACCATCAGCATTTGGAGCAAAACGTATGTGTGGGGGAGTGACCATACAAAAAGGGGCACTTTCCTACGCTCTAGGATTGCTCCAAGCATGTAATCCTCCTCTTCTCTCAGGCACCGTCATTGTACATTAGTCTCCAATGAAAGCTGAGGAAAATCCTTGTTCAAAATCAATGGACTTTGTTGGTACCCAGGTTGTACGGCATCTTATTTCTCATATTTTGCTGCATAATGGAGCTAAGGGCATATTGGTATGGAACTGCCTAGCATTTTGCATATTCTTCATATGAGTCTGTTCGGCTGGGGCACAATTTACTGCTTGCATTTGATTTGCATTTAGCAGAATCTGGGGGGAAATCATTCTTGATTCGATCTGGATTGTCTACACTTGTGCTTCCACTGCCTGATTTAATAGCAGAAATGACAACCAGTGCTCTTCAGCAAAGTTATAATTGTAGTCACTCCAGAATTATTTACATTCTCTATACCATGACCATGACCCTGTATCTGCACCTTCTCTTTCCTCATTCTTACACCACGTATGGGATGCACTTCATTCATTCCAAAATTGACAGGCTGCACAAAGTCTGAATCAGAACCCATCATCTGACTTCTGTTGCCTCTCTGAATTTGCTTCTCTGTGAATTCAGAACCTTTTATTTAATCTTGTTTGCTTCACATCAACACAGTCACTACAACATTTAGCATACTTCAAAATCATGTCAGTAATCTCGGTTTGTCAGCACATCACGCTCTTCTGAATATAAGTTCAAACCTCTAGAAGCAAACCCAATTCAAAAGTCGATACGAATCCGCTAACACATTCAGAATGCTGGAGGGACCGACTCAGTCTATCAAGTTTAAAAAAACATTCCCACTGTATATGATGGGAAGACTGTGACTAAATGGTGTTCTTACCACACTGCCCGGAAAGCGTCCAGTTCCACCCTTCATATTCACACAGTTGGATATGGTTCTGGGAGCACTGGTATGAGCGAGTAGACGTAGTCGCGTAAAACTGGACACACTGATACTATAATATATTATGAGGCCACGCAACTACATAATGTTATGCAATTGCTTGATGATGACGCAAATTTGAATGCAAGTGGGTATGCATTATCCTACTATGTTATTAGAGATGTTTATGATGGGAAGAACGGTTCCTAACATCTACCATATTTGTTGCAACAGATAGCCAGAGTGTGGCATACAGTGGTTGTCATGGTCTGGTGGAGGCTTCCCCATGCAGAAGGAATGCCCCTGCGAGCTCTCATGCCATTCACCGCCCTGCTGATGATTCTGTACTTACCGAGATAGTGTGAGGAGGGCTGTATGAATGTAGAAGATCTCTGTCTCTACAAGCTGTTCCTCTTTTTTGAGGAGGCCAAGTGTGATTTAGGGTGGGCACTGGGTAATTCCTGGAGTATAGTAGGCTGGCTCACACTGCCTGAAAGATCTGGACCTCATTCCTGGGGCCGCAAGAACATGCTGATGAGGCAGATGGTTGATCTGGCAAGTTGTTGAACATTGATTGAGCACCTACATGAGGTCTCACTTACGGATAAAGGGGATGAGACAACAACCTACGCCAAGAACAGATGGAGTCCAGACTACCTGGATGTGTTGATCGGTGTAGAGAGTCAGAACGCAAGTGAGCAGGTACAGCAGATATCCCCCAATACTTGATACTGTAGTTTGTTGGTGGGCTTGCGGGCAGAAGTAATGAGCATATTATCGCACATGGTGACAGTAACTCAGATGGGGGATGTAAAGCTCTGTTTGCTGGTTGGGCTCCCATGGACTAGGGCATTGAAAATGCCCACCAGGATGGAGGCACTACGGCTAGTTCTGGCGAGGCGACAGATCGCCATTCACTGGAAGGCACCCCAAGAGTCGAAAGTCCCAGCATGAAAGCGAGATTTACTGGGGTGGGCACTGGCAGACGAACAGCAAATTAAACTCACCTGTAGAGATGACAACAAAGTTGTTGAGGATTTAGTGACCTTGGGGGAGATGATCAAAACAATAATGGACCCTTTGAATGATAGCCCTATTATAAATACTGCACCGGTAACAGCCTGAAAAGTTTGAAGATGAACCTATGGTTGAGCATTATGTAGAATGGCTTAGGGGTGTTGTGGTTTTTGGCTGAAATTATTAAAATTGTTTGTATGGGCATACATTATAGATTGGTTGTACTTGTAATGATGTTTCGATATATGTTAATTTCTTGAAAAATGCTAATATACATATCTTTCAAAAAAGTTGCAAGTGCTACAAAGAACCTTCACAAAGTTTAGGGTGTGAAGCTTCAACATTTAAATTTACATACACACATTTGCTAATGTAATGATTTCTGCTTGTTTGCCATAACATAAATAAATATGCTACAGCTTGGAAATTTTAATAAGTCAATATTGCAGATTTGAATAGAATTATTGATTTTTATGCCTGGTGTTAGCCAAGACCATTTGATTTTTACTAAAATGATATGCATAATATACTTACTTAAAGGGGCTTTTAGCCACCTCTCTTCATCCATTAGTCTGCTGTTGTGTCATTCACATTTTTCTTACTCCCATTGCAGCATAGAGCATGGAACAATGGATCAGTCTACTTCTGCCACTGGTTAACTTAAATTTCACTGACCCTATTTTGCTCCTTCACAATAAGCACATCCGCACAAAAGAAAGCTTGCACCCTTCAGTGTTTTTGTTTTACTTTATAAATACTTTAGCGTTGCCTATGTATTTAGACCCTGAGATGAAAGCAAGACCTTTCTACCAGTAGTAATCTAACAAGCATCAAGTTTGATATTTTTGTGCATCATCTCTTTGCGGCATCGAATGATTTTCAAGCGGAATTTGGATTGTGGAAGATCTTCGATTCTGGGTAAGTTGTTAGGTTTTAAAATACCTTTTCAACCTGTTCTCACCTTTCAGTGTAGTTTTCTTTTCCGTTAAGCACAGGCCACATTCTGCACTTTATCAGTTTCTCCCTCCCGCACTGCTGCTGTAAATTCTTTTAGAAGTGCCCTGTGTTAATCAGACTGCTGATATTTCACAGAATAAGAGGTTGCATCAATTTGAAACTGTTGTGTATTAATGTATTCACTTTTTACTATGCATGCAGTACACAAACCAAAAGTTCAAATATTATACATGTGAACTCATAGCGGACAATTCTTCATAACATGTTCATTCTGGACTCAATTTCTCAATGGTTCTTTAATAAACACTGCCCAGGAAGAAAATCAACCATCGTGATTTTTAATGTGCAGAACTTCTAACACTTTTTTCAAATGTATTTCCTTATCTGTTTGTTGTTTTCTTATTTTTCCCTTCTTTCTTTCTTTTTGTTTTCACTCTTGTCTTCTTTCCTTTTTTCGCTCGTCTTACTTTCATTTACTTTCCTGCTCTCTGTCCTTCTTTCTTGTTTTCTGCCCTTTTTTCTTTCCTTTCTTTTCTTCTTTCTTTCCCCTTCTCCTTCTTTCGTATCATCTTTCCCTCTTGCTTTCCTTTTTCTTTCTTTCCATATTTCCTTCCTTATTCCAATACTTCCTTACTTCTTTCTTTTCATCTTTCTTTCTATTTTTCTAGACTTCTTTATTTTCTTCTCTCTATCATTCTATACTTTATCTAGCCTCCCTTCCTTCCTACCACATAAGAATTCCTCCAGCTTAAAGAAGGTGGTAATCATTGTTAATCATATAATGAAGTATTGGATACCCTTAAAAATAAATGTCTGCCATTGTATGACAATGTTTTGATGATGTAAAAGAATTTTTCAATTCTTTTTAAATGTAAACATTTTGATAAACCGTATTTCATACAATAGTCTATATATGTGTGAGAGAGCGTAAATATCACCTATAGATTTAAGTATTACTAATGACAAAAGCTGCCTTGAGCTTCAGGCATAAAACTGCATTTAAAAGTGGCACGCAGACATTTGGTGCTGGAAAAAATGAAAACATGAGGCCTTAGCTGACACGCAACTCTATTGAATAAGTGAAGCACACCTAGTTATGAAGTTGTTGTTTAAACTCTTCTCACTATTTATCTCTGCGTGCTACAATGGAGTGCGTGCTGCCTAAACACACCTAAACAATAAACCCTACTTTAAGTCTCCTCGACCCGACCACTGCACACATATTTACAACATTAATTTTTGTAAACAATTTTTTCAAATGAACATATTATCCAAAATCAACATAAATATAACAATGAGTTTGTTATAATGGCTCACAATCCATTTAATGTTCAATGTTCATATGTAATATACACAAGAACCAAAACATTCATTTTTTACACATTTCCATTAATTGTTCGTTGCCCAATGCATTTCGGGCTGATGGCCCTTCCTCAGGGGCTTCAATTACAAACTTTACTCTCAATGCGCGCTTCCTTCTATCGCGAGGTCTTCTATCAATGGTCTTCAATCCCTCCAAAAGCATTAGAGAACTCGTATCCAACTGCTCAGCCTCAATAGCACGCAAACTGATTTCAATTCGAGACGGATTCTCCCGAACAGCTGATGGGGAGAATCTGGCTCGTGTTGAAAATTTATTTTCTGTTTCTGGCCTAAATAATAATTTCTTGTTGAAGTAAATGTTTTCTGTTTAGTTGAAGAATAAATAGTCTCTTTAGCAGGAAGTTAGGAGATGAAGACATTTAGAGTAAAATTCACGTGTCGCTAGAACTCGCCTGATTGATGACGTGAGGAGACAGCCGAGAGGTGTCGATGTTTTTCTGCTCTTCAATTGGATAAAGGAGGAAGACCAATGTCACATGTTTTGAAACATTTTGCTGAACTTTATATGTGTTCCTAGCTGGGAGGAAGGGGCTCTTTTCAGCAGGATCTTTGCAGACTTATCTCAGATTCTTTTACGTTCTGCAGAGAAAGGAAGTGGTGTGGGCACCTCCTGGGAAGACAGCAGACAGGCTCAGAGGGAGATGGAGCTGAACGAGAGGAGAGTGAATCAGCTGTAAGGGAACAAGGGTAGATTTAGATGCAAGCTTATATGCTAAAAACCCCAAGCTTTATGCTTTGACTAACTGGCTTTGCCAAGGCTTATTTGCCCTATGCTTTATTTCTCTTTATGAGAGATTTAGCAATTATTATTTATTGATTTCGCTTCATGCTAAGCTCACTCTTGCATGTATTTCTTGAATTCTTTATGAGTTCTGACTGCCATCATTTATGCCTAATTTTCTTAGAATAGGGATTCATTCCTTTAGGCAATGCACTGTATGCTCTGTATTGATTCTCTTTTTTCTATTATCAATTCTGTAACCTGATTGATATCTGACTAATGAATGATGAGTTAGTGAAACTTACATTTTGATTGGAAAATACATCCCTTTAAAACTACTCACAACTCTCATTATTGACTAAATATTTATTTGCATTTGATATGCTCATGTTTATGTAGGTGTCCTCTTGGTCATAACACAGTGGAAAAGATCTGTCACCTTGAGCGGAAATAAAGGTAATGGTAATTAAGGTTAAATAGTGCTTTTGCAAGGAGAGATTACCATGAGATTTCTGCTACATCATGTGCATGCCTTTCTGATATGAGGTTGCCCTAGCCACAAAATACATTGGGGCATATTCACAAGGACTTATGTCCGATTTATCTCCACCGTAACGCAACAAAAGTGGAGATAGATTTAACACCCCATTCATAAGCGGGTGCACACTGCAGACATCGCCAGTATTCCCGTGATAACTGCACCAAAATCTAACACCACGGCGGACACCACCAACTAACTCTAATGAGATGTAGAGTAGGCGTTCCCGTGCAAAAACACACGAAAAAACAACAACACCACTTTCACAACGAACTGGCAGAACTGCGAAGCGAACCAAAAACAGACGATAAGCCGCGGTGGACGCAGGTATTTAACACCTGCCTCAAGCAGGTGTAAAGACGGATGCCTACCTACAGTAGGCAACGGAGCCCCGCACACAGCCATACCCGAAGAACAAACAACGCCATGGAGCTACTCATCATGCAGCTCGGAGCCCCAATAGGGCCACAACACCCACCTCCACCAGGACCGCCACCCCCCCGGACCCGGACCGCCACAGAGGCAGCGCAGAGTAAGACAGCGGACCTACTGAAAATGCACCACCCTCACAGACCTAATGCCCGGGGAAGTAATTGCCCACTACAAGCTAAAAAGTACAACCATTCTCCGCATCATGACACACATCGCCCACAGGCTGACGGTCCCAACACAGCGGAGAACCAACATCCCACCTCAGACAAAGCTGCTGGCTGTGCTGCACCTGTTGGTCTCTGGGGCATTCCAACCAACAACTGCCAGAGTCGGAGGAATCTCACAGCCAACCCTATCACACCTGTCCTGGATGCCATCCTCAACTGCATACCTCAGTACCTTCACTTCCCCAACACTGTGCAGGAACAGCTGGAGACAAAGCAAGGTTTCTACACCTCAGCCGGATTCCCGGCCGTGTTGAGGGCAATTGACTGCACACACGTTGCACTTGTGCCCCCTGCAGGTACTGCATACCACTACCGCAACAGAAAGCACACGCATTCCATCAATGTGCAGGCAATAGTGGACCACCGGGGACTCTTCACCAATGTCGTCGCAAACTACCCAGGCAGTGTGCACGATTTCTTCATCTTCCGACAGTCCATCATCAACCAGCGCTTCCAGGATGGCACATATGGAACGGGACTGCTTGTTGGTAAGTATCAAATCACACCACACATCCCACAGCCACCAACGCACAAGGCACATCTGTGGGGATGCACACGTGACCAAGCCACATTCTACATGTCAGACTACACGACCACCTACCAGACATGACTACACCACTCCATGGTCATCCTGGGCTTCCCTTGCACCCAATAGACATTTCATGGCACCACAGCCACACAATGGCTTGACGTGTGGAAATGCAGAATGCAGTCATGACACATGCGAGGCACTGCTCTGCCCTCATGACCCTGCCCCATTCTAATGCAGGTCAGCGTCCCGTGGCAATGGGCCCGTGTCGGCCGCTGTGCATCCAGGGCCACTGGCCCTGTGCGACTCGAGTCATCCCCCCTTGTGGTTCTGACATTGCATGTCTGAGTGCCTGGTGACTGTTGGAGTTGTTGCCAGCACCAGCTACTCACCGAGTGCTGGCTTACTCTCACCCCACACACAGCCAGCACAGGCGTCACTGAATTGGTGGGCCTGCCATCACATCCTGCCGAACCAAGTAATGACTCTTTTCTCCCTGCACTGTCACAGGTGATCAAGGATATGCACTCTGCCCTTGGATGATGATACCCCTCTGGGACCCGAAGACACCCGCCCAGAGGCAGTACAATGCAGCCCACATATGCACCAGGGGCATCGTTGAACGCACATTTGGCGTGTTGAAGTCACGTTTCAGGTGCGTGGTCTGCACAGGTGAGAAGCTCCTGTACAGCCCGGACATCGTGTGCAAGATGATCGTTGCATGTTGTGTGATGCACAACATCTGTGTTCACACCAGGGCCCCATGGATCCCAGTTCCAGAGGTACCGGACGATGATGATGGTGATGAGGCTGGTGGCCCACATCCCACTGCAGTTGCGGCAGGAATGGCCCGTAGGAGCTACATCATTGACACTTACTTCTCATGAGCACGTCACATTGTGTCCGTCCATGGCAACCATGGGAAAGTAGTAGATGTCCAATTGCACTGCAAGTGTGACTAAAACATATTTGCAGGTTACAGGTTGGAATTGTGCATTGTCATGTTACATATCCCTGGGGTTATAGATGTGATTTGCCTGGTTGTGCACATTTGCCGATCCAGTTGTGTCCTGTGTTCAGTTGTGGAGGGGTTGCTGTTTGTACCGGGATGTTGCCAATGTTAAGGTGCACTTCTGCTTATGTGTGCATGCTGCACGGTGGGTGTGTCGCTCCTGCGGCTCTGATTTGTCTGCCACTGGTCTCTTTCTTGCGGTGTGCCTGTCGGTTCTGTCCTTCCATGGTGCTTGGATGTTGTGGTGTGCATGTTGTCCTCTGCAGTTGGCCAGGGTGCATCCGTGGTACTCCGCTGTAGCTGTATTTTGTACAGTGGCATTTTCCGTATGCTGTTCTTGTGCTTGTTCCCGCATTGCGCGTGAGTTTGCTGCCCTTGCGCTGCTTATCCCTGCTTTCCTCATCGCGGAAGGGCTCATCGCAGGTTTTCTGGTGTTGTGGTTTGTATTTTTATCTCCGTCGGGGTGGTTGTATCGCGGACATTGTCCGCGCTGTCGGAGGACTATCGCATGGTATCGCCGTATTGTGAACTCCACGTTGACAAGGTGTTATTTTCCTGCGATGGGCTGCGATATTGAAAGTCGCTTTACGCTACTCTTGCGGTATTTATCACACGTTCTTGTGAATATGCCCCATCGTATGTTAAATAAATATTTTTGCACTAGTACAAAATATTTAAATTCATTTTTTTTCATTTCCATGGATGAAAAACTGAGTATTAGCAAACACGTTGTTTCAAATGACTTTTCTGCTGTTGGACACACATCATGATAGACCACCAGATAACATTATTATCAGAATTAAGGACACTTATACAATAATGTAACAATTTGAAGTATTTGATTATTAAATCAAGAATAGATATTTCTCATATCAAGAATCAGTGACTAAAAACAAATTAAACTTAAAAAAAGACTTATAAAATGGCTTTACAAATGTTTACCCAATCTCTTATTACATTAAATTATTTAAATCCTGATGCCATCTCAAAAATGTAATTAAAGATATTTAAATAAAAATATGCATTTTTTATGGCAAAAAATGAAAGGAAAACAATCATCAATGTGAACTCAACATGCCACTCTGAATAGTCCTAATGACTACTATCCTTGTTTTATTATTGCCTGTCCTCTGCTGTCGGTGGATCGGGCACACCTACTCCAAAGCCTGGTAAGGTATACACGTTGGTTGGTTGGTACTGAGTTAAAATGGAGGGGTGTTTGACTACTTCCGGTATTCAAATGTGGATGTGAAAATTCATGGGCTACTTGTGAACCATTTTCTTCTTGTACAGCTCTTGTGTAGCTTTCAATTTCTGACAACATAGCAACATGTCCTTTTGCAACCTTCCTCATATAGTTGTTGATAGCATCTGTTGTTTGGTTAATTGCACACTGCTTTGCACTAGCCTCCAAAGTGTCAGCACCTAACTGGCGCTGCTACAATCTTCTATCTCTACAACTCTGTATGCATTCTCTTTTTGCTGACCTAATTTCATTTTGTTGCAAATGAATAAGCTTACTTATATTGTCATCAATGTGTCCTGGATAGCCCCACAGGTGACAAGTAGTGCTCTACAAATCTACTGATTGAATGAAATCTACTGACTAATTGGTTAGACACTCACCAACAACTACTACAGCTGCCGGAGATACCCTTGCAGTTTCAATCAAAGTGCTCCTATCCTGCTGCATAGATGTTAATTGTTCAGATTTGTTTTTTTACTTTCACTAACTATCTGAATTTACTTCCAAAGTGTCATCCTCAGTACTTGCAGTTGCAGGTTGTTGTGTACATAAGGGATCCCATATAGCTCTTGACTCTGAAATTGGAAGGGTAATGTTACACGAGGTATTTTCCTCATTTTGCAGCATTCACTACCCTGGCATACTGTACCCCTTGTAATAGTCATCCTTGTGTTAGTGACAGGCGTTGAAGGACAGAGTTGAGATACATTTATTGCAACATTTGAACACGTTAACTGGCTCACAGAAGCTGTGATGGAATAGTAGTGGTGGTTCTTGTTGATCTTTTTACAGAGCACTTGTTTGGGGGCTCTCTATTGATTGGTGTGTACATACAGGGATGAATGTTTAAAAAGTTGTAGAAGTTGAAGTACTACAAATGGTGTTTGTAGCCAAAATATTTTTCAAGGTAGTGTTTGTAGTAATTGTTGGTATATTCCTTTTTTGTCTGGATTGTACTTCAGCTCAAAGTGTCCTGCTGGATAAGGGCATATCTGGGCCGTTCTGTACAGTAGTATCTCCTGCAAGTAAAATACAGCTTTGCTTCTTAATATTCTGTCTTAAGTAAATACATGACATGATAGCAACAAAATATGTCTTTTACATGTTTGTACCACTTGTAGGACCCAACTGTAAGTAGGGCGCAGTGGAATTTGGTTCTAGAATGGTCTGTTGTTGTTACTGAACATGTATTTATTGGGTGATTGAAAAATAGGCAGAATTTTAGACCTGGAAAATTCAGCTGGTAAAATTGCCTTGGGAAAAGTGCTGTGTTACAGTCCATACACATTTCCTCTCCTCCACCTGACCCGCAGACAAGGCTTGGTGGAAGCATGTATTGGTCAGCATCAGCCAACATTTTCTCCTTACCTCCCCCACACTCCACACCCTTCTGCCTTACACCAGTACCCTGCACAAGTTACCACTGATGCAGAGCTGTGATTGATTAGTCTTGGAGGGGTGTTACAACACAGTACTGTTAGTTACATGTGCAGAGTTCGCACCCTGCTATTACAGTGCAACTGGTAATCGGAGCATTATTGTTTGGTTTGGTTAATGTATCAAGTTATATCTCATCTTAGATGTACAAATATAGCTTGTTGTGCAAACTGTTTGCAATACAACATTCATGGTTATGAAAGGAAAGATGTTTCTTTTGAAACCTCAATGTCCGAGTATTGTCTGTAATCTTATTTAATCTTAACAAATTAGCTCTACATTTATAATTACTTACCACTTTGTTCCACACCTCCAGCTTCCAGTCCACCTTCAAGTACCTGAATATTAGATGTTGATTATACTTATCATCAGCATCATAATCTATTTTCGGCAGATACTGCTATAAAAGTACACACATGAATACAGTTCACATAAAAGCATAAAAACATGACCGATAAAATCATTAAGAAAACCTTAAATGTTTGTTAAAATCATTAGAACATTACTCATGTAACAGCTCGAAAAAAAATCATTAGCCATAGTATTTTGCAGTATGGCCAAAGCCATTGACTTATATCCAGTAGCACCTCATTAAGAAGGATCAATAAATCAGACGGTCAGGCTAAAAACGTATACAAGTTGTATAACTAGCAGCAACAGACCATACAGTATGGATCTCAGAGCCCAACACTACTCTCCAAAACCCCAATAAAAAAACAGGAAAAAGCAAACACAATCAAGGGTGTTGTGTCAGATCTAAAAACTTGGTGACAGCCCTATAATTCCTGAACCCCAAATTCCGACAAAGGGGACGTATCCACTTCTTCCTGCTATTTGAATATCACTGGCACAAAAATAATATGTGGTTGATACATTCAAACACCTGAGGACAAAAAGGGCAAGTCAAATTTGGTTTGCTGCCACGGGGCCTTCAGTTGACAGTGAAAGTGCACAGTGGCAGAATCCTGAGATGAAATTTGATATACAAGGATTTTGTCAATGGGGGTTTTATGGAATCCATATACTTTTCAATATGGAAGTTATCCTTGAATTCCAAAAAGGCTAGTGTCAAAGTACAGAGACTCCTTATCCCACTTGGCTCCCCTTCTACATCCCCCTGAGTGCAACCTTTGTCATACTGGTCCAATCTCCCGGGTTAGTCCACAGGTGCCCACACCCCTTATGAAGTGATGAAGATAGCCTTGGATCAGAGACCAGCACTAGTGGCTGTACCTACAGAGTTTATCATTAAACTACTCTGTATTGCAATGATGCAGAATTTCTTCTTTTTTCTTTGCAACTATTACTTGCAAACTAAGGGTGTAGCAATGGGGGCAGCTTTCGCTCCAGACCTAGCAATCATCTTTATGGATCATTTTGAACATTCTTACGTGTTTACTACCAACAATCAGGTCACTTTGTGGAGGCGTTACATAGGTGACATTTTGATGCTCCGGACCGGGGACTCAGAGGAGCTGGGGAATTTTCACACTTGGTTGAACCAGAGGAGCGAATATATACAGTTTACTATACACTGGGGTCCAAACGAGATTGACTTCCTTGACATCACCACTAAGAATGAGGACAATCTATTCTACGCGACATTATATCGGAAGCCATCAGAATGCAATTAATTACTCCGCTACAACAGCTACCACCCGAGGGGCTTATGGAACAACTTGCCCTTCGGGCAGTTTCTCCAGATCCGAAGGAATTGCTCCAAGAAAGATGACTTCATGAAGGAATCGGAGGAGCTGAGTGTTCGACTCATACTAAGGGGCTATCCGAAGAGATTAGTCAAGAGAGCACGCAAGAGGGCGTAGTTCAGCCCAAGAGAGACATTACTGACCCCCAAGGAAAGAGAAGGCGACTCTACACAGAGGAGGATATGCGTTACCACGTTCTCCACTCGGAGTAATGCAATCAAGAAAGTTATAAACCAACACTCGGGTTTAATAGCAGATGACTTGGAACAGCAGGAACTACCTATGCACTCTTTTTTTTAGAAAGCCAAAAGTGTGAAGGACTATGTGGTACGGTCACTCCTTGACTCACTGGAAGAACCCTCAATCCAGTCGCTATGGAACTTATCCCCACACTTGGCTAGTACAAATATGGCCACTGTAAGGCCTTCAAAATAACCATCCAGACAACACAGTTTATTTATAAACAACATAAGATTGATCTGAAATCCTTTACCAATTCCAATATGTCTAACATCATCTATGTAATCATCTGTCCGTGCGACATGTTATATGTTGGCCAAACCCAACAAAGGTCAAAGCTCGTATTTTGCAGCATAGCAGCAAGATACGTTGCGGAGTCCAGGGGGCCCCCTTGTAGAGCACTTCAGAGGTGCACAAAATGGGCCAGATAGTCTCAAGTGGTTAGTACTAGAAAAGGCTATCCTCGGGACCAGAGGGGGCAACATCGAAACCATCCTAAATGTGAGAGAGTGTAAATGGATGTACCAATTGGACTCTATATACGCACTGACCTTAATGAACTGGACGCCAGTCACGCACAATTGTCCCTTCTCGCATCTGAATAACTAGTCCATCTGAACCTTTTGCCCCATTATGGATATAAATACTATGCTATTTAAAATCTGGAGAACTCTCCTCTACCCTGCATATGCTAAGCCTTTCGAATTGTGAGGGATGCTGGGAACATGCCCTTGTGCACTTAATGTTCATAAATGTTAATGCGTTTTATTTCCGCCCTCCTCGTGATACCACCTTATGATGGGCTATGGAAAAACTATTTTACATACCTAACATTGATAATCCAACCTTGGCTGTGTACTCCAAATGAATTTGTACGTTTGTTGCCTATGTACTAACTTAGCATATGAGCGCTGCCATGGAATGGAAACAGGCAGGAATATTGACCAACCTCGTACCTCTTGGTGTCGAGAGAATGTTAAACAGGCAGTCCTTCTCAGCAGCTTAAAGAAGTTGCTGTATTACATTTATAGACTATTTTGTGAACGAGATAGCATTCACTCACTAGGGCACATAGTCGAGCTTTGATACATCTTCCCTTTCTTCTCATTCTCCCCGAATAAGTCACCACGATATACATGTGGAACAATATTAACTCGATCTTCACCTATGAGCCCGGTATATGATTAATATTATTCTTTAAGTGCAAAAAGGTTTTTAAACTAAAGAACACAAGCTATTTTAATGAGGTAAATCACCCGGCATGTAGTCTTTTTAACATGCACAACCACTAATATCAACTCGATCTTTACTTATGAGCCCGCAATACAACTAAAAATATTAGGGGCATATTATCAAGAGAGGCGATAAAATTATCGCCGCTTTAGCGGCAGAAAACTGCTGCTAAAATGGCGATAATGGACTTGATAATATGCTCTATGGAATTCCAATTGAAGCCCATGTTAGATGTGAAGGACATCTAACCTGAGCTTCAATTGGAATTCCCTAGAGCATATTATCAAGCCCATTGTCGCCGTTTTAGCGGCAGTTTTCTGCCGCTAAAGCAGCGATAATTTTATCGCCTGTCTTGATAATATGCCCCTTAATCTTTCAAGAAAAGGGTTTTTTAAACCAAGGAACATGAGCTATTAAAAGGTCGTAAATCACTTGGCATGGAGTCTTTTTACCACGCAGATGCTGCATCCACTTGTCAAAATTTGACAAGCATTGGGGCATATTATCAAGAAACGGCGTTAAAAATATCGCCGCTATAGTGGCAGAAAACTGCCGCTAAAGCGGCGATAATGGGCTTGATAATATGCCGCAGAGAATTCCCATAGAAGCCCATGTTCTGGTGTCAACATGGGCTTCTATTGGAATTCTCTGCGGCATATTATCAAGCCCATTATCGCCGCTTTAGCGGCAGTTTTCTGCTGCTAAAGCGGCAATAATTTTAACGCAGTGCTTGATAATATGCCCCATTGAGCGGCTGCCTCGACGCGCAAAGCGCGTGCACTGAGCAGGCAAGCCCCGTACTTAAACGACGAGGCTGCCAGTGCTCCATTTTGCTTAACAGACACGGACGCACCAAGAGGACATAAGGTATTCATTTTCTAATTGTTCACGGTCGGCTTTTCCGACCGTGTTGCTGGCAGTTGACATTTCTAATGTCTGCCTGCCATGCTCTGCTCGTGATGGGAGGCCATTTTTTTGGGATCCTATTAAGGATAGTTTTCTCTCTTCTTTATACACTTACAGATGGATAACAACGTGGAGCTTTGAGGAAACTGAGAATGTGTTTCTCCTCTTAAGGTAATAACACTCCCTTTCCTTTCTCCTTACGTGCAATTTATTAGACTGTAGTCATCTTTAAAGATAGTGGTGGTTGACCTTTGGTTCCTCTTTAGGTCTCGCCTGACCCAGGGCAAGCGCTGGTCTGGCGAGACTTTTAGTGAGGGCTCAAAAATACTACCATGGGAAGCCTAGAGCTGCAGTGCATGTGCGCGGGCGCGCGCTTAGGAGCAGAGGCGCCATATGGCAAACCTCGTCATGCTTATTAAGCGCCCGCGATCACTTTCACTTTCGCCCGCGATCACTTTCGCGGCGCCCCTTTGATGTTCTCAGTGAGCCGCGCTGCCAATGGTTGTTCTTTTTTTGTTGTGGATTGTAAAGAGACGTCTCCAATCAACATGCCGGTGACTGCTGGCTTTCGCCAGGTTAAAGCATTATTTATCATGCTCACCATTATGCCTTATACATTTTTGAGAGTAAACATCCGGCCTTGAAACCCTTAAAGCATGGCCAGGCTGTCACCTCTGTGTATGGGGTTTCCCCGTGGCTGCATTCCAATGTTCTGAGGCCCTTCAGCATGTCAGCTGCTCGCTTTAAGCTTCAGCGCCTGCTTCGCAACACCCTGCAGATAGCGCCATATGTTTACAGACTACACGCTCTCTGTATGCACTGTTATTATGTAGCATTTGTATTCAGTTTTGGGTTTTCTCCTCTAGGAATTTCTTTCATCTGTAATGTTATACGTTCTTGTTGCCTTGCAAGTAGACTGTGGTCTGTGTTTTTTTCAGTTCAGTTTTGTCTGACTTTAATTCGTATGAAATTTCTTTCGTTTTTGTAAATGACATGTAATGCTCCTAGCTTAATGTAGATACATTTTCTTTGCTCATATTTTAAAAGGTAGCATGGGTTTTCAATCTAGTCTGATCCTACCACAGATTAGATCTAGAATTTTCCTTGGGCCCCACCATGTCACACATGCACAGTCACCAACACACACGGGTTACATACAATTCATGCTGATGTCCCATGTGTCGGCAGATGTGAACCTTGAAGTGCTACGTTGCCACGCTACAATTAAAATACCACTGTCTTCTTACAGAAGCTGTAAGTGACTTCCATGTTTCCTAAGGGGTTTTCTGTAGAATTGATTTCATTGAAGTTAAATGCTAAACCGGATTAAAGGTAGGATACCTGACAGCGTTTTTTAGAGCATCCTCTTCAATTCATATTTTTTATTGTTTTTATTAGTTTTTGGCATGGAGGATTAATTGACTAATTCATAAATGTTAAGCACCTTTGTTTCCTGGTACTTGTTTAGTTTCCCCTGCCCTCCCACCCCCCGCATTTCCCTGCCTGCCTTCTTCAGACAAGGTAAGGATTTCTCTTTCTCCGCAATCATGAGATATGTGCCGCCTTTGGGGTACACGAGGCTGTGCCAATCTTTGTAAGCCCCTAGCCGGCATGACAGAGGACGAAGCCATGACTTCCTACCAATCTGAAAACTTTTGTGTGTTTGTTAAAGTTTAATATTATGCAGCATGTTCATTGTTAAATAGCTGTAAATGTCTATTTTTAAAATTTGTATCTATAATGTGTGTGTGTGTGTGTGAGCATATATATATGTATGTGTGTGTATACATAGATATTACCTACTGGCGGTCGCCAGTAGGTAGTTATAGTTAGGACCCCTTTTCCATAGGAAAACCTCAACATTCTATTTTGAATAACTTTGGCGCCGGTCGATGAATCCTCGCGTATTTCTCAAAATAGGTGGGGCGCTACGCTCCGCTCCTACCCTGAAAGTCTCGGGGGGATTCGTCAAGCGGGGGCTGAGATAAAAGGGGGTCCCAAAACACGTTTTTCCCATGCATTTTTCCATAGGACCTTTAGAACGAGCTACAGCCCGAACGGCTGAACAGAATTACTAGAAATTTGGCAGAGAGGTAGTCCCTAGGTCAAGGAAGTGCCTTTTGTAGGTTTGGTGTAAATCTGTTCAGTAGATTCTGAGAAAATAGCCTTTAAATCAATATATATATCTGAGCCCGCTTACGGTACGCTTACCGTACGCTTACCGTAAGCGTACGGTGGCGTGCGCGAGCGCGATTCTGATTGGCTCTTAGATCTTAGTAAACATTCGAATCGGCCGAAACCAGGAAGCGGCGGCCGCCATTTTGTCTCTCGCACTGAGTGTTGTTTATCAAACAAGATGGCCAAAAACATGTTACGGGACTGTTTTGACAACTCCCTCCCACATAGTCATGTTGAGGGAGTCCCCAAACATCCCCCAAGAGCAAAAACGGTTTTATTTTTTTTTCGGCAATTTCGCCGAGTACGCTTACCGTACGCTTACCGTAAGCGTACGGTAAAAAAAATAAAATAAAAAAAACACTATCCACACTTACCCCACCCCCTGTGCTTTTGGTGGCCGTAGGCCACCAAATGTACAGGGCTTATTAATAGGTAAAAAAAACTAAATTTTGGCAACATGAAATTATAAAATCGAAATAAAAAAAACACTATCCACATTGACCCCACCCCCTGTGCTTTTGGTGGCCGAAGGCCACCAAATGTACAGGGCTTATTAAAGTTGATAAAAACCGTGCACGGAACGAACTGCGTTAAGTGGGCGCGCACGCCTCGAATGGCGTAAAGTAACTTAGCATTTAAAAAACCGTACAAATTCACTGAAAAAACCATAGGTTTCACACACGTTATAGTTAGGAATTAGCATTTAAAAAACCTTGCAAATTCACTGAAAAAACCATAGGTTTCACACATGTTATAGTTAGCGGAAATTTTACTGATAAAAAACCAGTGAAACTGCCCCGTTATAGTTAGTGCTGGCAACTATAACTCACGCGACCGCAATCTTCTGCTGATGACATATGTGTCTTTATGAAAAAAAAATATTTGTAATATATGTATAGCTAAAAATGTATGGAAGAAGACATGGGCAAATAAGTGTCTAAATACAGTATTAGCATCAGCAGAGGATTGCGGTCGCGTGAGTTATAGTTGCCAGCACTAACTATAACGGGGCAATTTCACTGGTTTTTTATCAGTAAAATTTCCGCTAACTATAACATGTGTGAAACCTATGGTTTTTTCAGTGAATATATATATACATACATATATGTATATGTGTGTGTGTGTGTGTATGTAGAATGTGAAGTTGTCAGATGTCATTTGAAGATATTTGTGTCACATATGGAGCAATGAATTACACAGCAAATTAGCAGTATTGCTCGATGAATCGTCACAAGCCTGTGCTGACCTATGATATATTATTTACATCGACAACCTTCCTTATTTTTGTGCATTGTTGTACGTATACAGGCATGTGAATGTATGTGTGTCTATGTGTCATACGTGCGTGTTGCTTCTTTAGCTTCTTTGCTGGGTAGCAGCTGGTGCACCCGAAAACCCACATTTCACAGGGGTGATGAATTAACCAGGAATTATTTTCCGTAACTCACTGAAATCTCAATAATTCCTATGTATTATGAATTTCATCCAATGGGAGTCCTAGTCGGTGTCGTATTTCCCTCTCAGCAGCTAATTAGTGTGTAAGGATGACAATGCATTTAGATTTAGAAAGCATCCAATAGTTGCCCAACTTTATACTAGCCCCTTGTTCCATCAGCATCCTCTCCATGACTGGTCAACACACCGTGAACATCCGAACTGCAATTAGGCCCCAAATGCTAAATGAAAATTGCAGAGTGCAGCTGCAAAGGTCTCCACCTTTAGAGAAAAGTGTACTTCTTAACACCACAAATGTTGTTTTCAGTCCATA
The DNA here is from genome assembly GCF_964204655.1 of Triturus cristatus. Lineage (NCBI taxonomy): Eukaryota > Metazoa > Chordata > Amphibia > Caudata > Salamandridae > Triturus > Triturus cristatus. The sequence goes on from NC_140582.1 coordinate 235,986,137, forward strand.
TGCCACCCACTCAAACTATTTGAAACTTTTCTGTTCTTTTTAAAATAGACGACCAAACAGCATAGTCCAATATTTAACTTACTGTTTTAAAAAATAGAATTACTATGTGAAAAAAGTGCTTTCTAATTGTACCAAAATGAGCACACGATTTAAAAAATGAACAACATATATCATACTAGGGTTCTATGAAGCAATTTCAGGTGACATTGGTTTTGAAATGTCGAGGAGGGAGTATTGAGGTGACGCAATATCATGATGCCGAGGACCAAAATATAGACAGCTAATTATTTAAATATTTTATATACTTAACTTCCAGCTTTACATACTCTGCCAATATTTAGACCTTCAAGGTACGCAGATGTGGAGTTAAGAACAATAAATCTAAACCTTCCTCTGTGCACTTACCTTCTCGATAGTTTGGTACTCGATATACTGGTCATGAAATTGTGTGACCTCAATATTCCCTCTTCGATATTTCCTCCTCAATACTCCCTCCTCAATATTCCATGCTACAATCTATTTACAAGCCCCTGGCCTCAAGATGTATTAGACCACGGCACCCCAGATGTCAGATTAGGACCATCACACACAGATGCCCTAATAAGTATTTTTATTTTACATGAGAACATTGGTGTAGTTATGGGAAAATGTTTACTGAAAACTGCAAGCTAAAAGGGCTGTATTTTTTGGCTCGCTGTAGTAGTTACTATGCAAAACATTTAATGTATGTTAGTCGCAAAGTGTGTGTGGAGAGTTCACAGAACATGTTTGGTTCCTAAAATAATTATTATGTACACATTACAAGTTTTACAGATATTATCTTCATTATCTAGCTAACATTGCGGCACTAATTACAGTGAAATAAGTATATGTTGTTTACTTTTTGAGAATGCTGAGCAAGAATTATCCTACGCTGTGTGTTTTGATGTGTCATTATCTAAACGCATTGTCATACTGGTAGAATATGAAATCAGACGAGAAGTTCAGTTTCTAAGTCTACTATTTCATGAAATACATAATTAATAGGAGAAATGTAATGTCTGAAAATTAAGTCAAATCCTTCAAGAGTATAGCACAATCTTTGTGAGTTGTGGGCTTTAAATCTACTGACTTTGTGCAATAAAAGTCACCAACAATGTAATATATTAGAGAGAAGCAGTAGCTTCTCTCTAGTTACGGGCAGGTCACATTCACCACTGAAAAAACAGGCATTTACTGTTTAGCTAACAATGTCTGTATCATTGAAGAAGTCAGCATGAGCCTTCAAAAAATAGAAACTTAATTCACTCTCGTTCAATTCTGTAAATTCTTCTTCAAGTTGACCAATAGGTTAAAAGTTAATGGAGGACCTCAGAACAGAGCTATGTGCATTACATTTCCAAGTCATTTTTTCTTTAGAACTGGCTATCGAAAACAAGCATTTGCAATGCAACAGGTCTCGCATTTACGCGAGTTTGCGCTATTGGTATTCTAAATGACAGTGCCTTTTATTTTTGTTTTGTTTTTTGAAACAGAAATAAAACGCATTGTCATTTACAATGCCAATAGCTTAAACTCGTGTAAATGAGAGACCAATTGCATTGCATATGCTGGTTTCTCCTTGTTGAATGCGGCCGGAACACAACCTACTCCGCTTTGCCAAGCGATCACTACTTACTTCAGCAGAGTGGCGTTGGCACCGAGACGCAGTTTGAAGAAGGAAAGCCACACATGTGAAAATGATAGTGGGTACACGACCCACTGGAATTTGCGCGACCTCCCGCTTCGTCACAAGTAAATTGCAGCCGTCTTTCTTGCCTGCCTTGGAAACCCACAAACTGATGAATTCTGAGGACTAAGGGGCACAAAGTAGTCAACTTGCAATGTTATAGCCTGAGAAAATATTTTGCCGTTCATTTCTTTTTTACTCGCAAGATAACGCAAGATATTACTTTCACATGGCCCAGAGGAACATAACTTATGAAGAGCTACATAGGTGATCTCGCAGGGGCGCCAAGATTAAATTAGCAGTTCTGCCCACGCCAACTGCAATAAGATGCAAAATGCGCTCCCCGATTAGCAGATGTCCTGCCTGGGCCCCTCGTTGGCAGAGAGAAACATTGCACGGTTCTGGACTGTAACACACAGACAAACAAACATACATACACACACACGCATACAGACACACATGGGCACACATACATAGATGCAAACAAACATACACACACAGATGCACACACACACTTGCACACATGCACGCACACACATACAGGTACGCAGCTGAGTGATGTTTTCTGAGCCTGGCTGTTAGCGCTGCACTCCGCTGACTCTTCTAATTAAAGACAGCTTTGTGTGAGGGGTCTCCTTTACGACGCTGAATTCCTCACTCAGGACAAAAAGCCCTGCTGACGGGCACTCGACATATTTCCAAAACTATTTCCAAAGGCCAACGTGGGACACGCTGCAGTTTTAAAGGAGGCGGGCTTAACAAAAGCAGCGTTTCACACAGGGATAGATTTAAAAAATGCCTTTTCTTTGTAGAAGCAGGATAACGTGCGCAGCCAGGACAGGGGCTTTGTCAATGAAGGCACGGCACAATGCAAAAAATAAACATGCGCCGCCATTGCCAAAGCCCCTGTCCTGGCTGCGCACGTCGTCCTGCCTCTGCAAGGACATTAACTCGCAGGGAAAACAAGCGTGAGGGAATGAAAATGAACCATAGGGGAGGGTATAAATGCACAATTATAGTTGCCAACATATAAAAACCAGGCGGTACCCGATTCCGTGGTGGAGCATGTGGCGAGCTGCATCGGTGCAGTGGCGGTATTGCTCGTAGAGTGTGGCGGCCGAGACGTGGAGCTCCAATGTCTGTGAGTTCTGTAGGCAAGGTGAGAAGGTCGCGGGGGACCTCCGCACACCGGCAGGAGGAGAAAGGCGTGAAGCATGTCGGTGCTGGGGAACTGCTGCAATGGGCTGGCTGTGAGCAACTGCAATCGCACAAACACGCACAAAGCACCGAGGCAACCACAGGTAGTGTGCGTGCAGTGAGCACATAGGAGGCAAAACATTTTTTTTAATTTGAGCGCGGCGCTGGTGGAAAAAACAAGGAAGTAGTCCCTACATGACTACATAACACCGATCAGCGGACCTAAACTGTAGTTAGTCGGTGCTGCTTCCTGCAAAAGGGAAGCAAACCGGAAGTGACGCATCGGAACTCAAGCCAATGATAAGACTGCTAACAAAAAAAATGCCTGAGTTAACAAATGGCAAGCAGCAGCAGAAACTAATGCCAATAGGCGGAGTTTCACCTACCACATCTATTACTTAATGCCTCGTAGAGGCAGCGCATGCGCTGCCCTTTGCGAGACATAAAAATAGCTGAGCAGATTAAGTAGGTACAACGAGGCAAATTTCTTCTCCATGTACTTATATTATTTGTTTACCCAGCGTAAATAAAACAAGCATTGGCATAGCCAATAGGTCTCGCTTTTGGGACCTCCTAAGTATTTAGTTTTGCAGCACAAAATCCTTGGTGCAACAACATCAGCTGTTGCATGGCTGAACCTTCTACCTTATAAGTGTTTAGCCATGCAAAAGTTGATGTTGTTGCACCAAGGAAATTGTGCTGCAAAACTGGGCCTGTGGTCATCCCAAAATAATGGTGATTGCATGGGCACATGATCATATAGACCACATTTTTAGTATTACAGTATTACAGTTTGAAAAACGACGTTGTTCCCATTCAGAGTTGTCATTGAAGGTGATGTTGTTGCTCTTTTTTGTCAAGTGACACACGCTGCAAATGCCGCAGGGGTGATGCCCCCTAAGTGGCAGAAGGAAGGTTAGTGATTGTCCATCATCCATTGTCTTAAGTGGTCTAGTGTGAACCACCATATCTCTCAGGCTTCTACCTCTTCTGTGAGAAAACATGGTTTTGGGATATGTAAATTACCACAGTTCAGAACACGCCAATGTTTATTGATTATTTTTGTGACCTGATTCCAACTTGTGTTGTATGTTGTGATGCAAATTGGTCGTTCTTCCTTTTGTTTTGATGGTCTCAGCTCTAAAAAAGCTTCCCTGTGGTTGTTTATGGCACGTTTTAGGGCTTTGTCTAGCACTTTGGTTGGGTATTTTCTTTTCCCCAGTTTTGTACGTAAGTCCTCTGCTTGTTCCCTGAAATCCTTCATATCTGAATTGTTTCTACTTAGTCGCAGGAACTGGCCAAATGGGAAATTATCCCGTAGGTGCCTCGGATGAAAACTCTCATAGAGAGGAAGGCAATTTTTCGCTGTTGTCTTTATGTGTGTTGTTGCTCTCAGGTGCCCTTCTTGTGGGAAGATGTTGAAATCCAGGAAAACCAACTCCTTGTTGGAGGTTGTATTGGTAAATTTGAGGAAGTCATTCTGGAGATGTAACCAGGTCATGAATCTCTTCGTTGTTTCCTCATTTCCATTCCAGATGACGAGGACGTTGTCAATGTAATGCTTCCATATACAGATATGTGGTAGAAAAGGGTTACTGGGATGGAGGATTTTATGTTTCTCCAAGTGATGGACATACAGGCCAGCTATACTGGGGGTGAAAGCCCTGCCCATGCTGGTCCCATGCTTCTGGAGGAAAAGCGTATCTCTGTACTGGAAACAAATCTCTGTGAGTGCCCATTTACAGCAATCCAAAACTATAATGCGCGGGGTTTGGTATTCCCAGTCGATTTCAAAGAGAACATCCTCTATGATTCGTAGTGTTTCATCGTGCGGGAGGATGGTGTAAAGGCTCTCCACATCCAAATTCATAAGGAGTTCTGTTGCAGGGTCAAACTGTATGTCCTGTATGAGTCTCAAGACATCTTTGGTATCTTTCATATAGGTATCTGTTTTTTGTACCAATGGTCATAGAAAAGCATCCACAAATTTAGATAGGGGTTCTGGGACGGACCCTATGCCCAACACTATAGGTCATCCTGGTGGTTGAATGAGATTCTTAAGAATTTTGGGTATGGTATAGCAGTATGGTGTCACTGGTGATGTATTAACCAAAAATTCTCCCTCTTTGTTTGAGATCCAGTTGTGTGTACAGGTTTCTTCCACCATACTCGTGATTTTAACTCGCATGGACTCTGTGGGATCCTGTAGTAAGATCTCATTGTTCCTGGTGTCTTGTAGGAGGCGGAGACATACCTGGTTGAGGCATCTGAGGATTTGATCACTAACGCTCCACCTTTGTCGGATGGTTTTATTACCAAATGTTCATTGTTTTCATTGTTTGCTCTCAGTTTCAATTTAAGAATGAATTTATAATCTCAATAATTATGTTTTGCATGAGGCAATCATAACTACTCTCCCCTACTTGGAGATCACGCTAATTATCTTTTATTTGCTACTCCTACTTCTGTTGTTGTGTCTGTGTCCATCTTCTGCACTGTCTTTATCTATGATTCTCAGACCTTATGTACTGATACTAGCACGAGGTATCGACCAGAGAGAGACCTCTACTGAATTCCTCAGTCACTGTCCCCCTATTGACACATAGTACTCGAGATACCTTATATTTATATTTGTCCTTTATTTCGGGAAATACTTTTTCCTTAAACTAGCATTAATATTTACTCTTTTTTAGTGTATCCATGTTTTTTAACCTGCATTTTCAGCAGCTACAATCACTAGCCGCACAGTAACTTTTCAGTGGCTTCTACACTCTTCCGTACGTCAGCATTCCCTATTTGGCTGACGTCATGCAACCCGAGTCAGATTACATCTGACAGCTCCATTCACTAGTCGACTTCCCCGAAGACTGCAGAGACGTATTTTTCTACTTTCACAGGTGAGATAGGCTTACAGCCCTGTCAACTTCCATCTGTTAACTTTCTTTAGTTTTCGGCTTACCAAGCACGCAACTTTCATACCTAAATTCCCGCAATTTCTCAATTATTTCCTCGCGCCCCTTGATACTTTCCTCAAACGCTCAGTTTGACCTCCCGCTAAGAGCGCCAGTTTCCTTTTTCTGAACCGGGATTTCATTGTTTCGCGTAGCCTCTCAACTACGCGGCCAATGTTTAATAAAAATCCCACACTAATCCCTTTTCTTTGAAATTGTACCTCATCGCTCCACGCAGCTTTTAATCAGGCGTCTATCCCTCGATTATTTCACTGGCAACCCATGTGTATTTAAACGCTTATAATCTATTGCCAAGCGCGCCATTTTCCTTATTTCAAACCGGCTTTTCAGCGTCTTCTTTCTTACTAAGCTCCCAAATATGCCCGTTTTGCCACCTACTATTTAAACTACAGTGATTTATTGTAAATCCTTTGTTTTCCCCTATAGGAAGACTCTGTTGATTAACATACACCGGTAAGCAGCTTTCTTGCTACGCTCAGTCCTTTTGAGGCATTAATGATACAATTCGACCTTGTTTGCCTCACTGTGTTTTCCTTTTTCCTTTCTTTTCTTTCCTTTCTCCTTGACTGTTTCCTGGCGTTTCAATTAGAATTTGTATTTCGTTTTGGCAAACTAAGTGAACAAATCCACTGGTCATGATTTTACTTATTTCACAATTATTTTACTTCTTACCCTTATAAGTATGATGCACAAATCTTTTTCTTTCTTTTTGACGACATCATTAGTCCGTGTTTTAAAGTATAACTACACTGGCTGCATAACCTCATGCTTAATGTTGTTCTATCCTGTATATGATGGCGCGTCTAATATGTGTTTTGATAATCCTGCGCCTAATATGTGTTTTTGTTAATCCTGAGACTAATATGTGCTTTCTTAATCTCATGTGATCATGATATCACCTATGTCACAATTGCATTTAACATGACACTCACATTTGTATTTGTTGCCCATCTACACTTTGTTTCAATGCATGACCTTTTAACTATTAGGTTTACCTTTTCTATATTCGCCGCTCATGTATTGCAATTAATAATTGAATGCCGTTGCTTACAAGCTTTCATGATTTATATTTTTCCTCTTCCTTTTGGATCACTATCTCTTCCCTACTGTCTTTTCCTTTCTCTTTTGCACTTTTCTTTCTTGCCCTCTTTCTATCCTCTCTTTGGTTCCCTCTTCCCCTATCACCATCTGTTTCTCTCTGGCTAATATTTTGTTCTCCCCTTTCCCTTAACTCACTCTACTGGCAACTCTGCAACCTTTACACTTAACTTATTCTACTTTATTCTCTGTATTCATATCACTTTAGCCTTAAAAAAGCCCACGGCCAATGGGCCACTAGGGCGAAACACGTGTCGGCTTTTGTTTTTCTCCTCACAATTTAAGATTTTTGCGCTCCTTTGATAAAAATATTAAAAAAAACAACACAAATGATTTTCATTCGAGCAATGTCTTTGATGTTGATTATTCACTGACTTGGACCAATTAAGAAGGCACTACCCTCCATTGTTTTCTTAACCTACATTTTTCAATGGCTCTTGGGTGTAGCCATTTACGAGGACTGTCCCACATATAAAATTGGGCCCTAACAACTGCAGCGTCGCAAGTCCAGAACTTTCCACCCATACAGCAACCTCAACTTAAGAATGAATTCCTTGACTTCTTTGCACAGTTTAAATTCATCAACCCCCATTTTTAACAATACCAGCTATAGGAATTATTAAGTGTGGGTTCCGTGTAGCCAGGTATTTTTTAGACTCGCTACTCTTTTTGACCCTTCCACTCTCACTACATCACATAGTATTATCTCACGAAAAGTGCTCCCACGTCTCCGTTGGTCGTAGCACACCCCGCCGTGCAGCAGGGTGGGAAGAACCCGATGATGAAGCATGCCACCAAAGGACTTGTTGGTGGGTGAGGGTTATTTTAAGAAAACTTGTCTTTTTCCCTGAAGAAATCTATTTTTCTTGGGAACACTGGTAACAATCATTGGAAGGATAATATTTGTGCGCAAAGTGGAGGTTTCATAAATGAAGGGTGGACTTTCTTTGCTTTTCTATAAATGAAATACCTCAGACACCAAAACCTCACTACAGTTCTGGACCTGTTGATACTCTGCCAGGAAGAAGGGCTGCTGTGCTGCTGAAAGGACTGCCACTCTGTTGGACTGCTGCTCAGAAGGAGCTGCTGTCTTGTTGTGCTGACCTGCTGGCTGCTGCCCTCTTGCATGGGGAAGAAGAACTAGACCTGCAACTCTATTTTAAACCCAGGACCCCAGAGTGACTCAAAGGGTTAGTCTACTGGCTTCCTGATCTGAGTCTCAGGGACATAGCAGGCTCTCCCACAGCTCTTGGACCCATCTTCAGTGAGTTCCTGGCCCTCCAAGATGTGCCTTTCAGGGATTGGGCGTTTGCTGCGGCTCTTGAGCTCTTAAATTTAAGCTTTTGGGCTCTTAGTAACCACGAAGGGGCCAGTTTGCACCGGAACCGCACTGATTGCAGGGAAAATCAGCGTGAGCCTTTGCAAGTCTGTTTCTTCACACAGCAAGCATCGATAACCTTTGTGGACCACCAACGCGAAGCTCCAGCCCACCCACCTGCGACGCTCAGCCTGCTCCTCATGCCACTTCAACCACCATCAGCGACTCTTTCTTTGCTCCTGGCGATCTTCTTCCATGTGAATGGAACTCTTGGCACAAAACTTGAGAAAGTAAACCTTCAGCTGGACTAATCTGGGACTGTATCTGACCTGCACTCCCTCGCGGTTGACTTCAACGCTTGAATTTGACCTGATCCAGTGTGCTCAGATATTTCTTGTTGGCGGTTTATGCTTTTAAATACTATTTTACAATGTATTCTTTAACCCCTTCAGCGCTGCGCGGATTTCCGCGCAGTGCTGAAGATTCTGAGCGCGGGCGTGGCCATGACGGAACGGTTCCGTCATAAGCACAGCCCAACCGACGTGCATGACGGAACCGTTCCGTCATAAGCGTCGAAGGGGTTAAAATCTCATCACTCTAGTTCTACAGATTGGATTTTTGTTGTTTTTGTCTTGTTTTATTTATGAAATGTTGCTCTTTTTTTCTAACCTGGTGTGTGCTGTTTTTATTGTTTTACTACTTGAATTGTTGCACAAATACTTTACACATTGCCTGTAAATTAAGCCTGACTGACTGGCTCAAGCTACCTGTGGGTGAGCACAGGTTAATTTGGGTAGTGCCTATGCCTTATCCTGACTAGGATTGTGGTTGCTGCTTGACCAGGGCTCTCACCACAGTGAACCAACAAGCCAATTTCTAACATCTTGTTTTTAGAATCATCATTACAGAATAGGCTTTCAGTCTTTCAAAAACTATTTGTAAAATATATTTGCATTGAACAGTTATTTAGATTGCAAACAAAATGAAAAAAGGTTAAGAAAATAAATGACTGACTGAGAACTGCGGCACTTACAGATGCAAATATGAAGAAGAAAGGATGTCTGTTTGGCAAAGATATACTTAAAACTAGTGCACATTTATGTGGAGAATTATGGCTGTCAGTGGCAGACAACATCAGTGCGGTTTGTAGAAATAAGACAACGTCACCGACGTAAAAAAAGATGTAGCAACTCCAAAACAGAAGGGTGTGTTATCAAATTATCAACCACCAGAAAGAAAACAATGGGACTGATGAAAAAAACAAGGAAAAAGACATTTGGTACCCTGGGATGATAAATCAAGTCAATTGTCCATTGAAGAAGCCATGAAGAAGAAAGGGGACCTGTTGAAAAACAGAAGATAATGCTGGAAAAGTTTAGTTTAAACTGTGATTAAAAATATGCTCATATAGTGTAATCATCGCTTTATATTTTTAATAAAAAATACTTTAAAAATGATTTATCTTTACAATAAGACCTGATATATTAGGTCTTCAGTTTTTTATAATTTATTAATAAAAATATTCACAATTTCAGTCACCAGTTTTATTTAGTTTAAAACTTTACATTAAATCACATACATTCTTTAAATTATTTTAACATAAAATTCGTTTTGTACATTTACATGTTAAATAAATAAAATTTTAAAAAGCAATATACTAAAATCAGCAGTAAGTAATGTAAGTTGCAGATATTCCGGGGGGAAATTTTGTTCCGGAGTTTAACAAGTGTGAATTTTATGTATGGTAATTCTGTGCCGCATTATGCAGAAAAAACTCATAATATCAGAGCCAACCTTTGGTTTTCCCGTATGTTAACAGAGACCCCAATTGGGATTATACCACACACTGATAATCAGAATAAGGGCCTTGGGGTCCCCAAGTGCTGTGGTGAGTTTAACGCATGGTGCGATTGGGCTCTCAAGTGTCAGCAGTGGAAGGTGCTGCAGGGGAACTTATTGCTCCCTCTCAACAGAAAAGAATACTTTCTCTGTGAGGGAGGCAATCTGTACAAACTATTACCATGCCCATGTCACTCATAAACATTTTTTATGTTTGCTCAATGACTAAGACCTGGTTTCATCTATCTACGTGCCAGAACACTTTTCAGGCCTCAGAATGAAGTCACACCTGCCAGACATATTTGTTGAATTGAATTCAAATCAACCAGGTATGTTTCATATGTTCCCTTGAAAAGATGGAGCAAGATCAAATTTTAAGAGAAAGATTGGGCGCACCCAACACCAACTCAACCTTCTTCATAGAATCATTGCATATACCAACGATGGTGATTTCAAACAAACTGCGAAGGAACTGCCTGCTTTATCTCAGATGCCTGCCAACTCAATAACTTCATACCTAGCCTTAATGATCATACATTGATCCCATGGAGGGAGATACCATTTACAAAACAGAAAGCCCCTTCAGCTCTACAAGGCTCTTAAGGCAGTCTTCAAAAGCTTTGCTAAATACCTTGATCAAAAGCTCTTCTTCTTGGGTGGCCAATGATTGGTGATAAGTAAAGAAAACTTCAGTTCAGAAAATCCTCATATAATAATGAAGTCTACCATGCACTGCTTCTGGTAATGCACTTAAATGCTTAACCACCTGCACACACTCATTCAAATAGCCCTTCGCACTGCTCCTTCCAAGCCATCCTCGAACGTGTTGGAGGGTGGTATTTTCTTACCCAGCTTAATTTGACCCAGGGGGGCTGCTACCTCCAAATAAAAAGACTTCAAACGACCTCCTTGCTCAAAAAGTGTCTCAAGACGAATAGCAAAACATAACCTCCCTCCACATTTATCAAGTAGTTGTGTCGCACTTGCACCACGCAACAGGGTGCAAGCACGACACAACTACTAAGTGCAATTCATCAAGCCATGCAAGGCCACTGTATGGGGATAAGTCAGGGGTAACGCAATGCAGAGCAAATCGCTACGTTGTGTTACTCTGCCCCAGGGAGGCGCTTCATGGTTGGAGCGTGGGTGTTCCCACACAACACCCAAGGATTTTTACAAATTCCCAGATTTACTATAAGTTGTAGACCTGGGAATGTGCCCAAACTGCTACGCCTCCCCGGTGGAGGCGTAACAAGGAGAAATATGTTTATTTATTCTCATTTTTTCCTCTTTCTATGTGTGCTGCATTCTTAATGCTATATATAGTCCTAAATCACCAACGCCCACCTCTCGCTTGTGATCAGTCTTGTTTCAAGAGTGCCCTGGACATTAATCAAGCAAGAAAAAGAGCTCACCTGACCACATGTTGGGGAGTTAAATATAGCGTTAGTCATTGTTCAGTGGGTGCCTCAGGCCACTGCACCTGCTGCACCATTGATAGCGATACCCCTGCTTGTGATGCCACCTTACCCTCCATGTCCCTCCTGATGTTGTTACATTTTATCCCATGTTCTTTTTCATCGTGTGTTCACAATCTTAGTCCATTTAATGTCCTTGTGTGAGCACACAACTGTGCATGGTTTGTTTTCCCTTCATGCAGTATGCTGCCATTTTGACACCTTTTCTCTGTTTTATGTCCATTCGTGGACTATAGTTTTGCTTTTCTCTTGCTCCTCCTTGTTCTTCTGTACAGCGATCTGACTCCCCCTGAGGCCTGGCCTGCTCTTAAGTAAACCTCCCAGTAAATAAATACATCAACTGCATTATGCGAGCTGTACAGAAGCATATGGGTTAAGCAGGGTAGACTAACCCGATATGAACAACATGAGCTAACCTTTAAAATTCGTGGAGTGTGTGATTGAATTTGAGTACAATAATGCAGTGTTCCTTCATCTCTGTTGAATAAGCACTTGGCGTCTTTGCTAGAAGACATTTGTTTCATTTACTTGCAGTGTTAAGTCATTGACAGAGACTTCCATCTTGAAGTATGAAGGATAGCTTACCAGAATGCAGAATTCGCAACTCAAGTACTGCAGTGATTATGCCGTATTCGTTTCGATTGCATTGGAAAAATATTGGAAAACTAGCAGTGCTGTCAGAGCTATGGATCAAGATGGGGACATCCATGATGCTTGTATAAGGGTAGCGTGTGAATACAATATGTGAACTTGGGTGGAAACAAGCAGACAGGAAAAAGGGCAGGCAACAAAAAAGAAGAAAACAAGCACTCCAGGGAGGAAAGAAGTAAGAAATTAAGAATAATAGAATCAAAGGAAGTAAAAATCAAATTTAAAAAAAAAGAACGTATGAAATAAGAAAGAACGAACCAAAGGAAAAAGAAGGTAGGAAAAGAAGGAAAAATTTGTGCTAGACAAATACTTTGGATAATACTTTATATTATTGTCACTGACATTCAAAGTGTCTCAGGAAATCAAGTAATGAAGTAACCGATGTTCCCAAAAATACATTTATTTGAAAAAAAGTGAAGAGTAAAGAAAGAATGAAAGACTCAAAGGAGGAAAAAACAGTTGATAGGTGTAACAATGAGGTAGGACAATGCTACTGCGACGCAATGATGAATCTGCGATAAATTAAGATGGTATTTAAACAGATATCTGATTTCACAACACTTTCCACTGCAATGGCCTTGTGGCTGGAATATTTTTCTCAAATATCCTTCTTTCCGTCTCTACCTGCTGAGTGTTGCAAAAGCAGTTGCGGTGAATGTTGTTTTAAGCAAATGCGGGCTCTTGCCAACAGGAAAATCCTGTTTGTGGGGAGGCCATTCGTTTACAGTGTCAACTGACCGAATAATTCCTCTATTGCCACATCAGTAGAGCCTCCCACTTCAGCAATGAACGACCTCTCGGGTGAGGTAATCCTAGCGAAGGTGAAAAGTCTGTGGAAGTCTGGGATGTCCACTGTTGGGCCGGTTAACACAGCCTATAAACCCACATTCACCTATTTAGAGGTGTGACTTACAACACTGGCAAACCTAACACCTACCTACATTATATTCGGGAAAAAAACAAGTAATATGACATTCGTGCTGTGTAGATTAAACACACATCTGTACAGCCCATCGGCGGAAGCAATATTAAGAGTAACAAAAACTAAACTGATACCAAGGATTTCCTGTGGTCAAAATGCCATTCTATCAAAGTTCTCACAACTTCTGGACAAACTGCAATTTTTAACATATAGACAAATATAGATATTCCATCTGCCACTGTACACCCATTAAACTCAGATCAGCCTAGAGTCTGGATTGCTCAGGCAGGATCTGGAATGCAAGTCATCATTTATTAAATACCATCATTTAATAATAACCCAACACATGACACACTCAAGATGGTTAAACAAGAGATCTTTGAAGTATCAGACAGTCCATGGTCGACATACATAGCAGGCATTTAATGTAAGACTTAAAGCTCATTAAGGACAACCTTACAAGATCAGTGTCTTACCAGTTTAAAAAGCTGCTTGACAAAAGCAATGGTGGCGCTCTCCAGGAAAAGCGGATGTAGGAAAATTAAAAACAGTTGCAAACTTTGATCCAATCTGCATATCGTATGAAACAAATCAAATGCAACGTTATTAATAAAAGCGATACCAAAGGGGATGATGGACGGAGCGTTTGAGCAAATCAAACACTCACCCCCAGTCAACTGATCTGGGTTTAATCCATCATCATTCTTTAGCTCACTCCGCCACCCCAGTTCAGACACGGCCATATGCAAATCAGTCTGACCCTGTGCCTCATGGGAACAGTCCAGCCCGAACTGCCAAGCCAAGTCTTCCCTGGACCGGAAACAAGCATCCTGGGACCGGTTTCAGGTTCATAACCCTCATCAACCAGGCTATCTTGAATCCAGTGGCAAGTGAGCATTGTGTGTCTTTTACGTTATTAATAAAAGGCATTATGGAGGTCTTGCAGACATTATATCCTGCAGGCAAGATTTATGGTACTGCCTACCATGTAGAGCATCCTGGAGGAGCACATTTGGGTCCATATTTACGACACTTGGTGGGGAAGGGCACTGCAGCAAGTCACCATGCTGTGCCGTCCTACATCACAGGGGAAGGGAAGGAATGCACCGCATTTATCCAATATGGTGCATTACTTTCCTTTCCCCTTGCGCCGTTTTGGTAGACTAGTGCCGATGCAGGCGCCGTTGCACCATGGTGCAAGGTTGCCTGTGTTGTAGGCAGGATTGTTTGTGTGCAGTAAGGGACACCTTACTGCACAAAAACAATCCTAGGAGGCTTTTTCCTCTTACAGTGTGTGCTGCAGAATGCAGCACACATAGAAAGAGGAAATAACAAGGAGAAATAAACATATTTCTCCTCCTTACGCCTCACCTGGGAAGGCATAAGATTTTGGCGCATTCCTAGGTTTGCAAGTCCTCGTAAATCTGGGAATGCATTAAAAACCATGGGAGTTTCGTGGGAACACCCACCGCAACCCCCCATGAAACACCTCCTGGGCGCAGAGTAAGGCAACGCAGTAATTTGTGCTGCATTGCCTTATTCCAGATTTTTAAAGCCATGCAAAGTGGCTTTGAGTGGCTTAAATAATCTGACTCAGAGGTTTGTGTGACACGTTACCACGTTGTGTGGTACAAGCATGACACAAAGTTCTTATAAATTTGTCCCTTAGTGTTAACACATTTTGCAGGTTTAGCAACTATATAAAAGAAGCTAGCAATCTACTTGCCACTGTACTGAATTCTTACTAGCATGTCACACTTTACTCAGACCAATGTTCTTAAAAAATGGGTTTTCTACCTGTAGGGAAGTGGTAAAATCTTGTGTTATTATCAGTTGTCTAAAATGACTTGCCAGGTTTGGAAAATACATAATTATAATATCTAACATCAAGACTAGCTTACTGAATCAAGCTGTTTAAGCTGCCCTTGTCTGAAGTGCTCTATTTTAAAGACTAAGGGGCATATTTATAAGGACTGACGATTTCTTGCGCCTGCTGCAAGTGCCCTAACGACACCATGGATGCACTGTCTTTACAATACAGTGCTTCATGGCACAAGGATTCACAGATGCGTCAAAAATTCTGCTGCATCTTTTGACGCTAAAGTGACACATTTCTGGAGTTGGTCGTAAGACTGACACAACTCCAGCAATGCGTCAGAACACAGAGGCCCATGTTAAAAGCCCTGGTCAATCTTTACACATGGTTTGGGAAGGTGTAAGGATTTTGATGCAGTCAAGTTGTAGACTGATGCAGCGAAAAGTTGAACATTTCACTGCGTCAGTTCTATGTGGCTTTTAACATGAGAATGTCTACCCTGCATACATTATACCCAGCGCAGGTATAATGTGACGTAGGCCTCTACAAACCTTGGGTCCGATGCATCAGTGTGTAAATATGGAGCACTGTGGAGCACTGATTGCGCTGTGGCTGCGTAAAGAAAATTACGCTGCAGCTGCACTAGCTCCTTGTAAATATGCCCCTGAGTTTTATTATTATTATTGCGGTAAGCTGCTACATTCATTTTTAAACTGTAATCAATATTTTATTGTTTTTAAATTGAAGGAATTTTGCATTGTTTTCTTTTTATTAGTTTTGTTTTAGCAGTAGTTATGGCACAATTTTAGTTAATAGACTGAATACAATATTCATTCATTCCTTCCACTTGCTATCTGCAAGGGTCCTAAGTCACTGCCACTCTGTGAGCAGAGCTGGAGAATGGGGTCTGTCATGTTTATTACCTAGCTATCTATAAACCTGGAAGGTACCCCTGCCACCCAGCAATTCTATTGTAATATTTGGTTCCAAGGAGGAAAACTCTTGAAGAGGCATCAGTTCTGTCCTCCAAGGTCTTAGCACATTGCTATAGATTTGTAATTTGTGTGGGGTAAATTAATCTTGGAACATGTCAAAAGTCTTAAAGTGGTCTCTCTCCTATACGTCACTCAATTTTAAGATCCCTATAAAATCCCAGGCACTTACGCCCTTCAGCAATGATAGGTGTGACAGCGATTTACCATACAATAGGGGGGCATTTCCTGCATTTATTTACTACCCTAACCCACCCACCAGAATGCTCTCAACAGGATGACACTGGTCACCGAGGAGAGTTCCATCAGGATGATAGCTCCATAAAAGTGGTCCCGGAGAGTGAGGTCTTCAAAGAGTCATGTTCCAATTGGAATGCAGCTTCGTCCCTACTACAAAAGAATCAGTTGTTAAGTGCTTGGAGCTGGGCTGCCCAATAATAAAGTTGAAAGGTGGCCATGCCTAGCCAGGCATCATAAATCAATTGTAGGCTTTTGGGAAAGGACCCTCTGGGTTGTTTGTTCAACCATAGGAGGGTGAAAAATATGAGACTTTGTGGATAACTTTTCACTATGTCAATTGGTTACATTTAAATTCATTGTCCCAGATTGACTAAACTTTGCTTGGGGTTTGTGTTACTTTTGTAATGCAAATCTGGCGCAAAGTGCGGTGGTGGTATTTTTTTTCCAACGCAAATCAGGATTTGTGTTGAAAAATTGGCCAGATTCATGCATAGTTGTGCTATGGGCTGCATTGAGCTAGTTTGCCCCAAGAGGGGCTTTCCATGGGTGGTACAGGGGCATTTCCAAGCAAACACCCGAGGGTTTTGACACACATCTCGATTCTACTAACATTTCTAGAGAGGGATTTGTGGCAAAACCTTACACTTCCCTGAGGCAGACGTAACGGAATAGAAATTTCTCCATGCTTTCCAAACTTTGCATTTGTGTTGCATTGTACATCACACATACAAAGTGGTAACAGTATTAAGGCATAGTTTTTGTACTGGAAGGGTCCCCATCCTGAACAAAACCTATGCTTTTTTTTTCTCTGGAGTTCTTTATAGCGGGTACTTGACCGAAGGTATCAGGTATCAGAGCGCTTTACATTAGCACCATGTGTGTTACATAAGGACACATCCATTTTTTGTTAGGCACGAGGAGATTAAGGGATTTGCCCAGAATCACAGGATGTTGAGTATTGTTGCGGAGACTCGAACCCGGTTCCTCAGATTTGAGGTCGACCACCCTAGCCCTTAGGCCACATCATTTCCTCTGCTTTGCAGAACACACACACTTGCAAAATAGTGCAAGGGTGTGTGCATTGGTGCGTGGCAGCCTAAAGTGCTCCTGCGCTGGGAGAGAGAAAAACAGGGCTATAATTAGTAGATATGGTGCTGTTTTTCTGTTTCACTTTGACACAATGCAACTCAGCATATTTGGTTGCCATGGCGCATTGCAAAACATTTTAGTTAATTTCCCACCCATAGTATGTAAAGTTATCTTATGTGGATATCTTCAAAAACTGACAGGAATACCTCTTTCTTGGACTATAATTAGGCTCCCCTGCTACATACTGTGGTGATAGCATGACAGCCACCATACTAGCTTTTATGTTGCTCTTATTTGTGCAGCGTGATTGCCTTTTGTAGATTTCAGATTGGTAGTCTTTTATTGGGTTGTTGGAACTGTGGGGCCGATTCACAGAACTAATCTGAGACAAAATCCTAAACTTACTACTTCTGGTATTCATAGAAGGCACTTACGATTTTTGGTATTCACAGAAATCACTTACGACTCCTAACTTTACGTCCGCAGTCGGGCCGGAATCTCTGCACCCGGACCGTACTCTCCGCACCCAGACCGTACTCTCCGGCTCTACCTCACCTCTCTCTCTTTACTTGCCTCTGTCCCTCACAACTCTCTAGCTCAGAATCTCTCTCTACTTTTCTCTCCACAATTCTTCTATTTTATCCTTTATTCCTTTCTCTATATACCTTATAGTATGCCTCACTCCTCCTTCAAACTGACAAGCCTCTTATTTTGCCTCTCTCTCTACATTGCAGTACTCGCTCTACCTTATATCTCTTGATACTTCTCTCACTACTAAATCTCTCTACCAGTATACCTCTATCCCTCTCTGTCTCTACCTCCCTCTAACTCTCCTCTCTTTTATGAATGTCAATTCACAAAAATGCGAGGGGTAACGGAAGTGACATGGCATGCCTTTTGACCTTTACTTTGACTCACACTGAAATGCTTACACATACTAACACATTCACACATAATCACACTCTCACTCGCAAGCATGTATACAATATACATTTAACATAATTTTGTACTTACCTTAGCTTCCAGATAGGGTCATATTCCAGCTAACGTACTCCTTTTTTTAATTACACTAATAGGTAATAACATTATTTACTATTTGTATAATACATTTTTACAGAAACCAGGCAAGTAGAGTTCCAACCAGCATCCATTAGGAAGAGCAGCCCCTGTGTTCCAGGCAGTGATTTTGCCACCTCTGAGGCCAGGGGTTGGCATCAGGGGCGCTTGAGGTATTTGAAAATGGTTAATAAATTCAAACTTAATCCAAATAGGGATCTCTCAAAATATAGATCCTACCCAGGGAGGAAGCGGGAGACAGAGAGACAGACACAGAGAGAGGGTGAAGAGAGAGCGTATATGAGAGAAAAGGCCATCAAAACAAAAAGAGCGTTGTTGGAGGGATGCAGGGTCTAACTGGCCTGTATGCCACAACAATCGAAGTTGTGAGAATCCACTTGTGGTCAGAAACAGTAGTGGTTAGTGACATAATAAAGAGGAGGGCGCAAAACAAACAAATATACAAAAAATATAAGTAAATGCATTTCACTTACCTTATGATGCATGTCCTCAATGTCGTCCTTTATGTTCTGCAGCATGTCCTCAATGTTCCTGGCTCCAGACCAAGTGAGCCAACTCCCTTATCCAAACAAGATGCTGCTCTCATGCTGTTAAGCAGCATGAGTGCAGCGTCTGGATTGGCTGGAGTGGGCTGGCTCTCCGCTCCAAAAGGCACTGGAGGCATGTGCCTGCTCTCCTACAGCTGGGCTGAGAGGTTTGAATTGCACATGTCGGTCTGGTAGCAAGGTAGCCGGCCAAACCAATATGTGTACTTCAAACTGGAGTGGCCACTCCTCGCTGCTGCCAATCAGCATCAGTGGTGCACTGGCCCTGCCCCCACACTCCGTTTGCTGGCAGAGAGTAAAAAAATAAAATGGTAATAAAATCATTCTATTACCAATTTATTTTTCACGCTTTCTGCGCAGCAGTGTGGGGGAGGTGACTTTCCTCCTCTCCTATGGAGGAACTGCCACTGGCCAGAAATTCTGATTTTTTATCCCAACTGTCCTACACAGATAATTCTTTTAATTTGCTTAAATGACTCTCACCAATTAGATCCCACTTCATCGTCGAGTCCTCACCCAGACACACTGGCCCATATTTATCAAGGTTCTGTATTGCGCTTGCGCCCGCAGGGGCGCCACAAAATCTTGCATGGCCTTGCATGGCATGATAAATCTCGAGTAAAGCAAGACAGTGCAAGTTGCTGCCTGGTGTTACTCTCTGGCAGAGAGGCGTGCCATGGGTGGAGTGTGGGTGTTCTCATCGCATTGCATTTTGTGAAATATTGATAAATGTGGGCCTCAGTGTGTCTCAGTGTGCTCGCACGTCAGATGAAGTGAGCTATCTGAGTTTTGAAATTTGTGCCAAAAGCTAAAATTGCCTTGGGTTCCTTCTTATGTACTTTGATATAGAGCATGGTTCCTGGGCAAGGTGAAATGCACAATTGATACTGGTGAGGACAGTTAGGGATCCCATGCATCTGAGGGTATACATGTTTCAGCCACCTTCATACTTTCATAAACCTAGGTTTGCACACAAGAGGGGCACACATTTGAAGGACCAATTGGTCCACACCAGACCATACTGCACCCAGAGTAAAACTACTGCCATCACACCATTTTGGGGCCTTCCCCAAGTAACAAACACTATCCCTGTGGCTCTTGCAGTGTATCCACTAATAGATATGTACAGACTCTGTCACATGCATCAAGGTGCACTATTCATGCCCATGTGGTGCAATGATTAAATCAAACAATTTTAAATTATTTTTCATACAGTTTTGTTCAATTTCACTGGTTGCCTAGTACATCAAGAAATATTCACAATAATAACAACAACAGAAAAAGGTTCTTGTTCACGCATTTCTTGTGTCTTATGCAGTGTACATATTGAAATTTGATCACAACATTATGTTTTTCGGGAATTCAACAAGAAGTTTCCAATGCCGTATTCCCAATGCATTTCGGGAATCCCTTCGTCAAGGGAACTCTACAAATAACAAATGCATGTATTTAACCATACAATAATAACAGAAAGTACAAGAACTGTTCAAGCTATTCCATCACTGCCAAGATGGTTATATTAGTTCATGCTGTTGCTCAAGAGCATGTGCGTACGCCATTAAAATGTATAGCTTGTGGGTTTAGAAAAGTCCGACCCAGACATGTGCCCAAAGAGTGCACCATGCGTCCCATAAAGTATAAAGTGTCTGAATAGACATGCAACGTTGTTCAAAGTGCCACCATTTCACAAATCAACACCCGTGTGCTGTTTTAAAAAACAGAGCATCTTAAACCAATCGACACCTACCCGGTCATCACATGACCTGAAATATCAAGATAGTGAGTTACTCTGCAAAGTAAGAAAGTATCCATCAGTATCAGACCTCTACCAAACATGCTTTCCGTGCCCTAAAAGAACCAGAAACACTTACTCCAACGGCAATCAACACACTAACGTTGCCGATGAATCATATGCTAAACAAAGTGACACAGTTCCCGAATTAATGGAAAGTGGTCATTCAAACGAATTCTATCTGTATGGAGAAGGGATTGCGGGCAGTTAATGGCCATACACCCTCAGATAAAATGGGGTCTAATACCTTTGATAATGGCTATAGTGTTAGTAGGATAGACTACGTATTGGTTAGCTTAGCACTTTGACATGCCGTGAAGGATATGAGGGTTCAAGATAGATTAGAGAGTGACCATAATCCATTATGTGTGGACTTGGATCTAATACGGTATAAGGCTCCCCATGAACTACGGGATACATATTCAACCGATGACGTTGTTCCATCTAATGATTTGAGGTGACTTAAATGGGCTAAGATAACCGAGCTACCCGAAGTATTAGTTAGTATCGAAAAGGATATGGATCATGTCATAAATGAGCTCCAGGCCACAGTAGTAAATCCTTCAGCCTTAGAGCAACCCACCCGCATACACAATACATTTTTTGATCACCTCCGTACCTATTTTATTAAAAAGGGTAGAACTAAAAAGGCTGATATTCCTAAAACACAGAAATGGTACAACAAAGACTGTAAAAATGCACGTTCAGACCTAGGGGAGGCTATTAAAGAAGGTGTCCCAATATGGGTACGAGCAGCTAGGGCTACCTATCGGGGGGCCCAAGCAAAGGCAAAGAGAGAATGGGACAATAAAAGGTGGGAGGAACTCAGGGAGGCATGTGTTAGGAGAAACCATAAACAGTTCTGGAAGGTACACAAATGGGATAGAGGTGGGCAGGCCTGCCAGCCCCAAAACCATGACTCACAGTCGGAGTGGATAAACCATTTTAAACCTCAATATGCCGCAAATGTTTATGAAATTGAGGGCGATATCGCCAAACATTTTTATATGGATGCAGTTTTTACCAAGGCAGATGTTGACGTGGGACTTAAATCTATTTTGGCTGAAAAGGCACCTGGCCCAGATGGAATACCGGGGGATGTATTCCCCTATGATAAGGATAGATGGTGTCTGTACATTCGCCTATTGACAAATGCCATAGCCCAGGGTGTCCTGGTCCCAGACTCCTGGAAAGGAGCCAAAATCATACCAGTTTTTAAGAAAGGGTGGCAAATCGTGCCCAGGGAATTTTAGGCCGATCAGCTTAATAGATTCTTTGCAAAAGGTAATGGGTAGGTTGGTGCTCAACAAAGTCCAACAGAGAATCGATGAGTTTACCATTCTATCGCCATTAAAGCAGGGTTCTGAGCTTTTACTAGCACAATTGACCAAGTATTTCGGTTTATTTTGCTTTTTTGGAAAACAGTAACCCTGGGTAAAGGCAGTTTGTATGCCGTTTTTGTGGACCTTAGGTCAGCATTTGACCTTGTACCACAAGCTAAACTATGGAGGACATTGCAAGAAATGGGGTTACCATCAGACCTGTTGACGCTCATCATTAGGTTGCATGAGGATAACAAGGCTAAGATTCGATGGGGTACGCAGGGTGAAGTCACAGAATCTTTCCCAGTAGAGAAGGGAGTTCAACAAGGTTGTGTGATGGCCTGACACTATTTTCCTTATACATCAATGGAATAGTGAACTGCATGAGGTCTACCCCCACGGATGCCCCGACACTAGCTGGTGAAAAAGTCCCCATACTAATGTTCGCAGATGACACATTGATCATCTCCAAGACGCCGAGTGAGCTCCAGAGAGCTTTAAGAATCTTTGAGGTGTTCTGCTCGAGGCGTGGATTGGAGGTCAATGTGTCAAAAACTAAATTGATGGCCTTTAATTCACACAGGGCCCTCAAGGGGGGCATTAAAATGAATAACCTCCTGCTAGAGCAAGTCAAGGACTTTACATACCTAGGGGTAAATATCCAGGAGGGGTTAAATTGGGCTCACCAGGTCTATATAGCATCCCTAAAACACCAACAACTGGCGGGGGTGTTGCACAAGGAATATAACACCTCATTCTCTAAGACAATTAGCCCGTCAATCGTGATCTATAACATGAAAGTTATTAGCTCTGCCATATACGGTGCTGAGCTTTGGGGGCACGAGAATTTAGTTAAGCTCACACTTTCCGAAAATAAGTTCTTTAGAAAAATTACCAACTTGCCACAGAGTACCCCGACATGCCCGTTATTGAACGATTCTTGGGAGAAAGCCAATCGCAGATACTGCTAAACTACATCTCCTTTTGTATTGGTGTAGACTGGTCTACCCCGGAGCTTGCAGAGTACGCGGCTGGTTTCCTAGACATAATAAGGGTAGATATGTCACACCAAATAAAATTGGTTGAGGGAGCTTAGAGCTATCCTATCGAATATCGGTATGAATCTGCCATCATATCTAAGCGCCTGAACTCTACTTCTTCTTACTCCCTCCCCCTTCCAGAGGTGGACAACTTGCTGGTTAGCTTGGAAACTGACACCGGTGCCCTCACCTTCCTCCTCTTATACCGGCCTCCATATCCTATGCCATCCTTCTCTACCATCATGAGCGAACAGCTATCCAATCTACTAACGCAACACTCCAGTTTCACCCTCTTCGGCGACCTAAACTACTGGTTCAACGATACCAACGCCGGCCCCCATGCTATTGAGCTCTTTGAGTCTCTCAACAGCTTAAACCTTTTCCAACAGGTCACCCGACCCACTCATATCAAGGGCCATATCCTGGACCAGATCTGGACCTGCAATCTGGCTCTGTCTCAGCCAGCAATATCCCCTTGCGTCTGGTCAGACCATCATTTAGTTGACACTTCCATCACTGTCGTCGGCCGGATTCCTGCTCCTCTGATGGCTGGTGGCTCCTCACGGAAATGGAGCACATACGATTCCCAGGGCTTTCTCACTACCCTGGCCGACACCCGCCCAGTCTTTAATCCCACTGACAACATCGACGTTATAGAAAATGACATCGGTTCCTGGCTGAGGTCAGCCAGCGACCAGTTTGCCCCCCTTACCAAATTCCCCCGCACTAGGCATCATAACTCCCATAGGTGGTTCTCTGATGACCTCAAGCATCACAAATTAAAAACGCGTCAGCTGGAACGAATCTGGAGACGCGATTATTCTAACTCAGCCAGGTTGTCTTACATGGCTGCACGCAAAGAATACAAAACTGCCATTACCCTAGCAAAATCGGAACATTTTTCCAATAGGATCTTGTCTGCGGTTAATAAATCAAAGGAGGTGTTCAAAGTCATGAATGAACTCACCACAGACGACAGAACCCTCCCAGCCCAGACCCCCACTCAAGAAACATGTGACACTCTCAACCTCTTCTTTGTGGAAAAAATCATAAAAATTAAAAAACTCTATCCCTTCCCCATCCCAGCCACACTCTTCGGACACCTCCTCCAACAACCCCCTGACTCTTACCACCTTCCCGGCTCTGAACCCTATCTCATTAGCGGAACTCGCTACTCGTGTCAAATCTGGCTCCCCTAACGACTGCTGTCCGCCATTTGTCTTACAGAATATCTGCCTCAATCTACTTGATTGTATCCTAACCCTGCTGAATGGCTCACTCAGCAGCGGCATCGTTCTTAGCTCTCTCAAGGAGGCCATCCTAGTGCCCCTCCTCAAAAAACCTGGCGCTGACCCCGCGGAACCATCCAATTATCGTCCCATCTCCCTCCTTCCCTACTTTTCCAGATTAATGGAGGCCCACGTCACCCGATGCCTGTCTAATTTTATTGAATCTTCTTGCCACCTTGAGCCCAACCAAGCTGGCTTCAGACCTGCCCACTCTACTGAGGCCGTCATTCTGGCAGTCCTGGACACGCTTAGGAGTAATGCGGACGCAGGGATCCCCCAAGCCCTTGTACTCCTGGACCTGTCGGCTGTGTTCGACACGGTGGACCATAACATCCTTCTCCTCCGTGTCGGACAGGCAGGCATCCAGGGTACTGCCCTTAAGTGGGTCGAGTCCTTCCTGACCGGAAGAACACAGGCTGCCCGCCTGGGCCCCTATACCGCAACAAAAACCCCCACGGCCTGTGGAGTCCCTCAGGGCTCCTCCCTTTCACCACTCCTGTTCAACCTATACCTCCGGCCCTTGATCCACTCACTTCAGAAATGGGACATTACTGTTTACAACTATGCCGATGATTTACAGATTGTCCTCCCTCTAAACTCACCTCATGCCATCAATACGTTTCAAACTGTTCTGATCCATATCCAACATTGGATGAACTTGAATCAGCTAAAACTGAACCCCGGGAAAACCGAGCTCCTTCTCCCCGGACTCAGCCATGCTCACTGGGGTTCGCAGTTCTGGCCCCCTGAGCTAGGTCCCCCCCCAGTCCCGGTCAAATCAGTGAAGAGCTTGGGTGTGATTATCGACACCGAACTTTCTCTCAAAGCTCAAGTGGGTGCGGTCATCTCATCTTGTATGTACTAGCTCCGGAAGATCCGCAAAGTTCGCCACCTACTTCCGCCTGCCGCACTCACCCAGGTCGTCATCTCGCTAGTACTTTCTCGTCTGGACTTTTCCAACTCCCTCTACCACGGTCTCCCACAATCTTTGCTGCACCGCCTTCAGGTTGTCCAGATCCAAGCGGCCCGCCTCATTCATAAAACTCCTAGATGGCAATCGGCAAAGCCTCTACTTCACAGCCTGCACTGGCTACCAATAAGCCAAAGGGCAGCTTTCAAGGTGGCCTGCCTCACATTCAAGGCCCTCCACTGCGCCGGCCCTGCATTTCTCAAATCCCTAATCACTCCCCATCGACCAACGCGCAACCTTCGATCAGCCCACCTTCATCTGCTAGTCACCCGCAAAGCCAAAACCAAGAAATTCTGTGGTCGTCGCTTCTCCCACCTAGCTCCCGGATTTTGGAATCCTCTCCCTCTTTCCATCAAATCCAGCCCTTCCCTCCTGAATTTCAGAAAATCACTCAAAACTCACCTCTTCCCACCCCTTGGTTAAAAACATCGTCACTCACGCTTCCCTCTCACTCACTCTGTCTTAAAGCGCCATGAAGCCTTTGGTGTTAGCGCGCTCTATAAATTGCACTTAACATAACATAACATAACATGAATACACTGTGGGTGGATCCTAAAAATTCTACTTTTCCCTAAAAAAAGAGTTTGAAAGCCAAGTATTGGGAATCGGTCCAGAATAATACTTTGAGAAGTTGTGAGTCCTCTTCTTTAACAGGGCTATTCCTGGACTGTAAACCTATCCCTAGGCTGGAACAATATTGGGATTTTATTACAAAGACCCATGAGCAAAAATTATATTTCCAGTTTAGGGTGGGTACATTACCACTAAGAGTCTTTACCAGTAGATGGACAAAACCTAGCAATGACTCGTGTCCGGTATGCCAACATAGCAAAGAATCTCAGGCACATTTATTGTTTGTATGAACTGGATTCAACGCCCCATGCCGTGTATGGTTGTCACCAATTTGCAAGCTCCTGGGAACAAGAAGGTCAAGTGAAGCTGAAAGAATCCTAAGAACTGATACAACGCAGGTGATTGTCATAGCAATGGCGAAATACCTGGGGTGGGCGTGGGCAATAAGAGCACGTTTCCTCGATTAAGCTTTAGATCAAAAGAGATATGTTATGCTGTAACCTATTTCATGTGGAGTCACTTGCCTTTTTAAAACTACTTTGCTTTGCAATCTGAAGCTCATATCATGGTATAACTGCAAAGTTTTTATCATAACAATTTTTATTGCATTTTTATATCTGTATATAGTGTTTTTATGGTATTTGTATTTATCCATCCATTTGGGCGTGTATCACATTTTATATGATGTCTTATGAATTGTTTTAGAAGTATTTTTGTGTGCTTTTATGAATTAACACGTTGAATAAAGCTTTTTGGATTTGGATTTGGAAAGCGACAAATGAAACAAAACATTAATCTATTTCTATTCTGTTGCCAAAGCTCCCACTTACTTCCACAATGCACTGTAACCGCGTATCATGCGTTTGTCTACTGACAGTTCAAAAGGTGCCTGCCGTCATGGTCTTATTTAAATGAACGTGCAGACAATTAAAAAATGGCATGACGTGGTGCTCTATTGTCATGAAAAAAAGACTCCAAACTATATGGAGAATTCCCAATATCCACCTACTGCGATATGTCAATAAAATGAAGTAAAAGAGATTGTAGCACATGTGAAAGATACAAAACTATAAAAAAGCATAGCATATGTGAAGAATACAAAACTATGATACGCTAAAAGAAGCCTTAATGGATAGAATGATTTGCCAATGTCACTATGTGAGTACACTAAGTGACAATTGCTTCTGTGTCAAAAATTGAATAAATCCAAGCTCTAATGCACGTAGTACTTGGAATAGGATCATATATATGGAGATGGTGGCCATATGTGTATAAAAGAATATGTGTGAAAATGCTTGCAAGTGCCATAGCTCAATAAATTGCTTTTATTCAACAGCATGAGACACGATAGGACCACTGGGCCCCAATTTCTGGAAACAGCGCCCTGAATCAAAACATGATTGAAAAAGTACTGAGTATCTCCAAATGTTATCCTGTAATAGTCAACCGTACTACTCCAAGAATGCCAAACAAAGTTTCAAATACTAATCAGGCGAACTTGCTATTTACATCAATTCAAGTTACAGGAAGCAAATCATCTCAATTTTGTCATTAAGACCTAATGGGATTAAAGTGTTCAAACATTTTATCCAAGACGTTTCCCTTTGCGCTAACTGTTGATTGGTATCTCTGTGTGGTGTCACCACTATTTAACCAGAACAGTAAACCTCAATTGTGGTATTGTGTGTTTTTTTTCTACCCAATGTGTGGCTAAACATGAGTTTTTGTTTGTAGTTCTAATTATACTTTTGTGTTCTGTGATATGTATTTTAATCTTCCTTGATGTTCTGCCCACGTACACTAGTCCACATGGGCATTTAATGGCGTAAACCACCATATCCGTGTTACAATCCGATGTGCAAGTCAATCTAATTTTGTTTCCTAGTGTGAGGGTGGGTGAACGTGTTACCCACAATCCTGTTTCCACAATGACTGCAGTTGAAACATTTCCGCATGCCTATGGTTTGATCTCTGGATGTTGGTATGAGTCTTTTTTTCAGTAATTCTTTAAGACCTTAGGAGCGCGAGTGCGCAAACATGGGCTTTGAAGAAAACACGTCCTTGAAGTCTGACCCCTGTTCAATGATTTCCCATCTTCGTAATATAATGATCGCCGGTGTTTCAGTAGAGAACTTTAATAAGAAAACTTCCTTTTTATCAGTGCGTTTTGTTGCTTTCCTTACAAGATCTTTATGTTGCATGCGCTGGACCTTCAAACTTGCCGTTCTCAAAATTTCGGGTGGATACCCTCGTTGTTGATGTTGCTGTGATGTTACTTGAATGATTTGTTGCCATTTGATTGGGTCTGATGTAATTCTTTTAATTCTAATTGCGAAAGTGGTAAAAAAATAAATTTATGGATGAAAGCTTTGATAATGCAAGGCATTATTCCTACCTGTTGTCTTCTTGTACACGCTTGTGTGTAAACAGCCTTACCTCAGTTCCACTCGAATATCCAAAAAGTTGATCGATTGTTGACTCATGTGATATGCCAATTTTATGCAAGGATTCTGTCCATCAAGAGTCTCAATGAGATGTTCAAGTTTCTGTTGCGGACCCTTCCATAGAAGCAGAATATCATCAATGTACCTCATATATATTAGTAGGTTATCCTGCCATTCTTTTTGTTGTAAAATGTAAGAGTCATCGAACTTAGCCATGAAAATGTTTGCATACGTGGGTCCCCCCGAAAAGTCCATAGATGTGCCTGTTGGTTGAAGAAAAAAAGTGTCTTTCCAAGAGAAGTAACTGTGGTGTAAGCTGAAATGCAATAATTTGAGTAAAAAAATGTTCTGAGTCTCTTCATAGTTACTTTTCAACAGCATCCATTCAACCGCCTCCAAACCTTCAGTGTGGGGAATGGACGTGTATTATGCCACCACGTCAATGGTACATAACCAGGTGTCTTCACCGATTATTTCTTGTATATTCATTAATTTATTCAAAGAGTCTGTTGTGTCTTGGATATACGATGTACCAAGGGCTGCAAGAAATGATCAAGATATCTGCCTACTGGCTCATGTATTGAACCACATCCTACCACAATAGGTCTAAAAGGATGGTCATGCGGATCTTTATGCATCTTTTGAAGCATGTATATGTGTGGTCGTTGTAGAAAATCCGACATCAAAAATGTTTTGGTGTTATCATCAATCTATCCCAACTTCACTGCTTTTGATAAGATGTCGTTCAATGTATTCCTGAAAGTAATAGTAGGGTCAGATTCCAAGGGAATATAGGTTTGTTCATCAAATACATGATCATGTACCTTTTTCTCGTAATAATGTGTGTTCCTAACCACCAGGACCCATCCATTATCTGCTGGCTGAAATGTTATGCTGTCATCTTCGGTAAGTTTCAGCAACGTGCTGAATTACTTAGTTGTGAGGTTTTTTCGCATGTGCAACGGACGGTGTAAATGTTGCAAGTCTTTATTTACTTAAAGTTCGAATGTGTCCAAGGTTTTGTGAGATACAGGTGACATAACCACGCTTTTGGGTTTAAACACTTTGTCACTTGTCTGTGTTTCTGTATCATTCGATTGTACGATATGGTTGAAAAACCAGCACACTCGTAGTTTCTTCATAAACGTAAACAAGGACACTTCCGTCTGCATAGGATTGGTCGAGTATGTCGGTACAAATGACACAAGTTAATTTAATACGGATAATTCCAGTGGCCTGAGTGTTCTGTCTGAGATGTTCATCACTAGGTTCTCTTGGGGTTTCCCCGTAAATTGTCTGGATTTTTTCTTTTGTCCCCTCCTTGTTCACTTGAGGGCCGTTTTTCCTCTTGTGGATGATTTGATGTCTGGCCTGATTCTAAAACAAATACTTTGCATCCGCGCTTGTACTTTGAGGGTCAGATTTAGTACCCGATATACTTGTTAGCACTTGTAAAGGTGTACGGGATGCTAATGTATCTTGTTCCGTCACCACACTTTCCTCAGATGATGATGCCTCCGGTTTTTTGAAGGTATGGCGTTGGGCATAGGCATCTGCCCATGCGTGCACCTCATCAAGTTTATAGTCTATTGGGTCCCTCTTACATTTTCTTAGTTTTCGTTCATGGATTTCTTTAGCATGATCATCAAGTTCCTCATTAATCTCATTGAGAGTGTTGGTCCAACCGTCAGCATCCATCCTTTTTTCAAGTTCCATTTTTAAATTGTAAATCTCAGTAGATAGTTCTTTAAGAATATTAGAAAGCTCCTCTATGATTAGGAGTATTAAATAAAGTGAACCCTTGTTCAGAATGGCATACCACCTTGTCATGAAGGATTTGTTGAATTTAAACAACATTGGTCGAAATGAAACCCTCAAACCCCAGGGAATGTGCTTGACTTTGTGGTATTTAATTAGTGTCATTGAGTGTAATCTCTGGTTTACTTCCTTGCGTAATGTATACTCCAACTGTTTCAGCATTTGATTGACAGAGCTAGGTGTAGCCTGAAAAGTCCTTGCAGTATATGCCATCTAATAACCCCCACTAAAACCATTGAACGTGGATTGGACAAACCCAGGATCCTTAGAAAACATACCAACTGCAACTTATTACACGTAGTTTATGTGATTACATGCCCATCAAATCTGTGATATGCAGAAGCAGGAAGATCCGGATCAGGGTCGGTGAACACCGCCATTAAAGTGAGTAACCACCATTATCCCTTAGGAAAACTCTGTGGAAGACCTAAGGTGGGTTGTACTAGAACAACTGGACAGTAAAACCAGGAAGATTGAAAACGTTTTATTTGAGAAAGAACAACAATTGGCCTGGCATCACATATGAGGGGATTGAACGAAAATAGACCCTGGTTGGCATTCAGTTGAGAAATATACAACCTACCGTGGAAAAGTGGTTTTAAGATGACTTGGACGAGTCCTATTGTATTATCTAAATGTCTCCACCATCACACTAACTCCCCCTCGCTCACTTGCTCTCCCCCATTACGGAATGCTTCTGGGGATCAGAAGGAGACTGCATACTCTTAGAAGACAGAATAGATGTCCTCTTGTATTGTTCTATCCCCACATTTTCAGAACACACTTTTCATTTTTGTCCCTATCAAAACGATTTTGCCAATAGATCTCCGTAAACTTTAGTAGGATGCTACATGCCCCTAGAAGAAAACAGATGACCGCTCTTAAAGTATGCTATTACTTTTTATAGTTTAAATTTTTTCAATTCAAAACCGTCCTAATGCTTTCTCCATTCAATTCCACCATTTCCTCCACCTAACGATGTAGAATGATTACAAAAACCTCACTGACGCTCCATCCATGATTTCGCCGGAGACATACGGCCACTCGCAAAAGGGACAGGACCCCAAGAACCCACACAGGCACACTGATGTCATTTCAGCCTCTGCCGCCCACTATTGCTATAATATGCAGGAGTTTGGAGGCTGCACTAGGTGCAGAAGTCAGGCAGGGCATCTTGACAAAGTCAGTCCTTTCTTTTTACAAATGGAGATGGTGTCTTTTCTCTTTAAAAAAACGACTACATAAACCTGAAAGGTGACATACTTTTAATTTTGACCATTATTATTACAGTGTGTGACTACTTAGTCCGCCCACCTCTAAGCTCCCTATGGGGTGTAGGAGGCCCTAAATCATGGCACAACATACCATGCCTTTAAAAACACGATCATCTGCCTAATTATGTGATAACCAGTAAGGCTCAGTCACTGTCCTCACGTTTTTAGTTTGCATATGTTGCATGCTTGTTTGCCTGCTCACTACTTCATGCACACACTCTTCTCTTTTTCATAGCGTTTGCAGTACTCACTAATGGTGAGGAGTTATTGAATATATTGAATGCATTGACCTATCTGTTCACTGTTTGCTTCACCCTAACAACAGGTAAAAGGAAGGGCCAGTGTACTCTTGGATGTGTAAGTTTGATATGCATTACTGTGTGTGTTGTTCCAGCACATTCTAGTGATCAGTACATTGATTGGCCTAACTGAGGTGAAACTAAGGGGAAATCCCCCTATTGGCATTCAGTGATCTGATCATATAGGTCCTGAGGAAAGCTACAAGACCCTTTTGGCCTGTATGAAAGTGGCAAAAACATACAGACCCTCAGATGCAGGGGATCACTAACTGTCCCTGCCAGCACGGTTCATGGTTTTAAGCTTGTCAAGTAACCCTGCACTATAATAATGTACACAAGAGGGAACTTGAGTGTTTTTGATTGAATCAGTTGGGAACAAATTTGCATTTGCAAATACTGATTACTGAATACGACGCTCCTTTCATTGTGGTATACAACACAATGTAATGTTGACGGGCCCGGGGCTCTCATGCATACATTATGAACACAGGGACACAAGTAGATAATACGTGGAACTGGCCACGGGCAAGTGCGCCCGGCCCCTTTATTGGCAGGGCCACATGTACAGTGACGCCTGTGCTGGATGTGTGTAGGGTGATTGTAAAGCAAACACAAGGAGATGATGGACAGAGTGCTGAAACTTTTCAGACACTCACCCCCAGTCACAGATCTAGGTTGAATCCATCATCGTTCTTTAGCTCACTTTGCCACCTCAGTTCAGACCCAGTGATAGACCTGGCACCTTGGCGTGGGTCTTCCTTCCATTTTTTACTGTTGCCTCGTGTGTTTTTGCTGGTGTTAGATGCTTTGGGCACTGTGCCACTGCTGTCCAGTGCCACAGTGCAAGTGCTCTCTATTGTAAATTGATGTATGAATTAGTGATTCCATAATTGGCTGGTTTGGTTTACCTGTCAGACCCTAGTACAGTGCACCAGGGGTGCCCAGGGCTGGTAATCCAAATGCTGCTGGTGGGCTTGCAGCACTGGTTGTGCCACCCACAGAAGCAGCCTGTTAAAGTGTGTCTCCGGTCTGCCATTGCAGAGTCTGTGTGCAGTCTGGAACTGCCATGCTGACTGGGCAAGTGCACCCACTTGCCAGTCCCCAAACCTTCCCTTTTCTTCATATCAAACACCCCTATGGTAGGCCCAAGGGCAGGGTGCACTGTAAGAATAAGGTAGGACAAGCCCTTATGTGTGTGACATATCCTAAAAGTGTATTACAGCCATTTTCGTTTTTCACTATTGCAAGGCTACCTGTTCCCCATAGGCCGGAATGGGCAGTTTGATTTTTACAGCTTATAATCCTAACTGACTCAGGGAACATGGTAGAAATTCGAGTTTAGTATGCCTGAACTCAGAATGATAAAATACATCTTTTAGTGAAGTTGGTTTTAACATTCTGTGTTTGAAAATACCACTTTTAGAAAGTAGGTATTTTCTTGTCTAACCATCCCAACCTGCCTCTGCTAGGTTGTGTATTCCTTGTCTGGAGTTTGAGCGACAGGGGCTGGGGAAATTCCAGGAGACAGGGTGAGTCAGCACAGGGCTGAATAGAGAGATCTGCATCTAGATGGGTGGGAGGAGTTGCACCTGGGACCTGAATAGGGCTGTGCCTTCCCTCCACAATGCTGGCTCCACCTCCTGTGGTGTGTCTGATGTCTCTGCCCTGCTCTCTGAAAGGAAGGAAGGAGTCATGTAAACAAAGTGCTCCAGGATTGACCAGAACTGGTTTGGACTAGGCAAAGGCCTCTCTGCCTTCATAGAACAAAGATAAACTTAGTATAAATATTGGGACCCAAACCCAAGAACTTTAGATCACTTTGGGAAACAAGAAGAAACCTTTGCTGAGGAGTGGAACCAGAAGAAACTGAGGAGAGACTATCCCTAAGCTGAAGTGCTGCTTGGGGGATTGACCTGTAGTGGTTGCCTGACTGCCAAAGAAAGGAGAAAGGACTTTGTGTGCACTATATTCAACTTGTGAAGGATCTCCAAGGGCTTGGAAAAGAGCTTGCCTCTTGCTGAAGTCTCAGGGACAACAGACTTCATCCACTAGCTCCCCAAGAGTTTGTTGGAAGTGCCTGCTGGTTTGAGAGGTTTTCTGAGGGACTGCGTGTCGCAAGGAACTGGAAGCGCGACTCACGAGCAAGAAGCGTGTCGCCGCACTGCCGCTGTCGCTTCACAATGAGAAAGCGCCTCGCATCGCCGGAGAAGAGGATCGACGTCGCATCAGACGCCGTCGCATCACCGGGAAGTGTGTCGCAGGGCCTTTCACGGCTCGCATCGCTGCTGAAGCAACTCGCATCGCCGGAGAAGAGGATCGACTTCGCATCAGACACCGTCGCATCACCAGGAAGCGTGTCACAGGGCCTGTCACGGCTCGCATCATTGCCGAAGCAACTCGCATCGCCATAGAAGAGAGATCGACATCGCATCAGATGCAGCCGCATCACCGGGAAGCGTGTCGCAGGGCCTGTCGCGGCTCGTATCGTTTCGCACCAAGAACAAAGCTCCATCTTTGTTTGTTTGCACCGGATCTTCAACGCATCACCGTCCTTGCAGCACTTTCGTTGTCTTGCGTTACGCATTTTAAGGTACATTGAACTCTGAGTGTCGCATTTACCATCTAAAGAGAACTAAGCTAAATCTACCATTTTAAGTACAGTATTGTGGATTTTTGTTGTTTATGGTCTTGTGTTAAATCTATATAAAGAATACTTATTTTTGATATATAACTTGTGTGGTGTCCATCTGTAGTGTTGTCACTTGATTACTGTATGTGTTCACAAAAACTTTACACACTGCCTCTGCGATAAGCCTGTCTGCTCGTGCCAAGCTACTAAGGGGGTGAGCAGGGGTTATTTTAGGAGTGTACCCCCTTACCCTGACTAGACGTAAGGGTCCCTATTTGTCACAGGTACCTACCTATGCAAACTAGAGACCCCCTAATCTAACACCCAGCCATATGCAAATCAGTCTTGACCCTGTGCCTCATGGGAACAGTCCAGCCCGAACTGCCAAGCCGGGTCTTCCCTGAACTGGAAACAAGCATCCTGGGACCAGTTTCGGGGGAGCAACCCTCTTCAGCTAGGCTAGCTTGAATCCAGTGGCAAAGTGAGCAAGGGGCCCACGTCTGGGCATACCCTGCCAACTTAGGGCGAACAAAGCTAACACAAGAAGATGATGGATGGAGTGCTGAAACGTTTCAGACACTCACCCCAGTCACAGATCTGGGTTGAATCCATCATTGTTCTTTAGCTCACTTTGCCACCCCAGTTCAGACCCAGCCATATGCAAATCAGTCTTGACCCTGTGCCTCATGGGAACAGTCCAGCCCGAACTGCCAAGCCAGGTTATCCGTGAACCGGAAACAAGCATCCTGGGACCGGTTTCGGGGTAACACCCCTCTTCAGCCAGGCTAGCTTGAATCCAGTGGCAAAGCAAGCAAGGGACCTTCGTCTGGGCATACCCTGCCAATTTAGGGCGAACAAAGCAGGGTGAGTGTAAGCCAGCCCACAAGGAGTTGTTGATGCTGGCAAAAACTTGAACAGTGAACAGCAGCAAAACAGAAACAGAAAACACCAGCATAATAGAGACAACTGCTGAGCATCATGGAGGTAGCCCGAGCAAGTACAGAGCTCACCCAATATGTAAACAGAGGTATCCATGAGTTGCAGTTCACTGAGGTTGGGTCACCTGGAGTGCCAAGCAGGGTATCAGGCAGATGATGGCATCCACCACAGGTGTGCGCAACTCAGTTATTGCCAGTACGTCTGTTTCAAATCTTGCGGTTGGAGGTTGACCTGGCGGTGGTGGCGTGTGCCTCCTGTGGTGATGCGTCGTCCGGGCCGCCCAAGACTCGATTTGATGTGTGAGCCCTGGTGTAATGCAATTGAGGCCGGAGGCAGCGGACAGCGCAGGGCCACAGACACATGGCGTTGATGATCCCAAGGCCATCGTCTCAGAGGCCATCCAATATCTCAGAAGACAGGGTCCCTGACCTGAACTGCACAGAGTTAGTGACCCCGGATGCACTGCGGCCAGCACAGGCACACCGCCACCAGGCGTTGACTTGCGGGGCAATGAGATGGGCCACGCGAGCTGAGCAGGTCCTCATCGATGTCCGAGGTGAATGTGGCAGAGGGTTGCGGGGGACAGTGGAAGGTGTCCTCCAGGGCATGATGCAAAGGGTAGAAGCTGTCCAGAAGCAGCAAATGGAGGAGTGGAATGCCACTGAATCATTTTTGCCACAAAGTCAGTATCACCGACATGATGGTGACGACAACCCCAAGTCCATGGACTCAGCCGCCACCAAAGTTCAACCAGAAAGGGTCCATGGGTCTCGGGGAACAGACTTAGCGGCGCCGTGGCTGAAAGGGGATGCAGTCTGCGATGAGGCCTGTACAATGACATCAAGTCAGCCATACATAAATCAAGACTGAATGTGTGACCTACTCGACCGCAGTGTAGGCCCGAGGCAGCGGTCAGCACGGGCCAGACGCAGCTCAGCGAGCTCCTCCTGGTACTCTAACACACGACGTTGACATGCCATTTGGGGGTGACATGTGGGTGACGGAGGTAAAAGCACCAGAGCCGAGTGGGTGTTCAGTCAGTGACGATGATGTGTCCTGCCTGGTACGGATTGGTGTGAGGCCTGCTGGACCGCAGTGTAGGCCGACGGCGTAGTCATCAAGGGCCCACAGACATGTGTGGTTGGGATGCCAGGCACAGACTTGGTGTCACCACATCGAAGGGAGTACAGTGTTGTAAATGCTGCCTTAATGTGTGTTCTCGGACAATGTATGATCAAGACTCAGCCCCAAATGTGTGACCTACTCGCCCGCAGTGTAGGCCGGAGGCAGCGGTCAGCAAGGGCCCACAGCCAGGTGTCGTTCTCTTGCGATGCACAGAGTTAGTGACACGAGGGCAGTTGTTGGTAGTGTTCGATCACCTTCGTAACGATGATTCTTTTTCCCTCCTGACTGCAACGCGTCATCCTCTTACACCTCTCCTTGCGTGAAATGATATGTATTCTGCCATTGAGATATCGATGCTCAGTTCCAATTGTGTGACCTACTTGGACGCAGTGAGTGTAGGCTGAGGACAGTAGTCTGCGTGGGCCCACAGAATCTTGTGGTTGTGATGCACTACTAAGAATTGGTGGCACCACATTGAAGGGAGTATATTGACATCAAATCTACTATAAATGAAGTTCTCTGCCATAGTGTAATCAAGACTCAGTTCCAAATGTGTGACCTACTTGTCCGCTCTGCATGCCGGTGGAGAGCGTCAATGAGAAGGGAGTCTTGCGGCCTGTGTCGCGGAGGCCGTGATGGTCTGAGGAGGCTGCCAGGTTCATGGCACTCGGGCTTGCTCCGGCACGTGGTGGGCCCTCTTCGACACACACCAGTGTCGGCAGGTGTGCATTGATGCCTGGGTGCGCAGGGCCAGACAGGACTGGTACGGGGACCTGTGGCCCGGGCAGCAGCAGGCGCACAGGAACGCAGGCAATACCGCTCACGGCGATGGCCTCGTGGCGGGGTGAGGGGCGCCGCTCTGGCAGAAACGTTGGGCATTCCAGAAGAGGACCACGTCCAGAGCTACGTGCTTTTTATTCACACCCAGGCCAGCCCACTCCGCTCATGCTTACGGGGGGGACGTAACAAGCTACATTTCCGGGATCTTCCCTACTGGCTGGGGTGACATGGTTGCATCCACTGTCTACTGCACTCCATTCACCAGCTGTGTATGTCGACATGGATATGTGTGTGGTCTGCATACTGCAGTCTGGCCATCGCTTCCACGCCACACTTGGCATTGTGTACAATCTCATTCATCGGTCACTTGCCTCCTTCATACATGCCTGGTCCCCATCTCTTTCCACAATCTGCTATCGTGTGGCTGAGGTGCCATGCAGTTGAGGGCTTATGTGCATGGCTGGCCCAGGTTGCCAGAGTGAGTTGTGCTGTTGTGTCTGGTGGGTGGGCAT
This sequence comes from Triturus cristatus, assembly GCF_964204655.1. NCBI lineage: Eukaryota > Metazoa > Chordata > Amphibia > Caudata > Salamandridae > Triturus > Triturus cristatus. The sequence continues at coordinate 236,023,885 of NC_140582.1, forward strand.
GTTGTTTGGCATGTTGATGTGTGTTTGTGACGTGTGCATTCCCAGTGTTGTGAGTTGCATGATTGTGGAGTTGAGGTGTGTGGTGTGTTTGGGACTTGCCAACGAGCAGCATATTTCCGTAGGTGCCAGCCAGGAAACGCCAGGTGATGATGGACTGTCAGAAGATGTGGGACTCATGCACTCGGGATGGGTGGTTGGCGTCGACGTTGGTGGAGATTCTCTGGAGATCCACTGTTGTCTACACAGTGATGGTTTGCGTGTGCTTTCGGTAGCGGATATTGTGTGCAGTGTCACCAGGGGGCACAAGTAGGATGAGTGCATTCAACTGCCCCCCCTAACACGTGAGGGAAGCCAGCTATGGCGTAGATGTCTTGCTTGGTCTCCAGCTGTTCCTGCGCAGTGTGGGGGAAGGATAGGTAGTGTGGTACCAAGCTGATGATGGCATCCAAGACAGTTGTGGGGCGCTTGGATTGTGCTGGCTGTGAGACTCATCCGACTCTGGCATTTGTTGGTTGGAAGGTCCCAGGGACAACAGGTGCAGCACAGCCAGCAGCTTTATCTGCGGAGGGATGTTGGTTGTCCGCTGTGTTGGTACGGTCTGCCTGTGTGCAATGGTGGTCAGGATGCGTAGGATGGTTGTCCTTTTGAGCCTGTGGTGGGCAATGACATTCCCTGGTGTTGGGTCTGTGAGGTTGGTGCGTTTTCAGCAGGTCGGTGTCTTTGTCTGCGCTGGCTCAGTGTTGGTCCGGGCGGGGGGCGGGGGGGTTTGGAGCGGGTCCTAGGGGTAGTGGCGGTGGGTGTTGTTGCCCTATTGGGGCTCCAGTCTGCATGTTCAGTTGCCCGGGGACATCTGTTGTTCTTCATGTTTGGCTCTGGGCTGTGCTCCCTTGTCTGGTGCCGCTTGTTGTCCGACTTTGCACCAGGTCAGAGCAGGTGTTAATTTCCGGCTGCTAATGTGCCTTATCGTATGTTTTGTGATCTTATCTCCGATCAGGCTGGTTCTTGAGAATGATGTGGAGTGGTGTTGTCGCGGCTTTCAGCACGGGAACGCCTACTCTGCATCGCATTAGCGATAGTTGCCGGGGTCATCTGTGGTGATGTTTTTTGTGGATGCTATCACCGGAAAACTGGTGATATGGGCTGTTAGCACCGGCTTGTGAATGGGGCAACAACTTTATCGTGAGTTTAGCTGTGATAAAGTGCCGTTAACTCGGCGATAACTCCTTGAGAATATGCCCCTTTGAAGCATGTGGGAGGAAAGGAACGCTGAGCAAAGTCAAGCAAGGGATATGAGAACTTACGAGTCAGCCAAAGTATAAGCATTAAGTTGAAACTGCCACCAACTCATAGCTGAGAGCTACACTTGAAGCCTTGGTACTCTGTAAATTCACAATGGCGAATTACATATATTTTATTGTAATTCATCGTTAATCCCAGTTCACGTCGCGAATTTTCAATTTCGAACAGTGATTATTGATTGCTAGTTTTTGACGTCTCTTTCATTTTAAGTTCATGAAAATAAACATTCATGAGCAAGTCTTCGATGAAAGCTAAGCAACAGAAAACTTTAGAGAGTGACATTTAAGAAAATAAGCGCTCAATTTAAATATTTGCAGATTGTTTGCCTAAATCAATATGGCACACCAAGCGAGCAAACATTCTTGAAATGGCTTAGGTGGCAGCTGGTTATTTTCATACATGAGCCAATTAATTCGAATCAGGCTTTAACAGTAGGCACCTAGAAAGGTGCTTCCGGCCACAACTCAGAGGCGCTGTGGCTCAAAACCCAGTTGAGAACCGCAAGAGCTTAGGAAACACTTTTCTTTAGGGGTGGGGGAGTTGGTGACAGCCTTGGGGAGCGCCAAGCCAGGGGTCTGGTTTAGATCTAGGAGCTGTAGGTCAGGCAACAAATGTCATGAAAACAATAACAAAGACTTTAAAATGAAAAATATTTTTTTTCAACATTTCTCAGTTTCTCAATTATGTACATACAAGTGTGTCACTGAATTGAATGATATTTATTGAAAATACTATTTATTAATCATGAAGCATTTAAGGACACCCCCATTACCTAATGAGTTGCTGCAAGGTAGCCAAAATGAGCCAGTGTATCATGTTCTCATTTTATATAGCCTATATTAGTATTAATTGTGAATCACATTTTTAATATTAACTATAAATATGTGAGAATTTTGCATTGAGCATATTTTTTCCTGAATTACATCAATGTGCTCTGCAACTTGATGGTTAAAGAAAATGATACATTGAAGTAAAGCGATGGGCTGAGGATCACACGTGTTAGTCAATTGGGGATGCCCAGGACTTGATCCAGGATTACATATTGTGTAATTCAAACATTGTGGGGTTACAACCTTCTCTCCTCTGTTTCACACAAAAGGTCACAGCTTTGTGTTCAGTTGTTCAATTAGTGTTAGCACGCGGAGAACAATTAATACATGTATCATACCTTAAATGAAAAGGACACTACACACACCTATATGTACTAAGATTGTTGTGCCTTTCTGTTTAGAGTATTTCCATAGACACTGAAGGCCAGACACAGTGACAGACCATGCCTGCTTAAAATCATGTTCCTGAAGCAAACCCCGGGGGAGCAGTGAGATGTCTTCATTTTTTAATAAATATTTAATTGCGGTCAGTGAGTGTTGAGCCTCTCCTAAAATTGTCCTTTTTCTCAAATCAGCTAAGCCAGCCGTAACATTGACATAAAATTGCATCTCCTTTCATTCTTTACTCCCCTGCAGCGGCAACAGACACACATAAGAGTGGCGGTGGGGGGAGGGTAGTCGGGGCGCGGCGGGGGAGGGAGTCGCCAGATGACAGAATAGGCATTATTTATTTATTTAATTATACCTATTCTCAGGGCTTTAAGTGGGCGGGGTCTCTCCGGTGCTGAGCACCAGCAGTTTATTTTTAAGGAGGGCCTCGAAACGGGTCTCTATCGGACTCTGTTTTGTGCCCTGGCGGTCCGTTTTTTTTCCGGACTGCAGGGACAGCAGGCACATTGATGTGCGCTGCTCACACTGCTCACGTCCCTCTAGTGGAGAAGATACGCATGACCTCCGGCCAGGTAAGCATTGTAGGGGAAGGGAAATCCTTTAAAGAGAGTCATTTTCTCTCTGCATTTCCCTTCTCTTTTTGAAACTCAGGAACAGCAGCATTGTCGTGGTGTCACCAGGGCTTTAAGTGGAAGCTTTTTCAATATTGTATGTAACAACAAGCCATAGTTGCTGCTTATTTATCTTATGCAACTAACAACCACTGACAAAGCCAATAGTCCTGAGTTGTTGTAGGTATGATGTTACTTGTTGTATAATATATCTGGATGCAATGACGAAACAGCAAAATACAAGTCGGATGGCACACTATGCTAAGCACAGATTTTTTGCTTAGGAGTTTTAAGCCACGCCCTGAAATATATATGACACGCCCCTTTGAGCAACCCCCCAGTTTTTGCATCCCACTTAAAGCCCTGCCTATTCTATTCCGTCTTCTGTCGACTTCCCCCCTCCCACCCGGTCCCACCCCCGATGCACCGCGTTTACCTGTGCCGGCCGCCACTGCTCTTTTAGCTTACTCTTGGCTTGACAAATGGAAGAAATTTAGGAGAGGCTCAACACCACAATGATCATAATGAAATAATCACCGGCAGAAAAAGGCCATAGAGTCCCCACAGAGTTTGCTCATCAAGTTACAGCACTTCAAGGAGACCTAAGTGATGTGCAGAATGGCTTCAGAGAGACATATTCTGTCCCTCACTGTTTAATCTTCAGTTTGCACTTAAAAAGGTGGTGGGGACGTTGCCCCTGCACCACCCCATTCCAAAATCTGGGGAGGGTAAACCCCCCTTGCCCCCACAGTTACAACACCCATGAAGATTCAATCACAAAAGCATCGCAAAAGAAACCATGTAGCTATTTAAAAACAGGAATGAACAGGTGTCTTTATCATGCAGTGGTAGTCAACACAAAATAGCACTTGGACTCCTGCGTGAAATATTCCTATTCACTGGGTTTTGTTAGACTTTTGCTGCTTAAAATTGATAGATTTATGCATGGTTATTCTGCGGGTTCTTTATTAAAACAAAAGTTGGAAAACATGAGATGCATGAAAAATTACCAAAAACCTGTTGAAAGTAAAATTAGTGTTGCATTTCCGGCTCAAAATTCGTTAGACAGTTTACTCAGAGTCCTAGACCTGATTATATGATCAACTCCCCAGTTGGTTAGTCTTTGCCAACCAACCCTTATTTATCATTACATTTCATAACAATAGCACCTGCTACTTATAGCAATGCCAGGCATGATTACAAGTCTCCCTGTTGAAGGCGATAATTATCGCACTTGATAAAATTTGAAATTGAGGTATTCAAGGTTTTTCAGATGCGATAGTTATCATCTGCCCTGGAATTTTGGGGAATAGTATGTGGATTTTGGTTCCTGCTGCTCCAGTACATGCATGTCCCAAAAAATATTGGGGCTTTCCCCCTGTTAAATTGAGCGTGTTTGACCTGCTGAAATTGAAAAAACTTTACATTTTTTTGAAAAAATTTATCGGAAAAAAAGCAGCATCATTTCGTCTCAGAATTCATAATTCATATTCAAATTTCACACACATTATTCATAATACACCATTAAGTAATTAATCATCTTTATAAGAACATCACGCAATTAATAATTCATGATAATACTTCCTCTAAATAATTCAAGATATTTAAATAGGTAGTAATAAACAGTTTCCCAATGCCAAATAAATTCATAAAACTTATTCATATGATGTACAAATATATACCCATGGCCACACTATAAAAACTAAGCTACTGTATTATCAAAATAATACACAAAACAGTACTAAATTCATGATTTACTTATTCTAATCTCAACACCTCTTGCCAGCTTGACCAAATGTTGTTAAAACGCTTGATAGCGCCTACTCTCTTTGAATGCAGAGGCTCATGACCATACACCTTACTCATCTTATTATTAAGGCAAAGCTTTGGCTAATTAGTCCATCTTATTCAAAAATGGTCTTTCTAAATGACACCAATAAGAACTACGGTACCAAAAGATTGTTACTTACCCGGATTCCCATGGGTTTAAGGGTTGCTCTAGTAGCTTGATAAGAGAAATTTAACAAAGGGTGCAAACTTTATAACACATAGGGCCCGATTCACAGAACTAACTTAAGACAAAATCCTAAACTTACTACCATTTTGGTATTCACAGAAGGCACTTACTCATTTTGGTATTCACAGAAGGCACTTACTCATTTTGGTATTCACAGAAGTTAGGAGTCCTAACTTTAGGACTCCTAAATGCCTTCTGTGAATACCGAAAGTCTTAAAATTAGGATTTTTCTCAGTTTAGTGGTAGTATAGTTAGGACTCCTAACTTTAGGACTCCTAAATGCCTTCTGTGAATACCGAAAGTCTTAAAATTAGGATTTTTCTCAATTTAGTAGTCCTAAGTTTAGGACTCCTAACTTTAGGACTCCTAAATGCCTTCTGTGAATACCGAAAGTCTTAAAATTAGGATTTTTCTCAGTTTAGTAGTAGTATAGTTAGGACTCCTAACTTTAGGACTCCTAAATGCCTTCTGTGAATACCGAAAGTCTTAAAATTAGGATTTTTCTCAATTTAGTAGTCCTAAGTTTAGGACTCCTAACTTTAGGACTCCTAAATGCCTTCTGTGAATACCGAAAGCCTTAAATTTAGGATTTTTCTCAGTTTAGTAGTTGTAAAGTTAGGAGTCCTAACCTTAGGACTCCTAAACTGAGAAAAATCCTAATTTTAAGGCTTTCGGTATTCACAGAAGGCATTTAGGAGTCCTAAAGTTAGGAGTCCTAAATTTAGGACTACTAAATTGAGAAAAATCCTAATTTTAAGACTTTCGGTATTCACAGAAGGCATTTAGGAGTCCTAAAGTTAGGAGTCCTAACTATACTACTACTAAACGGAGAAAAATCCTAATTTTAAGACTTTCGGTATTCACAGAAGGCATTTAGGAGTCCTAAAGTTAGGACTCCTAACTTCTGTGAATACCGAAATGAGTAAGTGCCTTCTGTGAATACCAAAATGAGTAAGTGCCTTCTGTGAATACCAAAATGGTAGTAAGTTTAGGATTTTGTCTTAAGTTGGTTCTGTGAATCGGGCCCCTAGTAATCATCGGGTACGATAAACATTGTGCTGCTTATATTTACAATCACTATGCAAACAGTTGTTTGCTCAGTGTGAGGAAAGTACCTCTTTTTGTGTGGCGTGATGATGCTGGTGTTTTGGTTCTGTGCACTGGGACACTGCTGACCAGGTCTCAGTTCATGCTTTCTGACTCCTAAAACATGTTGAATTCTAATTGTATATTTAACTTTCCTATGAGGTCATAGTATAAATACAACCATGCCATGGAAGGTTAAATGTTTCCTCTGAAATACAGCTCTACTGTGACATCCACTAGTGTGAGAGGAAAACTTGAGCAGGTATAAATATTGGACCTGAGGCCCCAACTCTTTAGTACACTTCTGTACCTGTGGAAGACTCTGCCAGGAACAAAGACTGTTGTGCTGCCAAAAGGTATGCCACTTTACTGGACGACTTCCCTGACGTGCTGACCTGCTGCCCTCTTGCCTGGGTGAGAAGGACTGGACCTACAATGTGTACCCAGGACCATCTTAGTGTGTCTAAGGGCTAGTCTCTTGTAACCAGCATCTGGACTCTGCAACTGTCAGTCCTACCTAGCCAAGTGGTGTCACCTCAGTTCCGACCCTAGGAAGTGGGCCTGCAGGGTGCTCTGCCAGCCCATCAGTGGACCCAGCAGAACCGACTTATCTCCTCTGATGCGCAGCACAACCCAGAGCAGAACCGGCGAATCGTCTCTGCTGTGTGGACTTAAGTGAGCTGAAGATCGATGATGGATTCAACCCAGATCTGTGACTGGGGATGAGTGTCTGAAAAGTTTCAGTGGTCCATCCATCATCTCCTTGTGTTTGCTTTGTTTGCACTAAGTTGACAGGGTATGCCCAGATGTGGGTCCCTTGCTCACTTTGCCACTGAATTCAAGCTAGCCTGGCTGATGAGGGGTGTTACCCCAAAACCGGTCCCAGGATGCTTGTTTCCGGTCCAGGGAAGACCTGGCTTGGCAATTTGTGCTGGACTGTTACCATGAGGAACAGGGTCAAGACTGATTAGCATATGGCTGGGTTTGAACTGGGGTGGTGAAGTGAGCTAAAGAACGATGGTGGATTCAACCCAGATCTGTGACTGAGGGTGAGTGTCTGAAACATTTCAGCACTCCATCCATCAACTCCTTGTGGTTGCTTTGTTCGCTCTAAGTTGGCAGGAAATGCCCAGACATGGGTCCCTTGCTCACTTTGCCACTGGATTCAAGCAAGCCTGGCTGATGAGGGGCGTTACCCTGAAACCAGTCACAGGATGCTTGTTTCCGGTCCAGGGAAGACCTGACTTGGCAGTTCAGGCTGGACTGTTCCCATGAGGAACAGGGTCAAGACTGATTTGCATATAGTTGGTTCTGAACTGAAGTGGCAAAGTGAGTTAAAGAACGATGATGGATTCAACCCAGATCTGTGACTGGGGGTGACTGTCTGAAAAGTTTTAGCGCTCCGTTCATCATCTGCTTGCGTTTGCTTTGTTCCCCCTAAGTTGGCCGGATATGCCCAGACGTGGGTCCCTTGCTCACTTTGCCACTGGATTCAAGCTAGCCTGGCTGATGAGGGGTGTTACCCAGAAACCGGTCCCTGGATACTTGTTTCTGGGCTAGGGAAGACCTGGCTTAGCAGTTTATGCTGGACTGTTCCCATGAGGAACAGGGTCAAGACTGATTTGCATATGGCTGGGTCTCAACTGGGGTGGCAAAGTGAGCTAAAGATTGATGATGGTTTCAAGCCAGACCTGTGACTAGGGATGAGTATCTGAAAAGGTTCAGCACTCTGTCCATCATCTCCTTGTGTTTGCTTTGGACTTTCCTGGTGCCAGGACTTCACATTGCCTTTGAAGCCTGTAACCTCATCAGAACTCTCACTGCATGACACATCCTTGACGTAGGCCTTTTCATCGCAAGCTTCTCGTCAACGCAGCCTCAATGATGTTGCAGGACTCCACAAGGCAATCACAGCAGCTTCTTCGGAACCAGCCAGTGCTTGGCGCATCCTCAATGCACGACTTCGCATCAAAGGCCAACTCGTCGACGACCTCCTCGATGATAGCACAGGAAGTCACATCAATGCTTTGCAGCTCCCTGGAACCAACGCTGCATGATGCATCTCCGACCCGGACCTCGCATCGCCTCAGCTGTGCGACTCATCCTCGACGCAAGATCTCTTAATACTCCGCAACCAGGATTTAAGGAACTCTTTTTTCAGGTGGCCTAACTGGGTCTCTGTAGCTGACCTGTGCTCCATCAAAGTCTGCCTGAACCTGCGACTTTGACCTTTTCCGGTGCAACCAGATAACGACAGTTGGGGCTTTGTGCTTTTTGGCCCTATTTTCACTGAAATGTTTAAAATTGGATATCTCCGGTTCTACTGATTGATTTTATGTCGTTTTGGTATTGTTTTATTTATTAAATTCTACTCTACTCTTCTAAATTGGGGTGGGATTTTTTTGCTATGTGTTTTCGCTTTATTACTGTCTGAAGTGCTGTATAACTACGTTAAACATTGCCTCTAAGTTAAGCCTGTCTACTCTGTGCCAAACAACCAGAGGGTCGAGCACAGGTACTTTTGAGGTGTGGAAATTGCTCTCATAGCTGGGACAAAGGCCTGGGCGTGGGCAAGTGTCTTTTTCCTCTAGGAGGAAGACCAGCTGGGTTGGACCAGGAACTTCATTTACTTCAAGGGGGCCTCCCCTGTCACATGCAAATGTTACAACTGTGCAGGCCCTCTCTTTTGTCCTACCAGGTAGGCAGGCACTACATCTAGTGAGGGGAAAGCTGCCCCAGAAATGATTTGGAGTGACGCAGGAGAAGGGACTGCTCATTACACTGGCCACACCTCTGGGTGGACTCAGGCTCTGCAAAGGGAGAGAAGGAGTTCTCTATCTTGCATTTGGGGAGTGAGGGGCACTGTGTGATTTCTTGCAGTACGGCAAACAGGATCTGTTTCCAAAGTGGGTAGCGCTATGCCTGGAAACCGTTACCCCGTTGGTTAGTGAGGAGCCAGTAGTCCCCACCACCCTCTAGCTAGTGGTAGGCATAAATGTGGCACAATATGGCAACTTCTTAAGAACCCTCTGGACCTGTGGAAGAGCAGAAGAAGGGCTGAACCTGTTCTTTGAGACCTGTGAGAAGACATGAAGGGCTTGACCTTCTGCCACAAAAGAAGTAGACTCTAAGTGTCAGTTGGCTGAATATTTGTGTAAGCCCCAGGGCCATAACAAGCTTCAAAAGGTCTTTTCCCTGAAGTTTCCAGCTAATCAGTACCAATTGGACCTGACCTGGACCCTACCGGTGGCCTCTGCTTGAGTGCGTCTCGACCCCAAGTGCTGTTCCTGAGGCCCTGGAACCACTGGTAGTGTCCAACTGGACTTCTACTATCACCTCTGAAAGGCTGGGACATAGAAACGTTTTAAGCTCCAAGATCTCCAGAGTACCGGGTCAAGACTGCCAAACTGATTTGCCCAAGGCACAACCTCGCTGGATTTAAGAAACAGGTTTCCCCTGCTCAGAGCTTTTCGGCAACAGGAAATCAGGTTCTGCTTCCTTTAATAAGAAGGCGTCTGGCCTTGTGGAGCCCTCACTGGATATAACCCGCAGGCTCGCCTCACTGGAGGATTCCACACAGTGAAAGGTGAAAATCTGGACTAGGCTACGGCTCCAAAAGTATACGACCAGTGATATGACTTGCCTAGGCTTTAAATTAGAATTTTCCTGCTTGGAGCTTTCACCACCAATATCAGTGGCTTCAGTGGGACCTCATCCAGCACCCATCAGAGTTCCATCTGACTTACTTGGCTGAAGCCTCTAGGCTTGCCCTGCTCAAGGATTTTGACTTCCATTTCAGAAGAGTAAAACCTCTGACCAGGTTGAACCTAGTGGATATATCCAACCCACGCTTAGTCACCATCAGCCTGAGATCATGCAACCACAGATTATCATTTGAGCTTTGTGCTTTTTGGAACTATTTTTACTTAAATCTTCTAAAATCCATATATCTGAATCCCCTTGTTAGAATTTTGATGTTTTGGTGTGATTTTGCTTATTAAATTATACTCAATGGGACTCATTTATGAGAGGGTTGCAACACGTTTACACCATGCAACGTTGCACATGGTGATGCAAACCTCTAAGTCAGTTTTTTGAAGTCAAGCTTAGCCACTATGCATGGCTGTGATTGGCATAAAATATTTGGAGCACTGTGTGAGTGTTCCAATGCAACATCCATGGAGTTTAATGCATCCCCAGGTTTACAAGAACTTATAAAACTGGGGATGCGTCAAAATCGTACACATTCCCAGGGGAGGTGTAACGAGGAGAAATATCTCTAGTTCTCCTCATTTCTTCCACTTTCTATGTGTGCTGCATTCATCCTGCTCTGCGTGACTTTACCATAAATGAGCCCCAATGTTTCTAAATTGGAGTGAGTTTTTTATTACATACGGCCCGATTCACAACAGTAATCTGAGACAAAATCCTAACTTTACGACTCTGTATTCACAGAAGGCATTTAGGAGTACTAAAGTTAGGATTTTGTCTCAGTCAATCTTAAGTTTTGGTCTTAAATTGAACTTAAGAAAAACTTAAGTTTAACTGAGATAAAATCCTAGTCGTAAAGTTAGGATTTTGTCTCAGTTAAACTTGAGTTTGTTTTAAGGCGGGTACAGTGTCTGCCGACGCAGGACAAGGCCGGTGAGTGGAGGATGCCGACTTGCGGGTGGTGCCGGTCACTCTGGCTGGCTCGAGTTGCGGCCTGCGCGGTCTTCCAGGTGGATCAGGGGCTCCTCGATGCGGCTGGGGAGGCAGCGAGTGCCCAGCTGTGAGAGCGACCTGGCCTACGCTGCAAAGCTGAACCAACTTGGAGAGGTGTTCCCCTAATCTCATCTGCCCTGAGATACTTGGTACCGTCCACCTGGCCCGAAGGTGAGAGGTTTGGATGGGCAGCCTGCAGTGCGTCACAACAGGGGCTCTGCCCAGAGAGGAAGGGGGGCATACCCCGGCGGTGAGACACCCGCTCAGAATCAAGCCGCTCAAGATTTGTGGTTGTGGTCGCCACTTCCTGTGCATAGTCGAGGATTGGAGCGGGCCAGCGGAAAGAACACACGTGAGGCTGGTGACTTGGAAAGTAACAGGCCCGCTCCCAGACTGACCCACGCACGTGGCCTACCCTGACTTGCTGCTTCGGATTTGGCCAAACTGAGGCCCGCCTGCCTCCTGCTGGTGGTACTGCCTCACCCCCTAGGCTGCCTGGTCTGGGGCAGTTTGGGGGGCGATGGTCTGTCCATTAGACTGTGCGTCTCTCCCTGTTGTACGGAGCCCTTGAGATCACTGCAGCTCATACCCCGCTGGGGCACTTAAAGGACTTGGAGTTACATGGTGACAGAGCCTGGTGCTGGCTTTAGACACAGGCACTGAACTCCCCAGGGGATCCACTAGCTAGTCAGCAGTGCTGCTGTGCAGTAGAAAGGGAAAATTCACGTGGAGGTCACAGCAAAGATCAGCGCATCACCACAATATGGGCATGACAGACAAGGCGCATTCAAAATTACAATTTGAGCTGTGTAAGGCATCTAGGAACCTGACAAGAATGCTTCAGAATCGGGATCTGAAGCTGGCGATTTACCGGCGGACGATAATCTAAAGCAGAACCAAGCAGCTATGCAGCGCAGCCTAGCAACAATAGATGTGAAAATTGATGCCCTTACTTTCTGTATGGACAGAATGACTTAAAGATTAGACAAGCATACCGAGAGGCTGGGCACGGTGGAGATGAGGGTTTCTGAAGCTTAGGACACTCTATAGAAAGAGTCGCTCGACCACAAGAAAATGGACTAGTTACTACAATCCTTATAAATGAAGGCGGAGGATTTGGAAGCGCTCTCTAGGCGCAATAATGTAAGGATATTGGGAGTGGCGGAATCCATCAATATTTCTAAATGGAAATATACGTGGAACAACTGTGGACAACCCTGCTGTGAAGAGAAAAATGTTCTGAAATCTTCATAGTGGAGTGAGCGCATCACTCTCTGGCCCGCAGACCTGTCCCCGGGGCAGCCCCCGACCTATTATCACAAGATTGCTGAACTATAGAGACCACAATGCGGCGCTTCGCAAAGCAAGGGAGCTCCAAAATGTAAAGCACTAAGGGATGGCACTTTCCCTCTACCCAGACTTCACACAGCAGGTCCAGGAAGCACACGGTCAATTCATACCAGTGAAAAGGAAACTATGCAAACTGCATTTAGAATACAATATGATGTACCCAGCTAAACTCCGGATACAGGTCGACAGTAAGGCTCATGTATACTCTGATCCGTAGCAAGTCATGCAATTTCTCAAATGCAGGGGGATCCCTGGCCCTCATCAGAGCTCCCCTGATTGTACCTCACAGCAGGCGGATGACCCACCAGCGCCCGAAGAACCATGATTTTCAGTTGGATTGTCCTTTGCTGTACCGAAAGGGCTGAGGTGCCGTGACACATGGAACGAGAACTGGGACATGCACCAGGGGCTGGGTCCCATTGAAGTCTCTGTTGGAGGGCACTATGTTGCACTGGGCCCTATTGTTATTTTATATTTCTCTTTGCCGATGGAGAGAACTACTTTAAGGACAAGATATGGAGAATTGGGTGAGGGTTCCTGTTTGATCCACTGACTGATGTTTGGCAACCTTGCATCTACCTTGGGTGACACAATAAGTCCTGATACATAGAGCGTTGGGCCTGGAAAGATGGGCTATCATAGGGTGCTAGAGCTGGCAACATCCAACCCCATGTGTGTGCCACAGACAAGGTGTATTGTTATTTTATTGGGCTAGTTGGGTGAGACTTGGAGGGTAATATTTTGACTATGCACTGTTTGGGAGGATAATGGCGTGGGAGGGTTTACATGCACAGTATATCTTAACAAAAGTTATTCCGAAGACAGGTGGATCATTTGGCTAGTTGTGTGCAGGTACAAATCGCTACTCCTTAGACTGTATGGGTGACAAGCTGCAATCTGAAGCTGAGGTTCATTAAGTGGAATGTACAAGGATTAAACCACCACAGAAAAGTTCGGAAGGTTGTGGCATACCTTAAAAGGCAGAAGATAGAAGTTGCGCTTCTACAAGAGACACATTTACCACCCACAAGCAATATACTGACACTAAAAACGTGGTGTATTAACATGGGTTAACCATAAATCAGGTATCACCCTACAGGGGATAGATATGGATAAGAATGGCAGATATTTTATTACTAGATGCCTAAAGGAGGGACTGGTGGCGCTGCTTGTCAATGTCTATGGCCCTAATCAGGCCTATCCGCAATTCTTCACTCAGCTGGGAGAACGCCACTATCAATATGGGTAGATGCCGCAAATTTGGGGAGGGGACTTTAATTGTGTTCTGAATCCGGAGTTTGACCACTCAAAAGGCCCCACACGCCACCCCGCCGCAGCAGCAGGTGAAATTATTAAAATGGCGGATCAGCTAGACCTCCTCAACGTTTGGAGACAATGTCACCCTGGTCCTTTGGGCTTCACGCATTATTCTGCTGCCCACGATATTCACACCAAAATAGACTATTGGTTAATATCCAAAAACGTAGTGACATGAGTGTTAAGTTGCGATCCATTGCCTAGAACATACTCAGATCACTCTCCAGTTCTTTTAGAAATAGAATTACTCTCTCAGAAACCCCAGCCATTTCTATGGAGGTTCCCCCATACTCCCTCTTGGACCCGGTCTTTAAGGCCGAATTGGCAGTCACAATAGAAGATTTTTTCTTGAATAATTTAGGTTCCGTCAGTAGTTTCTTAACGGTTTGGGAAACATTCAAAGTTTCTATTAGAGGGGTGGTCATCTCCAAACACGCAGGTGTACATCACTGAGGGAGACACTAAAAAGACTAGAGAAGGAAATTGCTCATTTAGAAAGCAGGCATCATCGCACAAATGACCCTAATGTTCTAGAGGACATTAAGAAGGCTCTAGATGAATACAATGACACGGCGGATAACGAAGTTAAGGACCTCGGCAAGTATGCTACTGCAAGAGTATATGGGGAGGGGGAACAACCAGGGGAGACTTTAGCTAAGCTGGTCCACCCTAGAAGGGACTCTGTGTTAAATGGTAGCGGCAGTTTCAGTCGATAACCTTTCAAGTATTTGCCCGGCGGTAATCGCCTCTCATACCACTCGATAATTTACCAATGAAAGAGGCAGGCGCCGGAGACTGGAAGGCAGGAAACAAAGTTTTATTCCGTCGGAGCAGAACACATCAGATCAGACAGCAAGGTATCGTCACGAGGTGCTCTAACTGCATCTCTGAGACCTGGTCTCTTATACACTGGTTTATTGCTTTATTACACATAGTACATTCTTGAGGTTCCCTTGATGTATGGGAGAATATCCCCTGAAGCCCCGGTTCAGATCCGATCCCACACATAGATACAGTAGAAGTTCCCACCCCACCCACAGTAGGAGATGGCTATTGCGCAGCAGGGTATTCCGCCAATTCCTGGGGGTGTGTGTGACCGGTCGGGTCTCAGGGGGTAGGGGCTTTGATCTACTGTAATCCCTTTGATGTGGGGTGTTTCCCTTACAGTAGGGGCAATAAACTGCATCCGCAGGGCTAGGTGATGGCCTGGGACCAGTTCAGACAATGGGGCGCAGAGGAAGGGGGTTATCAAAGGAGAGGCATGACCATGTATGGGATGTCGGTCGGATGTGGTTCCGTAGCAGGGTCGCGCAGAAAGAGAGGGTTTATGGCCTGTATGAGAGAGCGGGGGTGGCCAGCACGCGGGGGATGCTCGCAGCGCCAAGGGGAACGCGCTGGTGATTGACAATGAGCGGGGAGAGAGTGGGGTGCCTAAAATGGCGGCGGTGTATTCGCTGTGCGTGGCGCTGGGGAGAGGCAAGATGGCGCAGATAATGTTCAGTTTGCAAGCTAAATTTCCACAGTCCTCCCTTTTAACATATCTCGCCAGCTTGTCTAGTTCGGATTTATCCCCATAATACTACGGACTTCCACCTCATAAAGGGCTTTCATCCGTTCTGTTTCAAAGTTCAAAGTCTTAGGGCAGATGCAGTTCATAAAAAGCGAACATAAAGGTGGCAGACACTGAATCCCCAAACAACATCCACATAGTACCACAATCGGTATTAGGATAAATGAAAACAGCCTCCATCCCCAACTTTTAATAGCGTCCAAAAACCAACTCCCCAGCGACCATTCTTCTTGCTCTTGATGGACCTCTGTGGACAGTCTGTGGAGGTGTTCAATTGCTTTGTAGTCATCTGCGGCGTCCCGCAAGGATCGTCGCTCAGCCCCACTCTCTTCAACATCTACATGAAACCCCTCGCTGCCATCGCACGCCAACACAACCTCAACATCATTTCCTACGCCGATGACACCCAGCTAATTCTCTCCCTCACCAGAGACCCCGACACCGCCAAAGCCAGCCTGCACGAAGGGATGACAGACGTCGCTGAATGGATGAACATCAGCCGCCTGAAACTGAACACGGACAAGACAGAAGTCCTCATCCTGGGACCATCACCCTCCGCATGGGACGACTCCTGGTGGCCCCCGGCACTAGGCACCGCACCTGAACCGACGGACCACGCACGCAACTTGGGCGTCATACTGGACTCCTCCCTATCGATGACCAGACAAGTCAACGCCGTCTCCTCAGCCTGCTTCCACAACCTCCGCATGCTCCGAAAGATCTTCCGATGGATCCCAACCGAGACCAGGAAGACGGTCACCCACGCTCTCGTCACCAGCAGACTAGACTACGGAAACACCCTCTAAGCCGGTATTACGGCCAAGCTTCAGAAAAGACTTCAGCGAATTCAGAACGCCTCCGCCCGACTCATCCTGGACGTCCCCCGACGCAGCCACATCTCGTTCCACCTGAGAGACCTGCACTGGCTCCCGGTCAACAAGAGGATCACGTTCAGACTCCTCACCCACGCACACAAGTCCCTCCACGACCTAGGCCCAGGGTACCTCAACAGCCGCCTCACCTTCTACACGCCCACCCGCCGGCTACGTTCCGCTAACCTCGCCCTCGCCGTCGTCCCTCGCATCCAGAGAGCCACCGCTGGAGGAAGGTCATTCTCCTACCTGGCAGCTAAGACTTGGAACTCCCTACCCGTCCACCTGCGGATGACCCAGGACCACCTGGCCTTCAGGAAACAGCTCAAGACCTGGCTGTTCGAGCAGTAGCAGACCCCCTTCCCCAAGCGCCTTGAGACCCTTACGGGTGAGTAGTGCGCGATATAAGTTCCATGATTGATTGATTGATTGATTGAGGGTGAGTTATCTGGTACGTAGGTACAACAGCTGGACCCAATGATGCGGCATGCTCCTCCACGATCTGCCAGAACCACGTCTAGAACGAGGCGGTTCTGAAGAGCCACTAAGCGGACGGCCTGGAGCTCGGCGGTGTTGTTGGCGAGGGCGCCAGCCGTAATGTTCATTGCCGTTTCGACTGCCTGGGTTAAGTGGCGGATGGCACGGCTGTTTGCCATTGGACCCCAGAGTGGAACAAGGCCTTTTACTGCGTCCATGAACTGCGCTCCGGTGGAGTCGGCTTGTACAATGTCTTTGGCACGTTTCTGTCGGTGATGGTTTGCTGGAGCCACATATGTCGGGGGAAGGACAAAGGCGATGTAGCAGGTGCCTCCCCAACCTTTCGGAAGCCAGGTGTAGGCCTTAGTACCACAGACGAAGTACATATTCGGGGAGGCAACAAAGGAGGGTGGGTCAACTGAGTCCAATGTTCGGGTGATGAAGCAGGAGCTGTGGCCCACCAGCTGTGCCCCCAGGCCTTCGAGGCATACAGATCCAGTGATGTTGATGACGGACAGGGCCACTGTTAGGGTGGCGGCCGTCCGTTTTCGGAGGTAAGAGAAGGTGGGTCTGGCTGGATTGTTGAACACTTGCATTTCAACTCGTTCTTTGGCAGGGATGTCCATGTGAAAGGAAGTGTTCGATCTCAGAGGGCAGAAGAGGGCGGAAGTTCTACCAGTTTTGTTCAGCCAGAACCCATGGTAGAAGTGTGACATGGTTCTGCCGGAAGTGGCATTGTCCTTGTAGCTCTCCTGCAGGAGGATCAGCCAGGCGAGGCAGGAACCATGGACAGAAAAAGGTGAAGGGATGAAAGGGATTGAGTGCCCAGTGGCATGTGGTAGCAATCCACAGATCCAGCAGTTAGTGGCATTGGTGGCAAGATTGTGTTGGTGGAGCAACTGCACAAAAGAGTTATTCCAGAACTCCTTACGCCTTTCTCGGAGTTGGGGTGAAAGTGAGATCAGATGGTGTTCCTTCGTGGTGGTAGGTTGAACGGTGGTCAGCAATGTCTTATGAGCGGGTGTGTTCTCCTCCATGATCCAGAAGGTGACCATGAGGAGAAGGCAAAAGAGAAGGGTAATGAAAAGTGTAATAGTCTTTAAGCTGTGCATTCGGTCAGTCTTTGGGTTTCTGTAGTGGATCTTCGGACGTCCGGTTGCTTCCATCATCTTCATGTTGGGCGCTTCCATCACCTTCAAGAGACTCGGTAGCGGGCAGAACCACAGACTTTGTTTAGTTTCTCTCCTGGTGGCCTTTGAGGTGACTAGGCTACCGCTCTGAGATTTCCACTTAGCCTGTGGTCTGCTTAGCCGAAGTTCTCTCCTTTCGTCGCAAGTTATACCCTTCTTTGGATGGCACAGTGGGATCGGGATATTCAATCAATTCAAGTGTCTCTGTATCCGGGCAGTGGCTCAGGGATGGTCGGTCTTTGTCCAGAAGTTCCTCTTGGGCGGTGACGTTGTCCGTGGTTGTCAGGGTCGGTGATACCTTCTTGCAGTGGTGTGCATGCAGCCAATTGCGTTTCCCCTCCACTGGAAGAGCTGTTCGGGTGGTGATCAGGACTTGCAGGGGGCCCGTCCACCGGGGCTCCAGGCTCTTGGTGCGCTGGAAGTTACGCACTAAGACGAAGTCACCAGGTTGGATGTCGTGCCCGGGGCCCCTGGAAACATCGGGAATGGCGTGCAGCACCTGCTGATGGATGGTAGACAACGTTTTAGTTAGATTGTACAGATAATCAGACATGAGGACGTCCGGGACGTCGTGGATGGATGTCGGTTTTGGTGCAGTCCAAAGGTTCATGGGCCGCCCGAAGACAACCTCGTAGGGGGTTAAGTGGTGTTTGGTGGGGGTGGAACGCATTGATAGCAATGCTAGTGGGAGAGCGTCTGGCCATCTTAGCCCTGTGGTGGCGACTATTTTTGCTATCTTAAGCTTCAATGTGGCATTGTGTCGCTCAACCAGGCCTGCAGATTGGGGATGGAAGACCGCATGGAATTTCTGTTTTACACCCAACCCTTTTAAGATGAGTTGGATAACTTCGGCTACGAAGTGGGGGCCGTTGTCGCTCCACAAAATTCGACAAAGGCCGTATCGGGGGAAGAATTCCTTCAGTAGTACTTTTGCGGTAGTCATAGCGGTGTTGTCATGGGTTGGGTAGGCTTCCACCCACTTGCTGAAGGCACACACAACGACAAGTACATACTTTAAACCTTGGCACCTTTCTAGCTGGACATAGTCCATTTGTAGGACTTCAAAGGGGTGATTGGGGACCCCAAACCCTCCCCGGGGTACAGCAGTTCCTTTCCCAGGGTTGTGTTGGAGGCATACTAGGCATTGTTGGACCAGACGTTTGGCTGAGTCTGGTATTCTGTCGTTGTGCCAGACTTTGGAGATGAGTTCGATCATGGGGGCAGACCCTATGTGTGCGGGGGAGTGTGCCATGGTCAGCATGGGGATCAAGTATGAGTCGGGTAGCAACCATTTGTTCGAGTCTTTAGTTCGCCAACAACCGTCATCGTCCTTCAATCCCACCCGGGCCCATTCAGTTAATTCGTGTGGTGTGCTGGCTAGTTGGATATCCCTAATTGTTTCCCTAGCATCCTTCCATTTCTCAGTTTGTGACCTGGTCACGTACATACGGGTCGTGGACCTATTCTCGGCTGTGGTTCGGGCAGTAATGTCAGCTAGTGCATTTCCCTGTCCTATAATGTCTGTCACCTTCTTGTGTGCCTGGCATTTGATCACAGCTAACCGTGTGGGGAGGAGGACTGCTTCGGTTAGGGCAGAGACTAGATCTCCATGCAGGATGGGTGTGCCATGAGAAGTCAAGAATCCCCTCTCTTTCCATAAGAGCCCAAAGTGGTGAACTACCCCAAAGGCGTACTGACTGTCTGTGTAAATGTTTGCGGTTGTCCCTGCTGCCAGGATGCAGGCTCGTGTGAGGGCAATTAGTTCCGCCGCTTGCGCGGATCGCTGTGTGATGCGGGCTGTCTCAACAACTGTTCGAGCTGTGGTGACTGCATAGGCAGCTGAGGTGGTGCCATCGGGGAGCTTGATGCATGAGCCATCCACCCATAGTTCTCCGTCAGGGTCCGGGAAGGCAGTATCCCGGAGGTCAACCCTACTCTTGGTTTGTTCGTCGGTGAGGGTCACGCAATCATGTATAGGGGATGCATTGGGGTCAGCGTCAGGGAGAGGCAGTAGTGTAGCTGGATTCAGAGTGGTGCATCGTTTCAATGTGATGTGGGGTGCAAGCAGAGTCAGTTCATAACCAGTCAGTCGTGCGCTAGTCAGGTGTTGAGTCTTGGTTTGGTTCAGGAGGGTATCAACAGCATGGGGTACCAATACTGTGAGGGGGTTCGAGAGCACGATCCCCTAACTTTGCCGGATAGAGACAGCAGCGGCGGCTACTGCTCGAAGGCAGGCGGGCAAAGCTCTGGCTACGGGGTCAAGAGTGGCAGAGAAGTAGGCACAAGGGCGTTGCTTAGGGCCTATGGACTGGGTTAGGACAGACAACGCACATCCCTCCCTTTCGTGGGTGTAGAGGGAGAAAGGTTTAGTGTAGTCTGGGGTTCCTAGGACTGGGGCCGAGCAGAGGGCGTCTCGTAATTCTTTGAAGGAGGATTGACATTCGGGTGTCCAGGAGAGGGGGAAGGGGGTATCTTTAGCCAGCAGGGAAAGCAGAGGTTTTACGATAAGACTGAAATTTGGCAACCACTGACGACAAAAGGAGGTGAGGCCCACTAGGGACCGCACTTGCTTCTGAGTTTTGGGAACAGGGGTTTCTAGGATGGTTTGAATTCGGTCAGGGGTAAGTTTCCTCCCGTCTTTGGATAGTAGGTGGCCTAGATACGTTACTTGGGGCTGGCAGAATTGCAATTTCTTTCTGGAGACCTTGTGACCGTTCTCCGCAAGGAAGCGGAGGAGGTGAATGGTGGCTGTGACGGCAAGTGGAGTGGTGTCGGCCGCCAAAAGAATGTCATCGACATACTGTATCAACAGCACTCCATCGGGTAGTTGGACTGCATCTAGTTGCCTCTTGAGGGCTTGGCTATAAATACTAGGACTCTCAGTGTAGCCTTGGGGTGCCCTGCAGAATCTGTACGAACGGGCTTTTAAAGTGAAGCCGAACAGGTAGCGGCTGTCTGGGTGGATGGGGATGGAAAAGAATGCGTTCTTGAGATCAATAACGGTAAAGATGGTGGCAGTGGATGGAATCAGGGTGAGGATGGTGGTGATGTCTGAGACCACGGGGTACTGGGGTACGACTACTTTGTTAACCTCTCGCAAGTCAACAATGAAACGGTAGGCTTTCTCATCCCCCTCGCCTTGCTTTTTTACAATGGGTAGGATAGGGCTGTTGCAAACATTACTGACTACTTCTTCTACCACTCCTGCCTCGACTAGGGACTCGATGATTTCCACCAATGCCTTCTCGTCTTCGGGTGATATCCGATACTGTGGAAGCTTTGGGAGCACTGCATCCGGTCGGACGGTTACGTGTACCGGGTCGATCACCATGCGCCCTACATCTGAGTCGGTTTTAGCCCATAGATGTGAAGGTAATGTGTCGAGTAGGGACATATCAGCATCGGTTATAGAGAGCATACGCCGTGTGTGACAGGGTCTGGACTGATCTGGGTTATCGTGTAGGATGACTCGAACTCCGTCTGGGGAGCATCTGATGGTAGCTCGAAAATGTTTTAGCAAATCAAGTCCCATAATAGCATCGGGGGTGTTGGAGGAGAGCAGAAAGGTCGTGTCGGTGGTGTTATCTTCTAAGTCAAAGGGGATAGGTGCTGATAAGGGGTTAGTGGAGGGCGTTCCGTCAAAGCCTATTGAGGTTACGTGTGAGCCAGACAAGGGTGCCCTAGGAATCAGTCGTTTAGATAACGCACTACGTGTCGCCCCAGTATCTACCAGGAATGGAGATTTTGTGCCCAAGACCTTAGCGGTGACGTAAGGACCTTGCTGGTCAACACGGAGTTCGACTGGATCCCTCCCTTGCCCCTGGCGGTCCTATGCGAAGTCATGAGTGCTTTCGTAGTCGGACTGCTGACACTGGTTTTGTCGGGGGCGATCAAAGGTGTTTGGTCTGCCTGGCCTGTCGTTGATGGCGTCGTTCGTGTGCCCTCGTCCCCGTCCTCTATTTCTGGGGTCATATGCTGTGTCTCTGGGGTCCCTATTTTTGTTCATTTCCAGAAGGACCGGGCACTGGGATTTCCAGTGTCCGAACCCTCTACAGAACGCACATTGATTCCCATCTAAGTCTCTCCGTCCGTTGTAGGGTGTAGGTGTATGGTCTCTAGGGGGTAGCTTTCTAGGGGCGGTTGGTTGGTAATTCTCTTTCGGGGGTTCCCTTCCTATTGTCACCCCTTGCAACTGTGCTATCATCACCCTCTCCTTTAATTCCTTTTTCTTCTTCTCTGACGCCCTATCGTTCTCGTTCTTCTGGTTTTCGTAGTATTGGGCCATCTGGAGAATTGCTGCGGGCTTGGAGGCTGCCCAACTACTCTCGCTGGTCTGTAGCTTCTGGGAAACTTCTTGTGACAGACCCTTTACATAATTCTGGACAAAGAGGTGGTGTCCAGTTGCGGTGGTCATGTCTTGGCCACTGTAATCGGAAAACACAGTCTCGAATCGGGAGAATTATTCAGACACATCTTCCTGGGGTTTCTGGCGGCAAGCCGTCACTATCGACCAGTCTACCTTTCTTTCTGGGATTAGAGTCTTCAGCTTTTGTACAATCTTGTCTGGGAGCTCTAAGATGGCTTTCGGGGGTTTCTGTCCTGGTTCTCGCTGTTTATCTATGGTATCGAGTTGTACCCAGGTATATCCGAACGGCTCAGCGTGGTCAACTTTCCGGATTTGTTTCCACACATCAGCCGGCAGGCATAGCCCAAAGAACAAGTCGATATCTGCTAACGTCATTATCGTTGAGCCTAAGGCTATACCCAATTCTGTGTAGAAGGCAGTCGGGTTCTTTCTCAAGTCGGGTAGAGTCTTTCTAAAAGTCAAAATATCTTGCCGGTCCCACGGCTGATAGACCCAGTTATATACAACCCTTCCCTTCGCATCTTGGTGGTTGATGTCGTCGTGTGTTCCCTGACCCCGTGGGGGGACCCAGTAGGGGGCAGCTTCTTTAATGGGCATCATGGCATCAGCCCTTCCTCCCTGGGGTTTAGTTGCTATGGGGGTTCCTGTTTTGGTGGTCTGTCCATGTTCTTTAAGGTGTCGGTAGACCTCGAGTGTACGAGTGAAGAGGTTCGTTACATCGCCCTCTCTTTCTTCCCCAATGTCTACCTTCCTATATAGGGCCGCTAAGCCCTCGGGACCTTTATCGTGGTACCTATCCTCATATGTATTCAGGGCGTGATAACAGAGCCGTACGACGAAGTGTCGTCTGCGGCTGTCGGCATACGAGTTATACACGTCTGCTATATACTCCTCACTTTCTTTTCGCTCCACCAGCGTCCCTACTATCTTATCAATTCCTGCTCGTTCATCCTTAGTTAATCGATTCATTCTGGTGGAATCTTTCTTTCTCATCTCATGGTCATCTAGCGTTATAGCCGACGTTGGGTTCGGCACAAGAGGCTCAGCCGGCGCGGAGGCCGTGAGGGCCGAGGCCCCTGTACTGCTTTCGCTCGTGTTCGGGGGTTGTGGGTGTTGTACTACTGATTGGGAGGGTGCATACGGAGGGGGCATGTAAATGATCGGGGGACCTAACAGTAATTCGTCATTCGTTCGCTGCTTGGAGGACAACTCAGGGTAGAGCAAAGAAGGGGTCCTAACAGCGTACTGGCCTGAGGTTTCGGGCTCCTGTCTTAGTTTAGTTTCCCTTCTCTCTTTTATGTCTTCTTCTAACCTTCTAGCGGCAAGGTGAGCTGCCTTTCGTAATTCCTTTTCTGCTTTTACTTCTTCCCTCTTTTTCCGTTGCGTTGCTTCTTTGCGCCACATGCCGATACTGTCAAGCATAGTAGGCGTCGTCTTATTGCTACGCAGAGCTATTTCTAGCGCTTCTATCTTACGGTCGTCGAAGGATCCCATCAGTGGCCACTGACTCTCGGGGTCCTTCTTTGTATATTTATGCCATAGCTTGGTATAAGCTACGGCGACTAGTCCATATTTAGTGAACATGTCCTTATTAGGGGTGCCTTCCAGTGGAGCCGGATGGTTCACCTCTAATAAGCGGTCCGGGCAGAACCAACTACCAATCAGTGGGGAGAAGATAGGCATGACGGGTTTCAACGGGGACAAAAGTCAGCACTACCTATCTTTTCACTGCTTGCAAAGACTAGACAGAATATCTCTATTCTTCGTTATTTGTAAGCAGAGAATACCTCCAAAGAACCAATATCGAACAACTACTGTTCGGACAATCAATCAATCAATCAATCAATGGGAGATAAAGATAGGCATGACGGGTTTCAACGGGGACAAAAGTCAGCATTACCTACCCTTCACTATTTGCAAAGACTAGACAGAATATTTCTATTCTACGTTATTTGCAAACAGAGAATATCTCAAAGAGCACTATTCTTCAAAACAATCAATGTTCGGACAATCAATCAGTGGGGAGATAAAGATAGGCACAACGGGTTTCAACGGGGACAAAAGTCTGCGTTACCTACCCTTCACTATCTGCAAAGGGAGAGAGAGAGAGAGTGTATTTCTACTCCTCCCCGTTTGTAGACAGCGAATATCTCAAAGAGAACAATCAATGAGCACAATCAATGAGTAATACTAGTATTCAAAAAGTTTCGGACAATCAATCAATTATTTCGCAATTTGTCGTGTATCACGACCTTACCCGGACCGCGTGGACAGTTTCTCGTCTTCCGCCTCCAGCGCCCGATCGTCCTCTACTCTCCGTTATTTGCCGCGGCACTCCTGATGGTTCCCAGTCAGGACCGTAGATCACTCGAGAGAGGTCTGCTCGGAACCAGTGAAGTTCGGATGATCGGCTGCCAGACGAGGGTCTATTGGGCAGGAGCTCTCCCGATCGTTGCAGTCGTTCACTCTGTCGTCGGGACCTCTCCCACTGGATCCACGTGTCGCTGATGGGCCCCACGTTTGGGACGCCAATTGTTAAATGGTAGCGGCAGTTTCAGTCGATAACCTTTCAAGTATTTGCCCGGCGGTAATCGCCTCTCATACCACTCGATAATTTACCAATGAAAGAGGCAGGCGCCGGAGACTGGAAGGCAGGAAACAAAGTTTTATTCCGTCGGAGCAGAACACATCAGATCAGACAGCAAGGTATCGTCACGAGGTGCTCTAACTGCATCTCTGAGACCTGGTCTCTTATACACTGGTTTATTGCTTTATTACACATAGTACATTCTTGAGGTTCCCTTGATGTATGGGAGAATATCCCCTGAAGCCCCGGTTCAGATCCGATCCGATCCCACACATAGATACAGTAGAAGTTCCCACCCCACCCACAGTAGGAGATGGTTATTGCGCAGCAGGGTATTCCGCCAATTCCTGGGGGTGTGTGTGACCGGTCGGGTCTCAGGGGGTAGGGGCTTTGATCTACTGTAATCCCTTTGATGTGGGGTGTTTCCCTTACAGTAGGGGCAATAAACTGCATCCGCAGGGTTAGGTGATGGCCTGGGACCAGTTCAGACAATGGGGCGCAGAGGAAGGGGGTTATCAAAGGAGAGGCATGACCATGTATGGGATGTCAGTCGGATGTGGTTCCGTAGCAGGGTCGCGCAGAAAGAGAGGGTTTATGGCCTGTATGAGAGAGCGGGGGTGGCCAGCGCGCGGGGGATGCTCGCAGCGCCAAGGGGAACGCGCTGGCGATTGACAATGAGCGGGGAGTGAGTGGGGTGCCTAAAATGGCGGCCGTGTATTCGCTGTGCGTGGCGCTGGGGAGAGGCAAGATGGCGCAGATAATGTTCAGTTTGCAAGCTAAATTTCCACATCTGGAATTATAGTACAGATCCAGGATGAAAATGGATCCCATTGAACAACGGTGCTTGCTTTGGCGCTTGACTGCACAAAGGGCGCCAATGCAAAGGAAAGGACAGGAATGCACCGTATTGCCTTAAATACGACACAGTCCTTCCATTCCCTGTCATGCAGTGCAGCAAGGTGATTTGCTGGGGAGAGGAGTTGGCCTAACGGCTAGGCGGACGACCGATAAATCTGGGAAACTGGGATTGAGTAACGGCAATGACGCTGAACATCCTGTGATTCTGGGCAAATCACTTAGTCTCCCCGTGCCTAACAAAAATGAATGTGTCCTAATGTAACGCAACTGGTGCTATGTAAAGCGCTCTGATACCCGATTCGGGTCAAGTTCGCGCTATATAAAACTCTCTAAAAACAAAAACAAAAACTTCCTCACAAATGAGGCCCTAATTACTTAAGGTAAACACTACAACGACTAAGCAGTCATTCTCTTGAATGAAAATTGGACAAGATGAGTAGATAATAACTGAATACTATTTACAGAAAGTTAAGAAGTCCATTTGCAAATATGCAATATGTCTTTGCATGAACAATTATATATGTGTATATGTCCAGGTGAAAATAGTATTCACAAACGTTTTCCGGGAGTGATCCTCAAAAATTGGAAGCACTCATGTTTACAGACTTAACTCTGAAAACGTTTGATACTTCTAAAAGTTAGTCAATCAATACTCACACTAGATAATAATTGAACTAAAAGTATACAGTTAACGAGAGGCTGCAATGAATTGTAACAACTGTATGACCACACTCAAATATTGGTAAACTGTGACTACACCAGGTCAATAGGTAAAATATTGTATCTGTATTTATATTAAAGTCTTCAAAGCAGAACCTGGTGTACATATTCTATAGGGCCTGAAAATCCATACCATGCATGGGCAAATTATTTTACCCTCCATACAGAACAGGCTAGTTATTTGGCAAATTATTCAGCATTAGAGGATTTGTGGCTGAGGCACAGGAAAGGTTAGTGCCCAGGCATATTCATTTAAAGGAAAAGCAATGAGATGGGAACATTGGTGACATCATTGAGAAGAAGGATGTCCCATTGCTTAGTAAATTACTTACAAACAGAGCATGTCAAGGCCGACCTCTAATTTCTAAGCTCACGGCCATTGGTGAAGTCCTCAACTTGGTGTGCGTTTCAAAGATGCATGGCTTTAGTTATGGAAATACGTTAAAGGAATGTGTTTCTGTGTCTTAAGTCCAAGTGGTGTTAGGATGCAATTTCTTAAATATTTTAAATGTATCATGAAAGTGTGGCCCACCTCTCCAAAAGGTGTTTGCTGTAGGACATGAGGAGGTTCTCATTCAAAGTTGGTCTAACCTACCTTTGTGGGGCTAAACCGTACCTGCAAAGTGGTAGTAAAATAATGCATTCTGATAGTGAAATAAAATTGACCATGTTAAAGTCAGCAGGGCAAATGTTCAGTAGAACGTCTTCTAAATGTAGTTTTTATATCTATATTATGTTAATCCTACTGTAGGATTTATTGTTGGATTGCTTGATGAGCTGGTAATATATGTATCCATCAAAATTAATTAGGCAGAATGGGGTGTTCGTCATCACAGCCTAGACATAGTGGGTTTTTCTACCAAGCTGTTCATTCAGTGGAGGAAGTCTAGGAATATATATAATTCAAAAAAGGTCTGCTCTATATATTTAGTGATTTACTTAATTTGTGGTTGCTTTCGCCATGCATACCAAGGTGAGAACACTCAGGGGAAAATTCATAATTGGCTTGGTCGCCCATGCACCACGCAAAGGGGCGCGGGGGCAATGCAACAACTAAGTCAGATTTATCAAGCTACGCAAGGCCACCATGTGTAGCCCAGCATCGCTTGAAAAATCAAGAGTAACACAATGCAGCGCAAATCTATGCGTTGCGTTACTCTGACCCAGGGAGGCATTCCATGGGTCGAACGTGGGTGTTCCCACACATCCACCCATAGATTTTGGCTCATTCCCAGATTTACCCCTACTGGTTGACCTAGGAATGCGTCGAAAATGCTATGTCTCCCAAGTTGAGGCGTAACAAAGAGAAATATCTTTATTTCCCCTGATTTTTTCCTCTTTCTATGCGTGCTGCATTGTGCAGCACATATAGCAGCACACATAAAAAGAGGAAAATGCCTCTGAGGTATGTTTTTGTGCAGGAAGGCGTCACTTCCTATACTAAAGAAACCCTGCCTACAACTCAGGCACCCTTGCACCATGGCGCAAGGGAGTCTGCTTTGGAGATAGGCTGCCCATTGTGCACTAGCGCATAGAAAGGACAGTTACCTTTGAAATGGACCACATATTATACATTATATAATTCTCAACTAATCGGGCTACTTATTGAATTTAAACTCTTTGATGTGATCAAGACATGACAGCCAGCAATAGGGGGTTGTTTCCTATGCTCAGAATTCCAGAGTAAAATCTTTCAAATAAGACTTGATTTTGCACGCCTAAGACTAATAACCGGACAAAAAAAATCCTAATTGTTGACATATCCTGCAATGCGGAATCAAAATAAATAAAACTTAGAAGCTTAATTGACAAGAGACAGAAATTAATCGATTATGGCTGACTGTCTGCTAAAGAAAGTTTAGATTTAGGGGTGAGGGTGTGGTAAAGCGTGTTTTCAGGATGGTAAGGAAAGGTGAATCATCTCAAATTTAATGTGGTTGTAGGGAGAAGGGTTCCTCCAAAACGAATAATATTTTCCCAGTGGAGAAGCAAATCAGAAAAGAGCAAATACTAATTTCTTTCACACATAGATTCGGGAGGATATTGCATTGTGTGGATTTCCATGAATTCTCCAAATTAATTTTGTGAAACCCAAAAAAAGTGAGCAAGCATTAAGCATTGTAGATGTAAATGTATGATGCATAGATTTCTGAATTCTCCATAACCTTTAATTTAGTGAAGTAGACCCCTAAGATTTAATTCTACCTCACGTTTAATACTGTATCATGTACACAAACTCTTTTGAAGTTACTACTGAAAGGGCCGGGTCCTAAAGATCTGGACCTATTTTAGAATCACAATCTGATGGTTCTTTTTAGCAGCATGTAAGCGTAAGGGGGAGAAAATAATTATTAGAGCCAATCAATTAACCAAATTATTTTGGACACATAGTAGCCACAGACAACTTCATATGGTTAGTTAATTTATTACAAAGCCCAAAATAACTGAACATAAAACACCTCAAGATGAGAGTATAAAAATACATCAGAATTTGCATGAAGCCAAGCCTGCGCATCCATTGAAGTCGATGCAGCATAAACAAAACAATTAATTCAAGAAATAGAATGCAAAGGATCAGTGAGCATGAGTCCAAATTTTTAGGGTTGATCAGTATAAAGCATTAATCTGTCCCTACTCTAACGCTAAGATGGCATCCCTACTTAAGCATTTTCAGGAAAAGGATAAAAGGTGTCAGCATGTGGAGTCTTTCTAAGAAGCCTCTCCACCATTGATTGGTCAGATCGCATAAAGCTATTGAGACAGAGCTCATTCTCAGGTGCTCTCTCTCCTAAGACAAGAGGAGAAGTGGGTGCTTTCCCTACTCACAACAATCCAATATCGAAGAGACATTTCCCAGAATCCTGCCTTCCCCACTGAGTACCGTCGTTGTGAGAAGTTGGCCTGATATATGCTGTCCACTAGTTCTAGTGGGCACCTTGTATCAGTCCAAACAACCCCTTATTGGTGATAGGTTAAAGACAACCTTTATTGAAAGCTATCCTAGTGGTAGCTATGGAGAGCAGCCTTCAGGCTAAGTCTTGAAGGAATGCAAAGCAGCTTGTTTTACCAGTCTATAATCTCTTGAGTCACTAAATGAAAGATATCCACACCAGGTATATATATAAAATATATGTATTTATTACTAAACACACCCTCCTAGTCTCTTTATGAGACTAGAGGTCAAAACACATACGTTACACTTCAATAATCACAGTAAAATAGCACAAATACACATCAGACCCTAGGGGCGAGCCAAACCATATACTAAAATAGTGGTATAAGAACCACAACTTAACTAGACACAAGGCCTAGAGCCTGTAGAATCGCTGGGACCCCAAGGAACCACCCAAGGTAGTGACACAGGGGACCCACAGGGGCCGCGTGCAGTGTGTGAACACAGCCGCGAGCTCCCGTTAACTTCTATGGGGAAAGTCACGATTAGATTTTTAAAGATTAGGGACACTTAGAAATGAGTCAGGACCAAACCCTTTTGGACTTAGGAAGTTCTAGGGCTAGCACCCGCGGGAGCACCGGAGTACTCGTGTTACCTCACCCAGGGAAGCCGGGTGCATAGGTGTCTTTTAGTGTCGGGTCACGTCGTCGATTTCAATGAGAGCTGGCGTAGAAGTGCTGCTGCCGTGAAAATGCGAAGTGTCCGAAGAGATCCAAGCCTGGATCGAAGATGAGAAGAACCTGAAAGCAGAGGGGACAGAGTCTGGGTCACTTGCCAGTGACCAGGAAGGCGATGAGCAGATGTCCACCGATGTTGGGTGATTTCAGGTGAAGGAGGTGAAGCTTGACTCTTCAGCCACGAGGACCAAGAGGCATTGAGGACAACCAGGAGCTGGATTCGAGCTGTCCCACAAAGGATGTCGAGTGCTGCAGTGTCGGTGCTCGGATTGGACACAACAAGCCTTGACAACAGCAACCCACGCAGAAACGAGAAAGATGATTCAGTGCAGACCAGCAATGTCTGTGGGACTCACCACTTGGTTGGGAGTCAGGGCACATCTGGAGCAACCAGGAAATCCCAAGGAAATGCAAAGTTACTCCGTCAGGGACCCACCAGTCAATGGACCAGGGATCACAAAGGGACCTCAAGACGAAACACAAAATGGCAGCCCACAGGTCACTCGGAATGACCAGGCCAACAATCTTCGGTGGATTCAGTGCTCGAGGTGGGGGCTACAAGTTAGCCCAAGCACGACTTCAAGAGACGTCGAGAAGTCAATGCACTTGCAGAAATGCACAGTGACCAGGAGTTCTGGTTCTACGCTACTCCCGAGGGTAGCGGGTCACAGCTTTGCTGGGGACTCGGGTCGGCCTCTGAGATGTCTGGAAATCTTCTTCCTGGGCTGCAAATACTTCAGAGTCCGGCGGGAGCTTCGATGATGCAGACCGGCAAATTGCTTCGTTGGTGCCTGCCAAGCAGAGAAGTCACTCCTTGACCCCAAGAGAGATTTCTTCAGTCCTCTGATCTTGAGCAGAGCGTCGGAGGTCCAGGATTCAGCTTCAGAGTTTCATCCAGGGTAATCTAAAGTCCTAAGGACAGGGGTCCCATACTTATATTAAGGTAGGGGTTGGACATACTCTGGGGACCCACCTAAGGAAGGGTTTGGAAAGAGGGGTGGCTACACCCATTTCCTTTGTCCAGTTTTGTGCCAGAGCAGGAAGCCCCTGAACCAGTTTGAGCTGGACTATGCACAGGGACACCAAATATGCCCCCAGTGCAGGACTTCAAAGCACTCAGAGAATGCTCCCACCCCGCCCCAATACACATAAGCCTGTCTGGGAGGTAGTTACACCTCCCTGTGACAGGAAACCTATTGTTCAGGCCTCCCCTGCTAGAGTTTTGGTCAGCAACAGGAGGGCAGACCCGTGTCTGTGGCTGCAGCATCCATTTTGTGATGCCAGGGCTCTATTAAGTTTCTACCGGGTTTACCAGTGCTGTCATGTCCCTCCCTCTAGAAGGGTGGGATCATACTCCCACACCAGTTACTGGTGTGGGGGTATGATTCCAAGGTGTTTGACACCAAACACAACATGTTTCCGTGCAGCCAGTCCATAGTTAGCATTTACCGTTTGGTTATAATGCACTTAAGAGTATATGGTCAGGCTGCACTACAAACAGCATCAGAGAAGGGTTTCTGAACGCTGCAGAGGGGCTCTGCTCATGCAGGGGCACCCTCTCACATAAGAACCAAGCACTCTGCCTTCAGGATTGAGGCCGCCTGCCATGGGAGTGACTTAAAGGTTTATATGTGTGTATATATGGTGAGATATAGTGAACCTATATCTCAGTAAGGGGTGCATGCACCACCTTACCCAGGCTGCAGTAGCAGACCTGTGGTGTCATGGGGTGGCATAATACATGCTTCAGCCCCTGGTAGGTCTCTGGGGTACCTAAGCCCTGGGTACATAGTATACCATATACTAGGGGCTTACAAGGGCACCTCAGATCCAATCTGTAATGTACGTAAAGTACATGGAATCATTTTACAAGAGAAAGCAGATAGGCTGGGGACCTGAATAGCAGGTTCCCAGCCAAACTAAGTCAAAAACCATTAAAACACCAGGAAAAAAGTGGGGGCAACCATGCAGTCAGATTCCACCTTCCTACAGTCGTAAAGGTCGGTTTCCACAGAACAACGGTACTCTCTTCCTTCAATACTTTGGGCCCGATTCACAGAACTAACTTAAGACAAAATCCTAAACTTACTACCATTTTGGTATTCACAGAAGGCACTTACTCATTTTGGTATTCACAGAAGGCACTTACTCATTTCGGTATTCACAGAAGTTAGAAGTCCTAACTTTAGGACTCCTAAATGCCTTCTGTGAATACCGAAAGTCTTAAAATTGGGATTTTTCTCAGTTTAGTAGTAGTATAGTTAGGACTGCTAACTTTAGGACACCTAAATGCCTTCTGTGAATACCGAAAGCCTTAAAATCAGGATTTTTCTAAATTTAGTAGTAGTAAAGTTAGGACTCCTAACTTTAGGACTCCTAAATGCCTTCTGTGAATACCAAAAGCCTTAAAATTAGGATTTTTCTCAGTTTAGTAGCAGTATAGTTAGGACTCCTAACTTTAGGACTCCTAAATGCCTTCTGTGAATACCGAAAATCTTAAAATAAGGATTTTTCTCAATTTAGTAGTAGTAAAGTTAGGACTCCTAACTTTAGGACTACTAAATGCCTTCTGTGAATACCGAAAGCCTTAAAATTAGGATTTTTCTCAGTTTAGTTGTAGTAAAGTTAGGAGTCCTAACTTTAGGACTCCTAAACTGAGAAAAATCCTAATTTTAAGACTTTCGGTATTCACAGAAGGCATTTAGGAGTCCTAAAGTTAGGACTCCTAACTTCTGTGAATACCGAAGTGAGTAAGTGTCTTCTGTGAATACCAAAAAGAGTAAGTGCCTTCTGTGAATACGAAAATGGTAGTAAGTTTAGGATCTTGTCTTAAGTTAGTTCTGTGAATCGGGCCCGCAGTCCTTGGTTCCAAGTCTTCTACTGTGTGAAACACAACGACCTTCCTTGATCGATTCAACCAGTACAATGTAATTTTTCCCTCCTTTCCTGAAGGGTAAAAAAATGACATTTTTCTGGCTAACAAGAACTCTTCTTTCACCTGCAACACAAAACATGAGAAAGAAAACTTCCACAGCACACATGAAATTCAAACTGTTAATTCTAAAGCGAGAGCTTCCAGGAAAAATGCATTTCAGACCATAAAAATTCGGCTAACATAAGAAAAAAGTATGTGAGCTTTACAAACTGCATCGGAAGTAAGGGACGTTTAGTTAATATTTCTACCTACATATAAATGGCAACTTCATAAACACATTCAATAAGTGAATAATTGTCAGCTACACTACACAAATTTCACCACGTTATATTTCTTATAGTTACATTCACTTTCTACGTCAATTCTCCATGTTATTCTTCAATGTCCTAAGCACATCACATTTTCAGGTTGTTACATTTCAAAATCCTAACACTTCATGTTAACACAACTAAGGATTATATTCAGGTGCGCTCTACACGTGTGATTATAATGCACCCCTACCATTAAGATGCAATTTCCGCGACATCAATACAGATAGGTCAGACTTGGTTCTAAAATGCTTTTTAAGATTAGTAGGGAACAGTGTGCAGAGGACAGAGTTTTACCTGTGTGGAGGTTCGATTGGCAAGACAGAAGTATGCCAGACTGATTGGTTAGGGAGTTAAATGTTTGTAGGTGTAATCTGCTGCAACTTGGAGGACGTGAGTTTGAATCCTGGTAAGGTCAAATCAGCCTTAATTCCTTTCTTTGAATTGGTGAACACACACAACGTATGCCAAACCTATAAAAGAATTATGTTTCATGCACATGGTCTCATTAGATGATGAGCCCTCAGCCACCCAGTGTGGCAGGGTTCATCTTTGGATTCATCATCCAATGGAACAACATGGGTTAAGGATATTTTTCTGAGGAACATTTGTGTGAGCTCTCCTTGGGCTGTATCATGCAAACTCTGGGGAACACAAACGATTGTACGAATGCTCGGTGCAAGTGTGTGAAATGTGTCGGTGTTACCGTTTAGGTGGAAATGCAGTAAAATTCCACATTAGTGCTAGTGCGCTTGCATTAATATCTGCACTGGCATCTTTTGATGATACAGGCTCTGATCTGTGCCATTAGGGAGCTGCTTAACAGGTTGGCCTATATGGTTTTATAACAATCCATGGCTGTAATGAATGGCATGGAATGATCCTGATCATCTTGGATATATCTATATATATATAGATGATCAAGATACATAGATATGAAGTTAAAAATAGTAAGTCCTTACCTCCATTCGTGCACTTACCTTTTGATATTTTGAGCCTCGATATTGCGGTAACCATATTCTGTCCCATTGATATTTGTTATTCTATATTCCCTACTACAATCGGTTTAAAAACACTGGGGAATATTTACAAGAAAGTGGCGGAATGAAGCGTTAGCCGTCATGGCTTAACACCTCACTCCGCAACTTCTGAAACGCAGGGCTGCACCATATTTACGAGAATATGGTGCAGCCTTGCGTTTCACCCTGTGCTGGTGCTACACTTAGCAGTGTGGAGCCAATGCAGGCACCCTTGCACCATAGTGCAAGAGTGTCTGCTTGCAGGGGCGAATTGTTTATGAGCAGGAATGTGTCCCTTTCTGCACATAAACAATCCTAAAATGCCACTTTGTCACTTTTATGTGTGCTGCTTCATGCAGCACACATGAAAGTGACAGAATGTTTTTTTTTTTTTTTACACAGATTGTTTGGTAACAAACCATGGTAGTTTGCTTTTTTCATGTGTGCTGCACAAGGCAGCACACATAGAAAAAGATAAAAACGAGGAAAAATAATGCACTTCTACTCGTTTTGGCAACTTTTTGCCTAGACTTAATTTTGGTGCTGCCTCCTATGTATGCTGCCCTTGTACATAGGGGGCAGCATCAAAATCAATGGGCGTTGCAGCGGAACGTCTACCGCAATCCCCACTGCCCACCCCTTTCACGCTAACCATGGCGTGAAAGGGGGCCTCATTCAGAAGGCAGAGTTAAGCCACGTTAAGTGGCTCAACGCTGCCTTATAAATAAGGCTAAGCCCCTATCGCCACCACAACAACGGAAAATGTGATGTTGTAGTGGCGATAGAGTCTTGTACATATGAGTTTAAAAAGCTAAAAGTCTGTGTCACTTTTCTAGCTTGGCATGGAGACCTCTCTGCATGAAACAGCCTTTACAACAAGGTTTTTCCTACTTTTGTGCCTTTATCAAGCATTTTTTACCACGCATGTTTTTATCCACGTATATGCCTTTACAACGCATGCCTTTACCATGCATTTAAGGTAAGTCTGAGGGTGTGGGGGGGTCTCCAGGTTTTTTTTTACATATATAAACAATAAGTGGTAATGGCATGCATTGTAAAAGCATATCCAGTATAAAAAAATGTGGGGTAAAAAATGCATTGTGATGGCATGCAAATTATTTCACTACGTTGTTCCGTCATACAACCCTCTCTGCTGATCAAGTGCTTAAGAATTCTGATAGAGAAACAGACATTTGGATCTACATTAAAAACAATTTTTCA
This sequence comes from Triturus cristatus, assembly GCF_964204655.1. NCBI lineage: Eukaryota > Metazoa > Chordata > Amphibia > Caudata > Salamandridae > Triturus > Triturus cristatus. Next base: position 236,059,242 of record NC_140582.1, read on the forward strand.
TTGCGTACTTTTGTGTCCTTAGTGTTCAGTTAAGGCAGTGTTTGGTGCACACCTCTTTTACTACCTTATTATAAAACAGGTTTTAAGAGGTGGTAATGTGTGACAAGAGTGTTTGTGCATGTTTGGTGTGTGGCATTTTGCTGTTGTTGTGATGTTTTCTGTTGTTTTGGGCTGCTGTGTTTCTGTGGTGCATTGTTTCAATGTGATGTACTGTGGTTGTTGTGTTGTGTTCTGTTTTAACTATGTTGTGTTGTCCCCTGTTGTGCTTTAAATTCTTAAATGAGGCCTACACCTGCTCTGCCTCCCCACTGACCAACACTGCGGAGGTACATAAATGTTTCTCTGGTATTCTGTACCAGAGGGATTCCTTTATTTTGTTTTCACCTAGGGCTGCTTGGGAAGAGCTTCCCGAGCAGCCCGAGTGTTTGTTTTCTCTTTCTTTAATGACGATCAGCGCTGAGGGCGCGCTAACGTCATTACAGCAAAGTGAAAGAAAAACAAGCTGATGGGCTTGTTTTACTTTCACTGCATCAGTTCTTGGGGGCATATCTCAGCACCCTTAACACTGATTATCTTGAGAGAGATATCGTCTGAAAAGGGAAAATCTACCCTTTTCAATGATATCTCTGACCAGTGGATCCCTGCTACGGGATGATACTGGAGAGTGATCCCCAAGCAGGGATCCACATACTAGACGCCAGGCATTTTGGGTAAAGGACCCCTTGGGCAAGGGCTTCTGCTCCCCCACCCCCTACTAATTTCCACTAGTCTGCCCCCTTTGGGGGTGGGGCAGAATGCCCACTAGAAAAAAAATAAAGATAGGGATGGGGCTGCCCACTATGGGTATGGCCATGCCCCTAACCCAAAACAAAAAAATCTGGTGACAGTCTTTCTGCCCCCCTTGGAGGGTGGATGGGGTGGTTTCTCCCAATTTGCCCCACTTGGGAGGAGGGTAGAAAGCCCACAAGACACAATGGAAAGTTTTTGTTAAAGAAATATAGGGGTGGTGGCTGCCCAACATGGACAAGGTCATGCCCCCACCCCAAAAAGAGGCCAGAATGCGTTTCTGCCCCACTGGGAGGGAGGATGTGGCGATTACCTCGAAGCCACCCCTCTCTGGGGTCAGAAAGTCCACTAGACACCAGGATATAATATAAAAATAAATATAGGGGTGTGGCCTGCCCACGTTGGGCATGGCCATGCCCAAACAAATCTGTTAACAGTTTTTGGACCACCCTGCTAGGGGGTCAGATGGGATGATTTCCCCCAATCTGCCCCTGGGGAGCCAAAAGCCCACTAGACACCAGGGTAAATTTCTGGAGGGCGTGACCTCCCTGGGCATGGGCCCGTTTTCTCCTCCATCCTATGTCCCAATAGACTTTCTGCCCTCTGGAGTGGATAGGGGTATTCCCCCCAACCATCCCTGCCAGGTGAGCAGAAAGTGCAGTAAGCACCATACATGTCAGAACGGAGCAAAAACAAACAAAAGTAGGAAGCGGCCTACTCTGTCATTGTGACATACCCATGCCCCAGAAGGGGCATTAGTGTATTTCTGCTGAAACTGAGGTCAATTGGAGTCCCTATTTACCTTGATTTTATCAGCTTCATTTGCGGGCACTAATTCCAGGCTCACAAGTGGCACAGTGTTTTTATTGGCACAAGTGGTGTGACTCTGGGTGGGAGGAATTGTATGGATTCCTGCGGATTCCAGAAGCTTCCATCACAGAAATGTAAAGAAAATGTTTGATTTCAGGCAAAGTTTGAGGTTTGCACAGCATCGTGAATAAGACATCACCCTGGAATTTCCTGGTTTTCTAGTTTTAAAAATGTCTGTGCTTCATAGGTCTGCATGGGTAGAGCCACAGCATGGCCCCAAATACAGCAGCCACCCCGATTGCTTAGCTCTCAATGTAGTGCTTTAGGGTCCTGTGTGTTGTGGTCTCCTGGCCCACCCACACAAGTGGGATACCATTCATATTGGGGGTACAAGTGGGAACTCACTGTGGTGGGAAACATTCCAGAACTTTCTATCACAGAAATGTGAGGAAAATGTGCCTTTTTTTTACCAATGTTTAATGTTTGTAAGGGATTCTGGGTAAAATTGCCAAGTGAGAGCCATGCAAGTCAAGCACACCTATACTCCCCTGGTTGTCTACTCAAAAAGTATCAGGTTTGCTATGTTTTCCTAGGTGCCGACTGAACAAGGGCCAAAAATCCACAGCTACCCACTTTGAAAAAAAGAGTCCATTTTGAATTGAAAAATGTGATGTGTTTTTTGGGCCCTTTCCTGCCGCAGGACCTAGGCCTATCCACCCAAGACATGTACAATTTTTTTCATAAGACTTAGCGGAATGCTGGGTGGAAGGAAGTTTGTGGCTACCCACAGATTCCAGAACTTTCCATCACAGAAATATGCAGAAATTGTGTTTTTTAGTCAAAGTGGAGGTATGCAAGCGATTCTGGGTAAAGAAAAATGATGAGAACCACACAAGAAGGTCACCTCACCCTGGATGCCTCCAGGTATGTACTTTTAAAAGATAAGCAGGCTATCTAGCTTTCCCTAGGTGCTGGCTGAGTAATGGCCCAAAATCTACAGCTGTCCACTTATAAAAAGGCAGATTTTGAGTGGAAAATGTGATGTATCCATGTTGAGTTTTGGGTCCTTTACTGTCACAGTCACTAGGCCTACCCACACAAGTGAGGTGCCATTTTTATTGGGAGACCTTGGTGAATGCTGAGTGAAAGCAAGTTTGTGGTTCCCTGTAGATTCCAGAACCTTTTGGTCAAAGTTTGAGGTTTGCAAGGGATTCTGGGTACAAAACATGGTGAAAGCTATGCAAGACACAAAGTGCAGGTTTGCTAAGTTTTCCTAGGTGCTGGCTGAGCTGGGGCCCAAAATCCACAGCTACCCACTGTTGGACATGGTCTTTTCTGAAGGATCTTCCCCAAACATTTTGCCTTTCTCCTCTATTTTTTTGCTGAATTTGCTTTTGTTGGCCATAGGACTCTGTGCACTTTGCCACGGCTAATCAGCGCTAACGGTCTTGTGCTGTCATCTCTAAACATGGTAACATTGGCTTATACCGAATCTGCATATTTAATTTACTCCTAAGTCTTTAGTAAATTGGTATTACATGTACCCGGGGCCTGTAAATTAAATGCTACTAGTGGGTCTGCAGCACTGATTGTGCCACCCACTTAAGCAGCCCTTTAATCATGTCTCAGGCCTGTCACAACAGCCTATGTGTGCAGTTTGACTGCCATGTTGACCTGGCAATATAAACCTTTTGCCAGGCCCAAACCTTCCTTTTTAATAAATATAAGTCATCCCTAGGGTAGGCACTGCACAGCCCAGAGGGCAGGGTGCAATGTATTTCAAAAGTAGGACATGTACAATTACGTTTGACATGTCTTGGTGGTGTAAAACTCATAAATTAATTTTTCACTGCTGCAGGGTCTACGTCTCTTATAGGATAACATTGGAATTACCTTATTACATTTTATAAGTGTAATTTTCAAATGGAAAAAGTTAAAGGATTCATGTTTGGTGTCTATGGAATCCTAATTTGAAATCCTAACTCATGGTGAAGTCGGATTTTAAATTATAATTCTGAAAATTACACATTTAGAAAGCTGCCATTTTCTTGCTGTCACCATTTGGTACCTGAAGCCTGTCTCTGGGTCATATGACTGGGTGTGGGTAACAGTTGGGCTTTTGTATCATCCTAGGCAGCTACACACTATGGGAGCTTAGGTGTGGCTAGATGGGCCATCACTGGCAGGATGGGAGGGAGGAGCTGGCCACATCCCCTCTTACAATTGAATAGGCTGTATCCTTCCTCCACACTAAGGGATGCATACCCCCTGTAGTAAGTCTGGAGCCAGGGCCAGGAAGGCAGGGCATCTGTGCACGTCAAAGGCATGCCTCTAGAGGCTTCTCCCCACTTACAGGGCATAACCATCTATAAAAGAAGGACCTCAGACACCACCACTTCAGTACACCGCTGGACCTGGGAATACTCTGCCAAGAAGAAGGACTGCTGTAGGACTGCATCTCTGCTGGACTACTGCTTTGCTATGCTGGCCTATCTTGCCTGGGTGAGAAGGATTGGCCCTGCATCTCTAGAACCCAGAGTGTCCCCAAGTGGCTTGCTGGCTGGCTTCTTGATCTGAAGTCTCAGGGATATAACAGGATTGCAACAACATTACACCTGTACCTTGTCTCTTCCATCTGTGAGTCTACCCTGCCAAGTGGTGCCATCTCCGTCCTTAAAAGTGGGCTTAAGGTGCATTGCCAGCCTATGTGGATCTAGTGAAACCGATGTGTCTGCTCCGCTGTGAAGCGCAACCTGAAGCAAAACAGGTGCTTCTCTGCTGTTGTGTGGATTGGACCCATCATAAAGACTCGCATCGCTACCGCATCCCGCATCGTCTTCAGAACCACCACTGTGTGATGCATCCTCGGCACAGGCCGTTGCATCTCTTATTGACTGTAACCTCAGCAACGATGCCAGACTTTGCATTGCCTTCGGAACTGACGCTTCACCCCATGACTGTGCACCCTGGACTTGGCATTGCAAGCCCCATTGACGAGATCCTCGACGTCGATGCAACAGGACCTCGCACCACAGCCTCGCAGCATCTCAGAACAGACGCTTCACATCTGTGCCCAGTGCATCTTTGACACGGATCCTTGCAACGCTCCGCAACCTGGATTTAAGGTACTTTGATCAGCAGGCCTAACTGGGTCCCTGTCGCTGGCCCCCGCTCCATCGTGGTCTGCCTCAACTTGTGTCTTTGTCCTGATCCGGCGGGACTTTTGGTGCTATTTTCTCTAAAAGCTTCAATATCTCTGGTCCTGCTTTATTTATTAAATTGAGCTCTATTTTTCTACCTTGTGTGGGATCTTCCGTGTCATGAGTACCACACCACATGCTGTGATTGTTAGCTCACACACTTCTCGTTTGTGCTGCCATGCACAGCTATCTGCATAAACATAATAATATTTGATATTGAATTCTGAATTTGTTTAATGCCATTTATATGTATCAAGAATGGTTGTATTTAGTAAACCAGTATTTGGTAAGCTTTGTAAATTGCATGTTATGCCTCTATAAGGGAAGGCAATCAAACTATTTAAAAAACATTCACAAAGACTGAAGTGTATTTAAATTAAGACTCAACCGTTATACACATGCTCCCTCTAGCATGTGTGGAAACATGAGGTTCCTCATGCTTAGGTGACTGCAGCTGTTAAGCACCTGCCACTGGTTCAGCATGTGCAGTCAAATTAGACTTCCTCGCGTGAAGCACTTCCAACACGTGTCTTCAGCCTATTTAAGGCTCAAGTGCACATCTGAACATTGCCTCTTCCCTGGGAGAGATTCAACTTACCTGAAGTCTAAAGTCCTGAGATCCCGAGCTGCCCTGCTCCCTTCTCCGGTCTTCGGCTTCTCACAGGCATTTCCTGCTACCTCCGGCTCTCGGCAGCATCTCTGTTGACTCGACTTGCCTTGCGTAGGAGGCGTTTTTTCTTTCCTGCTGCTCCCATTCGCCAGGTACCTGCAGAAAAAGAAAAGAAGGACAACAGAATTTACTGTAAAGGTGAACCATTGTATTTCTAATGACAATCTTCATGCCAATGTTCCTGAACGCATTATCTAGTTAAAAAGTGTATTGACAATTCTTTAATTTGCAAAGACTTCTTTGGAAACTTGCAACACAGTCTATTCTGTGAACATTAAGGGGCAGATTTATGTTTCCTGGCGCATCCCTGCAAATCAGCAAGGATGCGCCAGGAATGATGCGTCATGCAAGTTTACCCTTGCGCCACACATGATGCGCCGCATTGTAAATGCGGCGCATCATGGCGCAGGAATAAACAGATGCGTGACGCATCCGATGGCGTAAGGTTGGCGCAGTGCTTCAGTTGCGTCGTAAGCGGGACGCAACTCCAGCACTGTTCCAACCTACCCTATCCCTAACATGGTGCGTCAAGCCTTACGCCTGCTTCAAGCAGGCGCAGGGTTTTGGCACATCAGCGTTGGGAAAGTGACTCAGTCAAATCTTATAGATTTGACTGAGTCACTTTTCAGGGGCGTTCCTGCGACGGAACGCCCCCCCCTCTGTCGACACGCCCACGTGAAACCTGACGCAGGTTTTACGTGGCGCAGGGCTTTACATCGTGACGCATCTCCATAGATGCGTCACAATGTAAATATGGCGCAACGTGGCGCAGGGTTTACACCGCCGCTGCGTCACAAAAGTGACGCAATGGCGGCGTAAAAGTGGCGCATCTCCAATATAGATCTGCCCCCTAGAGACCAAGAGAGTCAAAGCGCTTGGACAAAATGTAATCACTTTCATTCTTTTATTAACATCAGTCATTTGTAGAACGGGTATAGTATTTTCCTTTGTTATAACAACACCCTGTGATAATTAGAACTATTTGAAAGGCATATTGTCTAATCATTATTGTATTTATTTACTCACAGATCTTTAGTTAACAGACCATTGCTCACAGATTCCTCCCCAGCAAAATAGATGCTTCTAGTAAATCTCGTGAATATCTTTGTTGATTACCTGATGTATGTGGTGACTGTTTGGTACTCAATTAAATGTATATAATTTTGCCACTTGCACACAATAGAAGAAAACTTGTGGGTCCCGTGTAGGGTTTTGAGTATACACGAAAAATGGCGCCCTGCCTGGTAGCGGTGAGTGCAAGTAATTAGCAATAAAGGAGGATACGGTGTTACTAGGTCAGAGGAAACCCCAATAAGCCCTGATGGGAGTGGCAAGGGCCCACTCAGTAAATACAACAAAATTCCTGTGCACACGTTTTAAAATAAATGTACGTGAGTGTCTTTTTCAAGAAACATAATATAACGGCAAAAATGGAGACAAGGTAGACACAAGTTTTTCAGTTACTTTCAAGTCACAATATATTTGAACCTCCTTCTTCAGAACTAAGGGATGCATCAAAGAAAAAACCAGCCGACACGTGTTTCGTCAAGCGGGCAGTGTACCCGTGACTCTTCAGGGCTGAATATAAATCAAGATTATAATGATCATGAGGCCGGTGATACTTCCAGGTCGGGTTCAATGTAAATGGCAGGGCAGGGCCAGTAGTGGCTTGCTGTTACTGGGACACCACGGGGTGACGGGCGGGTTCAGCCGTCAACCGTGTTTATCTGTGTGTTCCAAGGTCAAGGATGAACGTAGCTCTCTCCTGGTAGAAGAAAACTTGAAACTCATTGTGTTTAATAATTTTTCTTTGTAGTAACAAACCTGGTGAAGTGCTGTTTTAATATATTGGTGACATTTCTGAGTCAGAATCTGAAAACCGTGAACTTCACTCACACCCAGATCGAGTTCCCTGAAAATTCCAGTACCCACCCTGAAGTTGCTGGCAGCCTGGTTCTATTTCTCATCTCATATCCCCCTTCCCCCTGCGAGATTGTAGAAGTTTAATGTCTAACAAATCATCATTTTCTGCGTACTTTAAAATGGATTTGGGAACAGTCCTCGCCCAAGTGGAACCACCTGTATTTCAGGTGAGTGGATATCCTGACATTCTGTGTGGTGCTTCTGCTGTTTTACTGTTTACAGTGTTGCACAAATGCCTTACATTTTGCCTCTGAGTCAAGCCTGACTGCTCTGTGCCAAGCTAGCGGGGCGGGTGGGGGGCATTGGGTAATTTGGGGTTTACTTGTGTCTTACCCTGCCAAGAATTGTGATGGATGCTTGACCAGGGCTTACACCCTAGATAACCAGTAACCCCATTTCTTACACCCACTTTGCAATAAAGTTCAGTTTTGAGTGGAAAAATGTGATGTATATGTTGCATTTTGGGCCCTTGCCTGATGTAGGCCTACCCCCACAAGTGATTTACTATTTGTAGCAGAAGACCTAGGGAAAGGCTGGTCGAAAAAAAGTTTGTAGCGCCCCACAGATTGTAGAACTTTTCATCACAGAAATATGAAAATATTTTTTTTTTAGCCAAAGTCTGGGGTTTGAATGGGATTCTGGGTGGTCAAACATGGTGAGAGCCACACAAGTCACCCCACCCTGGATTTCCCAAGGCATCTAGTTTAAAAAAATGAGCAGGCTGACTGAGCTAGTGCCTAAAATCCACAGCTACACACTTTGAAAATAAGGGTTAATTTTGAGTGGAAATATGTGATGAATTCATGTTACGTTTTGGGCCCTTTCCTGTCGCTGGCATTAGGCCTACTCACACAAGTGGGGTACCATTTTTATCAGGAGACATTGGGAAATTCTGGGTAAAATCAAGTTTGTGACCCCACACAAATTCTAAGAACTTTGCATCCAGAAATATGAGAATTTGGTTTTTTTAGTCAAACATTGAGGTTTGCAACAAATTCTGGGGGATGAAACATGGTGAGAGTCACACAAATGACCCACCTTCGATTTCCCCAGGTGTCTAGTTTTAAAAAATGAGCAGGTGTGCTTGGTTTCCCTAGATACTGCCTGAGCTAGGGCTCAAAATCCACAGCTACCTACATTGGGAAAAAAGGGTAAGTTTTCAGCGGAAAAATGTGATGTGTTAATGTTGGGTTTTGACCAATTTTCTTTCGCGAGCACTAGGACTAACCACATGTAAGGCACCATTCTTATTGGAAGGCATGTGGGAACATAGGGTAGTAGAACATTTATCATTACCAATTGAATTTCACTATTTTTGTGCCTTACAAATATAGGCCTGTGTGTAAGAAAGACATTGTGAAAAATGCCCACTGAATCACATACTAGTAGGGCTGCCCAAAAATTCAGAGATGTACAAATAACACTTCTTCTAAACTTCATATGGTGTGGCCATTTTAGAAATACAAAGGTTTCCTTAATACCTGTTTTTCACTCTACATCTTAAACTATATAAATTGGTCTATACTCAGTACACAATGAAAAACTGTCACACTGTGCAGCTCAGATGTTGGCACTGGGTACCTCAGGTTCTTGGAGAATCCACAAACCCTATATAGCCCCACAACCAGAAGGATCTAGCGGACATAATGGTATATTGATTTTGTAAATCAGCCATTGTGACAAAAAGTTAGAGATGACAAAATTGTCACAAATGGCAGTTTTTTCCTCCTCATTTTCAATATTTCTTTATTTCAACACTTACGATGTCGTTAGGAATGGCTCCGGTTTAGATTCGGTATTGCAGAATCCGATACGGAACCCTTGTTCCCGACCGAATCCTACAGATTTCCCAACGACCGATTACGATGCCCGTAAACCGTTTGAGCGGTCCAAATTGATTCCGAAAGGCATTGGGACAGTCTGAGTCTTTCGGAGCCGAATCGTACAGCTCTATGGACATGGTTTCCGGACGAGCGATCACGATGACAGATTCGGACAGCTGTTCCGAATCCGTTTGCCCGTGAAGAAACGGCTGCCGGAATTGGTCTTCGGGGGCCCGTTGCGGGCCCCCCTTCATCCAGATTCGTAGGGATGTAGCCCGTAGGGGTACCATGGGTCCCCTCTTCCCAACCATGCACAATGTGCCAGGCACTATCGGGTGCCCGCCACAGGGTGCAAGGTTTCCCTCAACCACCCCTTTTTAGGTCTCGCTGAGCCAGCGCATGCGCTACTCTGCGAGAAATGTAGTGTGTGGGTTTTCAAAGTGCTGCCACAGGCTTTTGGTGGCCTAGCGCTTGCGTTCATACAAGCATGCACGCGTGCAGCCGCCAGTTGGGTTTCTGTCAAGGCGCATTAAGCCTTGTGTGCCTCAATGAGCTTTCACTTTCGTGCTTGTTATTGGTAGTAGAGGGGAAGCGCGAGAGTGCTTGTGTGGCAGAGCATTTATATGGGAGCGTTTGTTTGTGTGTGTTTTCATTATCTCACTTGTTGTCTGTCCGTGTGTCTCTCTGCAAATGTGTGTGTGTGTGTGTGTCTGAGGTTCTTTGCATGCTAGAGTATTTGTGTGTGTCCCTAGCTCAATTTTTCACTTTCTTCCTCGGTGTATGTATGCATGTGCATGTGTGAGAGTCGTTTTGTGTGTCTGAATTTATTTGCCTCTGTCTTATCGGTTGTGTGTGTGTGTGTGCGTGTGTATCTCGAGGTAATGTTAAGATTACTGTAAAAAAATTGTATTGCGTTGGTCCTACTTATTACACCAAAACAAAAAGAAAGCAATACAAAACAGTCAACAAAATAATTTTGTTTCATAACTCTGTTGTAAGTAATTAAACTTCCTCTCTGGTAATTGGTGAGCAATTAAAACAAGAATTACACGACAATGAAGATTCTTCGGGTGAACACGCTTTTCATTACTGGGCTCATTTTGAGAAATTGAAAAGCGACTCTGCATGATACATAATGTTTGCTTAAATCACCTAAACGACTTTGGTGTATTTTGAGCACAGAAGTGCTTGATGGATGACTTTTGTATCAGTGCACTTTTGCATTTTCTCCCTTTATCAGGGATGAAGGTGTCTGACTGCACGAGATCTATGCAACATCACCTACTGTGACATCAGCCCCTGTAAGGGGCAATTTTGTGGGATATACAAGGGGTAAAGAATTTCTAGTCATAATCTTTGTGATACTCATAGTTTTTCCCTCAACACTTGGGCATCCTGAAGGGTTTTCAAATTATTAAACATCTTAGAATGATTGAAGCTACATTAAAGAAGTGGTTTGATGGGCCCTGTAACCCGGTGAATTTTGGCTTCAGTATTGAGTGTGTGGGTACTTAGGAAGCCCTGGTGGTTAAGTGTGCCTATTGTGACCTCTTGTCACATTGGATTTTAAAGGCAGACTGGAACTTACCGAATGAGCGAAGGGAGCTGTGAGCAGATGCTGCTAGACACCATGGGCGGATGACACGTTAAGGGAGGCGAGGGAGGCAGTAGCAACGAGGAGAGAGAATTGGGTAATAAGATAAAGACAATAAGTAAGGGCAGTGAGCAGCAAGGGAGAGGATGCAAGACTACTGCTGCTGGTATGCATCTCACAGTGTTCCAGGAACACCACCATTATTAACAAGCTATAACTTGCACTGTCCTGTGGGCCTTTGAGTATTCAAGTGTTTGAGCCCAATTTCGGCCTGTAGCCCACAGCTCGCAGTCCACAGCCCACCTGTTCACCTACCCCACTGCCTGTCTGCCTTATCTATCCTGCTCTACTTTGCTCTAATTGGCCTTCATTTTGCATGCTGAATCAAGTGGTACATATTATAAAGCTAATTTTCTTGCTGGATTCCCTATACTGGTAGCCACCAGTTGTTGTTGGCCATCAGCCTTATTGGTATTATTACTGGTGATCATACCGCCAACCTTTAGTATTATAATCCAGTATTTACACTTCTTCGCCTGTGAGAGAAAACAAGAGAAAAACAAGCATTGGCATAGTCAATAGGTCTCACCTTTGTGACCTTATAAGTGTTTAGCCATACAACAGTTGATGTTGTTGCACCAAGGATATTGTGCTGCATAACTAAATACTTATAAGGTCCCAAAAGCGAGACCTATTGGCTATGCCAGTGCTAGTTTCAATGGGAGCATGTGTTCTCCTTCTGAACACAGGCTTCTATTGAAGTCAATGTGAGTCCGACCAAACGGTGTTGGAAAGCATTGTAATTGGTTGTCCAAACTCGCAGGGCTCGATTAGTTTGGAAACTAATCCGGACCCGATTCGTGCGGGACAGTTTCTAAACGACATCGTAATTGGGCCCTTCGTTTTTGGGGAAAACCTTGAGGTATCGACACATGTGACCCCTTACTGAATTCAGAGTTTTGTCTACTTTTCAGAAATCTATGTTTTTCCGTGATCACCCATGGGTCTCACACTGGTCTCCACCACAAACTGGAAGTAGGTTGAAAGCACAAAACATAGGAAAAATGGGCTACCTCAAAAGTGCGGTAAAAAAAAAAATGTATTCAGCTCTGCATGTTCCTTAAACCTGGGACGATGGTGACTTTAGAAAAGCAACCCGTTTATTGATGCAATTTATTGTTTAAAAACAACAGGCACTTTTATCCTGAGCACTTGTTTACTATTTTTCCCAAAAAATTCCACAATATATTTTGCCTATTTTCTCATCCTCTCCCAGGGGAATCCACAAATCCTGGGTATCTTTAGAATCCTCAAGATATTGGAAACAAGGACGCAATTTTGAAGTGAATACATTATGTGGAAAAAAAAGTTATGGAAGCCTAAGTGTAAAATAACCCAAATAGCTTAAAAAAAAAAGGGCTCAGCATTGATGGGCAAAAGACCTAGCAGTTAAGGGGTTATTTGTGTTAGTATGTTGCTTTGTTTAAGTTTTGTGTTATGTTCTGTTATCTACTTTAGATATCTCACCAAATGCTTTCACATTTTTAGACAAAGGTAGCACATTAATTTAAAGTTCCAGGGACAAGTAACCATGTACCACCATCTAAGGTGACAAAGTGGCACTGCTCCAGCTCTTCAATTATTTAAAGACACTAGTCATCCCAAGCAGTGAAAAGGATCCTGCCGTGCTAGAGGCCCCTAAAGTCGCTTTCCAACATGTCGGAAAGCCCAAAATAGAAGGCCTATTAGAAACCAACATCATAATCCTGATAGCGGAAACGGCGTCCATTAGGGATTATAATCGGTTTCCGACTGGCCGACGGGCTCCAGTCGGAATGACCGGCCGGTTTAAACTCCGACCGCCTTCTTTGTAATAAGACGGTCGGAGTTTAAACCATGGATGTCGGTGGGAAAGCCACTGATCAGCGGTCAGAGGCTTTCCGACTGACATCCAAATGATGCCCTTTATATAATTATATAAACACACAAATATATATATATACATATATATTACCTACCGGCGGTCACCAGTAGGTAGTTATAGTTAGGACCTTGTTTCTATTCAATAAGCGTTTTTTCTTTTGACAATATCTTTGGCGCCGTTTGGCAACTCTTAGCGAAATTTCAAAACTAATGGGGCGCTCCGGTCAGCTCCTGTCTTGAAAGTTTCGGGGTGATTCATCAAGCGGGGGGCCGAGAAAAAGGGGGGTCCCAAAACCCGTTTTCCCCATGTTAATTTCCATGGGAAAAATTGGGACAGGCTACAGCCCGAACTGCTGAACGCAATTACACCAAATTTGGCAAAAAGGAAGCTCTTGGTTCAGAAAGCAACCTTTTTTTGTAAATGGTGTAAATACGTTTGGTAGATACTGAGAAATTACAAAAAGAAAAGTTTCGATATCTGAGCACCAAGGATGAGTTGCGAGTCCTCCCGAGCACGAGCTTCATTCTAATTGGCTGCCAACACTTCAAACCAGGAAGTGTTGGCAGCCATCTTGTGGCTCGGTAACCGAGTCACAAGAAAGCAGTGACAAAAGGCTAAAAAACAAGAAATGGGGGCAGGGTAGAAACACCTTGACCCCCAGGCCCCCCAAAAACATTTTTTTTTTTAAATCGGCAGAATTCGCGCTGGATGCGCGAATCCTACCGAGAACATTTTTAAAAGATGAAGCGTGGTCTCCCGCACTTCTTTATCTGTAAGCCCCCGGGTGGGCCAGGTCCTGGGGGCAATGCCAAATTATATAGCGGGGGCCTGCGGGGCCCCGGCAGCTCCCGGGATCCCCACATCCCCGGGGCAATACTAATTATATACGGGGGGATATTGCCCCCTGCCGCCCCGGGGAGCCCCACCTCCCCAGGCTTGTTTTAATAAGATGTGGGGGGCCTCTCAGGCCCCTCCAAGCCCCGGGGACCGCCACCTCCCCGGGGCTTTATTTAAATAGGCGCGGGGGCACGGGACCCCTCGCTGCCCTGGAGACCACCACCCCCTGGGGCTAAAATTTCCATAAAAATGTGTGTGGGGAGGCCTCATGGACCTGCCCAAGCCCTGGGGACCGCCACCTCCCCGGGGCTTTCTACAATTTTTTGTGGAGGCTTCGCTGGCTCTCCCAAGCCCCAGGAACCACCACCTCCCCGGGGCTTTAGAAACTTTGGGAGGGGGGGGCGTGCGGCCACCCTCCTGGAGCCCTTGATGGCTCTCGGGACTACCACCCCAGGGCCGGCTCTTGCAATGTCCAGGGGTGCCCACCCCCGAGCCATTGCCGTTTGCTATGACAGGGCGGGAGCACGCCATAGCAAACTCTGCTTTGCTTCATTGAAGCAAGAGCAGGAAAACCTGGCCCGGGAAGGGGGCCATTCAGCCCCCCTCCTGTGAATAAAAAAAACGCTGGCTGGCCCCGGGGGATGGGGTCCACGGGGCTAATAGTAGCCTAGGGAAGGGGGGCCACACGGCCCCCCTTCCTGAACAATACATTTAAAAAATAAGGCCGTGCCCCGGGGGATGGGGTCCCCGGGGCCGAAATTGGCCTTGGGAGGGGGGACACCATAAACCCATTAAAAACAAACGATTCAATAAGAACAATAATAATAATTCATTTAGATAATGAATTTAAAAAATATTACAGATTTAAACCCCCCAAAAAAACACTTACTAAAAATACTATAACGAGTAGGGAAAGCGTTGGTCTTCGGAGGGATTACATTTACTATTCCCACTCTGTCGATATAACAGTAGGTAAAGCGTTGGACTTAGGAGGACCACTCAAATGATTATCGTTTCTATACTTATCTTCCTGGTGACATTTCTGCTTCAAAAAAAGTGGCTAAGTGTGAAGGGACCAATCCTGAGCTGGCCTGTCCAGCATCTATATGTGACTGAGCATAGATGTCCAAATCCCTTTTAGAAAAAAGAGTAGAGGGCACAGTACATTTGTACGAATTTTACATTAAGAGTCCCTGAATATTTCCGTTTTCTTTCTAATTTAGGTGATTTTGGTAAATTTACAAAAGCATGTAAGAATATGGAAAAAAGTACAAAAGTGGGAGTATGACTTTATGTACCCCAAAATGCTTATGGGGAGATTCATAAAAGCTTTTATGAGTGTGGGATATAGTATCACTAGAGGAGTAGTCTTTTATGTGTTCTTAAATGCTTTTCTGATTCAACCACAAAACGTCCAATTCCCTATTAGTAAAAGTGCAAAGAGAATCTGACATTTCTATTTGTGCTAATTGTCCATGAATATGACCCTAACATTCTACTTTTCGATTTTGCGGCCAATTCACAAAGGCATTTAAAAGTAAGTAAAGGAGTGAGAACTACAGTAAAAAAATCTTCCTATATACCTTTGTAAATCAGCATTTCGTTTTCAATTGATCTCATAACCTGTATCTTTGGTGTTGATCTTGCACGTCACTTATAACACAGTCCCAAATACTAGGTAGGAGTACTGCTACGTCAAGGGAATGTCGGAGCTCCACCAAATTTGGCAGCACCACGCTACGCCATTCCAAAACGCAGGGATGCGCGTATTTACAATACAGCACCCCCCTGTGTTTTCCCTAGCGCTGACACTAAAAATATCTGTCTAGCACCCATACTAGCACCCTTGCACAGTAGTGCAAGGGTGTCTGCGTTGCAGGGAATGATTGTTTATGTGCAGGAAGGTGTCCCTTCCTGCACATAAACAATCGATAATGGCGATTTGGTACTTCTATGTGTGCTGCATTCTGCAAATCGTTATTATTAAATGATTGGGACATTTTTCTCCACATAAACAATCATTATTGGTGTTTTTCCCTTTCTGTGTGTGCTGTGTGTGCTGCAGAATGCAGCACAAATAGAAAAAGCAAAAATTAGGAGAATTGAAAGTATTTCTCCTCATTGGGCCATTCTAACAACTACTTGTGCATGGTGTTAGTTTTCGGCGCTACCTCAGATTTACAGATCCTTGTAAATCTAGGGCAGCATCAAAAAGCAATGCTTGTTGAAGTGGAATGCCCACAGCAACACCCATTGCATACCCCTTTCATGCAAATTGATGCGTTTAAAGGGGCCATATCCACAAGGTGGCGTTAAGCCACTCAAAGTAGCTTAGCACTACTTTGTAAATATGGAGAAGGGCATAGCGCCACCAGAACGTCACTAAAAGTGATGTTCTGGTGGAGCTATCCCCTTGTAAATATACCCCATTGTTTTATGACCTAATTATGGGCATATGATTTGTTTTATGTACGGGTTCTGGTAACATTTAATTTTGATGCGTGATTGTGTTTGATCTTCTTGAAAAGCCTGACTGTAAATGACAACACAGTTACCTATATGTTGACTTATTAAACTACTGACTCAGTTGTTGGTGTACATGTTCTGGTCGTTAGCATGACATTTATCACACCGTTATGTTCTGATCAAATTAAAGTGATGTAAATGAGCGAGTTGGTCTATTTTCCGGTGGTTCTTAATATAATGTATTGTTTTTGTTTGTCTTTTCAACATTCATTATGTGCTTGGTTAATTTGATGTAAGTGCTTAGGTAATAATTATCTGTGTACAATTTGGTAAATTAATATCTTTCTGGCTTGTATTATATAACTACATATTTCTATGCCTCTCACTACATTTGATTATGTTATTTCATGTAAGATATTCCTATTATCGAACTAATGTCGAATGTTTATTGAACAGATGGGGGAATTTGCAGGGTCTTTTAAATCATGAGAGCTGTCTCTATGAGATTTATGCTTGCAGGTGCAACAAAAAATTAAATACGAGGAGCTAAAAGGCAGATTAGAAGTGTAAACCATTGTTTTTTTAGAGACATGGGGGAAGAACCCCTAAGTAATTTCTGGGCCATTTATAGAGCATAAAACTATTATCGAATGAATCAAAGGACAGTGCACTGAACAGAGTGGGCATGGCTCGATTTGAGAGCCAGAAATATTAAATATCTGGTAGCAAAAGAAAGTCAGAATTGGCGACTCTACTTATTCGACCAGAAACTTATTTTGCGAATTGTCAAATGTACTCATTGGTCAGTTTACAATATAAGGAATCAGAATGGCTAGCAGTCTGACCTTCCAGATTTATAGTCATAAGGTAGGTTGTAAATTGTGGTTCACTCTGATTGCGGGCAATCACAGTCATGGTTGCCTGCATGGGTCATTAACCCCTTGAATGCTTATGACGAGCTGGGCTCGTCATGGCACACAGAGCTGTGTGCTCATGACGAGTCCAGCTCGTCATGACACCCACCCACGGGGGAAGCACTGGCGCTCCCCCGTGGGCGGTCGATCTGCGTGTTTGCACCGGGGAAGGCAGGGGAAGACCTTTCCCTGCCTTCCCCCGCCCCCCCTTCAGCGTCATCAATGACGTCAGCGCGCGAGGCGCCCTGACGTCATTGGATGTTTCCCTTTCATCACCGACGCGCAGTAAGCCATTTGCTTCCTGCACGTCGGCAAAGAAAGAGGTAAGTTTTGGGGCTGGGGAGGGGGGAAGGAAAGGGTTTTCCTTTCCCTCGATGCCTCTTTTGTGCATTCCTGCTGCACGATCGTGCGATTGTGCAGCAGGAGTGCCCACTAGATGGCAGGGATTTTTTTTTTTTTAAAGGGACAAATACTCACTGTTCGGGAGGAGCAGCCCCTTAGGCAAGGATCACTCCCCCTTTTGGGGGCTATGTTTTAGGCTTTGTCTGCCCCCTGGGGGGCAGATTTTCTTTATAAAAAAACAAATGCCCACTGGACCTTCAGGGATTGTTTAGTGGGGAGTGGCCCCTTGGGCAGGGGTCACTCCCCTTTGGGGGCTTCTGATTTTGGCTGTCTGCCCCCATGGGGGGCAGATTTCGCCATTTTTAGGTTGAGCATTTGAAACCTCTTGTATATTCTTTAGTATTTGCTAAATGTTTTTATGGTTTGTGTGCTTTGGAGATCAGCCCTAGGACTTGTCTGCTTCCGCTTAGGGACTTCTTTTTCTAATCAACTGACTCTATTTAACTTTTTTGATAGAAAACGACCAGCAGAGGTCAGTAAAATACCAGAATCACTTCAGCATTCTCTAGTTTTCAGTCCATAGAAATTGTCTTCCACGAGCACACATAGACAATAATATTTTTTTAAAATCTTGTATTGTCAGTGATATGACCACCGAAGGCCCAGATTTTATATTAAAAACAGAGCATTGGACTATACAATTTCCCGCTGAAAGGCAATATTTCTCCCTGTGTGTTCCAATACAGGGCGTGTCACGCAGTTTGGTGCTTACTTTTCCTCCATGTCATAGAACAGCAGATGTTTCAGGGCGCAGGCTAATGTGCTGCATAGCTAAGTACATATAGGGTCCCAAAGGTGAGACCGATTGCATTGCAAATACTTGTTTAATGTAGGGCCCTCTAGGCCACCAGGGAGTTCTTTGTGGAGAGTGACCCATTGGGCAAGCGTCACTCTCCTTTGGGGTCAATATTTGTGGCTGTGTCTGCCCCGCAGGGGGCCAGATCACCATGTTTTTTTTAAATTGGGCCCACTAGACTACCAGGGATTTTTTTGTGGGGCGTGGGCCCTTGGGCAAGGGTTGCTCCCATTTGGTAAGCATTAATTTGGCCGTTTCTGCCAACCTGAGGGGCAGATCGGCTGATTTGTTTTTTTGTAGGGCCACTAGGCCAACCGGGTTTTTTTTTATGTTGGGGAGCGGCCCCTTGGACAAGGGTCGCTCCCTTTAATGGGAGGATGATTGTGGTCATTTCTGCCCTCTTTGGGTGGCAGAATAGCAGTTTGTTTTTAGGCCCATCTGCCCTCAAGGGGGGCAGAAGCCACTACCCACCTGTTTTTTTATTTTTATTTTTGTGTTTGGGAGTGGCCTCAAGGGCAAGGGTTACTTCCCATTTACGGGGGTGAATATTTTATTTATACTCTTAGGCCCACATACCCCTTAGCTTGGCTGGTGGATTGTGTGTGGACTGGTGCATTATTTGCATATGTGATTGTAATGTTTTTTTCTCCTTTTTATTCTAGTGTAAAGTTTTTGATTCCTGTTTGCGATTTGGACAGTGGTGTTCCGCAGTTTTGCGTAGTTGCATTTTTTTGGTAAGAAAAACATTTTTGTTGTATATACTCCAAATTAGTATTTTTGTCATGTGTGAATGAATTGTTTTGTAAGTGGTGTCATAATGGCAGCTTATTTAGTTAGTGTTTTGTACATGGAATTCTTTGCGATGCGTTTTGCATTGTCTTATGTGTAATTTTCTTTTCTCTTTCTTTTTTAGTGGGATATTGTTGATCCATACTGTGGGCCTCATGTAGGTAGCGAAATACCGGTCGGTAACGGCCGATTTTCGGTAAATATGCCGTTACCGACCGGTATCCAGACAAGTGAGATGTAGGAGTCCAAAAACCACTTTTCGGTAAATATGAGGCGGTAAATACCGATTCATAGTTACCGAATTCTAAAATACCGATTCATATTTACCGAATACATAATTAACGAATCGGTAAATATGAAGTGGTAAATATGAAGTGGTAAAAATTTAAAATGACATGTAGGAGCAGTCGGTAATTAAGAAATCCAGGAAAATCGGTAAATAAGAGTCGGTAATTAACACGGATTGAAAGCAGGTGGTAACCATCAACAATGCACATAAGCAATCCCAAAATGCAACAGCGTGGACAACATGGCCGCCATGTACGTCATTGCAAGGCGCCTACGTCTACAGGCAGCAGGACTGAGGGCGTGGCGACGGGAGGAACAAATCTACAGACAGCGCATCACACTATTCCAGCTGACTGATGCAGAGATACATGAGAGGTACAGGCTACACCCCGAAACCATCATGGACCTGATAAGGGACCTGCACCCACTCCTGGACCAGCCAACAAGAAGGGCGCACGCCATACCACCACATGTGCAGGTGCTCTGCAGCCTACATCTACTGGCATCCGGCAGTTATCAGGTGGTGATAGCTGCGGTGGGTGGTGTATCCCAGAGTTGCCTGTCCCGTTTCTTCAGGAAGTTCCTGGATGCCATGATGCAGAGAATGCACCACTACATAAGCTTCCCAAACACACAGGCTGCACTGCAGAAAACAAAAACAGACTTTTATCACATGGCACAGTTCCCCCATGTCATCGGCTGTATTGATGGTACACACATCGCAATCTGTCCACCAGCTGATACAGAGCACATCTACAGGAACAGGAAGTCCACCCACTCCATCAATGTGCAGGTGATCTGTGATGCAGGGAACATCATCACAGATATTGTTGCAAAGTTTCCTGGGAGCACCCACGACTCTTACATCTTCCAGAATAGTGGGATCTACACACGACTGAGTGCCGGAGAATTCGGAGAGGGATACCTGCTGGGTAAGTAACAGTGACGCCCCTTGAAACCTGCAAATCAGAGTGTATAGAGGCATGTAACTGATGGTTCCCTTTTACTCATCCAGGCGACAGTGCATATGCATGCCGTTCATTCATCCTCACTCCCTACCTACACCCAGCAACCCAGAGTGAGAGACGATACAACGTGGCCCACAAAACAACACGCAATGTGGTGGAGCGCACGTTTGGACTACTGAAGAGCAGGTTCCGCTGCCTCCACAAGAGCGGAGGCGCACGCCAGTACAAACCCATCACCTGCTGCAAGATTATTGCCACTTGTGCAATGCTGCACAACCTTGCCACGAAAAAAGGTACAGATGTGGAACTGACATATTTTGAGGACAACGAGGATGAGTCAGGCCAGCCAGAGGGCAGCGCAGCTAGAGTGCCAACTGCAATCGATGGGAGAGAGAGACGGGCAGAGATCACATGCAACTATTTCTGAGTAAGTGAGGGGACACAGCGAGTTGTGAGAAGTCATGACGTAGTTTAATGTGGCACCACGCCATGAACACATGAACAGGCCAATCTGGCAATATACCATCTATACAAGGAGTATGTCCAGGGTTACGTCACCCAATGGGAAGTGGCTAAGCAGGGCCACATCAATGTTTGCGCATACGCGCTGCAGTGGTGGATTGCACGGCCTGTGCATCCTCACTAGAGCCAACCCCAAGCCGCCTGCTGCTCCTGCGTGCTTCGGGGACGGGGGGTGTGATGCTGCTGCTGGTGTCGATGCTCTCCGCAGCATCCCCTGCAGCAGTTGTCGACGCCTGACTAGTCAATAGCACCCCTAGTGCACTTGTCACCTGCACCATCCCCCGAGACAGGTCGCTGCAGCACTGTGTTAGGCCCTCCTGCATCGTCACAGAGCGCCGGCAAAGTAGGGAAGTCGCAGTTGCCAGACGGTTGAGTGCCCTGCTGGTAGTGTCCCTTCTCTGGCGTTCCTGGCGCCGTGCTTCGATGTCCGCATCTAATTTGCTGCACAACTGCTGGATTGACTGGGACATGTCCCGAATGCCCGCAGCCATGCCGCCAATGTTTGTGTCCATGTTGACTAAGCTTGTCTTCATCACCCGCATGTGCCTCTGGACTGACATAACTGCCTTTGATTGCAGGCGCTGTTGCTTCAACATTTGGCCCTCGAGCCCCAAGAAGACACCATGGCCGTCAGTGGGTGCTGGTGGACTCTGGACACGCGACCTGCGGCGCCCTCTTGCTCCCGTCTGTGCTGCCTGTGAGGTGTGGGGCACAGTGGGATGGCTCCCTTCCTGGGGCCCGGTGCGGTCTTCTGGGCCCATGCTGTCGTCTGACGAGGTGTCGAAGGCTCGTAGCCTGGCTGCTGGACGCCTCCTCATTCTCACACCTGCAAGCGGAGATGTGGCCGGTGATTCGAACATGAGTGGCGATGCTGGCTGTGGTTGTGGTGATGCTGGCTCTCGGTGAGGTGATGCTGGCTCTGTGTGCGGCGAGGCTGGCTGTGTTGGTGGTGCGGCTGCAAGTGGGCCTGCTCCCTGGTCTGAACTCGTGCTGGCTAGAGGTGATTTTTGTGGCCGGTGTGCCGTCTCCCCTGCAGCATGCCCTGTACTGCATGATGTCACATCTGTGGACGGAAAAACAACATTGGCTCAGTGTCCCCGAAGGGCTGCATTGCAAGCGTCACAATAAATCATTTCACATTCCAATCTGTCCTCTGTCTCCTTGTGCCTCGAGTGCGTGACATGCCTTGTTGCCCTGTAACATTTACGTCATGGTTAGTGTTGCCCTGACTACATCTCCCGGAATGCATTGCCTGTCTGCACTGACACGTGTGGACTGCAGTGTGATTCTCGTTTCACAATGGGGAATGTGGGATAGGGGTAGGGGAGGCTACATTGCTGTGCTTTCGTCTTACATTGGTGTGTTGCGGCTCTGGCAGAGCTGTCGGCGTCCCCAAGACCCACGACGCTCTCTTGCTCGATTGTGGCCGCCACCAGCTCCTCCAGTTCGGTGAGGGCAGGTGCCCTGTTGGTTCCACCTCCGGTCTGGCTGGCCTCCTTCTGGATGTCGCCCATCTTCCTCTTGGTCACAATCCTCAGGTCATACCAGCGCTTTTTGAGGACCTCAATGTCCCTGTGGGTCACTCCCACAGCATTGACCTGCGCCTGGATGGCCAGCCATATGTTGCGCTTTTCGGCCTCAGGCACTTGCAGGGATTGCCTCCCAAACAGCTTCTGGTGCTGCTTCACCACCTCCTCCACCAGCACCTGGAGTTCCTTGGGGCTGAATTTGAGCTTCCTCCTCCTTTCCCCTCCGTCTTTCTGTGTTCTCTGGCTGGACATGCTGTTCGTTTCCCGCTCGCACATGCAACTGCTCCCTGCCTCTCCTCTGCACTCCAAGCCTCTCCAGGGTCGGCTAATTATGTACACCTGCCTGGGTGTGGCCACTTCGGCTAATTGTGTACACCTGCCTGGGTGTGGGCAGTTCCTGGTTGGGTGGGCTGTCGTTGCACAGGATTAGCTGTTTCGTCAAGTCATGTGATGTTATTTACCGAATCCGTACATACCGATTCGGTATTTTCCGATTCGGTAGATACCACCTCGGTATTTTCGGATTCGGTAGATACCACCTCGGTATTTTCCGAATCGGTAATTATCACCTCGGTATTTACCGAATCGGTGAATTCCGATTCGTATTTACCGAATGTTACCGAATCGGTAACTGTTACCGAATTTTTACCTACATATAACTTACCGATTCTAATTTACCGATTCGGTACAGCTCGGTATTTAAGAACCGGTAAAATTTATTTACCTACATGAGGCCCTGTGTCTGTGCAGAGTATGTGGTGGTGAATCTATCTGCTTCTGGCAAGTGAGCGGTATCGTTTTGGAGTATATAGGTATTTCTGATAAAGGTGCATTTTGTTTATTACTTATTTTACAAAGTGTTTGTTGTTGTTGACTTGTTTGACAAGTTACTTTTATTAGTAAGCAGTATGGCTAGCCGTAGAATGACTGCTCAGCAGGTGGTTGGTATGCTTCTTGAATCTTCCTCTGAGCAGGATTATGAGACTGACAGTGCATCTGAGGGAGAGGAGGGAGGGGAAGATTCAGGCAGTGAGTTTTCTCTCCACATGGAATCATCGGATGATGAAGGCACTCTCAGTGCAGATGAAGCTACTCTCAGTGCGGATGAAGTGCGTGTTTTAGAGGAGGATACTGCTGTGCCGATGGTGCAAGAGGCATCTGGATTGCAGCCTGAGGCTGCTAGGCTTCCTACTGGAAGTGCTGGACTCTGTGTTGATCCAAACATGGTGCAGCCGGTGTTGCCTGCCTTTAGTGGTGATGCAGGGTGTAGAGTGGATTGTGAACATTTTTTGCCTATACAGTTTTTTAAGTTGTTTATGGATGATGTATTTTTGGGTGAGATGGTTGAGCAGACTAATTTGTATGCTGAACAGTTTTTGAGGGACAACAGTGACAAACTTAGACCCCACTCTAGAGCTACCCGGTGGACTCCCACACATTTGGAAGAGATGAAGAAGTTTTTGGGTTTGCCTTTATTGATGGGTTTGATAAGGAAGCCGTCCATGGCTTCATATTGGTCTACCAGTCCCTTGATGGCAACGGCCATATTTCCTGCAGTTATGACTCGTGATCGGGATTTACTTTTGCTACGGATGCTGCATTTTGTTGATAATTCTTTGGCGTTGCCACGAGATCACCCTGAATGTGACCGTCTTTTTAAGATTCGGCCTGTTCTTGATCACTTTGTAGATCAATTTTCAGAGATCTATACTCCAGGGAAAGAAATATCTATTGATGAGTCTTTGGTCTTGTTCAAGGGCCGTTTGTTTTTTAGGCAGTACATCCCTAGCAAGAGGGCATGCTATGGAATTAAGCTGTATTTGCTGTCTGAGAGTAGGACAGGATATGTTTTTAATTTCCGTGTGTACACTGGTAGGGATTCCACTATTGACCCCCCTGGTTGTCCGTCCACTTTTGGAGTTTCTGAGAAAATTGTGTGGGATCTTGCTAGAGGACTGTTTAACAGAGGCCAGCATTTGTATCTTGATAACTTCTACACTGCTGTGCAATTGTTTAAGGAATTGTTCAAAGTGGACACTTTTGCTTGTGGCACAATCCGCTCTAACCGTAAAGGTTATCCAAAAGAGCTTGTTTGCAGAAACCTTCAGAGGGGACAGTGCAGTTCCTTGCTTAGTGATGAACTACGAGCTGTGAAATTTGTGGACAGGAGGGATGTGTACATGCTGCCTACCATCCATGATGAGAGTACTTCACCTGTGGCTGTTTGGGGTCAGATTTCTGAAGTGCGCAAACCTGTGTGCATTTTAGACATGGGTGGTGTTGAGAGAGTAGATCAGAGGTTGGAACCTTACACTGCTATTCGAAAGGCTTACGTTTGGTATAAGAAGTTGGCCATCCATCTCTTTAATTTAGCAAATTTCAATGTTTTTGTTGTGTTCAAGGAGTGTTCTCCTGCATCAAAGTGGATTTTTATTCAGTTTCAGCAATCTGTGCTAGGCAGCCTTGTTGTTGTGGAATAGGCAAGTGTTCCTAGAGTTGGAGTGGTGGAGGATGTGGCTCGATTGAAAGATTGCCACTTTACTGATTTCATTCCTCCCACATCCTCAAAAGACTTTCCCACTTGGAGATGTAGAGTCTGTTGGCGAAGAGGTATGCAGAAGGAGACTCGTATGTACTGCCCCGAGTGTCCTTCTAACCCTAGGCTGTGTGTCCCTGCTTGTTTTAGAGCGTACCACACGCAAAAGAATTTTTGGGAGCATCCATGAGTGGTAAAGTGAACTGCCTGGTCTGTATTCTTTATAAAATTTGATTCTGTTTCAAGGTTGGCATTAGTGCAATGTATTTAGTTTCAGATTTTGTATTAGTAGATTTGAATCTATTTGCAATTTGTTTGTGTTTTTATTTTTCTCTAAAAAAAATCCTAAATGTGATGGCGGTGTGTGCAGGCTGGCGCTTGGCTGGTGGTGTGCGTGGACTGGCGCTTGGCTGGCAGTGTGCGTAGACTGGTGCTTGGCTGGCGGTGTGCATGGACTGGTGCTTGGCTGGTGGTGTGCCTGGACTGGCGCTTGACTGGTGGTGTGTGTGGACTGGCGCTTGGCTGGTGGCGTGCATGGTCTGGCGCTTGGCTGGCGGTGTGCGTGGACTGGCGCTTGGCTGGCGGTGTGCGTGGACTGGCGCTTGGCTGGTGGTGTGCGTGGACTGGTGCTTGGCTGGCGGTGTGCATGGATTGGCGATTGGCTGGCGGTGTGTGTGGACTGGTGCTTGGCTGGCGGTGTGCATGGATTGGCGATTGGCTGGCGGTGTGCCTGGACTGTCGATTGGCTGGCGGTGTGCGTGGACTGGCACTTGGCTGGTGGTGTGCGTGAACTGGCCCTTGGCTGGCGGTATGCGTGGATTGGCCCTTGGCTGGCGGTGTGCGTGGATTGGCGCTTGGCTGGCGGTGTGCGTGGACTGGTGTTTGGCTAGCGGTGTGCGTGGACTGGCGCTTGGCTAGCGGTGTGCGTGGACTGGCGCTTGGCTGGCGGTGTGTGAGTAGTGACTTGCTGCTGGTCACTCCACACACTGCTAGGTGAGTGCCACTCCACGCAATCCATCAGCTTGTGTGGTTGCTGTGTCAGGAATGTGGGCGTGTGAAAGTGATAGGGCCTTGAAAGGCTCTGTCTGCTGGTGTGAGTGTTGTAATGTGATGGGCCCGCGGCTTGTGGTGTGAATGGTTTTGTATGTGTCACACGTATATAAGGTGTATGAATGGCCTGTAAAGAGGTTGGTGCCTTGTCGTGGCTTTACAGCTCACGAGCTGTGTCAATGGTTCGGTTTCTCGCCCTTTCAATTATTAACAGTGCATTTCATTTTTGTGAAATCACTTGCTGATACAATTGTATATACTGAACCATCACTCACCCTCGTGCCAATTCCAACTAGTATGTGTGTGTGCTTGAGGATTAGATGGCAGTGCAGTAATATTTGTCTTTCTGAAGCATTGTGTACCTTGTCCCTTTTTGTGAATGTTGTAATGTATTGTTTTTGTTCCTGGTGGTGTGAATGGTCTTGTGTGTATCGTAAGGCTTATGTTTGGTATAAGAAGTTGGCCATCCATCTCTTTAATTTAGCAACTTTCAATGCTTTTGTTGTGTTCAAGGAGTGTTCTCCTGCATCAAAGTTGACTTTTATTCAGTCACGGGTACTTGGGCCTCCCACACAAGTGAGGCACCATTTTTACCGGGAGACCTGGGGGAACGCTGGGTGGTAGGAAATTTGTGTGAGCCCGGTGATGCCACAACTTTCCCACACAAAAATGTGTGAAAAAAGTGATTTTTTCAGCTAAAATTGAGGATTGCAGGGCATTCTGGGTAAGGAAACTTTGGGGGATCCACGCAAGCTATACCTCCCTTGAAGACCCCGGGTGTCTAGTTTTCAGAAATGTGTGGGTTTGGTAGGTTTTCCAAGATGGCCGCTGAGCACGGGGGCCAAAAACCCAGGTGACCCCCTTGCAAAACCAGGTTGTTTTGAGATAGGCAATTTTGATGTCGCCTCACTGCGTTTTGGGCCCTTGCCTGTCGCGGGTACTTGGGCCTCCCACACCAGTGAGGCACCATTTTCACCGGGAGACCTGGGGGAATGCTGAGTAGTGGGAAATTTCTGTGAGCCCGGTGATGCCACAACTTTCCCACACAAAAATGTGTGAAAAAAGTGATTTTTCAGCTAAAACTGAGGTTTGCAGGGGATTCTGGGTAAGGAAACGTTGGGGGATCACACAAGCCATACCTACCTGGAAGCCCCCGGGTGTCTAGTTTTCAGAAATGTGTGAGTTTGGTAGGTTTCCCTAGGTGCCGGCAGAGCTAGGGTTCACAAACTACAGTTAGGCACTTTGCAAAAAAAGGGTCAATTTTCACTGCAAAATTGAGGTGTGACCACGTTGTGCTTTGCGCCGTTTCCTGTCGCGGGCACTAGGCCGACCCACACAAGTGAGGTGCCATTTTTCTCGTAAGACTTTGGGGAACGCGGGGTGGGTAGAAATGAGTGGATCCACGCAGATTCCGGATCTTTCCACCACAGAAATGTGGGGAAAATGTGTTTTTTGGACAATTTTTTAGGTTTGCAAGGGATTCTGGGTAACAGAACTTGGTAGGAGGCAGCTAAGTCACCCCATCCTGGATTCTCCTGGGTGTCTATTTTCCGAAAATGTATAGGTTTGCTAGGTTTGCCTAGGTGCCGGCAGACCTATGGTTCAAAAACTACAGATAGGCACTTTGCCAAAAAAGGGTCATTTTTCACTGCGAAATTGAGGTGTGACCACGTTGCGTTTTGCACCGTTTCCTGTCGCGGGCACTAGGCCGACCCACACAACTGAGGTACCATTTTTCTCGTAAGACTTTGGGGAACGCGGGGTGGGTGGAAATTTGTGGATCCACGCAGATTCCAGAACTTTCCACCACAGAAATGTGGGGAAAATGTGTTTTGTTGGACAATTTTTTAGGTTTGCAAGGGATTCTGGGTAACAGACCCTGGCGGGAGGCAGTCAAGTCACCCCATCCTGGATTCCCCTGGGTGTCTAGTTTTCAAAAATGTATAGGTTTGCTATGTTCACAGCATTGAAACCTGGCAGGGATTCAAGCATGAGTGCATATTTATCAGTTAAATTAAATAAATGTGTAAATATACTAATTTCAGTTTAATTTTTGGACAAAACTCAAAATAAATATGGGTAAATACAGATACAATTAGCAAAAAATAAATATGGATAAATACAGACGGAAATGTCAAAAAAATAAATACCATAAAACCTGAAGCCATAAATAATAAGTCACCTCTGAAGAAAAAACTTTTGTGCTTCTAAAAATAAATTAACTATACCATCATTGTACATTTTTTGCCGGCGCAAGCGACTATACAGAATATAAGCAATAATAAACAGTATGTAGATATTTAATTGAATGTCTCACCGACAACCTGTTTAGTAGGCCTGGGTAAAATATTTCTTATTTGTGCAAACTCTTGTAAAATCTACAAATTTTGTATTCCACACATTTTGCAAAAATGTTTTCTAATGTTCGTGCACCTTGTTTCAAAGGATACATTTTCGCTCCTAAGTGACGTTTTTTACACAAGGTATGCCAGGGCATGAAATGTCCACAAGAGATACTGGCTAAGTGCATATTGCACAAAAATGGTAAAATGTTTGCATATTTCGCAAAAGAATAATAATAACTTTGCATTTTGCCCACCTATACTTTTTAGTGTACTTGGGGTTACAGTAAACTATGGGTATATGGATGCTTACCAAAAGGTAAGTGTAAATGTCCCAGTACTTCAAGTAGATTTTAATGTGCCACATGAACACTACATGAAGAACAGTGGTGGCTGGTGTATAAGGCTGTAATGTCCTTGATCGAATTTTGTTGGGCTGCTAAATTGTGTTGACAGTCATGGCCTTCTAACAGATCCCTTCTCCTCGAAGTTGCTCCATATGGAACTCCCACTTTTTGGTCCTGTTCATGAAAAGAGCGTTGTAAAGTACTGATAGCGTCGTCCAGTTGCATTGAGCTTACAGCGCTACGAAGTCCAACAATTTTTCTACTTTTTCTCTTGCTCTCTCCTCTGCCTTATCCAACCCACTCTACTCTTTGCTGTGTGATAAAATAAAACAAAATAAAATAAAGTAAAATAGCTATAGACAATAACCTAATGGATGAGAGAACTGTGTCACAAGTGGCTTTAAATGCTAAAAACCTATATTTTTAAATGAATTTGAAACAAATTAATCACATTTTCATGAATCTAAATCATAAATAAACCTACCTTCCACCCAGTCTCAACTATATTGTAAAGTTCAGAACTCTCCCCTCACAAGATTGCCAACTAGGATGTTTGCAAAGCACAATGAGTCATGTGTCCACAAAAGAATGCTACATGTCGCAAATTGTGAAAAGGGTGTCAAGTCTTTCTGTGAATGTGGGCGCAGTCTCCTTAGCAAATTACAAAAACCAAGCCCTTTTGTAAATTCTAGTTGTATTTATTTTGGCAACTGTATCTGTGAATTGTATTTGTGTTTGGCTAGGAGATGACTAAAAATCAGCATTCAATAGTTGCTGTTATGTACAGATAGAATGCTTCCTCCCTAGTGCTTTATACTGTGAGGCATCTTGACAGCTTATATCTCTGACAAATCACGTGAGGGAATTTCCTGTCCTGTGGCAGAGGTAGTCAAAAATGTGTAGTGTAATGTCACTTTTGACCCCCCTCTATTTTTGGTGACATTATATCTCTGTTGGTGTCTTTCTGTGGTGTTTAAATAAGATGTCATGCTCAGAATACTTTATTTTTAGGCCTGGTTACAGACAGCCTTATTGTAAATGTCTCTCATACCATAAATTCTTCTAAACAAACAGTACATTCACAAGAAGTACAAAGTGAGAGTAGGATATGTGCCAGCCACATTCAGCCATTCACTTTAATGTGTTTTCCATTGTTTGGATGGGTTGTCTAGCAAAACCATAGCTTGCTGTTGATGGTTACATTGTCCCAATATTGTTTCCGTTATGGTTTAGTGAGGGGACATCTAGTGTTCCTTTTCCAAGACTGCAAATGCGACTGCCTGAAAATAAACCCAGTGTGTGGTTTTGCTGTATTTACTTTAACCACACAATGTTAAACCTCACAACCTTTGGGTGGTATTCCCTAAGAATTTGTGCTTTCAGTACCCTGTTTTTGCTAAACCTATTTTTGTTGGAATAAGGGCTCTGCTCACTTTCGCACTACTGACTAGTGGTAAAGTGTGTGTGCGCTCTCCCTTACATATGGTAAAATTGTTATACAACCAGTTGGCTCCTATTATTTACTTCTATGTCCCTATTACATGGCGCTACATGTGTCAATGGCCTGCAAATTAAATGCCACTAGTGGACTGCAGCATATATTATGCCACCCCACTAAATTAGCCCTGCAAAACATGCCTCAGGCCTGCCACTATAGCCAGTAGTACATTTTTAAGCTGCCTTTTCGACCTGCCAATAAATATTTTGCCAGGACTAAACATTTGTTTCTAACACTCTTAAATCACCCCTAAGGTAGAACCTAAAGGCCCACAGAGGGTAGAATTGACGAACTGAACACCACTTTGCACAGGCAATTGATTCCCATCTGACCTGCCACTGTAAATTATCATGCAGAACCCGTAACACCATCCACTGCCTTGCTATCCTCCCCCCATATGTTCTGCCAATGAGATGACCCACCACTAAGAAGTTACAAAGTTGATTTGGACCAAGGCTTTACTGACTGTCAATAGGATTGACCACCCTGACTCCTACATAATGGGTTAGTACTCAATCACAAACATAATCCACCTAATTCTTTCCTTTTTGTACATCAAAGATGACTAGTCTAAGATGGCGTCCACTCTTCTTATGGACCGGTCTTACTGTCTATAACCACCACGAGGAACTCACAAGGATTCTGTGGATCAAGGCGAGGAGATAGAGAAAAACTACTTCCACTCATTTGAATTGTAATGGTAAAGCTGGATTTTAAGTTACTATTCTGAAAATGGTACTTTTAAAAAGCTGCCATTTTTCTGTCTATACCAAATGTGCCTTTCTGCCAGTGTCTAGGGTCACATAACTGCAGTAGCTCTCCTGTGGTGTGATGTGCATTCCTTCCAGACCTGGCAAAAAAGAAGGCTTGGGTGTGGGGCAGGGTGTTCCTCTCATAAGTAGAATGGTTCGGGGAGGAGAGGGTTTTACCCTTTCTGAGCTTCAAAGGATAACCTAAGTGCTATACACACCCCCTTCCTGACTTCAAAGGCTGCGGGCCCTGACACTGATAAGTACCGTTCACACCCAGTCCTACCTACTTTTGTCACCCTAAACAGATAGGAACCAAACCCAGGAAAGAGTAAAGGAGAGAATCCCTCCAGCCCCAACTCACAGGCTGATACTGCGTATAAGAATCGTAACCTCAAAACCTTTCATTATAACACTCCTGGTCCTGTGGGGGTTTCAGAAGAAGGACTGCTGTGCTGTCTGAGTAAGGCAGACTGGGCTAGCTTGCTTTGACACTAGGATCCCCAGAAGTGACTCCAAGGGTCAGTTGGCTGACCTCCTGTTTGAGCTACAGAAACACAACAAGCTTCCATAGACCTTCCCTGCTACTGTCCAGCTTGTCAGCACCACGTAGACCTGCCCGAGGCCTGCTGCTGACCTCTGCTGGAGTGAGTCCTGATGCCCATGAGGTGCCTCTAAGTCATGAACCCTTGGCTGGCATCAGAGTGTACTCCTTCCACTTCAAAATTGAGCTGCAGGTGACAGTCCCGATGTTTGTTGCTTATTGCAACAGCGAGTGGGCTCCTTGCATCAGCATTCATCACCGCAGCTCCCACCAATAGGAAGTTCTGAAGGTGACCTTCTCGTCACACTAAACAGTGACCACCCACTTCTCCCGCCAAGGTTAAGCTCCAGCGACAACCTGCTCCTCGGGCCAACAACAATCTCCTTGCAACCCCCGCAAATGCAAAGCTTCAGCAAAGGCTCATTGCATGGCCTCAGACTCAGAGAAGGAAATCTCTTCACCAAGAAGAATCTGGTCACTGTATCCCACCCACACGCCATCACGGTTTGCCTGAATTTGTGACTTTGACCCGGTCCATTGAGACCAAACACCCGTTAGTGGCACTTTGTACTTTTTTGCGCTATTTTCACATCAAATTTTTTAAATTCATAACTCCGGTTCTACTTATTATATTCCGTCATTTAGGTATCATTTTATTTATAAATTTTTACTCAATTTTTCTAAATTGGTTTAGGGTTTTTCTTGTGTTGTATTCTCACTTTATTACTATTTGAGTGCTGAATAAATACTATGTACATTGCATCTAAATTAAGCCTGGCTGTTTTTGTGCCGAGTTACCAGAGGCTTAAGCACAGGTTTAAATAGCAGCTTTTGTAGTTCACACTGACAGGGATTGTGTTTGTGCCTAGAGTGAGGCTCTCACTCCCATCAACTAATAACCCAATTTATTACACACAACATTTACATTTCTGCTGCATGGCTTTTTTGCTTAGAAAGTGAGTTTTTATTAGTTGTCTGAGCTTTAACAAAAACATATGACTATTCACTAATCAACCTTGACATTTCCATTAGTATTACTTTTCTATCATGACAGCATGTTGCTGTAATTACATGTTTTTTTGTTCATAAAGTAAAGACATACACACACATGAGAATACTGTTGCTTTGTGGAAAATATCTACCATGCAATATTTTGCAGCGTTTGCATTTTAAGTTCACCACTTACAATGCAGTCATAATATTCTCACTACTTTTTATAAAACTCTTCTTTGAAGGTACAGTTTAATTCTGCTAGTCTATTCTGTTCAGTAACGGGGCCATTTTTACAGCTTCCGTGTTGCCGAGGCCCAAAATGTAGTGTAATAATGGTATGTTCTCTAGAGGAAGTGTGGGAGCAACACATCCAAAGTTGCTCACCTATTACCAACCACTTCCCTTAACAAAATGGCAGACCTATTGGCCTTGCCAATACTTGTTTAGAGTTACAGTTTTCATACTTCTAACCAAAACAAATAGCTGCTGAGATCTTGATTCACAAAAGGAAACGTACACTTTTGTGTAAATGTACAATTTCTTTGCTTTTCACAAACTACGATTTAATAGTAAGTTTACAACTGCGGAGACTCCGCTGTTGGGTGGCGAACTCCGCACATTAAAAGATGGGTTAGGAAAGATAGGATGCCTCAACACCGTAGTAAAGAATTCCCTGTTTGTAAAAAGACATGGTTAACATGCTACAATGTAAATAGCAGAGGTGACAATCATACCTTTGTACATAACGTTGACACAGTATTCAAAAGGAAAACGCTTTTTTGCAATGGTAAGAACTTTGACCTACTAACAGAACTGCACTAAACTTTTGAGAAGCAAAATGCAGACTACTCAGTTTGATATTTCTGATACTTAACAGCTTAATTAAAGGTAGTGCAAATTTTGAAGTGGTCCCTAAAAAGTGTTTTATTGGTTACCATGTGAATTCTCCTAGGAAATTGTATTAGCAAAAACCGAAAATATGGGTAAATGAAAATTCACAAAATTTAAGAAGGCAAATATGGTTCTACCTAATTTGGTTCCTTTAACAATTTCGGTGGGTTTTGGTTTGGGCATTTTGAGAACAAAACACAAAAATGCCAAAGTTAAAGTCAAACTCAAGCAATTGACAAGGCGAAAGTCATACAGCGAGCTGACCGTCACACTTCATGGGTCTCGCCCATCGTGGTTGCAAATAAACCTAACCAGCATGAAGAAGGGCACATCTGCATGGATGGATCCAAATGCCGCAATCAAAAGGGAGCAGCATCTGACTCCCATAGTGGATGACCTTGCATGCATGGTTAATGGATCGAGTTGATTATCTCAACCTGATCTGAACTCAGTTGTGCAATCAGTCCTTAGCACACGCCCTTTTTATCAAACATAAAGTTATTTCGTGTTTTCACAATGACAGTACAAATCAGTAGGCAAAAGAAATAGATGAGTCTCCTCTTATGGGTGGTTCTTTATTCATTAGGTGTCTTCCGTGCGATACACAACATCCAGCCAACACGTGTTTCGTCGCAACAAGGGAATGTAGTCCCGCGACTTTTTCAAGGCTGTGTTACAAAAGAAATTGAGAACCTATATAGTACTTAACTTGAAAACATGTACGTAATGGCAATGCCAAAGCAACTTGGTGGTGAAACTCAAGAACCGACTATCAACGGGTGAGCAAGTAGTCCATTGCAAAACACTAAGCATTGAAAAGTTTAACATTTCTTATTTAAAGAAATCTTAGTATAAACATAACCTATATATGATTCTAATAGGACGGAGAGAGCTGGAGAACCGTGCTGAAGTGAGGAAATACGCTAAAAAACCAAAGCTAATCATAATTAAGAGTGGCAAAAACCACGTGAACAGTTTCGTGGTGTGATATGGCTAGGTTCAATTCAATGTGTTTAAAACCAGACGTGGTGCGTCTATATGTGTGCTCATGCGAAGATATTTTGTGTGCCATATATCAGTGAAGACAAACGTGAACGTGAAATTGGGAGTCATCCGGTCATAGCTACCTATTCTTTGCTTGGTAAAGTATTTCTGAAAAGATGATAAACATATCCTTATTTAGTTCTCGTAAAAGGGACTCAGGAAATCCAGAACCGAAAATAAACATGGGCAGTTTTTGTTAAAGTAAAAACACCTACTTATTAAGTGGTGATAATTCCAAACCACCTATGGTTTCAGTAGTAATGGCATCAATCTCTTCCTCAGTATTTGTTCAATGGTCAGGTTCAATAAAGTTATTTTCAGTACTGTGAAAAATAAGTTAAGCGAGTTAATTAACCTATATCACATGCTGTATACTAATTCTAACGTCGTTGTGCGGTGTGTTGTATTGATAACGCAAGAGGCTGAGCTTGATTTCAAAACTCAGTCCTTATGTATGGATATGAGTGCTTAAATAGATATTGAAAAACCGAAATACGGCTGTCCTAAAAGATGACAGAAAACGTCTTTCACGTATAGTGGCTATGAGTTAATTATGCGCATTGTAGGCGCAGGTTCATAATAAAAAGAAAAACCATCATTGGCTACTACTCAGTTATCAGAATGTATTCTTAAAAAATTCATCATCCTATTACGAAAATGGTGTTAAACATAAAGAAAAGATTGCGTATATCCACATGTGAAGTGCGTTGATGCGGAGTGTAAACAAGCCTTGGTCACTATCTGTCCCCAAACTAAAGTGTACCTGTTTATATTTTAAAATAGCGTAAGCCCCCAATTAGTGCTTAAAAGGCTCTATTGATTCATCCTGACATGACTCGTGTCATGACCGGAAACCCGACCAAAATAAGGGATGAGGTTTCTACACTGTCTTATCAGCTCACTGGGTAAAAATTCCTAATAAACTAAAGAGCGTGAGCAACGCATGCTACGCTTACCTTATTAGACTGTAAGATGAGCCGGAATAGTGCCCGTCACTGGTTTCCCGTTCGAAGTGTTCGCATGCGAGTGGCTTACCTGGTGATTATGTTTCCGGTTTAGGAACGTGAAGCGTAATCACGTGACTAGTTTCATTGCGTGCCTCTTCTCATGCAGTGAATAGAAAAGGGACTCAGGTGAAATGGCAAATACTTCGGCCATTTTAAAGCTATGCATTGTATCCTAGAGTTAATGCTAATATCTATTTTATAGATCTCTCCAGCTATTAGAAACAGTACAAGAGAATCGGATTTATAGATTGAAACAAATAATTCAAACAGTGTGAAATAAGACGTATTGTAAAACATCTATACCATAAATATCCATGAGTTAATTAACATCATGTGTTCCACAACTGTGATTAGACAGAAACGTTGCAAATTGGAAAAAACATACAATTCTACCATAATATATACATCAGCATATGAATAGATATGTATATCGTATGACATTTTCATTTGAGTTTTAGTACTGATCACACCTGTGTGTAGTAGTGATGTGGGTAGAATAACCCATGACATATTGTATGGTGAATCATGGCAAAAAGGAACTTTTGAATAGGTCTGTGTATGCGGTAACTAGAATCTAAGTACTAGGGGTCTCACCTTCCTAGAAAGTAGTGTAGTTCATGGTCAATGTTAAGACCATGTTCCACACTGCGCATTTTTAAAATCCATTGAGCCTCTCTTTGCCTCAGTGTCAGTTCTCTGTTCCCTCCTCTGGGACTAATTGGGACATGTTCTATTCCATAGAATTTGAATGTGCGGTTACCTGTTTGTGCATGGCAAGTAGACATGTGCGCTGCTAATGGGTATCTCATGTCTACCTGTTTGATTGCTCTAGTGTGTTCCCCTATGCGGTCCCGCAAGGGTCTGATTGTGCTACCAATGTAGTATTTATCACATTTGCATTGTATTATATATACTACAAATTTGGTTAGACAGTTAATGTTAGAGTTTATTTTGTATTTCCTTCCCCCTGGTCCCAAAAATTCAGTCTTACGATCATCAGCCCATTTGCACGAGCTACAATGACCGCATGTGTAGAAGCCACATGAATATTGGCTAAACCAATTAGTTGTGGTGATTGTTTTTGGGTAGCTAGGACTCAGTAGGTTCCTCAGTGAGACCCCCCTCCTGTATGTTATAGTGGGTTTGTCTGTAATGAACTCCCTAAGGGTATTGTCTGCCTTTAGTAAGTGCCAGTGTCTGTTGAGGCTCCTTTTTAAAACTACCGACCAGTTGTTGTAACCGGTAATCAGTCTGATTTTTTGATCATTATCATCCTGTTTGGGTTTGTCCTTCAATGTTTCGAGTTGGGTCATTTTATCTATTCTTTCTTCCGCTTTCTTGAGTAAAGGTTTACTGTAGCCCCTCCTTTTGAACCTGGTTAGTATTCCTTTTTTCTGTGTATGAAATTCATCATCCCTACTACAATTACGCCTGGTTCTAGTCAGTTCTCCAAATGGGATAGAACGTATTTGGTGATAGGGATGTGCACTACTAGCATGCAACAGAGAGTTACAAGCTGTTGCCTTGCGGTACAGTCTACTCTCAATTTTGCTGTTGTATATATATAGTTCCACGTCTAGAAATGATATGTGCGTTTTGCTGTGTTCCATGGTGAATCTTATATTGCAATCGTTGTTGTTAAGAAATTCAAAAAAACTTAAGAGTTTGGTATTCGTCCCTGTCCAGATCATGATACAATCGTCTATATAACGACCCCAAAATAGAATAGAGTCGTTATATTCAGCACCCAATGGGCCCCAGATTCTCGTCTCCTCGAACCAACCCATAAAGAGGTTGGCATACGAGGGAGAAAATCTGGAGCCCATCGCTACTCCCTGTGTTTGTCTAAACCATTGTTGTTTGAAGAGAAACACATTGTTGTCCAATATTAGTTCTATCATTTCAATGAGCATTTCTGTATGGTTCCAGGAGCTAGCAGCCCTTCTGTTCAACATCCTTTTGACTGCTCTAATGCCAATATCTCTTTTTATACTGGTGTACAAAGCGGTTACATCCAGTGTGACCATAGTCATGTTATCTTCCCAGTTTAGGTCAGCTAAGGTACTCAGAATGTGTTTAGTGTCCCTTATATATGAAGCTAAGTTGGTTACTAAAGGCTTCAGAAAGATGTCTACGTATTCAGATATCCTTTCTGTCGGACCACCTATCCCCGATATTATGGGTCTACCAGGTGGGAAAGGAAGGTTCTTATGTACTTTTGGTACAGTGTAAATACATGGGTATCTTGGTCGATCAACTTTTAGATAAGTGAATTCATTATCATCAAGCAGTCCCTGTTCTTGCCATTTTCTTAGTTGAGTGTTGATATATTTGGTTAGCACCCAAATAGGATTGCCTATTAAGGTTTCATAGCAATCTGGGTCACCCAATTGGGTCAGTATTTCTTGCTCATAGTCTGTGCTACGCATGACCACCATATTTCCCCCTTTATCAGCCTCCCTGATTGTTAAGTCCTTGTTGTTACTAAGTGTTCTGAGTGCTAGTCTTTCATGTTGTGTGAGGTTATCCTTCTTCATACGGGAGGCCGTGTTCTTGATGTCATGTTTGTCTAGTTCAGCCGTGACCAATTTATAAAATAGGTCTATGTTGTTGCCTGCTGTGAGTGTAGGTGTCCATTTTGATTTTTCTTTTAACTTGCTAGTGATACTGTAATCCGGGTCAATGTTTAGGTCTCTCATTATTATGTCAGTTGAAACTATTTCGTCTTCACAATCAGTTAGGGATAGTAACAATCTGGTGTCTAGTAGATCCTGTATTGTTTGTTCATTAGGTAATAATAGACCAAGATTTTGCTGCATGTCTTTATTTGCCACTTTGTTCAATTCAAAATGCTTCTTCAATTTGATACGTCTTGTAAACTTAAACAAATCAATTTTGGTTGTGCATATGTCACCAATGCTACTGGGGCAAAAGCTCATCCCTTTAGATAATACACAATCAAGTGGTCAATCCTCCAGAAAAGAGGGTATGAAAGAAAAATTCTTGAGACTTGAAAAGATGAGACTTAGTGAAATGTCCAGGTGGTGGGATGCAGCAACCTTGAGACAATACATAAAAGTAAAAAGGGTACCTAGGGGACTAAGATCCCAAATAATACCCACATATGAAGATTTGGAAGCAGATTTATTGGCAGACTGGGAAAAGGAACTCAACAATAATTCAAATAGACTGATGGAGATCCTAATTGAAAACTGTGATAGGAAGGTTGCCAAATTGCAGAAAGACATCGAAACGTTAGAAACAGAAATAAAAGACCTCAATTTACCGGAGGTAATGACCAAAAACTACTTAATTCTAAATGAGATCATAGAACGACATGTCGCTGATATCAAACAGCGGAAAATGAGGAAAATAAAAAGAGATGAACGGGATTATGCTAGCGGTAGAATTTTTACTTTTGCTAAAAAGTATGATCACCTGATTCCCAAAACAATACCCACCAAAACGGGGGAGGGTAAATCAGCTCACTCTAGCACCACCTCACTAGATACGGATCTGACTAGTGATAGTGATCCGGAAAGAGCAGAAGCTACGGGTAATGTCTCCAACGAAACCAGTTTTTTATTAGAGGTCAGACGCATAAAAAAAGGCAACAGAGAAAATCGCAGACCAATTCAGGGAGAAAAACAAGGAGGGGAAAACGAGGGGGCAAGAGAAACGGAACGTCCCGGGGTGAGGACCAGATCATGGAATGTGAGAAAATGAATGATTTATCAGTTATGAATCTGTCTGATTTAGAGCTTACTAATGATATGGTGTCCGTATTATCTAAAGGGATGAGCTTTTGCCCCAGTAGCATTGGTGACATATGCACAACCAAAATTGATTTGTTTAAGTTTACAAGACGTATCAAATTGAAGAAGCATTTTGAATTGAACAAAGTGGCAAATAAAGACATGCAGCAAAATCTTGGTCTATTATTACCTAATGAACAAACAATACAGGATCTACTAGACACCAGATTGTTACTATCCCTAACTGATTGTGAAGACGAAATAGTTTCAACTGACATAATAATGAGAGACCTAAACATTGACCCGGATTACAGTATCACTAGTAAGTTAAAAGAAAAATCAAAATGGACACCTACACTCACAGCAGGCAACAACATAGACCTATTTTATAAATTGGTCACGGCTGAACTAGACAAACATGACATCAAGAACACGGCCTCCCGTATGAAGAAGGATAACCTCACACAACATGAAAGACTAGCACTCAGAACACTTAGTAACAACAAGGACTTAACAATCAGGGAGGCTGATAAAGGGGTAAATATGGTGGTCATGCGTAGCACAGACTATGAGCAAGAAATACTGACCCAATTGGGTGACCCAGATTGCTATGAAACCTTAATAGGCAATCCTATTTGGGTGCTAACCAAATATATCAACACTCAACTAAGAAAATGGCAAGAACAGGGACTGCTTGATGATAATGAATTCACTTATCTAAAAGTTGATCGACCAAGATACCCATGTATTTACACTGTACCAAAAGTACATAAGAACCTTCCTTTCCCACCTGGTAGACCCATAATATCGGGGATAGGTGGTCCGACAGAAAGGATATCTGAATACGTAGACATCTTTCTGAAGCCTTTAGTAACCAACTTAGCTTCATATATAAGGGACACTAAACACATTCTGAGTACCTTAGCTGACCTAAACTGGGAAGATAACATGACTATGGTCACACTGGATGTAACCGCTTTGTACACCAGTATAAAAAGAGATATTGGCATTAGAGCAGTCAAAAGGATGTTGAACAGAAGGGCTGCTAGCTCCTGGAACCATACAGAAATGCTCATTGAAATGATAGAACTAATATTGGACAACAATGTGTTTCTCTTCAAACAACAATGGTTTAGACAAACACAGGGAGTAGCGATGGGCTCCAGATTTTCTCCCTCGTATGCCAACCTCTTTATGGGTTGGTTCGAGGAGACGAGAATCTGGGGCCCATTGGGTGCTGAATATAACGACTCTATTCTATTTTGGGGTCGTTATATAGACGATTGTATCATGATCTGGACAGGGACGAATACCAAACTCTTAAGTTTTTTTGAATTTCTTAACAACAACGATTGCAATATAAGATTCACCATGGAACACAGCAAAACGCACATATCATTTCTAGACGTGGAACTATATATATACAACAGCAAAATTGAGAGTAGACTGTACCGCAAGGCAACAGCTTGTAACTCTCTGTTGCATGCTAGTAGTGCACATCCCTATCACCAAATACGTTCTATCCCATTTGGAGAACTGACTAGAACCAGGCGTAATTGTAGTAGGGATGATGAATTTCATACACAGAAAAAAGGAATACTAACCAGGTTCAAAAGGAGGGGCTACAGTAAACCTTTACTCAAGAAAGCGGAAGAAAGAATAGATAAAATGACCCAACTCGAAACATTGAAGAACAAACCCAAACAGGATGATAATGATAAAAAAATCAGACTGATTACCGGTTACAACAACTGGTCGGTAGTTTTAAAAAGGAGCCTCAACAGACACTGGCACTTACTAAAGGCAGACAATACCCTTAGGGAGTTCATTACAGACAAACCCACTATAACATACAGGAGGGGGGTCTCACTGAGGAACCTACTGAGTCCTAGCTACCCAAAAACAATCACCACAACTAATTGGTTTAGCCAATATTCATGTGGCTTCTACACATGCGGTCATTGTAGCTCGTGCAAATGGGCTGATGATCGTAAGACTGAATTTTTGGGACCAGGGGGAAGGAAATACAAAATAAACTCTAACATTAACTGTCTAACCAAATTTGTAGTATATATAATACAATGCAAATGTGATAAATACTACATTGGTAGCACAATCAGACCCTTGCGGGACCGCATAGGGGAACACACTAGAGCAATCAAACAGGTAGACATGAGATACCCATTAGCAGCGCACATGTCTACTTGCCATGCACAAACAGGTAACCGCACATTCAAATTCTATGGAATAGAACATGTCCCAATTAGTCCCAGAGGAGGGAACAGAGAACTGACACTGAGGCAAAGAGAGGCTCAATGGATTTTAAAAATGCGCAGTGTGGAACATGGTCTTAACATTGACCATGAACTACACTACTTTCTAGGAAGGTGAGACCCCTAGTACTTAGATTCTAGTTACCGCATACACAGACCTATTCAAAAGTTCCTTTTTGCCATGATTCACCATACAATATGTCATGGGTTATTCTACCCACATCACTACTACACACAGGTGTGATCAGTACTAAAACTCAAATGAAAATGTCATACGATATACATATCTATTCATATGCTGATGTATATATTATGGTAGAATTGTATGTTTTTTCCAATTTGCAACGTTTCTGTCTAATCACAGTTGTGGAACACATGATGTTAATTAACTCATGGATATTTATGGTATAGATGTTTTACAATACGTCTTATTTCACACTGTTTGAATTATTTGTTTCAATCTATAAATCCGATTCTCTAGTACTGTTTCTAATAGCTGGAGAGATCTATAAAATAGATATTAGCATTAACTCTAGGATACAATGCATAGCTTTAAAATGGCCGAAGTATTTGCCATTTCACCTGAGTCCCTTTTCTATTCACTGCATGAGAAGAGGCACGCAATGAAACTAGTCACGTGATTACGCTTC
This sequence comes from Triturus cristatus, assembly GCF_964204655.1. Lineage (NCBI taxonomy): Eukaryota > Metazoa > Chordata > Amphibia > Caudata > Salamandridae > Triturus > Triturus cristatus. Next base: position 236,101,162 of record NC_140582.1, read on the forward strand.
ACGTTCCTAAACCGGAAACATAATCACCAGGTAAGCCACTCGCATGCGAACACTTCGAACGGGAAACCAGTGACGGGCACTATTCCGGCTCATCTTACAGTCTAATAAGGTAAGCGTAGCATGCGTTGCTCACGCTCTTTAGTTTATTAGGAATTTTTACCCATGAGCTGATAAGACAGTGTAGAAACCTCATCCCTTATTTTGGTCGGGTTTCCGGTCATGACACGAGTCATGTCAGGATGAATCAATAGAGCCTTTTAAGCACTAATTGGGGGCTTACGCTATTTTAAAATATAAACAGGTACACTTTAGTTTGGGGACAGATAGTGACCAAGGCTTGTTTACACTCCGCATCAACGCACTTCACATGTGGATATACGCAATCTTTTCTTTATGTTTAACACCATTTTCGTAATAGGATGATGAATTTTTTAAGAATACATTCTGATAACTGAGTAGTAGCCAATGATGGTTTTTCTTTTTATTATGAACCTGCGCCTACAATGCGCATAATTAACTCATAGCCACTATACGTGAAAGACGTTTTCTGTCATCTTTTAGGACAGCCGTATTTCGGTTTTTCAATATCTATTTAAGCACTCATATCCATACATAAGGACTGAGTTTTGAAATCAAGCTCAGCCTCTTGCGTTATCAATACAACACACCGCACAACGACGTTAGAATTAGTATACAGCATGTGATATAGGTTAATTAACTCGCTTAACTTATTTTTCACAGTACTGAAAATAACTTTATTGAACCTGACCATTGAACAAATACTGAGGAAGAGATTGATGCCATTACTACTGAAACCATAGGTGGTTTGGAATTATCACCACTTAATAAGTAGGTGTTTTTACTTTAACAAAAACTGCCCATGTTTATTTTCGGTTCTGGATTTCCTGAGTCCCTTTTACGAGAACTAAATAAGGATATGTTTATCATCTTTTCAGAAATACTTTACCAAGCAAAGAATAGGTAGCTATGACCGGATGACTCCCAATTTCACGTTCACGTTTGTCTTCACTGATATATGGCACACAAAATATCTTCGCATGAGCACACATATAGACGCACCACGTCTGGTTTTAAACACATTGAATTGAACCTAGCCATATCACACCACGAAACTGTTCACGTGGTTTTTGCCACTCTTAATTATGATTAGCTTTGGTTTTTTAGCGTATTTCCTCACTTCAGCACGGTTCTCCAGCTCTCTCCGTCCTATTAGAATCATATATAGGTTATGTTTATACTAAGATTTCTTTAAATAAGAAATGTTAAACTTTTCAATGCTTAGTGTTTTGCAATGGACTACTTGCTCACCCGTTGATAGTCGGTTCTTGAGTTTCACCACCAAGTTGCTTTGGCATTGCCATTAAGTACATGTTTTCAAGTTATGTACTATATAGGTTCTCAATTTCTTTTGTAACACAGCCTTGAAAAAGTCGCGGGACTACATTCCCTTGTTGCGACGAAACACGTGTTGGCTGGATGTTGTGTATCGCACGGAAGACACCTAATGAATAAAGAACCACCCATAAGAGGAGACTCATCTATTTCTTTTGCCTACTGATTTGTACTGTCATTGTGAAAACACGAAATAACTTTATGTTTGATAAAAAGGGCGTGTGCTAAGGACTGATTGCACAACTGTTTAGAGCTAAGGCTCTTTCTTCTGGGAAGTCAGGCGGTACTTGTTATGTTATGTTATGTTACTGTTTGTTTTGTAGAGCGCTCAGCTGCTCCAAAGAGCGTCCCGGCGCTAAAGATCATCACACCAAATACCAGCAGCAAACAAACAGCCATAGCAGAAAACATAACCAGAATTAACCATAACAGCATTACAAAGCAAACAGATAGGTTTTAAGTCCTTTCCTAAAAACCGAGAGATTGGTGCACACCCGCAACGTCAAGGGCAATGTGTTCCAGAGGCGGGGTGCAAGGTAACTAAAGGAGCGACCTCCACAGCGAGCACGCTTCACTGTTGGAACAATAGCCTTGGCCTGGGCAGCAGATCTCAGAGGTCTAGATGGAAGATAGAAATTGACCCTTCTCTGCAGATATTCAGCGCCGAAATTATGAAGCGCCCTAAAAGCTGTAGTTAGGGTCTTGAAGAAGATACGCTTACGAATCGGCAACCAATGCAGAGAGACAAGGAGATTGCTGGCCCTAGATCTTCTAGTTAAACCGAAGATTGCCCTGGCTGCAGAATTTTGAACTATCTGCAGACGAGTCAGCAGATACTCAGGAAGACCTAAGTAAAGGATGTTGGCGTAGTCTAGGCGCGAGCCAATTAATGCTTGCACCGTAATTTTCTTATGCTCCAAAGATAAATAGGGCAGAAACTTGCGCAACATCCTTAAGATGGCAAAGCACTTCCCAGTCAAGCCGGCAACCTGGGTTTTAAAGGAAAGAGTGTTATCGACCATCATACCCAGGTTCTTCGCTGTAACCGAATCGCTGGCAGGGGGAGACATGGCCGAAGGCCACCATAGCTTCCAACGTGGGTCTGCAGGACAGCCAAAGAACAATATCTCGGATTTGTCGGAGTTGCATTTGAGGCCATTTTTCCCAAACCAGTCAAACACAAACTCCAAACACTTCCGAATGGCTGCTCCATCGAAGTCACAGCCCCTGTCACAAGTGAACAGGAGCTGTGTGTCATCCGCATAGGATATGATCTGGGCCCCTAGCTCCTCCACCCGTGCCGCAAGAGGTGTAAGGAAGATATTAAAGAGGGAAGGACTCAGTATGGAGCCCTGCGGGACCCCTACCTTAAGCTGCGGCATCCGGGCGGAGAAAGGGGGGGCCCAGATCGTTTGTGTCCGATCGGCTAAAAAAGACTGAAACCATGCGAACACCGTACCCCGCAGCCCAATCTCCCAGAGTCTAATTAGGAGGAGGTCGTGGGGGACGGTGTCGAAGGCCGCCGACAAATCAAGCATGATAAGCAGGGCCTTTCCACCCCTATCGAGGGTCTCCTTCACAATCTCAGTAACCTCAAGAAGAGCGGTCTCGGTGCTCAGGTTAGATCTAAATCCAGACTGTGACTGATGTAAAAGGGAGTTGCCCTCTACAAAGTTGGTAAGGGTGGTATGAACACACTTTTCAGTGATCTTGGCCAGGGCAGGAAGCAGCGAGATTGGCCTATAATTAGAATGCAGTTTAGCATCTGCATTTGGTTTTTTAATGAGGGGAAGAACTAAGGCCTGTTTCCAGGAGGAGGGGACTTTGCCCGACTTCAAAGATGCATTAATGAGAGGGTTGATGATCGGATTAAGGGCAGGTGCCAGGGTCGCAAGACACTTGGCGGGGCAAGGGTCCAGAGGAGAGCCAGATTTCAGGCTAGACAAAAGGTCAAGCGAGGCCTGAGGCTCTAAAGAGGGAAAACAGTGCAGGGTAGGGCCCACAGAATCCATATGCATAGCTGGTGGGCATAACCAGGGGTTGGAAAGGCCATCGACCTCTGAACCTTTGCTCAAGATGATCTGGGTTCCTTGTAACGCTGACTGGATAGTACGTATTTTATTAGTAAAAAATACTGCAAGCTCCATGATCCAAGGTTCCGAGAAAGCAGATGCAGAAGTGCAGCAGGAGGGAGAGATGAATTCTTTAACAATCTTAAAGATCTCTTTGCAGGAGCTATCTGCTTCCTCGATCCTTCTGGCCAAATAGGATTTTTTCTCTGCAACGAGCTCCCTGTGATATTCTTTCACTGCTGCTCTGTAAGACTGCTTAGCCGATGTATCATAGTGCCTCCTCCAAATTCTCTCCAGCCTCTTGCAGTGCCTTCTCTTGGCCGCCAAGGCAGCAGAGAACCACGGGGCTGATGCTCGTGCCAGTTCAGATCTAACCTGGCGAGATGGTGCCAAGGCTTCCAAACGTGCAGTGAGCCAATTCTGAAAACACACCACATCATCCTCCAGTCTGCCCGTAAAAACACAAGGATGGGTATCTAAAGCCTGGGTGATCATGGCCGGGGTGACTTTGTGGAAGGCTCTAGAACTACGAGCAGCGAGCCGCTGCGAAATGCGGGCGGCCACAGGCTGATGTCCTAGCGTGAAATCCGCTAAGAAATGGTCCGACCAAAGAACTGGGGCAAGGGAGGAAAGGACCACCGGAACGGTCGAAAAAATTTGATCTAAAATATGCCCCTTCTCATGTGTAGGGGACTGTAAATACATATGCAGTCCCACCGACGATGTCATATCCAGAAATTTTTGCACTTCAGGATCCTCGCCCTTATCCATGTGGATGTTAAAGTCCCCGAGTATTAGGCAGTGTTTTGTTCTAAGACTCAGTGTGGAAATGATCGATAGCAAATCCTCAGTAAAAGAGCCAAGAGGGCCAGGTGGTCTATAAAGCAAAAGCCCCAGGCAGGATTGATGGGGGGATAGGGCCAGGGAGAAGGCAAGGATTTCACAGTCAGGTAAATCTTCCGTCGACAAGATGGTACAAGGAATGTGCCTTTTAATGATAAGTGCCACTCCGCCTCCCCTTCCCTTGCATCTGTCTCGACGGAAAATAGCATATGAGGGAGGGATGGCAATAGCCAGATCAGGTTCCGAGCCCTCACCGAGCCATGTTTCTGTGAGAAAGAGACAATCTATGTCATCTTGTGTTAAGAGATTATATATGTCGAGAGCGTGCTGAGGAAGAGACCTAGTATTTAACAAGGCGCAGTTAGTACCTAAAAGAGGGAGCTTGCCAGGACAGGGAATTGTGGGGTCCGGCATCCACCCACACGTGGGGCACTTAGTAATATCCCCAGCAGAGTAGGGGATAGCTCGCTGACATGAAGCAGTGTGTACATTGTAAGACAGAAGATCATCTCTAGTGTACATCGAGCCAAGAGCTAAAAGGAACCCACCAGAAAACGTTCCCGAGCGCTTCCGGGACGCTGACGGGCGCAGACGGGCTGACTCAGGCGAGACTCCGGCGCAGCGACGGCGCCCCCGCAAACGCGACCGCTAGCGCGGTGGAACACTGTTTCCTAATACTTCCCACCTTTTAGCACCGTCATACTACTTAAGCAAATAGATAACGTATGCGAAGTTTCCCTGTGGCGCCGTTACCTAAACCCAAAACCCCAGTAACAGTTTTTTAACTGATCTGAACTCATGCTATCACCAACTTCAGCTAGCGCCCTTCTCTATTCACCTTGGCCTTTATTCATATAAGAGGCTCAACTTCAGAATAGCTAGCGCTGCAGAAGTATGTAAAATACAATCAGAAGAGTAGTGACAGGACTTTCTGGGGTTGTCAATCCCAAGAAACCGGAGGAATATTCATCTTGTCTTTCATATGCCTTCCAGAGACTCGGAGACTGCGTTTCTGCACATCAGCAATATTAAAAAAAAATGCAAAGATCCCTTCTAATTGGCTACATTTTTCAATATTCACCAAGACATTTTCAGAGGGCACCCATTTTTTTCTCTCACACACGTGAAAAGAATAAGAAATTAGTTAAATAGATGGCATGAATCTAAACAAATATGCACCAGGCAGTAATGCTATGCATGGACGAGCACACAATTTCTAAATAAAAACTTCCAGGTATTTGTGAAAATTGGGAGGAATAAACAAAAAAAGAAGCAGATGAGTGGGAGTGGCAAATCTGCATTATAGCAAATGAAGGCCCACTTTTCTATCATGCCTTCCCTACTTCTCATGGAGTTTGGGAGAGATAAAAACCAATTACCATTCTTCCCCAATCTCTCCTAGCATGGCCAGGGCGAAGGGATTAAACATTCCACTTGGCTTTGGCAACAGACTGGGGTTCAGTACGATCATTCTTTCTGGCCTTGCTTGAGGACTGGGGTGGGGGAGGGGGGTAGTCAGCAGGTCTAACTCAATACAAAAGGACCACAGAAGGTCCTCATTCCTGTTTTTGAGCCCATCCCCACTTTGCCAAAGAGTTGGGTGGGTTCTCCTGCCCCTTCTGCCCCAAACGTGACCAATGGTGATGAAGCTTGTTTCACCCCCCTTTGTTGTATCCTGCCTGTGTTGTCTAACGGTCCAGGTGGCTCTCAGCTCTTTCTGTGCAGCAGGGTCCATTGCAATTGGGTTTAATCTCAGATGACGTGGCTTGGTCCGAGTGCTACCGTGTATGCTGTTGTAATTGCGCATCCTCCCCATTTTGAAATGCTGGCATTGAATTGAATCTGAAAACAACAGTTGATGGACAGAATACAGAAAAATGTCATACATTCACCCCAGTACAGAGATGTGGGCCTAAATCCATAGTTTTTTTGCTCACCATGCCACCCCAGTTTAGACTTGACCCTGTGCCTCATGGGAACAGTCCAGCCCGAATTGCCAAGCCAGGTCCTCCCTGGACCGGAAACAAGCATCCTAGGACCGGTTTCGGGGTTTCACCCCTCTTCAGCCAGGATAGCTTGATTCCAGTGGCATGGAGAGCATGGGACTCGCGTCTGAGCATACCCGTCCCACTCGGGGTGACAAATGCAAAAACAACAGTTGATGGACCGAATGCAGAACAATGTTATACATTCACCCCAGTACAGAGATCTGGGCCTAAATCCATCGTTTTTTTGCTCACCATGCCACCCCAGTTTAGACCTGGCCATATACAAATCAGTCTTGACCCTGTGCCTCATGGGAACAGTCCAGCCCGAATTGCCAAGCCAGGTCCTCCCTGGACCGGAAACAAGCATCCTAGGACCGGTTTCGGGGTTTCACCCCTCTTCAGCCAGGATAGCTTGATTCCAGTGGCATGGAGAGCATGGGACTCGCGTCTGAGCATACCCGTCCCACTCGGGGTGACAAATGCAAAAACAACAGTTGATGGACCGAATGCAGAACAATGTTATACATTCACCCCAGTACAGAGATCTGCACCTAAATCCATCGTTTTTTTGCTCACCATGCCACCCCAGTTTAGACCTGGCCATATTCAAATTAGTCTTGACCCTGTGCCTCATGGGAACAGTCCAGCCCGAATTGCCAAGCCAGGTCCTCCCTGGACCGGAAACAAGCATCCTAGGACCGGTTTCGGGGTTTCACCCCTCTTCAGCCAGGATGGCTTGATTCCAGTGGCATGGAGAGCATGGGACTCGCGTCTGAGCATACCCGTCCCACTCGGGGTGACAAATGCAAAAACAACAGTTGATGGACCGAATGCAGAACAATGTTATACATTCACCCCAGTACAGAGATCTGGGCCTAAATCCATCGTTTTTTTGCTCACCATGCCACTGGAATCAAGCTATCCTGGCTGAAGAGGGGTGAAAAAAACCGATGGAGTTAGGCCCAGTTCTCTGTACTGGGGTGAATGTATGACATTGTTCTGCATTCTGTCCATCAACTGTTGTTTTTGCATTGAAGTGAATCTAACAAGAGGTGTGGTTGCACTCTCAGACATATGGCAGGGGCCAGTCGGCCGTAACCATTATTTAAGTTGTTCATTCATTTTGCCAAAGTGTAACCCGAATCTGGCCAACACCTGTCTTTTTGCCAAGTTTAATTAGAAAATAACTGATTTGGATGCAAATTCAGAACATCTACATTTTTGTAACTAGACTGCACCTTGTAATGTCTTTGTGAGACACACGTTACTTTGTGAACTTGTGTTGTACTCCTAGTGAGCACTTCACAACTATTCACGACCCTGTGTCTAGCCTGCCCTCCTTGTTATTGTGTCTGTCAGTGGTTTCGGGAGGCTGGTGTCATCCTTGTACATTCACAACGCACTCCAATCTCTCCCGTCTCTGCTTTTGTACTGGGTTATACTCATTGCTTAATTTGAGCCAGTGGCCACAGATGGAGCCCACTGGCACTCATTTTGGGTACTAGAACTTATTTTTCCCCATCAGTCTTCCTTAGAGAGCAAGAGAGAGAAAAACACAAAAGAGAGGAAAACAGTGACAAGGGAAGAAAGAAGGGATGAAAAAGAATCTGCAGGAGTAAGATACAGAGACAGGAAGTTTATGATGGTGGATTAAAGAGGCGTTGAGGTGGAATTAAGACTTAAAAGGCTTAGTATTTGGCCAGAGCAGGACACAGGTTTCCGAGCAAAACCTTGGGCCCCACACTTATTCTTTTACAAATTAAGCACTAGCTATCTCAGACAGGTTACCTGCTGTCGAGTCAAGGGGGTTGGGGTGGGGGGAGGGTACTCCTCTTCCACATGCTAAGGTGTAGATTGTTCAACAAGTTGTTGGTCATACATTTCAGTCTTAGTATGCAATTTTGTAATGCTAGGCTGAGAGATGAACAAGTTTGCTGCTGTTACTTGTCTATGAAGCACCGGGCGACTGTGTGGCACCAAACACATTCAGTATATTAGAGAAATATGCAGCCACCACAAACAAACTTGTACCTCGATTAGATGGGGCAAATATTGCTCTGGATTGGCTGTGAAGCTCTTTTCGGCTGTTCATTGGCTGTGGCATGGAAGAGACTGTAGCATGCTCTGGGGCAGTGGTCTTCAACGTTTTAAATGCCGTGCCCACCCCGGGGGAAAAAAAATTCATTGGGCCCCCCTCAGAATTCTTCACAATTATTTTATTAAATTGTCATTGTTTAAATATGTCTATACGTATTTACACACTACAGTTACGTACTGTTACTGTTTTAAAAATGCAATCAAATACATGATTGCCAAACATGCTATTCTGGTCAGGCAGACCTTACCAACACGTACAAGTATCCACAGTGTGATTATTAGAAATGGGGGTTGGGGGGGGGGGTAAATAATATTTGTAGTTCCTTCCCTTTTGACACCTTCTCTAAGCCAGGATATAAATAGCGAAAGATGTTAGTGATGGCCCATTACAGGGCCGCTATGCGGTGCTAATTTTTTCCATCTTAAAACAAAGCATTGTTATCAGCATAATGCTTCTCTTGGCCAGAGCCTAGCGCCCCCCCCCCCCCTAAGGCCCCCCTCGCCCCCCCCCCCGCTTTGAAGACCCATGCTCTAGGGTTAGTTGAAGGAGCTCTTGCTCGTTGTTTATAGCAGTTGATTCGGATACTTAGGTGCCCCTCAATTAGTATTCGACTTGTTGTCATTCCATGGTAACAAACATGGTGATCAATTGAAGTCTGGGACTGTCCTACAGGTTTGACAAGTAATCAACACTTGGCATAATACTTCATACAATTTAAGAGCTGCACATTTCAACCAGAGGCACTTTTCCCGTGTGCCCCTCTTCATGAGAGGGGGAATCAAGAAAAAGCTCAGAAAACCATTTTTAAACAGCTCCCACACACAGTGCTAGTTTGCCACATTAATTGTTCATTAAAGGGACATTGCAGTTGTTGGTAATTTTTTAAATGTTAAGCACTTTCATACTAGTATCTGTGCAGAAATTCCAGAGATAGCTTCGTGTGAATTCTTCAGTTGACACATTGCTTTACAATCCCAGTCACACAGTTTGGAATTTTTGTACAACTTGCCTGTCATTTGCTTCAATGCTAGTAAGGTATGTTACTGATGTATTACGCATTCAGCACATATCTGTTTCTACGGTTACCTCCTGGCCAGTTTTATATCAGCAAGGCCTGCATTTTTGTCACCCTGCCAGTAGATAAAAACATTGTAAAAAGTAGTAAATTCCAGTATTTTTTACCTTTTAAAATGTAAACCTGCAATAGCAAACAGACAAAGAAATCACTTAAAAAGGATTTGATAGCAATCTATAAAATGATTATTAAAACCGAGAGATAATTGTCATGTTACAAAAGACTATTGCACAACGTTTTAAGTTTTGCCTAGACAGCGCATGCCTTGTCTGTGTGAGACTTTTGTTTACAGCCCGCTCACAGCTTACCATTTGCTAGCTCCAGAGTTGCTCTCATTTGCTTTGCTCTAATTTGTCACGTAATACCGGCGTCATGTCCTCTTCTTTTATTTGGCCCTATCCTGGAGCATTGGACCAAGTACTTGTGCCCATTTACTACTCCCATTTTTGAAGCTGCTTTTTTGTTTGTGTTCAAGCAACTCCATATGAGTGCTTGTGTTTTCAGTCCGTCTCCCATATCCCCGTCCAGGCAGCCTCTATTCCATTCCACCTGTCCCCCTTCCACATTGCTTCTTTTCCCTCCCACTCCCTATCCTGTACACCATTGCACTCTATGCCACTGCACTCTATACCACTGCACTATATTTCACACCACTCTTGTTTACATCACTGCACTCTATGCCACTGCATTCTATGCCACTCTTCTCTGCACTACTCTACGCCACTGCAATTTAAGATTCTCTCCTCTCCTCTGCACTACTCTATTCTATGCCATTTCACTCTATGCCACTGCTCTCTACCCTAATGCACTCTGCACCACTGCACGCTATGCCACTGTAATTTATGCCACTGCACTCTTCTCCACTGCATTGCATACCAAGCTACTCTATGCCAGTGCACTCTACGCTGCTGCGCTTCTGCACTACTCTGCTCTTCTATGGAACACTATATGCTACTGCACTTTGCCACTTTACTCCACTCTGCACCACACTACTTTACAACGCTGCACTTTATGCCACTGCACTCTATGCCACTGCACTCAATACACCACTGCACTCTATGCCCCTGCACTCTGCACCACTATACTTTACACCACTCTACAATACTACACTTATTGCTGCTACACTCTGACACTCGACTGTGCACCAGTGTACACTTCTGCACTCTAGGCCAGTGCACTCTACGCCAGTGCACTCTACGCCAGTGCACTCTACACCAATGCGCTCTACTCTGCACCACTCTGCCCCACTGCATTCTACACCAATCTCCTCCACGCCAATGCACTCTACACCACTGCACTCTACACCACTCTGCTCTTCTCTGCACCATTCTACTTTATGTCACTGCACTCTATGCCACTGCACTCTACACCACTGCACTCTTCGCCAATGCACTCTACGCCACTATATTCTACTTTGCACTACTCTATGCCCCTGTACTCTAAGCCACTGCACTATGACAATTTACTCTCAACCACTCTACTCTTCGCTATTGCACTCTACGCCACTGCACTCTACTCCACACCACTCAACTCTATGCCACTGCACTCTACACCACTCTACTCTACGCGACTAAACTCTATGCCACTGCACTAATCTGCTCTTCTCTGCACCACTATACTCTATGCCACTGCACTCTACACTGCACCACTCTATGCCACTACACTTTACACCACTCTACTGCACTCTATGCCACTGCACTCTGCACCGCAGCCCTCTGCACCACTATAATCTACTTTGCAGCACTCTATGTCACTTCACTCTATACCACTGTACTTTTTGCTAATGCAATCTACAACACTCTACTCTGCACCACTCTACTCTATGCCACTGCACACTGCACTCTGTGCCATTGCACTCTACTCTGCACCACTCTACTGTACACCGCTGCACTCTTTGCCACTCTGTTTTGCACCACTTTACGGCACTGCACTTCATGTCACAGCCCTTTATGCCACTGCACCCTACAGCACTCTACTCTTCACCACTGTACTCTGCACCACTGTACTCTATACCACTGCACTCTACATCACTGCACTTTACGCAACATCACTCTACTTTAGGCTACTGCACTCTACCCCACTGCACTCTATGCCATTCTACTCTACACTACTGCACTCTATGCCACTGCGCTCCATGTCACTACACTCTACTCTATGCCACTACCCTCCTTGCCACTGCACTCTACTCTGCACCACTGCACTCTATGCCACTGCACTCTATGCCAATGCACTCTACATCACTCTACTCTACACCACTGTACTCAACGCCAATGCCCTATGTGCCACTCTAATCTACTTCGAACAACTCTATTTTATACCACTGCACGTTACACCACTCTATACTACTGCACGCCACTGTAATCTATGCCAATGCTCTCTACACTTTTGTGCAAGTTATGACTTTGGCGTAACTCTAGAAGGTTTGCTTTCCCACTCATGGGTGACACAGGTGAACTTTGTTCAATGCACCAGCGATGAATGTGAAAGACAGGTTACTGTTGCCCGGGAGTACACGATTCAATGTGTAACTGAAAATAGAAGTATTGCTTTTGGGTTGCAAACATTCCCATAAAGGGATCAGGGGCACCTTTGAAACAGTAACAAACCTTACTTCGTTATTCACAGCATCACACACACTTGTTGTAAGAATGAACACTTTTAAGCAATATTTATTGCTACAGGAACAATCTGTTTCTCAGTACATCTAAAACAACTACTCAGAATATTATAAAAACAGCAAGAAGGCCCGTTATAAATAAAGAGAATAAAATGAACATTTCTAATATTGTTAAACTGTAATTTAAAACCTAACACCCTAACATCATCTTCTTTACGCTATACTAAAAGAGCATGGAAGGCAGAGCAACTTGCAGTCTAGAGTTCCTTGGAGACAAGAGACGCACTGCATACCTTGTTGACAGCAAAGGCTGTCTTTATCAGCGGAGGTGTGAAGACCGTCTTCCCCGCAAAGGGTAAGCATATGCTGTGGTCGTCCTCGGGGATTCAAATTTATCAGCTTCGGGCGAGGTGTAGCATCTGGGAGGTGTGCTGGCAGTAGGTGAGACTGTAGCAGAATCTCTGGCGGTAATCTAGGCAAAGGACCTCTCCTGACAAGTTATCAAGGATAGGATTTTATGTACTAAATCCTACTAGAAATTGGAATTTCTGACAAGTTTAGGAATGTCTGACATAGATGATGTGCATCATGGTTTGTGTCAAAGACATATAAGGTAAAAGGACATCAATTCAGACTACACTATTTCAGCTAAATGTCTGTATGCGCTCTTTTTTAACCTTGACTTGATAAATAGTAGACATTTGACCCAGACGGATGTTGCATAAAAGGTTGATTCTATGTCATTGATCAAATGGCTTGACGCTTTTAAAGTACTAAGAAAGATAAGGTCAGACAACATCTGTGTCTAATGGCAGACATGACAATGATTCTGCATAAGTGAGGGTACATGACCACATCCACTGTCTAAGTCTGAGAAGCTGGAAAACTCCATTATATAAGATGGAGTCAGGGCCTACATAATATGGAATTGAACCTTAGAGGCTTTATGTCAACACCACTGCACTCTACTCCATTGCACTCTATGCTACTACACTCTATTCCACTGCACTCTATTCCACTGCACTTTATTCCACTCTACACAACTGCATTCTACCCTACTGCCCTCTACTCTGCGCCATTCTAATCTAATCCACTGTACTCCTTGTCACTCTACTCTATTCTGCGACACGCTACTCTATGCCTCTGCACTCTGTCACTGCACTGTATGCCACTGCACTCTACTCTGAACCACTCTACGTCACTGCACTCCACACCACTGTACTCTACTCTGCACGACTCTACTCTATGCCACTGCATTTTATGCCACTGCACTCTCTGCTGCTGTACTCTGCACCACTGCACTCCATACTACTGCACTCAATGCGACTGCACTCTATGCCACTCTATTCTGCACCACTCTATTCCACTGCAGTCTAAGCCACTACACTGTACTCTACACCAATGCCCACTGTGCCACTCCACTGTACTTTGCACCCCTCTTCTGTATTCCACTACACTCTATGCCACTGCACTGTACACCACTGTACTTTATGCCACTGCATTCTACACCACTCTAATGTACTCTACACCACTGTACTCTACCACAGTGTACTATACACCATTCTACTCTACTCTGCACCACTCTACACCACTCTACTCCCTGCTGCTGCACTCTATGCCACTGTATTCTACTCTGCTCCACTCTACTCTACGCCACTGCACCATATGCCACTGTATTCTATGCTGCTCTGCTCTACACCACTCCACGCACTCTAGGAGATGCCACTCCACTCCACACAGTGCCAATCGATGCCACTTTGCCCTACTCCCCTCCACAAGATGGCATTCTATTCTACTTTACTCAACGCCACTCTACTCTATGCCAATCCAGTCTACACCACTACACTCTAAATCACTTTACTCTATGCCAATCCACTCTACGCCACTACACTTTACATCACTCTACTCTATTACACTCTATACCATTCCACCTCACTTTACTCTACATCACTCCCTCTACTCTATGATAATCCATTATATGTCCCTTCACTTTACAGCACTTCACTCTGCATCACTCTACTCTATGCCACTGCACTCTATGCCACTTCACTCTACTCTACGCCACTCTAAGCCACTCTGAGCCGACTCTACAGAACTCCAAGCAACTCTACTTTACGCCACCCTACACCACTCCACTCCACTCTATGCCACTCCACACCACTCTGTGCTGTGCCACTCCACTCCACTCTGCTGTAAAACATGGCTAAAACAAGTTGGCGATGACAAGAGCTCTTGTATAGGCGGAACCTATTGACTTGGCCAATGCTTGTTTAAGTAGTTGGCCCTGTCAGTACAGCAAAATGTAAACAAATGGCCACTATTTTTCTTTTTTTCAGATAGCAACCTTAGGTGTTGTTTGAAAAGTGCATGCTCTTTTTCTAAGAGCCATCCAAGCAAACTCAGCATCTCCCAGAACAACACTATGGCCATTGGTATCCATAAATATAAGGTCCAAAAATGTAACCAGCTTACTATCTACCACTATGTTCTGTGCAATTGTAGTCATTCCCTGTTCTGGGAGATGGGAGGGCAAGGGAAGTCAGAAGGGAAGCATGGAAATCTGACTTTGTACTGCTTTTCTATGTAACCCTCGAGAAAAGGTTTGGGAAAGGAGCTTCTCAGATCTCTGTAGTGCTTTTTAGGTCAGACATTAGCCATAGACGTTTGATTATACCACAGTTATACAAACAGTATAAATATTTTCAGCCAGCCCATTTCACACATTGATCTGATGTAGTGTTGTAGCCATTGGCTCCCTTTAGTGTGAGTAATGACACTTTAGTTGTACACAAACTGCACATATACACAAAAATGATAGTCACCTTGGGTGTCCGGAACTGTGCTTATATGTATATATATTTTTTATTTGGCAAAGAACCAGCAACTTTCCAGATACTGATGCTGGGCCCCTGCTGCGGCTTATAGAGAGCAATATCTCACAAAGGCACTGCAAGCGGCTTACATTTGTTTTAATGGATTTTAATACCATCCAAAGATGGTCACCTGAGCATGCAAAGATGTTCATCCACAGGTGCATATGTGCACAATCCAGGGGCCATGTTTGAAAGTTCATATAAAACTTTATTATAAAAATATATTGAAAGATGTGTGTGCGTGCTTTGCACTCATGCGCATGCAAAAGTGGCAATTTTGGAATGTTTTTGTAATAAGGTTAACAAAAAGAGGTTTTTTTAAACAGGCAGTGGCAAAAGCCAATAGGCTGGCACCTAACACATACCTAATGGCTTTGCCAATGCTTGTTTCTCCTGAGAGTGAGGTTACTAATTGTAGTGACAGTACTGTGAGGGGAGTTTATGAATTGCTCCATGCTCTGAGTTCCATTTCACACTCAGTAATCAACGAGTCTCAGTCTCACCTGATAATCCTATAACATTCTTTGGCACACAAGGGGAAAAGGCCCTTAGCACATTGCTGCTCTACATAGTGGAATCCTGGCAATTTGCCTTGTTTATTATTTATTTAGGAGCCCACCTTTCATCATGCATCTATTCTACTGAGGAATGGAAGGTGGCACCATGAAACACCTTTGCAGTTTCAGGAACCAGGGGCCTCTCATAGGATAAGCCAGAAAGACTCACTGGGTATCTTTCAATACTGAGGCCTTGATTCACAAAGAGCCTCCGCACTCGGAGTGGAGTCTCTGAAATTGTGTTGGGAAGTCCGCTGTCGAGGCAGGATCTCCACAATGGGAAACTGCAGTGCGGAGATCATGCCCCGAGTGCTGAGATCCCACTGTGATTGCGGAGCCTCTACCCTGAAGGTCTCATTTATGAAAAGTGCCACATCTCTGGGGAAAAACAGCAATGCAACACTTTTCATAGCGCCATCCTTCCGACACCATGGATGCGGCG
This sequence comes from Triturus cristatus, assembly GCF_964204655.1. Taxonomy (NCBI): domain Eukaryota; kingdom Metazoa; phylum Chordata; class Amphibia; order Caudata; family Salamandridae; genus Triturus; species Triturus cristatus. The sequence continues at coordinate 236,117,140 of NC_140582.1, forward strand.
TATTTACACTATGGGCTCCATGTCACAAGGATTGCACAGATACGTCAGGAATCCTGAAGTATCTGGTGGCGCAGTAATGACGCATTGCTGGAGTGTGTTGGTCAACTGATGCAACTCCAGCAATGTGTCATTACACATGGGGCGAGTCTCATGTAAAAGGCCCTGTCTCACTCCTTACTCCTGCTTGAGGCAGGCGCAAGGATTGTGACGGAGTCAAGTCATAGGAGTGGAGCAGTGAAATCTCACAGATTTCCTTGCACCAATTCTACACAGCTTTTTTTATGGGGGAACGCCCACCCTGCATACATTATACCTGACGCAGGCATAATGTAGCACAGGACTTTACAAAGTGACGCATCTGCCTAGATGTGTCACTTTGTAAATAGAGCGCAGTGTGGTGCATTTTTTACAGCGCTGCAGCGTCACTAAAAAGTGACGCAACGGCGGCACAATCCCTCATGAATGAGGCTCTGAGTGTGGAGGCTCTTTGTGAATCAGGGCCCCAGTGTCTCCAGGAACAACTTGTAACAGACTTCTATCAAGCTGCCTTTATAAAACAATTGTGGCTGATGACCTTCACCCTTCTCTGCTCCTCACCTTATTCCTGTGACGTCAATCTCCTACTCTAAAGTCCTCCCTCAACATGCCAGTGATCACAGCACAATAAAACAACAGCTTACAATACACAAAGTGCGACCAAGATTTTTATCTAAGGAATAATTAATAACATACGATCACACGTCATCAATGTATCCAGAATGCTAATGGTCAATCTGACATGCTTTCAATGTACGTATTATAATACCTACCCATACCAAAAACACTTGCTTAACTACCAATAACATTGAGCCTGATTAGGAGTCCGCCCGCCACCCTAACGGAGATGGAGACCACCCGTCATTGTGTCGGGGGTCCCACATGCCCAATTACAATGCCACCGCCACTGTGGCTGCCACATTCTACATGTTTACCATTGCGGTGGGTGCTGCTGGCTGCACCCGCCAAAATGGAAAAAATGCAGGTTTTGTATTTCCCGGCACTACGTGGCAGGCACCTTGCGGTGCCTGCCAGGTGATGCGGAGAAATGTAGGGGGCAAGTGTAAAACCAAAGTGCCTCTGGTCAAGGTGGACCCGCACCGGGTCCCCAAAGTCCATCCCCGCCAGCCTTTCCATAGCGGATGACCCGCCATGGAAAGGCTGTCAGGGATCCAGGACCTTAATCTGGCAGACGGTGCCTGCTAGGCAACGCCACCATATTGAGGATGCGGGGCGGGTCCGAAAGGCAATCGTAACGATTGCCTCTGTCGGACCCATGGAGGATGGGCTTTCTGCCCGCCAGGCACACCGTCCGCCATCCTTATCTGGCGTCCGGTAATTGGCCGCACTATGGCGGTGAACCCGCCACCGGCAGCCTGCTTGTGGCAGGTTCACCTCCATCATAATCACCCCCATTGTTTTTCACTCCTTCATCTTAGTAATTGAGCCACTGAAAGTCTCACACTCTGAGAGCTCTTTCGGCAGGGTCGGAAGTTGTTTTTAACGGATGTTAAATGGTCTATTTCCTGTCCTTCCAGTGTCTGTGTTGTAAACACCGTTTAACTTCAGCCAACATTAACTAAACAGTACTAAAGTCTTTTTTCTTCCAGAAAATATATTTATATGGGGGTCGGGTAGGCAAGCATATTTTAAAAAGTAGTCATCAGTAGTTAAATATAAACAAATATGTTAATTGACAAAATCCCGCATTTGCTAATTATTTCAGCAAATATATGTGAGAAAATGAGGCCTAAAAACAATCGTGCATAACTTATAGTACGATAAGTATAAGTTGCACAGCGTTGTTTTTGCCATTCATGTTTGTAATTCCTGATAAATTAAATACCTTTAATTCAGCAAGTTTTCATATTTTTGCATCGTAGGACTCCTTTTGTGTATCAGGGACTCTTCTGTGTCTAGATGCCTCAAAACAACATTAATAATAATATTCACAATGATATAAGAACTAACATGAAGGGCATATTTACCTTGCACCAAACGAAAACGTGCATTGACGTTGGAGCAAGGAAAATCACGTTTTTATACACCACGTAATTCTTTAATAAGAGGATTACCAAACAACAATAAACAAAACAAAACACACTAAAACAGGATAAAGCGCGGGTCACCTTTGAAATCTGCCTCTTTTACATCTAAGAGTAAAAATTAGGATGACACTCACAAAGGACTCTTGGATCTCAGCACCATTACGAAAATAATGCTGGCACAGACTTCTGTTTAAGTTCTGTGTTTACTTATTTATGTATTGTAGTTGCATTTCCTACCAACCAAATGGTCTTTTTATCTGGACCTTTCTTTGTGAAGCAGATCAAAGTATGTACATGCAAGACGCCATAAGGGAAGGCACAACAGAGTGGTGAATTGGTTAAGCAGACATCAGAGAAAGCTTTTTCCATCTAGAAAAGCAAATATCACTTTGCCAGTTTACTATAGTCATGAAACCCACTTAAAGATCGGATAGGGGAAAGTTTGAATGTTGAAAGAATAGATGTATTCGGAGATAAGCTTTCTGAGCCTTTATCCGTTCCATTGTGCACAGAGGGGCGAATATGGCTAAGTGTTTTCCTTTTGAAAGAACAACCAGCCGACAAAGTTATCTGTACGAACCAGTAGCTCTTTAATCCACAATGCACTTTTTTGTAGCTGGGGGCAAAAGGCTGGCACCTGCAGCACGTGTGGCGTAAGGGGAAGGTGCCTATTCAACCTAAGGTCTATGCTTTCTATGCGGTATGGGAGTCTCAGAGGCATGGCCGGACTGGTGAAACAAAGGCCACTCCGAAACAATGCACAAACCAGCCCGCTTAGTTTGTCTCCGCAAGCAATCTCTCTATTTCCATTAATCTGTTCTCTCTTTCTCCTTCTCTTCTCTTTCTCTTTCCCCACTCTGATCGCTTTCTCTCAACTTTCCCCTCCCTCCCCTTTTCTCTCTCTTGAATCCTCCAGTGCCTGCTGCAGTTAACTTGGGGAGCAAGGGAACGCGACACAGGGTGCAGGAGCGGCCCTAGACTTTTAAAACCAGCCTTCATTGGCTCCAGCCCACCTGGGAAATGGCCAGTGGAATAAAAGGCCTGTCCGCCCCTCCTTGGTGGCCCCCTCACCATATTGTGCAGGCGGGGTACCACCATTTTATATTACACCTCTGTTTCTAGGAGGAATATTCAACACAGAAGACCTTTTATGAATTATGTATTTGAATACTCTAGGTGAATATTTACTAAAAACATGTTTCAAGCTGGTCGGTCTATAAACAAATCCTCAGCTTTTTCTTGCATAAGAAATGCCTTATTCTCTTTTGCATAGGTGCTGAATTATAATTACATAGTTAGAAAAAACGACAAATATAGGATTTAAAGGATCTTAACTTTCTACAATATCTAGCATCATTTCACGTCATGTGCAACTTGAGTCCTGACTCATAAATGGTACATTATATATGTGATTTACAAGACGGGACTGAGGCAACTATAATTGCACTTATCACTTCGGATTAACACAATGGATTATACAAGTACAAACAGAGGGGTGCAGGTATCAGGAAGATGAGTCACTTAATCATCCACACAGGAGCAAAACTCAATATAATCTATTAGGATGATTCAGCACCCACCATACATCATATGTGATATAGAACGGTTTGAATGACAGTGCACAGACTTCATCAAAGTTTTTCTTAAAAAGGATATCTGTATTTACAATCTTATTCTTCTCTTTTTATAAAACTTTACTGCTCTGAATTTCGATGTAGCCAACATATTTTGTCCCTTAGCAGAGACTTCTTCAGGGCTACAAAATTCAGATAATACATGCAAATTTTTTAAAACCATTCTACAAATTCTTTAAACACAAAACGCCAAACACTCACATATAGTACACATATTTCAAGTAACCATAACATGCAGTAATATGATAAACAATCACAGAATAACCACATTTTTGTCCTGCAATGATGTAAGCACTGTTCACACAGCATATTCCACAGATTTCATTTATCCAAACGCAAGAAAGTTTTAGCTCTCCTGAGCCTAGTACAACACACTGATAAATGTGGTTATGTTACACCTTGTATACATTTTACTGGAAGGAAGAGACATTCAGATCCTTATATCTCACCTAGGGGACCAGCTATTATAGAGTCTGTTATATGGTTTTCCATGATTAGCATTTCATCACTCCAACCTTTGGAGATTTACATCTCCTATTGGCATGTCATTATTTTATTGGTACCTAATTATAAACTAGCAGGTTTTTTCCACAAGCACTGGAGGCCCCCTAAGCGAGATTCAAGGATCTGAATGTCTCTTCCTTTCAGTACAATGTATAACATGTGTAACTTAACCGTAACGCTGAAAGTATGTGTGGTAATAGCCTCATGAGAACTAAAACTTTCTTGAGTTTAGGTAAACGAAATCTGAAAAATATGCTGTGTGCACAGTGGTTACATCAAACCCTGGGTGGTGAACTCCGCTCCGCCAGCAGAGGTTGCGGAGTTTTGCCAACACTGCGCACCGCTGGGAACGTGGAGTTCAGGCAAAAACTCCAACTCCGTGGCATAGTGGAGTTTGCCCCTGCATGTCCAAGCCCAAGTCAGCATGAGCAGTCCTCCCAAGATGTGCAATGTAGGGGTTTGCGACCTGCGGCGAGGAAGGCGAGGAGGAGAGGAGATCACGGCGAGGAGGAGGGCAGCCCAGACATGGCAGAGGGCGGAGACGCCAGACCAGGTAAGTGCTGCTTTGCCCACATCCCATTTCCTCTTCCAGAGCGGAGTTCCACTGAGTTTTTTATGCAACTTCGTGGAACTCTGCATACTGAAACTCCACCAACTTTGCCGGGGCTTAGTTATGTCATTATAAGACTAAAATTATGGTATTCTGTGATTGTATAGCAAATTACTGCATTTTATGGTTACTTGAAATATGTGTAGTTTTTGGCGTTTTCTGTTTTTTAGAATTTGTAGAATATTTTTAAAACTTTTGTATGTATTATCTGTATTTTGTAACCCTGAAGAAGTCTCTGCTAAGGGATGAAACGCGTTGGCTGCATCGAAATTCAGAGAAGAAAAGTTTTATAAAAAGAGTACAAGAAGACTGTGAATAACGAAACCTTTTTAAGAAAAACTTTCATGAAGTCTGTGCACTATGTCATTCAAACTATTCCTACATCACATATGACGCATGGTGGGTGCTGAATCATCCTCTTTCAATACATTATATATGTGCGTGCCCACCGCATGCATACATACTGCACCTAATTGGCCAACTGCTCCCCAAATGTGTGACACCAGACTCCCCAACTCTGCTTGTAGGTGGATTGGATCAGTGGTCACCTGTGAAGACTGGTTTCAGGCAGGGAAAACCCATCGGTGAAGCCTCGTGCACAGGGGCAAGCTCCTGGATTTACTTTGTCAGAGGTTCCTTTCAGGGGTCGACCTGAATGACCATGAAACACTCCTGCCCTCGACCCTTCCCCTGCCCCCAAAAGCCTCCGTTGGGGTTACAATTTTTAGAGCACCCTCAGTATGGTCTAAAAGTTCGCCACTTAAACTCAAACTCACCAAACCTTTTGGCTCAGGTATCTAATCATGAATTTAGTTGTGACCGTCAGTCCAAACTTTCCTGCATGGAGATTCAAAACTTGAAAATTAAGGTGCTTCATCTCAGCAATATGCTGGTGCGCTTCTACTCAGAGCTCAATTTGTAAATATAAAATAAACCAATAAAAGATAATTGAACGGGCCAAAAGGTTCGCTTAGGAACATGCCACCAGGTTTGGTAAATACAAAGGCTATCTAGTCTTGATTCCACTGCATGTATCTTTCTTTCAATCTATGAATTTGGGTTATTGCTTGAGGGAGGTAAAATCCTACTCAAGCAGCAACCTCAATCCTTGTCAGGGGAAGTCACAAGCAAACCCCAAATTAACCTGTGCTCAGCCCTGTGGTAGCTTGGCACAGAGCAGTCAGGCTCAACTTAGAGGCAATGTGTAAAGTATTTATGTAGCACTTCAAACAGTTATAAAGTGAAACACAACACAAGAAGAATTCCACACAAATAAGAAAAAATAGAGTAAAATGTAATGAATAATTTAACACCAAAAAAACAAAAATCCATATGCAATTTTGAAGTTAGTTTCAAGTCATAATAGCTCCAAAAAGCACAAAGCGCCAACTGTGGCTATCTGGTACTGGGACAAAGTCACAAGTTCTAGCCGACTGCAATGGAGTGCGGGCCGGCTACAGGGACCCAGTTAGACTTGCTAAACAAGAGTTCCTTAAATCATGGTTGTGAAGAGTTGCAGGGTCCCAGGATGAATCACTAAGCCACGCCAATGCAAGGTCTCAGTCAGAGATGCGCCACACAGGATTAGTTCAGAGAAGCTGTGAAGCTGAGACGCAAGGGCCTGCATCATCGTCGAGGAGGCTGTCATTAAAGGGTTTGTGAAGCAAAGTCCTGCGCCGAGGATGTGTCATGCACGAGCTGGTTGTGAATCAGCTGCAGAGCTTATGATGGATGGTCCTGCATCGTCGTTGATGTACGATGTGACGGCCTGCATCATGGATGCAATGCACAGCGGCGGTTTTGATAAGGCTGCAGGCTGTGTGGTTGATGCAAAGTCCTTGTCTCGGCAAAGTCCACGTAGCAGAGGCGATGCATCGGTTCTGCTCAGAGTTGCGCCACGCAGCAGAGGAAATGCTTTGGTTCTGCTGAGTCCACAGATGGGCTGGCAAAGCACCTTCAGACCTACTTCCAAGAGCCCAGGACTAGAGTGGCACCACCTGGCAGGATAGGACTCACAAATGGCAGTTTCCAGGGAATGGGTTCATTGTTGTGGGATGCTTTTTATGTCACTGAGTCTTCTGATCAGAGGCCAGCCAACTAGCCCTTGGAGTCATTCTGGGTGATGGGTTTAGAGATGCAGGTTCAGTCTTTCTCACCCAGGCAAGAGGGCAGCAGGGCAGCACACAGGGCAGCAGTCCTTCAGAGCAGCAGTCCAACAGAGTGGTAGTGCTTTTAGCAGCACAACAGTCATTCTTTCTGGCAGTGTCCACAGGCCCATACGTGACTGAAGAGTTAGGACTGAGGGTCCAGTATTTATTCCTGGTGCTCACTTTGAGGTGGAAGAAGCTTCTATAGGTTTTAACCCCCCTGAAGTGTCAGGCATCTCCTTCCTCCTTGCCGTGGCCCCAGCTTGTCTGGGGTCAGAATAAACCAGGGTCAAACCCTTTGTGAGAGTGCTCAGGCAGAGACTTTGTGATGTGCAAGTGTGGTAGGTGACAGCTTCTACCCATCATTATCTCAGAGGGGCCCATCCTGCCAATACCTATCTTCCCTTTGTCTCACTGTTTGGGAGCAATATACACAAACCAACTGCCAGCTACACCTAGTCATGTGACCCAGGAACAGGCTGCAGGCATCCAATCATTAGGACAAGGAAACGCCAACTTTAGTAAAGTGGCATTTCCAGAATTGTGACTAAAAATTCGACTTTGCCATTAAAAAGGGTTTTTAATTACAATTCTTTAGCCACCTAACACCCACTGTCTCCCTGCTCACAATTGGAAGCTACAGCTTATTAAATGTAATAAGGTAACTCCAATTTTATCTTATGGGAGAGACAGGCCTTGGAGCAGTGAAAAACGAATTTAACCCCTTCAGTGCCCGCCCCTTTCCCCGCCCTGTGACGGCCGTTGCATTAGCGGGCGGGGTCTATGATGAGCTGGACTCGTCATGGGCACAGCGCAACCACGGCCCATGACGAGTCCAGCTCGTAATGGGCACTGAAGGGGTTAAGAATGTTTCACTATGAGGACAGTTGCATTTAATTTACAGGCCCTGGGTACATGTACTTCTTTACTAGGGACTTACAAGTAAATTAAATAGGCCAATTGGGCGGAAACCAATTCTGACATGTTTAATGGAGAGAGCACAGGCATTTTAGTACTAATTAGCAGTGGTACGGTGTGCAGAGTCCTAAAAGCAAACAAAAACGGGTTCAGAATACAGGAGGGTGTAAGCAAAAGTTTTGAGATGACCCTGAAGAAAGGGCCAAGTCCAACACCAAGAGTGCCTTAAATCTTGGCTGCGGAGCGTTGGGAAGTCCTTCGTTTAGGATGTGTCGCACAGCCGAGGCGATGCGAAGCCCGTATCAGAGATGCATTGGGCAGCGGCCTTTCCAATGACGTGTGATGCAAGGTCCTGCGTCTCCTTTAAGGAAGCTGTCAACAAAGGGACTTGCAATGCGAAGCCATGCGTCGAGGATGCCCCATGCACTGACTGGTTATGAAGAAGCTGCCCTACATGTCCTGTCTCCCTAGCTCACTTCTGCAGATTCTCTGCTTGTTTCCTATTTCATCTTTCTCCTTTACCCAACCTGTTGCTTTTTGTCACAGTCTAGTGATGAAAAATAAGTCTTGGTGCCCAAAAATGAATCACAGAGCCCACAAATTGCAAACATTGACACAGATTATACACTTCTGCCAAATCTACTTACATTTGGTGAAGGACGGCGAAACTAAAGTTGCTGAATTGCATTGCTTCAAAGGGAGAGAGCAGAACTGTGTCATATCAGCTAAGATATGGCACTGTTTCTCTCTCCCACTCTCCGCTGCCACATTTTAGGCTGCCATGCTTCAGGCACATATCCTTGCACCATAGCATAAGGGTGTGTGTGTGTGTTTGTGAGTGTGTGAGATGTCTTACACAGGTTTTGTATTAGAAGGAAAAATCTCACAGTTAATGTATAAATTAACAGCACAGCTAGGAAACACAGAAAGGATATTGGTTGCATTGTTATCAACGGTGCATCAGGTATGTGTTGCACCGGGGCCCAAGTGTTTCAGGAGCCCTCTCCAAACTAGCTTGGCTATATTTAGTTTGAAACTGATGGCAGGGGTCCATTTTCCTTCTTGTGATAGACCGCCATGTTATTCTGAAATTTGTAGGGGTGCACCATAATCACTGTTTGTCCGCACCCACATATTTAGAGGAGCCATATTAACGTGTGCCTTAGAACTGTAATACTAAAGCAGTACCTAGTAGAACGAATTAGAAATGTAGTCATGTCATTTATGAAGAGTAATGTTGTAGTTAAATTGAAAATGTATTTTAGGCAATGCATAATGATTGTTTTTCATGTAATGTGATGCATTAGGTTTAAACATGCACCATATTAAAGCCTGCACATTTAGTTTGCTTATTCATATATGAAGTGTAATGAAATCAATGCTTATATAGTAATTCTAGAAGTGTGTGTTTAAATTGTGTAAAGGCCTGATCGCATATACGTTAAGAGAAAGGCCTGTTCGTTTCTTATGTTAGCTAAATGTTGTAGGCCGAAAATGATTTCCCTTGGTAAGGCTTTGGGTTTCAGGGATGTTAGAAAATCTCAGAGAAGTGGAAAGTTTCTTGTTCCCATGTTTCTGTTGCAGGTGCTAGGACACCTAGCTCATTAGAGAAACTAACCCTTTGTTTTAGAAGTTAGGATGTCATGAGAAGCCAACACGGGAGTATACTGGAATGCAGGCATGATACTTTCGGCGGAGAAGGTGCCTGGGACCCAAGAATGAGTAAACCGTTGTTGGAAGGGAGACAAGTTTCACAGGATAATCACTGGGAGAAGACCTGGCTGAAGAGGTGTGCCGGAGGGCGTGTTCTACGTTTTTGGGATTTTGAATTAGGGATAGTGCCCCGTGGGTTGAGCAGTTGAGGTCTAGATGGGAAGCTAGAAGGAGCATCTTAGAACGAGCTCTGACACATAAGTGTACTTCTAAGGAAGTCTTCACTTATGACACCTTTTTATCCTCTTGCCTGGGGAAGGGAAATGTTAAGTAGAGATGTCACTTTACAGATAGAGTAGGGATAGATTAGCTGATTTTCTTTTAGGTTAATGGGTTCTAATATAGAGATTGGAGCCATTATTGCCTGTCTAATGCTTCTTAAACTGACTATTCTACTTATCCTGAGTCGGATGAGACACCTGCGTAGACTTTTCTTTGTATTAGTGCCCATTTATTTTCTTAAACTAGTGCTGAGGTGCTTGTATGTGCAGTTATTTTTGGCTTTGTAATAAATCTCTAAAAAAAAATTGAGATTCGGAGTCAGTGGTCTTTTAAAGTCAAAATTCATTTTTCTTTGATTATGTGTTAATTTTGGATTTCCTCCCCTCTACACTATTTAGCAGATAAAAATATCCTGTCGACCTGAGAGGCTTCTGGGTGATGGTAAGATAAGAATCCAGCTTTATCACTTGCATTAGGTCCCAAGGTACTCTTGCTATATCACTAAGTGAGATTCCGGCTGCATTTCTTGGCTTTGTTGTCTACTGGTCATGTACCACCTCGGTGATTTTCAGAATTAATGTTTGTGCTGTAAGAAGTGCACTGTTGGAAAAAACAAATTCAAAGACTGATCTGCACTTGCACTGAACATGATCATGTATTCATGATACAACTCCAGGTGGCTTCAGCCTCATAAATGTTACCTGTTTCTGGGTTTCTTATCTCCAAAGTGGTTGGAAGTGACTTTATTATAATGTGTTGGTGAGAAAAATGTATGTTGATTTTCAGGGAAGTTGTTGCAAAAGAGTGCATTACGAACTGGTTTATTCGAATGTTCAAGATGGGTAACACACTGAGGGGCATATTTTCAAAGATTTCATGCAACACAAGTTCATGTACCACAAGTGAAGATGCTGCACTGCGGTGCATGAACGGACGAGAGGAGAACTGCACCTGATCTTCAAAGGCAGTTCTACTCTCCCCCTGTGCTGGCACACTTGTGGCTTCCTAGTGCTATCGAGGCACTGTTGCTCCATATTGCAAGGGTGTCTGTGTTAGGGTCAGGATAGCAGGATACCTTTTGTGCATGAAAGGGTACAACCTTGCACACAAGCTACCTCTTTAGGCTATTTCCTTTTTGTATGTATGTTGCAGATCGCAGCACACATGCAAAGAGGAAATAATGAGGAAAAATTAAGATATTCCACCTAGTTATGCCAGCGTCAGCCAGGGACACAATTTTGGTGGAAACCGGTATCTACAATTACTTCTAGATATGGGTAGCATCAAAATCCACTGTAATGCCCATGCACCAGCAATGGAATGCCTACCTGATTCAAAGTAACGCCGGGCAGCGCAATGCACTGTGTTGTATAACTTTTTATTTTTTTATTTTTTACAAAGTCACACAAATAACAATTTGCATTGCTTTGTAAATGCCACACATGTCTTTGTGTCTGGTCTGTATGAAAAAAGTGATGCAAACACAACTCAAAATCTTTGAAAATTGGGTCCTGAATGCTTGAAAGTGAATGCAAGGAAGATGCTGTGATATATTACCTTGCAGAAGACAGCTGATGGGTTGCTTCTGGGTTGATCTTCCCACATTCTTCTCTATTTCAAATTTCTGTATCTTTTGTGTGTGCATTTTTCTTGCTTTAGCCTAACCTCCATAGAAACTGACAAAGCTCTCTCGATGGGCAGTGAGCATCTCTCAGCAAAAGAACATGAGGAGGGTGAGAGCTGCTTCTTGACAATGAGAGAGTGAGAAAATGGTAGGTGTAAGAGCCTCCGGCCATTTCTGCTGTAACTTCTTTCACTAACTCTTAGCTGTCACAGCTGAGACTTTGAGGCCCTGGTCCTGTGAAACTGCAGACATGGGGGCATATTTACAAGACAGTGGTGCAGTGTGGTGCTGCAAGGAATGTTGCTGCGCTGAGCTGAGTCGTTGTCTAAGTGCAGAAATGCACAGTATTTACAGCGTATTTCCTGTACTCACCCCTGCGCTGGCACACAAACAGGAGAAAAGGCACCAACGCAGACACCCTTCCACCATGGTCCAAGTGTGCCTGCATTGCAGTGATAATTGTTATTGTGCAGGTAGTGACACCTTCCTGCACAAATACAATCAATAATGGCAGTTTGTTTCTTCACACATAAAAAGAGCAAAAATCCCGGATAAATAAATGTATTTTTCCTCCTTGTGCCACCCTTACTCATCCCTTGGTGAGGTGAACGTGATTTACTATTCCTTGTAAATCTAAGGCACTGTCAAAGTGCCATGGGTGTTGCTGGGAACGTCCACAGCCACACCCATTGGACGCCCCTTTAACGCAGAAAACTGTGACAAAGGGAATGCTATTTACAAGGACACATTAAGCCACATAAAGTGGCTTAGCGCTGCCTTGTAAATATGGAGAAGTAGACAGCGTTGTCAGAGCGTCGCAAAAAGTGAAGCTCCTTTGGCGCAGGGTGCTTGTAAATGAGACCCTTGGTTTCTGTGGTTTTGTTGATTATCGAAAACAACAGCTTTGTTTACGTGCCACTAAAGTGTAAGGCGAATGCTATGCTGGCAGAAATATGCCTGGTTATATTATGTCTGTTGAACATCATTTTAATCACATGGGTTCATTTGATGGCAGCAAACAGTATTACAGTTCAGTATATTATGCTATTTGGATTTCAAGTGAGGTTATCTTTATATAATTTATATTCTGATTGTATGATATAGTGATTTTGTGAATTTTCATCCAACCGTGGACTTTAACACACTCATGAACAGTGCACCATTTGTGAGTACATATTAAGACACTTGCACACAAGCAAAAGTCCATCAACCCATATGTTTATTTAGTGAATGTCTAAAAGTAGATGTTATTCTGCCCCATCTTGTTTTGTGCATTTTTCAAGCCTCTCGACACTCACTATCCAGCCAGAGCCTATCTGATTACACAGTAAATAGAAAAAACATTTCTACGAGGTGTATAAACTCGTACATGCAATGAACTCCATTTATTTCTTCATCCAGTTAAAGTTATTACAAAACATTTTTGAAAACAGCACTTACCTTATTTGTACAAAAATATTAAAAAGGGATTCACATCAGTGTACTTTTCATAAACTCTTGAACCAGTAGGATCAATGTAAAACAACACTGAGCTGAACCCTGCATTTATCATTTCCAACATGAGCTGGATGTATTTTGCTGCACAAATAATATTTGTGGCACCCTCAAAACAGAACGTGATGGTAGCAGTTTAAGTGCAAACATGAGCACCCTAATTGCGATTTAAATATGTGATGAAGCAGATAAACTGCTGAATCCTTACTTGACATATAAAACCAAGGGCCTCATTTCATGAGGCCCCTTGCGCCGTGAAGCGTCACTTTTTGTGACGTTCCGTGGCGCAGGAGCCTGCTCCATATTTACAAGGCAGCACTAAGCCAGTTTTTTTTGGCTTAATGCTGCCTCGTAAATATTGTCCCCTTTAACAAGTTTTCTGTGTTAAAGGGGCGTGCAATGGGTGTTGCTGGGGGCGTTCCCTGCAACATCCATGGCATTTTGACACTGCCCCAGATTTCCGAGTAATCGTAAATCTGAGGCAGCCCCAAAAACTTACGCCGAGGCAGAACGGGGAGAAATATCTTTATTTCTCCTTGGTTTTCCTTTTTCTATGTGTGTTGAATTCTGCAGCACTCCTAGAAAAAGGAAAAAAGCCTTTTGTGATTGTTTTTGTGCAGGAAGGTTTGTGTTTACTAAGATTTCATGGTAATCTTTTAAGGTGGAATAGAAATGTGAATGTGATGACCTTAACCATCCTCCTTTAAATAACTAAGTGGTTGATGAATTCATTAAACTAATGTAAATTAGAATGACGTGTATATTTTAGGAGTCTCATCTTGAACTAAATGTTTTGTAGATGTGAAAATGTGTAGCAAGAAGGAGAAAGGGTGCTGCACGATTATGGTAAATCCAAATTCTTTGAAACTTCTACAGAATAACCTTCATACATGTACTAATGAGGATTACTAGAAACGATTTAGCTGACTTATATTTTCGAAAGATTTTATATGTTGGTACCTTTGAAATGGAGTGATGCGCCATGGTTATATGTGCAAATTGCAATGGAATTAAAATGGTTTATAAATTTCATAGATTTCAAAGAATATAGAAATTCAGAAACTTTAGATTGAAGCATGTATTCCAATTAATTTAGATTGTGTATTTCATGAACTAAAATTCACTTAAGCTTGCATTTTTCTTTCTTGTGCTCAATTCTGTTCTCATGAAAAGGCCTCATGCATTTGCAGCGTGGGATGCAACTGTATTTCCGAAGAGAAGTTCCCATGCACATACCAGGATTATTCGCAACAAAATTGATACAATGGGAACATCTGAAGTGAGAATTTGTCCTTTTTAACTCACTCATGTGCCTTTACTGAAAGCTAATTTTTCGTAATAATAAATTTTTTAATACTCCGACAGCTTACATGATGATTTCTACCTTTTTGCTATAAAATTGTGTCTTCTTTATGCTACATGACAATCGTCCTATACGAACTGACCAATGGACTGAGTGGTCTGATCTGATGAGGTGACCCAGGAGGTGCCACCCTGCAACTGGGAAATTATATTATCCGTTGGATTCGTGATCGGACAGCACATTCCTTTTGCCGTTCATTTTGTCACTTTGCCACCTTTTCAATGAGGATTCCTTCCTATCAGACTGAGGGACAGCTTCTGAACTTGCGGACACTCTTGACTGGTGCATACACAGTGTGCGCTATCCCCGGATTTATTTCCCCCATGGGCGAGAATCTTTGAGCTGATAATATTCATGCCCATTCCTGAACTCACCTTTCTGAAGTTTGGTAATTGTTGGCCCGAGAATGATAAATCTGATTATTCATAATCTTAGCCTCCGTGTCCTTAATAAAATCCAGATTTTCTGCTCATCAGGCTGTGGAAAATCTACATAATTCTGTACTTTTAAATTCAAATGCCAGAGATTGGTGCATTTACTTTCTAAATATACTGATACATTCTAGCCATTTAAAATCCTGTTTCTGTCTCTATATGGCTGGCATCCAATAATTGATTGTGCATTTCCATTGTTTAAATGAGGGATGGGAATTCTAATAGAGGGTTTTCTAGCCAACAGGTCCTCATATTATTATTTAGTATATATTTAATGGAGTTGTTTGTTTGACAATGTTCTGCATTCTGTCCATCAATTGTTCTTTTTGTATTCGTCAAAATGACCTCTCATATTCTAAATTGGTTGTATTATCAGTTCTTTCCAAAACTGTGGGAAGTTGTTACGATTTAACAAAAGAAGCTATCAAGATAAAAACACTTGATCAGGCTTGAGACGGTTCATTGAAAGTTTTTTGTAATAATTTAGAGACCTATATTCGGTTTTGTCTCTGATGAGGTTACAGCAAATATTTGATGGCTGCCTCAGAGCACACAGACTGCTACCAACGAAGGCGTTGAATAAACATTGGAAATATGCTGCTCCCATTTTGTTCACGGTTTATGAATGAAGTATCCACATCTGTGGTTGTTGTCATAAACCCTTAAATGGATGCCAGAATTTTCAACAATGCTTCAATGTCAAACCAAGACGAACTTCTATCCACTTGTATTGCAGTTTTATCCTCTCATTTTGGCTCATTATATCTCTATCTTTTTCTTCTGTTAATGGTTTTAAGTCTGATCTCCGATAAGTTTGTTTTCTGTTCAAACTTCTCAAATTAATTTATTTGAATTATATTTGTTTATACACAAAGTGCAAATCAGGGCAGCCTGATGTGAGAGCGGGGAACAACCTTTACAACGCAACTTTTACAACGCACTACCATTACAACAAAACTGTTACAACGCAAGTGGATTTACAACGCATGCCATTACAACGCAAGTCTTTACATCGACTTGCGCTAGATGGCGTGCTAACATTACAAATAGTGTAGTTTACTATCCCAACACCTTCCCTACTGTTAAGTGGACTGGAGTTGGAATTGTAAATTACACTTTTCTAATGTTAGCACGCCATCTAGCGCAAGTCGATGTAAAGACTTGCGTTGTAATGGCATGCGTTGTAAATCCACTTGCGTTGTAACAGTTTCGTTGTAACAGCATGCGTTGTAACAGCACGCGTTGTAACGTCATACATCCGTGAGATCACATCACTGCATTGTGAACTTTGAAGTTATTGTAGTTCAAATTGTGACTGAACTTTAAGCTAGAACTAGAACTGCAGCACAGATTATTGCAGGATTGCAGCACCTATAATTTAATAAATATTTTTTGCCCCAGAAGTTGATGTGCGTGCAGCACCAAATAACCTTGCGTCATGAGTGCCAAGCTTTCCATAATGTATGCAAAGGAGGCGTAACACATTGGAAATAGCCCATATAGGATTTCACACAAAGCCACATCTATAGAACTAGTGCCAAAAAACACAGGTGTAAACAATGAGACATGCAATATTGCATGATATTGCCATACATAACATTTGGCAATCTCATTCAAGACACAGCTTGGACTATTTTGCACACTGGTGCAACATTTAGCATTATAGTAAAATTGTTTATTTTTTTGCATGAGCACAGAATTACATCTTTATGCCAACTCTGTAAATGCAGTGTTACACAATTCCCCTAATTTAAATAATGCAGTGCTGTAGATTTTGAGGTCACCATTTTTATGGTCTGGCTTGACAGCACCATTGTTGGCAGACAATTATGTGAGCATCACTAGAAAGGGGCTTTGGCTCCGCCCACGTGTGGGGAGTTAGTAGTACATGTTTTAATTTGGTACATGCTGTGATTCCATAAAAAAAGTGTTTCCCCTCCTCCAGCTGTGATTATTTGTTTATTTATTCAGCTGCCCAAGCTAGAACATTTAGGGGCACACACGTGACATTGCAATCTAAGGGGCATATTTACAATGAAGTGACGGAATGCAGCGTTAGCCTTCCTCGCTTAACGTCGCACTCAGCCACTTCAGAAACGCAGGGCTGCACCATAGTAACAAAAATATGGTGCAGCCCTGCGTTTCCCCCTGCGCTGGCACTAAACTTTGCAGCCTAGCGCCAACGCAGGCACCCTTGCACCACAGTGCAAGGGTGTCTGCGTTGAGGGGAAGACTGTTTATCTGCAGGAATGTCTCCCTTCATGCACATAAACAATCTTTAAATTACATTTTGCAACTTTTATGTGAGCAAAATGTTATTTCTTTTTTTTGATTGTTTATGTGCAGGAAGTGTCACCTTCCTGTGCATAAACAATCAATGCCAATTTGCTGTTTCTATGTGTGCTGCACAATGCAGCACACATGGAAACAGCAACAACTAGGAGAATTAAAGCATTTCTCCTTGTTTCCCTGGTCTAAATTTTGTCTCTGCTTTCTATTTACGCCACCTTTGTAAATAGGGTGAAGCGTCAAAATCAATGGGCATTGCGGTGGAACGCTTACTGCAACACCCATTGCCCTCCCCTTTCACACTAAGTACAGCATGAAAGGGTGCCTTATTTGCAAGGCAGTGCTAAGCCACTTGGCTTAAGGCTGCCTGGTAAATAATGCGAAGCCCCTATCGCCATCCCAGTATCACTGAAAGTGACATTGTGGTGGCAATAGGGGCTTGTAAATATGCCTCAAAGTGTCTTAAGAAAACTAGATAGTTTATGTTGTTTTTCACAGGCAACAACACAAATGGGAGGAGGGTAGTCATTAACCTACATGGATTTTCTGACTTGACAGTGCAACTGTCACATGACCTTTTAAACTTGAACATTATTATTCTACAGTCCTTTGCTTCCACACAAATATATATCTATTCCCATGCCATTTACTTGCAATGCTTCACATTATCAAACAAAATTCCTTTAAAGCCAGACCTATCAGCATTGCCAGTGCTCAATAATAAATGTTGGCCTCAACTGGTGTGCAAGGTATTTCACAAACGATGCAGCAATTCCTCCAAACACCGTTTCCAGATGTTCATACTGAATAGGAACCTTAGGTCTGCACAGCTACATCAATTTATGGTCCTTACAATACACAGACCAGTGTGGTAATCTACCATTACTTCACGGCCACTACTACAACTTACCATTACTACACATTTTTTACTTAGGAGAATCTTTTACTTCGCATGCTTTAAGTTCCCATGCTTCTACTTCGCTTCCGTCTCCAAACAACGACGTGCAGCTCTGACGACGCCTGAAGCAGGAGAATAGAGGAAGCATGGTGAAGCAAGGGACCACAAGGAGAGAAAGGTAAGTGGGGCAGTGTAGTTTTTGGGGTCGTGCAGGGGGTGTTCTTTTAGGTTTTAGGGTTGTGTTTATGTAGTGTAAAGTAGTGTATTTGGGTTTAGGGTAGTGGTTGTGCAGGGGGTTGTCTTTTAGGTTTAAGGGTTATTTGTTAAGAGTTATTTTTATGTAGTGTAGTGTATTTGGGTTTAGGGTAGTGGTCGTGCAGGGGGTTGCCTTTTAGATTGTAGGGTTGTGTTTATGTAGTGTAGAAAAGCTTATTTGGGTTTAGGGTAGTGGTCGTGCAGGGGGTTGTCTTTTAGGTTTTAGGGTTGTGTTTATGTAGTGTATTTGGGTTTAGGGTAGTGGTCGTTCAGGGGGTTGTCTTTTAGGTTATAGGGTTGTGTTTATGTAGTGTAGAATAGTGTAGAATAGCTTATTTGGGTTTAGGGTAGTGGCCGTGCAGGGGGTTGTCTTTTCGGTTTTAGGGTTATGTTTACGTAGTGTAGACTAGTGTATTTGGGTTTAGGGTACTGTTGTGGTGCAGGGGGTTGTCTTTTAGATTTTAGGGTCGTGTTTATGTAGAGTAGTGTATTTGGGTTGAGGGTAGTGTTGTGGTGTTTGTGTAGTGTAGGGTAGGGTAGTTTTTAGGGTAGTGTAGTGGTGTTTGGGTAGTGTAGGGTAATGTAGTGTATGAGGGTAAGGGTAAAAGAGTCAAAATGCGTAGAAGTTGTATACTTAGTAATATACTGCGAAGTAAATGCTTATTTAGTACTTTTAAAGGTATTTACGAACTAAAAGCATGCGAAGTAATGGTCTGCTAAGTAACATCATATATTCGGCCAGTGTAATTTTCAGTTCAGGCTGCATGCCTTTGGAAATCTTCAGAGGACTAAAATAACAGGCTAAGCCCTTGACTTTTAGGTTTGAAAACCTGAGGGCAGATTTACAAGAAAGTGATGCATCTGTAAAGATGCGTCACTTTCCCTGTGCCACCATTAGAAACTCTTGAGCCACTATGGATGCGCCGTTTTTACAATACGGCACACCATGGCGCAAGGATTGACAGATGAGTCAGAATTTCTGACGCATCTGTTGACGCAAAAGTCACGCATTGCTGGAGTGGTGTCGCAAGCACGACGCAGCTTCAGCAATGCAGGGGGAGGCCTCTCATCATTGTGCTGCGTCACTCCTTATGCCTGCTTCAAGCAGGCGTAAGAATTTGACGCAGTGGCGTCCTAGAAGTGGCGCCGTGAAATCTTGTAGATTTCACTGCATCACTTCTACGAGACTTTTTTGTGTTGGAACGCCCGCCCTGCATACATTATACCTGACGCAGGTATAATGTGACGCAGGGCTTTACAACGTGACGCATCTCCCTAGATGCGTCACGTTGTAAATGGGCCGCATTTTTACGCTGCTGCTGCGTCACGAAAAGTGACTCTACAGCGGCACAAAAATGATGCAGAGGGCTTGTAAATCAGCCCCCTGGATCTTTCTTAAATAGCATGTTCACTGGTCTGCCAGCTATTTTGTTGTATTTAGATCTAATACTACAGTCCAAGCGACTGCAGTACTCTGTAAATACCCAAGCTAAACTATGTAGAATGTGCGAAAAATAAATTCTTTTTAACAAAGCATAACATATCATCATAACATGTTACTGTCGAGTATGTCAGTCCTGCTACTTTGAACCATCCAAACTACAATAGGAGCACACTATCACCCCACTTATACCACTCGACACCGCCTAAAAAAGAGAAAAATCAGTACTTTGCATGTTCTTATACATTAATTTGAACAACAATCATTAGCAAAGATAATAGGTCTCGCCTTCAAAGAGCTAATTCAATGGTTTTGTCAATGTTTAGTAATGTGGTACAGCAGCGTGGTTGCTGTGCAGCATGGCTTTAAAAGCATTCGAAAATCCAATAGTTCCCATCTACAAGAGCTATGGGCTTTGTCAATTTTAATAGTCTTATTGTACAGCAATGCGGCTGCTGTGCAGCATGGCTGAAAGTTAAAAACAAAAGTGGTACAAAGCAGCCGGCGCTGGTCATGGCGTGGCGTCTTTTAAATTACTTTCAGCCATGCGGCACTGCAGCCATACTGCTCTACAACAAGCTCAAAATATTGACAAAAAACTGCATTGACGCAGCTAGCTCTGATCGCATCTTATTGCATTTTTTTATTGCATAGCGGCAGGTCGCAACAGGGAAGGAGGGTCTGGGGGGAAAAGAGTTATGATATGGCCGTACTGCTTTTTTATTGTTTATTGCAAGGTGGGGGGGGAAGGAAACACAGAGGCAGGAGTTTGAAGTACAACCAACTTTAGTCATCAAGCCTGCAGATAAAGGCAGTATGGTTGTTCTCCAAACCGACAAAATTATGATTCAGAGTTCCTTCGTCACCTGGGACAAATTACCAACTACTGAGAAAAGGTCCCAGACTACAGTCAGAAATAAAACTCCTGGTCGATGAAGCTTTAGAGAAGAATCAGATGTCCAAAAATGAAGGAGCATAGCTATGTAATAGGAATCTGATCGCTCCATTTTTTTATACACTACACAACATCCTTAAGGCAACAAGACTGCCACCAGGACAACCAAGTGCCTCCGGAACTGGATCAGGGTTAGAATCCCTTTTTACAGTTCTGTGATTTTCAGTGTTAACTCACTTTCGCAGTTCTGTAATTTTTTTCTGAAACCCCTTGTGGAAAAAATGACATCTTTTCTAAAAGACACTAAGAAGGTACTCAACTTTTCTTTTGAGCCTGATCTAAAAACCATGATTGGACTAGATGTAGAGTCATTATACATTAGTATTCTCCTGGAAGAAACACTGAGGGTGATAAGTGAGATACTCTACTAGACTGATTGGCAATGTAGAACCCCTTGTTCATTCATTCTAAACCAAGCTAGGCTAGCATTAAGTAACACTCAATGTGGTATATGCATGACACAAACCTCTAAGTCAGATTTATGAAGCCATGCAAAGTCACTTTGCGTGGGTTTGAATGGCTTCAAAAATTTGGAGTAAGGCAACGCAGAGCAACTAACTGCATAGCCTTACTCTATGCAAGGAAGGCGCTCCATGGGTATTGCATGGGTGTTCCCACGCAACTTCATGGTTTTGACACATTCCCAGATTTACAAGGACTTGTAAACCTGGGAATACGCCAAAAAGATACGCCACCCCAGTGGAGGCGTAATGAGGAGAAATATCTTTAATTCTCTTGGGGCTCGATTCACAGAACTAACTTAAGACAAAAACCTAAACTTACTACTTTTGGTATTCACAGAAGGCATTTAGTAGTAGTAAAGTTAGGATTTTGTCTTAAGTTTGACTTAAGACAAACTTAAGACAGACTTAAGACAGACTTAAGACAAATTTAGGACAGACTTAAGACAGACCTAAGTTAGGATTTTGTCTTAAGTTTGTCTTAAGTCTGTCTTAAGTCTCTCTTAAGTTTATCTTAAGTTTGTCTTAAGTCTGTCTTAAGTCTGTCTTAAGTTTGTCTTAAGTTTGTCTTAAGTCAAACTTAAGACAAAATCCTAACTTTACTACTACTAAATGCCTTCTGTGAATACCAAAAGTAGTAAGTTTAGGACTTTGTCTTAAGTTAGTTCTGTGAATCGGCCCCCTTGTTTTTTCCTCCTTCTAAGCATGCTGGTCCTTCCTGCAAAAAAAACAATCCTGCCTACAGCACAGGCTGCAGGGGATAGGAAAGGAATGTGCCATATTGGATAAATACGGCGCATTCCTGCTCTTTTCCTGTGAAGCAGGGCAGTGCAGCAAGGTGACTTGCTGTGCTACCCTGTGCCACACATTTCATAAATATTGCCTAAGTCTCTTTCCCACTCTATCATGCCTATCTGTACAGGTTGGGTATTTGTGTCTGTTCACCTCAGGGAATTGCGCACCTTGTTAGGGGATCTTTGCTAAGGACTTTCGATAGCACTACTTTAACTGAGCCTGTTTCCAAGCACTCCTAAAGTTTACAGATAATAGAATAAAGTCATATGTAGAACGTGAGACCTAAGATTCTATTTCATTCAAGTTCAATAATCACGGTATTTCCCTTTTACTCTTGGACTGGGAAAAATGAGTGATATCAAACAAAAAAGGCTTATTCCAGGGTGTGGTATAAGGATAGCAACTCAAATACAGCATAACATAATATTGTCATGTCTATTACTCTCCTATAAACTATGGACTTGATCTAGTGAGTAATATGGAATCAAACCCTCAGAATAGTCCACAGGTTGCAGTCCACACAATGAACATGCTTAATCTTAGGCCACCTTACACCTTCCCTTAACCCAACCTGCTGGCATCAATGCTGCCTTCGGTCACACCAAATACCATACTTTAAGGCCCCTGGCAAAATGCATGCGAGTAACCATGACTTAGACTATTGCCATTGTCTCTTGCAGTCCACCCACCCTGCACTTCCCCAATAGTGCAAACTCAGATTTAGGCCTACAGGAATGTTGAAGAAATCGACTGATTGTGGTGTCTGTGTGACCAAGACAACTGGTCTTTAAAACTGCATTGTAGCCCACTGGTGGATTCGTCCAGGAAATCACGAGGGAAAAAAAGAGAAGACTGTATGGTATCTAGGAGGAAGCATTTCATTTGCATACCTTGGGATGACCTGCAATGATTCCTGTGCCTGAATCTGGAAGAAATATTACAAAGTAAACCTACCACGGAGTCCTTATTGCATTTGCTGATGTCACCTTTTCCCAGTCAGAGTGTTGCTGTGGTTCTCTGCCCAAGTTGAGTTTGTCAGATGAACCTTGCAACTAAATAACCAGTTTTAATGGCCACTCCCTGCTGTGGAATTGTATTTTTGAAGGACAGAATTTTCAGGTTGTATTCACTGCTCTGACCAGAGAGCTGGTATCCTGCATTCCCGTATCTAAAGCGATTACTGCACCTGGACCCCTAGAGACAATATCATCAATTAAGCCACCTTTGTGAGTTGGCATCTTGTACAGTGGGGATCAAGGTAAACCTGGACTAGAGTTTGACTGAAGTTGGCGGGTGGCCCAAAGTCTTCTTTGTGGTGTTTACTCTGTGGTGGTCTTTGCTGCATCTGGATTAAGAGATCTCCAGGTGTACATACTTGATTGACTGTGTTTTCCTCTTTGACCCAATAGGAAGAAATTTTCCTCAGACATAACAGGGAAGATTATTCCTGAAAGAGCAGTTGATGAATTGTCCCATCAGGTGCATAACACTCTATTGTCTAGTGCTTTAGATAGGCCTGCAGTAGACACCAGTGTGAAAACGTATTCATATATTCCCATTTATTATAGTATTTTAGTTGTATCTACAATCATGAAGAACTCTATAGTGATATTTTGTAAACAAATATGTATGTCTCTCATTATTGGTTTGAAGTATCCATTAGCCTCAAACATGTTTGCTAAGTGCCATGGATCTAGTAGTTGTAGAAGAGAATTTATTGAAGCTTGTACATTTGTACATTTCTGCAAGGCGTAACCTTGTTTCCATTACTTGCAACTGGAGGCAGGATTTTAGGAGCATAATGAGCTCAGTATTGTATCGATTAATGATCTCTTCACCTCAAGGACGTCTTGCGGTTCTTTTGGGAGAAGATTGTTGCAGCTGCTCATTAGATAAGTTTTTGCTGAATGAATGAATTTGCTATTTACAAAGCTCAACTACTACCTTGAAAAGAGGTGTCCTGCACTTCCAAGCTAACTCTTCTGTTAGAAAAAAAGAAAGTTTGAGAGATTAAACATTTAAATAAAACAGATAAATCTTCAGCTGTTTCTGAAAATGTACAGAGTTGGATGAGTCTGGATGGATGCGGCATGGAATTCAATGCTTTGGATGTTATCACCGATAAAGATCTGCCTCCCATCCAAGAATCTTCCTAATCTCCACGAGAACCGCACACAAGTGGTTGTGAGATTTTGTATGTGTTCTTTGAAGGTAAGGTTGGAGTCCAAAATGATTCCTAAATTTCTATCTTGTTGTTCTCTGCTGGCCACCAAACTTTAGACCATAAGAGGGGTTAGCAAAATTGACAACCTCTGTTTAATCTGAGTTTAAAGTTAGGGAATTGTTCTTCATCCAGTCAGCAACTTCTTTAAGACTGAAGGAGCCCTGTTGTGAGGTGCTATTTGAGTGTCCAACTAGCCTCAAGATAAATTGGATATTGCTGGCGTATGTGTAAAATATTTGGCCATAAGAATCAATTAATCTAGCTAAGAATTCTAGATATAAATTATTTAGTGTTGGATTTAGTGCTGATCCCTTTGGTACTCCCATCAGAATGGGGTTTTCAGAGGACCCATAATTACTCAGGCCAACTTTTGCATACGGACTTCTAAGAATGGTGCAAATAATTTATAGATGTGTTTGTTATGCTCACTTCAGCTAGGTGTTCTGATATTGTGCTGTGTGAGATAGTGTTAAACGAGGCCGATAGATCAAGCAGTATCAGAGTTGTGACACCTCCATCATAAGGATGAATTGGATTTAGTTGGTCGAGTTTGCAAGCAGAGTTTCTATACTTAAACCTTTCCTGAACTACAGTTGGCAAGTAACAAGTTTCTATCACATCATTAGGTTTCATAGACTTGTATTGAGAGAAAACTTACAAAAACGATCCTAAAATGTATGTACTTTAGCTTCATGCTCCAACTGACCCTTTTCTAGCAAGAGCTCTGGTCACTTACAATGACAATTTTCTTTTAATTATTTTGCTGTGCTGATTGCTATTTTGCCTTAAATGCCATTTAGAGTTTTGGGCTCCTGAGGTGTTGTGTATTATTTTTACCATCACAGATTCTGTCTGCAAAGAGTACCCGTTCTCACACCCAGCAGCGGAACCACCTCACATTCACCCCACAAGGCCACAATTGCACAATGCTTTACAATGCTATTCTTTGTGCTGCCAGAGAGTGCAATCATATGCCATTTTATGGAAATGAGTTGTGATGATGAGACTGGGAGTAGTTTATTCCATATCCCTGGAGTTGCTGCATCGATTGACTATAGGAACAGGTATGCTATTCCGGGAGGGGTGACCGTGAATGGCAGTTTTCTGGTGGTGAGAGTAAATGGTGACTACTTTCCTCCATGCTACATGTGCATTCAAGTTTTAATACTCCAAGGCTTTAAGTGGGATGCAAAAACTGGGGGTCTCTCAAAGGGGCGTGGCCGATGTAATTAAAGGCGTGCCTTAAAACAAGTAAACAGAAAATCTGTGCTTAGCATAGTGCACCACCTAACTGGTATTTTGTTGCTTCTGTTACTGCATCCAGATATATTATACAACAAGTAACATTATACCTACAACACGCCAGGACTATTGGCTTAGTCAATGGTTGTTAGTTACATAAGATAAATAAGCAACAACTTTGTTGTATAGAATATTGAAAATGCTTCAGTTCCGTAAATGATGAGACTGTGAAAGACCTACAACGAATCTCTTTGAAGTTAAGTCAAAGGCAGTGAAGGGGGGCACTGCTTCAGAGTTTAGATTTATGTTTTTTCACCAAGTTTGGGGGGAAAGGGAGAGCCTGATAGGGACCCATCTCGGTACCTGCTTTTTAGAACTACGGGTGCTCAGCAGCGGCAAGAGCCGGCCCACTTAAAGCCCTACTCCTTGCATAGACATAGGATATAGGAGCCAATAGATATGTTCGGTAACTTTATTGAATCATCCATAAGCTCAATATGTATTATGGACAGTGTTAAGCCTTTGGTAAGTTCAAGTGTGCATATTAATGTTTCTAGTTGGATTTGTAGATCTTCAGTTCACAGGTACACGTTGTTATTAAGGATAGGAGTACAATTATATTGACCATAGCAACATTTGTTATTTACAGCGCTTAGAAATGAAAGAAATGCTGTATACAGCATAGCATAAAACTAGTATTTATTGTTATCATTATATGATTTTTTTTCTCCAATTTTTGTAGTCAAAGATTATCGACCCTTGGCTGAATCGGGAAACTAAATTCGAAGTCAAAGGATCTTGGCAGTTGGTTTCAGTTTGTGCAACCATCATGGAAACAACACTGATGCACAGCATCATCCCGCCAGTTTCCTGTTGGTCTACAAGATGGATCCAGACTCGTCAATCAAGCAGCTGTCCTATGAACGCAATGTTGCAGGCCAGGTTTTCAGAGCCCCAAGATGTTTGCTTGCCTGCGTGAGAGGATTTATGGATGTGACAGGCATGCCATGTGGCGACGAGAGCCCTACATTTGCTGAGACAATGCTTGGCAAGATAAGCTTTTTTTGAACTTCCGGTATGCTATCTCACGTTACATGGGACCTCCTCGGGTTGCTTGACGGCCCGTGATGCAACCTGTTGCCAGGAAGCATAACTCAAAACTTGAGAACCTATGTATGTCTTGCAATATTTTCTTTTCACAGGCCTGCGTGTTTACCCTGCGGCTTTGGTAGCGCGTCACTCGAGGCAGGTGTACAGTTACCTAAACAAATCCGGCCTTTCACAGACAAAGCAAAGGTGGATTACCCAGTGAAGCCCGAGAATGCTTTAAAAAGGATTAGTGGCAGACACAAGGGAACCCATACTACACAGGAGATGTCTGGCTAATGTTGTGCTTTTCTTTTCTTGTTGCATCTTTTAAGGCTGTACCTTCGCAGACATTTCGTTGTCATGCTGTGTGAGAAATCGGTTTTTAGTACTTGAAACATAGTCTTCCGGTTTTCAAATTATACGTTAACCAAGATAACCGTGAGTCTGTGCTATCAGTGATACTTGTAGAGAAACACAGCCTGTGCATTACCTTGAAAAGTCTTGCATTTTTAAATTGTACTTATTTGTTTTTTATATCATGTCAACTTACTCCCTTTGGACACTTTGGATGGAGCCCCTTGCATATTCACAATATGCAGTGGTGCGAAGATTAACAACGTGCTGCTACATGTGAGTGTTTAGGATGTAGTTACTTGTCCAAAGCCAGCAACTGTGCATACATTTTCATTAATTTTTTGGGTAGAAAGGTTGTTTACCACGGGGGAGGGTCCCGGGTTGGGGGTCCACCAGGACCGGGCGGCCTCCCCCGCTTCACCTGTGTGTCAAGATGCTTTCGGGCCCCGGGTGGGAGGCCCGTCAGGGCTCCCCTCACAATCACTTGCCTGAGGGCCAGGTGGGGCGCCGTAACCCCGGGCTGCAGAGTCCTGGTCCCCTCCATGGGCAAGCGGGAGCCGTGTTCGTTAAGGCACAGCGCGGCCAGATGGCCGTCCTTCGGTCCAAGCCATCTGGTCGTGCGCAATGCTTTCCAATGGCGCTATAAGTTGGCCGGCCCGCCCTGGAAGTCCCTCTGGTTGGCTCCTTTGCTCTCCCGATCCCAGCCAGGGCTCCAGGAGGCTGTGTGCTTTTGCAACTTCGGTCCCCTCTCTCACTCGGTGTGCACGGATGACTAGAAAGAGGCATAGCCTTCCTACGGATTACTAGATTAAGGAAGTGTTCCACTGCCTTGGTTGTGTCTCCTGTATCTACCAGTGTCTTAAGATCCTGACCCGCATTACTGTGTCTGTTTATTTCTTACAGCGGTTTGCAGCGTCAGGGATGAGTGCTTGTTGGACTAGGACCGACAAGTCTGTTCTGCCTGCCCCCCTAAATCCTCAATTCTGCCTCTGGTGCCAAGTCTCTGAGCTATTCCATCTGCGCTCGTGAGAGTGCATCTGCTACTGAATTCTCCACCCCTGGAGCATGCCGTGCTTTCAGCTCTAGGCTTCCTTCTAGCTGCAATTTAACCATGCAACTCATGAATCTCAATATGTCAGGGCACCTGGCAACACCTTTGTTGATAGCCTTGGCTACTCCTTTGGTCTCTGGCCAGAGCGTCAGCTTCATGTCCCTCAGATTCCTTTTCAAGGCTGACAGTATGACTGTTATGGGGAATAGCCCCAGGAAAGTGACGTTGCTGGTCGTACCCAACTCATGCCATCTCTCGGGCAATCGCCCTGTGCACTAATTTCTCCCTAGTATTGCCTCGAAACCTACGCTGCTGGCTGCATCAGTTAACAGGGCTATCTGTCTGGCCATTACCCACCCTTTTCTCTATATTAATAGCCCATTGAAGTCTGCGAGAAAGGAGTCCCACATGAGCAGGTCCCTTTTTTCTCCTGCACCTAGCCTGACGTGATGATGCTTTTCACTAAGCCGTACCGTTAGCTGTGTTAGGCGCCTGGCAAATACCCACCCTGCTGGGATGACTCGTTGACTCTGGCGGCAAAGTAGAGCTTGCCGATCAGTCTGTGCAGTTACCGGAGTGTTGCTTTCTCCCTGTCACACATCTCCCTTATCTCTTCCCTGAACTCCTTTACTTTGTCTCCTGGCCTCCTGGACGTTCCTGCTTCTGAGTCTAGTTCTATGCCTAAGAATGTGAGCTTGCTTGTGGGACCCACTGTTTTTTCTCCTGCCAGAAGTACTCCAAGATCCCTGGCTTGGCCATGGAATGCTGCAAGTGTGTTTTGGCACTCCCTGGAACCTGTCCGTCCCATGAACAAGTCGTCGAGATAGTGCAGCTTGCCTTCTTGTGGGTGCCTATTGTGCAGGGACCATTCTAAGAATGTGCTAAATTGCTCAAAGTAGGCGCAGGACACCGAGCAGCCCATTGGCATTGCCTTGTCAAAGTAGGTTGCCCCATCCCAGTGGAAACCTAGCAAATGAAAGCTTGCTGGATGAACCGGGATGAGGCAGAATGCAGACTCGATATCCGCTTTTGCCATGCGCACCCCTCTTCCCGTTGCCCTTATCAAGTCAAAGGTGTTGTCCACCATGGCATAACCAACTGAGCATGCCTCAAGAATGATCCCAACATTTACTGATGTGCCCTCAGGGATAGAAAGGTAGTGGATGAACCTGAACTGTCCTATCTTCTTCTTAGGTACCACCCTCAGATGTGAGGTCACCAGCCCCTTGGACAGTGTGGAAGGTAAAGGGCCCTCAATCCTTCCTAGCTTCCTCTCCTTTTAGAATATTTTTCCACACTACTTAGGGGTGTTCCAGGGCTGATTTCAGTTTTTTTATACCGTGCCATTGGGCAAGGAGCCTTCAAATGGAATTACAAATCTTTCCTCAAAGCCCTTTACCAATAGGGCTGCATCCTCTTGTTATGGTATCTGTTGGCTAGCAGCCTCAGCTGGTGGGTGTTGATGGGGGATCTGGATAGCTGAAAACGTATGCATCCTATTTGCTCGTCCCCCAGCCTAGTGTTCCTGCTAGTGCTTCATCTGCTTTTCTTTCTTACCCCTGCTCAGTGTGCTGCGCCTTCATCCTGACGCTAGGTGTCCCCTCCCGCATACCAAGCATATGTGCTGAAATTTCTACAATGCTCCCTATCAAGTGTAGTTTAACATCCATTTGTGGAATCAGTGCATTGAGCAAGGTGAGGAATGAAAACAAGATGAGTAGATCACCGCATATTGAAGAAAAGAAAGTAGCCGGGTTAGCCATGGGGTCCAGTGGCATTACGAAACATGATGGGCCCCCTGCAAAGGACTTAGAGGAGCCCCCCATTATGGGCTCTGACATACCACTTTGCCCTTCTGCCACAAAGTCCTGTATATTTTGAAAACGCAACAATCAATGAAATGCTTATATATATTCTAATACTTATTTCTTTGTCAAACCCAGAAATTAAAATTTGGGAGGTATGAGAAGACAGAGTGAGGAACTGGGGGTGTTGGTAGGAGCCAGATATGTAGAGCAGAATGAGTGATTAACAGTGAAGTGTTACAGGAGGAGTCAGATCTGGCAGGCAGAATGAGAATCTGGCACTGAAGAGTGTGAAAGGTTCCCACTAACAGAGTAAGAAGCTTGCACTCAGTGACGTAATGCAAAGGGATGGTGCCCCAACACTAGACTGTGTCCCAGGCCTTCAAATGACACTGCTTAGAAGCATGAGAAGCAGTAGCTGAAGGGTGGATGGAAGTTCTGAGGGGCGGGCATGCTTGTGAGAGACAGGCTCCAGTGGACAGTGTAAAGATCCAGCATTGGTGTCTAGTGAGAATCTGGCACTGGGGAAGGTGGTATACTGGGCACTGTGCAACAGTGAGGTTGGGGTTGTGGGAACATAAGGGGGCCAGCTTGAGAAGTTGTCCTTGTTGGCCAATGTTCTTCATACCCATAAATCGCTGAAAAACACAAAAGGCTCTGAGAGATTAAAGAGCTTGTCAGATTAAAGAGATAGTCAGACCTAAATGTTGCTGTACTGGTTACACTATACATAAAACAAGCATTTGCAATGCAATAGGTCTTGTATTTGAAAGAGTAAGAGCTACTGGTGTTGTGAATGAAAATGTCTTTTACCCATGTGTTTTGGCTTGGAGTGGGGTGGATGTATGTGCCGTGGAGTTGAATTATGTGGGGGTGAATTGGAATTAGTTGTGGAGTTGTGTGGGGTGGAACTGTGTGGTGTGTAGTGTATTTGTGTAGTGGAATTATGTGGCATGGTGAATAGATAGGGATGAGAGTACCCATCTAGTCCCCACTATTTCCATAAACCACAACCACCAGATTAATTTGCTTGTCTCTTCATCTTACTTTGCCCTACATAAGTGAAGTTAATATTTGGTTTTCGTCTTCGTTTGTAAAGCATCAATCAACAACACATCACAATCCCCTCTGTGAGCTGAATTGATAAATATAGAGGGGGACATAAGGATGCAATACTCAATGTATACACCATTAAGTCGCCTTACTCGACCAAAACATAGGAGTAAACCAACAGCACTCTGAAATTATACAGCACACATGGAACGAGCTTTTGAATGTAAACTAATTCTGACATGAATCATAATATGTATTTCTTGTTCAATGAATAGTAGTGTGAATAAAAATGTGTAAGATGTTGAATTACTAATTGTGATGTTGCCTAAATGACAAATGCCAATAAAAATATGTTTAAAAAAGATAGGTGTGAGAGCTGCACAGAATAGATAGAAAGGAAGATAGAGAGAGAAAGGTAGTTTGTGCGCGAAGTGGTGAATGAACTCCAGACAGAGGAGCAGAAAGAATGTGTGAGAAAGATAGAAAGAAGGGGACAACTGGGTACAGATGCATAAAGAGGTAGCGCCTGTGTACACAGAAGAGACTCTAAGAACAGGAGGATAGCGTGGGTTTGAGGGACGGAAATGTTAAAAAGGCACGGGAAGGAAATTGTGCTTGAAGACAGACCTGAAGTGAACCAATATGAGAGAGGCGGGAAGAATGAGTGAGAAAGTGAGAGAGAGTACGAAAGAGAGCAACAGGGATGAGCTGGAAGGGCACTCAGAAAAGTGGGGGAAGGCAACAGGTGGACCAATGCACAGTGTGAGGAGGTACAGGAAGGTAGTATGTGTGGGCAGGTAGCACAGAGAGGAGAGAGAGTGTGTAAGAGAGAGATGAGAGGGGCAGTGGAATTTCAAGATAAGAGGGGGTAGTGGCAGTGTGAGGGAGAGATGAGAGGGGCAGTGGGTGTATAAGGGAGAAATGATAGGGTTGGTGGAAGTGCGAGTTAGAGATTTGTTGCTTTGGAAATAGTTTGTTTTGAAATTATCCAGTGTGGGATTGTGTGGTGTGGAGTTATGTAGTGGAAATATGTGGTACGGTGTGCTTTGGAATTATGAGGATAGTATTTACATGGTATGCACCGTAGTGAAATTATGTAGAGTGTGATTTTGTGTTATGGAGTTAATTATGTGGAAATGTATTCTTTCTTTGTGTTGTTTAGTGGCATGCTGTGGACTTGAATTATGCGGTATGCTGTTAAATTGTGTGCATGATGTGGGAATTTGTGCTGCCTATTGGAGGTATGTGGTGTGTTGTGGAATTGTGTTGTGTAGCTGAAATATGTAGTGTGATGTGTATTTGAAATGTGTGGAGTTTAATTGTGTGGCAGGC
Source organism: Triturus cristatus (assembly GCF_964204655.1). Classification (NCBI taxonomy): domain Eukaryota; kingdom Metazoa; phylum Chordata; class Amphibia; order Caudata; family Salamandridae; genus Triturus; species Triturus cristatus. The sequence continues at coordinate 236,149,131 of NC_140582.1, forward strand.
AACTGTGTTGCATTGAGTCAAATTTATGCATATTCGAAATATGTGTCATGGCGTGAAGGGCATTTATGTGGATTGCTATGTGGTATAGTGTATTTATGTGGGGTGTTTTTATGTTGAATAGAGTTGAGTGTAAATATGTGGAGTGTTGTTATGTGGAGACTGATTATTTTGTGTGGTGCTCAGGTGGTGCTTAGATGGTGCTGAGTGATGCTAAGTTGTTGCTCTGCTGAGATGATGCTGCGCTGATGGTGAGGTGGTGCTGCACTGCTGCTTAAGTGGTGCTGAGTTGCTGTTGAAGGGGGGCCGCGCTGGTGCTGAGGTGGGGTTCCGCTGGTGCTAAAAATAAACATTGGCTAAAACCAATATTTTATGAAGTCAGCTAATGGCTGAAGTAGGATGACCCATATGTGTACATATATATATATACATATATATTCACTGAAAAAGCCGCAGGTTTTAGGGACGTTATAGTTAGTTGGACATTTCACTCGTACAAAACTAGAGAAATTCGGTCGTTATAGTTAATTAAGCTAACTATAACTCATGCCCCCGCAATGCACTGCTGCTGATGCCACATATTACATCATTCATGACATGGTCAGTGACATCACTGATGGCATCACTGATGACATCTCAAATGACATCACTGATGACATCACTGATGTCGGGTTTGCAGAGTAGTGCAGTGAGGGGGTGGGGCCTCTGGCGTGATGCCGGCTTTTTTATTTGGCCCTCCTTCTTTTACTATTTTTGGGGCCCTGGGGACCCCATCCCACTTTTTTAACAGACAAAAACGGGAAGGGGGCAGCGCAGCCCACCTCCCAAGGCCAATTTCGGCCCCGGGGACCCATCCCCCGGTGCATGGCCACATATATTTTTTTTTTTACTTTTAATGGAGGGCCCCCCTCCTGAGGCAATTTTCTGCCCCGGGGACCCTATCTCCCGGGGCATCGCCTCTTTAAAAATAAAAAAATATTCGGAAGGTGGGGGCCACCCTCCCAGGCCACACCTGGCCCCGGGGACCCCGTCCCCCAGGGCTTGGCCATTATATATTTAATATTTTTTAAAGGAGGGAGGCCATGTGGCCCCCCTTCCCAGGCCGATTTCAGCCCCAGGGACCCCTTCCCCCGGGGCCCGACATTTTCTTTTTAAAGTAAAGGGAGGGGGGCCATGTGGCCCCCATCTCGGGCCACTTCTGGCCCCGGGGACCCCATCCCCCAGGGCCGGCCCTTTGTGTTGGGGACTGTGAGGGGAGCCCCAATGCCCCCACGGTCCCGCCGGCTCCCCGCCTCCTGCGGGAGCCGGCATTGCTATTGAGCAAAGAGCTCCCCTTGCTCAAAAGCAATCCTGCTTTGCTTTGTTGAAGCGAGAGCAGGTTTTCCTGCTCTCGCTTTAACAAAGCAAAGCAGAGTTTGCCATGCCATGGCCTGTCATAGCAAACAGCAATGCCGCGGGGGGTGGGCACCCAGGGACATTGCAGGAGCCGGCCCTGGTGGGTGGCAGCCCCCAGAGCCATCAAGGGCTCCGGGAGGGGGGCCGTGTAGCCCCCCTCCTTCCATTTCTAAAAAAAATGTTGGCCTCCTTCTGGGCCAGGGTAATGGAGCTGGTGTGCACAATCACTGGCCTATTGATTCCATGCACTCCGCAGACTGCACTACTGGGGATCTTACACATGATCAAGCCTAAGCACCGTAGGCTGCCGGCCATGCTCATTTTGCTTGCCAAAAGACAGGTTGCGATGCACTGGGGAGCTACTACATCGCCTAGCATCAGGGAATGGATTAAAAGTGTCGTATACTGCCAGACGCAGCTCGCATTATACTGGGAGCTCCTGCCGGTGCGCTCGCGACCAAAGGACATATGGAAGCCATTTACACATTGGTTGGCTCAGACAACGCTTCAAACACTGTGAAACAATGTTCTTCGCTGCTGGTGGCTGGGCGGGGACGGGAACCAGGTGGAACATGGGGCGCTGCAATTGATGCATGGGATGCGGGAGAGGTCCGGGGTGGGAAGGGGCGAAGACGGTGGAACCGTGTGAATATTGCCGAGCACTGACGAGTTGGCACCTGGCAATCCTATTGATAATATTGAGTTGGTGGGGAACTGTGTCGTCAATAATATGTCCTATGCAAACTGCAGTGAATTGTATTTGTTTTGTTGTTGAAAATGCAAATAAAAAGAATTAAAAAAAATAACAAAAAACGGGAGGTGGAGGTCCCCGGGGCCAGGGGTTGGACCCCTGGGGCAGTGTGGGTGGAGCAGGAGCTCCCCCACACCTATTTTCTAATAATTTAAGCCCCAGGGAGGTGGCGGTCCCCAAGGCTGTGGGAGGGCCACGTGCCCCCACACATAATCAAATGAATCCCCAGGAAGATGGCGGTTCTCGGGACTTGGGTGGGGGGCCTGGGAGCCCCCCACATCCAAATAAAGAAGGCCCAAGGAGGTGGTGGTCCCCGGGGCTGCAGGGGCCCACGCTATTTAATTTTGGCATTGCCCCCCAGGACCTGGCCCATCCCGGTGCTCAATAGAATGAAGCACGGGAGCCCACGCTTCATTTTTTTTTTCTCGCTAGTATTCGCGCACCCATCGCAAATTCTGCCTTTTTTTTAATACTCTTTTGGCTGAGCAGGGTCAGGGTGTCTCTCCCCTGCCCCCTTTTCTTGTTTTTCATCTTTTTTCACCCTTTTTCTTGTGACTCAGTTACAAAGTCACAAGATAGCAGCCAATCCGAGTGAAGCTTGTGCCCGGGAGGAGTCGCGACTCCTCCTCGGTGCTCAGATATCGATATTTTTCTTTTTTAATTTCTCAGCATTTACTGAATGGATTTTCACCATTTAAAAAAAGGTCACTTTCTAAACCAAGGACTACCTTTTTGCCAAGTTTGGAGTAATTACGTTCAGCGCTTCGGGCTGTAGCCTGTTCCAATTTTTCCTATGGACCCCCTTTTTTCTCGGCCCCCGCTTGACGAATCACGAATCACCCCAAAACTTTCAAGGCAGGACATGCTCCAAGTACACCTTTTTTTTGGAAAAGTTTGCAAAGATTTGTCAAACGGTGCCAAACTGCCAGTAGGGTATATATATATATATATATTTATATATACATATATATATATATATATTACCTACTGGCGGTCGCCAGTAGGTAGTTATAGTTAGGAACCTGTTTCCATAGGAAAACCGCAACATTCTATTTTGAATAACTTTGGCACCGGTCGACGAATCCTCGCGAAATTTTCAAAATAGGTGGGGCGCTGCGCTCCGCTCCTACCCTGAAAGTCTCGGGGGGATTCGTCAAGCGGGGGCTGAGATAAAAGGGGGGTCCCAAAACGCGTTTTTCCCATGCATTTTTCCATAGGACCTTTAGACACAGCCACAGCCCGAACGGCTGAACAGAGTTAAATGAAATTTGGCAGAGAGGTAGTCCTCAGGTCAAGGAAGTGCCTTTTGTAGGTTTGGTGTAAATCTGTTCAGTAGATTCTGAGAAAATAGCCTTTAAATCAATATATATATCTGTGGCAGCTTACGGTGCGCTTACGGTGCGCTTACCGTACGCGTACGGTGACGTGCGCGAGCGCGATTCTGATTGGCTGTTAGATCTTAGTAAACATTCGAATCGGTCGAAACCAGGAAGCGGCGGCCGCCATTTTGTGTGTTTCACTCAGAAAAAAAAGGGTGATAACTTGAAAAGGGGGCAAGGAATAGAGTTACAGACCCCATAACATTTGAAAGGGGGTGAAAGAAGGACAGAAAAGTACAAAAAAACCATTTATTAATTTTAAAAAAAATCGCGGGGTACGCGTACGGTAAGCTTACGGTGAGCTTACCGTACACGTACGGTAGAAAAAAAATAAAAAAAGAAATGAAATGCAGAGTTAAGTGTTTAGATATTAGGGGGCTCTAAAAAGAGCCGTTGTGTTTATGAAGTGAGTTTTTAGTGGTACCTACAAGTAAGTACCGATGCAGAGTCTAAGGTTCAAGAGGAAGACTCTGTTCCCTTCATCATTGAAGTGTACACCATCTCCTATATAAATGTCTTGCATGTCGTAACGCAAGTTGTTGTGGTAAATGGAACCCATACCATAGTCTCGGAGGAAAGCAGAAACAGATTTGTTGACGTGCTTTCTTGCTTTGTCAATCTGTGGACAGAAATGATTGGACCAGTTCCATTTTTGCCTTTGGCATATGTTAGAAAACACAAAGGCAGTTTTAGGGAAAAGTGAAAACAGTTGTGCAAAGGTCTCCTTCATAAGCATTTCCAGACCTACCCCAGTCAAAGTGCCTAGGTCATTGCCACCACAGTGCACTATTATGAGGTCAGTGTGTTGGATTTGCATGAAGGATTTCACCAATGGCATCAATTGGTGCCACTTTAACCCTCTCTGACCAATCCATTTAATGTCTACATTTGGCAAAGCAAGGTCTCTCACCATACCTGTTTTCTCTGCATACTTTTCACTCCAGAAGACATAGCTGTGCCCTACAATCCACACTGTGAACATCTTCAAAGGAGAACTGGATGCGCTCAGGAGGTGTAATTCAGTAGAATGGTAAAAAGAAATGAAAGACAGTTTGGAAATGGAGGCATACATATTTTTTTTTTTTTTGTAAACTGATTGGCTGTTTCATACCATTCTACAATAAAAACTAGGCTGTATGTGTAAATTTATAGAAGCATGTTTTGTATTGGTACAGAAAAATGTGTTACCAAAGAACAGTACTATTTATTTGCTGTTAGGTTTGAAAAGTCAAGCACTCTTGCACTTTGAAAATGAAACATTGTCTGCTGAACTTCTGACCTGACACCACACAGCAGTGTTCCATGAGCTGTTGCTATGGTAGCAGGCAGAAGTCAAGTTGGGGGAAAGGTACTAGGCAGAAGTCAAGTTGGGGGAAGGGTACTTTTTGAAAAGGGTTGGTTTTCAACCAATAGAAATGTGTGATTACATTTGAAAAAAAGGGGGAAGCACTGAGATTTGAAATTAACATGTATATGTGTGGAAAAGGAGAGGGAAACATTGCCATTATCTGGTTCTGCTGAGAGGAGAGAGGTGTACAGAACAGAGATCCTGGCTCGGATAATCTGCTGTTTGAGTGCCACATTTCTTTCACAACTAACTAATTTTAAAGGTGAGTTTAGAGTTTGAGAGGGGATGTATATGGTAAATTAAGAAATGAATAATAGAATTGGAATTCCTTTTGTTGAAGTTGTGTTTATCATTTTCTGTTTTGGGAGAAATTTAAATGTGAGGAACATGTAAAATAATATGGACTATGTTTTCACGATAAATTAAGGTGTACTGGTATAAATAAGGAATACTTTAAGGGTTTGAGGTTGCACTCAGTAATGCAAATACATTCAGCATCAGTAAGGCTGGTTGCCCTTGCTGGAGTGTAGTCAGTCACCCAGGCTACACATGTTGCTGGTCTCAGAAAGCTGTTTGGTATTGCTCTGGTGATTTTACATTTGCATTAGATGGAAAGGGGGAGGTATTTTTTTCTGCAGAAGCAGACTCTTAGCACACAGCCAGCTGCTTATCCTGTGGAATCATGCACAGTATTCACAACCGAGTGGGATTTGAGGTTGCACTCAGTAATGCAAATACATTCAGCATCACTAAGGCTGGTTGCCCTTGCTGGAGTGTACTCAGTCACCCAGGTTACACATGTTGCTGGTCTGAAAATGTTGTTTGGACATGTGCTTTTTTAAGAATCTGAAAAGTGGATTTAAAATGTGTCAGACTGTAAAAGTATTTATCACTTGCCAAAAAAAAGAGTAGTAAGTGTGGTTTCAAATTGGCAAAGAAATTACGTTTTCAGACTAATATGAAAACATGACTCTGTGTGCAAATAGGAATTACAGGCAGAGATTTATTGCGTATTGCTCTGGTGATTTTACATTTGCATTAGATGTAAAGGGGGAGCTATTTTTTTGTGCAGAAGCAGACTCTTAGCACACAGCCAGCTGCGTACCCTGTGGAATCATGCACAGTATTCACAACCGAGTGGGATTTGAGGTTGCACTCAGTAATGCAAATACATTCAGCATCACTAAGGCTGGTTGCCCTTGCTGGAGTGTACTCAGTCACCCAGGTTACACATGTTGCTGGTCTGAAAATGTTGTTTGGACATGTGCTTTTTTAAGAATCTGAAAAGTGGATTTAAAATGTGTCAGTCTGTAAAAGTACTTATCACTTGCCAAAAAAAAGAGTAGTAAGTGTGCTTTCAAATTGGCAAAGAAATTTCGTTTTGTGACTAATATGAAAACATGACTCTGTGTGCAAATAGGAATTACAGGCAGAGATTTATTGCGTATTGCTCTGGTGATTTTACATTTGCATTAGATGTAAAGGGGGAGCATTTTTTTTATGCAGAAGCAGACTCTTAGCACACAGCCAGCTGCTTATCCTGTGGAATCATGCACAGTATTCACAACCGAGTGGGGTTTGAGGTTGCACTCAGTAATGAAAATACATTCAGCATCACTAAGGCTGGTTGCCCTTGCTGGAGTGTACTCAGTCACCCAGGTTACACATGTTGCTGGTCTGAAAAAGCAGTTTGGACATGTGCTTTTTTAAGAATCTGAAAAGTGGATTTAAAATGTGTCAGACTGTAAAAGTATTTATCACTTGCCAAAAAAAAGAGTAGTAAGTGTGGTTTCAAATTGGCAAAGAAATTACGTTTTCAGACTAATATGAAAACATGACTCTGTGTGCAAAGAGGAATTACAGGCAGAGATTTATTGCGTTATGCTCTGGTGATTTAACATTTGCATTAGATGTAAAGGGGGAGCTATTTTTTTATGCAGAAGCAGACTTTTAGCACACACCCAGCTGCTTATCCTGTGGAATCATGCACAGTATTCACAACCGAGTGGGGTTTGAGGTTGCACTTAGTAATGCAAATACATTCAGCATCACTAATGCTGGTTGCCCTTGCTGGAGTGTAGTCAGTCACCCAGGTTACACATGTTGCTGGTCTCAGAAAGCTGTTTGGTATTGCTCTGGTGATTTTACATTTGCATTAGATGGAAAGGGGGTGTTCTTTTTTTATGCAGAAGCAGACTCTTAGCACACAACCAGCTGCTTATCCTGTGGAATCATGCACAGTATTCACAACCGAGTGGGGTTTGAGGTTGCAGTCAGTAATGCAAATACATACAGCTTCACTAAGGCTGGTTGCCCTTGCTGGAGTGTACTCAGTCAGCCAGGTTACACATGTTGCTGGTCTGAAAATGTTGTTTGGACATGTGCTTTTTTAAGAATCTGAAAAGTGGATTTAAAATGTGTCAGACTGTAAAAGTATTTATCACTTGCCAAAAAAAAGAGTAGTAAGTGTGGTTTCAAATTGGCAAAGAAATTACGTTTTCAGACTAATTTGAAAACATGACTCTGTGTGCAAATAGGACTTACAGGCAGAGATTTATTGCGTATTGCTCTGGTGATTTTACATTTGCATTAGATATAAAGGGGGAGCTATTTTTTTGTGCAGAAGCAGACTCTTAGCACACAGCCAGCTGCATATCCTGTGGAATCATGCACAGTATTCACAACCGAGTGGGGTTTGAGGTTGCAGTCAGTAATGCAAATACATTCAGCTTCACTAAGGCTGGTTGCCCTTGCTGGAGTGTACTCAGTCACCCAGGTTACACATGTTGCTGGTCTGAAAATGTTGTTTGGACATGTGCTTTTTTAAGAATCTAAAAAGTGGATTTAAAATGTGTCAGACTGTAAAAGTATTTATCACTTGCCAAAAAAAAGAGTAGTAAGTGTGGTTTCAAATTGGCAAAGAAATTATGTTTTCAGACTAATATGAAAACATGACTCTCTGTGCAAATAGGAATTACAGGCAGAGATTTATTGCGTATTGCTCTGGTGATTTTACATTTGCATTAGATGTAAAGGGGGAGCTATTTTTTTGTGCAGAAGCAGACTCTTAGCACACAGCCAGCTGCTTATCCTGTGGAATCATGCACAGTATTCACAACCGAGTGGGGTTTGAGATTGCAGTCAGTAATGCAAATACATTCAGCATCACTAAGGCTGGTTGCCCTTGCTGGAGTGTACTCAGTCACCCAGGTTACACATGTTGCTGGTCTGAAAAAGCAGTTTGGACATGTGCTTTTTTAAGAATCTGAAAAGTGGATTTAAAATGTGTCGGACTGTAAAAGTATTTATCACTTGCCAAAAAAAAGAGTAGTAAGTGTGGTTTCAAATTGGCAAAGAAATTACGTTTTCAGACTAATATGAAAACATGACTCTGTGTGCAAAGAGGAATTACAGGCATAGATATATTGAGTACTACTCTGGTAATTTTACAGTTGCATTAGTAGGAAAGGGGGAGCTATTTTTTTATGCAGAAGCAGACTCTTAGCACACACCCAGCTGCTTATCCTGTGGAATTATGCACAGTATTCACAACCGAGTGGGGTTTGAGGTTGCACTTAGTAATGCAAATACAAACATGTAAAATAATATGGACTATGTTTTCACCATAAATTAAGGTGTAGTGGTATAAATGAGGAATACTTTTAGGGTTTGAGGTTGCAGTCAGTAATGCAAATACATTGAGCATCAGTAAGACTGGTTGCCCTTGCTGGAGTGTAGTCAGTCACCCAGGTTACACATGTTGCTGGTCTCAGAAATCTGTTTGGTATTGCTCTGGTGATTTTACATTTGCATTAGATGGAAAGGGGGAGCTATTTTTTTATGCAGAAGCAGACTCTTAGCACACACCCAGCTGCTTATCCTGTGGAATCATGCACAGTATTCACAACCGAGTTGGGTTTGAGGTTGCAGTCAGTAATGCAAATACATTCAGCATCACTAAGGCTGGTTGCCCTTGCTGGAGTGTAGTCAGTCACCCAGGTTACACATGGTGCTGGTCTCAAAAAGCAGTTTGGACATGTGCTTGTAACAGAATCTGAAAAGTGGATTCAAAATGTGTCAGACTGTAAAAGTACTTATCACTTGCCAAAAAAGTAGTAGAATGTGTGCTTTCCAATTGGCAAAGAAATTTCGTTTTCTGCCTAATTTCAAAGCATGACTCTGTGTGCACACAGGAATTGTTTTTAGATATTTAATTTGTGAAGGTGTTATTGTGATTTTCACTTCTAGGAAAGGGGTACTTAGTATTTTAAGATTTGAAAAGATTATAAAAAATGTAGTAATATATTTAAATATAAAAAAGGAATTTTTTTTTAGTTTTTTTCAGGTATTGCTGAAGAGCAGTGAACAAAATTTAAGATGCCTACAAAATCCAGAGTAAGGAAAAACCACAAAAAAAAAACTATATTTGAAGACAACTGGAGGACCTAAGTTAGTTGGAGATGCTCATGTTGGGAAAAAGAGAAAGTCTTCTGGTAAGCAGACAAAAGATTTTTTAAAGAACATCTTCAAAAAAAGGAAAAATGTACAAAATGTCTGTACTGGAAAGAATGTTTTCAATAGAAAAGAACAGGAAAAAATTGAGAATTTAGTTAATGCAAATATACCTTCTGCAATAACAAAGATTAACTTAAACAGAAAAACAGCGTTTAAAGAGATACGTAGAAAAATGTTTCAGAGAAGAGTTATGTCCAATTTGATAAAGGATGTGAAGAAATATAAGAAAAAGGCAAAATATTACAAGAGAAAAAAAGAAATTGAAGCCATTGCAGCAAAGGCATTAGAATTAAAAAGGAAACTATTCATTTTAATTTTGAATAGGATGCGTACATTAGATAAAATGGTTAATGTACTGAAATCACAAAGCAAAAGGAAAAGAGTAGTGAAAAGAACAAACTTTTGTAAAGTGTTTTTAGGAGAATGGATGCATAGTTCAAGTAGTGAACCTTTTTTTAATGAAGAGAGTTATTTTCAAAGTAATAGTTTGCTGCATGCAGTTGACACCAGAGGTCGTGCTTATGAAGTGAAAAATGGTTGCATAATGGAGAAGGAGATAATGGTTCCAAGAGATGAGGTACAAGTGATGGCGGATGAGGCTATGGGGAGACGTCCTAAAGCCCCAGTGTACACTTGGAATTGTAGTAGTATTTGCACTGTGCGTCAGGAATCTATTGATAAATTTCGTGAGTTTCTAAGAGAATATAGTAAAAAAAGTGTAAAACAGAAGATTAAGGTGCTTCAAAGTCTAGATCCATGCAGAGTGAGAGAGAATACTGGTTTGCAGGGTCATTCTCTGGCTTGTCTATCTAGAAAAGTGTGTAATAGTGTTTTCCATCATTTTAGGATGCTGGCTGTTCATCATACTGAAATGAGAAAGTTTGTGAGACGGTTGTATTTTGCTAAAAGTCCAGCAATAAAGTTAGATGAATTGAATAGGGCTCTGTTCCGTGGATCGGTATCAGATGTAGAGAAGGTTATTGATGAAATTCAGTTTTGTTACTTTGGTCCTGAACAAGACAGTGCAGAAAAGGACACAGTAAATGAGGAAGAAGTGGAAGAGAATGTAGAACCCTCTGTAAGTAAAACATTTAATGATCACATAACAAAATTTGCAATAATCTCTAATGAAAGACCAAATATAACTTGTATTTGTTGCCGCAGAACTCATTATAGAAAACAAACTAGGAATGTTGATCTCTACAGAAAGAGTGAAAATGAAGATAATTATAAGTGGAAGGATTTTGCCACATATATATTTCTTGAAAATTGTTTTGAATTGGGTGAAGATCAGCGTATTTGTAAAAACTGTTACAACAAGTTAGAGGAAAATAGAATGCCAACCAGAGCTGTACATAATAATTTAGAATTGGATGTTATTCCTGCCGAACTTTCTGAATTAAATACATATGAGTCTATACTTATTCAATGTGTTCATCCGTTCCAGACCATAGTACGTATGGAGCCCAAAACTGGTAAATTACCTCCTTCAGATTTACTGAGAGGTTTAAAAGGTAGAGTGGTGTATTTGCCCTTGGATTTGAAAAAAAATATGGAAACTATTGATGCAGATACTTTGGAAACTGAACCATTAGTTATTCTGGTTAATGGTGTACCTACAAAGAATAAGAAGATTTGGCAGGAGCTGGTAGATGTACGGAAAGTACAAAGAGCAAATTTGCATTTGAAAAGGAATAACAAATGGTATGAATCAATTTATATAGAAGAAGAAGAAGAAGATTTACAAGAAGACACAGATACACCAACTGGTCAAATTGAAAAAGTGGACAAGTCAAAGGAAGAAGAAATTTATGAACATTTTAGCATACATCCTCTACATTCAAAAGAAGTTATGGGAGACAATATTGATCTGTTTCAGATGAAGAAAGCAAAAGGAACTCCCGTCAGTGTATGGGAGGAGAGCTTGGAAGCTCGATGTTTTCCCCAGCTGTTTCCTAAAGGAAAAGGAGGACGATACGATGAACGTCCAGAACAGATTCCAGCTTCTGAGTATCGGACTACAAGACTATATGCAGAAGATCCCAGATTTCGACAAAGTATTCCTTATTTGTTACATCTTTTATTTGAAAGCGACTTGTCTGCACTATCTTATGCAGTAAATCACTTTTTAAAAAGTGGAGTACATTTACAAAATGTGTCTGCTAAGGATTTTATGGAGAAAGTGCAGCACCGAGATGATCATTTGGAAACACAACTGATCAATCTGATGGCTTGTCAGCGTGGGACAAATGAATATTGGTACCGACGCCATGGTGAATTAAAATGCATGTTACGGAATTTAGGAACACCAACATGGTTCCTTACCCTAAGCTGTGCTGAGTACGCTTGGGATGATTTACTGGATTTTCTACCAGAGGCAAATTCAAACATTAAAAACATCGAATACAAGACAGCAGGAGAACTGTGCTCATTGGATCCGGTTAATGTTTGCAGATATTTCAATCATAGATTTGAGGCTATGATGTCCTTCATCTGCAATAAAAAAAATCCACCTCTTGGAGAAGTAGTGGATTTCTTTTGGAGAAAAGAGTACCAGGCAAGAGGTGCTCCTCATATTCATATGCTGTTGTGGATCAAGGATGCCCCAAAGTTTGGAACAGATACTGATGAAGCAGTGTTATCTTACATTGAAGAATATGCAACATGTGCTATACCAAAAAGCACAGAAGAGAAAAAGTTAAAGGAGCAAGTTTTACATTTCCAAAGTCATCGGTGTGGAAAATACTGTCGACGGAAATACAAGAGCAAAGAAAAATACCACACTAAATGTCGATTTGGATTTCCTAGACCTGTTCTTTCAAATGGAAGAGTAAACAGTTTTATGTCATCTGTGAGACATACTATCACAAGAAAATCACCTAAGAATACCTACAACCTAAAAAGAAAAGAAGAATCAAAAAATATAAATGACTACAACCCAGTCATTTTATCCATGTGGAATGCTAACATGGATATACAGTATGTAGCTGACAATTCCATTGCTGTTGCTCGATATGTAACGTCTTACATTACTAAATCTGAAAAAACTGAATTGAAAGAAATGTGGGAAGAGATTTCTCACGAGAAGACTGTCAGTAAGAAGCTGTACAGTTTCAGTTTAAAGATGTTATCGCATCGAGAAATTGGATCCTACGAATGTTCAGATAGGTTATCTTCTGCAAGTCTCTACTCGAAATCAAGAAGAATAATTTGGGCAAGTTTAGGCCTTGCAGCAATGAGAAATCGGGTACTGAAATCTGTTGGAGAAATTGAATATTTGGCCGAGAATGACCCAGAAAGTACAGATATTTTGAAATCAAACATGTTGGACACATATTATCCAAAAAGAAGTCATCATCTGGAGAACATGTGTCTCTATGAAGTGCTGCAGAACTACATTTATTCACGGAAAGCCGCAGAAGACATCAACAATGGAAAATATAAAGTCATTGGTGAGGAAGGATGTTTGGTGAAGCAAACAAAAGGAAGTTTGATAAATCACAGGAAGCTGAGTTGCGACACTACTGACAAAAAAGAATTTTACTACTTGGCTCTTTTACAGCTGTTTAAACCATGGCGTACAGAGGATGAACTACTGGGAGAATTTCAAAGCTATGAAGATTCTTTTAATGCTTGCAAAGACAGCATACAATGCAGTACATTCTCAACTTATCTGCAAATGTTAAATGAAGAAATTGAACAGGAAACTACAATTGCAGCTGAAGTAGCTAGAGACAGTTCTCAAGACAGCCAAAGTTCAGGAACACTCAGTCAAGATCCCCTAGGACAACCAATCGTTGAAAATGAAGCATCAATAGCCATGAATGAAGTGGAAACGGCTATGAATCAAGCTCAAGAAGAATTTATAGACTTACAAAATTTGGAAAGACAACTGAATGAAGAGCAGCAACAAATTTATGAAGAGATCAGAAGCAAAATTGATCACGGATTTCTACATGAAAAAAAAGAGTGCTCATGCACATCATTTCATCCAATCAGGATGTATGTAAGCGGACAAGCTGGAACTGGAAAAAGTTTCCTAATAAAAGTCATCAGAAGCTACCTACAGCAAAAAACGGATTCTACTTTGTCTTGTGTGGTTACTGCTCCAACTGGGTTAGCAGCATATAACATAAAAGGAATCACCTTACATCGTTTGCTAATGTTACCAGTGGAGCATGAGAACAAAATACAATACAACAAGCTAACTGGAGAAGCATGCTTGGAAGTTTCAAGAGTATTGAAGAAGATGCAAGTTCTCATTATTGATGAGGTGAGCATGGTATCAAACTTAATGCTTGCCTTTGTGCATTTAAGAATGCAGCAAATTCTAAGGACAGACTATGACGTGTTATTTGGTGGAAAACATGTCATAGTTTTTGGGGATCTTCTACAACTTACTCCAGTTAAAGGACAACCAGTGTTTAATACTGTGACACATGAAGACACAAAGAAGTCATTGGGAAGCATCGGTAATGCAAATATTTGGTCCTTCTTTGAGTACAAGGAACTTACTACTAATATGAGGCAAGCAAACGATGAAGAATATGGAAGTATTCTGAAAGATATCAGAATTGGACTACTCACAGAAGTTGGCAAAAAAGCATTACAGAGTCGGCTGCTACATAATTTATTTCCAAAGGAAGAAATAGTTGCAGAGAAGATATACAAGAACATTGCAGAAAAGAAAAGTGTCATCTGCTTAATGCCAACTCTACGGGAATGCTCAATATTCAATGAGGAGCTTTTAAAATTGGAAAAGGAAGATATCAGGAAATTGGAAGCAGTGGACAAAATTGAGGATGGAAGAATTACTATCACATTAACAGGCACACTGAAAAATAAATTGGATTCACTAGAGAAGAACATTTCCAAAACAGCTGGATTAGAAAAAAATCTATACGTTTGCATGAACTGTAGAGTATTTTTAAGGAGAAATTTGGATGTTGAAAAAGGTTTAGTTAATGGAGCTATGGGAAGAGTTGTGGGTTTTATTAATTATCAGAAAAAAGATGGAATTGAATGTTTAAAAATAAAATTTGATCAGATAGAAGAAATTAAAGACATTTGTCGTTGTTCAGTTCGTTTCATGCTTGTGAAAGACTTATATGTACGTAGGAAGCAGTTTCCGTTTTCGCTAGCATATGCTGTAACTATTCACAAGTCTCAAGGATTGACTGTAGATTGTGCTTTTGTGAACATTGGTTCAACTGTGTTCAAAGAAGGTATGGCTTATGTAGCTTTGTCACGAGTGAAAACATTATCTGGTTTATTCATGATAGACTTTGATGACTCAAAAGTTAGTGCTGATACAAATTGTGTGAAGGAGTATAATAGATTAAGAAGAACCTATGCTCCTCATTTAGGTCAGTATCCTGTGTTGGAGAAACGTGTAGTTTCTCGTAAAAGGAGAAATGAGAATATCTGTAATGAAGATGTAGAGAGGAGGAAAAAAAAGAGGAGTGATGTAATTGCAAGCAAAAAGAAAAAGGAAAATGAAGAAGAGGTTGTAGGATGTCATTTTGAAAATAGCTCTGGTGTCAACTGCTACGCTAATGTAGTGCTGAATGTTGCATTTTATCTGGAAAGTGTGCAAGAGCAGATAATAGTAAATCAGAGAAAAAGATTCTGTTCTGAGTTGAGTCTCCTTTTTCAAAAGCTGAGTAATGATAAAACTCAAATAGAAAGTGCTACTGAAATTAGAAAACTTTTAGATGTATGTTCAGGACGAACACAGTTTTCTCAAAATGTACAGCAAGACGCACAGGAATTCTTGATGTTTTTTCTTCAGGTACTGGAAGAAGAAGGGGTTCCCATTGAAAATATGTTTGGTGTCTCTTATAAATGGGAACATAGTTGTGAAAACTGTTACAATACATGTGGCTCTAATGTTGATTCTGAAAGGTTTATTTATTTAACATTGCCAGAAAGTAAAACAGTCACTTTTGCTAAATTAGTTAAAGATGCTAATCATAACATGGAATGCAGTGAGTGTCAATCTGAAATGTTTTCAACGTTAATTTTAAAGGAATACGGACAATATGTAATTTTAATGATGCAACGATGTAAAGCTGATGGTTCAAAATTGGATACTTTAATAAAGAAGTTTACAGGACAGCCATTATCAATTTCAGGAAAAACTTTTGTAACAGTTGCAATAATTTTCCATGAAGGACCTACTGTTACTTCTGGACATTACACAGTTTATCTTAAATGTGAAAAAGGCTGAACATTGTGTAATGATTCCCAATTGATTTTCAAGCAATGTTTGCCTTTTGATTTAGCAAATTCCTATCTAATCTTCCTGAAACCTAAATTTTAGAGAGACTTGGCAAGATCTGTACAAAACAATTTTACCATTTTATTGGATTACCATTGGAATTTTCAAAAAAAATGATTTTTCAAATTATCATTTGGCCTAATGGAAAGGTAACCAATTGTAATGTGGACTTTTTAAATTTTTAATGAAACTTTGGAAAACCAAAAATTTAGACAAAATCGGTAACATCTGCACAATTTAAATTTTGGAATGTTATTGGATTGCCATTGGAAATTTATTCAAAAAAGATTTTTAAAATTACTATTTGGCCATGAGGAAAGGTAAACAATTGTATTGTGGACTTATTTAATTATTAATTAATCTTTCGGAAACCAAAATGTTACAGAGAATCGGTGAGATCTGTACAATTTAAACTTTAGAATTTTATTGGATTACCATTGGAAATTTAATCAAAAAAGAATTTTAAAATTAATATTTGGCCTAAAGGAAATGGAACCAGATGTATTGTGGAGTTATTTGAGATATATTTTTGTGATTATACTTCTGAAACAAAAATGTCAGACGGTATTTTAAAGAAATAAGTATTGATATTAGTTGATATTTTTTTAGAATATTATGCATTTCTATAATGTTATGTTTAAGTAAAAAGAGATTGTGGGCTTTTTTAAAACAATCTTTGAGATTGTGATTTTTTTTTTGCCCGCTGTTAAATGATGAATGCAATTGCTTTCACAATTTATAGTGAAATGCAATATATTCTGAAAACAGCAAAATAAAGGCAAAACATTTTTGGGGAAAAATATGTAAATACGTGTACTGTGTAATATATTGATTTATTAAATATTAATACTTTTTTCTTTTTTTTCAGATTGTGAAAGAAATTTTTTTAAAAAAACCAACCATTTTTTCAAGTAATTTCAATTACATTTTAATTAAAAATTAAATTGTTGGGTGGGACAGGTAACTGAGAAATTAGAAGGTCTGTTTCTTCCCCTTTATCTCAAAAAGATTTTTAGTATTTAGTTATTAATTCCTCAAGGACCTTGAGATGTGGTAATTGATTTTTAGTGTTTTAAAAAAAAAAAAAAAATACGCTTACCGTACGCGTACGGTAAAAAAAATAAAAAAAGTTTTAAAGAAAAAATAAAAAAAAGTTGAGAGGTAAGGTTGGCTCTTAAAAGAGCCGTTGTGTTCATGCAGGGACAGAGGAAAGGAAGTATGGGAACATTAGCTGGTTGGACATTTGTGCTGATCTATTTTGTTGTTAATGAGGGAAACACTGGTCTCCCTATGAACAATTAGATCATGGCAAAATGAACACCGCATAGTAACCCTACCAAACCGAGGGTTCGTTTCCAGAGGTTCAGAAAAAGGTGATTGTGCCCCCACAGATGAAGGGCTCTGCTGAGCTTCCGAAGAAGGACTCGGCTGAGCTGCTGTGGATGTGCTTGCTCGACTTACTGAAGGGTTGCCCCTAGTATGTCGTGCATGTGTCCTAGGATGCACATCCTCAAGGTGTCTCAACATAGTGTGATTCCCGAAGGAATACTTCTTGTTGGGATTACCTCGCGAAAGTACACGCTGGCACAGCTTGCAAGTCACCAAGGCAGCATTGACTTTTTTCTCACCCTCTGGAAAACTGAAATACTCCCATATGAAAGAGCTCTTCTGTTTCCTCTTTCTCTGCCTGATGGTGGTGCTGCTAGCCTCACTCTCAGTTGAAGAGTGCTGGTCTGCCATCGTATCACAAAGACAAGTCAGCTCCTTCTCCTAAGGGATCACAAGCAGAAATGAGGGGAATGGGTGTGGTGTAGGAGAGTTCTAGAACTGAAAGTAGTTTCAACCAATCAAAAGTTGTGTTTCATGATCACATGACCCACCGTGCGCGTACGTTACGCTTACGTTACGCTTACGGTGCGCTTACGGTGCGCTTACGGTAAAAGTGCGCATGCGCGTAAAAAAGACACGCGCTCGCGCGCATGCGCAAAACAGTCACTCCACAACACTTCCGCGTAACGTGTTCGTGTAGCGTACACGCCTACGCGCCCCACGCACAGTACGCGCGGCTACGCAAATTGCGTAACTATACGCAAACAGAGTAGATAAATTACGGACATTGGGTAAACCGTATGCTTACCGTACGCTTACCGTACGCGCACTAAAAAAAAAAAACAAATATTTTCTATGTTATACTAATATATCTTACCTGTTTGGTAAAAAAAAAAAGGGAAAACTTGATATATTGCATATTTTTTTTTAAAAAAAACATAGTGTTTTAAGAGAATAAAAAGTTTAAAAAAAAACTTGTTTTTTTTTTAAAAAAACCACATTTAAGATAAGAATTTATAATAAAAAAATCATACAAAATCAATAAAAAAAAATATGGGAATCACATATGTTATAGGTAAGAATTAGCATTTAAAAAACCATACAAATTCACTGAAAAAACCATGGGTTTCACACACGTTATAGTTAGAAATTAGCATTTAAAAAACCTTGCAAATTCACTGAAAAAACCATAGGTTTCACACATGTTATAGTTAGGGATTAGCATTTAAAAAACCTTGCAAATTCACTGAAAAAACCATAGGTTTCACACATGTTATAGTTAGGAATTAGCATTTAAAAAACCTTGCAAATTCAGTGAAAAAACCATAGGTTTCACACACGTTATAGTTAGCTGGACATTTCACTCGTAAAAAACCAATGAAATTTCCCCGTTATAGTTAGTTAAGCTAACTATAACTCGCGCGCCCGCAATGCACTGCTGATGACGTCACGTATTACATCACTCATGACATGGTCAGTGACATCACTCATGACATCACTGATGACATCTCAAATGACATCACTGATGACATCACTGATGACATCATCCATGTGATAGAGTGGCAGATCTCCTCTCACCCTAATATAACCTTTGATACACACATTCAAAAATAGAGACTGAAATTTTCAAAACAATGGACATACCAATACCAATTACAACAACCTCTTCAATAATTCTAAGAACCACATACACATCCACTCATTCACCAACAGTCCTATACAGTCACTCATACATGTACTCACTCATCATATGTACTCATACACCTATACATCCTGTTACACAATGCCACTCATCCATAGAGTTACTCACACACATAGTCACTCATGCTAATAAAGAATCAAACATACATTTACTTGCATATACAGTTATACACACACCACCACACTTACTTCTACGGAAACTTACACATACTTAGTCTTTTAAACAATCACTTATAGAAACACATACTTATTCATACAGGAACTCTTTCAATCTCTCACTCTCACATATACTCACATATATACACCAATAGTCACATATACTAGTTTAAAACATATGTAGTTACTCATAAAGACACTATTGAGACAGTCATTCACTCACTAACACACCCATACACACACTCATCCACCCATACAGTCCTGCACACATGCTGTGTTCAAGACATACAAACAGTGAGTCACTCATTCATGCACCTATGCACCTATGCACTACGTAATACCCCCCACCGAACCACGCAGACACTCAGACTTATACTCAAAAAACCAACTAATAACCGATATAGACACCCATGTAGCTACTCACCAACCCATGCAGCCACTTATACACAAAGTGAGAGACTGATACAGATATTTACATATTTAAACATTACTCACTAAGCCATGTATTCACTATGATACACTTAATAAGTCAGTTACACAATCAATTTTTCAAAAACAAATCATCCATTTAGACACTTATATACCCATTTATTCTTCCATCGACCTTGAGATATACATATATAAAACATATTTAATTTTCAGAAAAACACACATTCACTGGATGATGTCATCAGTGATGTCATCAGTGATGTCATTTGAGATGTCATCAGTGATGTCATGAGTGATGTAATATGTGACGTCATCAGCAGTGCATTGCGGGCGCGCGAGTTATAGTTAGCTTAACTAACTATAACGGGGAAATTTCATTGGTTTTTTACGAGTGAAATGTCCAGCTAACTATAACGTGTGTGAAACCTATGGTTTTTTCACTGAATATATATATATATATATATATATATATATATATATATATATATATATATTTCTGTGAGCAAGGGCGGATGCCCGAAACGCATCAGATTGGTGAAACTCGGCTTTTAATAGAGTAAAACAACTGTGCCTTACTTGGATTTGCGTGGCTTCCATTCTACGTTGACACGAATTTCCCTGGAGCTGCAATTGTGGAATATATATATGTATATATATATATATATATATATATATATACATATATATATATATATATATATATATATGCTTCAAAGGTCCCTGCTGATGCAGCCGCGTCAGAAGAACAATGCCCGCACTCCAGGTCCAAAACAATTTATTCAAATAGCTGACGCGTTTCGACCAGAAGGTCTTTCTCAAACCATATATTTTAAAAGCACGCACAGTAATGACGTCTCTTGCCTCAAATACTTTGTGGTAGATTCAGTTCCGAAATCACGCAGAGGGGGTAATCGTGAGTTACAGCTCAGACAACTCGAAACTAAAATCATTCTGGAGTTCAACAGCAAGTGGCCCAATGGGTTAAATAATACAGAGGACATGCACAATTTTATATAAGTTCATCTAATGTTCCTAGTCTTGCATGCCTCACAGGATTATTATCAGTAGTATCGTTATCCCTTGGCCTACGTGTTAGCCATAACATATGAAAGTACATTGGATTTTCCTTTTGTTTTTTGTTTTTTGCTGATGCAATATAATAGATGCAACTCTAACTGGACAGTGAGCTTAATACATAGGTTCCCTAATATTAAGCACACATGCAAGAAATCAAATCTAAATAAGATTGATTTTGTCAAATCAAATCAATTATTTATAACTCTAATGCCTGCCTTTTATAACATTTATACACACACTTTTTCCTCTCTGTTTCACTATTGTGCTAGTATTTATCGATATGAAAATAGGTTTGAAAATTGCATATATGATTTTAACAATGATGTCCAGAAATGGTTATTCTATTGTTATCAATATGTATTTATCTATTTATTCATTCGATTTGCACTTTATGAAATATTTGCACTAATTTGCACAGTATATTGATAGCTATTTTGTTATTTGCACTTCATAAACTATCTGTCCTTTAATGATTTGTATACAAACGTGCTATCAGGCATACATGTTTGCATGTTACTAGTACAGGTATTTATACCAGTGTATTATATATTTGAGATTTAACTCGATATTATAATAACAACATGCTTAGCTGATTAATTACGAGTATCATCTCAGGATATCAAATGGATAGTGTTTTCTCTATGTCTATGGTCACATGACCTAACACAAGTTAACTGTCGCGATACACCTTTAAGCACTTAAATAGAATCAGTTTCACTGTGACTGCTGTGTGCTCAAGGGCTCCCGAGCTCGAAACGCGTCACTGCTGTACCTGAGTTGAATAAATTTCATCTTGCTGATTCCCTGTGGTCCGTCTCCTTCTTCGCCGGCATCGTTGGAAGTTGTTTTGGAGTCAAAACGTTCTAATATATATATATATATATATATATAAACCAACAGCGTCGTCTCCGCACTTCCACGCGCCTAGCCGCGCAATCCGGCGAGCAGAGACCACATGACTCCCGGGTAAATAGGCACAGATGAAATATTTATTTCAGAGCTGCAATCTGACGCATTTCGGACGGAACGTCCTTGCTCACAGACAAACAGATGTCACCCGCCATGTTTTTTAAATTTGCTTAGTGCACATCACGTGATTAGTGAACATAGAAGAAATACTATACAGGTATACACTTGGTGGAACATAGGTTAGTCTGTTTTCTAAAACAACAAGACATTGAAATAAAACATCATTGCGTTTTTCGACAAATGGCAAAAAGTTAAATCCTTATAAAACTTAAATGCATGAATGCAAATATAAAGTCAGCAGAATTTCTAAAACTGTCTAAATCGAAATGGGACACAGGCGATGTATATAAATATATATATATATATATTACCTACTGGCGGTCACCAGTAGGTAGTTATAGTTAGGACCACGTTTCCATAGGAAATCTGCAACATTCTATTTTGAATAACTTTTGCGCCGGTCGACGAATCCTTGCGAATTTTTCAAAATAGGTGGGGCGCTACGCTCCGCTCCTACCCTGAAAGTCTCGGGGGGATTCGTCAAGCGGGGGCTGAGATAAAAGGGGGGTCCCAAAACGCGTTTTTCCCATGCATTTTTCCATAGGACCTTTAGACACAGCTACAGCCCGAACGGCTGAACAGAATTACTTGAAATTTGGCAGAGAGGTAGTCCTCAGGTCAAGGAAGTGCCTTTTGTAGGTTTGGTGTAAATCTGTTCAGTAGATTCTGAAAAAATAGCCTTAAAATCAATATATAGATCTGAGCCAGCTTACGGTGCGCTTACGGTGCGCTTACCGTACGCGTACGGTGGCGTGCGCGAGCGCGATTCTGATTGGCCCTTAGATCTTAGTAAACATTCGAATCGGTCGAAACCAGGAAGCGGCGGCCGCCATTTTCTCTCTCGCACTCTGAGGGGGGAGCTGATAAACAAATGGCAAAAACATATAAAGGGGCTGTTTAGACAGCGCCCATGCACATAACCATGTTAGTTGAGTCTTCAAAGATCCCCCAAGGCAAAAAACGGTAATTTTTTATTTTTCGAAAATTTCGCCGATTACGCTTACCGTACGCTTACCTTACGCGTACGGTTAAAAATTATTTTAAAAAAAACCCCACTCTCTCCACCCCGTGTGCAAATGGTGGCCGAAGGCCACCATTTGTGCATGGCATATAAGAGCACAGGAAGCGCATAATATGTCCTCCATGTGCGCACGGTGCGCGAAGCGCATCGTGCGTACATGGCCCATCTAGCGCACCGCGTGCCCACCGTGCGTGCACGGCACTAACTGCGTAAAGTGGACGCGCGGTGCGCGAAGCGCACCGTGCGCGCACGGAACGAACTGCGTTAAGTGGGCGCGCACACCACGAATGGCGTAAAGTAACTTTTAAAAAACATTTTTTAAAAAGCATTTAAAAAACCGTACAAATTCACTGAAAAAACCATAGGTTTCACACACGTTATAGTTAGGAATTAGCATTTAAAAAACCTTGCAAATTCACTGAAAAAACCATAGGTTTCACACATGTTATAGTTAGCGGAAATTTTACTGATAAAAAACCAATGAAATTCCCCCGTTATAGTTAGTGCAGGAAACTATAACTCACGCGACCGCAATCTTCTGCTGATGACATATGTGTCTTTATGAAAAAAAAATATTTGTAATATATGTATAGCTAAAAATTTATGGAAGAAGACATGGGCAAATAAGTGTCTAAATACAGTATTAGCATCAGCAGAGGATTGCGGTCGCGTGAGTTATAGTTTCCTGCACTAACTATAACGGGGGAATTTCATTGGTTTTTTATCAGTAAAATTTCCGCTAACTATAACATGTGTGAAACCTATGGTTTTTTCAGTGAATATATATATATATATATATATATATATATATATATATATATATATATATATATATATATATATATTATCTACTGGCAGTCGCCAGTAGATAGTTTTAGTTAGGACCGTGTTTCCATAGGAAATCCGCAACATTCTATTTGGAATAACTTTGGCGCCGATTGACGAATCCTCGCGAAATTTTCAAAATAGGTGAGCCGCTGCGCTCCGCTCCTTCCCTTAAAGTCTCGGGGGGATTCGTCAAGCGGGGGATGAGAAAAAGGGGGGGTCCCAAAACGCGTTTTCCCCATGCATTTTTCCATCGGACCTTTAGTCCAAGCTACAGCCCGAACGGCTGAACAGAATTACTTGAAATTTGGCAGAGAGGTAGTCCTCGGGTCAGGGATGTGCCTTTTGCAGGTCTGGTTTAAATCTGTTCAGTATTTCCTGAGAAAATAGCATTTAAATCAATATATATATCTATAGGCGCGCACCGTGCGCGTACGGTAATCCTTACCGTACGCGCACGCTGACATGCGCGAGCGCTATTCTGATTGGTTGTTAGATCTTAGTAAACATTCGAATCGATCGAAACCAGGAAGTGTCGGCCGCCATTTTGTCTCTCGCAGTCTGAGGGGGTGAAAAACAAAGGTGGAGAACGTGTAAAGGGGGCAGGATGGACAGTTCCTGACCCCCTAGCCTTTGTCAGGGGGTCCCAGAAGGACCACCAAGGGCCAAAATTTGTTTTATTTTTTTTACGAAAAATCACGGGGTGCACGCAGCGTGCGCGTACGGTTGTAACGGAAAAATTCCGCGAACTGCGTAACGTGGGCGCTTGGTGCGCACGGTGAAAAACCTTAAAAAAAAAAATAATAATAAATAAATAACTTAGCATTTAAAAAACCGTACAAATTCACTGAAAAAACCATAGGTTTCACACACGTTATAGTTAGGAATTAGCATTTAAAAAACCTTGCAAATTCACTTAAAAAACCATAGGTTTCACACATGTTATAGTTAGCTGGACATTTCACTCGTGAAAAACCATTGAAATTCCCCCGTTATAGTTAGTGCAGGCAACTATAACTCACGCGACCCCAATCCTCTGCTGATGACGTCAGATATTACATCACTGATGACATATGTGTCTTTCTGAAAAAAAAATATTTGTAATATATGTATAGCTAAAAATTAATGGAAGAAGACATGGGTAAATAAGTGTCTAAATACAGTGATGTAATATCTGACGTCATCAGCAGAGGATTGCGGTCGCGTGAGTTATAGTTGCCTGCACTAACTATAACAGGGGAATTTCAATGGTTTTTCACGAGTGAAATGTCCAGCTAACTATAACATGTGTGAAACCTATGGTTTTTTAAGTGAATATATATATATATATATATATATATATATATATATATATATATAATGGACTGTCAGCCAGCCTTCTTCAACTGTTGGCCTGTTGTGTCATTCACATTTTTCTTTTGCCACCACTAAATGGGGCAGTGGGTCATCCTACTTCAGCCATTATCTGACTTCATAATGAGTTTTTTTCTTGGACATTTATTTATTGAGTTTAAGCATAGGAGACAAAGATCAAGAGATAAACAATACCACTACGTGGTACAGATATTGCAGGTAGACCATTTAACCAGCATGACAGATGTTATGAGCCCTATGAGGGAGGCAACCGTAGTCTCAAATATCCAGTTGGCCTGGGCTGTGTTTCCTGAGCAGACCAGTACAGTGCAGGGCACGGGGTGCGTCTCATGCGCTATCTCCATTCCCTTCAGGACTGGTCTCAGTGCCAGAGTCCTCTGTGGCTGGGTGTTCTAGAAGGTATACTTGAAGGGGGGACCAAATGTCACGTTGGCGGGAGTAGGTCGGCAAAAGTTCAGCATATGTATTCAATTGTTCCTGACAGTATAGGAGGTCCTGCAGCCATTCTTTAAAGTTGGGAGCCCTCCCTCTGCCCCATCTGCAGGCGATCCGTCTCTTAGCGAGAAAAAGCACCATGGAGGTGTAGCGCCACACTGAAGCGGTCAATGTCGCGGTGTGCCCCAGAAGCGTTACCAGGGGATCTTTGGGGACGTGCAGTCCAGTCATTCGGTCAAGCGCCGTCAACACCTCTGTCCAGTAGCTCTGTATGGGAGGGCAGTCCCAAGCTAAGTGCTTGAAATCCCCCCCTCACATCCACACCGGTCACAGCAGTCAGTGTCGCGTGGGCACAAGCGCTGTAAGCGTGCAGGCAGGTAGTAGAGACGATGTATGTATTTGTAGTGAATGATACGCAGTTTGCTGTTGGAAGATATTTTACCAGTCTGTCGGCAGCAAAAGGACCACTGTTCGACAGTAATGGGGGAGGCAAGTTCTTCCTCCCAGCGGGAATGGGCCAGAGTGTGAGCGTGTGTGCTGTCCTGCAAGGTAGTGCGGGACAGCAGCGATACCACATGCGTGGGAGTAGTTTGTTATAGGAGGGCATGCAGTGGGGTCATGATGGGGGGGCTCCTGCGGGAAGCAAGGTGTGAGGGCCTTGACATCTTGCCTCAGCCTGACGTAGAAAAAGCGCTCCAGGGGGGTGGGTGGAACAGTGCCAAAGAATTCCTCACTGGTACAGAATGTTCCTTTGACATATAGTTTCCTCCAGGTCTGAATGGAAAGTTTTCAGAGAAGCTGGCGGCATCCGCCTTCTTTTGTGACAGAAAGGTCAAGTCGACCCTGGAGGGGGTGCAGGGGGGAGTAAAGAAAGGTTGCATGGAGGCGGCGGGCTAAGCTCAACCAAGCACTGACGGTGCTTTCCACTGTATTGGAGGCCAATCGACGAGGGACAGCAGGTGTACTGAGGTATGCTGAACAGGGGGTCAGGGTCATATAGCCTTCTTCAACTACGAGGTGCGGCATGTAATGGGGGGTTTATCCAGTGTGCCGCGGAGTGGGCCTGGGCACAGCTAAAATATAGCTCCAGATCTGGGATTTCAAAGCCCCCAGCCTCGAAGGGCCTCATGAGAGTGTCCCAGCGCAGTCGAGCTTGCTTCCCTCCCCACGTGAGACTTATGAGTTGAGTTTTTAGGGCTTTAAAGAAGTATCTGCTAAGGGCGTAGGGAATATTAATGAAAAGGTAAAATAATTTGGGCAGGATGACCATATTGATCAGTGAGGCTCTTCCGGCTAAGGAGGTGGGCATGGCAATCCATCTTGTGATTTTGTCGGTGAGGGCATCAAGGGCGCGCCCATAATTAGCCGCCGTCAAGTCATTCCGGTTACGAGTGATGACTATTCCAAGGTAAGTGATGGTGTCTTCACACCAGGTGAGGGGGTAGTCTGGGATGTACCGCGGAGTGGTATCCGTCAGAAGGAAGAGCTGGGATTTCCCCCAGTTTATGTTGACCGCAGAGAGATGACCAAAGAGGATGAGCAGCCTTAGGATAGGGTTGAGACTATCCTCTGGGTTGGGAAGGTAGAGGGTGAGGTCATCGGCGCACAAGGAGATTAGTATCTGCCTGTTAGGGTATATAAGGGCATGATCTCGGTAATGCTGGCAGACTTTAGCGGCTAAGGGTTTGATAGTCAGAGCAAAAAGAAGGGGTGAAAGAGGACACCCCTGTCTGGTGTCTCTGGCTATGGCGAAGGAAGAGGATCTAGTGCCATTTACTAGGATGCTGGCCTGCAGGCCTGTATAGAGCAAGTTTATCCATGCCAAAAAAGGGGCGGGAAAACCCATACGCTGGAGAACATACGCAAGATAGTCCCATTCTAGGGTATCAAATATTTTGGTGGCGTCTCAAGGAAGACAGCCACCGCGTTCTTGTCAGGGTCGATGTCTTGTAGGACAGCAAATAGGGTGCGCAAGTTATGAGATGTGCCTCTACTCAAAAACCCCGACTGGTCAGGGAGAACTAGGGCAGTCACGAGGGGGCTAATCTGGTTCGCGATCAGCTTAGCTAGTATTTTGGCATCCACATTTACGAGTGAGAGGGGCCTATATGAACCGTATTGCATAGCCGGTTTCCCAAGCTTCAGGATAGAGATAATTAGCGCTTCTCGCATTGTCTGGAGCAGTATTCCCATCTCGCGAGCTTCCTCGCAGTCGCAGTATTGGGATAAGTAGATAGCAATAAGTTTTTATAAAACTCAGCCGGGGGGCCATCGGGCCAGGGGCTTTACCAGATTGCAGTTGCTTTATAGCAGTTATAATCTCTTCGTCTTCGTGGTGTGCAAGGAGAAATTCTTGTTGCATGTCCCCAAGCTAAGCAATCGCAGTGTCGTCAAAGAAGGGGGTGAAGTCAACGGGGTGTGTCCTATGTGAGGTATATAGGGTTTTGTAAAAGTGTCTAAAGGCTGCTGCAATCTCAGGGGTATTCCTGTGTAGCTGTCCATCCTCATCAGCAATTTCAAGGACAGTATTGGGGAACCTAGGTGGACGAATCAGGGCTGCGAGCGCTTTCCCTGGCCTCTCTCCCACCCCATAGTGGCGTGCCTGATAATATTTCCCCCTAAATTTACACTCCCTCTCGGCCGTCTCCTGGTAATCTGTGAGCAGGTCTCTCAAGCGCGATTGTAGCTCTGGGGTGGGGGTGCTCTGCATCTGGGCTTCTGTTTGTTTGAGCTCGGTCTCTAATTTACGAAGCGTGGAACGAATGTCCTTCAGGACCCCCCCGCCTTTGGCAATGCATATGCCGCGCACGGTGAGCTTGAAGACCTCCCATATTAGGGAGTATCGTGTGACTGAGTGCTCATTGCGGGGAAAGAAGTCTGCAATCTCCTGTATGAGTTCAGATTTAAAGACAGGGTCCAATAGGGTCTGTGGGGGCAAACGCCATGACAAGTATGGCGATTCTTCATGAGGGGGGGTAAGCGTGATGAGCACCGGCGAATGGTCGGATTATGTGCAGGGAAGGTGAGAAGCCCAGGACAGCCACAGGATTAACCTCCTTGAGAGGAGCCACCTATTGATCCGTGACCAGGAGGAGTGGGCAGTGGAAAGCAGGAGTCCACTCTATCGTGAGGGGGAAATGTGCGCCAGGCGTCGATGAGGCCTTGATCAGTGATGATGTAGTTGAGGGTGTGATGCATATTGGAGTAGCGATGAGGATGTGGATGTAAGCGGTCTAGCGCCGGGTCTGAGGTAATATTGAAGTCCCCTTCCCATACCACCCTGTTGGGTCAATGGCCAGAATTTTGCCCCAGAGTATCCGGAAGAATTCAGGGTCGTCCACATTCGGTCCGTAACATGAGACAAACGTTATGAACTGAGCTGCCAGTCTGCCCCATAGGATACTGTAATGGCCTTGTGGATCAGCATAGGACCCAATGGGGGTGTAGGGGAGTGTGCGTCTAACCAATATAGCTGTGCCGCATGCATAGGTAGAGTAGGAGGAGAAACATCTGCAATTTGCCCAGCGGAATGCGATTTGTTGGGGCGGTGGGGCTGAGGTTCGTCTCCTGGAGCATAGAGCAGTGTATATTATGTCGGTCCAGGTAAGAAAGGATGTGGCGGTGTTAGCGGGAATCTCCCAGGCCTCTCACATTCCATGTCAGGAAGTTGCATTTGGGTGGACTAGGTCAGTCCTCCACGGTCCGTTGTCGGAAGCATTGCAGAGAGCGTTAGGTGCGTGTCTCGTAGGGCCTCGTGCCAGGTCTTGCAATAGTTGGTCAAGTCAGCAGTAAGTGGCATGGAACAAATCCCCCGTGCCCCCACATCAGCAGCACAATCCTGCTGTGTCGTAATGCCCTCCCACCCATCCCCAGTGCCTCATGTCTCACGCTCCCAACAGGGGAGGGCGGAGGCAGGGTCCGCAAAAACACTAAACCAGAACAGTGTAGGGATTCCCCGAGTGGGTAGCGGCCAGAGAGCAAACCAGAAACCCCTTGCATCAGTGAAGGTGCTCGGGGGATATAGGAAGAGAGTCTCATCTAACCCAAAGGCGTTGAGGTGAAGTTCGCCAGTGAAGGAGCAACCAGGCCATCCGTAAAAAGAGTTCAGCAGAGTCCGTCCGGCAGTTCAGCGTGAGGCGTATAATTGCCTCGGTGATAAGCAAGGGGGGGGTCCGTTGGCACAGCGCCCGCAAGTGCAGGTAGTGTTGAGGAGTTCAGAGCAGGAGGAGGGCTACAGAGAATCCCCCCACAAATGATAGGCGAAGGAGAAAGGGAACAGGTTCTAGAATGGCAGGTGTTTCCTACAATGGTGGGAAGCACTTAGTGTTTTTTAAATACCCCTCACACACCAAAAGGACCCTTGGTGTCATACTTCATCATAGGGGTCTTCGCGTCCCTCTACGGAATGCGGCGTGCTACTAACCAACAAATACGCGGGAGCACTGATGTAATCACTATGTGTGGTGTGTGAGGTTGGTGAGTGGTAGGGTCAGATGTGAATGGATTAGTGAGTGTTAAAAAAAATACCTGGCAGGTGAGGACTAAAAACTTTTAATATGCCTTTTAATATGCCTCCGTGCTCGTATTATTAAAAAGGTGTGATGGAGGTTTTATGTGTATTTAATGTACATAACCTCCTGTGTGTGCATCGACATGTTTCGAAGTGTAAAGCTTCTTCTTCAGGACGGGTGCACAGATTCCCTACCTTACTCACATGTGACAGACTTATGCTGTCTTAACATAAATAGTACTATGTGTGGAAAATACCCAAATGTACCTATTATGGTAGAAATGGCCTGAAACAAGGTACTGCCTTCAGTGTCAATTTGCTAAGATGAAGTCAAAGGCATCATGAGCCTGCGAGGACGTTGTGCTGACTAGCACTAAGTGTAGAGGTACTCCCTGCTACCAACGATCCTATCGCGGCTCCGTGGTCAGATGTGCCACCCTTACCATTTGCCCGAGTGAGGGGACAGGTGCGGTCTGTGGCCCTTTTGGGCAGGGTTTTGATGAAGTCATAGACATGCAGAGGGTTGGTGAAGAAGTGTTGTTTTCCCCGGTGAGTGACTTTTAAACGTGCGGGTTAAAGCATAGCGTAAGCAATGTCCAATTGTTAAAGCGTTTTTTTCACTGGGATGAATTTGCAGCATCCCTCCTGGATGGCCATAGTAAAGTCCAGGTATCGGGAGACTGCCATGCCCTCGAAGAGTACTTTTCCTCGCTCCCTGGCCAGGCGAAGCGCAGCGTCTCGGTCTCTGTAGTTCAGGAGCCTCGCCACAATTGGGAGGGGCTCCAGGGACAGGGGGGGGCCAGAGAGCAGTTTGGCCGTTCAATAATGAAGACCATCGAGAAGGCCTCTCTCTCAAAGGCAGTAGTCAACATGCACTCGACAAACTCCTCCATTTTTCCCGTGGCGGTGGTTTCCGGCACTCCTAGGATCTGCAGGTTGTTCCGCCTCAAGCGGAATTCTAGGTCTTCGTTCTTTGGAGCGATACCTTTCAGGACTTTTTCCATGTCGAGCGTCCTGTCTACAGTCGAGGTGGAGGTGTCTCCCAGATCGGAGATGCGGTGCTCCGTTTCTTTGATACACTCCTCATGTTGTTTGCTTTTGTGTGTGAGAGCATCCATTCGGGCGTTCATGGCATCCATTTTGGTCTCTATGGAAGACAGGCTGGATTGAATGACCAGTAGGATCGCTTTGAGGTCCTCCGTGGATGTAGGTTGTTCTGGGGCGGAGGTGCCGGCCTGCTCTCCCTCCATGTCTGCCTGTGTTCGCGTGGACTTTCGGGCTTCAAAGTTTAGTTTGGGCTGTTTGCCATTGGTTCTTCCCATGGCGACAGGTGCGGCGCAGTGGGAGGAGGGCGGGCCGATGTGCCTTTAGGGTTGTCAACTTGTACAGAGGAGAGATATGGTCCACCACGGGTGAGTCTGGGCCGTAGCGCGGCCACAGTCATGCACCATCAGGGGCGCATGGCAGGCACAACAGACGGGCGGCAAAGAGGACCAACAAAGAGGACAAAGGTGGTGGCTTTGTCGCAGAAATCCCGTCCAGGCCCCAGCAGGGTGGAGAGGCAGGGTGAGTAGCGGTGGTCTATGGGTCATAGGGCGGTTGTCCCTCCATATGCCGGAAGGCCCCCAGCGCAGCAGGTGTCCGGGTCTGTGTGTCAGGGGAGGCCAACAAATGATGGCACCGGAGGCCCGCCGCAGGTGGCTCCCAGAAGTGCTGTGTCTAAGATGCCAGTGTCAAGGAGGTCTGGGGCCTCTTTGGGAGGGGTCGATGGTGGGGCCAGTGCGGGCCAGGTGCCCGACCTAGGCAGAGAGGGGCGCTAGCCAGTAGCAGTGATGGGAGCGCAGCCTCCTCTGCAGGTGCAGCCACCAGTGTAAGCCGTGCAGGGGTCCCTTCTGCAGGAGCAGGCGTGCCTAGTGGTGGCGGCACTCAGCCAAGACGGGCCTGTGAGGTTGTGGTAGGCAGGTGTGGCTGGTCTCAAGCGCCTCACAGGGTTGTGGCTATGTAGGCACCAAGCCCAGAGGATTTAGAGGCCCTTGTCACAGGATACTAACGGAGGAGGCAGCGCAGACCTGCCATGTGGCAGAGGAGGGGAAGGAGCAGGGTGTTGGTGGCAGGCAGAGCGCAGGCTGACTCTGAGGCGCACTCACCGGGTTATGCCGCGTCAGCTCTCTCAGCCTCCGGAGCAAGCAGTATGAGCGGCGAGGTCCCGGGTGGTCCTCCTCAGCGCGGGGGGGCCCCAGGCGGTGTCTAGAGCCGGGGCAGCCACGGAGAAGGTGAGACAGGCCAGTCCAGCAGCCCAGGCAAGGGAGGATCAGGCGTCAGGCAGCAATGGTAGCATGGGCCCCCTCACGAACGCTACCACCACATCGGGCCCCCACCAAGGCCTCCGGTCACGGGAGCGGGCCACGCAAGCGGCGATGATGCTGGTTCAAGGGAGACAGGGGTCCGCCGGGGCGCAGGAAGTGGCCGCAGCCCTCACCAGCGTGGGGCCGTTGTGCCAAATTCACTGGTGGCACTGCGGGCAAGACAGCCCCCGAGGCGTAGGCAGCCCGGAGGGGCGTCCGGCTGCATCAGAAGGTCCTGGCCCGGCCCGTGCAGGTCTCCATGGCGGCACCCGGTGAACTAGGTGGTGAAGGCAGCCGCCATCTTAGGCCACACAGGCCTCGAGCCTGTGATGGTGCCTCTCGGGAGTATTCACCCTCATACAGCAGGGATGGCAGCAGCGGCGGATAGCGGGTGGGCTCTGTTTCACGACAGTATCATTTACAGTAATGTGGGGCAGGTTAGGAGCAGGATATTAGGCGGATGATGCCCCGAGCTGCAGGAGCCTCACATAAGTACGCCCATCTTGCTCGGCACCCTACAGTGCCCCCTGACTTCATAATGAGTTAACAAAAAAGCACATTCAAACAAAGTAGTTCTCCTTACAACTAGGTACGTTTCGGCACAGCGTGCTTTGCAAGGCCCAAACAAAATATTGGATTTAGCCAATGCTTATTTTTAGCACCATCGCAACCCCACTTCAGCACCAGCGCGGCCCCACCTCAGCAGCACCACTTAAGCATCAGTGCAGCACCACCTCACCATCAGCGCTGCATCACCTCAGCCTATATATATATATATATATATATATATATATATATATATATATATATATATATATATATATATAAAACTCTTTTGTTGGTAAAATCAAAAGTTTTTGCCCAACGTCAGACCCAATGACATGCAATGTGTTCATTTGTTTCATGAACCATGTGCCTGACTTATTTAAGTCTAGCCTTTTTTTAAAATAAATTGTGCAGAAACTTGATCCTTTTGCAGCTTTATAGCAACAAATCTTGATGCGGGGGAACCTCCAGCACATCTATGATGGGTCAACTTTGCTGAATAACACATGGGTGCAATTGTATGTGAAAATGTTCTTGTAAAATGTAATTCTTTTAAATTTCTTGGATGAGAACACTTTGAATTAAATCGGCGTTACACTTTTTGTGCACTGATGTCCAAATACTTTCAAAGACGTCTAATCAACTAGTGGCATAACATAAATGGATTGGTCCCCATGCAGAAGGGGAAGAGAGGCCCCGGAATCTCCCATATATCACAGATATTGGTTTCCTGGGGCTGAATGGGGCACCCTCTGAACTCCAGGGGTTTCTGAGGTATGCATCAAGCCCCAGTGACTTCCTCTGGCAGAGTGCAACTGTAGTTTTCAGAGCCGACATTGGCAAAGGCTGTGCAGAGGCAAACCTGACACTTGCGGGGCTCAATCTAAGGTGTGGTAGTAATGGCACACAGGGTATGCTGAATTTTAGCCCGGATGTGCAGTGCATGGCAAGGGTGTGCCCAACAAAGGCTAGTGTACGCCGATGACAGTGAGCGGAAGATGGAGTGTGGTAGAAGCATGCAAAGCGAAGCTGAAGTTGTGCAGGGCACTGTTTAAGGTATAATAATTGATTGGAACATGCAATATATTCACGTGAATATGCTGAGAGCAGCTAAAAGAGCGCAGAGCAAGGTGCGCCTAGCGGAGATCATAATGAATGACATCAGGTAGTGCGTAGTTGATCTGGCACATGCAGGGCTTAGCCGAGGGTGGCCGACCATGGCTCAGGGGTTGCAAGAATTGGCAGAGGGATGCAGACAGAGCATGGTGTATGGTGTGCTGAGAGTGTAACCACATATAGAGCATGGAACAGGGCCCGCAGATCTTATCTCTTATGTGCTGCACAGCTGGCACAGGCATGAAGAGAATGACACAGAGCATACGGACCATAGCTTAGGCAATGCTCAGGTCGCTGCAGGTCGCTGCAGGTCGCTGTAGGTCTTGCAGACTAAGGCTTTGACAGTACACAGGCTGGCACAATGATGCAGAGCATGGTTTAAGACTTACTATCAGTGGCTGAAGGTTGAAGAGCATGAGCCAGGACATGTAGACCATGACTTGGGCAGTGCACAGCAGGGCAGAGCATAATTTAGAAGAACGTGCTTAGCATGGCACAGCGTGCAGAGCCTGGCGCTGGATCTACAGAACAAATGATGGAGCGCGGGTCACCCGCTCTGGTCACTCATACAACTAATACTCACCTGGGTCCAAACCACATTCATACAATAAGCTAGTATACCAGCTGGCATCAATTTTGAGTAATACCTGCAATTTTGTTATGCACCTTTACCAAGTCTTACCAATTCAATACATTTTGTTTCATTTCCTCGACGAATCAGGTTGCTGAGTTAGTTTAAGGTAGAATGACATTTACCTCTTTACTCTGAATAACCACAGACCCAAGAAGTTTTGAAAACCTTTATCTAAGTTAATTTGTGAGTCAAAATTCAATTACAGTAACCACCTTCATATCAAGAGGTAAAATACACCAAATAATTCATAGCAAATTAAAATGATCAATGATGATGGTACCTGAAAAAGGAGGAGGGAGAAAAAGGGAAAATAGGCATAGAATTACAGAATTGCTGATTATATTTACCTATGGTCTAAGATGAACCCAAGTCCGTAATGGGGGGCCAGATAGAATCTCCAAGACAAGTCACAGGTAGAAGAATGGGCAGATTAAGATCTGGAAGGGTAACTTCTCCTAAAGTACAACGCCAGCGTTGCACCCCTCTCTGGCACTACACTCCTCGAGTGTCCCTTTTCCGCAATCCCTCTAGATGAATAGATTATTGATCAGTATCTCGAACTCTCAGACAGATTTTCTGGCAGCAGCAGGGTCTGAGACAGCGTCTCGGACAGGAACTGGAGCAGCATACACGTTGGGTCAGTGACGAGTCGGAATGACAGATCTGACAAGTCGGACGAGGTCTCTAGCTATCTTACCTCAATTATACTGTTCTTGATTCGTGTACCACCCCCTCAAGTATCAATTCTTATGTTATCCCTTATTCTGATTGGTCAGGACGAGGAGGTGAGTTCATCACACCACTTAAGTTTTTCTCTATGAGCCATTATTTATGTGCCCACCCCTTAATTTTCTTTTCCCATAGCATTATTCCCATACGCATTTCACATTACTCAGTAAATTAAACATTTTATTCAACATTGTTGCTCTTGCTGGGGTCATCAATTGAGCTTCTCAGGCTTCTTCATTCAAGGTGGCCTTGGCTGAGTGACACGGGTGCCATCCTTGTTTCCGGCCCGTCTCTATGCGCATGCGCGCAGTTCATATGGGGTAGGGATTCCAGTCACCCTCCGAAGCCCAAATAAAAATGAATAATAAAGTCAGAAAAAGACATGTTAGAACATAGAAACAAATAATTTCACTGTATACCACTTATCTCTACTCTATCCCCTTTTACTTATTTAAATCCTTTGCATTAGTGTTTAATAAAACTTACAAGTTTTTGTTTAGCAGTAACAGGTGCATTAGCATGTGAGTTCGAAGCGGACATTTTTAGTGCCATTGCGCAGCTGCAAAAGTTTCCCACCAAAAGCGACAGAGTCATACTACGAAGATGCAGTAGACGCATGCGCAATAGAAATCCCGCATTTTGACAGCCAATTTAGAACATTCATGTAACGGGTTATTAATGCACCTAAAAAAGCTTCCCCTAGATCAAATTGTTCGTGGTGTATTGCGGTTTTAGTATTCACAAAACAAATTGGTTACATTATTACACGTTATTTGAGAGGATTTAATCCAAGCAAGTTTCTTTCATGAATCCTTGCTCCAGTACAAGGCTTAGGCAGCGCATAGGTTGGCACAGGGATGCACAGCATTGTATATGACAGATGAGTGTGGCATTGTTTGAAGAGCATGGCACAAGGTCTGCAAACCATGGCTTTTGCGTTGCACTGTTTGGCACAGGATTTTGAACTTGGTTTAGGATGTGCTCAACATGGTACACCGTGCAGAGTATGGCACAGAGTCTGCAGTTTGCAGACCAAGGCTTAGGCAGTGCACAGCAAGCACAGGGATGTAGAACGAGTTTTGGGATGTGCTGAGTATGGCACAGTGCCTTAAGACCATGGCTTTGGCAGTCCACAGCCTGGCAGAGCATGATTCAGGACATGCTGAGCGTGGCACAAGCATGGCACATAATTGCAGATCGTGGCGATATACGTGCTCGGCGTACCACTGGCCGCAGAGCTTGGGTGAGAGTGCGGGAGTGCAGAGCCACTATGGACGAGAGTGGGAATCAACAACACACTGTGGCATTGTTTTTCAGTACCACAACACTGTGGGTCCTTAATGTTGAGGCATCCTAATTCATAAAGGTGTGCGCATATAAAATGTAGAAAAGTGACAGCACATCTCTGCATTATGTGCTGGTAGTCAACTTTTTGTTCAGTTCAGCACTGTTACTTTTTGTTTTCATGTAGATTTCTCCGCACATATCATGCATACATGTGCACGAGAACAAATTGCATTGCATTATTTCTGCTCTTTTCATGCAGAAACAGCATCTCTGGGAAGACAGAGCAGTGGACGTTGAAGCCTGGAAGACTAGTCCGGTACTCACACGCGCAGAGCTAGATGACTCAACCAACATCAGCAAGCCAAAATCCCCATTTGCCCTAATGAGGAGTTGCATCTGTCCCGATGTAGATGAGCTCCGATTCTAGCCGGTATTAGTGATTTGGGTTGTGACATAGGCGCAATCGCCAAACAAAGTACCTTATACACTGGTTTAAACATCCATCAAAAAGCAGAGCAAGTCAGCACTAAAGTCTGAAAAAAAAACATGAGGTATTCCTCACGCCTAGATATCTCATCAAAGGACAACATGACATCTTAAATAGGGGCAATATGCTTCATCTATTCAAACACATTCCGACGCTGTCAGGAACATACTCAGATGAAGTAGTCTGCGTTAAGTTCCTTAGCCTTACCAGTGTCACCCACGGGGAATCAATCTCGATAGGGCGGAGTCATCACACCAGCGTGGGGTTAACTCCTGAAGAAATATCGCAAATGGCAGACTGGGGCATTGATATTGCTTTTCCCATCCCAGAGAAATATCCGCATGTGTTAGCGGCACCATCACCTACTAAGGAAGTTTACGCAGTCCTAAAGGGGACAGTGTGCAACCCACAAGTGAAAAAATTAGCTGCAGGGCCAAGTCTGTACCATACATTCAGGATTACAAGTACCTCTGAACATAGGATAGTGCACACAAGTAGGCCAAGCCATTCCCCTGGGGGGGGGGGCATCAGGTCTCGTCCAGCAGAGCAGCAACTACGACGGCACCTCTAGCATCAAAAACCCTTCTCGCCATCTGTTCAGCACCAGAACTCCTGGAAATAACATCCAGCTGTCCATGGTCTCCTGGAATGTAGCTGGCTTAAAAAGACTGCTTGAGTACAGTTTAGTGAGTAACTATTTTCGTGGAAACGACATCTTGTACATACAAGAGACCTGGGCCACCGAACCATTAATTCTTCACGGCTGCTACGAATTACATACCACAGCTATAAAACGCAACATCTTCGGGAGAGCTTCTGGTGGGCTGTCAATTTACATGAACCAAGCACGCAGACTAGAGACAACTTTTATTGCAACCAACATCCCAGACATGCAAGCGGTCCTAGTTAGCGGACTGAAAATTAACAATAACCCAATTTGTCTTTTGGTAATCAACTGCTATGTAAAACCTGCCTCCCAGCAAAAGAAACATGCTCTAAAAATACTGACAACAAAAATGGACCAGCTTATAAATAAATATGTTTCACACCTCCCCGTTATCGCTGGTGACCTGAACACTCGGGAGCTAGGGAAGTCGAAAGTGCATATCCTACCGCGCATTGATTGTGCCTCACTGCAGCAGTTTTTTCTAAATAATAGTCTGGCCTCTGCTCACACCATCAAAATAGCAGCGGATCCTCTCTGGCTCCCACTCCCCACCTTCAGGGATAAGTCTTCAATAGACTATATCTTCATTTCGGATCATCTAGTACCATACTTTAACAACTTTGAAGTGGACAACAGGGATGAGAGCGATCACAGGCCTCTGAGGATAACCCTGCAGATAAACGGGTAATTCACAACACAACTGGAAACACTGGGGGTTTCAACCGGCAAAGAACGCTACAAAGTCCTGAGTAGAATAAAATGGACTATTAATCTTGGCCCCAAACTCCTGGAGTGGGTAACTTACAAAGAATCAAATTCCACAGTCATGAGCATAGTCTCTCCCCAGGTGCACTGGGAAACACTTCTAGTAGAATTAAAATCAGCCCTAGGGGTTCGAACTGGAGGTACCCGAGTGCAGGATACCCACTCTCTGGGACCCCCGCAATGTCTTAAATCAAGAGACCTAATTCACACAAAACGCAGTCTTTCAAGGGCCATGAAGGCAAGAAGGAAAGGCATAAAAAACCCCAAACTCAGGAAATAACAGATCTCCGTGCAGTACACAGGAAGAAAGTCTGGGAAATACGCTCCAAGAAAATCGAGGCAGAATGGGTGAAAATGTTTACATTCCTTAAAGAAAGGGGACAAATCCAACTTGGAGATATATTAAGCAATTCACTTACACCGTTTTGATAAAAGAAAACGGAGTGGCAGCCCTGCAGTGGGTTAAACATGCAACTCAGCTGTAAACAACCCATCAGATTAGCATTCAAACTTATTCCCATCAACAATCTCCAATAAAAGATAAAGTCGTCAAAACTACTAACATCACAGTGTCCGAGGTAACTACCCTTATCAAAAAAATGAGGTCAGATGGCGCTCCAGGACCCAATGGAGTTCCGCATCTGTGTTCAAAGGTTCGCAGGGATTCTGGGCAGAACAGTTAACAACACTTTTTAAGCATACCTTCGCCATATCTACTTTTCCACTATCGTGGAAAGGCTCAATACTTTCCCCAATTTATAAAAAAATGGGACAGCACAAAACCCGAAAATTACCGGCTTATTGTTTTATTAGATGTTGAAGCAAAAGCATATGCCAGAATACTTTTGAAAGAACTGGAAGCCTGGGCAATATATGATAACATTCTTCCCTTTCTTCAAACAGGATTTAGGGCCCAAAGCTCCACCACAGATAACATCTTAGTACTGGGCCATCTGCCTAACCGCGCTACCCAGCCATCTCAGTTACCAATTTTCTGCTGTTTTGTGGATTATAGTGCTGCGTTTGATCGGGTCAATCGAGGGAAGCTGTGGGAAAAACTGCATTCTTGTGGAATTCCCCAACAGCTGCTAAAGGCCATAATTTCTCTATATCAGGGGACCTGGGTCCGCATTAAAATCAGTCAAACTTTAGTCACCGCCAAGGTACCAACTAATAACTTTCTAAATTAAGGTTGCGCACTTGCCCCTATACTTTTTAATCTGTACACAGCTGACCTGGGGAAAGCGCTGGAGGGGGCAAGTCTACTGCCTCCAAGACTGGGGAATATGCGGATTCAAATACTCCAGTATCCGGACGACATCGTAATAATGGACCACACGAGAACTGGCTTACAGAAGGCCCTAAAAGCTTTGCACGGATATAATCAACAGAATAATCTTCTGGTGAGTCAGGAGATGACCAGGATCCTTATATTCGGTAAGTACCCACAAAAGAAGACCATACATTGGCGACTTGGGGCCCTGCAAATCAAAACAAGTACAAGCTACAATTACTTGGGCCTCTGGCTATCTGAAGGAGCAAAATCTACAGCCCACCTGAAACATCTGAGAAGGAAAGCGGCAGGCATAATTTTTTCCTTAAAAAGCCTTAACCAGCGACTTCACAGTCCAACTGCTGAACCCATTCTGAAAGTTCTTAAGGCAAAATTAGTGCCCTCTCTTAATTATGGCCATTTAGTTTTTCCCGGTGCCTTCAATAAGTTCCTCGCGAACCATCAAATCTTGGCTTACAAAAAGGTCCTAGCTCTCCCTAGACATGCCAGGAGAGCAAGAGTAAGGCTCGAGCTGGTACTCACCAGTCTGGATATTACTTGCTCAGGTGATTTAATAAAATACTATATCAGGAACACGCGAGCCTCTGAAATGTCATTAAAAAGGGAAATTAAAACGCTCTTCGAAAAGGAGGGTTCCCCATGGCAGGTGCACTTGGCAGCAGCCATTAGATTACTAGACATAGACACCCAAAATCTGCACAACCCGACATCCCAATAACAGCCTGGAGCAAAACAGTGAATACTCAGGCCAAGAGAATATCTTCTGAAAGGGACCTGGAAAGCCTGCATCACCAATTCAATCTTTCCTCACTGGACTCCTCATACATTATGGGAAAACCGCAGCCATACAATCAATCAATCAAATTTCTTTATTTCGGCCAATTATGGCCATAAAAGATGCAACAATACAGTCAACAAAAACATTCAATAAAAGAATTTAAAAAGGGGCTTAGGATCCATATAAGTGCATTTCTAGTCACAAGGAACATTTACAATTCATTATGAGTAATACATTTTTTAAGTATTTTAGACCTTATTTGCCACATGGCCATTATATATTTGGCAACAGCAAAAACTATATGAGGGAGGGTGCTTGTTTTCAATATTCTATATGAGTACAAATAGCTCCTTATACCCAGGTTTCTGCATAGTGGGGCTAGCCAGTATTTCCTAGGTCTATTAGAGGCTGGACAGAAAAACAATACATGAATTTCCTCCTCATCATAATTACAGCATCCTGGGCAGATTTTATCATCCCTCTTTGTCCATTTGCAAGTAAAGGTTTTAATAGGCAAGGTCCCTAATCTCCATTGAATAAACAATTTCCTTGATAGAGTGGGAAAAATTATGTCCATAAAACCTTCAAAACAATATGAGTTTTTGAATGCCAAACATCTGTCAGTTAAAATACCATTATTGGATGCGGAAAGCAAGGACACAGGCTTTTCTCCTTGTATATTTCCGCTAGGCTTCTTCGGGAAACTCTAAGGCAACCTTGTTCTGGTTGATCCCATAGTTCAGGAAGTCCTAACCGATACAGTTCTTTTTTTATGGAAGCCAACCACGGGATTTTGTCACACTGGTTCAATCTCATTACGTAGGCGAGCTCTTGCCTATAGTGCACAAGCTCGCCAGTGGACCAGAGCCTATGCCAAAATCTTAGGGGCATTAATTCCAGATCCTCTCTTATAGAGGGGAGACCGATGTCTAATCTTAAGGGGAGAAGGGGTGTGCCACGGGGAAGAGCAAGAAGACGCCTTAAAAAGTTATTTTCCACTTTGACAAGATCTTCCCCTGCTTTAAACCCCCATAGTTCTCCACCGTAGGATGCAGCAGCCTTGGCTTGTGTTTTATAAACTTCTACAGCCGGACTAATGAGTTTATAGGTAGAGGTGTTTACAACCTTCAAAATTGCCCCGGCTAATTGGGACAATTTTAACCTGCATCTCACTATTTGGGGTTCCCATGACAGATTCTCTTGGAGTGTTACCCCCAGATACTGAAAAGTTTTTACCCTTTCCAATCTTGATAAACTCAAGGACGGGCTAGGTCTGGTTCTAGGTGA
Organism: Triturus cristatus; assembly: GCF_964204655.1. Lineage (NCBI taxonomy): Eukaryota > Metazoa > Chordata > Amphibia > Caudata > Salamandridae > Triturus > Triturus cristatus. The sequence continues at coordinate 236,190,617 of NC_140582.1, forward strand.
GGGGTTAAATATCATGAATTTGGTCTTCTCTGTATTGATCTCAAGACCATATTGTCTGCAGAAAAGACCAAATCCATCTAGAATCCGTTGTATCCCCATCGGGGATTTTGAGAGCAGGAGGGTATCATCCGCAAACATAATGGCGGGTACCCTCCTGTCCGCCAAGGATGGAGCGTCATTATCCCTAATGGCGTCAAGATGGGATATGACGCTATTAACATAGAGGCAGAACAGGGTTGGTGCCAAAACGCAACCCTGTCTTACCCCTCTAAGAACTGGGAACCTTGATGACAGTCCTCCATCCCTCCCGCACCTAACCTGAGCATAGTTGTTGACATGAAGCCTGATTATGGCATTCAGTAAATCGGTCGGAACTCCCAACTTCATCAAGACCTCCCAGAGTTTTTTGCGGGGAACCAGGTCAAAGGCTGACCTCAGATCCACGAACACCATGTACAGCCTCCCCCCCTCAATCCTCACAGTTTTCCAGTAGAGGAGCACGAGGCGGAAGATCTGGTCCATGGTGGACGTTTTTTTCCTGAAGCCAGCCTGGAGGGGGCTAAGGATTTCATGTTCCTCCATCCAATCTAGAAGATGATTCAGGAGGAGACGGGAATAGATTTTTTGGGAAACATCTATGAGACTGATCGGTCTGTAATTGGCCGGGAGGAGAGGAGAACCCTTTTTAAAAATAGGCACTATCTCTGCCCCCAACCAAGTACAGGGAATCTCCATACCTCCAACAATGGAATTGAAAAGAATAAGGAGGTAGGGACCCCAGATCTCAGGGTGAAGACGAAAAAGATCACCAGGCAGTTTATCGAGTCCTGGGGCCTTCCCCCTCGCTAGACCCTCAATTGCACAAACCACCTTGCCGAGGGTAAATTCAAGACCAGCTGCACGATCGGATAGGGCAATCGAGGCCACATCATGGGCAACATCAGAGGATTCTTGGTACAGTTTTCCAAAATGGGCCTCCCAGACAGACGCAGCACTATTAGGCTCCACCGCAACTTTGGGTTCTCCTCTACCAGTATTCACGAGGGACCAGAATTTTCTCAAATCCCTAGCTTCTAATGCTAGTGAGAGATTCTGCCATCTATTCCAATCCCACTCCGATCTTGCCAGTGCCATAGCTTTCTTATATTCCCGCCTGAGCTCAGTAACCTTACCCTTGTCAGAACCTACTTTTATTGTATTTATTAGTTCTGACTTGATCTTTTTACAAGTGGAGTTGTACCAGGTTGAGGTTTGAGTCTTTTTTTTCCGTGGAGGACCCACTGGATAAATGACGTCACCTAAAGCCCCCACTAGGTCCTCATGTATTAGGGCTAACTGCTCATTGAATTCCGGTGGACTTGGCTGATTGATTAATACATCCAATTCTTTAAATTTGGGGAATGCTAGCTGGTAAATTTTGCTTATGCTCTCTTCTGAGTTTACTAGTTTCCCCCATTTGACCCGACGTCTATTGGAACTAAGAACCAAATCCCCAGAGTCCTCACGGGGCTCAACTGGAAGTAAACCAGGAGCATATTCAGGGTGCACCATGTCCAATAGAAGAGCATTATGATCACTATCCCTTCTATCAATTACTTTAAAATCCCGAACCTTGGACCAGGACCTAGTATCCACAAAGATATAATCCAGTCTTGATTCATGATCTTTTCTATTGAATGTACATAATGAGGGGGTATCAGAGGGGGTTCTCCCATTGCAGGCTCTAAGCGCAAAATTTAGTGTCAGAGACATAATTTGTACTGCAAGCGGGGACCAGGATTTCGGGTGGAGAGATTGACATGACGGAATACCCCAAAAGTCATCTTCAGCAATAAGGGCGCCTTCTTTTAAACCCTCCAAGGGTTCAAAGTGACAATTGAAATCACCACCCATTACTATCCTGCAGTCATTTGGAAGTTGACCCAAGAAAAGCGAGAGATCTTCAAGAGTGGGTGATTTCATAGCCAGACTTACTGGACGTGAATACACGTTAATGATTGCCAAGTTGGGTGCATTGGGCCATTTGAGTATAACACACTGTATATCCTTCGAGAGCGTAGGTACGCTCTCCGCATTACACCCAATGTGACTAGCTACCCAAATTGCCAGACCACCTGAAGGCCTCCCTTTACCAGTCCAACTGGCATAAGTTTCAAACACTGCATATCCTGCTCTAGTGAACGATCCCCTCGCCCAGGTCTCTTGAAACAGGCAAATGTCACTATTGCCTACCAAAGTGTCCCAAACATTTGTATGTAGTTTATTGGCAATTCCCGCCACGTTCCAGGAAAGAACCTTCAAGATTTCAGTCGAAGGTTTTAATCCTTGTTCCCTGGTCTTCTCCGACACATTATCCAGTGTCAATGTTGTGGGCCCTTTCATCTCCAATTCCAGAGTAGGCAGGACTGACGGGGTTATAGTATTATCAAAAAGACTGTCAAACGAGCTACTAGATAGAGCCGAGGAACTGATGGGAGTTGAGTTCTCCCAGCGGGGTACATCAGATTCTCGGGCAGGGGTAACTATGTTGCCTCTCACAGTTCCCTGCACCTTATATTGTCAATCCACCTGGTCAAGGCAGCTATATCTGTTGTGGTGTGTATAGATGCCATAGTGAGTAGTGACATTACTAATGTTCCTAGTTCTTGGGCCATCATTAACAGATCCCACCCTTGTCCAACCATCATCCCTCCTCATAATTAAATCACATGTACTGGGATAGAAATGTGATAAATGAACCAATTCAATGGATGTAGATCCTACTCTCCCGAACCAGTTGCAAATGTAATGGACAACCTGCGGACTTTTAAAACTTACAATTATACAATCCCCCGTGGTTTTCTTAGCGGTATATCCAACCCATGGAACCCTTCTGACCATAAGGACTTCTCCTCTAAGATTAGGTGGTAAGGGCCTATGGATATTTAACCAGCTAATGACCTTATTATGGAGAGAATCATAAGGTTCCACCGTATTGTCAGAAAGCACAGGTACCCCCTTTAAAATCACAGTGTAAGCTGCTGCCTCCGGGGGCAGATTAACTATTTTTCGGCGATTCGAGGGACTCTTTACCCTGAGTGGGCAATTTGCTGTATCGTTTGGTGGAATCTCCTGGCCTAATATAGGGCCAGGTGTGGCTGGTTGCAGACTCATAGTTTTTAGTATCGGGGGTAATAGCTTTGGGGGAAGTACAGGTGCAGGTTTTGAAAATAGAGCTATAGTATTATTTTCTCTAGGAGCCACTGTAGGGCTTATAGGGACCGGAGTAGTTGGATCAGTTAATATGTGGGGGGTCCTAACAGTAGCCCCTTGAGCTTTAAGGGCACTTGCTTTTTGGTGCAGGGCTAGATCTATAAGTCCCTTTTGCACGTCACCTAGACGCCTTTCCATGTTTCCTAGACGGTCTTCTATGGGAGTTAACATTTCCCTCAATAGAGAGCGGATACCCGAAAGGGTAAATTCCCCCATCCCTGCTGGGGCAATTGGGCAGGCGGGATTTTTTGCCGGGGTCAGGATGGAAGGGGACCCAGGATTTAATGGCAAATGTAACCCTTTTTTGACTATGCCCAGTTGATTGGTCTCATCCCTTAGATTAGACTTGGAATTCTTAGGTTTTCTGCCCCCTGCCGTGTATACCCTTTTCTTTCTCTTCGAGATAGCTCCCTCCTTCTCACTCTGTAATGGCTGTGCAAGCGGGGGAGCCTTATCAATAATTATATTCATATCCATATTGATAGTATCCCCTTCAGTAGTAGTTTGGGGAAGGGGAATCTTAGATGTTGGAAGGGATAATATACTTAGCTCTACAGAGGCAGAGATATCACATTCTGTGGTAGGGGAGACACTACAATTAGGATTAGATAAAGCCAGCACACCATTCGTCCCCCCAGAAGCTGCAGATGTACAGTTGGGCATATGTTCTGGAGTAATCGTATGAGCAATGGGTCCCAAGGAGGATCTCCTAACCCAGTCAATTTCTTGCGAAATACGCCTTTCGAGGATAGTGATCTCATCAATGAGAAGGGAACCCGCTTTTGCAAAGTACGTGTCCAAAGTACCTGTTTGCCTCCCGGAGACCAGTGAACTTTTACTCCTTGTTTCTCTGAACGACATGATCTTGAACAGAGTTCCAATGAAGGATATATGGACTGAAGCAAGGGATTGGGGCCCAAGCCCTAACTCGCCCGTTCTCGAACGGCCTCAAACGGCCCGCTCTTTGCCCGGTCTTCGCCCCGAGCTCCGTCCCGCACGCGTTCCGCTAGCGCGTAGGGAGCTAGTGATACTAAAATAGGAGGAAGGGGGAGGGAAGAGGCACCAGCTGCGCCGATGTTCGTCAGAGCGATGAGCAGCCTGGTCCTCGCAGTCCCACCCGGCAGCAGTAAAAGCAGACTCTCCCAGCGGGATGCAGGTAAAACGTGGTTCGGAGCACCAGTGACCCAAAGCTCAACCAGGTATTTATAGAGGCGAGCGGCTCCCGCGAAGCGGGGGCCGCAAGTCGTTGACACGCTGATTGGAGGAAGGGGGAGGGAAGAAGCACCAGCTGCGCCGATGTTCATCAGAGCGATGAGCAGCCTGGTCCTCGCAGTCCCACCCGGCAGCAGTAAAAGCAGACTCTCCCAGCGGGATGCAGGTAAAACGTGGTTCGGAGCACCAGTGACCCAAAGTTCAACCAGGTATTTATGGAGGCGAGCGGCTCCCGCGAAGCGGGGGCCGCAAGTCGTTGACACGCTGATTGGAGGAAGGGGGAGGGAAGAGGCACCAGCTGCGCCAATGTTCGTCAGAGCGATGAGCAGCCTGGTCCTCGCAGTCCCACCCGGCAGCAGTAAAAGCAGACTCTCCCAGCGGGATGCAGGTAAAACGTGGTTCGGAGCACCAGTGACCCAAAGTTCAACCAGGTATTTATGGAGGCGAGCGGCACCCGCTAAGCGGGGGCCGCAAGTCGTTGACACGCTGATTGGAGGAAGGGAGAGGGAAGAGGCACTAGCTGCGCCGATGTTCATCAGAGCGATGAGCAGCCTGGTCCTCGCAGTCCCACCCGGCAGCAGTAAAAGCAGACTCTCCCAGCGGGATGCAGGTAAAACGTGGTTCGGAGCACCGCAGCCATACCGTGAGCAAGCTCTGACAGTCCTGGCTCAGGGAAGAATCACCTACATGAGACTTCTCGCTCTGCCCATCACGGATTTTAACTCAACTTGGGCCCGGCAGGACAATTCAGTGGCTTGCCGACTCTGCAACTACCACTGTGAATCTTGGCTCAATCTGTTGTGCTGCTGCCCAAAGTTAGTCAGTGAGCAGCAGCGCTTGGTTCTCCCCATCTGCAGGTTGCTTGGCCTACAAAGTTGCAGAGAAGTTACAGACCTGTGCTTATCTGCTAAAACACCTCAAATTGCGGCTCGACTAGGGAAATTCACGGACGCAATCCGGGCAGCACTGAAACTGGAAACTGAGACATAAAAGCATTCAGTCGGGCATCAAGCAAGAGAGACAATGTTAAAACTTTTCCTTAAATCCCATGTACAGCACCTTATTGCTAGATAGGGCAATAGTTCTAGTAATGGTCCTTTTACTATTTCAATCGTTTTAAACGTCTTTTCATTCCTATATAATTGTGTGTGATTTTAAAGAAGCTTTTGTCTATTGATAGAATATTGTAACAATTTTAATTAATTGAACAATAAAGATTCATTCATTCATTCATAGTGACCTGGGTTGTCATGGCAAACTGACTGCTGGAGAATCTGACAGGCTTTTGAAGTGTCTGCCTGTAGCAGTTCTCTAAGGGTGGAGCGGAAATCCCTGAGGTTCCCTCGTCACCGGTATCCATGGCAGCGCTGCTAAACCGATTAATGGATACTTATTTATTTCAGCATTTGGCGTATGATGGAGCTCCAAGTGACTGAAAACAGAAGCCCCAGAGCGCTTACTGATAAAATGCTTTAAGCAGGGTCAGTGGGTGGGGGAGGAAATAGCAGCCTACAACTTGTGAACAAGGAAAATCATTTTAAAAAGTTCCTGGGAATATACGATCGATGAAGACAAAAGCTGAAAGATAGCCGAAGTTAGGAGCTGCTTCTGGGAGGAAATTAAAGGACGATAGGAGGAACAAAGAATGGGCATTAACCAATTGCAGGCAAGGCTTTTTAAAGGACAATCACAGTAACCAATAAAAAGCCAAAGGGTGGGCTGTATACAACAGATCGAGAGACAGCACAAGCGCTGTCTAAACTTGACCTAAAAAGATATCGTTATAGATTGAGGAAGAATTTAGCCTTTTGTGCTTTTTGTCTTCTGACACTGACAAAAAACACATTCACTCTCCAGCTTTCTGCCACTTCCTGGGCCTTAGTAAGTCGCTCAAGTAATAAAATATACCCAACTTCGCTTTTCTCTGTAGGTTTTCTAATTTAGTGCAGGCTGTCACTGAATAGACTATAATGTTGCTTCATGAATGACTCCAGGTGACGAACAACTTGCTTCTTAGTTCAATAGCGGCATTATTGACGTCATGGTCATGTGGGACAATGGGGTTTTCAAGATTCTTTTTAAAAACTTTCACTTTTAATAAATGGCTTTCACTGCAGTGATATATTCCTAAAGTACTAAATTGAAGCAATTCAAGAAATATCTTCTTTTTTTTTTTTAAATTAACACATGGATGCCGCCAGATCTTGGTTGGTCATGGGTGAAAAAAAGAGAAGAACTGATGCAATGGCCCATTGTTAGACTACAGAGGTTGTCAAAGACAATCAAGACAGGCATAAATGGAATGGACGGTCATGGTGGTGCAGTGGGCGCACTTACCACTTAAAGTTTTCACCACTTTTCTGAAAGAACTTATTTTTTTAAAACAGCGCTGTCACTGCCGTGCACTGCTGGGATGCAATAATCACGTATTTGGACGATCATGTTTTCCCCTTCTTGGTGTGATGTTGAATCTGTACACACCATCATTCAGGCATTAACACCATCATCATCATCAAAAACCTTTATTCGATATTTGGAAAATATCATAAAAGTACAATGGTACAATTAAAAACATTACAATACAAATCATTTTATACTGACAAAAGAAAAAGAAAAGACAAAAAGGAGGGGGCCATTTGCATCAAAATGTTCAAAGTAACCCTCTTGTGCGTCTCAATCTTAGTGCAACTCTAATAAAATTCATAATACAAGCTAACGTCAATGGATTCCCAGCCTTTTGTAAATATAAGAGAGCAACCTTTGCATGTCTAAATTTCATTTGTTTTAAAATCCTTACTAAAAAACGACGTCTGGGCACTGAATAAAAAGGGCAAAGAAGTACAAAATGAAGGGTATCCTGCGGAGACCTATTGTCGCAGCCGCAGGTACCCTTCTGCTCAACTGTGGCCGTAAAACCAAATGGGTCAGCCAAAAGATGGTGTAAAAGGTTGAGCCTAAAACGGGTAATTAAAAATCTGTCTTGTGCGTTATATAACAGGGCGAGGTAGGGTTCCATACCTACTACTGATTTAACTAGGTTGAAAGTGCAAACAGTGGGCTTACTTGCTTCTAAGGTGGCTCTACGGGCAGACTCCTTTGACAGAAAAAGTTTTTTGATACGGGTTTTATCCGCAGCAATTATTGTCGTGGGGTCGATAAAAAGATTCTTACAGTCTAATCCGGACAGGACACCCTTAATATAGCTCAGCCATGGGATGTCCAACCCCTTATCTCTACCCATACAGTCACTAATTATCTGCCTACTCAGACCCGCCTCACTATTGGTCCATATTCTCAACCAGGCCATAAGTGGTCTGACTTTAATCAGGTCCTCTATGTACACCCTTCCCAATTCAGCGTGTGTAATATAGACTGACGTACTTTGTGGGATTTGTAAAATTTTCCTAAGAAATTTGTTTTCCTCAGTTTGAATTAGTTGTGGGTTCGCAAAACCCCACACTTCTGCCCCATAAATTATTTTGGGACAACAAACTGAACCATACAAATGCATGACCTGTTCAGGGGACCACCTGCCCAACCTGTGTCCATAGCTCATTATAGCCCCCGTGGAGGCCACTACTTTAGCACTTCTACCTTCAATTAAAAGTTTAAAATTTAAAAACCCGTCAAATAAAACACCCAGATAGGAAAAGGATTTAACCTGTTCCATTACGTGTGAGCCAATTTTGAAGCAAGCGTTTTTACATGATTTAGACCCTGCCACCAGTACGTAAGATTTAGCTAAATTTGCGGAGAGATCTAAACTAGCCATAAAGCTAACAAACCCGTCCAGCAAGATCTGGAGGCCTTTCGGTGTTCTGGCTAAGAGTACCGCGTCGTCCGCATATAACAACACCGGTACTGCTCGAGCACCCACTCTAGGGGTATCTACATTTAGGTTACCAAGTGCCAGTTCTAGCCCGTTTATGTATAATGAAAACAGAAACGGGGCCAGAATACAACCCTGGCGCACCCCGCTAGTGCAGGGAAAGGGAGCTGTAGTATCACCTTCTAGATTATAACGTACTCTAGCAGAGGTGTTCCAGTGGAGTGCTCTTAAGATAACCACCAGGCTATCTTCTACCCCTAGTTTAATCATTAAGTTCCAGAGCTTTTCTCTATTGACGTGGTCAAAAGCTGATGAGAGGTCCATAAACCCCATATAAATCGACTGGTTGCTTGCAATAGTATACTTGGCCGTTAGGAGGTAGAGATTCAGACACTGGTCTGTAGTTGACTTTCCTGTTCTGAACCCATATTGCAAGTCGGTTATTATGTGGTGATCCTCTGCCCAATCCAGGAGGCGGTTCAGGACGACTCTCCCCAATACTTTAGCTGTTACATCAATTAGGGAAATCGGGCGATAGCACCGGGGGTCATCCTTTTTCCCTTTTTTGAAAATTGGGACTATCGTAGCTGTGGCCCAGGATCTTGGCATGCCTGTAGAAACAGCCGTGTTTATTACTCTAGTGAGGATAGGTGCCCATAGGTCAGCTTTACTCAGGTAGAGGTCTGGGGGAATACCGTCCGGCCCAGGGGCTTTGTTCTGTGTCAACCCTTTGATCCCCACTACCAGTTCATCTACCGTAAATTCTACGTTTGTCACCCATGGGCAAATAGCCTCACCCCTCCCTGCCTGCTCGTTGGCATGGTTATATAAGCCTTTAAAATGGTCAAACCATTGTTCGGGGAGAATGGTAGTGGCAATCACCGGTGCAGACGCATCCTGGAAACAAGGGTTATTAATTATTTCCCAAAATGCTCTAGAGTCTTTTCTGTCAGCGGCCTCCCGTAAATTTTCCCATGTCTGTGATTGGAGGGCCAACTTCCTTGACTTAATGGCCTTTTTGTAAACTGTCCGACATTTTACAATACGCCCCTTATCTCTAGGCAACTTTTTTAGACTTTCTTTCAAATCCTTGTGGGCCCTAGAACAATCTCTATTAAACCATCTGGGGGAGCATTTCATCGGCCCGGGCGCGGGTGACTTTAGCAGTCCGTCAATGAGGCGAGCCAGTGCCTCAAATGCTTTGACCACCATGGGACCTTCCAAGGATGGGTCCAAACAAACCCCAATCATCTCCTTACCGACATCCATTAAAGATCTGTAGAAGACATCCCCGTCCACCCTGGCCCATCTAAGTCTTCTCCCCTGGTCCGTGGGCCTCAATGTGCTAATTACATTACCATTTTCCTTATTTTTGCATGGGGCCCAATTTTTTATCCGCAAAACTAAGGGGTTGTGGTCACTAAATATGCTCCATTCTATGCTCGCCTTACATATCCAGTTCACAAAAGGGATAGAGACTGCTATATAATCTATAATAGAGCATGACCCTCTTCCCTTAAATGTAGGTATAATTTTATCTCCTGCTTTGGGCCCCATCAAATCTATTGTATGCCTGAGCGCATGGCTATTCAGAACCCTTTCTAACTCCAATCCCTCGGAGGTATGTTCAAGATGTGGTCTCTTTTCTACTGTGCAGCCAGTCCAGGCCCCCTCCGCCCATCTTAGGTTGGGGCACATGTGGCAGTTTAGATCCCCTGCTAAAATCACATATGGGGCTACTGCTCTCTTTCTTGACATTAACTCCATGCTTAATAGGTTGTCCAAATTACGGATTATTAAACTATTCCTATTACCTGAAACAGCATTATAAATATTAATAAAAACAATGTTCATGTTCCTGGATTCAAATCCAATAGCTTGTATATTGACAGAGTTCCATTGCAAGTCAACCCAGGTACCTTCCAGATGTAGATCCACATATGTAATTAACCCCCCCATGGGTCTTCCTGGCGCCAATTTCCTTGCAGGCACAGAGAAGCACTTGAACCCTTCAAGATGGAAGGGATTGTGGTCCACTACCCAAGTTTCTTGTAGGCAAATCACACTAAATTTGCCCACATACTGTCTCCACTCCTGATTATGGAATTTGGAGGCCAGCCCCGCGATGTTCCAGGAGATCATTTCTATGCCCTGATTCCTTCCTGGGTCCAAGGTATCCCTGGGAGTGGTCGGTACAAAGTCCTTGGGGTCACCTCCCTTATTCCTTTCCGATGTTATTTCAGTTACTATACTGTTATTGTCCTGGGGTCTCTCCCCAACCAAATAGCCATGACCTGGATCGCCCCCCACAGGGTGTATCAATACGCTACCTGTAGGGGGGGATTTGGCAATGGACAGATCCTGCACAATGACCCCTAATCCCTCTGGGTCAAATATGTCTTGAGTAGCCTCTGTCTCCGGCAGTTTTGGGGCTGTATTAACCTTGTTCTGAGGGTGGATATCCTCTAATCTTTCAATGGCTATTGTATATTGCGCTTTATCCACCTCTATGCGATTGGGAGCAACATTAGCCTCCATCTGGCCCCTTATATTATTTGTCAGTCAATCGCAGTCTTCCAGGCCAGATAGTGCGTTATATCTGTTACTCAAATGTATCCTCCCTCCAATACCCCTCACTTTCTGCCATCCAGAGTACTGTGTGCCCCCCCTGCCAGCATTTCCATTTACATAGAAGTAAGATAGGGGAAGAGGATAAATTGAAGTGGCTTTATCATCATGGAACCAATTACAAATGAAGTCCGCCATCCTACGATCCCTGAAATTAATTACAATGCAGTCACCTTCCACTGCTTTTTGTCTATGCCCCACCCAACCCACTCTTCTTGTTAAGATAATTTCCGCAGATACATGAGTTGGTAATGGGCGATTCTTGTTAAGCCAGTGGATACATTTATTTCTTAACTCCTGATGTGACTCCCTCTTACCTCCACCTAATGGCGGAACCCCCACCAGGACCACTACATATGGTGCAGATTGTGGGGGGAGCTGAATGTGTGATGGAATGACATCATCGTCGCCCTTTGTGTGTATGGCCAGTACTTCCTTTTGTAGCTCCACAAAAACAGGCTTTCTATGTGAAAGACAACTGTTCTCTTCAGCAGGGTCAGACCCTGATGAATTATTCGTACATAGAGCAGGACTTCTATCCCGGGGATGTATCAGATTAGCAGGGGCAGGGATTTTGTTAGTCAGTATAGGCTGCTTTCCTACTGGGATGGGGTTCTCTATTCTAGTTGTCATATCGGGGCCCTTACCACCTTTACCAGACTCTATTTGAGTTCTGCCTGAATCACTAGATAAATCTATTTTCTTGCCCCGTGATGAGGCTAGCTGAAGTTCAAGGCAAGTCAATCTAGAGTCTATAGAGTCCAAGCGTGTTACAATAGGGACACAAGCTTTTTTAATCAGACTTTCCATTTTTGACCAGAAGGTGGGGTCCAACTCACTCACGATCTTTCCCCCGGTGGAATTGCAGGTATCCCCATTGCCCCCATTGTCATCGAAAGTACAGGCATTTCCAGTGTTTTGTAGTGAACCATGGGAAATTAATTTATCAGGTCTCTGGGATTCACTAGATTCACTAGATTTTAGCTTTTTGCCCGTTGTCTGAGATTTATTACTTCGAGGAGGCCGTTTCAATTGGGGGGCCTGATCCGTCCTAGATAATTTGGATTTTGCCCTGGTATTTGGACGGGTCTTAATGCCCAATGAGTCTGCATCCACAGGTCCCACAGGCGTCACCACATCTATGATTTTGTCTGTTACGGGCAAATTATCCTGGACCTCAATAGACAGCCGCCCTGGTGTATCCGGGAGGCCCCTCGTCCCCTCGTCTTGGGAACCCACCGAAATTAATGAGTCTTGGGTCTTAGACCAACAGGGCTCTGGCGACAGAACTGGTGACTGGACTTCAGCTAACAGACCCATAGAGGATCTTTTATTGAAAGCAATGTCCAGAGATAACCTTTTTTCTGTCAATTCGATGTCCTTCGCCAGTACAGAAGACACTCTTACTAAAAAGTTGTCCAGGGTGCCCATTAGTGCTCCTCCTGTCAGCTTTTTTTTATCCACACTGCTTTCATTACTAGCCATTGGGGTGGCAGACATAGCGTCGGCGAATGATAGACGGTAACCTCCACAAACCAACACACAATCACTTCCGAGTAATCGTTTTGTATGGGCTACTCACTGGCCTTCCGAATGGAGATGGATGCCGCTGATGAAAAGGGGTAGGCCCGCCCCGGCCTCTTTCGGTCTCGAACGGGCACAAACGGGCCCGCCCTTTGCCCGGGCTTCGCCCGGCGCGTCCCGCGCGCGTCCCGCGAAGCTGGACTCTCTCCGCTTTATGCCCGCCTCCCGGCGCTGTTGCGTCAGGGCAGCGCGCCGCCGCTTGGGCTGCCGGGGATCGTAGTCCCGGGGCGGCGACGCGAAGGGTGCAACTTTCCTGGTCTCCCGGTAATGGCGATGTCAGTGGTGGTGGCGGTAGCATTCAGGTGAGCAGATGATCAAGAGCGTTCCCACCACTCCGCCGGACTCTCTCCGCTTTATGCCCGCCTCCCGGCGCTGTTGCGTCAGGGCAGCGCGCCGCCGCTTGGGCTGCCGGGGATCGTAGTCCCGGGGCGGCGACGCGAAGGGTGCAACTTTCCTGGTCTCCCGGTAATGGCGATGTCAGTGGTGGTGGCGGTAGCATTCAGGTGAGCAGATGATCAAGAGCGTTCAGGCATTAAAACAAAATCAGCATAGACAAACAGTCCGACTCAGTCTGGGCTGTGAGCAAAAGGCATGCAGCACCACAGGGCAGGATGGCAATTGTGAAGTGAGTAGTGTGCAACTTTCTCTCACTTGCTACATGGGTGCCGATTCACAAAAATGCCAGGAGTAGCGGAAGTGACATCACATACTCTTTGACATTAATAACATCATAGGAAGTGACATCATATGATCCCTGACCCAGATGTGTTCCAGGAAGGCATTTCACATAAACACCACAACAATGAAGATTTTTTACAGCCTGGTTGGCAGAAAATCTGACTTTTATTAATGACACAGAGGCTAAGATTATACAAAGCTCCTTTTATTGCCCGCTCACAGAAACAACAATAGAGAAAACGGAGAACTTTTAAACATTCCAATAAAGTATAAATCCAGCAACACAGAGCCATCCTCCTTCTTCAAATGCTGCAAACAAGATAAATCCCAAAAGAGAGCACTAGAAATCCAAAGGCGAATGCTCCCATTGCGCCATTCCAATTTTCATTCACGGAGCCTTCCTATTCTGAAAGCAAATCAGGAGAACATGTATTTAATCCCTCAGGGCGGGTATTACTGCGGTGGGATAATCTAAACCTCCGTGTCATTAACAGAATCCAGATTTTCTGCCCATCAGGCTGGGAAAAATCAACATTTTATGTCAGGACACGGAGGCTAACATTGTGCAAGTTTGAAGTGCTGTTAAAACATTATCAATTGCATTCACAACAGGTCTAAAGTAGCAACTTTTGATCATGTTTTCAATCGACCAATCTGCAGCTCTTAAGATATCTTGCAGGCCGCCACCTAGGATGAATTATTTTGATGCTGATGCACCCCTAAGGGAATAAGCTCCAAATCTACACCTGCCTCTCTCATGACCTCTTTAACCCATCTTGCCAAAGGTGGGGGTGAAACCATTCTATGATGCCACCTGTAGCAAACCAGTAATTGTGCAGCATTGTTTCTCAAATTCTTAGTTTTTCTGTCAATCTCTTTCAAACACTTAACCACATGAAGTCTGCCATTTGACTCAAAATAAGGGTAAAAAATAATCTTAGATGAGGTTTTCGTTCTCCTTTCAATTTAAAAACAAACTCCTTCTGGCTGGCCCTGCTAGTAATATCCGGAGCCCTTACATCTGAAGGCCATCTAAAAGGCACCAAACAAAGCAAAACTGTCAGTTTGTAAGAGATATGTTTCAGCAACAGGTAAGAGTTATCACCCCAACTCACTAAGACCTGTATGAACTGTCTAACATCCTACAATGTAGAGTACTTCACCATTGGTGGATTCAAGACCACCATACTACGCATAATTTTCCTAGCAAGCAAATGCTGACTGACAGACAAGCCATCTACTAGGCAATGACCAGCTGGTTTAGCTGACCTATAGACATTTACTGTTCTGTATGATTACCCAGATCCAGATAATTTGGTTCAGTAATTAATCACATGGACTATATTAATTGAAACGGGTTCATAAACAAGATCATAATTCCGTTGTATAAACCAACAAACCCATTTCTTCCAAGCCTTTCCTGGTGCCCATGAGTCAGAAAGTCTCTGCCAAAAGATCCGGCATTTCCCACTGTCTCCTGAAATCCTCCAAGCCATCAAGTTGAGAAGTCCCTGCTTTTCCAGAGTGTGAAAGACTCCCCCCTGGTCCTAGAATTACCTCTCTCAATGTCGGTATCAGGACAGGAAAATCTATTGCCATTTCCATCATGATTAGGAACCAAGATTGTGACACCAGACTTGGGTTACCACCACTACAGTTTGCCTGCATCTGCATATTTGCAGGAGTACTGTCGGTAGCATAGCAATGGAGGCCAAGCAGAAGGAGTTAAACCCTTCCAGTCCAGCAGAAAAGCATATATTCCCCAAGCCTCCAGTTCTGGTCTCCAACTGAAAAACATCATCAGTTGTGCGTTCAGTCTGTCTGCAAAGAGATTTACACCAAAAGGGTACCATCTCTCCTGAATACTCAGAAATACCTCCCTGTTTAACATCCAGTTGTTCAAATCTTTGAAATTCCTTGAAAACCAGTCAGCTACACCATTATTTAGACCTGGAATATGATCTGCCACAACAGACGTTCCCTTGCTCAAACAGTATTCCCAAAAGTCTTTCGGTGAATCTGCTAGACCCATCGAATGTGGTCTGCCCATCTTGCTGACATACCTCACAGCCGACACATTGTCCATATGGAGCATGACACAACATATAATCATTCCTTGGGTAAAGCAACGTATTGCAAATGAACATGCCAACATTTCTAAACAGTTGATGTGTAACCTCTTCTTTTGAACTGTCCAATGCCCACCTGTGGATGAGTTCCCAGATCTTGCTTGCCATCCTCCTAAACTTGCAGCTGACTTTAGCACTACTTCAGGCTCCTCCCCAAAAATGGTCATGTCATTCCATGCCTCCACCTTCTCTAGCGCCTTGAGACACTTGCAGGTGAGTAGCTGTGCTTTACCAACCCCTGATTGATTGATTGATTCTCAAGCCACTACTCTAACTCCTTTTTTGATTCCTGATCTAATGATATCATCTGGGAATATGGCCAATTGGTTCGTAGGAATTTCGCTTTCAGTCTCTGAAGGGCCCAATAGTAGAGGGGTCCAGGGAATAGTGCCTGAATCGTTGAGAATAACAGCCCCAGAATTCCAACCAAAACCCTTAAAGGTATCACCTTCTTCCCTAACACCATTCACAATTGCTTTTATAATTTCTTTAGTTTATCCCTTGGTAACCTCAACTCTGCCTGAACAGTGTCCACAACAAAACCCAGAAACTGAGTTTCCTGACTTGGGATCAAAAAAGATTTCTTTTTGTTTATCATAAAGCCCAGATATTCTAGTAACTCTTTAGTCATTCCTATATGACTCAAAACGACTTCCTTGTGCTGACGCATAATTAGAATGGCGTCCAGGTAAATTATTAGCCTTACTCCTCTTGTCCATAGCCATACTTCCACTGGACGAAGCACTTTGGTAAAGTTCCAAGTTGCTGAGGAGATACCAAACTGGAGACTGCGAAAATGCCATAAATTTCCCATCCAGTCGAACTGGAGATAGCTCTGCTGAGGTAGCCAAATCGTTACAGTCAAATCCGCATCCTTGACATCTAGCCTCGATAGCCAATCTCCTTCCATAACACATCTCCTAATAGATACATTCTGAAGTACTGGGTATTTTAAGCCCAGCGGTGCAGGGGAACACACCCTATGACATCGGGGTTCTTCCTGTTTCAGACCTACAGAAACACAGAGTCTTCTGGGTGAAGTCAAAGATCAGTTTATTGGCTGCAGACCAATTACAGACGTCCTAGAAGTACAACAGCGTGTATGTTCTCAGGAGACTGCTAAAAATCACAGAAACGAGCTTCTTCTTAAATACAGATTTTCCTGCCTCAGGCGTACATTCTTGGGTTTATGGCATGGTCATTCAGAGTGTACATTACAAATGAAAAAGCAGAGTCATGATGACCATCCCACATTCCAGTGAAGCCAGCCCACAATTATTTACACAGTAAAGCTCAGATTCCACCTCAGATATCGATAGGCCCCAATAAACATGAGCATCTCCTGTTTTGGGAAACAAGCCATAAAGCAGGAATCAGCAATGTGTGAAAGAGATTAGATGGGGGCTTGTGTAGGATGAAAAAACTTTATGGTGTGTCAAGCCCTGATGCTAATCACAGGTGGCCAGAGGACGGGAAACTCGTGAGACCAGTTTGACCTGGGGCAACAGAGCCCAGCTGCCCAGGTCACAGAAAAGTCAAAGAAAGCCACATGTGCTTTAAAAGGCCCGTATTTGCTTCACACTACATAGCCTATGTGAGGGCAATCATAAAATGGCCACCGATACAAAATGGAACCCACGCAGTGATGTAAAATAGCGTATACACAGTGCATTCATAGCTAAAACGTTACAAAAAGCACTTGTATATACCGCATTAACCATTCGCGGTTCACTATTACCGAGATAGACAGGGGTAGGGCCCTATCTCCTATGCGGTCCCAAATTCTAAAGTACGACAGACCCTCCTTTTGCCCTTACATAGGCAATAACTACACTCATTTCAATCCGAGTCTAGGTCAATATTCACGAAGTCATGGAGATGTTGCTGTAGCATCATCCTATTACTCAGCTCGTCCCTCGATACAGGTTTCCTTACACATAATGTAGCACAGAGGCCACATATCGCAGGAGCACACTGTATGCACAGACAGAACAAGAAAAGGATGGCTAAGATCATTCCAATGACCATCAGAACTTTCCAACCCCAGGCAGATATCAGTTCCCAGAACCACCCCACCAGTGACCAATCTCCTTTATCCACGTGTATGGACTCAGATATTTTATGCAGTTTAGAGATGGCTTGATAGACTGTTGGAGCGTTGTCTGGTATGAAAATGCAACAACTGGATTGGATAACCTTACATACCCCACCACGGTCTGCAAGTATGACGTCTAGAACCATGCGGTTCTGCAAAGTCATGAGGCGATCCGCTTGGAGCTCAGCTGTCAAATTACCAAGGGCACCAGCCGTAACATTAACAGTGGATTCAACCACACGAGACAGCTGTCTCAGGTTCCTACTATTAACCATAGGTCCCCAAAACGGCAGGAAACCCAAAAAGAAATCTCCCGCTTCCTGACCGGCAGTATCCTCCTTACTAATCACGCCTCTCACAACTCTGGTCTTGTGATAGTCGGAGGTGGCAGTAAATGTTGGCGGTAGCAGATTTGCAATATAACATGTGCCCGAGAAATCAGGGGGCAACCATGTATATGCTCGGTCATTGCAGATAAAGTATGTACCCTTGGCAGCCAAAAACGCAGGGGAAAACTGTGACGGAAAAGTGTACGTTTCAGTACAGTCACTTCTTCCCAGTTGAGCTCTAGGATTCTGACCATTACCTTGCAAACAGAACCGACCTATGTGGGGTACGACCCAGATTGGGGATGAGATTTTCCGCTGTCTTTCACCTAGACTAATACTATACCCCGTCGCGTTCCACCCTACATAAGCTCTCAGCTCTTCTTTAGGAATGGATGAGTATGCATCGATATCTCTACTCATATCGGCAACTCCTTTCACTAAAGCTTTGTTATTGGTGCTAGGTCTGATGGAACGCGGTTGTCGCGGGCAGTACGCATCTAGTGCATAGAGAAACATGGTCTGGAATGCCCATGACGATCCATTGTAACTATACGGCAGCACTAGATAGGGAATACCCTTATTAATGGTATGTGGCATTAAACCGCACACCCAACAATTGGTTGTATTCATAACTAGTTGGTGCTGGTGCAGGAGCTGAATAAACGAGTTATTCACAAACTCTGATCGTCTAACTTGTTCATGTTCGGGCAGAGGGTGAAAAGAGTGTGAGGAGATAGTAGGAGGAGGTATAGGCTGTACAGTGGGGGCAATAGGCTCTTGAGAGGAGAAGAATACAAATCCTACAGTAAACATTACCATACTACATAATACAAACAGGCATAAAAACACAAAACGTTTGCGTGTCATAATTTTACACATTCTTGTCTTAAAGTTCATTTCCTCAGTGAGTCTCTTCATCTTACAAAACTCCATCCTCTAATCGTGCCGCTCGCGGCGGGTGAGTTTCTTCTGCTAAGGAGTACGCCTGTCAGTCCAGGGAACGCCCTAGACCAACCAGAACCGTTGACCTAACGTCTTCGGCCTGTACCCCAAAGTCTTGGCACCGCGACCCTGCGGCTGCACCCGGATGGTGGTTCGAAAAACAAAAATCAAGAAAGTCCTTCAGATGGGAGAGCTCTGGTTATCAAAAAATAAAAAAGGTAAAAGGAAAAGAATATTTATTTGTCCATGGACCTTGGCCTCAGATTATAACGAAAACGGCCAGGCACTGTCTGATCTTGAAACAAGAGTTCAGGCTCGGTAGTGTCCAATCGAATTGACGGAGGCACAGCTTCTTGCAAAATATCGTCACTTTCCTGCGCTGAAGCTGTGCCCTTTATGCGTGCATCACTGAACGGCACAAAACGAGGTACAGTGTCTGTTTCAGAGTCTGTGATACCCTCCTGGACCCACTGGTCATACGGCAGAGGCAAAGGGATCCTTTTCACGTGGGCACCGTGGATCCAGTTTTTCATCCCCTTCACTCGAACAGCTGATCTTGTCGACAGCAGCACGAGGTGAGGGCCGAGCCAGCGGGGCTCCTCGTTGGTCTTCCGCTGAAAATTCTTCACAAGGATCCACGTGCCTGGTTCGATAGGGTGTGCAGGAGCTTCAGAAGCCAGGGGGAGAGTATCATGCACCTGCTGGTGTAAAACTCGCAGTTTAACCGTCAAATCATACAAGTAATCAAGTAGTACTGGATGCTCGATCTCACTGAATTTCATCGGTCTTGGCACACCCCATACATTAGCCGGGCGGCCAAAAACGACCTCGTAGGGACTAAGTCCCACTCGTGAGTGCACGGTCATTCTGGTGGACAGGAGTGCTAGAGGCAGAGCGTCAGGCTATTTAAGACCTGAGCTCGCTTGGATTTTGGCCAGTTTAAGTTTTAGTGCGCCGTTGTAGCGCTCTCCTAATCCAGCTGATTGGGGGTGATTTGCAGCATGGAACTTCTGCCTTATACCTAGTCCCTCACACACATTCTTCATCACTTTACCCACAAACTCACTTCCATTATCACTCCACACCATTCTTGGCATTCCAAACCTAGTGAAAAATTCCTTCACAAGGGCTTTGGCTGTGGACAGAGCAGTGTTATCCTTTAGAGGATAGGCCTCAATCCATTTTGAGAAATGTGGTAAATAATTTAATTACCGGTACTTAATTTGATGCGGAAAATTAATAAGAATAGCTCAGAAAAATAAGAGGCAGAATCCGTGGTATTAGAGGTTAGGAACGGGCTTTATTCCAATGACAATTCGAATTGTGGTCTTCATATTCCATCACCACGGAGGTTCAGGAAGTGAAGGGCCCCACATTATTGACAGGTAATCATTTTTATAGAAAAGGCATTACAGTGAAACAGATGTAGGAGGCGTAACAGTTGATAACAGAGATAAAAGACATACATGCGTAACTAGAATGGGTGTAACTAGGCGTAACTAGAAAACGTCATTAGGTGTGACGTCACAAATGGGTGGTTCCAAGAAAGAATTTCGCAATGTCAGCAGAAATACTTGGCAGAGATGCGCGCGCAGCAGCATGACGTGTGATTGACGTGCAACTAGGGGGTGAAGGGGACTTAACATTCAGCTCATCATGTGGAGACAGAAGTCTGGGGGGTCAGGTCAACCTAATCCCAAATCATATCTAACATCCTATGTTTAAAGAACTATGTTATCCAAAAGGAAAGGTCTCTCGAACAAAATCTATTCTATACTAACTGTGAGTGCGTGTACAAGCGTCTGAGTGTCTACGTGAGATGCAAGGGCAGAAATCTTCCATAGTAACAGGGCTATGAATTACTTGCATAAAGACAGAGAAGCCGGGCCCTTAGCTCGGTAGCTGGAAGGATGTTTATTTAAACTACTAGACAGGAATGCATTGGATGAGTAGCGGAGCAGATAATCTTGAAGGTGAAATACAGTTTTTGGCAGGCAGACAGGTCGAGTCAGGCACCGTTAGCCGCGCAGGGAGTAGGACAAAGTTCATGGATACAGATGCGAGCTCAGACTGGAGCTTTCAGAGGCAGAAGGCAGAAAAAGGCTTGATGGCAGAATCAGGGCCTACTCGCCTGGACTGTAAAATATAGTAAATGGACCATATAAAGCCGGTGGCCTTTCATACTCTAAAATAGAATATCCGGCCCATTCATGGCGGATCTGATAGAGGACCTGTTGACGGTGGACGCACATGTGTTTGCGTCTTCATAACTGGAACTGGAGGGAACATACATGTACTTGTAGCATACACATGGAACCGTTGGGGGTCCAAGATAGGGGACATAACTGATCATAAAAATCCATATTTCCACATTCCCTCCTTGTCCCCTACTGGCCCTTAGGAAATATCAATCTTCATTAATCCATCGATCTGTTCATATAGCATCATTTGTTCTTCTTTCTTCTTCCGGGATGAATGAAATCTTGGTGGTGGAATACACGATGTGGCACACAGACCACAAATCGCTGGTCCACATTGTAGGCATAAGCAGCAACTGAATAGTATGAGAAGGCCAATACCTAGGAAGGATAGGACTCTCCATCCCCAGGCTGACAACACGCTCCAGAACCACCCGGACCAAGTCCAAGTGCCTGGATTCTGGTGTATCTGGCTTACAATCTTATGAAGGCGAGTTATAGCTTTATATACAGATGGCGAGTTTTCTGGAATGAATACGCAGCAACTTGATCCGATGACCCTACAAGCTCCGCCCCTATCGGCCAGGATGACGTCAAGGACAAGACGATTTTGAAGAACAACAATCCTCATCGCAGACTGCTCCTCTGTCAGGTTGCCTAAGGCGGAAATAGTTTCATTCACTACGGCTTCAAGAGTCCTAGTTAATCTACGTATCAGCTTACTATTGGTAACTGTACCTATATAGGGAAAGAGACCTTTATTGAAATCTGTATACTTTTCCCATGCCGTCTCAGTGTAATCGACAACTGGGAGATCTCTCCGTTCTCTATTGTGTACTAAATGAGTATTTCTGTGATAATCAGGAGGGGCTAGGAAAACAGGTGGCAAAAGGAATCCGATGTAACAGGTACCATCCCAGTCTAGAGGCAAACGTATATATGCAGTCTGACCACATACGAAGTAGGAATGGTGAGAAGCTCTAAATGTAGACTTGCCTTGATCACTAAATTCTATTACAGTGATGCATCTACTATGGCCCATATGTATGGAACCATTCTTTCTTACACACAATTCACCTTTAACTGGAAATACTGACATAGCGGGCAAAATTGGTGCGGCTTCGGATTCAACATTCAGGATCATGAGATTAAGCGTAAAATTCCCTAATCCATATACTTCATTTTCTAGATCAGTTCCTGTTCTTTTGGGAAGTCCCTCCTTGTCAGGGTAGCAGACTTTGAGTAAAACTAGGTTCAGGTTTCCCCATACCCAATTGTCTTGATAAACTACTGAATTTGAATCTAAGGAATTGATTAAACTAAACCATGCTCCACAGGAGCCATTGTGTGTAAACGGATATGGAAAAAGAGGCAGAATTCCCTTATAGTTCTGATAGGGAGGGAGTCGGCCACATATCCAACAATTGGTAGCATTACTAGTCTGATGAGAATGATGTAACATACTAATAAAAGTGTTATTGCGCAGCGCAAATCTATAGGACAACTCATGCGGGGGTAATTCACTAAAAGAATGTTCAGCAGTAACATTGTAAACATGTTTAGAAATAGGATAATATATGTGCAACAATATACTTGCAGCGATTATTATAAGACTTAAGAAAAACAAAATTAATAACGTCACTGTGCAATGACTACGCAGTGATTTACAATACGCATGTTTTTTCAACTTCATCTTTCGGTTTCTTTCTCTATTCAGGTCTAGGGGATACATGTCAGAGACAAATTCGACCGATTCACCTTGGAGAGGACTTAAACAATCAAATTGTCTGACTTGTTAGACCGTAATTTTAGTTTGTATAGTTCCTTGTCGCTTGGTTCAACCAAAGGAAGCTTTGAGTCAATCGGTGAAGACACGCGAGGTGTGACGTTTACATCTGACGGTAGTCCATGAAATTTCTTGATATGACTGGAATGTAACCAGCCCTTGCGGCCTTCGATCTTCACGGCTGTCCTCGTGGTGAGCAGTACAAGTTGAGGCGATTTCCACCTGGGGTCCAGCTGAGTCTTCCGGTCAAAATTTCGCACTAACACCAGGTCCCCGGGGACCTCGTCATGGGGTTTCACCTCGGTGTTGTCAGGAAAGGCTGCAGCTACCTGTGAACGACAAGATTGTAGTGCAGACATCAAGGAAGCCAGGTAATCTGTCAGCATATTACAGTCAACATCAGTTATTTTACGGGGCATAGGCGTCCCCCACATATTTGGTGGTCTGCCAAAGATCACCTCATAAGGGGATAGCCCTGTTCGAGAGTGCGCTACCATTCTCATGTAAAAGAGTGCAACTGGTAAGGCTACTACCCAATCAACACCTTTCTCTCTACATATTTTGGACAATCTAATTTTCAGAGTTTGATTATGTCGTTCCACGAGACCTGCTGCCTCGGGGTGTCTGACACAGTGAAACTTCCATTGATAGCCTAGCAAAAGTGAAACGTGTTTCATTAGTTCGGATGAGAACGGCTGGCCGTTATCTGAGTAGACAACACGTGGTAAACCGTACCGTGGGAAGAATTCTCGAACTAACTGTTTGGCAGTAGTCGGGGCAGTGTAATCTGAAACTGGGTAGGCTTCGGTCCAACGGGAAAGAGCACAGACAACTACGAGAACATATTTGAATCCTCGACATCGTTCCATCTGGATATAATCCATATGGAGGACTTCAAAAGGGTGATCAGGAGGATGAAATCCACCCTGCTCTACGGGGATGCTTTTACCTGGATTAAACTGACAACAGATCATACAGGTACGGATTTTTTGTTTAGCTGCTGCTCGTAAATGTTTGTTGAACCAAATGTGTTGAATGCTGTCTAGCATAGCTTTTTCTCCTAGGTGCGCCGGACTATGTATTGTATTTATGATAACTTGAACCATAGAGTCAGGAAGAAACCATACAGATTTTTCCTTCGTCATCCATCCTTGGTCCGTTTGGATCCCTCCTAATTCAGTCCATTTCTTTATTTCATCTGGTGCAGCATGTGTCTGTATGTCAATTACGTCAAGAGCGGGATCCTTAACCATCATGCAATGTGTTGGTGTTGGAACTATTGTCTTTGTCATGTCAGATGTGTAAGTTTGAGCAGTCTGTTTAGCTGTTCTATCCGCTAGATCATTGCCTTGGGAAATGATATCAGTAACTTTCGTATGAGCTTTGCATTTCATAATCGATATTGCAGTGGGTAGATGTATTGCATCTAATAAGGCATGAATAAGAGGTCCGTGCTGAATGTGGGCACCGTGAGAAGTTAAATAACCTCTCTCTCGCCACAGCACGCCGAAGTCATGTACAACTCCGAATGCATAACGTGAGTCAGTGTATATGTTGACTTTCTTATTTGTAGCTTGGATACAAGCTTGTGTCAGAGCAGTGAGCTCTGCTGCTTGAGCTGACAAGGTATTTATGCAATTTGTTTCAATGACTTCAGTGTCTGTTGTGACTGCATACGCGGCCACTAACTCTCCTATACTTGTTCTCATACATGAACCATCTACATACAACGTCAGGTCTGGATCTGACAATGGGACATCTGTCAAGTCTTGTCTGGGTTTCGTCGTGATAGTAATAACTTCAATACAATCATGTGCTAGCGGGTCTGTTCCGTTTACTGGCAAGAGTGTAGCAGGATTCAATGTACTACAACGTCTGATTTCTATGTGTGGCTGAAACAATGTCAATTCATAGCCGGTAAGTCTTGCTATAGTCAAGTGTTGTGTTTGCGTTCGGTTCACAAGAACCTCTACTGCATGTGGTACTTGTACTGTCAATGGATGTCCTAATACTATGGCATCGCTTTGTCTGATTGCTAAAGCTGTTGCTGCCACTGATTTCAGGCACGCTGGAAGTGCCTGAGCTACTGGATCTAATGTACTAGAGAAATAAGCACATGGTTTATGTGATCCTGCTTGTTCCTGAGTGAGTACTGACAAAGCAGTACCTTCGCGTTCTGTAACGAAGAGTGTAAACTGTTTACTGTAACATGGTGTTGCTAGGACTGGTGCTTGGCATAAAGCTTTCTTTAAGCTTTCAAAGGCGTGTGTATGTTCTGGAGTCCAAGGGAGGACAGTCGATGTGGCTGCCTCCTGTGTTGTCAACTGGATGAGTGGTTTTGCTAGAAATGCATATTGAGGGATCCACTGCCTACAGTATGAAGTGAGGCCTATAAAAGCCCGTACCTCCTTTTGTGTCTTGGGTGGTGGCATGTTAGCGATTAACTGGATGCGGTCGGATGTAAGCTGCCTTCCCTCCTTGGACAGCGAGTGCCCAAGGTAAACAACTCGCTGGACACAGAATTGCAGCTTAGAGGGGGACACCTTGTGCCCCTTGTCAGCCAAAAATTTTAAAACCGTCAGTGACGCTTTTTCACATTCAGGTTCGCTTCGGGCGGTGATCAGCAGATCATCGACATATTGAAGCAAGGCAGTGTTAACTGGCATATGGATACTGTCAAGTTCTCGTTTCAGTGCTTGGCTATAGATGCTGGGGCTTTCTGTGAATCCTTGAGGTGCGCGTGTGAATTTAAAGCTTCGTCCATTTAAACTAAATCCGAACAAGTATTGGCTTTCCGGATCTATTGGGACGCTGAAAAAGGCATTCTTGAGATCAATTACAGTAAAGAATGTTGCTTCGGAATCAATGGCTGTCAGTAATGAAGAAATGTCTGGAACTACGGGGTATTGTGGTACAATGCATTTATTTAATTCGCGCAGATCAATAACCAATCGATATACTGGCGGGGCTTTTGGATCAGTTCGTTTAAGAATCGGAATTATCGGGGAATTACATACATTGGAGTCGGTTTCCACAACCACTCCTTGGGTAATAAGCTCGTCAATGATTTGCAGTAAAGCCACTACAGCATCTGGGGGTAACTTGTATTGTCGCATTCGTGGTAGTACCACTCCTGTCTTTAGTGTGACTCGATATGGTGTAATGTTCATGCAACCAACATCTGTAGGGCCTTGTGCCCATAAATGTGTGGGTAAAGTCTGCAGTCGGTGATCCATGTCTCGGGACACATAGTGCCCTTTGAAATCACGTAAAAACAATCTTACTCCTTCCGGAGAACAGCATATTATAGCTCCTAGAGCTTTCAACGTTTTTATACCTAACAGGTTTTCTGGACATGATTTAGTAAGCAATAGATCTGTAGTTCGTGTCAAGGGACCAATCGTAAGTGGAAGAGGCTGTGACACTTCGTTAATGATAGGTTTTCCTGAAAAACCAAGGGAAATATTCTGTGAGCCTGAGAGGGGTGCCCCTGGAACTTCACTACGTTTTATTGTCGTTCGGCTTGCCCCTGTATCAAGTAAAAATTTTCTATCCTGGCCTAATAGTTCACTGTGTACATAAGGTCCTTCTTGATCTACAGGGACCTCGATAAGGGGTAAACCAACTTCCCTCTCTAGGCTGTTTCATGAGTATCGTTGATAATCAGGATAGTCATACTGTGCGGTCTGGTACATCTGTCGTGTCGTTGTTTGTGTGGCAGCGATAGGCTGCGGTGGTGGAGCTGGCATGGACTGTTGTGGAGCTGGCATGGACTGTGCATGCTGCGGGGCTCCGTGTTCGTTCTGATCCTGTCTAAGTGGCCGTGGTCTTTCTTTTGTTATTCCTGTGGCGATATTACGTTTTAAGACTGGACAATCGTGTATATAGTGACCTGGCTGTTTACAATAGTTGCATGTCCCTTTCACAGGACCTGCTGAATCACTGGACTGTGTCATACCCTTTTTATGACCGTCAGCTGGAACTGTCTGGGAAACTAGCATTTTCATTTTCGTGTCTTTCATGCGTCTTTGTTCATGTTCTTGTTCCTCTCTAATTCTATTGTGATGGTACTGTAGCATTTGTAACATTTGTGACGGAGTGTTACCTTGCCAGGTACTCTCGAATTTTAATACTCTATTCTTCACTTGGGGCAGGGAATTTTCAACTAATTTTGTCACAAACAGATGTGGATATGACTCGCTACTTGCTTTTATTCCACTATTTATACCAAAACATTTTTCGAATCGGGCATAGAAATCACTAGTGTCTTCATCTTGCTTTTGTTTACAGGCTGAGATTGCACCCCAGTCTTCCTTTTTCGTAGTTAATAAACGTGGCAGTACCTGTACTAATAAACCTGGTAACATTTTAGTCTTTGCTCCAAGCCCTAAACCTGGACCTCGCGCTGTTTCTTCGGCTTCTAACGCTGTCCAATCTATCTTTTGGTCTCCCACCTCCCAATCCTTTTCTTTGAGTTTTTCGTAAATGCCCGCAGGCATTAATACCTTTAATATTTTCATAATGTCAGGATAGGTATACTCTCCCATGAGCAACATGTCTTTAATTTCCCGGTGGAAACCTGCTGGGTCTTTGTCATGGCTGGGTACCACTTTCTTCATTTCTAATAATTCTATTTTAGATATGGGTGTATATACGAATACACGTTTAAACTCATTGTCATCACCCTTTATTGGGTGCACTTCGCGTAAGGGATTCTGTCTATCCATGTAATACGTCGTTCTTTCCTTGATGGGCAGTGAGACATGTTCTGGGCATACAAAAAGAATGTACTGCTTTCTGGATTCTAGTATTTCTCTAATTAACTCAGTACCTGAACCTCTCCATTTATTCGTGAGTAATTCAGTCAATATATCAGGTAAGGGACCAGGATCGGAGTGTTGGCTTTTATATAATATAAGGAGTTGTTGAATCATGTAGATACCAGCTAAACGCTGTTCATCTGGGGTGAGGTTCAAAAACGTGTGCGCTAGTGTATCATCACTATATTTTCCGGGACTGTCAACCCAGTGAACGGCTGACCTGGCTAATTCTTGTTCGTCCATAGAATCGAGTATATGATAACCCCTTCGTTCTCGGAGTAATTTGTCAGCGGCTTGGAACGAATGTTCGGGGGACCTTATATTTATTATAGGTGTTTGGAAAATTCTGTTATTATCTGGACGTATTGGACGTATCGGATCAGTAAGGCATCTAGTATTATTACAAGATCTTCCTCTACCTACATAGGCCATGGTTTCTAACTGTCCTGTGGGCAGTTCTAATTCTTCTTCCTCCTCGTTTTGTTCAGGCTGTTCTATCGCTAATCTTTCTTCGTGTATTCGTTCAATTTCTTTGCGGATCTTTCGGCACATAGCTACTATACTTAACTGTCTATCATGTCTCCCATCTGATATATTCCGGCTCCATGTGGTAAGAATTCGCATTGCCTCCGGATTTACCCCAGGCCGGTCTTGGTTTCTGATCACACAATTTATGAGGAAACGTAACAGTTCCCCCTGTATCTCCACTTTCTGGTACTCCATGGCTCTGTTAATACTTTCAGAATCTCGCCCTGACTGGACAAAATGATATATATTTTCTAAATGTGTAGTCATTCCTGGTAATTTCCCTAAATATATTGCAGCTCGTCGGATACGTAATGATGCCAGGAGCATTTCGTCCTCTTTGCCGGGCACAGGGTCATATCTACAATCTACAAGAAGTTCCTTAAGCATGTTGGGAGTTATTAGTTTGGGCGTACGTTGATGTGCTAATTCTTGAAAGGAAAGTTTATTTATTCTGGGCGGCGTGGAAAAAATGTTTGTTGTACCTCCGGTAGCACCGTCTGGGGTGCTGGGCGTGAAAGGATTTGTTGAACGTGATATAGCAACCATAGGTGTGGGTACAGCTGTGGAAACAGATGTGCTTGCCAGAACTTGTGTCGGAGGTTGTTGTTGCGGAGGTACAGACGGAGGGTCTTGGCGTTGAACCCCCTCGGCAGGCGGTCTATGTGGTGCAGTATTAGCATACTCGGGAGCTGCGTCGTCTAAATAAGAGGAAAGGAAAACATCTTCTGCGGTTCTGGGATGCCCTTTGGGATGTGTTTTTATCGGAAACAATGGAGGTGGCAAGTCTTTTGGTGTCTCCGGAGTAGCCGTAGGTAACCCTTCGGCCAGAAGAGGATACATACCATTCATAAGGGCATTTCTTTGTCTATCTACTTGTTCCGACTTTACTCGTGCACCTTCTTCAATTAATAGATTTTCTCGGACTTTATTTGAATTTTCCTTACTTTTCTCTTCCTGTCTGAGTGCTTTCTCTGTACGTCTATATGATTCTTTACGCCATAATTCAATGGCATCTTTCTGCAATTGTCTAGCTTTCTTTTTCCATAATTCTTCCTCTACTTTCATAATGCAATCTGCATCCCAGGTCCCAGCTGCGGGCCATCTCTGATTCTCTGGTAATTCCTTGGTGTAGTCCACCCATAAATCAAGAAATAATATGGCGTCTAGGCCATGTTTATGATACATGAAGTACCCTGGAGTGTCCCTAGGAGGAATGGGAACAGCTTCTTCGAGTACCCCTTTTCTAGTTTTGATCTGTCTTAACTTTGAAAAGAGCGGCATGTTTGAGAACTGATCTGATACCTAATCTTGAACACACTTAATACAATAAAACACAATAATGAACAGTCATTCACACCACAATATGCAGAACGTATTAACACATTTAACATTTAACATTTAATGAACAACAATGATGGCCATTTAAGGAACTAGTCACTAAACATAATACTCGGCACTAACTAGATTATTCTGAATTATATACTAGACATACTAGATATACTGCTAAACAGTACAGATACACTGCTGAAACAGTGCAGACCGGATTTGTGTACCCAAACCCGTCTTGACCGGCACAACCTATGTGCACGTCAGAACGCCTCCCCGGCAATGGTACTCACCGGGTAGCTCGGAACGGAAGGCCTCGGAACTGAACTGAACTGGACTGGACCGGACTGGACTGGACTCGACTCGAAACTTCGGAACTTCGGAACCTGGTGGGCCTCTGTATACCTCGGATCTTGCTCTCTCAGCTAGGCTCTGGTCGGGATACTTCGCACTTCTCACCGCCTCGTCTGGGTGTTGATCGCAGCCTCAGTTACCCCCGCTCGGCAGGAGGGAGATACAGGAAATCCTGTGGGTACGCGTTGTTGTCCGTCCAGCTGTGGCAGGAGACCGGGCCTGCAACGCACCGCCGGCGCGTGAGATGAGAAAGTGTCCCTGTTCGGGCGCCAATCTTGTGGTAAATAATTTAATTACCGGTACTTAATTTGATGCGGAAAATTAATAAGAATAGCTCAGAAAAATAAGAGGCAGAATCCGTGGTATTAGAGGTTAGGAACGGGCTTTATTCCAATGACAATTCGAATTGTGGTCTTCATATTCCATCACCACGGAGGTTCAGGAAGTGAAGGGCCCCACATTATTGACAGGTAATCATTTTTATAGAAAAGGCATTACAGTGAAACAGATGTAGGAGGCGTAACAGTTGATAACAGAGATAAAAGACATACATGCGTAACTAGAATGGGTGTAACTAGGCGTAACTAGAAAACGTCATTAGGTGTGACGTCACAAATGGGTGGTTCCAAGAAAGAATTTCGCAATGTCAGCAGAAATACTTGGCAGAGATGCGCGCGCAGCAGCATGACGTGTGATTGACGTGCAACTAGGGGGTGAAGGGGACTTAACATTCAGCTCATCATGTGGAGACAGAAGTCTGGGGGGTCAGGTCAACCTAATCCCAAATCATATCTAACATCCTATGTTTAAAGAACTATGTTATCCAAAAGGAAAGGTCTCTCGAACAAAATCTATTCTATACTAACTGTGAGTGCGTGTACAAGCGTCTGAGTGTCTACGTGAGATGCAAGGGCAGAAATCTTCCATAGTAACAGGGCTATGAATTACTTGCATAAAGACAGAGAAGCCGGGCCCTTAGCTCGGTAGCTGGAAGGATGTTTATTTAAACTACTAGACAGGAATGCATTGGATGAGTAGCGGAGCAGATAATCTTGAAGGTGAAATACAGTTTTTGGCAGGCAGACAGGTCGAGTCAGGCACCGTTAGCCGCGCAGGGAGTAGGACAAAGTTCATGGATACAGATGCGAGCTCAGACTGGAGCTTTCAGAGGCAGAAGGCAGAAAAAGGCTTGATGGCAGAATCAGGGCCTACTCGCCTGGACTGTAAAATATAGTAAATGGACCATATAAAGCCGGTGGCCTTTCATACTCTAAAATAGAATATCCGGCCCATTCATGGCGGATCTGATAGAGGACCTGTTGACGGTGGACGCACATGTGTTTGCGTCTTCATAACTGGAACTGGAGGGAACATACATGTACTTGTAGCATACACATGGAACCGTTGGGGGTCCAAGATAGGGGACATAACTGATCATAAAAATCCATATTTCCACAGAAAGCGCAAACAACCACCAATGCATATTTTAGGTTGTTGCATCTTTCCATGTGGATGAAATCTAGCTGCAAAACTTCAAATGGATATGATGGAGGCGCAAAATGACCAGCTGGGGTTGGGGTCCCCCTACCAGGGTTGTACTTCAAGCATACCATACAATTCTTGACCACATTCTCTGCACACTTAGGAATTCCATCATTCTGCCATACTGGAGCCAACAACTTACAGATTCCTTTCGTACTGATGTGTGCCATTCCATGTGCCATCGTAACCACTGTAAGCACATATGCATCAGGTAACAACCATCGCCTATGTTCTGACAGATCAATCCAACAACCATTCTCATCCAACTTACCCATACTTTCTCTCCACTTGCTTAACTCTTTCTCTGTGGCTTCAGCTTGAAGGGACTTTACACTCTCTATTGTGTTTTCACACATTCCAACATCACCAACCCATCTGGCAGGGCCTGCAACATACATTCGAGTCTTCACATCTTTTGCTGTTTCTTTCGCGACTTCATCAGCAAACGCATTACCACGACCAACATCATCAGTGATTTTCTTGTGCGCACTGCATTTCATAATCGCAACTTGCAACGGTAGGGTCAGCGACTCAAGGAGATCATTCACCAACTTGCCATTCTGAATCTTAGCTCCATGCGAAGTCAGGAACCCACGTTCCTTCCACAATCGCCCAAAACTATGAGCCACGCCAAAGGCGTACTGGCTGTCTGTGTATATATTCACTCTCATACCTTCAGACAACACGCATGCTCTCGTAAGGGCAATCAATTCTGCTGCTTGAGCCGAATTCTGTGGCACACGTGCAGTTTCCACAATCGTGTGCAAAGTCGTGATAGCATACGCAGCAGTCGTATCACCATTCGGAAGCTTGAAACACGAACCATCCACCCATGGAGTACCATCACACTCAGTTAGGGGAGTATCTTTGAGATCTACTCTCCCTTTCGTCTCTTCTTCTGTTCTGAACAGACAATCATGTTGCTCTATCTCATCTAGGTCTGCTGGAATTGGTAATAATGTAGCTGGATTCAACGTGTTACATCTCTTTATGTGTATATGATTTGCTAACAGTGTCAGCTCATAACCAGATAGTCGCGCACTAGTTAAGTGCTGTGTCTTGGTCCTGTTTAACAATGTGTCCACGGCATGTGGAACCATAACAATCAATGTATTATCCATTACTAGTCCAGCAGACTGTCGAATAGACATAGGTGCAGCGGCTGTGGCTCTCAAACAACTTGGCAATGCCCTCGCTACAGGGTCCAAGGTTGAGGAAAAATACGCGCATGGACGCGGTCTGTCGCCAAAAGGCTGTGTTAACACTGATAATGCACAACCATCTTTCTCATGAACATACAATGTAAAAGGCTTGCTGTAGTCAGGGGTACCCAACACAGGAGCTGAACATAATGCATTACGCAATTCCAAAAAACTTTTCTGACACTCTTCAGACCATGGAATAGGATTCGGTGTGTCTTTGCATGTTAATGCTAACAAAGGTTTTGCCAACAAGGAAAAATTAGGAATCCAATGCCTACAGTTATGAAGTAATGCCCAAGAAAGCACGCACTTCTCTCTGTGTTCTTGGCACACTCAACTGTGCAATGGCTTGAATTCTTTCTGGGGTCAGTTTCCTTCCCTCCTTCGATAAGAGATGACCTAAGTAGGTCACCTCTTGTCGACAATATTGCAGCTTTGAGAGAAAGACTTTGTGATGGGAGGCAGACAAATGACGCAACAATGACAATGTAGCTTCCTTGCAAATCTTTTCAGTATCCGCGGCGATCAGTAAATCGTCAACGTACTGAATGAGGATAGCGCCACTAGGTAAAACCAGTGCATCAAGCTGCGCTTTCAAAGCCTGACTGTATATTGATGGACTTTCACAGTAGCCCTGGGGAGCGCGTTTAAAGCGGAAGCTTCGACCTCCTAAACTGAAGCCAAAAATGTCTCTGCTCTCCTCTGCAATTGGGATGCTAAAGAAAGCATTCTTTAGATCGATCACTGAGAACCATGCAGCGGAGGCTGGAATCATAGTTATCAAGGCAGTTATATCAGGGACAACTGGAAACTGTGGTACAACAATCTTATTAACCTCTCTAAGATCAATCACAAATCTGTAAACAGGTGGCTGTGAAGGGTCCGTTCGTTTTAAGACAGGTAAAACAGGACTATTGCAAACGTTGCCTCTTGTCTCTTCAATTACGCCCTTCTTAATCAAATCGTTGACAATTTCTAACAACGCTTTCTGACCCTCATTGGAGATCTTATACTGGGGAATACGTGGCAATCTGACATTGGCTTTTAAAGTTACCACATATGGCGGTATTTCCAAAAGACCCACATCATTGGGACCAGTAGCCCAAAGGGCATCCGGAAGGGATGACAATTCAGGTGGCATTGTATTTTTAGACAAATACATTGGGGAAATCACTTTCTTACCTAATGTAAGTTGTACTCCTGAAGGAGAACAATACAGCGTCGCATGCAATCTTTTCAGCAAATCTAAGCCTAGCAAATTTTCACCACAACCTGTTGTTAG
Organism: Triturus cristatus; assembly: GCF_964204655.1. Lineage (NCBI taxonomy): Eukaryota > Metazoa > Chordata > Amphibia > Caudata > Salamandridae > Triturus > Triturus cristatus. The sequence goes on from NC_140582.1 coordinate 236,224,333, forward strand.
GATGAGGGGTGCTAATAGCTCACAAGGTCCAACAGAAAGAGACATAGGACTAGAAATCAGGTTCCGAACTGGGGCGCCAGAAAAACCTACTGAGACATTCATTTCGCCAGACAAAGGCGCGCCAGGGAGTTTTGAATGCATGATTGAACTCTTTGCAGCACCAGTGTCCAGCAGAAAGGGCTCCGTTACATTTGCTGTAGTTACTTTAACATAAGGTCCGCTCTGATCCACTGGCACTGAAACAACTCCCTCTCTCCGTCTACGGCTGTCCTAGTAATCATCATCTTCTACATTGCCATCTTCCGCATAATAATCGTTATTGTAGTACTGAGCTGTATTACCAGTCGCGTTGGCTTGCTGATCAAAGCGATTTATGGTATTTTGAGGCGGAAGAGGACGCGCGTTCTGGGTAATATTTCCGCGCCCTCTACCTCTAGGAGCTTGCTGACCACGTCTACCTCTTGCGCTATACGCATTACTGTTACGCTGCATTAATTTAGGGCAACTATATTTAAAATGACCTTCCTCTTTGCAATATGAACATTGGTTGGGACCTACAGGGATTCGTGGTTGGTAATACCCATTCATTGGCTGATTACTCTGAAACTGTTGGGGCTGCTGATAGATACCTTGCGTTTGCCTATAATTATTCTGTCCTCCACGTGGCGGATAGGCCTGCTGCAAAAGGACCTTTGTCTTTAGTTCTTTCGTTTTCTTATCTGTTCTATCCTTCTCATCTTTGTCTCTATTCTCATAATACTGTGCAGTAGCCAGTATTTGCGCTGAAGAGGAAACAGCCCAAGAACTTTCTGAGTCTTTTAATTTCTTACACAACTCGGGGAGTAGATTCTGCACAAACTTATCAACGAATAACCTTCAGTGCTCATGTCTTGACCACTGTGGTCGATAAACGTTTCTTCAAACCTGGTAAAGAAATCTGACACTGTTTCATCTTTCTTCTGCTTGCATGCGGATAGTTTGTCCCAATTCACGCGCATTGCGGGCATTATGGTCTTCATGTATGTGATAATTCTACCAGGGAGCGCTGCTATGAGGGGCTCAGGTTTTGCACCACCAACTTGTCTAGTGTCTGCGGGAATGATATTAGCCCATGTGTCACCTAGTTCTGCAGCGTGATCTACATTACGAATGGATCCCCATAAAGGCTGCGGGACCACATTCCCAAACAACATGTCTATGTCGGCTAGATTCATTACACATGATTCTGCAGTTTGTGACAACTCCTTATAATATCCTGCAGGGTTCTTACGGGGATCAGGCAACGTCTGCTTAAGCGCTAACACCTCAGATCGCTTCCATGGGACATGTACCCAAACACGCTGAAAATATGGCTGAACAGGTGGGTTAGCAGCTGGATCACCAGGTCTCCAGACTGGAGGAACCTCGCGCATCGGATATTGGCGCGCTTTTACTTCCTTCCCTACAGGGAAATCCTGGACAAACAATGATTGCTGACAATCGCCATTTCTAAGGGACAGTAAAGTCGCAACTGCTTTATAAATCCTGGACAAACAATGATTGCTGACAATCGCCATTTCTAAGGGACAGTAAAGTCGCAACTGCTTTATCTACATTGGGGCCCACAATTACACCTGTTCCGAAATCAAATCGTACTCGACACAATTCCTGTGGGTTTGGGTTTGCACCCTTATCCTCCAATTCCTCACAGAGGAATTCACACATTTTATCAAACACATACCTCTGTTTTGGGGCATCCCATTGATGAAAGACATTAACAACCGATTCCACATCATAGCATGAAGGGAAACCAATCCACCTACGCGCCAAATGATCTAACACCTCTTTCTCTTCGGGACCAGGTAGCTGACTGCGCAATTGCTTACGCTGTAAACCAGGAGTCGCACTAGATGACCCAAAGAGAGGCGACATTAAACTAGTAACTACATTAGCCAGTCGTTGTCGTGCTGAAGGAGAAGTTGAGGCGAAAACAGGGGGATAGACAGAGGGAAGAAAAACAGATTCAGATACAGGTACTGGGGTAGTGTAAGAAGGAGCGCCAGGGGAAGCCGCTGGCGCGCTAGGCAAAGTCGCAGGAAGCGCGGGGGTAACAGGTAGCAAAACTGGCGATCCTTGAGAGGGCTGCACTGCAGGACTAGGAGCCAGCTGAGGAGGAGCTGGCGGCTGCGGGAAGGCTTGCGGCATATTTACTAGAGGCTGCGCATTTACAAGCTGTGGAGGTGCGGTGGCATTTTGCGCATATGGGGGTGGCGAACTTAACAAATGGGACATTAGGGAATCTTTCTCTTTCTCTTTTGTCTCATCTTGCACAAGGGGTGACAAAACAGGGTAACATTTATCAATCCCTAGTTTGCGCTGTCTGTGCAATTGCTCATTCCTTTGTTCTTCCTCATTATCTTTAAATTGCACAGCTGCTTGCATCACTGACATACCTCTCTCTCTCTTATCTCTTTTCGCTAGCTTAATTTCCTTCTGTTTGGCTTCCTTTCGCCATAGGCGGAAAGAATCAAACATCGCCGGCCGGGCTTTCTTTTTAAACAATTTAACTTCCAAATTATCTAAGATATCTGTATCGAAACTACCATTTTGGGGCCATTTTAAAACACCGTCCTTTCTGGTGTATCGGATCCATATTTCATTATATGCAATGGGGCCCACGCCATGTTTTACATAAAGCTCATAAGTTGGAGTTCCAATTGGAGGAACCGGACATGAATCCTCTAACTGGAAATCCCTTACACAACCCAAACAAAACAATCTACAAAATACACTAGAACCAGGCATCTTCGCTCACTAGTCTAGTTTCATACGTCAAAGGATTATCGAATACGATAGTCTCGTGAATACACGAGACCTCTGGCTTTGGGACTTGCAAGCACCAAATCGAAATGATCCCGAAGGATACCAAATTCAAACTGGGAGACGCTCCACTTATACTTAACTGAATATTGATGATCGATGGCGTCACCAGAAGACTCTCTCGATTGTTTCGCTCTACCAAAATCGTCAAGGGTCCAAAACAGGGCGATTAATCAGGGCAGCAGTCCTTCGTAGCCGTCGGGACGCGGAGAACCTCGCAGAAAAGACTTTTGGACCACGTCGACATGCAGGGGTCGATGAAGTGGCGGCCTTCCTCCAGAATTTCCACACGAAGCTCCTCACGAACCTCTGGCTTGGACCGGTACCGCTGAAATCGCGCCGAGTTGGGCGCCAACTGAAGTACTGGGTATTTTAAGCCCAGCGGTGCAGGGGAACACACCCTATGACTTCGGGGTTCTTCCTGTTTCAGACCTACAGAAACACAGAGTCTTCTGGGTGAAGTCAAAGATCAGTTTATTGGCTGCAGACCAATTACAGGCGTCCTAGAAGTACAACAGCGTGTATGTTCTCAGGAGACTGCTAAAAATCACAGAAATGAGCTTCTTCTTAAATACAGATTTTCCTGCCTTAGGCGTACATTCTTGGGTTTATGGCATGGTCATTCAGAGTGTACATTACAAATGAAAAAGCAGAGTCATGATGACCATCCCACATTCCAGTGAAGCCAGCCCACAATTATTTACACAGTAAAGCTCAGATTCCACCTCAGATATCGATAGGCCCCAATAAACATGAGCATCTCCTGTTTTGGGAAACAAGCCATAAAGCAGGAATCAGCAATGTGTGAAAGAGATTAGCTGGTGGCTTGTGTAGGATGAAAAAACTTTATGGTGTGTCAAGCCCTGATGCTAATCACAGGTGGCCAGAGGACGGGAAACTCGTGAGACCAGTTTGACCTGGGGCAGCAGAGCCCAGCTGCCCAGGTCACAGAAAAGTCAAAGAAAGCCACATGTGCTTTAAAAGGCCCGTATTTGCTTCACACTACATAGCCTATGTGAGGGCAATCATAAAATGGCCACCGATACAAAATGGAACCCACGCAGTGATGTAAAATAGCGTATACACAGTGCATTCATAGCTAAAACGTTACAAAAAGCACTTGTACATACCGCATTAACCATTCGCGGTTCACTATTACCGAGATAGACAGGGGTAGGGCCCTATCTCCTACGCGGTCCCAAATTCTAAAGTACGACAATTCCCTCCATTTTGAAGTGGTAATACACCACCCACTAGTTCAATTCCTTTAGATGTAACACTGATTACATACCTTTATCTTTCTTCTTGACCAAGAATAGATTGCTGATGAAACCTAGATGAGCTGTGACATCCAGAATGGACTATTTTGCCAATAAATCATCTACCTCTTGTCTCACCAACTTTGAATCTGCCTCTGAGAATCTTATCTTCTGAGGTGCCCTTGTCTGAACTGGGGTATCTATAATCTCCAGTTGTGTTTCACCAGCCTCTAGTTCCCACAAAACTGGGCCAACCTGCTGCCCACCTTTATAGAGGTGTCTGAAAGGTCCTTAGATACTCATACCTGCTTATATTACTCTTTGTCTCCTATCTCCTTTGGAAGACCTGCCATGAAAACCTTGTTTCAGGGGGTAGAAACTTTTTTAGGATCCAAAGAATGTAGGTTGTCCTCAGCCGAGGAGCCGACCCCACATTCTCCCAGTCTTACCAAAAACCCTGTCCTGAAAAATCTTTTTAATATCCTTTTGGGACTTGGTGTCCCTGAGAGGAGGGGCCCCCTCCTTATTTGCCAGTTCAACCAGTTTTGATTGATGTTAAGGAGTATACTCTTCATTCTCTCATTTGAAAGAGCAGTACTAGCATTGCCCAAGAGGCAAATGGCTCTCTGGGCCTACTGGTGTAATTCTTTGGCATCTACTGGAATCTCATTAAGATAGCCACCCTCTGCCATTTCAAAACTCATAGTCAGGGGACCAATCATGTTCAAAAGACGAACCTGGCAGGATTTCAAGCATATATCTATGCCCTACCTTTGGTCTTTACCGCTCTCATTAATAAATGCCACTACTTTGGTGTTCAAATCTGAAGTCATAGAAACCTAATCAGGACGGGGCACTTGGATATCAGCTGAGATCTCACCTCCTTAGGTATCTCCATTCTTAACCAAAAGGAGATGTAATCAGCTACATGGTTGCTGTGATGGTGTGCATTCAGGGGATAGAGGTTGTTTTATTAAAAAGGGGTGGAACATCAACAACAATGAGTAAGAGATCGATTTCTGTATCTAAAGCCTTATCATTATCAATTTATACAGCGACATCTTGGTCTTTATCTTGCCCAGTCACAGTGCCAGAAGCACTAATCCTGTTACCAACATCATCAAGTGTCAGATCTTCCCTTGTTGCCTTTGCTTTCTTGCTTTTACTATTATGGGTGTCACTTCTCTTTTCATTTGGGTCTTACCTTCTCAACCTGAGCATTCTGGTTGTTCAGCTGTTTTTAAAGCCTTGTGTTTCTTAGAAAGTGCTTCAAATGTCTAGGTGATGGTGTCATTTAGCAACTCCCGCAACTGTCCCAGTGCTCTGTTTACCATACCCTCTACTTTCTCTTCTAGTCTTTCCTCTATTGATCCTCTGACATCTCTGCCATAATTTAAACTAGTTTAGTAGTAAAAAGGTAGGTAAAAATATAGTATGAGATGCTTAAATAGCTAAAAGCTTAAATTGGATTGGACCAAGAAAAAACTCTTCTCAAGAAGCAGTGCATGTACCTCAGCCAGACCACTAATGTGAAAAGTCCTTGCAACCGTCATTCAAATGATGCCCAAACCAACAAAATAGCTGCCTCACGTATTAGGAAAACAAGTATCCCAATCTTGGAAAATGACGTCCAAGCGCATGTCCGAAGCACAGTTAGCCAGTAAGGCATTTTCCTCTAATGAGAGGAAGTACCTTTTTGTAGGAATTATGCCTCGCCTCGTCTTCCCCAAACGGTGCAGTTGCTTATGTTGAGAAGCGCCGCACTGAGCGACACCAACAAGCTCTGTGGGGGCAATCGGTGCGGACGCTTGCTCCGACGTGCTGCACCAAAGCATTATGAAGGCGGCCCGCAGCTGCTCAGCAGAGAGACGCTGCGTCTCCTGGTAGCTGCGGTGACTGCTCAATAGGGCAGAAGATGCCTCAGACGAGGGAGCTCAGTAACACCGCGTACATGCCAACACAGCCGTATTTTATAAAGGAAGGCAATCAACCACCCCCTGCGGACATCAAAGACCCACCTAGATCACAGAAAGCAGCGAAAAGCCCCTCAAGATATGAAAGCAGAAAACAAGGGTTGCATTCATCTGACTGAGCCAGTAGTGATTATAATTAAACTCCGAAAGATAGTAAGAAGTATAGCAGAAATCAGATAATATGCAAGTAGAGGGTCTCAGTGGGGGAAAGCCAGTCCACATGTTGATATATGTTAATCTAGCAACAAGAACCACTCATACATGTCCATCCAGACAATTCCCAACAAAAGCTCAGCAAAATAATGGAAAGTATCTTGTGAAAGGAGCTTTGCGTAATGATAGCCTCCATGTCATGACATAAAATTGAGGATTTGTGTTGGATAGTATCCCAAAGTGACACAAATTAGTGCTGTTCACTGCTTTGCATTATTTTGTATAATGGGGGCATTCCATGGGTGGTGCATGGATGTTCCCATGCAACTGATAGAGCGTCATGTTATTCTGAAGTTTGTAGGGGTGCATCATATTCACCGTTAGTCAGCACCCGCATATTAATTGATGTAGGTTAAGTGTGCCATAGAAATGTATTATTAGAATCGTTTAACCTAGAGGTGATTATAAATGTAACCATGCTTTTATGAAAAGTAATGCTGTAGATCATTGTGAATGTGTTTTAGTAAACGCATAATGTTTGTTTTTTATATAATGTAATGTGTTAGTTTAAACGTGTGCCACATTAAAGTTGCACGTGCAAGTTTGCTTATTCATGTATAAAAGTAATGAATTAATGCTTAGAGTGTGAGTTAGGAGTGTTTAACAGTGTAAAGGCCTGATCGCATATACGTTTAAAAAGAAAGGCCTGTTCATTTTCTTATGTTAGCTAACGTTGTAGGCCGAAAATGATTTCCCTTGGTAAAGGCTTTGAGTCACAGGATGATGGAAAATCTTAGAGAAGAGAAAAGTTTTCGTTCCCATGTTTCTGTTGCAGGTGCAAGGACATTTAGCTCGTTAGTGGGACTAGGTCTTTGTTTTAGGAGTTAGGATGGTACGAGGAGCCAACAGGGGAGTACATTGGAATGTTCGGATGATACTTTCAGCGGAGAAGGTGCCTGGGACCCAAGGTCAAGCTAACCGTTTTTGGAAGGAGTACAAGTTTTACTGGAAAAGTACTGGAAGAAGACCTGGCTGAAGAGGTGTGCCGAAGGGCGTGTTCTATGTTTTTGGGATTTTGTATTAGGGACAGTGCCCCGTGGGTTCAGCAGTTGAGGTTTAGATGGGAAGCTAGAAGGAGCATATTAGAACGAGCTCTGACTAAGTGAATGTACTTCTAAGGAATTCTTCACTTCTGACACCTTTTACTCTCTTGCCTGGGATGGGAAATGCTAAGTAGGGATGTCACCTTAGAACTAGAGTAGGGAAAGCTTAACAGATTTCCTTTTAGGCTAATGATTCCTAATGTGGATATTGGATTGACCATTGCATTTCTTATGCTTCTAGAGCTGGTTATTCTTTGTGTATTGAGTCGTATGAGACTCTTACGTAGACTTGCATTCGTTTTAGTGCCCATTTATCTTCTACACCTTGTGTTGAGGTGTCTGTATGTGCAGTTATTTTGGGTTGTAATAAAATCCTACAACTTTTAGATTCTGAGTCAATGGTCCTTCCTAAATGGGATTTGATTCTGGTGATTATGTATTGAGATTTGAATTTCCTCCCCTCTACACTATTTAGCAGATAAAAGGATCCTGGCGACCTGAGAGGATTCATGGAGATAACCAGGTAGGCAAGAATCCGGTCCTATCAGTTGGTAGCAGAGTAGGATGGTTACCTCTGAAAGTGAGGGGAGATTTAGATCAGGATAAGAGATTCTAGAGGCCCACAGAAGTCAAGTGATGGTGACTCATCGGATGGCGAGCAGCGGACGACGGCAGTTGATGGAGATTGATGGAGAGTAGTGGTGCGGCGGAAAGCAGCAGTTCGTGGAGGAGTGAGTATGAATAGGGTGAGATGTTTGTAGATTGCAGTGTTGATTTGTTGTGTGATGTCTTGCGGAGTTGGAGTGAGTGTTGAGTGATTGTGAGATCAGGCTGTGAGCGCGCGGCGCCCGGGAAAATCTTAGGCTCGACGAGTATCTTAAGTGATTGTGGTGTAGAAGACACCTGCAAGTAGATTTTGTTGACCACCGAAAGGGGATCGTGAGATGTCATTGATTACCCGGACCAAGATAGGGGGTGCGAATGTGTGAGTGCGTGAGGAACTGATGTTGGTCATGGGTTGTTGTACGTGGAGTTTGAGTAATTGAAACCTATGAGAGAGGCGATTGTCCGGTCGTTTTGTGGATAGACAGTTGCCAATTGAGGTCGACAACTTCGAGAGACCGTGGACGGACAGTCAGAGAAGTAACTTGTTTGGGACAAACGGTTATTTCAGCTTATGAATGGGACAAATGCAAGGGTGAGACACGAATTGTGAAGGATGGGAACTGCTGCGAGCGGAGGAAAAGTGTTGTCAGAATGTGTTGCACTGCGATATGTCGGTTGGTGTGAGTCGCGCTGCTATTGGTGGATTGATATCAGGAAGCGAACGAAAACATTGTGTGCGATTGAAATTTGTCCATCATGATATGTTTTAAGGTTCTCCGAGAATTATGTAGAGGTGACAAACATGTGGTCACTCGTGGGGGAGAAGAAGCCCTTCCCGAGGATACTCCGGCGCATTATATGGCAAGAAATGTGGGGTTGCATACTATAGTTTGACTTGAAAATTGGCATAAAATGACCCAAGGCGAGGGAGAATTGGCTTTCCCGTGATATGGCTCCTTTAGGTTGGAAGTGTTGTATCAATTGAAATCTGTAATGTCTTCGTTGCGACCTTTGCCAAGACCAACTCAGTTTGAGGCATTGCATGCATGGATTAGAGCAGCACACGACAGGCAAAGAGACCGAAGTCAATAAAGGGTGAAGAAGTCAATTAAGGCATTCCAGGATGCGAGGTGGGATGCACAAGAGAAGAGGTGGAGAGTACAAACGATAGAGGGAGACATGTTGTATCCGTTGCTGGAGAAGACAGACAGTGCTAAGTCAGAGTGCTGATGACGACGACAGTGATACAGATGACAGTCTAGTGGAGAGGTTGTTGTCTGAGAGATCACCTCCATACAATTCAGATTCCTGTGAAGGGAAGTCGGCTCAAGCAGAAGGGACTAGTGGATTACAGACTCAGTCAGAAGTGAGAGTAGAAGGGAAAATTTCGACAAGAACTGAGGGCACGAAAAATCCGTCTGTAGCAAGCACAGAGGCTGGGAGAGGTGTGTTTACCAGATGCTCTAAAGGTACCAGTTACCCTTTGGACCTATTGTTTCAGTTTACAACCCAGATCAAGAGAGGGTTGGGAGTTCAGTACAGTCAGCTGTAGGATCGAGGAGTGTGGTAGAAGGAAATGGAGCAGTGAATGGGATGGAGCAGACTCCAAAACCTATTGAATGGAGTACGCCATTGCCAGCTACAGCAGACTCCTCTAGGGGACAGGTGGATGCGAGGTCAGTGAGACCGAGGTCTTTGGTTGAGTCAAGATCAGATTTGCGGATGTGGGCACCGCCAGTAAGGAACTGTAGAAAGTGAGCAAGGCAATTTAGGTAATCGTTCTGTTTCTAGGCGCATGACAGAAGGGATTAGATCTCAAGAGCAGGAATGCGAATACGATGAACGGAATGGGGCGGCTTGTCGAGAAATACTGAAGGGAGCCTTGAAAGGGAGAATGCTAGATGTGCTAAGGTTGAAAGCAGAAGTAGATGAGATAATAAGTGGAAATTTGCCTCTTGAAAGAACGTACATGTACGAGCAAGATGAGTTACTTTTTGTAGCGAAAGATGTGACTCGCAAGGCAAGAACGGCACATGAGAAGTTGTCAGAACTGGCTAAAAAGTATGATGTGGATCTGTCTAAAACGAAATCATGGCAGGGGAGCCATAGGTTGCAGTATAGAGACCAATAATTGGAAGAGAAGAGGGTCATTGGATTGAGGACCCATATCAAAGATTTGATTATAGCAATGTGTGCATGGATCATGCTTGATAAATGGGAAGAAAGGTGGTCTAAGAAGAAGAGTTCTAAAAGGACGATAGGAGAGACACCACCTCCAGGTGGGGGGATGATGAATGCAGGAAATTTCCCTTTAGGAGAGGTACAGAATGGAGGATATGTACATGTGCCTTGGAGTAGGGGTAATTTGGCTGCATTTACGAACGACTTTCCCCGCTTGAGGGAGAAGCCTGTTGAGTGGTACAAGCAGGTCGATCAGTTTGTCAAGATCTTGAAGGTGTTGTGGATTGATTTAAATATGCTGTTTGACATTGTGGTTCCGAGCGTTTTATGGTCGGCATGTAAGATCGCTGTTGAGTGGCCAACTTCGGAGCCTAACAGGGATCCTGTTTCAAATGGTCCGTCACCCATAGTCATGAAGAAGTTCGAACAAGTGATTACATGGCTGAAGTCGAAAATTTCTCCTCAGGATATTGATTGGGTCAAAATAGATCGGACAGTGCAGGAGCCAAAAGAGACAGTGCATGAGTTTTATGAAAGACTCTTGCAGGCCTTTAAGCAGTACAGTGGATTTGATGTCTTGGATACAAAGGACATGGGACAGTTTGTTTCAAAGTTTGTGTTGGGATTGAGGCCAGAGGTTAGTGTCATGATACAGCAACATTTGATTTGTTGGCAGAATAAGCCGGTGGATGAGATTTTGCGGTATGCTAGATACTGTAGTGATGAGATAGAATCAAAGCACAGGAAGTTGAAGGACAAACTGATGCTTGTTCAGATGCAAACGGCTCAGGGACAGCCTAATGGAGGGACGTTAGGAAGGAGGCAGGGAAATCAGAATGTCCAAGGTCAGGGAAGACCAAAGTCAGTTGATCCCAAGACAGGGATGGATGTGGCGACATTGAAAAAGACCACTGCGTGTCATCTTTGTCACCAGGTTGGACACTTGAAACGCGAGTGTCCCTTGAATAAAATGAATCAGGTGCAGCAAGAAGTAGAGATAGTGCAGGATCCTGTACCTGAAGTAGTTCCCACTGTGACTAGACCTAGGATGGTGAAAGGGGGGACTAGTAGTCCGCAGGTGCAAGTTCCTCAGCCACCTAGGGTCCAAAATGTTTAGCAAGGAGTTCGAACTTACCAACAGATACCCTTGTTCGAAGGGTATGAGGAGTTCGGTCCAGACCCGCTGGCATGACGGTGCCTGAGAGGGGAGAAGACTGCACGCTTGGAGCAGTCTTGGAGGTAGACCAGAGGGGACCATTTGTAGAAGCAGATGTTGATGGTCACCCTACCACCTTTCTGGTTGACACTGGTGCTACCCGGTCTACTGTAAGATCAGCAGTAGTCCCTAACCTACCCCTCTCGGGACAATCGATCCAAGTTGTTGGTGTAGCAAATAAGAAATTGACTATCCCATTGACAGAGCCAATTCCTGTGAGAATATGAACATTCAGGGATCGACACCAGTTTGTGGTGTGTGATTCAAGTCCAGTTTGCCTGTTAGGAAGAGATCTGTTGTGCAAGTTGAATTGCACCATCTATTGCACACCGAAGGGAGTTGAAGTGCAGACAAAGGATGATGATGCGACCTTTAAGGTTGCGAATCAGCACGTGTGTATAGAAATGTACCCGGCGCTGACAGTGGAGGAGCTTCCACTTGACTTGAGGGATTCTGTGTCAATTGATGTGTGGGACCTGAGTGGAGAAGAGATCGGATTGGTCAAAGGTGTAGAGCCAGTGAAGATTCAGGTCAAGCCGAATGTAGAGTTCCCTAGTGCACCCCAGTATAATCTGTCACCTGAGACTATTGCAGGGATCAAACCTGTAATTGAGTCTATGATCAAGCAGGAAATTCTGAAAGAGATCATGGGTAGCCCATGTAATTCACCTATCATGGGACTACAGAAACCGAGCGGGAAATTCAGGATTGTGCAAGACCTGCGAAAAATCAATGAGATAGTTGTCCCGTGTGGTCCGGTGGTACCGAATCCATCTGTGATCCTGTTTCAAATTCCATATGAAGCTGAGTGGTTTTCAGTGATTGATCTTTGTCAAACATTCTTCTAGATACCACTCCATGAGGAAAGCCAATTTATTTTTGCTTTCCGGCTGGAGAACCGTGTGTTAACGTGGTGTCGTATCCCACAGGGGTACACAGAGAGTCCATCGATCTTTAATCAGATCTTGAAGAAGAATCTTGAAAGTCTTGTGTTGCCGCAGAACTCTGTTCTGGTGCAATACATTGACGATTTGCTCGTTGCTTCAGAAACTGAAGACGCTTGCAGAATCGATACCATTGCTTTACTGAATCATTTGGCAGAGAATGGACACAAGGTGTCCCCGAACAAACTGCAGTACTGTCTGAGTGAAGTACAGTAGTTGGGTCACAGAATTGAGAAGGGCAAGAGAAAGGTGTCACCAGATCGCATTGAGGCTATTATGAACATGCCTGTGCCTACTACTCAGAGAGAAGTCAGAATGTTCTTGAGGATGGTTGGATATTGTCGCCAATGTATTCCCAACTTCTCCTTTGAAGCGAAGCCTTTACAACGGCTGACGCACAAGGATGTGAGTGATCTGGTACCATGGGACAATGACTGTTTGATGTCATTTTTGAGGCTGAGAGAAGCCCTGTGTCGCGCTCCAGCTTTGGGGATACCTGATTACAACAAGGCATTCACATTGTTCTGTTGCGAGAGAGAGGGTTGTGCATTGTCGGTTCTGACTCAGAATCATTTAGGTGTCCGTAGACCAGTTGCCTATTTTTCAGCAACTTTAGATCAGTAGCTTCTGCATTGACCGGATGTCTTAAATCCGTTACTGCAACAGGTGTCAGTATTGAAAGAAGTGAGAGTATTGTAATGGGACATCCACTTACAGTTTATGTGCCACATTCTGTTGAACTGTTGATGACAAAGACTAAAACACAGCACCTCACGAACAACAGGTTGACACGTTACGAGCAAGTTATACTTGCTGCAGAAAATGTGACTTTGAAGAGGTGTTCTGTTTAAAATCCGGCAACATTGATGCCTATTCCAAATGTAGATGATGAAGATTGTGAGGACCACGATTGTCTCGATGTGACTGAACTATGCACCAAACCGAGACCAGACATTGTTGATGAACCGCTTCCTAACGCTGATGAAATTTTCTTTGTGGACGGTTCACGTTTAAGAGACTATGTTGGTCGATTGAGAGCAGCGTTTGCTGTATGTACCATCACAGGAGTGGTTGAAGCTGCTTGTTTAGAAGGAGTACACTCCGCACAGGTAGCCGAAATCATTGCTTTGACCCGTGCCTGTTTGGCTGCTGATCAGATTCGGATAACGATTTACACTGACAGTCAGTACGGGTTTGTCGTTGTTCATGACTTCGGACAGTTATGGTCACAGAGAGGGTTCATGACTTCTTCAGGTTCGCCCTCAGAAATGGGGAATATGTGAGACAGTTGTTGGAAGCATTACAATGTCCGAAAGAAAATTGCAGTTGTCAAATGTTCAGCACATAGCAAAGGGAGTGATTTTGTGTCTTTAGGAAATAACTACGCTGATGAGGTTGCCCAGTTTTGTGCAGAACAAGGGTGCATATTTACTGAAGGATACACTGTAGAAAGCCACGAAAGAACCGATCTCAGCATGATGTTAGCCATGGCCGATACATGGGATGAACTAAAGCGATTGCAAGATGAGGTTACTGACCAAGAACGTGATAGTTGGATACGAGCAGGATGTGAGAAGGGAGATGTGGATGTGTGGGTTTCAAGTGATGGACGAGCCGTGTTACCAGAATGTCTGTTGAGTCCAATGGCAAGAACGATACATGGTGCAGTACATCTTGGTAGAGAGGCAATGGTGCGAGTGTTCAGACAGACATGGTACAATCCGAAGTTTCGTGCGGTTGCTGAAGCCGTATGTCAGAGGTGTGTTACATGTCAGCAGATGAATGCAGGGAAGAGAACTGCTGTAACTTTGAGTCACATTGGGAGGTCAGGAGGGCCTTTCAATAGGGTGCAGTTGGACTTTATTGAGATGCCGAAGTGTAATCAGTTGAGGTACATCTTATTTGTGGTATGTGTCTTTTTGAGGTGGGTGGAGGCTTACCCAACACGTAGGTGTGACACACTCACTTTAGCTAAGCTGTTGTTGAGGGAACTTATCCATAGGTTCGGGTTTCCGACCTCTTTGGAGTCGGACAGAGGGACACACTTCCATAGTGAGAGCATGAAATTGCTCTGTGCCGCCTTGAATGTGGATCAGAGATTGCATTGCAGTTATCGACCGGAGGCTTCTGGGATTGTGGAACAAGTTAATGGGACTTTGAAAGCGCGGATGGCGAAAGTGTGTTATTCGACATCCTTGAAATGGCCTGACGCACTGCCTTTGGTCCCTATGAGCCTTCGTAGTGTTCCTGATAGGAGAACGGGGTTGTCTCCACATGAGATCCTGATGGGGCGGGCAATGCGATTACCAGTGATACCTGCTGCTGCTTTGATTAGCATCACTGATGACTTGATTCTCGACTACTGTAAGGGACTGGCTGACGTAGTCCGTTCTGTGTCCCAGCAGGTGCAAGCAGCAACTGTTCCAGCTACTTGTGCCCGGGAGACTGGGTGCTTGTGCGTAAACACGTGAGGAAGAGTTGCCTGGATGTTCGTTGGCGTGGTCTGTACCAGGTAATACTGGTCACGAACACGGCAGTGAAGTGTGCGGGACTGCAGAACTGGGTGCATGCCTCCCATACCCACAGAGTTCCAGCACCCTTGGAAGATCCAGACCCTCTCGTAAATGAAAATCAAGCTGAGGTGGCAGGGCCGTCTGAGAGGGCAAGCCGAACTGTGAGGGTTGCTGATGCTGTTGGTTGTGCACTAGATCGAGCTGAAAGTGGGTGTGCAAATCGAAGCCCCGAATTTGACTCAGACGGAGAAGGTGTTGCTGTGGGAGGAGTAGAGTCAAATTCTGCTGAAGAAGGAAGTAGTGCACAGGGTACCCAAAGGGAGAGCAGAAGTGTCACAGAAGCAGAAAGAGTTTGGCCTGTGAGTCAGAGACAGCTGAACTTGAGATTGGCACCTGAAAGAGATCTTGCCCCAGTTTCTGAAGCGTCTGAATCTGAACAAAGTGACGAAGAGCAAGCTCGAGCTAGTCTGGGAAGATCCAGGAGAACAAGAGTGCCGTGTCAAAGGTACGCCTCACCAGAGTGGACATACGCTGTGACTGATGCCTGGAGTATTAAGCACGGGGAGGCTGAGGTCCTTGATGCTGGTCAGCGATTCTCCGAATCTGAAAATAGACGTGCTGTTGCTGGTTCCAGGGGTGGAAATCGAAGGAATACTGACTCTCAATACTCCGAATCCACCACTTCTGAGCAAGATTCGTGAATTGATTCTGGAGACGCTGATTTTTCCAACTTTTGGTTTTGTACCACCGCATCAGGAATTAGTGGTGCTTCGTCTTGAACTTTTGCAACGTGTTCTAGAAATATTGGGAGCTGATCTTATTTTGGACTGAAGGTGAACTTTGTTGCACATAAAAGTCTAAAATGAAGGTAACCTAGGCCCGAGTGAAAGAAGAATAAAATTAGGGACTTTCCATCAAAGACGACGAAAGAGGGCTAGGGAAGTCTTTTGTGGACTGTGTAAATAAGGAACTGAAAGTTGCAAGGGGATTTCCAGCTTTTGAAGTGTCGTTTGAACTGGTTGACAAGTGATATATGGAGAAGAAAGAGACTCTTAATTGTTGCTGTCAAACCAAGAACTTTGAGAACTTTGCAAAGATGGCAGATCCTGGAAATACTCACTGTAGGGCTAAATTAGTGATAGGTACACTTATAGGGTTGGTGATAGTTTCTATAGTCGTAATAGTTGTAGCCTCATATATTGTTTCACATGAGCAGGAGGGGGAGGCACCGGGAACACCTACACCTACCACTCCTAGCCAAAAGGAGGTCACTATAGGAGCTAAAAGAGCTTTACTAATCGAAGAGAGTCGTAGGTTTCACATAGATATATCTAGGAGTGATTTTAAACTTAACGCGTATGCAAAGCTGTTGTACAAATATGTGAATGCGAAAGATTGCTATGTGTGCATGCAGTTACCTTCTTCTGTAGATGAGGGTATTAGATACCATCATCTTTCACTAACATATGGAATTTCTTGTAGTTTGTTGCTTAGTATTTTCTATGAGAGAGGTCAGTTTGAGTATTTATTTTCCGATTACGATGCAGTACTTCCTGAGGTTCCAGCTTGAATAAATACGATTATTACAAGTCAGAGGACAGACTTCGGAAGTATTTCATACCGTCTTTGGAAATGGATATGGCTTATGCTCACCGACATAATTTGACGTGTTCATTGTCAGATACAGAGAAGAAGTTTGTAGGTCAAGTAGAAGATAGATATAGAAAACTAACACAGACACAAACCACAGGAGATAGTACAGTAGATTGGACCGATGAGGAGAGATTACACAGACCTAAGGGGAGTTATGGACGCATAGCATTGGACCAGGTGCAAAAAGGGAAGTGCTGTGTGAGACGTCCTCAGACCTACTATGAAAAGGTTTCGGTAGGACAAAGTACATGTGATCATATCTTTGCAATGGAAGATTCTGCTAACAACTTTTTGCAAGGCTCGGTGATTCCAACTGTTTATTATGTGTGTGGGAGGAATGCCTCTGTGAGGTTGCCTGCGAATTGGTATGGTACATGTTATTTGGCTATTATTTTCCCGAAAATCTATCATGCAGAAGATTTGGAGCTTTTAGAGACTGGACATCATTCTAAAGTAAAGAGAGCTGTGAGTGCAGGAGCAGTGATTGGTGATGGTTTTGGAGCAATGATGGCGACTGTGGTTGATGATTTGTCAATGAATACAGCAAGGTCTTTGATCTTGGTGGATGGAGAGATGTTGTCGATAAGGACGATAGTTTTGCAGAATCGCCTTGCTTTAGATGTATTATTGGCAAAAGAGGGCGGAGTCTGTAAATTATTGAAAGTTCAGGAATGTTGTACGTATATTCCAGACAATAGCAAGGATCTAGAGACATATATAGACAACATTACCACGATTCATCAAGAGATTGAGGATTTGACTGAAGAAGGTGTTTGGGAAAAGATTGGTAAAGGATTTGGTCGTGTGGGAAATTGGTTTGCGAATTTGGGAAGGGGGTTCCTTGGGTTTGTGCTAAAACCCCTCATTATTGTTGTGCTTTGTGAGATCTGCTCGTGGGGTCTCATCAGAGCTTACAAGTGGTACAGAGGAAACAGAATTAAAAGAGCTCTTAGAGCAAGTGAGATGCGAATGGCTAGACTGCAGGACAGTCAATATCAGAATATCAAGAATATGGAGAGGTTCCGACGGGGGAGGATGGCAACAAGTACTGTTTAGGTCGGTTCTTTCTCCAAGGGAGTTAATTGTGTGATGGTGTGATGACATTTGTCATCAAAGGGGGGAACTGATAGAGCGTCATGTTATTCTGAAGTTTGTAGGGGTGCATCATATTCACCGTTAGTCAGCACCCGCATATTAATCAATGTAGGTTAAGTGTGCCATAGAAATGTATTATTAGAATCATTTAACCTAGAGGTGATTAGAAATGTAACCATGCTTTTATGAAAAGTAATGCTGCAGATCATTGTGAATGTGTTTTAGTAAACGCATAATGTTTGATTTTTACGTAATGTAATGTGTTAGTTTAAACGTGTGCCACATTAAAGTTGCACGTGCAAGTTTGCTTATCACATATAAAAGTAATGAATTAATGCTTAGAGTGTGATGTAGGCCTGATCGCATATACGTTTAAAGAGAAAGGCCTGTTCATTTTCTTATATTAGCTAAAGTTGTAGGCCGAAAATGATTTCCCTTGGTAAAGGCTTTGAGTCACAGGATGATGGAAAATCTTACAGAAGAGAAAAGTTTTCGTTCCCATGTTTCTGTTGCAGGTGCAAGGACATTTAGCTCATTAGTGAGACTAAGTCTTTGTTTTTAGGAGTTAGGATGGTACGAGGAGCCAACAGGGGAGTACATTGGAATGTTCGGATGATACTTTCAGCGGAGAAGGTGCCTGGGACCCAAGGTCAAGCTAACCGTCGTTGAAAGGAGTACAAGTTTTACTGGAAAAGTACTGGAAGAAGACCTGGCTGAAGAGGTGTGCCGAAGGGCGTGTTCTATGTTTTTGGGATTTTGTATTAGGGACAGTGCCCCATGGGTTGAGCAGTTGAGGTTTAGATGGGAAGCTAGAAGGAGCATCTTACAACGAGCTCTGACTAAGTGAATGTACTTCTAAGGAAGTCTTCACTTCTGACACCTTTTACTCTCTTGCCTGGGATGGGAAATGCTAAGTAGGGATGTCACCTTAGAACTACAGTAGGGAAAGCTTAACTGATTTCCTTTTAGGCTAATGATTCCTAGTGTGGATATTGGATTGACCATTGGATTTCTTATGCTTCGAGAGCTGGTTATTCTTTTTGTATTGAGTCGTATGAGACTCTTACGTAGACTTGCATTTGTTTTAGTGCCCATTTATCTTCTACACCTTGTGTTAAAGTGTCTGTATGTGCAGTTATTTTTGGTTGTAATAAAATCCTACAAATTTTAGATTCGGAGTCAGTGGTCCTTCCTAAATGGGATTTGATTCTGGTGATTATGTATTGAGATTTGAATTTCCTCCCCTCTACACTATTTAGCAGATAAAAAGATCTTGGCGACCTGAGAGGATTCTTGGAGATAACCAGGTAGGCAAGAATCTGGTCCTATCACAACCACCCATGGGTTTTGACACAAATCCCTATCTACACACATTGGGAGGCAGGAATTTGCCTTCAAACCTTACTCTTCTGTGAGACTGGCAGAGCAAGGAGAAATGTTTTCACTTCTCCTAGTTTCCCAACTTTACATATGTGCTCCATTGTACATCACATATACAAAGTGTTAAAAGTCTTAAAGCACAGATTATGTGCTTGAAGGGCCCTCTTCCAATACAGCACATATGCTTCATAGAATGCACACACCCTTGCACTATGATTCAAGGGTGTGTGCATTGGCAACTTTTGTGCTGCATTGCCTTGTGCCAAAGAATAAAAAAACTGCCTCTCAATCCCACTCTCTACCTGTCACTTGACTCTCACTCAACTTGCTCTCACACACACTTGCTTCCCCAAACGGACACACTTGCTCACACATACACACGCTATCTCTCTTAAACACACTCACCTGCAAGCATACATGCAACATACATTTAAAACCAATTTTAATTATGACAGCTGCTACCAAAGGTCTTAAGTGTGCTCCATTTTTTATTAAACTAATAGTGAATTAAAAAATATTATTCACTATTGGTATAATGACAAACGGTCAGACAATACTAAATGCAGAGACATACTGGGGTTGTGGCTGCTACCCCATGTAGCTTACAAATTACGTTCATGACATGCTTGCAGTGGCTGTGACTCGCTCATTGTCAATAGCTCATGCATGTAACACAGTGTGAGTGACCATGACACAGCCTGCCCCATCCCTGGCGTAAACCAAAGGCCCAAATTAATATTGCTTCTAAAAAGTTGTTTGCGTTTCTGTTGAACTCTGGCACAAAAACGTTCTGGGCATAGACGCCAGCCCCATCGTAAAGGTAAACTTGTCTCTACCGCACGACCAGGAGGCCGGGGCACGCCAGGAACTCAGGACAGGTCCAAAATACTATTGGGGCGCTGAGCAACTCCGATGGCATGGCCAAGCGGCAAAGGAGTGCTGACTCTAATGTGAGCCCCATGACCAGGAGATCATGCCTCCAAGGCCCGAGGGGGCTCCGGGGACCTGCATTAAGCCCCTGATTGAGTCTCAGCACATATTCATCAACATCTGAGCCATTAAAATATGAAGATGACACATTTTTTCCTTTGTTTTTTAGTGTTCCTATTGGGATTAGGCATCCACTTAAGGAGATGTGGAGAGGACTGGATTTTAGCCTCTTTGCTTCAGATTTAGCTTACACCCATGAGAAAGCTACTGGAGTCCAGGAGCATACTAACTAGGCCCCCTTTTTCGCACTCACTGGGCTGTGCTTTACCAAAAATAAAATTGCCACTTATTATTTGACATTGATATATTTTGTTGGCCCAACAACATTAATAAAAAGATAGTAACTACCTGACTTTGCACACCAGAATGGAGTGGGAATTTTCATCACTCCGGGCAAAAGAAGATTTTGTCAGCTGGAGTTCTCTGCATAAACTGAAAGAAAATACAATTTTCAGGCTCTTATTTCTGTAATTTGGTACCACCTCTTTGTGGTGTATTTAGGTTACTGAATTACCTCCCCTTAAAAATGCACTGGCTTGACTACCCAGGCTCCCTTTTAAGACGAAGGCACTTTGTTACAGACGAAGAACGTTGAAATAAACCCAATGTCTCATCATGCAATCAGAAAGTTTTTTTATGCTTTTAAAATACAGGTTATATTTGTCAGTCTAAAGTAAATGAGCTTAAATCCATACTTCTAATTGCTGTTCCCAGGTAGGATATATTGATTTTGCAGCAGGTTAACAAATTACATATCAAGGCATTGTAATTGATAACAGGCTGGCTTCTGTAAACATGCATTAAGATCACAAATACACCAAAGTGCTTCACAAAACCTATGTGCCCTGTATACAAATATATTTTTGCAGCTGTAAGTTCACAGCTGAAAACCGCATTTACAGATGCCAGCAATTCACAAACGAATTCTTGCCAAGAGTGTACAGAAATCTGCAGTACTATATCCCACTTAATGAGTGGGAAGTGGGTGTAGCGAGGCCTGCTTTGCAAGTTTGTGAAGTCCACAAACTTGTACTTTTGTGAGCATTCACAAACTCTGATCCATCTCCTTCCTACTCTGGAAATGGTAGGACAGTTACTCAGCCAGGGACTGGAGCAACACCCTTTCCAGGATGGCAAAAGGAATCAATCACCCCCACAGGTGGTGTGGCTGTATGAAAAGGCCTTTTCCCATGAGAAAAATAGATTTCGTTAGAAGAAAAATGTTCATTTGCACAGCGGGCTCCATTCCTCCTACCCTTAAATGCACACTGTGGGCCCGATTCACAGAAGTAATCTGAGACAAAATCCTAAACTTACTGCTTTTGGTATTCACAGAAGGCATTTAGTAGTAGTAAAGTTCGGATTTTGTCTTAAGTCTGTCGTAAGTCCGTCGTAAGTCTGTCTTAAGTCTGTCTTAAATCTGTCCTAAGTTTGTCTTAAGTTTGTCCTAAGTCTGTTTTAAGTCTGTTTTAAGTCAAACTTAAGACAAAATCCTAACTTTACTACTACTAAATTACTTCTGCGAATACCAAAAGTAGTAGGTTTAGGATTTTGTCTCAGATTAGTTCTGTAAATCAGCCTCTGAGGCCCTCATTACGATTGCCAGGCTGTGAAGGAGATTCTATGTCAGGACCCGGAGGCGAGGATTAGGCTTTACTTTCTTCACTTTAATCAACCAGTAGCCTTTCATATTTTTAGATTTTAAAGGTAAACAACATAGCACATTAGTCCTTCGGAAACAAAAAAACCAGTTCATCCAATCAGAAGGCTGAAGTTCCATATAATGATTGCCGCATACTCTCTATCCCGCCCTTTTTTTGCTGCTCCAGTAGCATACAGATAAGTGCCTTTATACTCTCCCTTATCCTTTGATTTATTGTGAATGTTTTACAAAGCAGTATCGCGTGGGGACATTACAACCCTCTGGATGCTTTTTATTATTGTGTCTGCATTTAACGGTAGACACTGGTGTTTCTTTTCCCTGCTCTAGAGCGACCGTGGGAACGCTGTCATTCCTACGTGGCTGCTTCAAGCTGCCAGGCTCTGGTGCGCCGTGTAGACAGCCAGTCTGTACCTGGCCTGCGCACTTCTTGTTCTCACATGGTCAGCATGTCTGCAACTCCCATCCACCAGCGTGCATCAATTTTACTCATCAAATAGAGCAAAGTGGGTCTGGACGCGTCCTCATTACGGGGGAAATTTATAGGCCTATCGTGGGCAGCATTTTTAAAACAGAGCCACCGCCTGGAGACTGACACCTGCGGTGCGGATAACAACAGCCTCATTGTGGTATTTTGTGAGAAATGTCCCAGGTGGCCTTCAACCCTTTTAAAGCTGGGTGTTAGTCCCACAGACTACTGACTGTATTTGTTTTCCCTTTCTTAGAGGGATATCAATATAACTGTCTCAGGGCTTGCTGTTACTGTCATTGCTCCCTATATTGAGAGGATCACATATCATTATGAAAGCTATTGAGGGCACAGAAGTGTATATGGAGGTCATCAACCTTCCCATTGATGTTGATGATCAGTTTTGCCAGGTGATGGATGCCTCAATCTTTAGGGCTGTTTCGCAAGTAGTAGGCCCCCAGCAGAAGAAAATTATGCCATTGCAAGCGCAAGGCCAAAAACCCCTCGAGCAGAGGGAAGACACTTCTGGGCCTTCAGCCACCATACCTCTAGGGCAACCGGCTACACCCAATCCAGACAAGCACAAGGGCGCAGATGACCCTGGAATCAATCTCAACACCTTTGTGTGCCTTAAAAAGGTGTTTATGGACTCACAGCCCCTACAACATGACTCCCAGGACACCAGCACCTCAGGGGATAGCCTTTTTTCCTTCCCTCCCACTCATCCTGGGGATGATGACAGCTCCACCAATACCTCTGATGGGGATGGACACCTTAGTAGACAATGGCTCCCGATGTGCAACTCCTTCCCAGACAGTGATCCAACAAGACACACTAAAAAAACATTGATACTGATCTGTTGGATCCAGACAATCTTTTGCATTCACATTCGGTGGATTGGTGCCCAGCTCCTAAGGTGGCCACCTACATGGCAGAAGATTAGGGAACTCCTTAGATAAATAAGTAAGGAGCTGCCTACGGGCCAAATGTCCCAGACCATCTTTGGGGGGTAAAGTGTCCCTCACGCTTGAAATTGACACCAAAATGGTCACTTTCTTGCTAAATTTGTCTGTGACCCCAAGAAGGGCATAGATAGGTCCTTGTTCTCTTGGCAGGACAGACTTCTAGATGTGGCAGGACCCCAGCTAAAATAATGGACATGACGGATGATGCTAAAGCATCCAGATCCTTGGTCTCTCCCTATGCCCAACGGAACATCATCTTCCTCTCGAACACCATCTGTACGATTTCAATAGAATAACACAGATCGCTCCTGATTAACATCAAACCCAAGTTGGGAGAGCTTTCTACCTCTGTTGCCAGCATGGTAGCCCAGGGTAATCTATTTGGGGAACCATTTGTCTGGGAGCTGGGCAAGTTTGTCAATACCTTTTATTCTTTAGACAAGTTCCAAACAATAAAAGGCATATTTACCCCAGTGTTTTTGCTGAACCGGTCGTGGTAGGGGGCGCTTGACCGGTTGCGCTTTTCATAAAGCCGCTGCTAGGAGGACCGACTCATGTTAACGCCAGTGGCCAGACTAGACGAAATTTGGAAACTTTTGCCTGACAAGAGTCTACCCATGTCGCTGGGGTGCCAGAGATGGTTCCAGGGGCAACGGCGCCTACATCAATCCCCAAGGTGAGAGTACAGAATTCGAAAGGGTTACAACTCGGGCGGTTTGGAGCTCTTTTTGCAAAACTGGGAGGTTCTTTCCATAGATGCATGGGTTCTCCAAACATTAAAAGGGTTTCAGATAGAATTCTATGGCGTTCCCTTCCACCCACACAGGCAAAAAAAAACTAGTTTTCTCCCAAGACTAGTCAGAATTAGTGGAACTGGAAATAACACAATGTTTGGAGAAGGAGGCTGTTGTCCCCACCACCTTACACCCCACAGGTTTTCTCAGCAACCTTTTCCCAGTGGAAAAGAGGGATGGAGGCCAATGCCCTGTTATCAACCTAAAGGAATTCAACGAGTGACTTGTTTATCACCACTTCAAGATGGAAGGCATCCATCTTCTCAGGGATCTTCTGCGGGTTGCCCCCTGGATGGTACGCTTGAATCTGAAGAACGCCTATCTACCAATATACATCTTTCCACCTCACAGGTGTTTTTTTTCAATTCCAATGGAAATCTCAGATATTTGAATTTACCTCCCTTCCTTTCGGTCTATCCTCCATTCCATGGTGTTTCACCAAGGTATAAGGCAGGTGGTGGTACACTTGCAAGCTCGGGGAGTGCGATTGATCGTCTACCTTGGCAATGTCCTGAACATGAACCAGTATCCAGTACACTTGTCCGCACACTTACAAATGACCATTGATCCTCTGGAATCGCTCGGTTTCATGGTCAACAAGGAAAATTCCTCACTCTATCCATCCCAATCTCTACAGCTCCTGGGATTCCTCATAGACTCTGTCAAGGCTACCTTAAGTTTCCCTTTCACAAATTGAACAAGATAAATCAGGAGAACACTGTCCCAGCCACAGGTATCGCTACGTCAACTTGCACATATAGTGGGACTCCTCTCATCTTCCATGTAGGCCATTTTTCGTATACTCCCACTCTGTTCCACTCTGGTGGAGGCCAGAGAGGAGATGCAATGGTACGTTTCCCACATGGAGGTCTGGAACAGTCAAGCTATCTTGAGTTCCAAACACGACCTGGAGATAGAGTCCGATGCCAATGGTTCAGGTTGGGGAGCTCGTTGGGGAGAATTTGTCTCAGGAGGAAAATCGTCTTCCACAGAACAAACCCTGCACATAAACTGTTTGGAGTTGATGGCAGGCTTTTTCGCTGTCAAATGTTGGACAAACACAGGGTTCAATGTTCGGTTCTTCTGAAGATGGACAATGTGGTGGTGGTATGCCATAATGACCATCTGAGGGGAAAGAGGTCAAAGATGACAATGAAATTATTCATGCAAGTTTGTAGGCAAGCCGCGGATCTGGTGATGATCACCCCAGTCTGGAGGTCTCAAGTTTGGTTCCTAGCGATGATGGAACCTATTTCCGGATCTTCTCCAGTATCCCCAGGGCAACCCTAATCACCTGGTGCTAGCAGGTTCTCTTTGTCTCATGGCCTGAAAGATTACCATTAACACTGGAAAGTCCCTGGCATTTGACAAGAAGCTGCCTCTTTATGTGTCAGAGCTTGGGCAGATAGCACGAAAAAAAGATACCGCTTTGTCTGGTCTCGATGGCTTGGTTGGTGTCTCCAATGCCAAGTGAATCCCTTGGGGGCAGATGTTGTCCATATCTCGAATTTTCAGGCAAATTTGGCCTCAGAAGGTTTGGCTTTTGGTCAATACATTCCGATCGGCTTATTTCAGCAGGCCACTTGCTGGTGGATTTGTCACCCGGTTGGGGAGCAGCCATTGGTATACAAACTCTTAAGAGGTATTAGATTGTTGCTCCCTCCAGAACCCAGATATTCTACTATATGGGATGTAAATATGTTTCTCGCCCTTCTTAAATCTTGGCCTTCTAATGAATACCTGTCAAGGAAACAATTATCGGCAAAGTTAGCAATCTTGTTCTTAATTTCATGCCAGAGTCTCCAATATCTGAGCATTGGATTCACCCCGTAAGGGGTAACTTTTCACATTACTCACCAAACTAAGAGTGGTTCATACCCAGCATTTCCAGACATGCCTAAATTATGTGTTGGTAAAACAATAAAGGCTTATGAGGCTGTGATAGAGAATCTACGCCCTCATGGAGAAAGACAACTGTTGATTGCTCTTACTAAACCTCATAAGGCGGTTTCTTCCCCTACAATTGCCAGATGGGTCAGATGGGTAATGCATGAGGCAGGTACTGATATCTCCCAATTTGGGGCTCACTCAGTGAGAGGAGCCCTTGCATCTAAAGCTTTTTGTGGGAGCTAGACTTGAGGATAGCCTCAATGCAGCTAACTGATCATCAGTCTCTACTTTTAAAAGATTTTACTTTAAATCATCCTCAAATCTGGCAACCCTTGTGGTGCAAAGCTTGAAATTAGCCAAATCCTCACCTTCGGGTTCTGACATAGAATGAGAAATATCCTAGCTTTCATAACTGAAGGTTTCAATTCCATTAAGGACACGGAGGCAAAGAGTAGCCCACCCATTATCTCTAACATCATTAATAGACCCAACCGGTGGAATATGCAAACTTCAGTATAACTGGGTCATGGCATGATATGTAAAATATATGTTTGATGGTTCAGGATGGCTTACTGAATTGAACATGTGAAACTTTTATGTTTTTTCTCTCTGCTACTTGAAAGTGGAGTCCCAAGGAGAGGATAACAGACATTTTGAATTATATTTCCTTCCTTTCCTTCCCAGGAGCAGAACCCAATAAACAGCAATGCATTTTGGAAGAATCAGCTGTGTTCGCAGGAAGAAATAGGGAGATAGAGAGTCTGCGGTGATCGTTATATGGAACTCTGATTAGATTAACTGTTTTGTTTTTTCCCAAGGATTTATGGGAAAGGTAGTTCACATTTAAAATCTAAATCCATAAAAGGCTGCTGGTTGTTTAAAGTGAATAAAGTAAAGCCTAATCCTCGCCTCCATGTAATTAATAAAATTGAACCTTTCCGTTACAATAGCTTGGAGATTTTTCATTCTTATCGAACGTTCTAAAATCCAAAGCCATGGGGGTTGGAATTTTAAACGGTGCGATAATTATCACCTGTTCCAAGTTGTGCCCTTTAAAATGGGGCATAACATGCAGTATCAGTATTTAACACACCGAATTCCGCATATTTTACTTTTTTACAGCCTTTTTTCACATCCCATAAATTTTGGCGGGTTTGCCCTGCCAAAATGTATCAGGGGAAACCTCAGACAGTGTGATAATTAAAACACAACTCCAAATTGTGATCTCTGTGCACTTGTAACGAGGGCCGAAATAGATTTCTGCAAATGGGGAAAGGGAGCATGTGGTGGGGGAGGATGTCAGAAGACACTTCCCAATTAGTACACCTGTAGAAATTCGCCCACCTCAGCTTTCCAGGCGTAATTCCTTGAATGATTTTGAACTGCAAACAAAATGTAAAAGTACATTGAGGCAGAGATGTAAATCTCCGACCCCACTTTTACCTTTTTTGTTCATTGGGCCTCTTGCCGGCATTTTAGAATAGAGGAACTTTGACTGTTTGCATTTCAGAAGAGTAGCTTAGGCCAAAAACAGCACTTTAAGGAAGTAATATTCACAGCCTGATCCTCAGAGTTGTCACAGGTCAAAATTTGTATTTGTAATGGAACACTTTGGAAATAGCAACATGTGCTAGTAATGTGGAGTTCACAAGCTTAGAATTATTGGCAGGATTGTAGAGTTTCTAGGTGGTGCACTTTGCGTAAGAAGGTAAACACACATAAACTTGTAATTTTGGGGATATTAATTTTCCTCAAATAATTAATCTCTCGATCTGGAATCCTACTTAAATTTCGTTCCCCGGGTTGAAGAGGGAATGAAAAACACCCATTAAAATGAGGTTCCTGTGCAACAGGTGATGAGGAAAGTATAATTTGGGGGAGAAAAAAGTCTTACATGTGGTAATTCACGTAACTTTCAATATTGCAGCAAAAAGGCTTAGCCCTCAAGACCATTCTTCTGAGGAGTGACACTCCACAATTATGCACGTTTCAAAGCCCCAAATCGCTTGGCAGTGTAGATTCATCTTTGCATTAAGGGGGGTCATTACGATGTTGGGCAGAATCTCTTCCACCTGACACCCCATCAGTCATGGGACCAACCGACACCCAGTCTGCGGTTCCGACCGCCTCATTAGGATGCAACCGAACACTATTTGGTTGCATTCCTATCAGTTACTATGCGAGCATAAATACCGGAGGTAAACCGGCCGTGAAGCATGCTCCCACAGTAAAATGGGAGGTGCCTGCCACTAGGTGCAGGGATCAACAGGGGGGCACCATAGATTCCCCCTCGGCCTCCACCCAGAGGCCATGCACCAAAGGGGGCCCTGCTGGGGACGCCCTAACATGCCCATTCCCATGTCGGACACACCAGCACGGAAACCATGTTTGAAAGTGTGCATCATAATCTCAAAGGTGGAAAGAGCCGCCCTTGAGATTATAGGCCGCATTCTGACTGGCGGTAGCCAGTCGGAATGACAGGCCGGTTTCCTTTCCAACCGCCTCCATCGTAATGAGGCGGTCAGAAAGGAAATCGAACGACCCATCATGATGCAGCTGTAAAGGCTCCGACGGTATGTCGGAGCCTTTATGCGCTGCATCGAAATCGGCCCCAAATTTGTTTGGTCTCTCTTACGTTAAGTCGCTCGTCTTTTATATCACTGTATGAATCATGCTAAAGTAGAACTGTGTGACGTTAGTGTTTTCACAGTTGTTTGTCTGATAGATGCTGTGCAGAGGCTCATACATTTTGATTTAATGCCCAAAGAAAGATTCTCATTTTCTGCATGTCTGGTTGAATCCCGGCCTCTGTGTTTGGCTCATCATTGTGTGATTTTGGGCAAGTCACTCATTCGCCCTGTGCGTAAAAATCTGAAATGTAATTGTATGTTCCACACTGATGTACAAGGTCGTATCTCAACATCCCCCCTCCATGTAATTTACAGTGCTTCCTTGCTAGGTTGATGCTATGTAAATACCATCACATTCATAGTGGCTTTTTAAAACATGGATGTATAGTTTGATGCTTTTGCGGGGAAACATTTGTCCTTGACTATCATAATAGTAACTTGTGATTTCCAGTCCTTTCTACTACTATTCCGACTTTTTTAAGTGTTCTAAATGACAGATGTTACTATGGCTGAATTGAATTGTGCTCAATTGGAAGGATAAAAGGCTGAGTCTCCTTCCCTCGGATTCAAGTTCATGACCTTCAGATCACTGCGGATGTCACCTGCAAGCACCGTTGCCAGCTATAATATGGAGGTGTGTGGGATATTTATGGATTTTTATATGGATGTGTCTTTGGTTCCATTTTTTTTTAGTTATGCTTATGTGTCGGAAATTTACGTTAGCAGAGGATTATTTCTTAGCAATGTGTGTTGTAAATTGATGAAGTGACTGGCCGGCATCTATTTAACTCAGGAATACACCACACTTTTAATTGAGATACATTGGGGTTGATTTCTGGTTTAAGGACTCATGTACGGAGTTCCGCACAGACGAGAACCTCACACAGGGGAACATGAAGGCCTCAAAGCAAATGCACATTTTTTTTCTGAGGGGAAACATTTTCCCCATGGAGGAAGCCTTCTCATATACTCCCACTGAATGTGGGGGTGAACTGTTTCCCCTTCCCATGACGGGATGTTAATCCAGCTGCTTGAAAAAATCTATAGCCATAGCCAGTGTGAAAAGGGGTTTTAGATTGCATTTTGGGAACACCCAAAAGCATACATATGGGGGCTCCCAAACTTCAAAGGTAAACCACACCTAGGAACACTCCATTCCCACTTCTTGAAGGGGATTTATTAGTGCTGATTTGTCCACACTCATAGTGGCACAATCTGCACTCCTAAATGCATGTATGCCTGCTAGGAATCGCATTGTGTAAAAATTGTATATTAATTCATAAACTTATGTTAATGACTGATTTACCTCTGTGGATTGGGTCTTCTGTGTTTATTTCATTAATTGAATGGTGCTATATTCTGTGAGAATTGAAAGAAAATTGAAAATACTACAACACATCTGACTGCCTTATAAAAAGAAAATAGGCTAAAACTAATGACGCAGGTGTGTTGTTTTCAAAAGGCCACATCCCATTTTCTAAATTAAAAAACACAGCACATTATTTTAGTAGGCAAGGAGTGAGCATATTCTTGATGGTCGTTCCCGACTGTGAAAGTTTTTGTGAACCCTTATTTTTTGTGGAAAAATGAACTAATTTGCATAAAACATTTCCAGGCTGATCTTGTAGAAATGTAGATTCCAGGCTGATGTTGTAGAAATGCCTGGAAGAAGGCAGTAGTTTCTCTTACATTATTATTCACCAATAGATGAGAGAAAGTCCTATGCAGATGAACACACCTATGTACCCAGAATTTCAACAGCAGGATCCTGAGGACAGGGCAAATTTCTCAGTTGTTAAGCCCTAAATACCAGTTGTTAGAACTGGGGGTCTCTAGTTGGCAGAGGTAGGTACCTTTGACCAAATAGGGTCCCTTGCTTCTAAGTCAGGGAAAGGGGATTACACTACTGGATAAACCCTGCTCACCCCCTTGGTAGCTTGGCACGAGCAGGTAGGCTTATCTCAGAGGCAGTGTGTTAAGCATTTGTGAACACATACAGTAATACAGTGAAAACACTACAGATGGACACCACACAGGTTTTATAAAAATAAGTATTCTTTATATAGACTTAACAAAAGACCACAAAGACAAAAATTCACAATACTGTACTTAAAATTGACTTAAAGATGGTAGAATTAGCTTAGTTCAAGTTGATGGTAAATGCGACACAGTTCTCACAAAAGTACCTGGATGCGTAACGCAAAATAAACAAAACGCTTGCAGCGCTGGAGATGCGTTGGTTCCTTGTTTCGGGGGAGACGATGCGTCGTGCCTCAATGCTTGCGCAGAGTGGGGGATGCGTCTTGATCCTTACCGGAGAGGAGGTGATGCGTAGGTTCTCGTGCTGCAGCCCGGTTGCGATGCGGCAAGATGGCGCCTCGATGCGATTCGACAATCCGGTGTGATGCGATAAGATGGCGCCCTTGATGCGATGATGTTGAGACGATGCGACACGCCCTGGCAGACTTGCGGCGACTCTGTACTTTGGAGCCGTGACAGGCCCTGCGACATGCTTCCTATTCAGCCCTGTACTGACTCACCCTCTCCCATGGAATCCCCAGCCCCTGTCACTCGCAGAACCAAACACACAATACGCAACCTAGCAGAGGCAGGCTTGGACAGTTAAGCAAGAAAATACCTACTTTCTAAAAAGTGGTATTTTCAAACACAGAATGTTAAAACCAACTTTACTAAAAGATGTATTTTATCATTCTGACTTCAGGCATACTAAATTTGAATTTATATCATGTTCCCTGAGTCAGTTACGATTATAAGATGTAATAATCAAACTGTCCATTCTGGCCTATGGAGAACAGGTAGCCTTGCAATAGTGAAAAACGAAAATTGCTGTAATTCACTATTAGGACATGCTACACACACCAGGGCATGTCCTACCTTATACTTACAATGCACCCTGCCCTTGGGCCTACCATAGGGGTGTCTGAAATGAAGATACAGGAAGGTTTAGGGACTGGCAAGTGCGTGAACTTGGCCAATCAGCATGGCAGTACCAGACTGCACATAGGCTCTGCAATGGCAGGCCAGAGACATACTTTACAAGTTGCTTCTGTGGGTGGCACAGCCAGTGCTGCAAGCCCACCAGCAACATTTGATTTACCAGCCCTGGGCACACATGGTGCACTGTACTAGGGTCTGACAAGTAAATCAAATAACCCAATCATGGAGTCACTAATCAATACATCAATTTAACATAGGGAGCACTTGCACTGTGCACTGAATAGCAGTGGCACAGTGCCCAAATCATCTAAACCAGCAAAATATATCAAAAAGAGAGGAGGCAAGCAGAAAAAATGGAAGGGAGACTCACGCCAATGGTACCAGGTCTAACACCAGTTCAGTTGGATTTGTCACATTTTGTGTCATTCAGGTAGTGCAGAAGAGTAATAGAGTCAAGAATCAGCCAGTGGACTGGGAATAGAAAAGTACTGTGGACCAATAGGGAAACAAAGGATAACAAATATACTATATGACCTCATTATGAGTGGCCCTTTAGTTTTGTTGGGCCCGGTACCTTGAGTTACTAAGGACATTGGAAAAGTAAGGTTTGCAGAAACACCTTGGACCTGTCAGTGGTGTCTCCGGGAGAAACTGCGGGGAGGAATATGGAATTACATCATCAATGAGACCAGAATAAACAGATTTTCCATTTAAGTCCCGATTTCTCAGTGGAACCTCTGGATTCCATGCAGATACTCTCCAACTCTGCACCCCCATAATTAACAGGACTCCAGGAACATTAACTTTGGAGTGGTGGACTTACCGGGTACAGGACCAGAGTGTTCATAATGAGGCCCCAAGTGGTGAAGGCAGAGAGTTGAGAAAACTGAAATATAGGAAATGTGAGAAATACAAAAACACAGAATTGCATTGTAGTAAAGGGCCCAAGAAATCTTATCTACCCACTTTTCTGTCTAACTGCAAACCCCAGACCCAGAACTGGTCCGTACATACGACGACGTAAGGCCTTGAGCATCACCAAACTTGGGACAGCAAATTGCAGCTGGGAGATACAAAAATAGCGGGGCTGTGGGGTGATGATTAAAGTGCAAAATGGGAAAAATTACCTTTTGACTGAAGTGAAGAAAATCTTGGTCCCACTACTGCAAAAAAAATCTTGGTCCCACTACTGATGTAATTTTTACTTCATACCTGCTTTATCTCCTTATGATTTTTTAATATAATTATGAGATGTCTCGCTGCTCCCCGCTATGCTCAAAGCATTGATGCAACAAATGCATGGTTTTGATACTATATAGTTATCAGTGTGAGGTACATGCAGTCTGAATTCTTTTGCATTCCTCAAATCAGGCTGAGTAAGGTACTTGTCATACAGGGCTAACGGACAGTTTTTAAAACTTTGGAAGAATCGCCACATCAATGAAATGACCACATCAATGAATTGGCAGACCTCTAAACGACTCAAGAATAATTTAACCAAAGAAAACATTTGAACTTGATCCTTACTGCAACATCATCACCAAACATTTTGCCTTCACCCTCCTGTTTTCTGAACCCATATTTAAATGTCTTATAAGTCCCTAGTAAAGTGATACTACATGTACCCAGGGTCGCCTGTAATTTAAATGCTACTTGTGGACCTGCAACGTTTGTTGTGCCAATCACATAAGTAGCCTTGCAAACCCATCTCAGGCCTGCCATTGCAGTGTGTGCAGTTTTTAACTGCCATTTCGATCTGGCAAAATCAACCTCGGCCAAGCCTAAATCTTCCTTTTTCGTACATATAAGTCACCCCTCGGGTAGGCCCTAAACAGTCAAGACGAGGTGTAATGTATTTAAATAGTAGGACATTTACTTTTAATTTTACATGTCCTGATAATAAAAAACTCTTACATTTGTTTTTCACTATTGGAAGGCTGACATCTCCCTTAGGATAACATTGAGGTTACCTTATTACATTTAATAAGGATAACTTCGAAATGTGAGCTATTAAACCATTCATGTTTGGTGTCTTTGGAATTGTATTGAAAAATCCTCTTTTATGGTAAAGTTGGATTTTAAAATACAATTTTGAAAATTTCACTTTTAGCAAGTTGGTATTTTCCTGCCTAAATCATTTAGTGCCGGCATCCTGTCTCTGGGTTACATAACTAGGTGTAGTTGGCCTTTGTGTATTCCTCCCAGACAGCCACGCTCACTAGAGCGCTTAGGTGTGTCTGGATGGGCCATAACTGGCAGGATGAGAGGGCGGAGCTGGGCACAACCTCACTAACACCTAAATAGCCTGTGTCCTGCCTTCACAAAAAGGACTGCATACCCCCTGTAGTTAGTGTGGAGCCAGGGAAATGGAAGGAGGAAACCTGAGCCCTTCAAAGGGAATTCTCCGGAAGTTTCTCCCACTTCAAAGAAGGCAACAGGTATAAATACTGGACTTCAGACACCAACCCTACAGTACACTTCTGTACGTGTGCAAGACGCTGCCAGGAAGAAGGACTGCTGTGCTGCTGTGATGCTGAAAGGAATGCCAATTTGCTGGACTGCTGCCCTGAAGGACAGCTGGCCTGCTGTGCTGACTTGCTGTCCTGCTGCCCTTCTGCTTGGGTGAGAAGGACCTGCAACCTGTACCCAGGACCACCAGAGTGCCTCCAAGGGCTAGTCTCTTGTAACCAGCATCTGGTCTCTTCAACTGTGAATCCTCCCCTGCCAAGTGGTGCCACCCCAGTCCTGGACCATTGAAATGTGCCTTAAGGTGCTCTTCCAGCCCCTCTGTGGATCCAGCAGAACCCTAACGCATCTCCCCTACCCCGCGGCACAATCTGGAGCAGAACCGACGCATCGCCTCTGCTGCGAGGACTCTCCCTGCACAAGGACTTTGTTTCGCCATTGCAGCCGGCAGCCTCATCAGAACTGCCACTGTGCGCCACATCCCTGAAGCAGGCCTTTATATGACAAGCCCTGCAGCTTCTTTGGAACCAGCTGATTGTGATGCATCCTCAATGCAGGACTCTTGTGGATGGCCTCCTCGACAACAGAGCTGGACCTTGCGTCACTGCCTCGTAGCTCCTCCGAACCGATGCTGCGTGATGCATCTCTGACTCAGACCTTTCATCGCAGGCTGCACAATGCATACTCAATGTGGAATTTCTCAGTGCTGTGCAACTAGGATTTACGGTTCTTGTTTAATGGACCCACGCGGGTCCCTATAGCCGGACCGCATTCCATCGTGATTGGTCTGAACATATATCTTTTTCATTGTCCAGCGCGAGCAGATAACCACAGTTGGCGCTTTGTGCTTTTTGGAGTTATATTCACCAAAATACTTCAAATTGCATATCTCTGGTTCTATTGATTGGATGTTTGTTGTTTGGTCTTGTTTTATTTATTTAAACATGCTCTATTTTTCTAAATTTCTAAATTGGTCTGGGATTTTTCTTGTGTTGAGGTTTCACTTTATTACTGTTTGTAATGCTGCGTAAATACTTTACAGATTGCCTTTAAGTTAAGCCTAACTGCTCTGTACCAAGCTACCACAAGGTTGAGCACAGGTTAATTTGGGGGTTCGAATGTGACTTAACCCTGACAACGATTTTCGTTGCTGCTTGACAAGGGACTAGCCTCCCAAACAGTAACCCAATTTCCTACAAAAAGTAAATACATATAGTGAATATGGTAATAAAAAAAATATATATAAGACAACCAATTGCTATTTTAAGTTCCTTGTTAACGCTGATTCTTCTATTTGTGTGCCTTATAGCTTTGACAGAATAACATTCTCAAAGCTCTTTTTAGATGGAGCTCAACAGACAGTTCAAGCTGTTTTGTTGCGAAACACCTATTTTGGGGCTGTTGAGAATATGCTGGGATGTACAGCCCCTTTATTGTTTACTTTTTGTTGGTTTTACTGTCACTCTTATTTGCTAGATTCTTTTTCGATGGCTTTTCTTGTGCCAACTTATCCATCTTGTGTTGTTGGTTCCTCCCTGGAGAATAGTCTCTTTACCAACTCTCTGACTGGTTGGCTTCTGCTCTACTGCTCACTTTGAGGGAACTAACAGTTCATGAGAATACATGTGTTTTCCAGTTCTCTCCCTTGTGTACTTCTAATACTTGCCAAATAACGCCCGCCCTCTATGTTGCTGCCTCCCTCATATTGCAAATTCTCTCTTCTGCTTATCCCCAGCCAAGATCCATCTCTCTTCCAATCTCTGTGTTGCTTTCTTGCTCACCTACTTCTGTCCCCAACCCTCATGTTGCTCTTCCTCATGTGGTGATTTTAACCGTCTCCCACCCATTCCCTGTTGTTTTACCATATGGTCCTCAATTGCACCCCACGCCCACCATCTTTGTGTTTGTAAAATTTGTAAACAAAATTCTGGAAGGAGCAGGCAGCAAATTGCTGATGCCTCTTGTGTCTGAAAAGAGGCTTTTGTGCCACTTCGTTCTAATATCTTTTTACTCACTGATCCCTCTGGGATCAGTAAACAAAAAGATATCTTGCCTGCTTCATTTTTTGGGCATGCAAGCCTAATGAGGCATGCACGAGCACACGTCATCACACATGCACGTGCCTACATATTGACACCGCCACTGCAGCTGCATCACCCCCCTTTTTTTTTTTACAGCATTGCCAAAAGGCATTGGTAAAGCCAGTCGGTTGCAAAGGTAAGAACAATTGGCTTTGCCAGTGCTTGTGGGTATACATACTTTCACTATTTGTCTCACCTGAGATTGCAACTACCTATCTACTTTTTCATATGGTTATTCTCATACTGGCTCCTATTGGGATTTCTCACTGAAATGGTCACTCACTTCTCCTTACTTCTTTGTGTTCCTCGACCTGGCCTCAGTTTCTTGAGCAAGGGCTATAGAAACATGACCCTTAGAGATGATTCTAAATTGTGTCATAGAGGGAGCAGGGAATACCGGTCCTGGAATTACTGTTTCCGTTTAGTAATTCTGCCGCTGTACCAGGCTTTGATGACTTTTCTGGCTGTTGGGTTGAGAGTGCTTAATTTGAGCCTGTGGTTTCCTGTGTTGAGCACCGGCACTTAATAGGTTTCCGGTGCTCGCCACCGGCACTTAATTGTCAACACCGCACTTAGTACAGTCTGCCGCATGTTGGCGCTGCTCATCTAATTTAACAACGGTTGTCTGAATACAATACACATATAAAATTACTAATACCTAACTCACCAGACATTCCTTTAGCTTTGGGGACCTGGAATAATCTGAACTGTCGCACTTGCAGCCAAGAAAGATGGTTAGTAGTTGTTTTGGCAGTGATGGTGGGTGGTGCAAGCTGCAGTGGCCTCCTGGTCAGGGCCCTGGCACTTATTATTTTACAAATTAAGCACTGGTTGAGGCCTCTTTCCACATCTCCTCCCCGAACTCTGGACCTGATTCCACTCACAAATGTCACCTGCTTTCAGGAGTACCTATGTGGATCATGTTTGCTCCTGGTAGACTCGCATTGTGCAGGGTGGTTTCTCCTACAGACTGAATATACATTTCTAACAATACTCAACACTTGTCCACAAACCGGTCCTCTTGGATTTCGCAAACTAAATCCAAAAGTTTTGTCCTTTTTTTTCTAACCATCAATCATCTGACTTTCATCAAACGTGCATGAAGCCATTAGAGTATATGCAGTATTGTTTGGCACTGCTTTTAAGTGCTTTTGTAAACCTCTAAATGTGTATCTGTTTCCACCGCCCCAAGCGGCTGGTGAGAATCTGAGCTGAAGATGAGGTAGGATAGCTCGGTGATGATGCAGGGGGCTCGGGATTCCCTGCCCCCGGGGAGAAAGCATTGTAAGTAAATCCACCATGTGTTTCCATAATGGTAGCATGGAACTTGCTCTGCATGTACATTGCATCGTTTTTAGGTCAGTCGTCTCCAGTGGAAGGTTTGCAGGCATGCTCCTTGGAAAGGTTTGTGAGGTTTGATTTTTCATAGATATGACTACTTGAAAAATGAGAAGTGTGCTCTTTCAAATGCAGTGCATTCATGAAAGGGCGCTTTTTTTCTAAATTTGGTTCTTACACAAAGAAAATATTTGTTCTCATATACTGAAAATAATTTCCCCCATATTGAACCCCCCCCCCCTCTCCCACCACCCTACAAAGTTTAGGTGTGTTCTGTTCTGTGCTTCCTACTCTGAAAAGGCATTCACTTCAGCCCTTGGTAGGAAAAAATCTCCACAAATTTCCAAAGTGGGAAAGGGTCAAAGGGGAGCTTGTCATGGCCACTAACTGTTGGGGAGAGGATGTTGTCCGTCGGCTTAAACTGCCGACCTTGGTGCAGAAAACCAGAGTTCGAGCCTCGAGGTCGCGTCCACATCCAGTGATTCTGGGCAAATCACTTAATCTCCCCGTGCCTGAATGTGTAATGTAAATACGGTGCTCGTGTAAAGCGCTCCAATACCTTCGGGTCGAGTTCGCGCTATATAAAATATGCAACAAAAAAACCCAAAAAACTGTTGCGCTTTTTGTGTGTTCACAAGCTTTTAAAGCTATACCTACTGATAAAGATTTGGGGCAGATTTACAATCCCCTTGCGCCACTTTTGCGTAAATTTTCTCATGTTAAAAATAACGCAAAAGTGTCGCAAGGGGCTTGTAAATCTGCCCCTTTGGGGCATGTTGCACTTGCGCCACTTTTGCGCCGCCGTTGCGTCACTTTTGTGACGCAGCAGCGGCGCAAATCCTGCGCCATGGTGCGGGGTATTTACAACGTGACGCATCTGGGAGATGCGTCACGTTGTAAAGCCCTGCGCCACATGTAGGCGTTCTGGAGCAGAGGGGGGCGTTCCGGTGCAGGAACGCCTCCTAAAAGTGGCTGAGTGAAATCTACAAGATTTCACTCAGTCACTTTTAGGCCCATGCTGCGTCAAAACCCTGCGCCTGCTTGAAGCAGGCGTAAGGATTGACGCAGCATTGTGCAGATAGGGCCCCCCAGAGCATTGCTGGAGCTGCGTCGCGCTTGCGGCGCAACTCCAGCAATGCGCCACTTTTACGGCACAGATGCGTGACGCATCTGTGCCGTTTTTGCCCCATGGTGTGCCGCATTATAAATGCGGCGCATTCATGATGGCGGAGCTGGGGCGCAAAATAACTGGCGCATCCCTGCTGATATGCAGGGATGCGCCAGTTATTATAAATCTGCCCCTTTGAGTCCAGGGAATATACCTGTTTGGCGGACATTCCATATGTGAAAACATTTTGTTGTTGTATAAAAGGCTCTAATTAATTAATAAACGTTTCCCAGTGCTGACTTTCATTGTATGAATCCGCCACACTTTGTTGGCCTCTAGAGGGCACTGCATAACCATTCTTCAGCATTCTTCTCTCCAACAACCCCCACTGAGGGCTTCAGATTAACCCAATGGTTTTTTGCTCTAATCTACAGCAGGGCACCACTGGCACAAACAGATTCTTCCGAACAGATTATCTAGAAGGCAAATAGGTTTAGGTTTGTGCAGATGATATCTCTTGAGGCAATACAAATGTGTTAGCAAATATTGGTTCTCAATCTTCTCAAATGTAGGCAGATGTAAACACCAGAGACTCTAATCTTTCCAAGTTATTGCAACTGCTTCGGTTTCTAACTGATTAAAATTCATAGCACGGAAAATGTTGTTGAAAATAAAAATATCTCAGACCGCCATCCAGTTCTATGAATTCACAGCCACGGTTATTGCTTCATTGCAAAGAAAATGTGAGCATATGTATTAACTGAGGAAGAGGATGTGGCCTAATGGCTAAAGCGGTCGTCTTCAGAGTGGGGAAGCGAGCTCGAGTCTCGGCAGGGACGCTCAACATTCTGTGATCCTGGGCAAAACATTTAATGTCCCCATGCCAAAAAAAAAAGGAATGTGTCCCTTTGTAGAGCAACTGGTGCTCATGTAAAGTCCTTCGGGTCTATAAAACAAAATTGGGGTTCGTTACATTTAAGAAGAATGAGGCTATGTCCAGGGCTTTGAGTGGGACGGGTCTCACTGGTGCTGAGCACCGGCAGTTTTTTTAAAGGGGGCTCAAAATGTTTCTCTATCGGGCTCTGTTTTGTGCCCTGGCACAGGCGGTCGTTTTTTTCCCTGACTGCAGTGACAGCAGGCACATGGATGTGCACGTGCTCACACTGCTCACTTCTCACTAGTGGAGGATTACGGCATGACGTCATGCCAGGTGAGTGTTGTAGGGGAAGGGAAATCCTTTAAAGAGAGTCATTTTCTCTCTGGATTTCCTTCTCATTTTGAAACTCAGGAGCAGCAACATTGTCGTGATGTCACCGGGGCTTTCAGTGGAATTTTTTTAAATGTTAAATCCAAGCTATAGGTGCTGCTTTTTTACCTTATGCAACCACAAAATTATTGAAAAAGCCAATAGTCCTGACTTGTTGTAGGTATGATGTTTCTTGTTGTATAATATATATGGATGCAATGACAGAAACAGCTAAATACAAGTCGGGCGGCACACAATGCTAAGCACGGATTTTTAGTTTACAGTATTTTTAAGCCACGTCCTTAATTACTTTGGCCACGCCCCTTTGAGAGATACCCTCCCCCAACCCCTCCCAGTTTTTTCATCCCACTTAAAGCCTTGGCTATCTCTAATGAATCCGCAAAGTTTAAAAAATGAGCTGCAATGTTAAACTCAATTTTGACGGCACTGTTAGAATATTTTCTGTGTCAACCAGTGCAAAGATGACATGTACAGTCGGTCCGTCTGCATGTCTGTTCCAGACTGGAACAAATTGTTCTTGTCCCAGTGCAAAACTTCCCGACAAAAGTAGTTTATGTGATGTGGTGACGCTTTTAATTAATAGTTTAATGTATGTGTGTTGCCTCATTTTGCCAAAGGAAGGTGGATTTCAAAGCATTCGCACATGCATCCAGTATGGCTTGGGTGCTTTTAAAACTCCAAAAATACCAGGTGCACACCACTTTCAGATCAGCACATGCAGAGCATACAATAAGAACTGAAAGACAGACCTGGTGCAACGAAGGACTGCTGGGGGCATTTGAGACCTCGCCCCCATGAGTATCCAGTATTGTAACAATTGACAAACAGGGTTGGGAGAGTCTGCAAGTTTGGAGTGAATAACAGTCAGGGGTGTAACACAGGCCCCCGCATCCTCCGCGGTGCGTGGGGCCCCCGAGCTGCAGGGGCCCCCCCTCAGCACAGTACTCAGGCCCAATAGCTCGGAATAAATCCGGAGCGAGGGCCCCTCTGTGTGCGTGGCAGGGGGGCCCCCTCAACTTTCGTTACGCCACTGATAACAGTGCGCCCATGGTCAACCCATGGTCTGCCAATGCATGTTTTTTAATTTTTTTTTTCAAACTCTTCCTCCAAAGAATGTGACAAGGGAAATCCGACAGGAAAGTCTTCTGTCTCACTTAGACAGTCACAGGGAGACCCAGGGCCTCATTTAGATCTTGGCAGACAGGTCACTTCGTCACAACGGTGACGATTATCACATCTGCCTGAAATATAAATCCCATTTTAGCCTATGGGATTTATATTTCGGCAGAGGGTATATTCATCACCGCTGTGCTGCAGCAATCTATCCGCCAAGATCTAAATTAGGCCCTAAGGTGAAAAATAGCTGCAATAGTAAGGAACATTCGGTAGGCGATTCGATTCACAGGGGCAGATTTACAAGCCCCTTGCGCCACTTTTGCGTCACTTTTCCCATGTTAAAAGCGACGCAAAAGTGGCGCAAGGAGCTTGTAAATCTGCCCCAAAATATTTATTCGGCACAGTTAAAAACAGCCAAAGAAGTGCAATAAAGTATTTCATCAATAAATCTAAAACATAAAAATGCACTGATAGGAATAAAAAACATGATTAAGAAACAGTTGTTTCTTACCTTGTATTAACCACTAGCATACAAAACTTTTCCTGCGCCGTATTACTTTAAAACATACAGCGGGGTCTTCTAGTACAAACAGATAACTTAGTGCAATTTTTTGGTACCTAATAATCTGTACAAGAAGGATTGGTTTAAGATAATATATCCTTAGAGTCTTATAAAAATCACAAAATAATTTAAAGTGCTGTCTGCTTTGCTTCGACTGACCATCACCGGGACAATGAATCATATCCAGTGGTCGTACGTTCATTTCCGGAAAGGCAACTAGGTGATGTACTGTACCCAAGCGCAATCTAGTCAAATCAAAGTGGTTCTGAACGTTATTCACCCAGGACAAGTAATATTGCCATCCCTCCTGTAAATCAATCAACATGTAAAAAGTAACTGTTGGCTTTTTCAGTTCTTCACACATTCTACGATACTGCCTAGATTTAAAAAAAGGATGCCTTATTTATATTTTTATCAAGAGATAAAGTCCTGTGTGGACCGTGTTATCCAGAAATATTAAAAAGCATTCTAAGAGATTAATTTATATCAGAAAGCCAAGGGATATTAAAAATATGATCCAAAGTAAGACAATTTGAAATAACCGACTAGGTAATACTTGTTTCAGCTTTAGACCATATGGAAAACCAGAGTAGTAAAAGTTTTAATAAGAGCAGATCTTCCTAATATTGCACCCCAACTTCCTTGTGATCAATCAGGGATGACGCGGAGGCTGGTAGACATAGCAGATGCCTTTGAAAGGAATTCTCAACCTGAAGGGAGTTACTAGGGGCATAGCTGCACAGCCCTCCTCTAAAGGTAGCAGTAGACAGTCCTCTCGCCTTACATATAGAGAACTCATTAACTGGACGGCTGCCCAGCTCATGAGAAAACCTGAAAATCCCCTCCAATTTCTGCTCATCTTTGATCTAACATTTAAAATCTGTTGGGACAATGTGCCATTACTTAAAAAGTGAACCCCTAAATAACAAAAGCAGTTCACTCTTGCTATATGTGAACCCGTGAATCCCCAATAATAAAGGATTTGTACTTCTGCACCTTCTTCTCACAGGCCATTGTATGTGTTTTCGATTTGTTTGTAGGACAGCATCATCGGCGTATAACAACATAGGAGCGCTACAGTTGGCAACGTTGGGCACATCGGCCGGCAGAGCCCGAAGAGCACCATTGACCCCAATATTGAAGAGTGAGAACAAAAATTGGTGCCAATACATAGCCCTGTCTAACTCTCTTCTTTACTCTAAAAGGGGGGTTACATTCCCCATTGGGGCCATACCAAACCTTGGCTGACAGGTTTTCGTACAGTTGTGCAAGAAAGCAAATAATCTCCTTTGGGTACCAAGGGAGATCAGGGTTGACATAAAAATTGAGTGGTCAACCAAGACTGCTTAAATCAGCAAAACAAAGATAAAGGGATCCTGCCTTGACCCTGGTATACTTTCCAATCATCAACTCAAGGTT
Organism: Triturus cristatus; assembly: GCF_964204655.1. Classification (NCBI taxonomy): domain Eukaryota; kingdom Metazoa; phylum Chordata; class Amphibia; order Caudata; family Salamandridae; genus Triturus; species Triturus cristatus. The sequence continues at coordinate 236,266,981 of NC_140582.1, forward strand.
TACAGATTGCTCGACTGTCCCCAAGCCCCTCCTAAATTCAAACTTTATCTCTGATTGAATAGTTATCCAGTGCCCATTTTTCAAGTCTCATTAGAAGTACCTTGCTCATCAGTTTTGCTGATGAGTCTAGGAGGAAAATGGGAAGATAACATTTGAGTCTGATTTGTCTCCCTTCTTAAAAATGGGTACTATAATTGAGAGTGCCCAGGTGGAAGGGATAATGCACTCGGCAGCCGCGTTAAAGACCGGAGTCAAGATGAGGCACCCTAAATCCCCCGATACTTTAAATGCATCAACTGGTACCCCATCGGGACGTGGTGCTTTCCCACCTTCACTGTTTTCTAGGGCGAAAAGAACCTCAAGGACGATGTCTAATGGGAAATAATGCCTACACAACTCCCTCTCTCTCAAGGCTGGCCAACTAACCTCCTGATTCAAATAAAAAATGGCCATAAAATGTGCCACCCACGATTCACAAGAAACAAAGGAATTAAGCTTCGGGAGAGAATAACTTTTTAAAAACGGAGCATTAACCGTACTCCAGAACAATACATTTGACAAGGCCTCTTCTTGTAACACCTTCTTCCTGGCTGCTAGCACGTGCTTATAGTTCTCATGCAGAAGTTTGATAACTATATGGTCCCTGGGAGAACAGTGCAAGGCCGATTTCATAAGTTTAGAAGCCTGAGTACACAGGTGTTCAAACCACCCACGGTTTCTAGTTTTGCTAGGTCTTGGGGGTCATGTGAGTAGTGAACGTAGTGTCCAAATAATCTGATCAAAGGTGGACAGTAACTTTTCATGGTCCGCCACTTTCTCCAAACAGTAACTGAACAGAGTTCCTACTTACTAATTGTTGTAGTACACTATTATGATCTATTCCTGCCCATTTCACACAAACACATTTTGGCCTAACTGGTGCAATACTGGCTACACATACAGATTATTTGGCACTTTTATCCCAAAAGGGCATTGACAAGACTAATGGGTTATGGCAGGGATCTTCAAAGAGGGGGGCGGGCCCCCCCTGGGAGGGCCTCAAGTGATCCCAGGGGGGTTGCCAGGCTCTGACTAAATGAAGCATTATGCTGATAGCAGTTCTTTGTTTTAAGCTGTGGGGTAAATGAGTGGCAGAAGCCACTCTGTAATGGGCAATCACTAGCTTCTTTCGTCATTTATATCCTAGCTGGGGAAAATGGTAACAAATCTTTTTTGCTTTTGTTGCAAACATGCTCATCACAGAAGGACTTCCATCAAGGCATGTCGAATCAGATAGTACATACATGACATTTGAATGACAAAGAGCCGAACCACGAGCAGAAAACAATCCGATCTACAAAGGCGCATTTACAGCCCATCAGTAATATCGAACCCCTCCACCCACCCATCTCCCACGCCTGAACAAGGTTGACTCACACCTAATATGCCCTATCAGAACCCCTAAATGTCTGCCATGCTACACAGATCTTCGCCCCCTTCTTTGGGCAGCCCCGGCTTTGATAGACTGTTTTGTCTGCTCTCATACACCTGTCTTAGTCTGTTTTCAAATCATGGAGTCTAGGGGGAAATGGTAACATAATTTAACTGCAATGTTTAAATATGTCTCGTGTTTAAACATATTTAAACATTGCCAGTTTAATGAATAATTGTGAAAAATCTGAGGGGAGCCTGATGAATTTTATTTCTTTACTTGGGTGGGGGGGGGGGGCGCAGCATTAAAACGTTTGAATACCACTGGTCACTAGATCAGAGGGATCCTCAGTTCCATTCCTGTTCCCATTCCTAAAAGAGCTGCCAAGAGGGAGTATAGGTGGTTGATTTGTATGGGTAAGGGGCTAGGGCTGATGTTGACTGGGCTTGGACAGTACCTCCTCCGGCGGGAGTGAACCACCCATTGCACATTGTTCAGGGGCATGGCAGATTTGATGTTGCATGGAAACACTACTGGTCAGGTTGCTATTAGTGACATCTTTCAAAGGCGGGCCTAGGCTACTAAAGGGTATAGAGGAAACCAATTGCACAGCCTCAGGATAATGTTAATGTGCACCTGAAACAAGCAAGCCCTTTAAGCTTCGCAAAAGTTCTTCAATCTCTCCCAGACATTTGGTGATGGGTGAAAGTAAACTTCCCATCAATTACCATACACTATCAAGGAATTTGCCCTGAAATTTGCCTAATCCCCGAGCAGAAATTATTTTAGTGGGAACTGAGCTAGTGGCAATACTCATGAAAGACTGAGAGTCAGGGGTTAATAACCGCCTCCTTGCCCCCTGGCATCTTTTCCGCTTGGCTGGTGGAGCTTTGTTATGGGGTGATGCTAATAGCAGACTATTACCTTGGCCATGGTCAGTAGGCAAGGAAACTGCATGGGTTGTTACCTGTGAGGTTTGCAGGAGGGCAGTGATAGAAGAAGTAGACTAAATTAAGGTCTGTGGTGTTGGCTCAGGAGGTAATGAAGGATCAGGGACGGAAACAATGATGGCAGATAGGCATCGTTCTGCATTTTCTATTTCTTTGTTTAAAGCGCCTACTGCCTTCCAAATGCAGCTGTCCAGAGTGGTAGCGCCAGTCTTCGCATAAGGGGAGACTTTGCATCTCACCATTGTAAGATAGAGCATTAAAAAATCACTCAAACAGTAGCGTAGTAACTACACACTACCTGAATGAGATAATCATAGGGTAAAACCAAGGGGGGTGGCGCCTCTTTTGCACATGTCCCACACTGCAGGAAATGTCAGGAGCATTTTCAGTGCTTCAGACCCCTCCTGTGAACAGGGGCAGGGAAGAAGCCCCACCCTAGTCAGGGCCTAGTGTAGTGCAGGCAAGTAATCCGCTGCGATATGCTGTGCAGCACGTCTCCCATTCGGTAGACATTTTTGTGAATCTAGAATGTCTCAGAGTATAATACTGGCAAGATATCTTACTTGGTTATTGCACATGCTGCAGACATTGATGTATAATCTGCAGGTCAAGGATGGAAATCATTATAAAGTAGCTCACAGGGATATTGTGTCCACTACACTGCTTGTAACCAGCATTCTACATGGTTGTATCCAAATAAGTTAACTCAGTGGATTAGAGTGTTTTTTCTGGGCCTCCTTTGGTAACTTGCCAGTCATGAGTGATTTTATCTATTTTTTGTTCTTTTATGATGGATACAAAAATTGTACTATTGAGTTTGATTGTAATTAATACACATTGTTAAGTATCAAAAAGAGATTCAGATTGTATTGAGTTCTAGTTCAATGGCCATTTGTAAATACAAGCATAGACCTACATTTAAGCATATATAGTTTGAGAAAGTAAAATGCTTTCATGTCTCGATTTACCTCTCAGCTAACTTGTGGAGTAACATCCTGAGTATGTCTTTTTTTCACCTGATGGGCTTCTGAGGCTGAAGGGTGGTGTGGCCTTGTTTACGTGTGTTGTAAATGACTTCAGACAGCAGCTTCCAATTACAATTTATCTTGAACACATAACAATACTTGAAATTAGGCCTTTTTGTTTTGGTATATTGGTGGAGGGAGGCTAAATTCACCCCAACCCTCGTACTTGCTGCACCTCATAATTACATGGCATATAATGAGTGTGTGTGAGTTAAGATTAGGCATGAAATGCTAAGTGTGTGAGTACAAAAATAACACAATCAAAGTAGTACATTATTAAGATTAAGACTTCAAAGCAATACAGTTTTAAAAGAAAGCAAGCATGGGGAGGCGAGCGGACCGCTGGCTAAGATGGCCACCTAGTTTTGGAGCTCCTCGTGTCGGCGGATAAACAAAGACGATACGGAGCGGTCCCTTTCTTCTTTTTTCAGCATGAGCGGCTGTTTTGGCTATCAAAAGGCAGGGCGAGAGACCCTATATGCTTGACAACCTATTTTGAACCCCTTTGAGGCAAAAATCATGTCTTTTTTTCTCTCCCCTCAATGTCGGCCATTTTATATATTATCAGCTATGTCTGAGGAAATTATCCGTTATCCTGCATTTTTTGTTAAGCTCCTCCAGAAGGCTTTCTCTGCTTTTACAAACTTGCTTCACTAATGCTATGGCTTCCTATTAGCGTGGTATGTGTTTTTGACTTCCCTGCTGTATTTTATGCTGCACAATTTTGGTTCTTCACGCTGAGGTGATTTACTTCCACTTGAATTTTCTTCAACACACTGCTTTGTTCCATTACAAGACTTTGGTTGGTTGTTGTTACGGTAGCCCACGTCATACAGTGCTCTGCCCAGGTTTTTATTACAATATTCAGGGAGATTTCTTTGAGAACCTTATGGCCAGACTGAAAAAGACAAAGACTTCTCCTCATCACACTGCTTCCTCTTTACAGAAATTATTGCTATTCTTAAAGACTGACAACTGTCCAATGAGTTCCTCTATACCTACACTTAATATGTCGTCCTCATCCTCTTCTTCTACTAATACTGGTCCAACTGCGACCTTGTATACTCACAAGAGACTCAAGCAGGACCCGTCCTCTCCTGTAAAATCCTCTTCTCCTATTTCTCTTGATCTAGTGCCTGAGGAAATTAGTCCATTTGTGGAAGAAAGCAATATGCTCATTCAGAATTTGGATGACAAATGTTCTCAACATAAAAAAACAGAGGTTTGAAACTTGAACAACGTATTAGTGATGAGGCAACAAAACTTTCAGCTTTGGAAAAATAGGTGGCGTTGTTGAAGAATCACTCCGTAGACTTAGAAAATAGCAATAGGCTAAATAACCTTCGCCTTTATGGACTTTAAGAAGGTTTGAAAGGAATGGGCCCTATTTCCTTTTTTACTTCTTTTTTACCTCAGTTGGTGGGCTTACCATCCTCCACAAGCTTAAATACTCAGAGAGCTCACCATCTAGGTCTGCACTCTTTTTCTTCTTCCTCGTCACCCAAGCCCAGAGGAGTCCTTATCTTTTTTCTGGAATTTACTTACTTACTGAAAGTCCTCAATGTAGCAAAATCTAAAAAGCAACTTTTGTGGCAGGGGAGTAAGATTTTTATCTCACAGGATGTCTCAAGTGCTACAGCCGCTAAGCGGAAAGAGTTCCTGAATCGTCGTCCTCAATCAGCTCTTTGGGTTCCACCTTTGGTCTATTCCACCACTGTCTCTTCAAAGTAACATTTCAGAATAAAACTTCTTCCTTCACTGCTCCTGCAGATCTAAGATAACTTCTTAGGCTTCATTCTTCTAGCTCCATTGAGACTTCTGCTTCCTCATGGGGATGACTGTTTTTCATGTTTACTCTTGATTTTTGTATATTATCTTAGCTTTGTTGTTATTTTTTCAATTGCAGTCTCGTGCTAATCTTTTACGCATGCTTTGCTTTTACTTTTACTGACTAACCTTCTTTTTTACAGGTTCTTTGGTGTTCTATCCAGTCATTTTATCTTGTTCATCCGTCGATGCATTCTCCCTTGCTGTGCCGTCTTTACCCTTGTCTGTCGCCAATCCTTCCCCCTTGTTCATCCTCATCAGGTATGTTTTGCAGTCGTCATCGTTTGACATGTACTGTCTTTCTTTTTGATCTTCTTCTTTCTTTCATTTCATCTTCTTCCCTCTAACCTAATTTTTCTATCATCTCTTTCTGTCTTCTTTTGCGTTTTCTCAATGACTATTGAATTTCCTATCTTAAAAGGCCGATTATTTGTACATATTTCTATTTGTTGTTTCATTCAGAGTTATATCTTGGAAGTTTAAAGGAGTTATTAACCCTAGAAAGAGGCAGAGAATTGTGTCTCATATGGCTAAATATTCCCCTGACCTTGTTCTTCTCCAAGAAACTCGTCTTTCTGAACTCAAGGCTTTAAAATTTAAGCAAGATTGGGTGTGTTCTGTTTTTGTTTCTCCTTCCTTGAATAAGAAAAATTGCGTTATTCTTCTTTGTCACAAGAATTTAAAATTGGTAACTGTATCTCAAGAATGTGATACAAAAAGCCGGATAGCTTTCTATCAAGTTAATTGTTAATGATACCCCCTTTGACTATTGGTAATATTTATGGCACCACTCAAGTTGATAATTCTTTTTGGCCTGCTATTTCCCAAAAATGCACGCAATATGCTGATGACTTTTTTATTTTGGGTGGTAACTGTAATCAAGTAATGGACCCCTTCACTGATCGTCCATCCCTAGTTAAATATATTCCCCAAAATATGCGCAATCAATTTCAGTCCTTTATATCCCAACACTTTTGGTGGACTCATGGAGAATTTGCAATCCTTCTTGTAGAGAATTTTCATTTTTCTCGCCACCTCATGGCTCCCTCTCTAGACTTGATGATATCTTTGTCTCTAAATTGCTTTCCCAAAATCTCATTAGCTCTTCTATTGAACCAATTGTGATTTCTGGTCATGCCCCAGTCATTACAGATCTTGATTTGCTCCTGGTACATTCCAAATCTAATAGATGGACATTTAAGACCTCTCTTGTACTTGACCCTATTTTCTCTTCCTCTTTTTCGGCTTTTTCTGAGGAATTTTTTAGTATCCATGCAGACTCTACTATCTCTCTGCAATTATTTTGGAATACTTTTAAAGCTTCTGCCCGAGGTCACATTATTGAGTTTGTTATTAAACAGCACCAGTCCCTTTTATTAGATATTAAACGCTGAGAACATCAGTATTACTCTTCATCTACTGCACCTAATTTACAAGAGCTTATCCGTGCAAAACTGCAATTCAATAAAATCTCTACTGATAAGGCATCTTCGATTTTACTTTGCAGTGGTGCCCATTATTATGGTTGCTGCAATAGGATGAGTAGGCTTTTAGCTAATTACTTGAAGATTCGTAATCAAGGTCACAAATTAGATTCAATAAACACTAATATAGGAATCCCTGTCTTCGAAGATACTGAGATTCTGGTGGAATTTGTTAAATATTATCATTCTCTCTACACACCTGAATCTCCCCCCTCCCTTCCCAGATAGATGCTTATATAAAAGATTCCAAGAATTCCATTAGTGAGCATGGAGATTTCTCGACCATATCAGATTCTTCGAGCACTTCAATCTCTTAAAAAGGGCAAATCTCCCGGCCCCAGTGGTTTTACAGTCAAATTTTTCCTTCACTTCTCTGATCTTCTTCTTCCCAAATGATTACATCTTTTTCAATTTTCTCTGACTCCGGTTCCACAGGTGGCCACTATCTGTCTTATTCATAAAGAAGGTAAAGACCCTGCTTTTTGTAAGAACTACAGGCCAATTTTGTTGGTTAACGTGTATTATGAAGTTTTCGCCAAATTACTAGCATTCCATCTTGAACCCTTGCTACATTCGATGATTGGCAAGGAACATTCAGAATTTGATGCTGAGAAAACACTTGATTGTATAGACTTGTCCTTCTTGCTTAAATCCCTGGCCAGGCATGGGTTGGGTCCTCATTTTCTTTCATTAATTTCTTTACTATAGCTATCCCCCGTGGCGTCAGTTTTGGTTGATGGGAAGTGTTCAAGTTATTTTGCATTAAGTCATGGTGTTCGACAAGGTTATCCTTTATAACCCTCTTTTATGTATACTTGCTTTGGAACCTTTCCTATCCCGTATCAGAAATAATGGTGATATTAATGGATTTCAATATGGAGATGATCACCTAAAAAATTCAGCTTATGCTGATGACATACTTATCTACATCTCCTCTCCCAAACAACCTATTTCAGCTCTTCTTCTGGAAATTTCTACAGTTTCCTTGGTGTCAGGATACAAGATTAATTCAGTAAAAACTGACATTATGCCCCTTACTAAGTTTACTTTTAGTCATTCTTTCATCAAAATGGGTTTTCATTGGAACAATTCCAAAAGTAAATACTTGGGCATCTGGTTCACCCCTTCCATTAAAGAATCGGTCATGGCGAATATCAATGATTGTTTAGATAAAGTTGACAAACTTTTTTCTCTTGGAATCCTCTCTTCCTTTCCTGGTGGGATCATATGAACTCCATCAAAATTATGATTTCATCCATAATACTGTATGTCCTCTCAGTGATCCCAGTTTCTATCCCTGCTACATAAAAAAAAAATGTAGATCAAAATTATCTAAGTTCCTTCAGATGGAAAAAAAATCTAGAATCTCTTTTGCTTATCTCAGGAAATCTTAACAAGATGGTGGAGTTAATTTTCTTGACGTCCGGTTATATCATAAGGTCTTTTGTTTACGACAAGCCTCTAGATGGCTTTCTATGTCACGAACCTCGTTTTCTCCTTTATGGTTGGAGGCAAAAATGTGTTATTTGGGTCAAAGATTTATTTTCTAATAATGATCCTCTTTCCTTTTCACAATTTCAACATCTTTTTAAATGTCCTTGTTTTTTTATCTAAGTATCTCCTTCTTATAAATCTTCTTCTTGATGTCAAACCCTTCCTCTTCTTCGTCATCCCAGCCCCCCCTTTGTTCAATTGTTACTTCTATTCCTAAAGCTTCACCTAAACATAGACTTCTTCGTTCTTCGTCTTCTAGAAGATCCAAAACTAAGATAGAAACGCAATGGGAATTGGATTTGGGATGTACCTGGACTATTCCATATTGGAATAAGATCTGGGATAAACTTTAAAACCTCCAGAACAGCTTCTACTTCTCAGTCTTTGTTTTTTCTCTATCATAGGTTATATCTTACCCCTTCCACAATAGCCAGGTTTTCCATGGGTTCATCTTCCAAATGTTGGTCCCGTGATCACCAAATTGGTGACCTTATGCATTTCCTATGCCATTGTCCTCATCTAGCTTCCTTCTGGGAAAGGGTTTGGTCACAGCTATCTTTAATCTTTCACTCAAGTTTCCCAATAAATGCCCTGATACTTTTTCTGGGTAGTCTTTCTGAAGCTATCCACTCACCCTATAGTAATTTACAGTTGTTAGATCTTATGCTAGTCTTTGTTTTTCAACAATTGGAAGTGCTCATTGAATATTTCTTACAAAGTCTGGTGGTATAATGTATGTCAATATCATAGATTGCACACTGCCTTTTCCTCTTTTTATTGTCCATCTGTTAATAGAGATTTATGTTGGTTATCTCTAACTTCTTTTCTAGATGTTGTTGCTCACGAGTCACCTAACTGTACTTTATCCGAATATTTTAAACCGCCATGAATACTCTATAATATATGCACTACCTTAATAATAATTGTTAATTTTTTTCAGTTATATTGTTACACTATTTTTTCAGGTAATGTTCAACGCTGTTGTTAAATTGGTCTTCCTTTATGCATTCCCCTCCCCACTCTCCCACTTTTTCCCCAGTAAATGTGCTGATCACAAGGGGAGCCGTGTTTGATATGATTCGGACCGGACGGCTCCCCTTGTGATCGGCAAGCAGCCCTACACCATCGCAGACGCTCCCTGTCATCGCAGCACCAGCGCCGTCATCCTTCCTCAGAATGGATTAATACCTCCGTACATGGCTTAATTCCTTACATCCCTCAGATAGCAGCCACTTCGCTGTACCCATACCCCCGGATGCCTCCCTCCCCGCACTCGCTATCAGGCAGTGTGTGTTCAGGCTAGTTAACTCTCGTCCTGATGATAATCTATGTATCTCGGTATAGATCGAAACGTCGTCGACTCTTTAGACAGCGTGCACTTTAAACTCACTTGTTAAAACTTGTGCATTACTGTCTTTCTAAAAGCTTGCCCCTACCATTGTAAATGGCGTTAAGCTTATGTTTTGCCTGAAAAATGTCTCTCTATATGCGATTGTCCTTATATGTTTTATGTTGAAGGATACAGGACTGTGTCCCACTCTATCACTTTCGTTTTGATTTTGAATAATTACGGTTAAAACATTAAATCTATATGTCCGGATGGACATCTCTACCTAATATAGTACTGATTCTGGTCTATATTCATCGCTTTCTTATTTATCTATGTTTGAAGGACCATTAGTTTCCTATAAATTTTAACTACCCAAGGTCCTCTTCACCCTATGGGTTCCCTTGTTGAGAATAAACATGCTCGGGGTTTCACGGCACCATTATCGGGGATACCAAGGGTGTTGGGCCATCAACCCTCTCAGTGAAATCTGCCTGTTCTAACTTCCTCAGTTCATCCTCCACCTTTGGGCGCAGTTAGAATGCCACCCTACAATGTTTCAGTGCGACAGGCTGTATCGAGTCATCAATATTCAGGTGTCTGAGACTGTCTTTGCGAACTCAGCCTCTGAGTCGTCACGCTTCCTAAGTTGACGCTGATAGCAAAAGCAAATAACTGAAGATGTTCTGCTGTCTGGCAGCTTACCAACATTCCAGAACCATCTTTAGTAACGTACACCTTGGCACGATTTGAGTGAGATTTAGGCTTAATCTCCATTGTGAACACTCCTCCTAGAGGGAGCGGTGTTGATGATCCATATGCAAACACCTGGGTGGAGGTAGGACATTGAACCGGTTGTATGGAGAGTACCTTTAAGACAGCCTGCGCTAAAATATTAATCACAGCTCTTGTGCTGATCAACACTGGCAACTGATGGCCTGCTAGGAGGATGTTGCATTTGGGAATGCGTCCCCGAGAATATCCACAAAGTTGTAAGGCATTGATAACAGGAACAGCATCTTCAATGTCATCATTGTTCATATCTTCTTCTTCATCCGGTATGGTTGGCGTCTGCATGGCGTTTACTGCCTTAGATTTCTGCCCCTTTTGAGGAGTGGAGGATCGGAACACTTTAGCAAAATATTTGGGTTTGTTGCAAGCTGAACACCTTTTCCCCAGGGCAGGATAGGACCCCGGGTGTGGGTCGGAGCTCCATATCTGTAACACATTTTGAGAGCTGATTTTGGTCTGGGGCGTGTTTTCCTCTTGTCGGTACTCACAGCATCCACCAAATTAACTGACTCAGTCTTCACCTGGTGTTGCAGAGCTGGTTCCATGTGTGCTGCTTGAGAGTTCTTTGGACCGACCCATCGTCAGCATGTCGGCCATGGGCATCCCTGACCGAGAAACTACCTTCAATTGATTGAGCTTGAATCTCATCATCAGCATCTGGCAGTGTGCAGGTGCTGGCTAAGTCTTTGAGGCGGGCATAGAAGGTGTCCACTGATTCCTAAGGGAGCTGGCGAGTTTGGCGCAGCAAGACGCTCAAACCTCTCATAATCAGGGTTTGCAAGTGGCTCAAAGTCTGAGGGCAAGACTTGTTTCAATGTGGTATACATGAAAGGTGGTCCGGCTTCTGTGACAGACTTTCACAGCTTATGGATGGCCACACCTCCCAAGTGTAGGAGCTTGGGATGCCGTCGATCATTGTCCAATGCTACCGCTGCAAAATAGTTCTTCAGCCGCTCAACCCAGTGTTTCCATTTTTGCACTAGAGCAGGCGGAGGGCCATCCACCACAAATAGCTCAAGAGTAGGTACTGACATCATGATAGGTCAAGCAGCAGGTCTGATTAAGTCAATGTAGGGGAGTCTGACCAGCAGCACCAGGTAATGTCCCGGTAGGATCTCTCCAGATGTAGTACCGGGGAAACTGTTAATTGGGGGCACTCAGCCCACTATGATAAAAGTAGCGCTTGCCTGTCCTAGGTCCTGTAGACTGCTTGCCATCTCCCTTCTGTGCAACAGGCAGTGATCTGTGTGCTGTCTTGGCTCTTGTCAGGTGTGCATCGAACAGGCGTGCAGGCAGAAAAAAAACTCACTCCCCCAAAGTCATAGGCAGAAGGTTGCCTAAGCATGGAAAAACAAACCTTGCAGACATATGGCAGGCTGTAAAAGCTGTCAGGAAGGTCCTCTGTGAAACGTCACAGATGTGGGAGGGAACGGTGCTGTAGAAGCAACAGGCACTCTTCCTGTCAGCCCAATGGCTTATGAAGAGTCCGGCGGGTGACACGACAGTGAAAATGTGCTCCGTCGTGAAGACAAAATCCTCAAATTCATCTGCATGAAGGAAGATGGGAGCGGTGGGACACTCACGCAGCAATGGGAGCAGGGCTTGTGTGTGCACTTTGACATGCAAGCATACAGGAGCTGCCGAGGAAAACAGCAATGGGAGGGGCACAAAGAGGCTGGGCCACCAGCAGCAGTGGCACGTTCCGCGGCCAGCCGGCAGGATAGTCAAACCACTGCGATCGGTGTCGCAAGCGGTGACTGCAGCACGCGGGTGGGTTGATAAGTACCCCCTTGTCGCCAGTTGTTAGGTTGGCCTAGCTATTAACATGCAGTAGAACGGCAATAACGACACACTTATAAGTGTAGCAGCCAAAACGACCACAATGTCAGCACCCCGGGCCGCTTTATTGCTCACCCCATGACGTCACTGCAGCAACCATTGTTGTCGGCGGTGGCGGGGTCTGTTTGCTGAACACCCCAGAGCAATGACATATGTTGGGATGTCCCATCCCCGACATAACAGCGCACTAGAGCTGAACTTTAACTTCCCTCGTATTTGCTTCAGTCCAGAATTACATGGAAATCAGCCACTGTACCTGCATTAAGTGACCGGTGTCCTTGCAGTTTGTTCATTGAGCCATGATCGGCCACTTTCTCCTCAGCAGCTGATGTCTCCTGATCACGATGCCGATTGAGCAATTTCAGGTAATGCAGCACTCGGTACATCACAGGGAAAGGACAGCAGACGATGTAAACGTTGGTGTCAAACACCAACATCCACAGGATTTACTGACCTACCTTGTTGAATGTCCTCCATTCTTACCTATTAATTGCCATAATTGAGGAAGAGGATAGTGTATCTTTTCACGCATTGGTACTACAATAGACTTGAGGGATTCGTATTGACCAGGCTCATATGTGCGCATTAAGCATCATGCTTATCATCGTCTGTTTAAGTAAAGATTCCCTTCCAAGATGGATGCCAATGCAACTCCTCCTTTCTGTAAACTCAGAGCAAATCTTCTTTCGCAGTCTGACTCCAGCTAAAGTAGATACTGCTACTCCAGGAGACTCCTGGCTTGCAACCTGCTTCCGGGTTTCAGAACATGTTGCTGTTTTAATCTTGTGCAACTATATATAGCGCAATCTGGACCCAAAGATATTTGAGCGCTTTACATCATCACCAGCTATATTACACCATACCTGTGTGTGTGCCCCCTCCCCCCAAATCCATTATGCCAACAGTCTCTGAAATATAATCATTTCATTAGCAACAAGCATTTACGGAAGCTGGTGAGTATTCAGAAAGGCCTCGAGTAGTTTTGTTCAGCTTCTATGAACAAAATTGCAAAATGAATTCAAGTTTTTCTTTTTTAACTAAAAACAGTAATTTTAGGTCGAGCCTAGACAGCGCTTGCGCTGTCTGCAAGACATGTTGTATTGTATTCTATGTGTATTAAAAAATTAACTGCTTTCGATTGGCTGTTGGCTGTGCCATTCAAAAATGTTGCCTTTGTATTGGTGTTGGGTTGTAAAAGTCCCCCCGTTCTCTCCTTCTGGCAATTTCACTTAGTGAGTATTTAGTTTGGCCATCACACTGTGTAGCGCGTAGCGTGTGATGGCCCCTGTTTACAGAGATGTGCATCTGTTAGCAATTATCCTTATCGTAACTGCACTCTGACTTCCATTCTGACCTAAATAAGCTCTGTGGCTTTGTTTCTGTCAGTGTGCATCTGTTAGCAATTATACTTATCTTAACTGCAGTTTCACTTTAATTCCGACCTAAAATTATCCTGATGGTAACTGCAGTATGACTTTTATTCCAACAGTCAAACTTAAAATTGATATTAAAAAACCACGGAGCATTTTATTTTACTAATATAAAACATTGCGTGTTATTAATTAAATAATACAGTAGAGCGTTTTTAGTTTCCTTTTCTGTTGAAGTTGTTGGGGTTTGTTTTCTGTTTTGCCAGCGGACATGGGCAGAGATGCTGGAGTCATGTAAGGTGTGGCTGGAAGTAAATCGTAGTGCATATGCACATGTTTCGGCACCAGCTTTTTAGAGCTAACGATGGTGAGCACCGTCAGGACCCGGGCCAATTAAAGCTGGTGTTATTAAAAAATACGGTAGAGCATTTTTAGTTTCCATTTCTGTTGACGTTGTCGGGGTTTGTTTTCCATTTTGCAAGCGAACATGGGCAGAGATGCTGGAGTCATGTAAGGTGTGGCTGGAAGTAAATCGCAGTGCATATGCAGTTGTTTCGGCACCAGCTTTTTAGAGCTAACGATGGTGAGCACCGGCAGGATCCGGGCCAATTAAAGCTGGTTCTCTTGGGCTCATTAATACAACTATATCAAATAGTCAAACTTAAAAATGATATTAGAAAAACACAGAGCATTTTAGTTTAGTAATATTAAGCATTGCGTGTTAATAAAAAATACTGTAGATGATTTTTTTCCTTTTCTGTTCACGTTGTCGGGGTTTGTTTTCCATTTTGCCAGCGGACATGGGCAGAGATGCCGGAGTCATGTAAGGTGTGGCTGGAAGTAAATCGCAGTGCATATGCAGTTGTTTCGGCACCAGCTTTTTAGAGCTAACAATGGTGAGCACCGGCAGGACCCGGCTCAATTAAAGCTGTGTCTGTTGGTGTGATTAATACAACTATACCAAACAGTCAAACTTAATAATAATATTAAAAGACCACGGAGCATTTTATTTTACTAATATTAAGCATTGCGTGTTAATAAAAAATACAGTAGATCGTTTATTTTTTCCTTTTCTGTTGACGTTGTTGACGTTGTCGAGGTTTGTTTTCTGTTTTGCTACCACTGCTCTTTAATACTTTCACTGATATTTAATACTTTTTATATACTAAACTCAAATATACGCTGAGACCTATTGGCACTGCCAATGCTTGTTTAAATCATGGCACGCATCTTTTTTTCCAGAGTGGATAGTTTATGGGGTGGGTTTTTAGTCGATCAATTCCTATGTGGTTTGGGGTCCGTTGAGCTTTGTACAATCCCGGTACAGCTTTCGTTCAGCTGTTTGCTATTGCCTCTGTTAACGTTTTGTATATTGTTTGGTTGTATTCTGAAAATCTATCCTTACATGTAGGACTGTGTTTTTTAGGTATGCTTTCCACAATACCTGTTGTCTGTCGTATTATGCAAGCCAGATTCCTCTGCAATGCTGTAAAGGGGAAGAATTTGCTTTTCATCCTGTTTGAAGCATGACCACTTTGACACATGCATAATGGTCCCGCATACGGTGTAAGTGCAAGAAGTGACATCTTCTGCCTGGGATGTCGTTTTGACGCCCTCTTTCTCACTAGGCATCGTCGAACAGCCAGCAAACCATTGGCGCAAACCAACTTACACTACGACAGTTGGTGATCTAATAATTATACAGTCACAGGACCCTTAGTAGGAACTATGACAGGGAGCGATGTGAAAATTCTAAAATCACCGCTCATTCTAGAATTTCAAGCTTGTTTTAGAGGTCGGGAGAGTGCATGCATTGTGAAAGAATTTCATATATTTTAAAGTTTTTCAGTTACTAACAGGGTGTGCTGTTGCATGGAGTTAGTGTGTGTTCTGCCAAGTAACTCATTTCACCCACTGGATATGATACATGTGTTGCCTAAGTTTGAATGACAGTATATAAGCATTCTTGGTCGTACACCGCTGTTTTTTCACAAATGTTTGCAAGACAGGACTCTTCAGTGAGAGAAGGACACATATATTTAATCAAAGCTCTGTAGTGAACAGCACGTTGAGCTCCCACTCTTCCCCCACCAGTATGAATGTATTTAACCGCTTTACACAACATTTCTGTGAATGACTACTATTACCCGTTGTACTGATTGTTACCCATAGCGCTTTCTGTATTGTCACCATTCTGCTTTTCAACCCCATCACAGAGCGTTTGTATGTATTTCTCCATGTATAACATTGGTTGAACTGACATGCACTCTATGGGCTGATGGTGATGTCATGATTGACACTACGAGATCTCAAATTTGATATCTGGGCTGTACAGGGAATTGCTCTGAAAATCTGGGTCATCGCGGTTGGGAGGAGAGGAAAAACATTTTGTGGTGGATATCGAGTATCCTTGCTTGACGCCTGCAAGCCTGATCCAACCAAAACTATGGCTTCCTGTCTTAAAGAGTGCTGCTGCGTCATGAAGCGTAGTCCGCACTGTGCTCTGAGTAGCTTTCGGGCGGGACGGCGCATCAATAAAATCCAGTGAGCTATCAATAAGTGTGGAAAAGGCCGCTTTAATGAGACAGGTGCATTCTCAAGTTATGCCAAAACCCTGGCATCTATCCATAACCACCACCCCCTTCCTCCAAAGAGCCCTTCAAATGTCTCTGTTAAACATAAACTCTCCAATCTCTCCTCACTCAAAACTTCACCAGTTTAAAACTGTTGAATGTGCCTTCCAAACACTTGGCTTCCTGTTGCCTTTCAAGTTGCCCATCCTCATGTATCTCACATCTGTGTCTTAACCTGACCAATCTCCCTTGAAATAACTTTAAACCTGTTCAACTACCCGCACTACCTGCACCTGCTCTCCAGCAATGAAGCACTACATCCGAATCGAAACATACCACAACAGACCTATCTCACCAAAGCCAGCCTCCTCCACCATAAGGAAAAATCCCAAGGCCAAAAAGCTTATACCCCCACAAAAGCCCATCACTATGGGGAGTGGGGGACGGGGGAAATTTCCTGGCGCCCTCTGACGGATGTGTTGATAACTCTATTAACACTGAAATGGTCACCTCTATGTTCCACACTTAACCCTCCCCCTAAGATACACCCACGATTACCTGGCTCCCTGGCTTCCAAGACCACACGACATGCCCTAAAAGCCCAGGGGATAAATGCCCACCAATGCAAGGCCCCATCGGGAAGTACCCACACCAATAAAACATTGTGTGCCATCTAATGTGGAAAAGGTTGCTTTAATGAGACAGATATATACTCAAGTTATGCAAAAACCCTGGCATCTAGCCATACAAACTATTTAAGCCCAGCCTCACTAGACATTGTAACAACTATCCATACACCCCTCCCATAAAGAACTCTTCAAATGCCCCTGCTAAACATAAATTCTCCAATCTCTCCTCACTCAAATCTTCACCTGTCCAAAACGGTTGTGTATCTTTTAAACACTTGCCTTCCTGTTGCCTTTCAAGTTTGCTCTATCTCCCCCTGCCTCTCTCAACTGTGTCTTAACTTAACCTATTCACCCTTGAAATAACTTTAAACCTGTTCAACTACCCGCACTACCTGCACCTGCTCACTTGCGATAAAGCTCCACATCTAAATTGAAACATACCACAACAGACCTGTCTCACCAAAGCTGGCCACCTCCACCATAAGTAAAAATCCCAAGGACAAAAGGCTAAAACCCCCACAAAAAAGCCTATCACTAGCGGCGGGGAGGGAGGGAAAAAAACTTGCTGGCGCCCTCTGACCGACTCTATTAACACTGAAATGGACACCTCTATGTTCCTCACTTAACCCTCCCGGATCTCCCCCTTAGATACACCCACAATTACCTGGCTCTCTGGCTTCCAAGACAGCACGACCTGCCCAAAAAGCCCAGGGGTGCAGGGCTAAACGCCCACCACCCCTAGCCCCCATCAGGCAGGACGCACACCAATAAAACCCAGTGAGCCATCAATAAGTATTGAAAAGGGCACTTTAATGAGACAGGTGCAGACTCAAGGTATGCAAAGACCCTGACAAATTGCAATACAAACTATTTAAGCCCAGCCTCACTAGACATTGCAACAACTATCCATCCACCCCCTCCCCAAAAGAACCCTCCAAATGCCCCTGCCAAACATAAACTCTCCAATCTCTCCTCACTCAAAACTTCACCTGTCCAGAATTCTTGTGTATCTTCCAAACACTTGCCTTCCTGTTGGCTTTCAAGTTGCCCCTCCCTCCCCTTGCATATTTAGAATTGTGTCGTAACTTGACCAATCTCCCTTAAAATAACTTTAAATCTGTTCAACTGCCCACCACCAGAAAACCCATCTGTGTTTTTCTGTCCCCCCCCCCCCCCCCATCCCTCCCAGTGCCTTAAACTGGGCCCCTCAACAATTCGGACAACACCATCCTCAAATGCAGTAAATAAAAATCCATCCCAAAACCTAAAAATTGACCCCGTTTTCCCTGATAAAAAGTACCTCTTCGTACCTGATATCGCAATGCTCAATGACAAGTACCCCTTCATTATTGCAATTATTTTTTGCTGTGAATACATTTCTTCCTTGCCCTGTCTATCATCCCAGGACTCCTAGTGACTCTCCAACTTATCCACGGCAAAAATGCCATTTACACCATCATTGTCCCCGCTCACATCCACTTGATCTCACTCAAATCATCCTTAACACATTTTGTTAGGTCAAACCCTTCATTTTCACCAAGTCGTTCTCCCCCAAATGAAGTACACCCACATCAGGACGTTGATTTTTTTTCCACAAACATTCCAGTCTAGGCAATTGCTCCACCCAATGCATGCCACTCTTACTAAACCATTTCAAATGAACTTTCAAATCTTCAAAACCCAATTGTTTGCTGAACTTTCTGTAGTCAGCCTGCCTTACGGCTCATTTTACAAAGGAGTGCCCGCATTTACAAGCCTCAATGTGCTCCCGCTCAAGCCCTGCAATGTAACCTAATACAAATAGAAAAGTGTAACATTAATATACCTCACTACCATGCCAACCAAAATCCCATCTCATATAACGCGTGTAGTACTCAGACGTCCACCTCTCCAACTTCTGAATTTAATTTCCCTACAAACCATTCATCTCTACCTCAGTCGCCATTCCTATTCTGAAAGAGGGTGTACCAAATTCCTCCCCAGGGAAACTTGACACGTGCAGAGCCTTCCTCAACACTCCCAGAATCTGAGATGGTAACTCCTTATCTACTGTCAAATGTTGAAACTCTACACCCTCCAGAGGCTTTCCCCCTGAAGTTCTACCACCACCTCACTGGACAAAGCCTCTTATCTGGGTAATGCTGAAGGCTAACACACATTCCCTGATCTTTCTGATCTGTCTTGGATCGCGGCAGTCCGACCCATTACAGCACCAGCACACTCTCTTCTCTGATGCCATCCCTCTTCTTGGTACCAATTAATTCTCCCACACGAAAGGCCCCAAATAACAGCCAAACCGTCACCACGGAAAACAGCTGGCTTTCCTGTGCCCCTCCACAAGTCTGGGAAAGAACTTCCACCAATCCTTCAATATCTGCAAAGTCACGCACCTCCGAATTCTCTCCCTCAGCCCCTGGTACCTGGCCCAGCCTTCCAACATTCACTTCCCACATCTCACCCGCTGACGGCTTGTAACCCAGTACAGCTGCCAACAATCCGACAATGAACCTCTGACCAGGTGCATCAAACTTCCTCTCCAATGGTCCATAGGTGCCCCGGCATAGGTGTCCTCTTCTCGTAAACCCAAGGAGCTAGCCCACAGAATCTCTACCACTAGTAACGAGAGAGAGCATCTGCAATGCTGTTATCCACATCGGCAATGTGCCATGCTCAAAAAATGACATTCAAGCTCAGACACTCCAACACATAAACTATTAATAACGTCAGGACTTGCAGTTCTCTTGGTAAGTGCCTGTTAACAATTTTAACCACTGCCATGTTATGCACATAAAAGAGTGCTTTTTTGTTGAAACATTTGTACACCCACAGGCAGACCACCACCTCCAAAGAATTCCAAAAATGCAATATTGTGGCCCCACTCCTTTCCAACGTTCCAGTCAGGCCTGCCCACACCAATGCCCCTGCCAAAAAACTGCAAAATCAGAGCCGCCTGCTGCATCTGAGAAAAGCTCTAATGACCACTCTGCTTCTTCGCCCATCTCCTCCAATGGGGCAACATTGAACGGGGAACAACCTTTACAACGCAACTTTTACAACGCACTACCATTACAACGCATTTTTTACAACACATAATCCATTACAACGCATGATATTACAACGCATGACACTACAACGCATTTTTAAAAACTACCTTTACAACGCATTCCATTACAACGCATACTACCATTACAACGCATACCATTACAACGCATAATATTACACTATACTATCCAACACTTACCCTACTGATGCACCCCCTGGAGTTAGAATAGTAATTTTTACCCCTATACTATCCAACACTTACCCTACTGATGCACCCCCTGGAGTTAGAATAGTAATTTTTACCCCTATACTATCCAACACTTACCCTACTGATGCACCCCCTGGAGTTAGAATAGTAATTTTTACCCCTATACTATCCAACACTTACCCTACTGATGCACCCCCTGGAGTTAGAATAGTAATTTTTACCCCTATACTATCCAACACTTACCCTACTGATGCACCCCCTGGAGTTAGAATAGTAATTTTTACCCCTATACTATCCAACACTTACCCTACTGATGCACCCCCTGGAGTTAGAATAGTAATTTTTACCCCTATACTATCCAACACTTACCCTACTGATGCACCCCCTGGAGTTAGAATAGTAATTTTTACCCCTATACTATCCAACACTTACCCTACTGATGCACCCCCTGGAGTTAGAATAGTAATTTTTACCCCTATACTATCCAACACTTACCCTACTGATGCACCCCCTGGAGTTAGAATAGTAATTTTTACCCCTAGACTATCCAACACTTACCCTACTGTTGCACCCCCTGGAGTTAGAATAGTAATTTTTACCCCTATACTATCCAACACTTTCCCTACTGTTGCACCCCCTGGAGTTAGAATAGTAATTTTTACCCCTACACTATCCAACACTTACCCTACTGTTGCACCCCCTGGAGTTAGAATAGTAATTTTTACCCCTACACTATCCAACACTTACCCTACTGTTGCACCCCCTGGAGTTAGAATAGTAATTTTTACCCCTACACTATCCAACACTTACCCTACTGTTGCACCCCCTGGAGTTAGAATAGTAATTTTTACCCCTATACTATCTAATACTTACCTTAAATGTAATTTAATATTATGCGTTGTAATGGTATGCGTTGTAAAGGTAGTATGCGTTGTAATGGTAGTGCGTTGTAAAGGTATTTTTTAAAAATGCGTTGTAGTGTCATGCGTTGTAATGTCATGCGTTGTAATGGATTATGCGTTGTAAAAAATGCGTTGTAAGTGCATGCGCTGTAATAGTGTGCGTTGTAACGTCATACATCCCATTGAACTCTCTCAACAAGGTCTGCAAAATACTCAAGTCAGCTTTCACTTCTGTTTTCAACCGAATTCTATTATGCGGTATTGATGACCCCGACAGAGCCAATACTAATATCCTATAAAAAGTGAGCCCTGCCTTGACAGCTCTGCAAGCAAAATTAAGGTGCCCCAGCAACACCTGGATCTCCTTAACCTGCGCCTTCTCCTTAGCTAGCATCTGACTGAGCAAACAACAATTTATCTTCCTTCTCCTTTCTCCTCTAATCCAGCTTCTAACCTAGAAAGGTAAAAACCTCGCCTGGTCCGCATGTCTTCTCTGGGGCTACAGGGAACCCTAGATTCTGTAACTCCATAGATTGTGTGGTACCCACAATGAACAAAATCATCCAAGTAATGTGTCATAGTGTTGGAACCAGTAACCATCTGTAACCAGTTTCTGCTGTAAAACTGTACTGAAGGCTTGGAACGAAGAACAAGAAACTGAACAGCCCATCGGTAATGCTTTGCCAACAGATATGCAAAACCTGGATTCCCGGTAACTCAAAATCATCCGGGTGAACTGGCAGCAATAAAAAAGCAGATTTAATATAACATTTTGCCATCGAGGCACCTGGCCCCAACCTTCTTAGCAATGCAATAGCTGAGTCTACTGAAGCATAATGCACCCTGCTCCTCTCTTCCGGTTTAAAATTATTGATCGATTGACCTTCCGGCCAGGAAAGATGCTGAATCATCCAGATTCCCCTTGCTCCTTCTTAGGGACAGCTCCTATGGAAGATATGTTCAAATTGGGCAGCGGCCAGTGAAGAAAAGGGCCGCCCATACACCCTTCTCCAACTTCTTTCATCACCTTATGCCAATCCATCTCCTCCTGCCCCTGGATGGAACCATATTCTTAGCCCAGCAACACTCACATGGACCTTCATAGCCCAGCCTAAAACCATTTTCTTAACCATCCAACAAGACTTTTGCGTTACCCAGCACATCACTCTGGGAAAACCTATATCCCAGGTGGTCAATCCTAACTGGCGTACACACCTTTTCCCATGTTTTCTGGCCACCCTGCCCTCTGCCATCCGTCACTGTTCGGTGCCACTGACCCCTTTGTCCACCCATTGACCCAGTTTCCCTCTGTGACCCGCATTACAAAACTGGATGTTTCCCGCTGCATTTCAAGCATTCATGTCGAAAACAGCAGTTTAAATTATTGCATGTGCCTTTGCTGTAGACCCAACATGTACCTGTGTTAGTCACCTGACCCCGCCCCCCTGACCTTACCCATCCTTGGGTGAGACGGCCCTCTAAAATAGTAATGTCATGAAAAGGTTTGTAAGTCACCGGCCACCCACTTGCCGTATTTGTCGTCGGGGCTAGCATCATTGTTTGTAGAAACAATTTATTCCCTAACTGCCCCAATACATCAGCTGCATCATACGCTACCCAAGCCCTAAATTCCTCATCATACCTCACCCACGACCAGCCCCCAAAGGTGATTTGGGCCTTCCTCACTATGTCCAGGTATTTAAACATAGCCACGCATCATTCTGGAAACTTATTGCAATATATCAGGAAAGTTACAGTCCAGTTTTCTATGTTAACCAGCACCCAAGGCCGCCTGGACAGCTCATATTTTTCCTGCTTTTAACCCTTCTTTAACACTTACCTCCCTAAGCAACAGATGGAATATCTCAATGTACTCCCCTTTCCAAATTTGTTCCTTGGCTTCCTTACCTGGCCTCAAGGTCGTGGCCCGTTCGGAAGCCTGCCACCCCAAGGCCAGTTGTTAAAAATTCGGTTTCTAATGGATAGAGGTTTGCAAACTGTCCAAGTAGGGACTAAAATCCTAGTCAGGTTAAGGCTATATAAATGCTTTAGATTAATCTAAGCTCACCCTCTGGTAGCTTGGCACAGACCAAGCAGATTTAACGTAAGAGGCAATGTGTAAAGTTATTGTGTAACACACACACACACACAGTAACACAATGAATACACCACAAAAAGACTCCACACAGGTTTCGAAACATAGAGAATATTTATCTGAGTACAACAAGACACTATCAATTCCTTTTTGTCAAGTTTTAAAGACAATTATTTGGGAGAAAATAATACCGCTTAAACTTCATCCTTAGACCGGAATCTGGCCAGGTCACTTTTAGCAAATTTAATTCACTCAGCCTCTTGCTGATCACAATTTTTGTCCACCCTCGGGTATCCTCCCCTAGACCAAAAACCGAACTGCTGTCAACAAAACTCAAGCACTCCCTCTCTCTCAATTGCAACTATTTCCTGAGTTCTCTCTCATATAACACCTCCTATATCTCTGTTCTTGACATCCTGATACTTTATGTTGCTGAAGCGGTTCGAACTCATTTTATCACCAATATAAAGATATCCTGGTATATTTATAAAAGCTTTGAAACACAGACAACATTTGCTCCCTAAGCACAATGCTACTTGGTTTGTTCAATATTCTCAGTGAGATATTGTCACAGTGGGGTGGGCGGCCACAGTGCCACACAGTCATTCCTAATTCCTCAAGTAATGTTCAGCTATTTTTTACAGTCTAAATATTGCTTAAAATCTGCTGCCTATTTTCCACCCTTGTGTAAGTTTCAAATAAATTAGAAATAATTTTAGGCAAATAGTGCTTAGTAAGTACTGGAAATGTTCTTATGTGTATTTATGTTTTTTATAATCATTGTTTGGCATTTCTCTTTGGCATCCACACCTCCTTGAGTGAAAGCAGCATGCCAAGTCACCGTGGCAGAGGGTTCATAATGAGTCTTTTAATAGACTTAGCATTTTGCGTGCACCATGACATGTATTACAATTAACGGTGATTTAATCTTTTGGATAATTGTGACATTTACATACCCGTGATTATTTATATTTTAATACTTTTACCGATCACATCATTATGCACAGCGTGTGATTTATTAATGTTCACCAGTGGGGTGTATCGTCCCCTTTCCCCCTTTTTTTTTTAATTCTGTACAAACCCACGCCATGACAATCTCTTCATGTTGGATAAAGCTGAATAGAATTTCCAACTATATTATTGGTGATGACTTTTATGTTTTAGGCCATCTCAGAACTGCTTGGACTTTGCCTTTACAACTCTATGTGTTTATTTATATCCTCGTTTCAGATACTTGATTTTCATATTTATTTTTTCTCTTTACGTACGTAGGACCCTGTTTTTACATGACATCTAGGTGTTAAAAAGAATCTAGTGAGCACTTCATAAGGAACAGGAATAATATTTTGCCTCATTTCAGGTCTTTATCTTCACTTGTTCCTTATTTTTTGGACTGGCACAGAGGGGTGAGCATATACATTTGGGAGACTGCATGTATGATCCTTTACAGTCTTTCACCTATATGACACTGGTGTTTTATTCACTTCGTAATGTTGTTATTTGATGTGATCCTATCAATACGGTAACCTTTCTAATCATTTTATAAGTCCCTTGTGACCCATGAATTATATAATTGAACTATGCTTTGCATGCTTTATCCCCTTTGGACAGAATGAGTCATGTTGGACTTATCGGTTTATGATTTTATTTAACAAGATTTTAGACTTCTTACCAAACGGTGGGTGATGGTATGGAAATACTGAGTACCTATAGTTATTTTATGTTATGGTTTGTTTATTATTTACAGCCCTGATGAAGTGGCAGGCTAAAAAGCCATATGACGAAACAAGTGTTGACTGTGTAAAGGGCATTACCGATGAATACAGATTGATGTACAGAATCTAAATTGTCAAGTAAAGAATTGGTGTATCGTATTAAAGACCATGAATACCTCACGTGTAGGGGTGTGCAGTATACTCCACTCTACCTGCAGAGTTTGTGGAGTTTTGCCACTCTGCGCTCCGCTTGGAGGGCGAAGTTCGGGCAAACTCCGTCAACTACAGCGTAGTGGAGTTTACCGGGACCACAGCCCTAACTCTTGGTGAGGTGCAGGTTAGAGATTCTTAGTTTACTCTGAGACGCTAGACACTGAGTTATGAAGTGTATCTCCCTCACATGCTGTCCAGTCTTCTGAGCGGTGACATCATAGCTGGAGACAAACGTTGAAATAATGCAGATTTAAAAGGAAAATGACGCATGCATGATCATAAGACGGCAACTGTGTAGGACAGCTCTGTTTACGTGGTTGTATCTAGCAAGATATTCACTTCCGGTGGATTTTAGTGATGAAAGGGATGCAATTACGACTGAAATTGGCGCCTGGTTTGCAAACCGGGATTATCCAAGAAAAAGCCGTGTACACTTGATTACAGGTAAGTAGCTGTAAGAAGTGGCAAATTACTTGCCATCTTGCAGGACACAAGAGTACACAATGCTTGCTTTATTGGGGACATATGACAGAACACAGATTGCGCTTTGAGGGTGGTGTGGGCAAATAACTTCCTAATTTTGGTTAAGGAGCAGGGTTTATGGAAATAATAAAAACTAGGATGTGCCACGCTTTACCAAATGACATCACAAGAACGCACTTCATTCAGATGAGAGACTCAAAGTTGATCAGAATCAGATCAGATCAGAATGACTTTCCGGCATCCACGTACCTGAGGTACAGCAGACAGCGTAACCTTTCTCCACCAGATGCCAGCAGGTCCCCTGCTCCCTGCTGGCTCTGCCCTCTCTGGCGTTCAGTTTGAATAAGCTCGTCCTCTCAAGAAGACTGCATGCATTAGGGTGAAACACGAACCGAATGCCTAGTGCAGCAACGCGCTGTGCATTCCAGAGGAGCTCGCATTACACGGGCTCTGCTGCTTCCCTCTACCTGCTCTCATCCTCAGCAACGGCTTCTCTAGTGTCTTCAATAATAATATACACTTCTTTCTAGAGCAGCTTTGCCCTATTAATAATCAGCCCTGAGAGGCATGCAGAACACACGACGTCACCATGGGATCGCTGCATTTGGCTTCGTGTATCTTTTCAACAGAAGCAACTTGGTCATTTATTGCTCAGTGCCCCTCAAGAATAAACATTATGCACAGTTTGCTGTAAATCTTCAACTGATAATTCGTATTAGCCTATATGTTATGCACGGACTTGGTCTAACTCTGTTGTCTTCCTGGCATTGCTCTGCCATCTGAATTCCGCAGAGCTGTGTGACATTGGGTGATCGGTTTTGCTCTGTGAAACGTATACAGTTTCCAACACTTCAGTTCTTTCAGCGACTGGGTAATGATTGGTTAAACTAGCAGAAGAAAGTTTTGAGTTTGACATCTTGCATTAAGGGTTGACTTCAAGGGGTTCAATTGTTAAGGACAGTCTCTTTGCGTTCACAGAACTCCGCGGAGTCTTGTGGAGTTTTTCAGTTCTTCCCCAGGATTCAACGGAATGAACCCCTGCGAGCTTCGCCCAGGCCTACACACGAGTCCTTGTTGGACATTTCATTTTTCCTTAACTCTGAGTGCTCAGGACAATTGATTTGTATTACTTTAACCCTCGTGTTGTGGGTTGTATTTAGGGCTGCTGGGTAGCCAACCCCTTCTCTTTTAGCACCAATCATTTGTAACATTTCTTTCACCTTTCCCTGGAGAGCCCTGTTTTGGCCTGGGTACCGTGTTCTTTCTGTTTGTAGGTTGTGTAGGGTGTTCATTTAATGATGCAAAATGACGGTGGTGGTGGAGCAGTGCCACAGAGTACCCATCTGACTGAGATGATGTCAAGTGACTGTACTGTGCTTCATGTGTCTACTAATCAACTTGAAGGAGTTAGCCCTGCCCCCTCTAGTGCATTCCACTAAAATGTCTGTCACGACACTCACTCCTGCCAGTGTTCTCAATCTGGGTGCTTCCAGTTCCTGTGTCGTGTCAAGAAGGACAGAGGAGAGGCGGCCGCCGGTAATGTAAATTTAATTCCCCCCCCCTTTTTTTGGTTTAACCCCCCATCCTCTCCCCGCCCTACCACTGCTGCCCCGTAGACGCCGCTTCTGAGGACATGTAAGGTAGGTGCTTCTTTTTTTATTTTTTTATTTGCCTGAAAGCCTTTACCCCCTGCCCTGTAGATGCCAGTCGCCACTGCTACCATTTCATCAATCGTGTGTGATTCCAGTGTTCTAGATCAGTTTCTACTACTAGATCTATTTCTGTGCTAACCTGCATTCAAACCTGTATAACATTATTCTCTAATCATTTTACATTGCAACATGATCTCCTTAGATGTGAAAAACAGAATTTTACATGCATAATTAGACTTTGTACTCGTCACAGTGTAGTTTCATAGATCTGGGAAAGACAAATGGGCCTACACAAACTGGCATAATTATAATTCTCTCTCAGAGTTTTACTGGGAATTAATGGGCATTAATACATTGGACCAATTCCACCTTTGTTAAGAGACTTCGCCATACCTTGTCCTTGGATGTTGCGATACCAAAGGGGATGATAGACTGAGCGTTTGAGCAAATCAAACACTCACTCCCAGTCAACTGATCTGGGTTTAATCCATCATCATTATTTAGCTCACTCCACCACCCCAGTCCCAGTTCAGACATGGCCATATGCAAATCAGTCAGACCCTGTGCCTCATGGGAACAGTCCAGCCCGAACTGCCAAGCCATGTCTTCCCTGGACCGGAAACAAGCATACTGGGACCGGTTTCAGGTTCATAACCCTCATCAGCCAAGCTATCTTGAATCCAGTGGCAAAATGAGCAAGGGACCCACGTCTGGGCATACCCTGCCAACTTAGGGCGAACAAAGCGATACCAAAGGGGATGATGGACGGAGCGTTTGAGCAAATCAAACACTCACCCTCAGTCAACTGATCTGGGTTTAATCCATCAACATTCTTTAGCTCACTCCACCACCCCAGTTCAGACATGGCCATATGCAAATCAGTCTGACCCTGTACCTCATGGGAACAGTCCAACCCGAACTGCCAAGCCATGTCTTCCCTGGACTGGAAACAAGCATCCTGGGACCGGTTTCGAGTTCTTAACCCTCATCAGCCAGGCTATCTTGAATCCAGTGGCAAAGAGAGCAAGGGACCCACGTCTGGGCATACCCTGCCAATTTAGGGCGAATAAAGCGATACCAAAGTGGATGATGGACTGAAGAGGGGTGAAACCCCGAAACCGGTCCTAGGATGCTTGTTTCCAGTCCAGGGATGACCTTGCTTGGCAGTTCGAGGTGGACAGTTCCCATGAGGCACAGGGTCAAGACTGATTTACATATGGCTGGGTTCAAACTGGAACGGCATGGTGAGCAAAATAACGATGGATTTAGGCCCAGATCTCTGTACTGGGGTGAATGTATGACATTGCTCTGCATTCTGTCCATCAACTGTTGTTTTTGCATCTGTCACCCTGAGTGGGAAGGGTATGCCCAGACGTGGGTCCTGTGCTCTCCATGCCACTGGAATCAAGCTATCCTGGCTGAAGAGGGGTGAAACCCAGAAACCGGTCCTAGGATGCTTGTTTCCAGTCCAGGGAGGACCTTGCTTGGCAGTTCGGGCTGGACTGTTCCCATGAGGCACAGGGTCAAGACTGATTTACATATGGCTGGGTTCAAACTGGAACGGCATGGTGAGCAAAATAACGATGGATTTAGGCCCAGATCTCTGTACTGGGGTGAATGTATGACATTGTTCTGCATTCTGTCCATCAACTGTTGTTTTTGCATTTGTCCTTGGATGTTGTCATTCATTCTGCTTTAACATATGGTGCCATACTGCATGGGGCATTTATATTGCCATCATATGTTCTTTTCTATATAGTCAAATCAACCATAATACATCATCATCTAGACCTAATTATTAAGCCTGGAAGATGTTGGGGTGTTGCACTAACTGGTGAAGGCACTACCTCATCACCCAAGCCTCTTATGTAAAATTATTTTTTGCCTAATTCCTTATTCAGTGTTGCCAAATGAACAACACACCTAGTCAAACCCTTGGTCAATCAGTATTCCATCTTGGTCTCTGTGTATCTGGAATTAACCCATAGCATTAAGGATTAAATCTCCTAAATTTATATAAACTGCCATGAAATTGTGAAAGTAATAACACGATGCCATGACCTCGGCTAGTCATTGAATTCTTTTGGAATGCATTCCTAGAGGGAGTTCCCCCAATATGTGTAATGGAGACTGAATATTTCAAGAATTATTTTGGAGTGTAATAGGGTGGCAGTTCATTTCCCATACATCTTGAAGTATCATAACACTTTTTTTGGAGTGATGCAGTTGATGGGCAAGCCCTTATTACCCCTCTTCATGGCTCTTCTTTGAATGGTCATTGTCTCCCTGTAAAATAAAATATAACAAAAGAGAGAGAAAGGGATTTCACAACTAAGTTGTAAGGGGTACTCCCAGTCCCCTGAGGTATACAAAATAAACAAAGAAGAGGGTATCCTTAAATGAGAGAAGGTAAAGACCTTCTGTCTGTTAGAGAGTTCTCAGAGAAGTAAAAAGAGAAATTATTTCTTTTTTATGAAACCCCTCACTCACCAACCTAGTTGGTGACATGCTTCATCATCGGGGTCCACCCGAGCAGTCGAATACGGGTGTGCTTCAACGCCTGATTACAGCGGAGCAGGTTTGTTATTATATCAGTACGTGTAAGTGACGTGTGTGAGTGAGTGAAATAAAGTTAAAAGTAATCCTACTGTACTCCCTAACAAATTTAATATGGAGCAGCAGGGTCACGATTAAAAAAGTGGTGAAATGTAATACTAATGTAGGTTTAATTTGACCTAAAGTATTATCCAAATATTGACGGTCTACATGTTTCAACCTTTAAGTGTAATCACAGGTTTTCGTCAGGACCTATCGACACACCGGGCGGTCTACACGCACTAAGGTGCATCCAACCCTGGAGCGTCTGTGTGCCACCTATATATACTTGCGCAGGTGGTAAAAAGGGTTCAGGGAGTCCTCTGCGTACAGATGAACCTGAAAAAAGCACATACAGTTCTGGGCAATCAGAAAATGATCTATTTAGAATTAGAATGAACAGTGCCCATTTGCGTGTGAACTCTCATTTATGCGCATATAATCACCTCATTCTGAGTTATGCGCCCCATGTAATTACCATTGGTTGTTGGATTCGAGCATTCGTTTCATATTATGCGAAATTAGCATCAACCCACTAAATCATTATGGAAATCGTGGGTGTCTTACGGCTACACAGCAATTGTGATTATACTTGATGTGTGATTCTATAGAGCGGACAAAGACGCACGTGAAAAAGACTATTTGTGACATGCGTGTGCTAAGGAAAATTATTTAAAAACAGAACACGGTGGAAAAAAGGAAAAACGGATCAAGACTCACTCGCGATTCTTACTCGAATCGTGTCATGGGCTCATAAGGGAGACAGACGGTGCTGCATTACTGTTGGACAAGAAACACAAAACACGGGCGGCAATGGTCAGAACACTTAACTCTAAGTGCCTCACGTGTGCGTGGCCACCAGCTCTTCCCTACATACTCTTACCTCAGCTCACCGACTGCCTGCCACAAACCTGCGGTGCTTCCCCCAGGCGCCCGGATGTTACTGAATGGGCAGCAAGGCTTCAACTAAATACTCCTCACTTCCTGGTTATACGTCACGTGACTAGTGGGCGTGGCCTGGAGTGAGGAGACAATTCTTAAAGCGACAGGTCGATTTCTGCTGGTGAATGGCTGGTCATAGGTGAGGTAATAAGAGGAGTCAAGAGTGATTATTAAAAATATATTTACATGGAGTAGGACCTTCCACACGTGGGAGGAATGCTACAGAAAGGAAAACAGTAGTTCAGTTAAAATTACATGGCACAATGAAGTTATTTGTTCAGCACAGAGTTCCAAGGTATGCAATCGTTCATACCATGTTTGTGGGTGGACAATCTGTGTATCCAGCGTTGTTCTTTTTCATACAGATATTTCTGTGTGTTAGTACCAGTCACAGTTTCAATTATCGTCCAACGCATATCGTTGGGTGTATGATTGTGTTGAAGAAAGTGTTCTGTTAGACGCGTGGTTTGTTTTTTGCATCTAATAGTGCTCCTGTGCTCACAGATCCTCTGCTTCACTTTCCTTGTTGTCATCCCTATGTAACGAAGTTCACACGGGCGGGTAATTAAATATACTGCCTTAGTGGTGTTACAGTTTGTATGTTTTCTTTGTGACCATTCTCTGCCAGGTTCTAGGGATAGTGTTTTGTGGCTGTGGTGAGATGGCACACGCTACAGTCACCGCATGGAAAATGACCTGTAATGTTAGGTAGTCCCCATGAATTAAGGACAGTACATGTTGTTGGTGTTTCTGGTTGTTTTGGTCTGGTGTGTACCAATGCATCTTTAATACTCCTTGCTCTCTTGAAAGAGAACAAGGGTTTTTCCCATTTTAGATTGCCTGTATTCAGGATGTTCCAGTGTTTGTTAATTGTCCTTGTGACCTGGTTAGAGAAAGTACTGTATGTGGTGACGCACGTAAGAGGCGTATCCGTCACTTGTTTCGGATTGGATTCCAACAGTGCCTCACGGTTCTGATTAGCAGCACGTTTTTTGCAAGTTGCCAATATCTTTTCGGGATATCCTCTGTCTGACAATTTGAGTGACAGGTCATTAGCTTGGGAGCGGAAGTCAGAGCTCTTGCTGCAGTTTCTAATAATTCTGAGATATTGTCCGAAAGGGAGGTTTTCCCTGAGGGGCCTAGGGTGGAAGCTATCAAACCTAAGTAAATTGTTTTTCGCAGTCGGTTTGTGGTGTGTGCGGGTTTCAAGGGCCCCGTTCTCTATAGTGGTCACAACGTCCAGAAAGACTAAGGACTGGGTGTCACTACAGTGAGTAAATCTGAGATGGTCATCGCAGGTATTTATCAATAAGAAAAATTCATTTAGAACATTCTGGGGTCCATTCCATACTAGGAGTACATCATCGATGTACCTGCGCCATAGTGTTATGTTTCTGGAGAAGGGATTAGATGTGGTCAGGATGAACTTCTTCTCAAAGTCGTAGACATAGAGTCCTGCCACACTAGGAGCGAAGGTACTACCCATAGAAGTACCACCCGTTTGTAAATACAGGGTACCCTCGAACTCAAAAAAATTCAGTTTCAGGGCTAGAGTGGCGCAATCGATGATAAACCCCTTGGGGGTTCTATGGGACCATTCTGAGTTCTCAAGTGACTGCTCAAGCACGTTTAGGGTCGCATCCTGAGGGATGCTGGTGTAGAGACTTTCAATATCCAGGCTGACGAGGATGGTGTGTTCGTCAACCTGGATTGTTTTAAGTAATGACAGAAGACTTTTGGTATCCTGGAGATATGTTTCCGATTGTTGTACCATAGTCTTGAAAAAGAAGTCACAAAATCGTGATAGTGGCTCCAGGAGTGAACCAATCCCAGAAACAATGGGCCTCCCTGGTGGTGGGAACTTATCTTTGTGCATTTTGGGGAGGATGTAAAAGTAAGAAATTTTGCCTTCCGTGGTTGTCAAATAATCTTCCTCCATTTTGGAGATCTCATTGTTACAGGCTGCTGAGTTAACCAATGAACTGATGTCACATTTTAGGTCATTAGATGGATCAGAGGGGAGTGGGAGGTAATTTTTCCTGTCAGATAACAGTCTCAAACATTCTGCTTGATACATTGCTTTATCCAGTATGACCACCCCTCCACCCTTGTCAGCTTGTTTTATTACGATGTCCTCACAGTTCTTGAGACCCTTTAAAGCAATCTTGCAATCTTTGTTGAGATTGAAAAACGGCTTCTTGTCTGGTAGTCTCTCGATTTCGTTGAAGACCGCTTGTTCAAAGGTGCTTATTTCACCAGGGACCATATGTGGTGGTGGTGTAAAACTAGATTTGAGTCGTAGTCCCGTCTCATTAGTGTCAACAATTGGTGTGTCGTGACTTTTAGTTGCAAAGAACGCTTTTAGTCTTAGTTTACGGAAGAAAGTGGCAAGTTCACAGTGTAGATTAAACATATCTAGTTTAGGTGTCGGGACAAAGCCCAGTCCCTTTACCAAAACTTGTTTTTCTGCCGATGTGAGCTCTTTTTTCGACAGGTTTGTGACTAGGCTCTGTTGCTGCTTGTTCCTGCCTGGGGTTCCTTGGTCCTGCTCCTCGTGTTGTGTCCCACTGCCCCCTCGTTTTCTTCCCAATGAACCTGTTGTTGATTTTGCGGCTTCCTTCGTCCTCTTCCCCTCCTGCCTCTCCCTAAAAAAGGCGGCCTGAACATATTTTGTGGGAAAGAGGGTTGCATGAAAGGTGGTTGCCAACCGTACATGGGATATTGCTGATGTGGATTGAAAAGGCCGGGTGGTCCCCCCATCATTGGTGGATTTCCAGTGGGCCAACCACTGAATGGTCTTGATCTGCCCTTGTTTCTGTACCTCCCACCGTTCGTGCTGGAGGTACTACTATCGGATGAGTCATTACTCGACTGATCTGAATTCCTGTCAGTCCTAGGGGGGGGGGATGAAGTCTGGGTCTGAGTACGGATACGTTTTTACAAAAGAAAACCGTTTAAGATCTTTTTGGAATTTCTGGATCTTTTGTTGTGTCAGGTTTTCTTTGTATTCGTTGAGTTCTTTGTTAATTTCTTCTAGTTTTTTCTTATAACCCATGATGGTGGTTTTAATGTGTGTCTCAGTGAGCTGTATTTCGATAAGCATAGCGTCTGATAGTCTTTTGGCGGTTTTAACTATCAGCACTATCCAGTCTCGTGTACAGTGCCACGCTATCTGGGCCCAATCCCTTCTAAAAACTGGGTCATCTAGAAAAATTTGTGGGGCGTTAGTAACTAGGAGACCTATGGGTGCCATATTCGTCCTTAGATATTCTGTCAGAATTGTGCCATGTAAAATAGTTCTGATTCTGTTCCTCTTGTTTTCTGAGAGTGAATCCCAGTCAGTGGTCTGGGAGATTGTCTGCGAGATGTTGGTATCAGCAAACAAAGAAGATTCTGCCAGAATGGCATCAACATCCTCTGTGGAGTAAGTGAGTCCTGGGTTTTCCCCCATCCTAAGCCGTGTCTGAATAAATAATGAGTAATCTCTCACAGTTGTGCGCTGCCTGAATACAATATAACAAAAGAGAGAGAAAGGGATTTCACAACTAAGTTGTAAGGGGTACTCCCAGTCCCCTGAGGTATACAAAATAAACAAAGAAGGGGGTATCCTTAAATGAGAGAAGGTAAAGACCTTCTGTCTGTTAGAGAGTTCTGAGAGAAGTAAAAAGAGAAATTTTTTCTTTTTAATGAAACACCTCACTCACCAACCTAGTTGGTGACATGCTTCATCATCGGGGTCCACCCGAGCAGTCAAATACCACTCGGTGTGATTCAACGCCTGATTACAGCGGAGCAGGTTTGTTATTATATCAGTACGTGTAAGTGACGTGTGTGAGTGAGTGAAATAAAGTTAAAAGTAATCCTACTGTACTCCCTAACAAATTTAATATGGAGCAGCAGGGTCACGATTAAAAAAGTGGTGAAATGTAATACTAATGTAGGTTTAATTTGACCTAAAGTATTATCCAAATATTGACGGTCTACATGTTTCAACCTTTAAGTGTAATCACAGGTTTTCGTCAGGACCTATCGACACACCGGGCGGTCTACACGCACTAAGGTGCATCCAACCCTGGAGCGTCTGTGTGCCACCTACATATACTTGCGCAGGTGGTAAAAAGGGTTCAGGGAGTCCTCTGTGTACAGATGAACCTGAAAAAAGCACATACAGTTCTGGGCAATCAGAAAATGATCTATTTAGAATTAGAATGAACAGTGCCCATTTCCGTGTGAACTCTCATTTATGCGCATATAATCACCTCATTCTGAGTTATGCGCCCCATGTAATTACCATTGGTTGTTGGAACCGAGCATTCGTTCCATATTATGCGAAATTAGCATCAACCCACTAAATCACTGTGGAAATCGTGGGTGTCTTACGGCTACACAGCAATTGTGATTATACTTAATGTGTGATTCTATAGAGCGGACAAAGACGCACGTGAAAAAGACTTTATTTGTGACATGCGTGCGCTAAGGAAA
Source organism: Triturus cristatus (assembly GCF_964204655.1). Taxonomy (NCBI): domain Eukaryota; kingdom Metazoa; phylum Chordata; class Amphibia; order Caudata; family Salamandridae; genus Triturus; species Triturus cristatus. Next base: position 236,302,031 of record NC_140582.1, read on the forward strand.
ATTATTTAAAAACAGAACACGGTGGAAAAAAGGAAAAACGGATCAAGACTCACTCGCGATTCTTACTCGAATCGTGTCATGGGCTCATAAGGGAGACAGACGGTGCTGCATTACTGTTGGACAAGAAACACAAAACACGGGTGGCAATGGTCAGAACACTTAACTCTAAGTGCCTCACGTGTGCGTGGCCACCAGCTCTTCCCTACATACTCTTACCTCAGCTCACCGACTGCCTGCCACAAACCTGCGGTGCTTCCCCCAGGCGCCCGGATGTTACTGAATGGGCAGCAAGGCTTCAACTAAATAATCCTCACTTCCTGGTTATACGTCACGTGACTAGTGGGCGTGGCCTGGAGTGAGGAGACAATTCTTAAAGCGACAGGTCGATTTCTGCTGGTGAATGGCTGGTCATAGGTGAGGTAATAAGAGGAGTCAAGAGTGATTATTAAAAATATATTTACATGGAGTAGGTCCTTCCACACGTGGGAGGAATGCTACAGAAAGGAAAACAGTAGTTCAGTTAAAATTACATGGCACAATGAGGTTATTTGTTCAGCACAGAGTTCCAAGGTATGCAATCGTTCATACCATGTTTGTGGGTGGACAATCTGTGTATCCAGCGTTGTTCTTTTTCATACAGATATTTCTGTGTGTTAGTACCAGTCACAGTTTCAATTATTATCCAACGCATATCGTTGGGTGTATGATTGTGTTGAAGAAAGTGTTCTGTTAGACGCGTGGTTTGTTTTTTGCATCTAATAGTGCTCCTGTGCTCACAGATCCTCTGCTTCACTTTCCTTGTTGTCATCCCTATGTAACAAAGTTCACACGGGCAGGTAATTAAATATACTGCCTTAGTGGTGTTACAGTTTGTATGTTTTCTTTGTGACCATTCTCTGCCAGGTTCTAGGGATAGTGTTTTTGTGGCCGTGGTGAGATGGCACACGCTACAGTCACCGCATGGAAAATGACCTGTAATGTTAGGTAGTCCCCATGAATTAAGGACAGTACATCTTGTTGGTGTTTCTGGTTGTTTTGGTCTGGAGTATACCAATGCATCTTTAATACTCCTTGCTCTCTTGAAAGAGAACAAGGGTTTTTCCCATTTTAGATTGCCTGTATTCAGGATGTTCCAGTGTTTGTTAATTATCCTTGTGACCTGGTTAGAGATAGTACTGTATGTGGTGACGCACGTAAGAGGCGTATCCGTCACTTGTTTCGGATTGGATTCCAACAGTGCCTCACGGTTCTGATTAGCAGCCCGTTTTTTGCAAGTTGCCAATATCTTTTCGGGATATCCTCTGTCTGACAATTTGAGTGACAGGTCATTAGCTTGGGAGCGGAAGTCAGAGCTCTTGCTGCAGTTTCTCCTAATTCTTAGATATTGTCCGAAAGGGAGGTTTTCTCTGAGGGGCCTAGGGTGGAAGCTATCAAACCTAAGTAGATTGTTTTTCGCAGTCGGTTTGTAGTGTGTGCGGGTTTCAAGGGCCCCGTTCTCTATAGTGATCACAACGTCCAGAAAGACTAAGGACTGGGTGTCACTACAGTGAGTAAATCTGAGATGGTCATCGCAGGTATTTCTCCATAAGAAAAATTTATTTAGAACATTCTGGGGTCCATTCCATACTAGGAGTACATCATTGATGTACCTGCGCCATAGTGTTATGTTTCTGGAGAAGGGATTAGATGTGGTCAGGATGAACTTCTTCTCAAAGTTGTAGACATAGAGTCCTGCCACACTAGGAGCGAAGGTACTACCCATAGAAGTACCACCCGTTTGTAAATACAGGGTACCCTCGAACTCAAAAAAATTCCATTTCAGGGCTAGAGTGGGGCAATCGATGATAAACCCCTTGGGGGTTCTATGGGACCATTCTGAGTTCTCAAGTGACTGCTCAAGCACGTTTAGGGTCGCATCCTGAGGGATGCTGGTGTAGAGACTTTCAATATCCAGGCTGACGAGGATGGTGTGTTCGTCAACCTGGATTGTTTTAAGTAATGACAGAAGACTTTTGGTATCCTGGACATATGTTTCCGATTGTTGGACCATAGTCTTGAAAAAGAAGTCACAAAATCGTGATAGTGGCTCCAGGAGTGAACCAATCCCAGAAACAATGGGCCTCCCTGGTGGTGGGAACTTATCTTTGTGCATTTTGGGGAGGATGTAAAAGTAAGGAATTTTGCCTTTTGTGGTTGTCAAATAATCTGCCTCCATTTTGGAGATCTCATTGTTACAGGCTGCTGAGTTAACCAATTAACTGATGTCACATTTTAGGTCATTAGATGGATCAGAGGGGAGTGGGAGGTAATTTCTCCTGTCAGATAACAGTCTCAAACATTCTGCTTGATACATTGCTTTATCCAGTATGACCACCCCTCCACCCTTGTCAGCTTGTTTTATTACGATGTCCTCACAGTTCTTGAGACCCTCTAAAGCAATCTTGCAATCTTTGTTGAGATTGAAAAACGGCTTCTTGTCTGGTAGTCTCTCGATTTCGTTGAAGACCGCTTGTTCAAAGGTGCTTATTTCACCAGGGACCATATGTGGTGGTGGTGTAAAACTAGATTTGAGTCGTAGTCCCGTCTCATTAGTGTCAACAATTGGTGTGTCGTTACTTTTAGTTGCAAAGAACGCTTTTAGTCTTAGTTTACGGAAGAAAGTGGCAAGTTCACAGTGTAGATTAAACTTATCTAGCTTAGGTGTCGGGACAAAGCCCAGTCCCTTTTCCAAAACTTGTTTTTCTGCCGATGTGAGCTCTTTTTTCCACAGGTTTGTGACTAGGCTCTGTTGCTGCTCGTTCCTGCCTGGGGTTCCTTGGTCCTGCTCCTCGTGTTGTGTCCCACTGCCCCCTCGTTTTCTTCCCACTGAACCTGTTGTTGATTTTGCGGCTTCCTTCGTCCTCTTCCCCCTCCTGCCTCTCCCGCACACACTACAAACCGACTGCGAAAAACAATCTACTTAGGTTTGATAGCTTCCACCCTATGCCCCTCAGGGAAAACCTCCCTTTCGGACAATATCTCAGAATTAGGAGAAACTGCAACAAGAGCTCTGACTTCCGCTCCCAAGCTAATGACCTGTCACTCAAATTGTCAGACAGAGGATATCCCGAAAAGATATTGGCAACTTGCAAAAAACGGGTTGCTAATCAGAACCGTGAGGCACTGTTGGAATCCAATCCGAAACAAGTGACGGATACGCCTCTTACGTGCGTCACCACATACAGTACTATCTCTAACCAGGTCACATGGACAATTAACAAACACTGGAACATCCTGAATACAGGCAATCTAAAATGGGAAAAACCCTTGTTCTCTTTCAAGAGAGCAAGGAGTATTAAATATGCATTGGTACACACCAGACCAAAACAACCAGAAACACCAACAAGATGTACTGTCCTTAATTCATGGGGACTACCTAACATTACAGGTTATTTTCCATGCGGTGACTGTAGCGTGTGCCATCTCACCACAGCCATAAAAACACTATCCCTAGAACATGGCAGAGAATGGTCACAAAGAAACTGTAACACCACTAATGAAGTACATTTAAGTACCTGCCCGTGTGAACTTCGTTACATAGGGATGACAACAAGGAATGTGAAGCAGAGGATCTGTGAGCACAGGAGCACTATTAGATGCAAAAAACAAACCACGCGTCTAACAGAACACTTTCTTCAACACAATCATACACCCAACGATATGCGTTGGACGATAATTGAAACTGTGACTGGTACTAACACACAGAAATATCTGTATGAAAAAGAACAACGCTGGATACACAGATTGTCCACCCACAAACATGGTATGAACGATTGCATACCTTGGAACTCTGTGCTGAACAAATAACCTCATTGTGCCATGTAATTTTAACTGAACTACTGTTTTCCTTTCTGTAGCATTCCTCCCACGTGTGGAAGGTCCTACTCCATGTAAATATATTTTTAATAATCACTCTTGACTCCTCTTATTACCTCACCTATGACCAGCCATTCACCAGCAGAAATCGACCTGTCACTTTAAGAATTGTCTCCTCACTCCAGGCCACGCCCACTAGTCACGTGACGTATAACCAGGAAGTGAGGAGTGTTTAGTTGAAGCCTTGCTGCCCATTCAGTAACATCCGGGCGCCTGGGGGAAGCACCGCAGGTTTGTGGCAGGCAGTCGGTGAGCTGAGGTAAGAGTATGTAGGGAAGAGCTGGTGGCCACGCACACGTCAGTCACTTAGAGTTAAGTGTTCTGACCATTGCCGCCTGTGATTTGTGTTTCTTGTCCAACAGTAATGCAGCGCCGTCTGTCTCCCTTATGAGCCCATGACATGATTCGAGTAAGAATCGCGAGTGAGTCTTGATCCGTTTTTCCTTTTTTCCACCGTGTTCTGTTTTTAAATAATTTTCCTTAGCGCACGCATGTCACAAATAGAGTCTTTTTCACGTGCGTCTTTGTCCGCTCTATAGAATCACACATTAAGTATAATCACAATTGCTGTGTAGCCGTAAGACACCCACGATTTCCACAGTGATTTAGTGGGTTGATGCTAATTTCGCATAATATGGAACGAATGCTCGGTTCCAACAACCAATGGTAATTACATGGGGCGCATTACTCAGAATGAGGTGATTATATGCGCATAAATGAGAGTTCACACGGAAATGGGCACTGTTCATTCTAATTCTAAATAGATCATTTTCTGATTGCCCAGAACTGTATGTGCTTTTTTCAGGTTCATCTGTACACAGAGGACTCCCTGAACCCTTTTTACCACCTGCGCAAGTATATGTAGGTGGCACACAGACGCTCCAGGGTTAGATGCACCTTAGTGCGTGTAGACCGCCCGGTGTGTCGATAGGTCCTGACGAAAACCTGTGATTACACTTAAAGGTTGAAACATGTAGACCGTCAATATTTGGATAATACTTTAGGTCAAATTAAACCTACATTAGTATTACATTTCACCACTTTTTTAATCGTGACCCTGCTGCTCCATATTAAATTTGTTAGGGAGTACAGTAGGATTACTTTTAACTTTATTTCACTCACTCACACACGTCACTTACACGTACTGATATAATAACAAACCTGCTCTGCTGTAATCAGGCGTTGAAGCACACCCGAGTGGTATTCGACTGCTCGAGTGGACCCCGATGATGAAGCATGTCACCAACTAGGTTGGTGAGTGAGGGGTTTCATAAAAAAGAAATAATTTCTCTTTTTACCTCTCTGAGAACTCTCTAACAGACAGAAGGTCTTCACCTTCTCTCATTTAAGGATACCCCCTTCTTTGTTTATTTTGTATACCTCAGGGGACTGGGAGTACCCCTTACAACTTAGTTGTGAAATCCCTTTCTCTCTCTTTTGTTATATTGTATTCAGGCAGCGCACAGCTGTGAGAGATTACTCATTATTTATTCAGACACGGCTTAGGATGGGGGAAAACCCAGGACTCACTTACTCCACAGAGGATGTTGATGCCATTCTGGCAGAATCTTCTTTGTTTGCTGATACCAACATCTCGCAGACAATCTCCCAGACCACTGACTAGGATTCACTCTCAGAAAACAAGAGGAACAGAATCAGAACTATTTTACATGGCACAATTCTGACAGAATATCTAAGGACGAATATGGCACCCAAAGGTCTCCTAGTTACTAACGCCCCACAAATTTTTCTAGATGACCCAGTTTTTAGAAGGGATTGGGCCCAGATAGCGTGGCACTGTACACGAGACTGGATAGTGCTGATAGTTAAAACCGCCAAAAGACTATCAGACGCTATGCTTATCGAAATACAGCTCACTGAGACACACATTAAAACCACCATCATTGGTTATAAGAAAAAACTAGAAGAAATTAACAAAGAACTCAACGAATACAAAGAAAACCTGACACAACAAAAGATCCAGAAATTCCAAAAAGATCTTAAACGGTTTTCTTTTGTAAAAACTTATCCGTGCTCAGACCCAGACTTCATCCCCCCCCCCTAGGACTGACAGGAATTCAGATCAGTCGAGTAATGACTCATCCGATAGTAGTACCTCCAGCACGAACAGTGGGAGGTACAGAAACAAGGGCAGATCAAGACCATTCAGTGGTTGGCCCACTGGAAATCCACCAATGATGGGGGGACCACCCGGCCTTTTCAATCCACATCAGCAATATCCCATGTACGGTTGGCAACCACCTTTCATGCAACCCTCTTTCCCACAAAATATGTTCAGGCCGCCTTTTTTAGGGAGAGGCAGGAGGGGAAGAGGACGAAGGAAGCCGCAAAATCAACAACAGGTTAATTGGGAAGAAAACGAGGGGGCAGTGGGACACAACACGAGGAGCAGGACCAAGGAACCCCAGGCAGGAACGAGCAGCAACAGAGCCTAGTCACAAACCTGTCGAAAAAAGAGCTCACATCGGCAGAAAAACAAGTTTTGGAAAAGGGACTGGGCTTTGTCCCGACACCTAAACTAGATAAGTTTAATCTACACTGTCAACTTGCCACTTTCTTCCGTAAACTAAGACTAAAAGCGTTCTTTGCAACTAAAAGTAACGACACACCAATTGTTGACACTAATGAGACGGGAATACGACTCAAATCTAGTTTTACACCACCACCACATATGGTCCCTGGTGAAATAAGCACCTTTGAACAAGCGGTCTTCAACGAAATCGAGAGACTACCAGACAAGAAGCCGTTTTTCAATCTCAACAAAGATTGCAAGATTGCTTTAGAGGGTCTCAAGAACTGTGAGGACATCGTAATAAAACAAGCTGACAAGGGTGGAGGGGTGGTCATACTGGATAAAGCAATGTATCAAGCAGAATGTTTGAGACTGTTATCTGACAGGAGAAATTACCTCCCACTCCCCTCTGATCCATCTAATGACCTAAAATGTGACATCAGTTCATTGGTTAACTCAGCAGCCTGTAACAATGAGATCTCCAAAATGGAGGCAGATTATTTGACAACCACGGAAGGCAAAATTCCTTACTTTTACATCCTCCCCAAAATGCACAAAGATAAATTCCCACCACCAGGGAGGCCCATTGTTTCTGGGATTGGTTCACTCCTGGAGCCACTATCACGATTTTGTGACTTCTTTTTCAAGACTATGGTCCAACAATCGGAAACATATCTCCAGGATACCAAAAGTCTTCTGTCATTACTTAAAACAATCCAGGTTGACGAACACACCATCCTCGTCATCCTGGATATTGAAAGTCTCTACACCAGCATCCCTCAGGATGCGACCCTAAACGTGCTTGAGCAGTCACTTGAGAACTCAGAATGGTCCCATAGAACCCCCAAGGGGTTTATCATCGATTGCGCCACTCTAGCCCTGAAACAGAATTTTTTTGAGTTCGAGGGTACCCTGTATTTACAAACGGGCGGTACTTCTATGGGTAGTACCTTCGCTCCTAGTGTGGCAGGACTCTATGTCTACGACTTTGAGAAGAAGTTCATCCTGACCACATCTAATCCCTTCTCCAGAAACATAACACTATGGCGCAGGTACATCGATGATGTACTCCTAGTATGGAATGGACCCCAGAATGTTCTAAATGAATTTTTCTTATGGAGAAATACCTGCGATGACCATCTCAGATTTACTCACTGTAGTGACACCCAGTCCTTAGTCTTTCTGGACGTTGTGATCACTATAGAGAACGGGCCCTTGAAACCCGCACACACTACAAACCGACTGCGAAAAACAATCTACTTAGGTTTGATAGCTTCCACCCTAGGCCCCTCAGGGAAAACCTCCCTTTCGGACAATATCTCAGAATTAGGAGAAACTGCAGCAAGAGCTCTGACTTCCGCTCCCAAGCTAATGACCTGTCACTCAAATTGTCAGACAGAGGATATCCCGAAAAGATATTGGCAACTTGCAAAAAACGGGCTGCTAATCAGAACCGTGAGGCACTGCTGGAATCCAATCCGAAACAAGTGACGGATACGCCTCTTACGTGTGTCACCACATACAGTACTATCTCTAACCAGGTCACAAGGACAATTAACAAACACAGGAACATCCTGAATACAGGCAATCTAAAATGGGAAAAACCCTTGTTCTCTTTCAAAAAGCAAGGAGTATTAAAGATGCATTGGTACACACCAGACCAAAACAACCAGAAACACCAACAAGATGTACTGTCCTTAATTCATGGGGACTACCTAACATTACAGGTCATTTTCCATGCGGTGACTGTAGCGTGTGCCATTTCACCACAGCCACAAAAACACTATCCCTAGAACCTGGCAGAGAATGGTCACAAAGAAAACATACAAACTGTAACACCACTAATGCAGTATATTTAATTACCTGCCCGTGTGAACTTCGTTACATAGGGATGACAACAAGGAAAGTGAAGCAGAGGATCTGTGAGCACAGGAGCACTATTAGATGCAAAAAACAAACCACGTGTCTAACAGAACACTTTCTTCAACACAATCATACACCCAACGATATGCGTTGGACGATAATTGAAACTGTGACTGGTACTAACACACAGAAATATCTGTATGAAAAAGAACAACGCTGGATACACAGATTGTCCACCCACAAACATGGTATGAACGATTGCATACCTTGGAACTCTGTGCTGAACAAATAACCTCATTGTGCCATGTAATTTTAACTGAACTACTGTTTTCCTTTCTGTAGCATTCCTCCCACGCGTGGAAGGTCCTACTCCATGTAAATATATTTTTAATAATCACTCTTGACTCCTCTTATTACCTCACCTATGACCAGCCATTCACCAGCAGAAATCGACCTGTCGCTTTAAGAATTGTCTCCTCACTCCAGGCCACGCCCACTAGTCACGTGACGTATAACCAGGAAGTGAGGAGTATTTAGTTGAAGCCTTGCTGCCCATTCAGTAACATCTGGGCGCCTGGGGGAAGCACCGCAGGTTTGTGGCAGGCAGTCGGTGAGCTGAGGTAAGAGTATGTAGGGAAGAGCTGGTGGCCACGCACACGTGAGGCACTTGAGAGTTAAGTGTTCTCACCATTGCCGCCCGTGTTTTGTGTTTCTTGTCCAACAGTAATGCAGCATCGTCTGACTCCCTTATGAGCCCATGACACGATTCGAGTAAGAATCGCGAGTGAGTCTTGATCCGTTTTTCCTTTTTTCCACCGTGTTCTGTTTTTAAATAATTTTCCTTAGCGCACGCATGTCACAAATAGAGTCTTTTTCACGTGCGTCTTTGTCCGCTCTATAGAATCACACAGCAAGTATAATCACAATTGCTGTGTAGCCGTAAGACACCCACGATTTCCACAATGATTTAGTGGGTTGATGCTAATTTTGCATAATATGGAACGAATGCTCGGTTCCAACAACCAATGGTAATTACATGGGGCGTATAACTCAGAATGAGATGATTATATGTGCATAAATGAGAGTTCACACGCAAATGGGCACTGTTCATTCTAATTCTAAATAGATCATTTTCTGATTGCCCAGAACTGTATGTGCTTTTTTCAGGTTCATCTGTACACAGAGGACTCCCTGAACCCTTTTTACCACCTGCGCAAGTATATGTAGGTGGCACACAGACACTCCAGGGTTGGATGCACCTTAGTGCGTGTAGACCGCCCGGTGTGTCGATAGGTCCTGACGAAAACCTGTGATTACACTTAAAGGTTGAAACATGTAGACCGTCAATATTTGGATAATACTTTAGGTCAAATTAAACATACATTAGTATTACATTTCACCACTTTTTTAATCGTGACCCTGCTGCTCCATATTAAATTTGTTAGGGAGTACAGTAGGATTACTTTTAACTTTATTTCACTCACACACGTCACTTACACGTACTGATATAATAACAAACCTGCTCTGCTGTAATCAGGCGTTGAAGCACACCCGAGTGGTATTCGACTGCTCGGGTGGACCCCGATGATGAAGCATGTCACCAACTAGGTTGGTGAGTGAGGGGTTTCATAAAAAAGAAATAATTTCTCTTTTTACCTCTCTGAGAACTCTCTAACAGACAGAAGGTCTTCACCTTCTCTCATTTAAGGATACCCCCTTCTTTGTTTATTTTGTATACCTCAGGGGACTGGGAGTACCCCTTACAACTTAGTTGTGAAATCCCTTTCTCTCTCTTTTGTTATATTGTATTCAGGCAGCGCACAGCTGTGAGAGATTACTCATTATTTATTCAGACACGGCTTAGGATGGGGGAAAACCCAGGACTCACTTACTCCACAGAGGATGTTGATGCCATTCTGGCAGAATCTTCTTTGTTTGCTGATACCAACATCTCGCAGACAATCTCCCAGACCACTGACTAGGATTCACTCTCAGAAAACAAGAGGAACAGAATCAGAACTATTTTACATGGCACAATTCTGACAGAATATCTAAGGACGAATATGGCACCCAAAGGTCTCCTAGTTACTAACGCCCCACAAATTTTTCTAGATGACCCAGTTTTTAGAAGGGATTGGGCCCAGATAGCGTGGCACTGTACACGAGACTGGATAGTGCTGATAGTTAAAACCGCCAAAAGACTATCAGACGCTATGCTTATCGAAATACAGCTCACTGAGACACACATTAAAACCACCATCATTGGTTATAAGAAAAAACTAGAAGAAATTAACAAAGAACTCAACGAATACAAAGAAAACCTGACACAACAAAAGATCCAGAAATTCCAAAAAGATCTTAAACGGTTTTCTTTTGTAAAAACTTATCCGTGCTCAGACCCAGACTTCATCCCCCCCCCTAGGACTGACAGGAATTCAGATCAGTCGAGTAATGACTCATCCGATAGTAGTACCTCCAGCACGAACAGTGGGAGGTACAGAAACAAGGGCAGATCAAGACCATTCAGTGGTTGGCCCACTGGAAATCCACCAATGATGGGGGGACCACCCGGCCTTTTCAATCCACATCAGCAATATCCCATGTACGGTTGGCAACCACCTTTCATGCAACCCTCTTTCCCACAAAATATGTTCAGGCCGCCTTTTTTAGGGAGAGGCAGGAGGGGAAGAGGACGAAGGAAGCCGCAAAATCAACAACAGGTTAATTGGGAAGAAAACGAGGGGGCAGTGGGACACAACACGAGGAGCAGGACCAAGGAACCCCAGGCAGGAACGAGCAGCAACAGAGCCTAGTCACAAACCTGTCGAAAAAAGAGCTCACATCGGCAGAAAAACAAGTTTTGGAAAAGGGACTGGGCTTTGTCCCGACACCTAAACTAGATAAGTTTAATCTACACTGTCAACTTGCCACTTTCTTCCGTAAACTAAGACTAAAAGCGTTCTTTGCAACTAAAAGTAACGACACACCAATTGTTGACACTAATGAGACGGGAATACGACTCAAATCTAGTTTTACACCACCACCACATATGGTCCCTGGTGAAATAAGCACCTTTGAACAAGCGGTCTTCAACGAAATCGAGAGACTACCAGACAAGAAGCCGTTTTTCAATCTCAACAAAGATTGCAAGATTGCTTTAGAGGGTCTCAAGAACTGTGAGGACATCGTAATAAAACAAGCTGACAAGGGTGGAGGGGTGGTCATACTGGATAAAGCAATGTATCAAGCAGAATGTTTGAGACTGTTATCTGACAGGAGAAATTACCTCCCACTCCCCTCTGATCCATCTAATGACCTAAAATGTGACATCAGTTCATTGGTTAACTCAGCAGCCTGTAACAATGAGATCTCCAAAATGGAGGCAGATTATTTGACAACCACGGAAGGCAAAATTCCTTACTTTTACATCCTCCCCAAAATGCACAAAGATAAATTCCCACCACCAGGGAGGCCCATTGTTTCTGGGATTGGTTCACTCCTGGAGCCACTATCACGATTTTGTGACTTCTTTTTCAAGACTATGGTCCAACAATCGGAAACATATCTCCAGGATACCAAAAGTCTTCTGTCATTACTTAAAACAATCCAGGTTGTCGAACACACCATCCTCGTCATCCTGGATATTGAAAGTCTCTACACCAGCATCCCTCAGGATGCGACCCTAAACGTGCTTGAGCAGTCACTTGAGAACTCAGAATGGTCCCATAGAACCCCCAAGGGGTTTATCATCAATTGCGCCACTCTAGCCCTGAAACGGAATTTTTTTGAGTTCGAGGGTACCCTGTATTTACAAACGGGCGGTACTTCTATGGGTAGTACCTTCGCTCCTAGTGTGGCAGGACTCTATGTCTACGACTTTGAGAAGAAGTTCATCCTGACCACATCTAATCCCTTCTCCAGAAACATAACACTATGGCGCAGGTACATCGATGATGTACTCCTAGTATGGAATGGACCCCAGAATGTTCTAAATGAATTTTTCTTATGGAGAAATACCTGCGATGACCATCTCAGATTTACTCACTGTAGTGACACCCAGTCCTTAGTCTTTCTGGACGTTGTGATCACTATAGAGAACGGGCCCTTGAAACCCGCACACACTACAAACCGACTGCGAAAAACAATCTACTTAGGTTTGATAGCTTCCACCCTAGGCCCCTCAGGGAAAACCTCCCTTTCGGACAATATCTCAGAATTAGGAGAAACTGCAGCAAGAGCTCTGACTTCCGCTCCCAAGCTAATGACCTGTCACTCAAATTGTCAGACAGAGGATATCCCGAAAAGATATTGGCAACTTGCAAAAAACAGGCTGCTAATCAGAACCGTGAGGCACTGCTGGAATCCAATCCGAAACAAGTGACGGATACGCCTCTTACGTGTGTCACCACATACAGTACTATCTCTAACCAGGTCACAAGGACAATTAACAAACACAGGAACATCCTGAATACAGGCAATCTAAAATGGGAAAAACCCTTGTTCTCTTTCAAAAAGCAAGGAGTATTAAAGATGCATTGGTACACACCAGACCAAAACAACCAGAAACACCAACAACATGTACTGTCCTTAATTCATGGGGACTACCTAACATTACAGGTCATTTTCCATGCGGTGACTGTAGCGTGTGCCATTTCACCACAGCCACAAAAACACTATCCCTAGAACCTGGCAGAGAATGGTCACAAAGAAAACATACAAACTGTAACACCACTAATGCAGTATATTTAATTACCTGCCCGTGTGAACTTCGTTACATAGGGATGACAACAAGGAAAGTGAAGCAGAGGATCTGTGAGCACAGGAGCACTATTAGATGCAAAAAACAAACCACGTGTCTAACAGAACACTTTCTTCAACACAATCATACACCCAACGATATGCGTTGGACGATAATTGAAACTGTGACTGGTACTAACACACAGAAATATCTGTATGAAAAAGAACAACGCTGGATACACAGATTGTCCACCCACAAACATGGTATGAACGATTGCATACCTTGGAACTCTGTGCTGAACAAATAACCTCATTGTGCCATGTAATTTTAACTGAACTACTGTTTTCCTTTCTGTAGCATTCCTCCCACGCGTGGAAGGTCCTACTCCATGTAAATATATTTTTAATAATCACTCTTGACTCCTCTTATTACCTCACCTATGACCAGCCATTCACCAGCAGAAATCGACCTGTCGCTTTAAGAATTGTCTCCTCACTCCAGGCCACGCCCACTAGTCACGTGACGTATAACCAGGAAGTGAGGAGTATTTAGTTGAAGCCTTGCTGCCCATTCAGTAACATCCGGGCGCCTGGGGGAAGCACCGCAGGTTTGTGGCAGGCAGTCGGTGAGCTGAGGTAAGAGTATGTAGGGAAGAGCTGGTGGCCACGCACACGTGAGGCACTTGAGAGTTAAGTGTTCTGACCATTGCCGCCCGTGTTTTGTGTTTCTTGTCCAACAGTAATGCAGCATCGTCTGACTCCCTTATGAGCCCATGACACGATTCGAGTAAGAATCGCGAGTGAGTCTTGATCCGTTTTTCCTTTTTTCCACCGTGTTCTGTTTTTAAATAATTTTCCTTAGCGCACGCATGTCACAAATAGAGTCTTTTTCACGTGCGTCTTTGTCCGCTCTATAGAATCACACAGCAAGTATAATCACAATTGCTGTGTAGCCGTAAGACACCCACGATTTCCACAATGATTTAGTGGGTTGATGCTAATTTTGCATAATATGGAACGAATGCTCGGTTCCAACAACCAATGGTAATTACATGGGGCGCATAACTCAGAATGAGATGATTATATGTGCATAAATGAGAGTTCACACGCAAATGGGCACTGTTCATTCTAATTCTAAATAGATCATTTTCTGATTGCCCAGAACTGTATGTGCTTTTTTCAGGTTCATCTGTACACAGAGGACTCCCTGAACCCTTTTTACCACCTGCGCAAGTATATGTAGGTGGCACACAGACACTCCAGGGTTGGATGCACCTTAGTGCGTGTAGACCGCCCGGTGTGTCGATAGGTCCTGACGAAAACCTGTGATTACACTTAAAGGTTGAAACATGTAGACCGTCAATATTTGGATAATACTTTAGGTCAAATTAAACATACATTAGTATTACATTTCACCACTTTTTTAATCGTGACCCTGCTGCTCCATATTAAATTTGTTAGGGAGTACAGTAGGATTACTTTTAACTTTATTTCACTCACACACGTCACTTACACGTACTGATATAGTAACAAACCTGCTCTGCTGTAATCAGGCGTTGAAGCACACCCGAGTGGTATTCGACTGCTCGGGTGGACCCCGATGATGAAGCATGTCACCAACTAGGTTGGTGAGTGAGGGGTTTCATAAAAAAGAAATACTTTCTCTTTTTACCTCTCTGAGAACTCTCTAAAAGCCAGAAGGTCTTTACCTTCTCTCATTTAAGGATACCCCCTTCTTTGTTTATTTTGTATACCTCAGGGGACTGGGAGTACCCCTTACAACTTAGTTGTGAAATCCCTTTCTCTCTCTTTTGTTATATTGTATTCAGGCAGCGCACAGCTGTGAGAGATTACTCATTATTTATTCAGACACGGCTTAGGATGGGGGAAAACCCAGGACTCACTTACTCCACGGAGGATGTTGATGCCATTCTGGCAGAATCTTCTTTGTTTGCTGATACCAACATCTCGCAGACAATCTCCCAGACCACTGACTGGGATTCACTCTCAGAAAACAAGAGGAACAGAATCAGAACTATTTTACATGGCACAATTCTGACAGAATATCTAAGGACGAATATGGCACCCAAAGGTCTCCTAGTTACTAACGCCCCACAAATTTTTCTAGATGACCCAGTTTTTAGAAGGGATTGGGCCCAGATAGCGTGGCACTGTACACGAGACTGGATAGTGCTGATAGTTAAAACCGCCAAAAGACTATCAGACGCTATGCTTATCGAAATACAGCTCACTGAGACACACATTAAAACCACGATCATTGGTTATAAGAAAAAACTAGAAGAAATTAACAAAGAACTCAACGAATACAAAGAAAACCTGACACAACAAAAGATCCAGAAATTCCAAAAAGATCTTAAACGGTTTTCTTTTGTAAAAACGTATCCGTACTCAGACCCAGACTTCATCCCCCCCCCTAGGACTGACAGGAATTCAGATCAGTCGAGTAATGACTCATCCGATAGTAGTACCTCCAGCACGAACAGTGGGAGGTACAGAAACAAGGGCAGATCAAGACCATTCAGTGGTTGACCCACTGGAAATCCACCAATGATGGGGGGACCACCCGGCCTTTTCAATCCACATCAGCAATATCCCATGTACGGTTGGCAACCACCTTTCATGCAACCCTCTTTCCCACAAAATATGTTCAGGCCGCCTTTTTTAGGGAGAGGCAGGAGGGGAAGAGGACGAAGGAAGCCGCAAAATCAACAACAGGTTAATTGGGAAGAAAACGAGGGGGCAGTGGGACACAACACGAGGAGCAGGACCAAGGAACCCCAGGCAGGAACGAGCAGCAACAGAGCCTAGTCACAAACCTGTCGAAAAAAGAGCTCACATCGGCAGAAAAACAAGTTTTGGAAAAGGGACTGGGCTTTGTCCCGACACCTAAACTAGATAAGTTTAATCTACACTGTCAACTTGCCACTTTCTTCCGTAAACTAAGACTAAAAGCGTTCTTTGCAACTAAAAGTAACGACACACCAATTGTTGACACTAATGAGACGGGAATACGACTCAAATCTAGTTTTACACCACCACCACATATGGTCCCTGGTGAAATAAGCACCTTTGAACAAGCGGTCTTCAACGAAATCGAGAGACTACCAGACAAGAAGCCGTTTTTCAATCTCAACAAAGATTGCAAGATTGCTTTAGAGGGTCTCAAGAACTGTGAGGACATCGTAATAAAACAAGCTGACAAGGGTGGAGGGGTGGTCATACTGGATAAAGCAATGTATCAAGCAGAATGTTTGAGACTGTTATCTGACAGGAGAAATTACCTCCCACTCCCCTCTGATCCATCTAATGACTTAAAATGTGACATCAGTTCATTGGTTAACTCAGCAGCCTGTAACAATGAGATCTCCAAAATGGAGGCAGATTATTTGACAACCACGGAAGGCAAAATTCCTTACTTTTACATCCTCCCCAAAATGCACAAAGATAAATTCCCACCACCAGGGAGGCCCATTGTTTCTGGGATTGGTTCACTCCTGGAGCCACTATCACGATTTTGTGACTTCTTTTTCAAGACTATGGTCCAACAATCGGAAACATATCTCCAGGATACCAAAAGTCTTCTGTCATTACTTAAAACAATCCAGGTTGACGAACACACCATCCTCGTCAGCCTGGATATTGAAAGTCTCTACACCAGCATCCCTCAGGATGCGACCCTAAACGTGCTTGAGCAGTCACTTGAGAACTCAGAATGGTCCCATAGAACCCCCAAGGGGTTTATCATCGATTGCGCCACTCTAGCCCTGAAACGGAATTTTTTTGAGTTCGAGGGTACCCTGTATTTACAAACGGGCGGTACTTCTATGGGTAGTACCTTCGCTCCTAGTGTGGCAGGACTCTATGTCTACGACTTTGAGAAGAAGTTCATCCTGACCACATCTAATCCCTTCTCCAGAAACATAACACTGTGGCGCAGGTACATCGATGATGTACTCCTAGTATGGAATGGACCCCAGAATGTTCTAAATGAATTTTTCTTATGGATAAATACCTGCGATGACCATCTCAGATTTACTCACTGTAGTGACACCCAGTCCTTAGTCTTTCTGGACGTTGTGATCACTATAGAGAACGGGGCCCTTGAAACCCGCACACACTACAAACCGACTGCGAAAAACAATCTACTTAGGTTTGATAGCTTCCACCCTAGGCCCCTCAGGGAAAACCTCCCTTTCGGACAATATCTCAGAATTAGGAGAAACTGCAGCAAGAGCTCTGACTTCCGCTCCCAAGCTAATGACCTGTCACTCAAATTGTCAGACAGAGGATATCCCGAAAAGATATTGGCAACTTGCAAAAAACGGGCTGCTAATCAGAACCGTGAGGCACTGCTGGAATCCAATCCGAAACAAGTGACGGATACGCCTCTTACGTGTGTCACCACATACAGTACTATCTCTAACCAGGTCACAAGGACAATTAACAAACACAGGAACATCCTGAATACAGGCAATCTAAAATCGGAAAAACCCTTGTTCTCTTTCAAGAGAGCAAGGAGTATTAAAGATGCATTGGTACACACCAGACCAAAACAACCAGAAACACCAACAAGATGTACTGTCCTTAATTCATGGGGACTACCTAACATTACAGGTCATTTTCCATGCGGTGACTGTAGCGTGTGCCATTTCACCACAGCCACAAAAACACTATCCCTAGAACCTGGCAGAGAATGGTCACAAAGAAAACATACAAACTGTAACACCACTAATGCAGTATATTTAATTACCTGCCCGTGTGAACTTCGTTACATAGGGATGACAACAAGGAAAGTGAAGCAGAAGATCTGTGAGCACAGGAGCACTATTAGATGCAAAAAACAAACCACGTGTCTAACAGAACACTTTCTTCAACACAATCATACACCCAACGATATGCGTTGGACGATAATTGAAACTGTGACTGGTACTAACACACAGAAATATCTGTATGAAAAAGAACAACGCTGGATACACAGATTGTCCACCCACAAACATGGTATGAACGATTGCATACCTTGGAACTCTGTGCTGAACAAATAACCTCATTGTGCCATGTAATTTTAACTGAACTACTGTTTTCCTTTCTGTAGCATTCCTCCCACGTGTGGAAGGTCCTACTCCATGTAAATATATTTTTAATAATCACTCTTGACTCCTCTTATTACCTCACCTATGACCAGCCATTCACCAGCAGAAATCGACCTGTCGCTTTAAGAATTGTCTCCTCACTCCAGGCCACGCCCACTAGTCACGTGACGTATAACCAGGAAGTGAGGAGTATTTAGTTGAAGCCTTGCTGCCCATTCAGTAACATCCGGGCGCCTGGGGGAAGCACCGCAGGTTTGTGGCAGGCAGTCGGTGAGCTGAGGTAAGATTATGTAGGGAAGAGCTGGTTGCCACGCACACGTGAGGCACTTAGAGTTAAGTGTTCTGACCATTGCCGCCCGTGTATTGTGTTTCTTGTCCAACAGTAATGCAGCATCGTCTGACTCCCTTATGAGCCCATGACACCATTCGAGTAAGAATCGCGAGTGAATCTTGATCCGTTTTTCCTTTTTTCCACCGTGTTCTGTTTTTAAATAATTTTCCTTAGCGCACGCATGTCACAAATAGAGTCTTTTTCACGTGCGTCTTTGTACGCTCTATAGAATCACACATCAAGTATAATCACAATTGCTGTGTAGCCGTAAGACACCCACGATTTCCACAATGATTTAGTGGGTTGATGCTAATTTTGCATAATATGGAACGAATGCTCGGTTCCAACAACCAATGGTAATTACATGGGGCGCATAACTCAGAATGAGATGGTTATATGCGCATAAATGAGAGTTCACACGCAAATGGGCACTGTTCATTCTAATTCTAAATAGATCATTTTCTGATTGCCCAGAACTGTATGTGCTTTTTTCAGGTTCATCTGTACACAGAGGACTCCCTGAACCCTTTTTACCACCTGCGCAAGTATATGTAGGTGGCACACAGACACTCCAGGGTTGGATGCACCTTAGTGCGTGTAGACCGCCCGGTGTGTCGATAGGTCCTGACGAAAACCTGTGATTACACTTAAAGGTTGAAACATGTAGACCGTCAATATTTGGATAATACTTTAGGTCAAATTAAACCTACATTAGTATTACATTTCACCACTTTTTTAATCGTGACCCTGCTGCTCCATATTAAATTTGTTAGGGAGTACAGTAGGATTACTTTTAACTTTATTTCACTCACTCACACACGTCACTTACACGTAATGATATAATAACAAACCTGCTCTGCTGTCATCAGGCGTTGAAGCACACCCGAGTGGTATTCGACTGCTCGGGTGGACCCCGATGATGAAGCATGTCACCAACTAGGTTGGTGAGTGAGGGGTTTCATAAAAAAGAAATAATTTCTCTTTTTACCTCTCTGAGAACTCTCTAACAGACAGAAGGTCTTTACCTTCTCTCATTTAAGGATACCCCCTTCTTTGTTTCTTTTGTATACCTCAGGGGACTGGGAGTACCCCTTACAACTTAGTTGTGAAATCCCTTTCTCTCTCTTTTGTTATATTGTATTCAGGCAGCGCACAGCTGTGAGAGATTACTCATTATTTAATCAGACACGGCTTAGGATGGGGGAAAACCCAGGACTCACTTACTCCACAGAGGATGTTGATGCCATTCTGGCAGAATCTTCTTTGTTTGCTGATACCAACATCTCGCAGACAATCTCCCAGACCACTGACTGGGATTCACTCTCAGAAAACAAGAAGAACAGAATCAGAACTATTTTACATGGCACAATTCTGACAGAATATCTAAGGACGAATATGGCACCCAAAGTTCTCCTAGTTACTAACGCCCCACAAATTTTTCTAGATGACCCAGTTTTTAGAAGGGATTGGGCCCAGATAGCGTGGCACTGTACACGAGACTGGATAGTGCTGATAGTTAAAACCGCCAAAAGACTATCAGACGCTATGCTGATCGAAATACAGCTCACTGAGACACACATTAAAACCACGATCATTGGTTATAAGAAAAAACTAGAAGAAATTAACAAAGAACTCAACGAATACAAAGAAAACCTGACACAACAAAAGATCCAGAAATTCCCAAAAGATCTTAAACGGTTTTCTTTTGTAAAAACGTATCCGTACTCAGACCCAGACTTCATCCCCCCCCCTAGGACTGACAGGAATTCAGATCAGTCGAGTAATGACTCATCCGATAGTAGTACCTCCAGCACGAACAGTGGGAGGTACAGAAACAAGGGCAGATCAAGAACATTCAGTGGTTGGCCCACTGGAAATCCACCAATGATGGGGGGACCACCAGGCCTTTTCAATCCACATCAGCAATATCCCATGTACGGTTGGCAACCACCTTTCATGCAACCCTCTTTCCCACAAAATATGTTCAGGCCGCCTTTTTTAGGGAGAGGCAGGAGGGGAAGAGGACGAAGGAAGCCGCAAAATCAACAACCGGTTAATTGGGAAGAAAACGAGGGGGCAGTGGGACACAACACGAGGAGCAGGACCAAGGAACCCCAGGCAGGAACGAGCAGCAACAGAGCCTAGTCACAAACCTGTCGAAAAAAGAGCTCACATCGGCAGAAAAACAAGTTTTGGAAAAGGGACTGGGCTTTGTCTCGACACCTAAACTAGATAAGTTTAATCTACACTGTCAACTTGCCACTTTCTTCCGTAAACTAAGACTAAAAGCGTTCTTTGCAACTAAAAGTAACGACACACCAATTGTTGACACTAATGAGACGGGAATACGACTCAAATCTAGTTTTACACCACCACCACATATGGTCCCTGGTGAAATAAGCACCTTTGAACAAGCGGTCTTCAACGAAATCGAGAGACTACCAGACAAGAAGCCGTTTTTCAATCTCAACAAAGATTGCAAGATTGCTTTAGAGGGTCTCAAGAACTGTGAGGACATCGTAATAAAACAAGCTGACAAGGGTGGAGGGGTGGTCATACTGGATAAAGCAATGTATCAAGCAGAATGTTTGAGACTGTTATCTGACAGGAGAAATTACCTCCCACTCCCCTCTGATCCATCTAATGACCTAAAATGTGACATCAGTTCATTGGTTAACTCAGCAGCCTGTAACAATGAGATCTCCAAAATGGAGGCAGATTATTTGACAACCACAGAAGGCAAAATTCCTTACTTTTACATCCTCCCCAAAATGCACAAAGATAAATTCCCACCACCAGGGAGGCCCATTGTTTCTGGGATTGGTTCACTCCTGGAGCCACTATCACGATTTTGTGACTTCTTTTTCAAGACTATGGTCCAACAATCGGAAACATATCTCCAGGATACCAAAAGTCTTCTGTCATTACTTAAAACAATCCAGGTTGACGAACACACCATCCTCGTCAGCCTGGATATTGAAAGTCTCTACACCAGCATCCCTCAGGATGCGACCCTAAACGTGCTTGAGCAGTCACTTGAGAACTCAGAATGGTCCCATAGAACCCCCAAGGGGTTTATCATCGATTGCGCCACTCTAGCCCTGAAACGGAATTTTTTTGAGTTCGAGGGTACCCTGTATTTACAAACGGGCGGTACTTCTATGGGTAGTACCTTCGCTCCTAGTGTGGCAGGACTCTATGTCTACGACTTTGAGAAGAAGTTCACCCTGACCACATCTAATCCCTTCTCCAGAAACATAACACTATGGCGCAGGTACATCGATGATGTACTCCTAGTATGGAATGGACCCCAGAATGTTCTAAATGAATTTTTCTTATGGATAAATACCTGCGATGATCATCTCAGATTTACTCACTGTAGTGACACCCAGTCCTTAGTCTTTCTGGACGTTGTGATCACTATAGAGAACGGGGCCCTTGAAACCCGCACACACTACAAACCGACTGCGAAAAACAATCTACTTAGGTTTGATAGCTTCCACCCTAGGCCCCTCAGGGAAAACCTCCCTTTCGGACAATATCTCAGAATTAGGAGAAACTGCAGCAAGAGCTCTGACTTCCGCTCCCAAGCTAATGACCTGTCACTCAAATTGTCAGACAGAGGATATCCCGAAAAGATATTGGCAACTTGCAAAAAACAGGCTGCTAATCAGAACCGTGAGGCACTGCTGGAATCCAATCCGAAACAAGTGACGGATACGCCTCTTACGTGTGTCACCACATACAGTACTATCTCTAACCAGGTCACAAGGACAATTAACAAACACAGGAACATCCTGAATACAGGCAATCTAAAATGGGAAAAACCCTTGTTCTCTTTCAAGAGAGCAAGGAGTATTAAAGATGCATTGGTACACACCAGACCAAAACAACCAGAAACACCAACAAGATGTACTGTCCTTAATTCATGGGGACTACCTAACATTACAGGTCATTTTCCATGCGGTGACTGTAGCGTGTGCCATTTCACCACAGCCACAAAAACACTATCCCTAGAACCTGGCAGAGAATGGTCACAAAGAAAACATACAAACTGTAACACCACTAATGCAGTATATTTAATTACCTGCCCATGTGAACTTCGTTACATAGGGATGACAACAAGGAAAGTGAAGCAGAGGATCTGTGAGCACAGGAGCACTATTAGATGCAAAAAACAAACCACGTGTCTAACAGAACACTTTCTTCAACACAATCATACACCCAACGATATGCGTTGGACGATAATTGAAACTGTGACTGGTACTAACACACAGAAATATCTGTATGAAAAAGAACAACGCTGGATACACAGATTGTCCACCCACAAACATGGTATGAACGATTGCATACCTTGGAACTCTGTGCTGAACAAATAACCTCATTGTGCCATGTAATTTTAACTGAACTACTGTTTTCCTTTCTGTAGCATTCCTCCCACGTGTGGAAGGTCCTACTCCATGTAAATATATATTTAATAATCACTCTTGACTCCTCTTATTACCTCACCTATGACCAGCAATTCACCAGCAGAAATCGACCTGTCGCTTTAAGAATTGTCTCCTCACTCCAGGCCACGCCCACTAGTCACGTGACGTATAACCAGGAAGTGAGGAGTATTTAGTTGAAGCCTTGCTGCCCATTCAGTAACATCCGGGCGCCTGGGGGAAGCACCGCAGGTTTGTGGCAGGCAGTCAGTGAGCTGAGGTAAGAGTATGTAGGGAAGAGCTGGTGGCCACGCACACGTGAGGCACTTAGAGTTAAGTGTTCTGACCATTGCCGCCCGTGTATTGTGTTTCTTGTCCAACAGTAATGCAGCATCGTCTGACTCCCTTATGAGCCCATGACACGATTCGAGTAAGAATCGCGAGTGAGTCTTGATCCGTTTTTCCTTTTTTCCACCGTGTTCTGTTTTTAAATAATTTTCCTTAGCGCACGCATGTCACAAATAGAGTCTTTTTCACGTGCGTCTTTGTCCGCTCTATAGAATCACACATCAAGTATAATCACAATTGCTGTGTAGCCGTAAGACACCCACGATTTCCACAATGATTTAGTGGGTTGATGCTAATTTTGCATAATATGGAACGAATGCTCGGTTCCAACAACCAATGGTAATTACATGGGGCGTATAACTCAGAATGAGATGATTATATGCGCATAAATGAGAGTTCACACGCAAATGGGCACTGTTCATTCTAATTCTAAATAGATCATTTTCTGATTGCCCAGAACTGTATGTGCTTTTTTCAGGTTCATCTGTACACAGAGGACTCCCTGAACCCTTTTTACCACCTGCGCAAGTATATGTAGGTGGCACACAGACACTCCAGGGTTGGATAAACCTTAGTGCGTGTAGACCGCCCGGTGTGTCGATAGGTCCTGACGAAAACCTGTGATTACACTTAAAGGTTGAAACATGTAGACCGTCAATATTTGGATAATACTTTAGGTCAAATTAAACCTACATTAGTATTACATTTCACCACTTTTTTAATCGTGACCCTGCTGCTCCATATTAAATTTGTTAGGGAGTACAGTAGGATTACTTTTAACTTTATTTCACTCACTCACACACGTCACTTACACGTAATGATATAATAACAAACCTGCTCTGCTGTCATCAGGCGTTGAAGCACACCCGAGTGGTATTCGACTGCTCGGGTGGACCCCGATGATGAAGCATGTCACCAACTAGGTTGGTGAGTGAGGGGTTTCATAAAAAAGAAATAATTTCTCTTTTTACCTCTCTGAGAACTCTCTAACAGACAGAAGGTCTTTACCTTCTCTCATTTAAGGATACCCCCTTCTTTGTTTATTTTGTATACCTCAGGGGACTGGGAGTACCCCTTACAACTTAGTTGTGAAATCCCTTTCTCTCTCTTTTGTTATATTGTATTCAGGCAGCGCACAGCTGTGAGAGATTACTCATTATTTATTCAGACACGGCTTAGGATGGGGGAAAACCCAGGACTCACTTACTCCACAGAGGATGTTGATGCCATTCTGGCAGAATCTTCTTTGTTTGCTGATACCAACATCTCGCAGACAATCTCCCAGACCACTGACTGGGATTCACTCTCAGAAAACAAGAGGAACAGAATCAGAACTATTTTACATGGCACAGTTCTGACAGAATATCTAAGGACGAATATGGCACCCAAAGGTCTCCTAGTTACTAACGCCCCACAAATTTTTCTAGATGACCCAGTTTTTAGAAGGGATTGGGCCCAGATAGTGTGGCACTGTACACGAGACTGGATAGTGCTGATAGTTAAAACCGCCATAAGACTATCAGACGCTATGCTTATCGAAATACAGCTCACTGAGACACACATTAAAACCACCATCATTGGTTATAAGAAAAAACTAGAAGAAATTAACAAAGAACTCAACGAATACAAAGAAAACCTGACACAACAAAAGACCCAGAAATTCCAAAAAGATCTTAAACGGTTTTCTTTTGTAAACACTTATCCGTACTCAGACCCAGACTTCATCCCCCCCCCAGGACTGACAGGAATTCAGATCAATCGAGTAATGACTCATCCGATAGTAGTACCTCCAGCACGAACAGTGGGAGGTACAGAAACAAGGGCAGATCAAGACCATTCAGTGGTTGGCCCACTGGAAATCCACCAATGATGGGGGGACCACCCGGCCTTTTCAATCCACATCAGCAATATCCCATGAACGGTTGGCAACCACCTTTCATGCAACCCTCTTTCCCACAAAATATGTTCAGGCCGCCTTTTTTAGGGAGAGGCAGGAGGGGAAGAGGACGAAGGAAGCCGCAAAATCAACAACAGGTTAATTGGGAAGAAAACGAGGGGGCAGTGGGACACAACACGAGGAGCAGGACCAAGGCACCCCAGGCAGGAACGAGCAGCAACAGAGCCTAGTCACAAACCTGTCGAAAAAAGAGCTCACATCGGCAGAAAAACAAGTTTTGGAAAAGGGACTGGGCTTTGTCCCGACACCTAAACTAGATAAGTTTAATCTACACTGTGAACTTGCCACTTTCTTCCGTAAACTAAGACTAAAAGCGTTCTTTGCAACTAAAAGTAACGACACACCAATTGTTGACACTAATGAGACGGGAATACGACTCAAATCTAGTTTTACACCACCACCACATATGGTCCCTGGTGAAATAAGCACCTTTGAACAAGCGGTCTTCAACGAAATCGAGAGACTACCAGACAAGAAGCCGTTTTTCAATCTCAACAAAGATTGCAAGATTGCTTTAGAGGGTCTCAAGAACTGTGAGGATATCGTAATAAAACAAGCTGACAAGGGTGGAGGGGTGGTCATACTGGATAAAGCAATGTATCAAGCAGAATGTTTGAGACTGTTATCTGACAGGAGAAATTACCTCCCACTCCCCTCTGATCCATCTAATGACCTAAAATGTGACATCAGTTCATTGGTTAACTCAGCAGCCTGTAACAATGAGATCTCCAAAATGGAGGCAGATTATTTGACAACCACAGAAGGCAAAATTCCTTACTTTTACATCCTCCCCAAAATGCACAAAGATAAATTCCCACCACCAGGGAGGCCCATTGTTTCTGGGATTGGTTCACTCCTGGAGCCACTATCACTATTTTGTGACTTCTTTTTCAAGACTATGGTCCAACAATCGGAAACATATCTCCAGGATACCAAAAGTCTTCTGTCATTACTTAAAACAATCCAGGTTGACGAACACACCATCCTCGTCAGCCTGGATATTGAAAGTCTCTACACCAGCATCCCTCAGGATGCGACCCTAAACGTGCTTGAGCAGTCACTTGAGAACTCAGAATGGTCCCATAGAACCCCCAAGGGGTTTATCATCGATTGCGCCACTCTAGCCCTGAAACGGAATTTTTTTGAGTTCGAGGGTACCCTGTATTTACAAACGGGCGGTACTTCTATGGGTAGTACCTTCGCTCCTAGTGTGGCAGGACTCTATGTCTACGATTTTGAGAAGAAGTTCATCCTGACCACATCTAATCCCTTCTCCAGAAACATAACACTATGGCGCAGGTATGGTACTCCTAGTATGGAATGGACCCCAGAATGTTCTAAATGAATTTTTCTTATGGATAAATACCTGCGATGACCATCTCAGATTTACTCACTGTAGTGACACCCAGTCCTTAGTCTTTCTGGACGTTGTGATCACTATAGAGAACGGGGCCCTTGAAACCCGCACACACTACAAACCGACTGCGAAAAACAATCTACTTAGGTTTGAGAGCTTCCACCCTAGGCCCCTCAGGGAAAACCTCCCTTTCGGACAATATCTCAGAATTAGGAGAAACTGCAGCAAGAGCTTTGACTTCCGCTCCCAAGCTAATGACCTGTCACTCAAATTGTCAGACAGAGGATATCCCGAAAAGATATTGGCAACTTGCAATAAACGGGCTGCTAATCAGAACCGTGAGGCACTGCTGGAATCCAATCCGAAACAAGTGACGGATACGCCTCTTACGTGTGTCACCACATACAGTACTATCTCTAACCAGGTCACAAGGACAATTAACAAACACAGGAACATCCTGAATACAGGCAATCTAAAATGGGAAAAACCCTTGTTCTCTTTCAAGAGAGCAAGGAGTATTAAAGATGCATTGGTACACACCAGACCAAAACAACCAGAAACACCAACAAGATGTACTGTCCTTAATTCATGGGGACTACCTAACATTACAGGTCATTTTCCATGCGGTGACTGTAGCGTGTGCCATTTCACCACAGCCACAAAAACACTATCCCTAGAACCTGGCAGAGAATGGTCACAAAGAAAACATACAAACTGTAACACCACTAATGCAGTATATTTAATTACCTGCCCGTGTGAACTTCGTTACATAGGGATGACAACAAGGAAAGTGAAGCAGAGGATCTGTGAGCACAGGAGCACTATTAGATGCAAAAAACAAACCACGTGTCTAACAGAACACTTTCTTCAACACAATCATACACCCAACGATATGCGTTGGACGATAATTGAAACTGTGACTGGTACTAACACACAGAAATATCTGTATGAAAAAGAACAACGCTGGATACACAGATTGTCCACCCACAAACATGGTATGAACGATTGCATACCTTGGAACTCTGTGCTGAACAAATAATCTCATTGTGCCATGTAATTTTAACTGAACTACTGTTTTCCTTTCTGTAGCATTCCTCCCACGTGTGGAAGGTCCTACTCCATGTAAATATATTTTTAATAATCACTCTTGACTCCTCTTATTACCTCACCTATGACCAGCCATTCACCAGCAGA
The DNA here is from genome assembly GCF_964204655.1 of Triturus cristatus. Taxonomy (NCBI): domain Eukaryota; kingdom Metazoa; phylum Chordata; class Amphibia; order Caudata; family Salamandridae; genus Triturus; species Triturus cristatus. The sequence continues at coordinate 236,329,804 of NC_140582.1, forward strand.
AATCGACCTGTCGCTTTAAGAATTGTCTCCTCACTCCAGGCCACGCCCACTAGTCACGTGACGTATAACCAGGAAGTGAGGAGTATTTAGTTGAAGCCTTGCTGCCCATTCAGTAACATCCGGGCGCCTGGGGGAAGCACCGCAGGTTTGTGGCAGGCAGTCTGTGAGCTGAGGTAAGAGTATGTAGGGAAGAGCTGGTGGCCACGCACACGTGAGGCACTTAGAGTTAAGTGTTCTGACCATTGCCGCCCGTGTTTTGTGTTTCTTGTCCAACAGTAATGCAGCATCGTCTGACTCCCTTATGAGCCCATGACACGATTCGAGTAAGAATCGCGAGTGAGTCTTGATCCGTTTTTCCTTTTTTCCACCGTGTTCTGTTTTTAAATAATTTTCCTTAGCGCACGCATGTCACAAATAGAGTCTTTTTCACGTGCGTCTTTGTCCGCTCTATAGAATCACACATCAAGTATAATCACAATTGCTGTGTAGCCGTAAGACACCCACGATTTCCACAATGATTTAGTGGGTTGATGCTAATTTTGCATAATATGGAACGAATGCTCGGTTCCAACAACCAATGGTAATTACATGGGGCGCATAACTCAGAATGAGATGATTATATGCGCATAAATGAGAGTTCACACGCAAATGGGCACTGTTCATTCTAATTCTAAATAGATAATTTTCTGATTGCCCAGAACTGTATGTGCTTTTTTCAGGTTCATCTGTACACAGAGGACTCCCTGAACCCTTTTTACCACCTGCGCAAGTATATGTAGGTGGCACACAGACACTCCAGGGTTGGATGCACCTTAGTGCGTGTAGACCGCCCGGTGTGTCGATAGGTCCTGACGAAAACCTGTGATTACACTTAAACGTTGAAACATGTAGACCGTCAATATTTGGATAATACTTTAGGTCAAATTAAACCTACATTAGTATTACATTTCACCACTTTTTTAATCGTGACCCTGCTGCTCCGTATTAAATTTGTTAGGGAGTACAGTAGGATTACTTTTAACTTTATTTCACTCACTCACACACGTCACTTACACGTACTGATATATTAACAAACCTGCTTCGCTGTAATCAGGCGTTGAAGCACACCCGAGTGGTATTCGACTGCTCGGGTGGACCCCGATGATGAAGCATGTCACCAACTAGGTTGGTGAGTGAGGGGTTTCAGAAAAAAGAAATAATTTCTCTTTTTACTTCTCTGAGAACTCTCTAACAGACAGAAGGTCTTTACCTTCCCTGTAAAATACCCCACATCATTTCTATTTCAAAAGCTGCACTGCTTCTTTAAAACACCCTATCACTGCCCACCAGTATCCCGTCCAAGCCATTGGCACATATTCGGATATTTTGTAGGCCTCTCTCATTACTATAGATCAACCCAGCTGTGGTGTTGAAAGTGAAAGTTACTGAGGGAGCTAAGAGTATCCCATGGCATCTGATTTTATTTATTTTTCAGCATTGTTTCAGAGTGATCAGCATCCTTTTTTACACACAAGGTCACTAAAAAACAATAAGAGGAAGAAGGAAACCTAGTGCGTGCGGATGGGATCCATCAAAGGACATGAGCACTCCATATGGCTAGTGGGATGGACTTTACTTAAAATTATATGGGAGATTTATAAACACAGTATAACAAAGTCTCTTGGGGAAAACATGTACTAGTAGGTGAGGATGTGCTATACAGAAATCAGGAAAAGGGAAGTTTGAGGCAGATAAAGGTTGGTTGAATCAGAAATGAACACCTGGGAAGCCTGCGCACTTGGAGTATTCCGACTAAGGAAACAACACAAAGTGCAGATTTGCTTTAAGTCACTGGCAAGATTATTAGCTAAAAGAGGAATAGCCATGCACTGACGGTCCCCAACAGGACCCCCAATAGCAGCATGGGTGGGAACAGTGAACAAATGGGGGGCAGCAGAAGAGGAAGCCATTAGGGATGAGGAATTAAAAGGACTTCACAAACATCACATATCCATGGAGTGGACTTTGCTCTTACACCATTCCAAACAGCAGACAACCCGAGCCGACTTGAGCGCTCCATCTCAAACCCCCCAAATCCCACTGACACAGTCCTCGATCATTGACCCAAACAGTTATTCCCAAGGTGCCACAATCACGTAACATCTCGAGACAATACAACCATACAATAAGCCTGAGAGTTCGAAACGCTAAGACAGACATACCCGTCCTGAACACAAGAAGTCAAATTACGCCTATTGGCAAAATGCCATATATTCATAGTACCCCGCCTGAACAAAATCCTTCGAGCCCACGAAAACTGTCCCGGTTAATTCCCCCAGTTAACAGTTGAGATTGACACCGGTAGTTACCAAACCGGTAATTAATGGGAAGGAGATACATTATCATATGTAACTGAGCACATGATGTAATTATACGCACATGCACAGTTATATCGAGTACAACGTAGATGCCATTCCAGGAGTGCGACTATAATTATAAATGACGGTTAAGAAGTATACAAGAAAGAATGTAACAAATGCAAGCTGTGTGTACCAACGTTCGATATGCTAAAATATGAAAAATGCTAATAAAAATAATTGACAAAAAAATAAATAAAGGTTGGTTAAAACAGACATGAAGAATGTATGGTATATCTGTGTTCATCAAAATGGCCTGTATGTTTCATGTAGTAGTGATAACATGCAAAGTGCATAATAAAAAGGAGATAGTCTGAAATAATGCCAGCAGCGATAGATGTGGGACCATGAAAGAAAAGGCTATCTGAATGCAGTAGGGTTCCATGCTTGATGAAGAAAGACATTGTGGTCCAAATACGTTTACGGTGCAGAAGTTCCCCTCAGGGTTCCATATTGCCCAGTACTTTAGATTGCACAAAATCTGGTCATTTAGAAATGGACACAGACCTGACCACTGAGGACCTTCTTGTCCCTGTCTTCTATCTGTTACCAACTTTTGTATTGGTCAGAAACTGAGCTTGGCATTTCTCTCATGTTCCCTTGATACAGCCCAATTCGAGTCAAAAGGTCATACTGGCTGGATCTAAAAACTATTCCACCGCATGGGTGTCCGGGTTATCATGTGCCAGTGAGCTGAAGGTAGAGCTCTAAACCTTGCCTGGGGAAGTATGGACATCTTTGCTCCACGCTTTCTCTTAACCTGACAGTATACATTGGTCTCCTCCAGCTTGGGTGGTGTTTGACAGCTGGTGGTAAACTGTTGACACAATGTTCCTTTTGCCCTCTCCACCAAGCTAAGATTGGTCTACTGCAGTGCCTAATTTGTAAATAAAGCTAAGTGCCAGGGCCCTCGCCAGGAGGCCACCACAGCTTGCACCACACATTGCCACTGCCAGTGCTGCCAATGACAGTGCCCACACAATTTATAACCATCACATTGCTACAAGTGTGACATTTCAGAATGTTGGAGGCCCCCAAAGCTATAAGAATGGCTTGGCCGACTGGTATTAGTTGTTTTTGATGTATATTGAATTAATAAACAACTGTTGTTCTGTTCATCTTTTAATTGCACAAACAGCGCAACCATGGGGCAGCTGTCACAAGTGTGGATGTTGACAATTAAGGGGCATATTATCAAGCACGGCGTTAAAATTATCGCGCCTTAGCGGCAGAAAAAGTGGCGATAATGGGCCTGATAATATGCCGCAGAGAATTCCAATAGAAGCCCATGTTGACACCAGAACATGGGCTTCTATGGGAATTCTTAAGGGCATATTATCAAGCCCATTATCGCCGCTTTAGCGGCAGTTGTTTGCCGCTAAAGGGGCGATAATTTGAACGCCGTTTCTTTGTAATATGCCCCCAAGTGCTTGTGCGGAGCACCGGAAACCACCTGCTCAAATTTAGCATTGGTCTGCAGTGATTGTCTGCACTCTTAAGCAGTCCCCTGCTTTACTTGCTGAGGCCCTTTCTAAAGCAAGTGTATCTGGGGAGCCAGGAAATGAAAAGTGGTGTAGTGTTCACTGCCATCTTTATTGTCTACTGCATGTGGCAGGCTGGGGACTATGCAACTTGGCCATGATGCAACACAGTTCCATTCCTCCCCGAGTGGAAAGCCTGTTACCTCATGTGGTCAGTAGCAATGGTGTGTAATAAAAAAAGGACACGAGAAATGTGGTCGAGGCAGCAGTGAGTAGGATACCTCAGTAGGTTAGTACCTGCAGCCTGCTGGAGTTTCTGGGCGAATACCGCTGGTCTCAGAATTGAAACCGGCAAGGCTGATTTAGATTTATCTGTTCCTGAGGTTGATAAATAAGTGATGATAAAACACATTATGAAATTAATTTAATTAATTTTATCACGTGCTTTTTATGAATGAAAATACTTTTTGCGAATCACTATTTCTAAATTTTTTAGCATCTTAGAACCCATGAACTCTGCCCTTCTGATAATTTCTAAACAGTCGCATCTTCCTACTTCGAATACTTCACGTCAATGTACTTTGCATTTGCAGAGATGCGCATTGGCAAAAATGACCTGTTGTGCCTTCTGGGAACACACCAACTTCCCTTTAAAAAGTCTTTGAATACCTTTGAAAAACAAATAGAAATGCAAATAAGTCTGAGGCAGGGATTAAGTCTGTTTGCGCAGTTACAGTATTCAGCACACTGAAGGCATGTGAACCGCTGACAACAAACAGACTCTGCGGTCTGTCCCAGAAGGGCAGGCATCAAAACCAGTCTGATCCAGTCTGTATCCTTTTCAGCATTTTTTTCTTGATTAAAAATGTCTTATTTGCACAAAAAAAGCTCACAAAATATCTTGGGCCTCGTCATGTACACATTTTTGTATTGGCTGGATCATGTAAACAGGTTTGTGTTGGCGGTATTTGAATTTGTGGTAACATCTGTTGGCGGTATTTTAATTTTTCATCTGTAAATTGCACATTTCTTGATGTTAGCAGAGTATTACCAATTAAACTAGTTTTTAATTGTATTCTCAGCCATGCTGGTGCATAGTGCCAGAGCCTAGTAAGAGATTAAGGAATTACCTGTCTACCTGCAACACATTTTTGTCAGTTAACCGAGGCATCAAGTAAATACCTAAAGGTAATGGCCCTGTGCTGTATTCAAATGGTATGGCCATCTTATGAATATAAAATGAATCAGTTGTAACTTATGAATCCATTTGGATTCTTCAAAAATAGGTAAGCTATTCTGTGAGTGACTATCAACAAAAAAAAACAAACAAAGGGGCATATTATCAAGATTCGGCGTTAAAATTATCACCGCTTTAGCGGCAGAAAACAACCGCTACAGCGGTGATAATGGGCTTGATAATATGCCGCAGAGAATTCCCGTAGAATCCCATGTTCTGGTGTGAAGATGGGCTTTTGGAATTCTCAAGGGCATATTTATCAAGCCGATATCACCGCTGTAGCGGCAGTTTTCTGCCGCTAAAGCGGCGATAATTTTAACGCCGGATCTTGATAATATGCCCCCAAAACAGGTAATACTGAGTTTAATAAACATAGTTAATTGGCAACTTTGTAATATGGTAGAACATTGCGATGGAGGGATTCTGGTGACTTCATAAACTATGAAACTAAAAGACCAAGGCCCAGCTGTATCAAAGGATTGTGTTGCCCTTGTGTCAACGCAATCCTTATGACAGATTTACCAAGCTATGCAAGGCCACCCTACATGACACCCTGGTGCAAGGGTGCCTGCATTGGCGCTAGGCAGCACATAGGGTCATATTATCAAGCCAGGCGATAAAATTATCGCCGCTTTGGCGGCAGAAAACTGCCGCTAAAACGGCGATAATGGGCTTAGTAATAGGCTCTATGGAATTCCAATTGAAGCCCATGTTAGATGTGAAGGACATCTAACATGGGCTTCAATTGGAATGCCATAGAGCATATTATCAAGCCAATTATCGCCGTTTTAGCGGCAGTTTTCTGCCGCTAAAGCGGCGATAATTTTATCGCCTGTCTTGATAATATGCCCCTAAGTGAGCTAGCACAGTGAGAGAGCAGGAATGAGCCTAATGTTAGTAAATATGGCAGATTCCTGCCCTCTCCATTTGACGCAGTGCAGAGCAGCAAGTTGTCTTGCTGCGTTGCTCTACGTTAAATAATGAGTCTGGCCTCAAGTGATTTTTAGGTTTCATCAATACCCTGAGTTGGCAATGTAGGCCCATGTGACATGATACTCTTATTTTTTTGTATCACGTTTTTATTTTGATGCAGTTAGTATCATAATGTGCATTTTTTAAACATGGAAATCCTTATCTAACAAATCTCTCTCGGATTCTTCTCAGAACGTATGCAAAAGAATAGCATCTTATTTGAAATCTAAAATCAGTACAATCAGATTCACACTGAACTCGACTCCTTGGTCATTTTCTTTGATTCAACAAATACGTTTTCTGCAACAAAGATCTTTTTACCTTTTAACCCTGTGACTGAAACTGGTGTGAGAGACTTAATTCACATTGTTAAAACAACAGGTTTACCTTTGATATCTACACTGACAAAATCATAAAGCGATTTATTGGTCATCTAATACCTGATTTAGTCCATCTATTTCGCCACTCAATGTTCTGGGTGCCTGAAAAGTGGCTATGGGTAACTCCTTAGTAAAAAAGCACTTGTTGGCTCCTCACGATGTCAGAAACCACCATCAGATTTCTCTCCTTCCGTAACAATCAATCAATCAATCAATCAATCAATCAATCAATCAGTACATTTGTAGAGCTCACAACTCACCCGTGAGGGTCTCAAGGCACTAAGGGGGGGGGGGGGAGCTGCTACTTCTCAAACAGCCAGGTCTTGAGGAGTCTCCTGAAGGCCAGTAGGTCCTGGGTCTGTCTTAGGCGTATGGGGAGGGTGTTCCAGGTTTGCAGCGAGGTGTGAGAATGATATGCTGCCAGCAGTTGCTCGACGGATGCTGGGGACGGTGGCGAGAGCGAGGGCAAGGTCAGCGGAGCGAAGCTGGCGATTTGAGGTGTAGAAGGTAAGTCGTTCATTGAGGTACACTGGTCCGGTGTTTTGGAGCGCTTTGTGGACGTGGGTGAGGAGCTTGAAGGTGATCCTCTTGTTGTGGCTAATCTGTCTGAAAAGCTTGCATTTCTAGGTCTTTAGTCTTACCTGGAATCATACAACTTGCTGAGTCTTTTGAGGCCTCTTTTAGACATGGTCACAAACTGGACTAGTGATCAGCTCCATTCGCGATGATCTGCGAATACTGGCTGATCGCAGAGAGGTCGGGTCTGTGGTTCTATTAGACCACTGTGCAGCATTTAATACCATCAATTACTCTATACACCTCACCAGGGTCAAACTCTTTGGCCTTCAAGATTACACCATTAGGTGCCTTGACTCTTTTTGACTAGACGTAGGCAAATAGTTATTTTTTCAGTCCGCTCAATACACGATGAATATGGTTAAATGGGGAGTGCCCCAAGCATATAGTTTGTCTTTCTTTCTATTTGATCTATACATGGCTCCTTTAGTTTTTACATTACATGATCTGGATGCCATATCCACATATATGCTAATGACATGCAAATTCATTACATTTATTACATTCCAGCTACATCTTCAAGTACCACCGATTTTCTGTGCTTCGGTGCACTAATGTTCTAAATGTGAACCTGGCTTAGACAAAAGGGTTAACCTTTAGGCATCATACTGAGAAATGGAATCCCACTTTGTCTCCTAATATTATCGGCCCTCTGCCTGTTCACGTCAACATTGTAAAAAATCTTGGAGTCTCAGTCTATTCCATCCTTTCTCTTAATCATAAAATATTCAAGCTTACCATTTCTTTCTTTTTCCATCTCAAGCTTCTTAAGAAGATCTTCATTAATGGAAAAATGTAGTCATTCATGATTTGACTATGCTACTTCTACTATCTGGCACTCCCTAAAAAATCAATCAGAAGACTTAATTTAATTCAAAATGCTGCAGCTCATATCATTGTCAAAATCTATTAAGTATCACGTTACTCCCATCCTTATCCAGCCTCACTGGATCTCTGTAAACCAAATAATGTAATTCAAAATCCTGGTCATGTAACGCAAGGTTCTTCGTGGTAATACCCGTACATTCCTATTTAGGAAATTCAAGGTTTCTACACCATCGTGTTGTCTCTGAACAAGGAACACATTCCTTCTAGATTTTTCAAAAGTTCACACTTACTCCTGTGGAGAAAAGATTTTTCCTATGCAGCAGTCAAAAATGCAATGCTGATTGACCTATGCACTCAGACCTCCCTGGCTAAGTTAAAAAAGGAATTAAAAACTCAACTTTTCATAGCCACATTCAACTTATAATGAACCCTTGTGTGCCTCTTTGGTGGGTAAACTCAGTTAGCTCCAAGAAGCTCTGGTGATCATGTGCTCAAAAAATATACTTATGCAAAAGAAACAATTGATGGACAGAATGCTGGACAATGCAAACATTCACTCCCAGTCACAAGGATCTGGGTTAAATCCATCATTCTTTTGCTCACCACACCACCCCAGTTTGGACCCAGCCAAATGCAAATCAGTCTTGACCCTGTTCCTTGTGGGAACAGTCCAGCCCGAACTGCCATGCCTGGCCCTCCCTGGACCGGAAACAAGCATCCTGGGACTGGTTTCTGCGCATCACCTGTCATCAGCCAGGCTAGCTTGAGTCCAGTGGTGTAGTGAGCACGGTACCCATGTCTGGGCATACCCTTCCCACTTAGGGCGACATATGCAAAAGAAACAATATACTTAACATAACATAACATAACATAACATGAAGTGGATTACTGTACTATACTGTTTGGTTGTCCATAGCGACTAGAAGTGAAAAATATTTTTGTAAGTAGCTCAGAAAGTAGGGTTAGAGAAACAAAACACTTTGTCCATACGTCACTAGGATTGCAATTAGAATGCACAGTTGGTAAAGCTTAGCATTTAGAGTTGTCATTCTTTAAATGCACAGGCATGCTTTGCAGCTGATTAGCTGCTGACAAAGAAATCAGACTGACACTAGGCCTGCCAATGGATAAAATACATATTTCACAGGAATAATGTAATTTCATGAAATATTAAAATTGTTTCCCTGCTATGACATCACATCTGTGTAATATGAGTGTGGGTAAAACTGATTAATAAATAATAGCAGTCACACATGCAATATAAGGACAAATATCACAACAATCAGACATGTTACACTGACTTATAATTTGCTTAATCCACTGCATATCTTTTAGTGAGTGTTTAACTTAAAATATTCAATAATGCATTGTTAAACTGAGACACTGTCCAAATTCAGAGGAGCATTTTATGGGCGTGGTATTTTTCTTTTTTGATTCCTTTATTTCATCTTTGTAAAACTCATTATGTAATTACATATCACAAACTTCACATTATACATACAACGCCCCAGAGTGCTCCCAGCCTTCTAGCTAATATAAATACTCACAGTAGTGTATACCAAACAGACCTTATAAACTAAATCAATCATCAGTTACAGTATCACTTTTTAGCAAAAGTGCTGCTCCAAAAACTAGACATTTGGGGGCCTATTAGGATGGTGGGCGGATTGCCCCCGCCCACCAATGTATAGTTCATTTACAAATGTTCCCTCACCATATTAAAACTACATCAGATACACCTAACCCCATTAGTAACCACATACCTCTGATGTATATATGCCTAGCCTCCATGCTTTATTTCCACAATACCTAACCCTTCTACTATACAAAAAGCCATTAAACTTAAAATTCAATATGAGCATGAGAAATACCTTTCGAATGGACACATTGTATGGTAACACCACCCCCTAACAAAGTCCACTTATGCAAACCATGAAATCAAGAGTTCTCAGGTGTGCCAATAAGTAACAGTTAGGAAAAAGTCTGCCATTAGTATGACCTCAAAGTGCTATCAAATGTAAGGTTTCAATCACAATTGGAGTTTGAGTTGTCCTGAGATACAGGGGGCTTGGCACAAGAGCATTCTAAATTATTTATAGTAGTACTCATGTAGTACTCTTTTACATACTCTTATATGCCTTTTTGAATTTTCCCCAAAACCTCAAAAATGTAAATAAAATTGGAATATTAGGTCAACATTAATTTACAATTAGTAAAACAAAAAAGGACTGCGTTCTCTTTTCCTTTTTTACTAATAAAGAATTTGATATATGGAGGCCAAATCACAAAGACACGTAAGAGTACATAAAAAAGAACTCATTTATTACTACTTCCCTTATGCATCAATCTATTCAAGAATTGGCCCACACGTCTGCTGCTATGTTTTACTTTGTTTTTAAGTTGAACAGAAACATCACATTCATTGAATTCTGCACTTATTCCTATTAAAAATAATCTATTTTTTAGTTGAAGTACACAGTTAATGGAGAAGTTCTTTCTCTACTTTCCAATCCTGGAAGGTTCTCAAAAAAGTGTAAAATAAATTGTAAAGGGTATGACTAAATTGATATATTTATCACCTCATTAACAAGCTATAGATGTGTGTGTGTGTGTGTGTGTGTGTGTGTGTGTGTGTGTGTGACTGTGTGTGGTTGGTGTGTGATGCATCTTGTATGAGGGGGTGCACATGCATAGGTGCAAGTGTGCCATATACAAATTTTGTGACAGGTTAAAGTCCAAGAAACTCTGCCAGGACCTAGTGCTTTATTTAAAGTGCATCATTCATTAGAGTGGGACAGGAACGGTGACACAGTTTGGTTATCTATGAACCTTTCTCCTGGTTGCGAGTGCCGATCCTACGTGTCCATCATGCATTATTGTACTGCAACAAAAACACAAACATACATACATATATGTTTGTGTCTGTGTGTGCATATTTATATATATATTATAGAAATATTATAGATGCAGGTATTTGCATATACACAGAATTAATTAAACAACATATAAGGTTTAGCACTGTAGAAACAAATATGTAATGGTTAAATAATGTTTATTATATGCAAATGTGTTCATAAATGAGCGTACACACACAATAAGCTATATTAGATTTTATGGTTTCTTTATATTTTGTAGGTGGGGAGTGGGGCAATCTGCATGGTCCAGAGTGAGGTTATGGTGGCATGTGAAGGAGGGCATCAGTGGAACTGGGACTGAAGTGAAGTGGATGCCAAGTTATAGTGCTGTGTATTGGCATTTAAAAAAATCTGTTGCATAAAGCTATGTTGAGTGGAGGTCATACAGGATGTCAGCAGGCAGCTTGGGAGCCAAGTATGCTTTGGTTGATAGAAAGGAAGCGTGGAGGACATATGAAAGATCTCAGTGGTGATGCTTTAGTCTGGGGATGGCAAGATTCATGAGGTGGCAGAGGAGCAGTATAATTTGTAGTTATAACTGATTCGTATGACTTTTTAGGATGTAGGTTAAAGAGGGAAAGTAGGGATTGATTTGTTCATGAAGTACATTTGTTTACGAGACAGTTATTATATGTCCTTTAATATTGTTGTAGACATCACTACTAAAAAGCTGTGCCTAATTTTTCTTTCCTCCTTGTAGGAACACCAAAGAAAAGGAGGCCAAGGAAGTCTTAACTTTCTGTCGCCACCATGCTGGAAGGCATTCCCTCTGGTGCTTGTAAGTCATGTATAGTCATTTGTTTACTATTCTTGGATTTTATTTAACAATCTCACCTTTAATAATGTGCAGGTTGGCTGTTGGTCAAACTGTATTTTCCTTTATTTTCATGCTTCCTATCTTCCTCTTTGTCTACTTTATTTAGTATCACCCCGTACACTCTCTGTGTTTAGATTATCTTCTGTTTATGCAGCCTACTTCCTCTTCATCTTTATTCTTCCATTCTTTCTTCTCTTTTTTCTCACTGCGGCACGATTAACCTCTCCAATACCCTTCTTATATTTCTCCTTTCCATTCCCTTCTCCTTCCTTATACTCATTGTTTTCCTGATCCTTTCCTAGCCTATAAATAAAATAAAAATCCCTTACCTGCTGCTGCGCTGCCAGGCGGCCATCTCGGGATTCTGCTGCTCAGGGTCCCTGCACACTGCTCAGGCCTAGACGCCAATCAAGACGCTGCTGTCATGAGAGCATCACCGTGATTGGCCTGAGTGGGCTTGTTTAATGCTCGCTCAGGTCCTAGGAACATGTGCCTCTACTCCACCCAGCTGTACAACACAGCTCGGGTGGAGAAAGATCAAAGTGTTCATGAGAGTTTGGACGGCCTTAGACAGCCGGCCAAACCATCATGCGCACTTTACAGTGTGCAATATTTCTCCCCATGCACTCACCATGGCCCCGCACCACCAAGACTTGGCTGCCTGCAGCAGAAAGAAAAAGAAAATGATAAAAATAAAAAAAAAATTATCATTTCATTTTTTCTGTTTTTCTCTGCTGCCTGGCATTCAGCAGGGGGGCTACGTTCCTCCACCATAGCGGAGGAGCTGCTGCTGAGTTATTCAAATTTCATTCTGCCCTGTGAGTTTAGCTTTATTAATGTCGCACAATATAGTAAAATAAATTATGCAGCATAATTTCAAAGCACCAAAGTTTTCGATGGCATTATATATAACTTCGCAGGCTAGTCGTTTTTCTGGTAAAAGAAAGTGTCACCCCGTGAAATCCATTTACTTAAACTATTCTATTTTTCTTTTTCTTCCATTGGAGCACAAAGATTTTATTTTAGTTGTGCAGGTGCTTGTAGTGGATTGATTAATGCAAACTACTGTACTCAGTAATTAAGCGCATTAAGTGTAAGTCATAAGACACAGAATCAGATCAAAAAATTGCAGTGACCGTAAAGAACCAGCAATTCTTTGTGCCTGACTGACTATATAAATATGCTTGCAATGGTGATACAAAGCTACAATTCATGTTCTTTTTTCTTCTTTCCTCACAAGATCATGCTGTTCCCATTGGACGACCAATTGTGGCTGGCTGGCGAGGAGGAGGCAGTTTCTTCTTTGCCGAGTGCTAAGTAAGCAAAACCAAGAGCACGGCACCATCACCAAGATAAGCAGGGGGCTAAGTGGATCAACATTATCTCATGTAGCCACCGCTACCACTCTTCCGTCAACCATAAAAGTCTTTCTCCACAAGGTCCTCAAAGAAATGGAGAAATTACACAATTGCCAGTAGGACATTAAGCAGAAAATTGATTTTCGGAGGAACGATGAGACAGGAGAGGAGTAGACCTGTTGCCGGGGGTGTGGGTGGTAACAGTTATGGAAGGGGTACATTAGTTTAGTATAGTTTGGTTTTGTGGGTGTTTGAAGGATTTACAGTGAGGGGTGGGTCTCTTGAGGGTGATGTGGGTTTGAACAGTTGGAGAAGGGGCAGATTAAGATGTAAGATAGGTTTTTGAGGGTTTAAATAGAGGGGTGGGTCTATTGCAAATGGAGTAGATGGGTTTATTTTTTATAAAAATAAACTATTTTGTTCTACAGGGTTTTCATGATTATGGTTATCAATATTATGTTATGTTATTTTAAGAGATTTTTAAAGCGCACGGTTACCACAAGGTGTCTTGGCGCTGTCTGAAAAGGCAAGTGAGTGATGGTTAGAAGTTAAATAGCCTGTTCTTTATCTCCTTCCTAAATGATGTTAATGAAGAAATTTCTCTGAGATGAGATGGGTGGCTGGTCCAGAGTTTGATTGTATTGAGGACTATACCTCTACCACCCCATTGCATCTTCTTAAACTTAGGAAAAACTAATAGATTGGCATTTGCCGATCTGAGGGGCATATTATCAACGGGCAGCGATAATTTTCGCTGGCCGTGCTTAGCGATAACTTTTTTATCGCAGGCTATCTCTGGAATGTATCACTCTGGTAGCGCGTTATTAACAACGCGTTTCTCCAGGGCGATAAAAATTCCAGAGATAGCGAGGTTATCTCCGTTTTGCAGGGAACATCGCTGGTTTTCCAGCGATGTTCCCTGCAAAACTGCGATAACATTGCTGATACGACCCTGTGGTCGTATCAGCATAATCCACCCCCTATGTAAAGCATAGGTAAGTCTGGATTTTAGCAGACGTTAGTTTTTGGCGAAAATGTCAGTTTTCACCAAAATCTAACGTGTGCTAAAATCCTGTGGGCTGCCTTGTAAATATCGCGATGTGAACATCAGCGATATTTGCAAGGTTGTCAATCCGGGGAATGCCCAGTGACGCCCACTTTGCATCTCATTAGAGATGCAAAGGGAGGCGTTTGGAAAAAAGGTGCTAACATGCGATTATGCATGTTAGCACCCTCTTGTAAATAGGGCAATATTTTTATCTCTGCTTTTTTGGCTTTTTAAGCCAAAAAAGCGGAACTAATGCCCTTGTAAATATGCCCCTGAGTTCTCTGTTGGACTAATATGTGATAAAAGCGGAACTAAGAAAGTCTGGCCCTGAATTATGCAGTCCTTTGTAGGCTAAGCAGAGGGCTTTGAATTTAGCCCGACTGCGCATGGGAAGCCAATGAAGCTTGTGAAGTCCCTGCGTGAAGGAGTGGAATTTTGGAAGATTAAAAATCATTCTTGCCGCGGCATTTTGGACTAATTGTAGTCGACTCATGTGTTTTTCTAAAACGGTTAGATAAAGACTACTGCAGTAGTCCAGCCTAGGAAGTACTAGAAGGGTTATTAAAGTTTTCCTGTGGCTATCCGGGATAAAAAGAAGAATTTTTCTTATCATTTTTAAGATAAAGTAGGCTGAGGACGTGACAGCTGATATTTGCGCACTCATATTAAGGTTCTCATCAATGATGCCTTCTCTGGGCTTGCTCCAAGAATTTGGAACGCTCTTCCTCCCGAAATAAGGTCCAATCCTTCCACTGCATTGTTCAAGAAACATGTCAAATGGCTACTCTTGAGTGAACATTAACAGCACCAACCTGAACTCCTTCTCAAGCCCTCTGTCTACAGATTTGATACTTATTTTACACCGTTGCTTCGATTTATGTTATGCTTGTCTGTTAAATTGTTATCTAGTTCTATGGTCCTTCTGAAATGTTACTGGTCGGGCCGACCCCCCAGCCCCGGACTGTTTCCCCCTTTTTGTTTGACAGTGTATTGACTTAACTGCATCTTTTGTGCCATCATGTTGGTTTATTTGTGCTTTCACCTCTATGTACAGCACTCTGATACCCGTAAGGGTCATGTTCGCGCTTTATAAAACTCTTTAAATAAATAAATGATGACTCCCAAATTCTTGCTTTAGTGACGGGAAGAGGAGGCTGGGGCAAATTTTCAGGTCACCAATTGGTGGACCAGGTTGGAGAGGGGTTATGGTTATTAGTTGCACTTTTTACTGTAACATCTGCGTAAACCAGGATACTCCACCTATTTACCATCAGAGCAGATGTTGAGCCCCGGACCTGGCCCACAGCAAAGAAATTGTCTGACAGTCCACCCTCATCATCCTCTCTCTAGCCTTCTCTCTACCTGTCTACCTGGGCTCGTTTTCCAGACCAACCTCAAAGCAGGCCTGCCATCCACCTTCCTGCAATGAGTGGTAGAAAATTGACAATGTATTACCTTTTCTTCTCCCCTATCCTCTGCACTTAGTCATCATCACCACTCACTACTAAGAAGGAATATGACCTACAACAACAACACATGGAATACATGAGATGTGTTTATATTGTGCATGGTTCAAAGTCATGTCCAAACCCAACCTCTTCTTCTCCCAGCTCTCCAAGACTTGCTGTTGTTAAAGTTGATAATGCAGTGTTCTTATTCAGAATGTAGCAAGTGGACCAGCAAAGAATGATACTCCGTTTGCAATATTAAACAAAAAGAAAACAGAGAGTGGAACATCCAAGACAAAGTCCAGCGTAAATCAAGTCAACAATTCAAAACAGTAATTTACAAAATGCAATCACATCTCTGGAAGAGGCTACTTTGTAAAAGAAGAATCCTCCGGTACAATGATTCTCCATAGATTGTGGGGGAAAAGGTGCACACTACCTATCCTTGGCCGATCATTGTAATAATTCATTCTCCTTACAATAAATTAGCAATTTCTTGTAGCCTCACACAGTAACAGTTTATCGTTGCTTAAACCTTATCAGGTGTGAGATCTGTTGATGGTGGAAGTAGATAACAACACAATAGATCCTCACAACTTGTGGGAAGAGGATTAAAATGTAGATGATTGGATGAGTAGGTATATTAGAGAAAATGTTAGTGAGGCAAACACAGCATTCAGTAAGCCCATGAGCACAGCACATGGGAAATGGAAGAAAAAGGACAATTAAGTTCAGTCTTCAGCAGCAAACAGACTCCCAAGACTCCCAAGTTAGTTGTTATAGCTATCTTGGATGGAGTCCAAAATTGCAACAATACACACAGTTAAGATATATTTACATAAAAGTTAAGAAAGGTGATGCTGTATACAAATGATGCAACTTCATTCTTATGGCATTGTCCATCTTGGGAGCAGGAGGGGAACCACAGATTAAGAGCCCTATGGAGGTTTCACTTCTTTGCAGAAGAGAAGGTAAGGAGAACGAGTAAAGAAAATGACAATATGTGAGAGTCAAGGTAAACATGGAGCATAAGGAATCAGAGTTCGGCGAATAAGCTCTAGGACAATCAACTAAACACCAACATAGTACCACTGATTCTAGACAACGAGCTCCAAGTACCTTGAATGATTGATCCCCCAAACAATAAAAAAGTTTTGCTGTGCCCAATATCATGTTCACCACAAACACATAGGGGCATAGCAGCAAGAACCGGAGATAATTATCTCTCAGCGCGCTTAGCGCGAGGATAATTATCGCCGGCTAACGCTGATTTTGATCGCTGAGATAGCGTGCTATCAGCAACGCTCATCTCAACAGCGATAAAAATCAAGGCGCAAACTGCCAAATGTGCGATTATCGCTGGAAATCCAGCGATAATCGCACAACGTATGGCGAATGCTTGCTGATAGGGCAGGGACAGACTTAGCCATGATATCCACCTTCCATAGGATATCATGGCTAAGTCAGATGAAAAGTTATATGGGAGCGGGTTGCACACCTTTCCATCAAATTTTGTCAGTCCTTCCAGTTAATCGTTGCGTGCTCAATGGTGACGTGCCCAGCCCCAACAGCACGTTGTATACTAAACAACATCATCCTGGGGCATGTAAGTCAGATGAAAAGCAGGCGTAAGGAAAGTAGCGATAACCGAGGTTAGCGCTACTTTTCTTATCGCTCTGCAGTTTAGCGTGAGGCTTGATAATAGAAGAAATGTCGCTTAACGACATTCCTCCCGTTATTCTGGGGAGGAATGCCCACTTTGCATCTCATTAGAGATGCATAGCTGGGCATTAAGGGAAAGGGCGCTGAGGCAAGGAATCACGCGATAGCGTGACCTTGCTAATAGGGCGATACAATTATCGCCGCTTTCCGGCCGAAAACAGCCGCTAAAACGGCGATAATTATCTTGCTGATATGCCCCTTAGTATTTGCCACTCGAGTCACTAGTCTGCATTATTATAATTACCTCGCCTTTTACCAGTTCATAAGGGTAGGCCTTTTTTAGTTGTCTTCTTTCCCATACACGTAGATAGGCATTGGTGCTGTTGCATGTTGTTGTCATTTGCAGATTTAATTGTTTCCAAAAATAGACAGACCTGTTGAACAAGAAAATAAAAATAATTTTTGCCTTGGTCTAACCTACAGAAACTAAGAAGTTTCAGAAGAATCAAGAGATGCTGAAGTGCAGTTACCAACATGATAATCAAGTAATTCTCATAGCGTTCACACAAATCAAATAATCAATCACACAAGCATAAAAAGGTGAGAGCACTTTGGCTACGCCCGTCACATCTATCATGCGAATCATCATTAGGAATTCTCTGAAACAAGTTGCTTTTGCCTAGTGAGTTATCCACTTACCTATGCATCTCTTTGTTTCCCATGGAAGTGGCTTAAATACACTGTGCAGCAGTCCTTCACATTGCCAGTTTCAGCTGAGCATGAGAATGCAGGATTAGGCATGCGAGGCAGCTATCTTGTTTTTTCAGAAAATGTTCTGGAGGTGTCCATTACAGACTTGGATATCTTTGATTGTTCTCTGTAATGTCTATGTTTGTTCTAAGGTTAAATTGGTTTTCTTTCTTTGTCACCACTCAGACACCAGGCCAGACATCCATATCCTGCTTCATTGTTTGTATGTGCCATGCACTCTGCTCCATTTAAGTTTATTGAGAATAACCGCACACCAAGTATTAAAAAAAAAACGCTTTCCTGTTTTGTTTACTGCAGACATTTCTGTTGTATTATTATAAAAAAAAATTAAAGCGGATCTCTTCCTCAGATTCAGGAAGTTCGCCTGAAGGATGATCACTTGCTACACCTGTGATGTCTGAGAAATTACCTTCATCCATGGTTGTGTCCTATATAATTTTTCGGTATGAAATATTACTTTATTTTAATCAATTTCAGTCTGTTCATGCTTTGGGAAGAGAGTCTGGTCCTTCATACTATGATAATTGCCACAGTTACACTAAACACCTGCTCCAAGGATACAGTGGCTACGGGACATGCAAGATACTTTATTGCCAGCCTATTGAGGTCTGGCCACTGTTCCTTTTTCCCATACCAATAGGTCAATACCACTTAATTAAAGTAGTCTTCTTTGGTCATATAAGTAGTAGTGGACCTTCTTCTCTGTTGTCACAGTTGTGAACATTATCTATTTTGGAATTGCCTACACCTTTGCACTTGGCTTACGTCCTGGAATATTCATAAACGAACCCACTGCAGATGTTGTAAGTTAAAATGATGCTGTTGGTGCTGTAGGTTTAGGAGCAAGGGACTGTTTTACCACTGGTCGATGCTCTCCAGAGATTGAAGGCAGCTTCTGAGTTCTGCTATAGCCTCGAAGTTACAATTGTTCATATTCTAGGTCAGTCTCTTTCCTGGCGATCAAAATCTTATAAATAGAGACATGCACCGAGGAAATTTCTTTGCCCCTTTTTGTACCATTTATCCAGTATTGTGACACAGATGTACTCTTCAGATGACACAATCTTTTTTGCAGCCTTTGGTTTATGTTCACTCAAAGAATTAAGCTGCTGCCGAAAGCAGCAACTGCTTCATTGAATTTTGTGTGTGTTGGTTCTATCTTTTGCATTGGTCCTGCAACATGTGCAACAATTGAATGGCTTGGCTCATTGTACAATCCTTCTTGCGGACTTCCAGTGTCAAAATCTCAAAAGGCAGTAGCATCTGGGTCAGGCACTCTACTAGCCGATGATGTTTGTCAATCTCCATTGTCATGGCTTCGGCAATTGCATCCCATTTACTTTGGTTTATGTAATCATTGATAGACCTGTACTGCTCAAACAAGCGCTGCAGAATGTAGAATGTAGAGTACCAGTAGATTGGGACCTCCAGTATGAGGGATTTTACAGATACTCAGCCAGTGATGGTTCTCACTGCTTCCTGTCTTTGAAGGAATGACTGCAGTGAGTGCGGATCCTTCGACAGGTAACTAATATGTTGTTGACTATGTCTCTTTTTTTAGGACGTCCTGCAAAGTTAGGTTGATGCAATGAGGTAAACATAGGACTTTGAGGTATCCTCCATCAGCCGTGGCTTTCATAATATTACTCCCATTGTCAGTGGCAATAAATCCAGTTCTGAGACCTCCGGGTTGAAATCAATTATAGACTTTGGTATGAAATTCTTCACGGACGTTGGCAACTGTATGTGATTTCTCTATGTGAAAATTCCAGCAATTGCATGCTACCAAATGCCTTGAAAAGCATCCTCAAAGGTTAGGCCAGAGACTATCCTTTGCTTAACCTCATTGAAGGAGACCCAGTGTGAAGTAATGTACTTGCCTTCTGTGGCTTGACAACACTTTTGTGAGGTGAATAGACTAAACAGTGCTCTCTTACATTGGCTCACTAACCGAATCCCAGCACTTGATAGTGCAGTGCTGGCACAACAACAGTGGAAAATGGGTCCAGCTTACAACTTTCCATATTGGACAAGGGGTCTCAACAAATTCAAGAAACCCCTTTCTTTCCACCACAGAAAAAGGGAGGAGGTCAAGCACTAACATTTTGGCCAACTTCCCATTGTACAGATGACCCAGCTCATGGGTACGGCAGCTCCTTGCTGAACATAGATTTGATAGTGTGTTGTTGTGGCAGTTGTTTTCTTTGTGAGGATAGCACCACCTCAAGTGCGAGTTAGTTTTTCAGATAGACCAGTAGGTACCCAGTGTTTTAATGTGTGGTGATTCAAGACAAAGTGTCTTGAATGGACCGTGCGCACAGCTGTAAAAAATATTCTAACTATGTCAAATTTTCACTTGAATTTGCGTAATTTCAAGCAATGTAACACAAATAAAATGATCTCACAATGATGTCACAGTTAGTTTTCATTTGCTTTCAATGAAATGCGAATTTTGAACATCATTGAGTCTATGCTGATACATTTGTCATTACTTCATGACAATCAATACATAGCAAAACCAAAAGGGGATGAACGCTTTGAATTGCCGGCAGATTTTCAGGTGGACTGTGTTTACTTTAGTCTCGCAGCGTGCCTTCTTACTCTCAGAAGTCCGAGGACAGTCAACAGCTCGCAAGACAATCAGTATCTTTCTGCCTTTTGAAGCATACATCTTATAGCTTCAAGTGGCCCCTGAGGAAGGGACATGGGGTCCCGAAATGCATTGGGCTGAAGGTCTTCAATCGCCACTTTCTAAATTGATATTGTTATTATGTTCTGATTATGAGATGTCATCTATGTATTGATTGTCATGAAGTAATGACAAATGTATCAGCATAGACTTAATGATGTTTAAATTCGCATTTCATTGAAAGGAAATGAAAACTAACTGTGACATCATTGTGAGATCATTGTGTTTGTGTTACATTGCTTGAAATTACGCAAATTCAAGTGAAAATTTGACATAGTTAGAGTATTTTTTTACAGCTGTGCACATGGTCCATTCAAGACACTTTGTCTTGAATCACCATACATTATCGTGCTACCTGAGGGACTGGCAGGCCTTTGACACCGTGCAGCACGCGGCCGTCTGATCAATTTTTCCACATAAATTTTCAACTACTCTCAGGATTAATTTTGTTTACCCTATGGTGTGCAAGCGACAACTCCCCTTTGTGCACCCAATGTTTTAATGCCAACTTGACTTCACACTACACACTGGTCATGGCAAATTGTGCACCCTGTGGTGTGGTCCTCATGTGGCCTAACTGTAAAGAAATCCCACACCAATGAGGAAAGCATTCTTATAGAGCCAGAAGAATGTGTGTTGGAGCTAGGTGGTTGTATTTGCCTTTCCCTCTGATGAGCCACAGTTGCACTAACTTTTTCCAAGTTTAATTTAAGAGAAATTACTTTTCCCTAGACTTTACAATATGGAAATCTCCACCCCGACTACGCATTCTTTCTAAGGTAAAGTATAGGAAAAGTAAAACGTTTTATTTAGCTGGAAAAAAAATGTCAATTAATTGTATATATTTATTTTTAATTTAGCACCCAAAAAAATATACAGCACTATTAACTTCATTTTGAATTAAAGCTTTCATTAATTTAAATATATTCAATTAAATTGAAATAATTTTGCTGAAGTTTAGGTTAACAAATGAATTCCCGCCTAAAGGAAAATTATTTCAAATTGTGTATAGAATTCATTGGAAGTAATTTAATTATACTTTAATTAAGAAAAATGCTACATTATTTTTAAATTACAAAGGTTAACATATTTTAGAATTAAATAATACATGTTTTATGTTTATATATTTTAAACATTAAATTATATGTATATATACCTTAACTATTTTAAAAAATTTATTTTATTTTAACATTATTTTATTTTAAGTCCCTTCATCCAACATTTTCTATGGCAGGACGTTGCATTACCAGTGGTTGGCCATGTTGGGTGTTATCTCTGAGCTGGAGTATTTTACTACTGTATTTAGTCTCTTTTTGACTGCAGCAGTTTGTGAATAGTAATGGCATTACATTTTAGTGCACGTCTGTCCTTAAACCCCTCATTAACCCTGCTTAAATTCCTCCTCACTCCTCCCTAATCCACTCTCATTTACTCGTAAGTATGCACCATTTTCCAGCCACTCCCCTGCGTTCCTCCCAAATTTAGTACTAAAAAGGATGCTTACGTGTGCGGCGACTCCCCGGGGCAGTGATCTCTACTCACAAAACGATAGGAGAAGTGGAGGCAGAACCTCTGCCCACAAGTTATGAATAGCATTTTGTAGTGCATCTGTAGTACTATTGCTGTACTACAAAAAGTACTACAAAATGCAGTTTGTGAATAGGCTCCTACAGGGCTTTAAGTAGGCTGGGTCTCACCGATGCTGAGCACCGGCAGTTTTTTAAAGGGGGCCTCGAAACGGGTCTCTATGGAGCTTTGTTTTGTGCCCTGGCACAGCCCGTCCATTTTTTCGGGACTGCAGTGAGTGCACATCATGTGATCATGTGCGCGTGCTCACACTGCTCACTTCTCACTAGTGGAGAAGTTACGGCATTACGTCATGCAAGGTGAGCGTTGTTGGGGAAGGAACATCTTTTAAAGAGAGTCATTTTCTCTCTGGATTTCCCTTCTCTTTTTGAAACTCAGGAGCAGCAACATTGTCGTGGTGTTACCAGGGCTTTAAGTGGAAGCTTTTTCAATATTATATACAAGCCATAGTTGGTGCTTATTTATCTTCCATTGACAAAGCCAATAGTCCTTACTTGTATGTATGATTTTACATTTTGTATCATGTATCTGGATGCAATGACAGAAACAGCAAAATACCAGCCGGGTGGCACACTATGCTAAGCAGAGACTTTTAACTTACGTGTTTTTACGCCACACCCTTAATTACATTAGTCACGCCCTTTTTAGATACACCCTCGTTTTTTCATCCCACTTAAAGCCCTGGGCCCCTATGTATTTGTGTTCGGTGCTTTTCTTGGCCTATTAGGATATTGAAAAAATCCATGTGAGAAATCCTTAAAGTCTTACCACAATTTTCAAACACATGAATGTGAGCAGCTTCTCATCTTTTTTAGAACGTGCCAAGACTAGGTGAAAAAACAGTCTGATGATTCTGTGATGTCATGTCATACATTGCCATGTTAACCGTATCGTTTCTCAGGAACTAGGAATTATCGGTGCATTGCAAAAATTAGAAATAACATGAGCTGATAAAGAAGAAAGAAAACCAGGGCTGTTTCACTGATATACTTCCGGTAGATATACCCGACAACAGACACGTGAGTGTTGTGTTTGAGCAGGATTCCTGTCAGTGCAAAGGTCTGCAGAAAAGAAGTCATGTTTACCGAAGGAAAGGTTATAGAACGTAACATGCATTGTCAACGCAGACGCACTAAAAATAACTCCTGTGGAGAAATGCCGACTCTGACGTGCGATTAGCACCACACCATACGTGGTTTCTTGCAAGATATTCCCCTAGGTGGCTGCTAGTAACACGTCAGATACTGTATTTAAATATTTGTGTATGTATCGTGGTTTTCAATGTAGCGCCTGTATGCTACCTTAGGCCTATTTCAGAGCGCTTGGTGACGCAAACGACCATATACTGGGATAACGAGTAATGTATGATAATTTGGGGGCAGTGCGACGGGTATATAATGATGCCTTACACCTAAGGTGAGCAAATGACTCCATGTAATTGGGGACTCCATATTCCAGTTCACCGTTTCCACCTGGAAACCACTTGTGATCAAGAACTTTGATTTGCCACGCTGCCAGAGTTAGCGGAAGTGACATCATCCCCCAAGTGACCCCGATGAAATTACACGGCGAGCTCCAGGTACCACCTGAGTCCTTCAACAGCTTCGCATTTGCTGCCGATGAACCAATGAAAGGCCAAGCAGTGGACGCTAGAGAAAGTGCACATGGGTCCTTGTTCTTTGTTGCCTTTTTGTTCCTGCTGCTGTCTTGTGGACCCATGAAACCAGGGAAGCGAGGACAGTGCCAGGGGTGTCGGAGGATAAGCCACGGCTAGCAGCTGCTTTCCCTGACGAGCCACTATTGACGATCATAAGTGAGGTCTAACTGAGAGCTTTAGTCAAATGCATTTAATTGAGGCGAACCAGATCCCTCAACTCCCAGAATGCATTTTGTTGGTAAGTGAAAGCCTAGGACTGGAACAATGGGTTCTGTGCTGACATGGTGTCACCGGGTCGCCTTATCTACATGTCATAGAAAAGATAATCTTTATAGACAGAAAATACCACAGAAGGCCATGGGCGACAGCATTGTTGAATATATTTTTGGAAAAGAAATACAACATAATGTCAACTAACGTCGTTCAAGGCATGTACCTGGAACATGTAACGTTAACAAACACATTCTAACTCGAAGCAAATAGCATCACCGTGTTTTAGTCTTCACAGACGTGCTACCCTCAAAGCTTCATAGTGAATGATAGAAAAAACACACCAGGCTTATCCTGCTTGATTGTGTGTGTCCCTAAGAAATGTCACACCTAAAGACCTCGTGTCTACTCGGACTTCACTCTGGCTGTCGCCTAACTCTTACTAACATTTCACTAAATAATGTGTCCTTGCTGTTCAATGATTGTAGGGAAGTAGCTTTTTTTCACATTTAAGCACCGGAGTTTGCTGCCTAGGCACTGCAATGGTTAGATAATCTCCAAGCAGGGACATGAGTCCTCCTCACACATGACCAATATTCCCAAATATGGACATGCTCCTCACACGCCAACCCTCAAACACTTCCTTTTTCATGGCGCTCGCGGTGTTGTATTCCCGAAATGAATGATAACGAGAGAGTCTGGAGCAGTTTCAGTTTCTGTACTAACCCACTTTTGGCAGTGTCCCACTGCATTATTTCTAATATGGCTGCCTCATAACATTGACCAGACCCCTCCAAGGGACGTCCATCACAAACCCTTGCTGGCGTCATTGGGGTTCGTACCTATATGTTAGACAATCTTATTACAAGTCAACGGAGAGAAGTAGGAGGACGAGACTCCTGCATGAGGCCTCCTGGATAGTAAGTAGGGTAGACATCTGTGTGGGCGTGGCTAACCCAGGATCCCCTCTCTCTCCCCCTGAGCAGCCAGATATTCCTACCCATTCCAATCTTCCCTTCCACCTTCGCCCTCCTTGCATTGTCAGATCCTGTCTTGAGGGAAAGTTGTACGTAAGAAAGGCTAAGTAGACTGTTTTATTGTGGCTAGTGGTGTGGGAGCCACCACAATATGTCATCAGTTCTTTCGGGGGTAAACCAACCCAATGTTGAGTGGATACATTTAGGAGAAAGTTTCATATTTGAAGATAAGACGAGTATTTTCTCTCAAGACACCAGTGCTTTTGCAACAAGTGAATTTTTGTGCAGTGGTGTGTAGCACCATCTTTTTACAGTGTGTGCACAATATTTTGCTGGGTCTGGTGGCTTAGTGGACTAATGTTCCCACTGTAGGGCTCTGTGTTTGACCTCATGGTCACAGGTTCTAATCTTGTCAAATCCACTCAGCCTTTTTCATCCTTCTGAGGTCGATAAAATGAGTACCATTGAGTTGTGGAACAATAAACATCTGTGCCCTTCTGGGTATACATGTGCTTTACAAATACACACATTATGTTAAAGCTTTGCATCCTTCTACTACCTGGGGAGCCCAGGTCTCCTCTCCCTTTACCTGCAAAGTGTGTTCTCATGCAAAACCAATAGTGCCATGCCTTGACAGAAGTGTTTTTCTGACACATCTCGAGGTGTATGGTGTCGTTTTCAGAATAATGATAGTTGCTTTCTAGGCACTATAGTTTCCATTACAAATATTTTTCAATCGTTCAACCAGTTTTGTTGTGATTCCTTTCAGAACGCAACACAAAGCAAATATGAGAGTATACACATTTACAAAAGAACTTACAATGAGTTATAATCTGACAAATTCACTACTAACACTCAAAGTAGGTCTACAATATTGTGATTAAAATGTATAAACGTTTTAAGGAAATATTCTAATTGATAAAAGGAAGCAAAAGTAGGAGATGAAACTGAGGAAATTAAATGCAGCTCGACTCACATCCATACATTTTTTGACGGACAGCAATGCAAATGGGATCCAGCCTGCTAAATTTGGATCTCTGTATTAGAAAAGAGAAAGAAGTAATGGAAACAATAAACGAAGGGGAGGGCAAAGAATAAGACGAATGAGAGACCAGAAGGGTGTGGTAACGATTATATTAAGGACACTTTCATAGTGGAGAAGTGTGGCTCAATGGTTAGAGCGGCAGACCCTGATGCAGAGGTCTGGCCTGGGACCAGGGTTCAATTCCTGCCTCCGCGGCTCTTGGATTTAATTTCCCTGGACCTGATAATTCTCGCCTTGGTGCCTATTCTAATCATGGGTCCCACTGTGCAACTCTGGGCAATAGCTTGCTTAATCTCCACAACGGCCCCCACAGCACTAGGATGCCTGGCTTCACCTTGGGGGTGCCCAGGAGTGGACATCTCACAGGAAAACCAGGAAGGGTTCCACAGTGGTATGAATACAGCGCTACGAGACCCCTGGGTAGAAGTGCGCTATATAAGTACAAAATACATTTACATACATAGTTTAGGCTAGATCAAGCAGACATTATTCTTATGTCTTATAGTTAGGACATACATTTGAATCATACGGCATTCGGCTAAGAGTCAGAATGTGAAAACTGTAAGGCGAATAAAGCAGACGGTGCTTAATTTGTGCCAGGGGTAGCACCAGCACTGATTTTTGGGGACCAACATTTATTTTTCATCATTAGATTTTGCCCAAAAGCAAGAAAGAGAACGGCAGCAAATGGTGAAAGAAGGAAGAGGAGAAATATAGGAACACATACTTCTAAAAAAAAAAGCAAGGATGGAACAAATATGCAAGAGATAATGAGACGGTAAGTGTAGGCTTACTTAGAAAGAGGTATGAGATGGAATCATGGCTATGCATTCTTGGTATTCGATGGTCTACACATATAATAGCCCTGGCAGGGGGCTCCTAAGAAAAACCTTTGTTTGCTGCACTTAGATTATTTATTTATTTATTTATTTAACGCACTAGATAGGGAAGAGAATGCAGAAAACTTTACAGTCTCTGAAAAACCTCTTCTATGATCCCATCGACCAAATTCCTAATCCCAAATTTAGAGGTATTACTATTAATGTAGGCACACCGCCTCTGTCTAATAAAGGGGTGCGCATATTGCAGCGTTAGGAAAGGTATTCTATAGCTGGAGACTGTAGTGAGAACATGGCGTCTTCTTGCATCAACCTATGACAAACAGCAAGCCACTGCCTGCTCCTTTGTCGATCTCAGCATTGTAAGGGCTTCCTTGTTTTTTTTTTTGAAACCGTTTATTACAAGACTCAAAAAAAAAATTACAAAGATGGGCCTACAACCTTCCGGCCGGCCGCTAGTAGACAAAAGGAGCATATGATACACATTATAAAGCACATGTTGCGGCAAGGAAGATGCACAGGAGTTAGCAACGTTGATAGCCACACCA
Organism: Triturus cristatus; assembly: GCF_964204655.1. Lineage (NCBI taxonomy): Eukaryota > Metazoa > Chordata > Amphibia > Caudata > Salamandridae > Triturus > Triturus cristatus. Next base: position 236,357,245 of record NC_140582.1, read on the forward strand.
CCCGGACCCCACTGTACGGTTTCATTTTAAGCTTAAAGAACAACCAGAAAAACAAACCCACAAGGCAATCAACAATCTGAAATAGCAGCATGTGCTCCCCCGAAAGGGGGACCCTACCAGTCCATAGGAGTATTAAGAAGGGGAAGAGATCAGGACCAGGGCCGGGTAAACTCACTGCCCAGTACCGGGGAGATGGGTCGGCTAAGGGGACGGGGCAGGCGACGGGTCAGGCAATAGTGGCGGAGCACAGATTCCCCCGCGGTAGGCGTTCCAGGGGCCCCATACTTTCACCCACATCCCAGGCTTACCTCTCGCCACATACACCACCTTTTCCCGAAACATGCACCAGTCCATATGTTCCTTCCAAGCCGAGACAGTCGGGGGCCTCTGGGATCCCCACAGTTGAGAAATATCACGCTTGGCCACCATATATCCCAGAGTCACCCACCACGTCTGTGGCGCCGAGTAGTCGGTAGGTTCCCACACATTCAACAGGCATCTCCTCGCTTCAGGCAACAGCGCCACATGCGTAACCACTCGCAGGACCTCATGCACACCACGCCAGAATCGCTCCACCTCCAGGCATTCCCACAAGATATGCAGAAAGGTCCCCAAAGCACCACACCCACGCTTACACAAACCATCCACAGCATAGCCCATACGCAGGAGCCTTGGCCCCGTCATGTAGACCCTGTGGAGTATCTTGAGCTGGACAAAACGAAGGCGGGCCGGTATGGCCACCTCTTTCGGGGAGGCCACCGCAAAGTTCCAGTCCTCGTCGTCCAGCTCCAGTCCATCGGCCACCCAAGCCTCACGGAGGGCAGTCAGCAATCCCACGCGATCATTGATCAGTTTTTTGTAGATCAGTGAGATCGTGCTGTCCGGAACGTGTCCATCCAGCACTCTATCTTCCAGGGGGGAATACTCCGGGATGGAGGCAACGTCCGGGAAAACGGAGCATAGTGCATGACGGATCTGCAAGTACCGAAAGTACTCCCTGTCCTGCAACTGGAATTCTGTCTGCAGCATCCCGAACGTTTTAAATCCTCCCCTCGTCCAGAGATCCCCCACTTTGCTGATGCCTATCATGTCCCACTTCTCGAAGCCCTTCGAGGTCCACAGGGAGCCCAACTGCTCGGACGCGTATAGCGGCGACGCCCGGGTCAAACGATCCTTCCACCCCATCGCCACATTAGCAGCGTGCCACACTCGCACCATTACACGCGTGGGGCCTGTTAGCCTAGCGTCGGGCGCGCTGGAGTAAAGCGCTCGATTATAGTCCCCACCCGGGAGTAGCATCTTATCCATTTCGAATGCCGGGTTTAAGGCGGGCCCGTATAGGCCGTGGTTAATCGCAGCCAGCTGGGAGGCCCAATAGTACCGTTTGATATCCGGGAGGGCAATCCCCCCGTCATACCATGGGAGCGTCAGCTTCGCCAGGGCGATACGTGGCCTCCCGTCCCAGAACAGGCGGCGTTGCAAACCCTCCACCTCACGGAAGTAACGTGCTGGGACGAGGTCCATAGTGTTCTGCAACGCGTACAGGAAACGTGGCAGCGACATCATTTTAAACAATGCCGCCCGGCCGAGCGGCGAAAGCCGCAAGCGCCGCCAGCGCGCGACATCCTCCTTCAGGCGCTGGAGGGGGGGAAGCAAGTTCCGGTCATACCGGGCCTCCGGGTCCAGAGTAATGAAGACACCCAGGTACCTAAATCCCCGCGGGGCGATCTGGATCGGACAGCCCCGCGGGAGGATAGGAGCCTCCCCGGAGAGAACATACACACACGATTTAGCCCAGTTGATGACAAGACCGGAGTTACGACCGAATGAATGCAAAACATCAACCAGTACTATGAGTGATTTACGTGGGGAAGCTAGGTACAAGAGGATGTCGTCAGCGTATAGGGATACGCGGTCCTCATACTCGGGGGTCCAACGGAGACCACGAATCGAAGGATGCCACCGCAACCACTCCGCCAGGGGCTCCAAGGCCAGCGCAAAGAGGAGAGGCGATAAGGGGCAACCCTGCCGCGTGCCCCGGCCCAACTCGAACGGAGCCGATACTCTACCGTTCACCACCACCTGCGCCAATGGGCCCGAATACAGTAGTTTGACCCAACTGATGAATCCTGCGCCAAAGCCAAACTTCGCAAGCATCGCCCAGATGTATGGCCATTCAAGCGTGTCAAACGCCATGGTGGCGTCCAAGGACGCCAAAATGGCCGGTTCCCGTATAAACGGGACACGTGCGAGTACCCCGTGCAAACGCCGCAAGTTAAGGGCTGTGTTGCGATGGGGAATAAAGCCGGACTGGTCCTGGTGAACCAAGTCGCCCACTACGCCGACCAGCTGATTGGCCAGTACCTTGGCGAGAATTTTAGGCTCCGCGTTCAGTAGCGAAATGGGCCGATAGGATGTAACCCGGTCCCGAGGTCTCCCCTCCTTGTGGATAACCACGATTGTAGCCAGACGCTGGTCCAGCGGAAGGGAGCCCACCGAGTGGGCCGCCAGGAACATAGCTCGGAGATATGGCGCCAGGGTATCCGGTCGCAACTTGTATAACTCGATGGGGAGACCATTAGGACCCATGGCCTTGCCGGAAGCGACCGAGCGTATGGCGAGGGCAATTTCGTCGGAGGTTGGAGCGGCGTCCAACGATACTCTGTCCACCTCCGAAAGGGAAGGCAGCGCGATATCTCTGAGCAGGGCACAGGAATCTTCCTCAGAGTGGGAAGACACCGGGGAATACACCCCACGGAAATAATCCGCGAAGCAGGAGACAATTTCTTCCGGCTCAGTAACACACCCACCGTCCGTTTTCTCAATCAGCGGAACTACACGACTCGCTCTCTCTTTTTTGTCCAGCCACGCAATCAATTTACCAGCCTTGTCACCCACATCATACAGTCTCCCCTGTTGCTCTCTACTGAGGCCCCTGGCCGCCTCCGTGACGAGGGCCCTATAGGCCGCTTGCTTGAGTTGGAGAACATGCAATGCGGCCTCTGTCACCCCATCTCCTAAGCTACCCTCCAACTCGGCTATCTCAGCTTCCACCCGGGTCACCTCCTCCCTCTCGCGCCTCCGGGTGTGGGAAATCAGGGACAGGGCCTCACCCCGGAGTACTGTTTTGAATGCCTCCCACAATGGGATAGCCGAAGGCACGGACCCCACATTCTCGTCAAAATAGCGCTGGAGGGATTTAATCAATTCAGCGCGAATGGTGGGGTCGCGCAGGTACCAGGAATTAATCGGAGCCACCCTACCCTCACCCCTCGGGAAAACATCAAAGTGGAACAGAAGCGGGGAGTGATCCGAGATACCCCGCGCCAAATGGCGCACCTCTCCCACCCTCCCAACATAGGCCGCCGGGACCAGGACATAATCTAGTCGTGAGAGACTACCATGGGCCCCCGAGTGGAAGGTATACTGGAGCTGCGTGGGATGTTTTAAACGCCAGCAATCCACCAACCCCAAAGTATCCAAGAGGCCAGATAGCCACGCTTGGGCCCGGGGGAGGTCCCTAGGGGGGTGACGATCCACAGTCCCGGAAACCACAGCATTGAAGTCCCCCCCCACCACCAGAATCCCCCCCGGGAGGTCAAGGAGGAGGCGCCCCAGGTCCGCAAAGGTAGTCGACTGCAGCCCCGGTGGGACGTATACTGACACAAATACAACCACTTTGCCCTCCAGTCTTCCCACCAAGGCCGTGTAACGTCCCCTGTCGTCATGGCGCACCTCATCAATCTCCAACAGGAGAGAGTTCTTGACCATGATGCCCGCACCCCTTGAGCCAGACGTAAAAAGCCCGAATGGGCCACTAGGCGATAACCCCTCCGATTCATGGCACAGAAGGAGTTGCCAATGAGGTGCGTCTCCTGCAGAAAAACTATATCTGGCGAGATTCGCTTCAAGAACTGCAGGACCACACCACGTTTGATCCTGTCCCCCAGTCCATTAACGTTCCAGGACAACAAAGTTAGTTCCCTACCCCCCATCATAGACAGAAGCCATCCATCGTCCCCCCGAGAGCACTATAGAGCTAACACAATGATATTTTTGCCTTGTGGTGAAAACAAAACACACCCCATCCCTACCCACCCGCCCCAACAAAACTCCCCCCTCCCTGCACCCCTGCATGAGCCCGGACAGCCCCCCCAACGTGCAGTGTGCCTGTCGCCCCATATACAGTAAAACTAACTAAACCCCCTAGAGGAGGAAGGAGAACCCCCAGCAGACCCTACACAACCTCCATAGGAGGGGAAACCGTACAGACCGACGCCCAAGCGAAAGTGGCATCAGTTTGTCCAGAGTGAGGCCCAATATTGACCCCTCAGTCTTGCTCCAGCGGGCCGTCTCCCCCGCCGCCCCCCCCCCGCCCCGTCGATCACGATCCCCGGACAGAGTGTCCAGCCAGTCCCCGGCCGCTTCGGGACGATCAAAAAAGTGCGTGCGACCCTCTACCTCCACTCGCAGCTTGGCTGGGAAGAGCATAGCATATTTAAGGTTGAGGTCCCGAAGACGGCGTTTGACGCCTGAGAAGCTCAGTCTCTGCTTCTGGACCGCTGGGGTGAAATCAGGATAAAAGTTCACCTCCATATTGTCAAGTTTAACCGGCCCATGCAGTCTGGAGGCTTGCAGGATAGCGTCCCTGTCCCGAAAATTAAAAATCCGGGCAATGAGAGGTCGCGGAGGGGCTCCGACCTTCGGCCTTCCCCCGGGAACCCTGTGGGCTCTCTCCACGGCGAAGAATTTACTCAGCCCCCGTGGCTGGAGATGGGTGGCGATCAAGTCCTCCACAAATAGGTCCGCTGCTGCTTCTTCACGTCCCTCGGGCACCCCAATGATGCGGATGTTATTCCTCCGGGCCCGACTCTCGGATTCCTCCAGGCGCCGATCCATAAGCGCGCTCGCCTGACTAAGCCGGCGCACCTCTGTCTGTAGGGCCGCCACCTCAGTCGTGAGGCCCGATGCGGTGTGGGCCAAAGAATCCACTCGGTCGTTGGTCTTAGAGAGATCTGCCCTCACCAGGCCAACATCCACGAGGACCGAGTCAATCTTCTGCGCCAGTGTGTCGAACCGCTGGCCCACCGAGGCCTTCATCTCGGCAATGGCGCCCATGACATCCCGTAGAGTCGGATCCGCGGGCAGGTCCGGGGCATCAGGAGGGCCCTCAGGGGACTTGTGCGGCCCGCCGGGAGATCCCTTCTGGAGGGTATAGCGGTCCATACTGTTGGCTTGATGGACGGTGGCACGCCGGGTCGACTTGGTTTTCGCCCGGTCGCCATCTTGTTTCGTGGCCATGGCCACCAGTCTCCCAGTCGCACCAGCCACGTCGTAAAGGGCTAATAATCAGGGCCACGAGCTCCGGGGGGGCCACCTCAGGCCGGCGGGGCGGGTCACAGCCGGCGGGCAGGCAGAGCCTCCAGCGAAGCCACACTAACACCAAGAACCCCGCGACCCAACCCTGCAAAGACGGCAAGGGGGGTGCGAAAGCGAAAGCGAAAGTGTGGGGTACGCAACTCTCCAGGCCCGGCCCGCCGCTGTTGTTCACTTTGTCACTGGGTCACCCCTCAGCGCAAAGCCGGGGTCTGGCGAGGAGAAGGCCGCAAACTTCATTCGGTGCTCACTCCGGTGTCCGAGGTCCGATTTGAAAACGGGAAACGGGTGCCACCTCAGCTCAGGCTCATCAACACAGTCCCCTCATCCGAGACAGTATAAATTCAGGATAGTCGTAGGAGGCTGCGGAGGTCCCTGGGAGCCTCGCACCTACGCGGCCATCTTGGTTGCGCGCTAGGCTCCTCCGTTGGGGGCTTCCTTGTTTATCCTAATACAAATCAGCCAGAATACCATTCACACTCATTTGTATTTTTCTTTACCTCCCAAAGCAGTAGACAAAACAGACAGAGAGAGAGGTACAGTAGACTCTACCGCTCTAGCCTCATGGGCCTACATGTTTTTCCACTGGCTTGTTTGACCCAGATTCAAGCCGTAGTATAACTGTCGCCATCTCAGCCGTCACGAGTAGTTTAAGACACTGTACATATACAGAGATACACGGTAGAGTGTAATTCACAAAATACAGCAAATCAATGCAGAGGGAAAGGACATCATACACCTAAGACATAAGCAGGATAGTGAGCCAAGAGCTTGTATCAGGGTTTTCCAAGACACAATTTCACATAGACTCAAAAGAATTGACGGCAGATAACAATCGCATAGCCATCTACTCTGCTCGGTTCCTTGAAGATTGTAGTACCTAATCTACCTCCCCAGTCTGGATTTTGTCTAGTTGTCACTGCTAATTGTATATCATATATTTTTTTTTAATTCCTTTGTTTGCTGTCTACTAAATTTTTATACACAATATTTTCACTCACATTATTTTTGACCCTTTGTTTAATCAGGAGGAGGCCGACTCCAATCAGGACCCTGTGGCCTGACGCCTTTTCACTCTTCCCAAATGGTGTCAAGGTCCCCTCGGGCAACCCATCGCCATGTTGCAGTTTCTCTCACCTCCTCTTGCCATTTCTACCTAGGGATGCTTGTAAGGTGCTCTCTCATCTCTCATTGAAGTCCTGCCAGACTATGGTTGAAGAGAACATTCTGCCTTGCATTGGCTATGGTAACTCCTTCTATTCACACTTTCCCAACTACCGTACACAATAATCCAACTCCTTCAAAATCTAGTAGCCTGGCTTCTCCTAGGACGCTCAATAAGATATGCCATCTCTGACCATTTCAAAAGGTCTCCCCTAGCAAAACGATATACAGTCCTAGCTTTGTGCATCTGTCATAGGCCTGCTCAACACAAGGGTCAGTAGGCGTAACAAAGGCCGCCGCAGCCCCCACAGTGCGGGGGTAGCCCCCAAGCTCCAGGGGGCCCCTTCAGCGCAGTACCCTCTCCTGAGAGCTCCGGAGTAAGCCTGGAACGGGGCCCCTGCATGCACTTTGCAGGGGGCCCCCCTCAAATTTCGTTACCCCACAAACAAGGGTCCCATCTTCGCTCAGAACCAGATACACAGCTATGTACCTGGCAGAAAACCTCCCTCTTCATCCGCTCACTTAGTCAAAGCACATCCTATTTAGGAAGACCCAACTAGGTAACACTCTTTTCTAGCAGCTTCCCACTCAAAACCCCTCTCACTGCACTTAGGTGCTGAACCCCACTACCTTTCATCTGGTAGCTACCTCACCGCCTGGCTGTTTCAGTTCATTCTCCGCTTCTCTCTTTGATCGCTTCAGCACTAGCGTACTCCCTTTGAGGTAACAGTGGGCTACACAAATGACATTTCTCTATCAGGACTACACCTGCCAAAGGTGCAACTGGGCAGGGTGAGAGACCTGGGCAAAGTCATCTGTTCGAGCTGTCATTTGGGAACTAAATATGAAACAATGGGGTTTGGCTAATCCGTCCCACAAAGGCACACATCCTAGATCAGACACCGGTGCCAGGCCGGCTTTGACTAACAAAGTATTGAGAACAAGTTCTCCTCAGAGTCAAAACAAACGCAATATCTCTCCTTCCCTTCCATGGGAGACACCAGCGCCAGCGAAGCTGCTGGCAAAGAAATGCTACCATGCCCCTACAATGAATGCCCATGGCTAAAGCGAGAACATTGATGATTTTGATTGACACCATGTTATGGTTTCTTGTTTTCGTTTAAAAAAAGGTAATTAAAAAGCATTCCCAGATCCTGAGAAGAAGAACACCTCGGCGTTAATTATATGAAAACTACTGCATCCTGCCCCTTGAATAACAAGATTTAGCATGCATGAGTGCGGGCCTGATAAACACGTTTGACATGCCCTTAACCAACAACAGTAAACTGGCCAAGTCATACAGGCAACGGGGCCGGGTGGCTATTAACTTGCTTTGAATTCATATTAAAACCGCCAGGCTGGCGCTGGGGTTGAACAGGCAGTTGACAGGCAGTGTCTGTCTGTTTTGTTTTTTGTTTCCTTTTAGAAAAGAGACAGAGGAGTCCCAGACTGACAGGCGGACAGTGTTTTGTTCCTGTCAGTGACTCACGCCTACGTTATGAAGTTATTGTGTTCCTTGAACATCACAGGTTGATCCACCCTGCAAAAAGGGTTATGACACAATGTCACGGGCACAGGTGCCAACTCGAACTGGGCAAGCATGAAATCAAGTGACTCATGCCCTGTCCCGGAGTTAAGGTAAAATCCGGAGATTGATTTAGGGTTGGGTGGCAAGAGACAACCCTCAGACATCTGGAGGAAGTGCTAAATCTGGGGGATTCCTCTACCACATTCTTGCTGTGGTGAAGAACATTCCTCCAGTGCATTTCCCTTATGATTTTGCACCAGCTGCAGAAATCGAAGAATTTCTCATTAGCACCCAATTCTAAATCAAGTCCTAAGACTTTGTGGTAGAAAAGGGTGTTCTAGGCCCTCCAGTCTAACCATCACCTATATCCAAGTAATGAATGAACTTCAAATATCGCCCACATTCACTCTTGCTCACTCACACACACTCTTGGGTACACACAAATAAACTCCATGTGCCCTTCCATGTGCTTTGGGACACAAACAGCCAACTAACCAGAGGCTGCACTACACACACACCCCTTTAACTTGAATGTAAGATGTATACATTTATAATAACTGAAAAATAAACTTCATAAGACATAAACATTATGTTATAATTTCCCCAAGAGGGCCAAACTTTTGTTAGAGATACAAGCACTTTGTCCAGACCTGTATATCTAACAATTACTAACAGGCATTCTAGAATGTTCATTTATTTGATAACCTCAGCTTGGGTTTGGTTATTAAAGGTGACACCTTTCACTGGATAGTCACTTTAATATAAGTAACGGTCCCTTTATTATAAGTACATGCAAACATAATATCTCAATCTATCAATCTCCCACAACACATTTGTGTGCCAATAGAATGTCAACCATGTGGGGCCATGCTCCAAACTCATAAAATCCTGGATTTCAGCCATAAATAAAAAATAAAAAAACTACAAATACATACATCTTTTCTCTCTAACTGTTGTTAATCTGGTTTGTCAGTTTCAATTCTCCCAAACTCCACAATTATGCAAAGGCCTTTGGCTTCTACTTTGATTATGAATACTATTTCAAGGACAATGTAAAAACAGACAGCACCAACAGCATTGTCACGTTGACCATTTATTGAAAAATCAAACATTTAATTCCCTATCCCACATCTTTCATTAAATTCTCCTGTGCTTTCTCACGTAGACAGGGGGAAGGACTTTCTCTTTGGTCTGTCACATTTCACCATAATCCTGTGAAGAGAGCCTTCCAAGCTCTTATCACCTAATGAAGAGATATTGGAGACATTTTCTGTAGGGGTAACAAGGACAGGCTTAAGATAGAAGCCTAAACTACGCATCCTATCAACAGCAACACTTGAACAAATTAATTTTTGCTTGCGGAGTTGCAATATTGTCTTTACTACAATAAAACCTGGACTCTCTGGAAGCTAGAGGTTCTAACACAGACTGCTGCCTTTTCAAAACAAAACCCAAACTTTCCAAATGAAAATCCTCAAAATGCATGTGACCTACCTGTGCTGCTTTGCCCTGAGAGACAGAAAGAATGTTGTTGAAGTGCACTTTGTAATGCACACCTCTTGTTCCGAGGAAAACGCCACAGGTTTCAGTATTTTCATAAAACAATAGGGGCTGATCTCAGCCCAAAAGAAAGAAGGGAGACAAGTTATTACCAGTGTTGATACTTTTTGTTCTGACAGGTATCTTTTAGACAATAGCTTCCCTCCATCTTTAAAAGTTGGTAAAACACAAGTTCGATCACATCTTTTAGATGCATTATCAAAAAATATCTTTCCTTATTACTAAATGGAAAAAAAATAATTATGAATACCAAAGATGATACTGGAACCTCTGTTATTGTGTGTGATTCTAAGTTTTCCTGAAATCCCTGTTGTACAAATTGTTTTTCATCTAGTTGAGAAAACACCTTGCAAGGTATTGATGCATGTTTTGGTCTAACTCTACTGGGTAACCTTGGACACTCTGCCTAGCCCAAGGGTACAATGTAAATCCCTTCCAAACATATGTAAAACTCCTTAATCTCCAGAAGATGGTTGATTTACTAGTAGCTTGGTGTGGTCTTTGAGCATTCGGTCCCTTCAAAATCTTCCACATTGGGTATAAAACCCACTCACTATCTGGAATCGTCTGAAGGATCATCTTCCATGACCTTGGTAAAAAAAAAAGAGGAACATACAAAGAAACAACACATCTCTTGTAATTTTGAACATTCACAAGGGCCACAAATTTTGAGACATCCTTCCTTATACATTTATTAAATCCATAACCAGACAAGAGACCCCTTAACCTTAGAGCTTGTTCTTTCATAGTCATATACCTTAACTCAAGGCTCTTCCACATCAAAATTGTCTCATGTTCTCATGTGCCTCTGCCATCAAGGAGGCTTTGTATTTGCCAGTAAACAAATAGACCATTGCCTACAGCCCCACATCAAAGTTTTATCCAGCTGAACATTCTTGCTGTGTGCTTCCTCAGTCATAAGAAATATTCACCAAAGTATCTACAATATCTAAAAGGTTACCCGGTAATACTTGAGTGGGCTAATAAAACCAACCACAACCAAACTCTGTCTCATATAAATCCTTGTCCATCTATGCTTGAACCTAAACACACTAAATATACATTTTAGTTTTCCTGAGACAGCCAGCTTCGTTATTTTTATTTTGTATTTAATCTTTGTTGTGTGAATAATTAAAATGGGGAAGTTAAAAAAAAATGGGAAGTACAAAAAGTAAAATTAAATCGGACCGAACCTCGAATAGATAATCTAAAATCAATGTTAATCAAAGAGCTCAGTACCACAATAACTCCTGGTCAACTAGTCATATTAGTATACTGCCATCAAACGTCTTAGTGCCATATCCGTAAATATTGCATATTTTCCAACATTATATAGTTCACCATGCCTAAATGTTAAGTCATAGTTTTTTTCAATTTACATTGTGGCATTTTAAACTCAGATTTCAAAATGTGTCAGAACTGCAAACACTGGGCAATATGCACAGTACGCCAGCTAAAGTATCTGAAAAATATCTGTAATACGTGTTATATGTGGTTTTTTTGTAGTAACTTACACTCAGAGTTTGTGAATACCAAAAAGTAGTACATGTAATCAAATGTGTAAACTTACTCAAAAGTGTAAGTTATCTTTGTGAACCAGACCCTTTGTGTGGTGCACAAGTCTAAATTATAGTTCCGACATTTCTGCCCAGTATGGAAGTCAATGTCGTCTTCAAGTAAGATCCTTCTGTAAGGTTAAAATGGTAACTGAGTGCTACAGATACAGGTAGCCAAACATTTGAAGTCCATGCCACTCCTTGACTCCTCCTCTCCCCTCCACTCCCCTCAACTATTTGGTTTACAGCATGATTATGTAAACTTTCAGGAGAAATTGAAGGCCTGGATATTACCTGATTAATCTGCAAACACTTCTTAGGTTACATTATTTTTGGCTATTTGGTTCTGCTCTTCAGGATCAGTTGTGTCAGGCTATGCAGCATTTGAGTATGTGTGTTCTCTATGAGTAAAGATTCATTATAATTACTAATTTAATATACAGTAGAACACAAATCAGATAGTATGGGTGGGCATGGATTTGCCAAAGATGGGAAATCGATCAGTGCCCATACTTTTATACGCAGATGATGCAGAACTGATCGCCAACACACCAATTGGCCTCCAGAAGCTCTTAGACCATTTCCCAGAGTATATAGAGGGTTTGGAATTAAAAGTGAATCAGCAAAAATCCTGTACCCTAACATGTGGGCCATAATGCACGAAAAATAAGCACTTTGGAATGGGGGGAACACTACTTAAAAAGACAAGTGATTTTAGCTATTTAGGATTAGTTTTTAGCTCATCTCTCAGGGGGAAATCACACCTCTTCATCAAATTGCAACAAATGGCGGAGATGATAGCCCTATGTAACTCAAAATGAATTTTGGCTGCTTTTTATGGGGCAGGCGTGTGGGGGTACCAAAAAGCTGATTCTCTCCAACACACAGAAAATGGCTTCATGCGCAGTATGCTTCCAGTCCCAATAACAGCGCAATCGTCATCTGTCATGAGGAGTTGGGCCTACCTTTTATAGGGATCAGATACAAATTGCAACACTCTTCTTATGGATTAAATGTTAGCAAAATCCAGAAGTAGAATTGATGAGAGCGTACTTGTCAGACTGTTTAGTCCTAGAAGATGTAAACAGAATGTACTTAAAATCATGTTTAAAAAACTTGGGTTTAATAGAAATGTTTGCACAATACCAATGCATTAGGGCGAAATCTAAAACCATTGTAAAGATCGCAATGCGGAGTACTGTCTGAAAGAGAGATTACGAAGTATTTTTATAATGAAACAGTTGAAATGTGTGCGCCAATATCAACAGTTAAAGATACTCAACCCTATTTGGGATGGGTAGAGAATGCAATCTATTGTTCTTATCTAACATATTTCAGATTTCATCTAATCCACTTTAAAGTTGCTTTCCCAATACAATGTGCAGGTCAACATGAACTACCCCCATGTCGCTGTAACAATGTTACTAAGCAGATCACGTGTCACTTTTATTTTATTTTGTTCCTTATACTCAGGCCCAAGAAATGCCTTTCTGGTACCACTGTTGCGCCAGGAAGAGATCAAGCAACATTTAATAGCGATGGAATTTTCACAAAAACTATCTGCGACAGATGTATGTTATGCAGTTTTAAACTTTATCAGGAGGGCGCTGCAAATTAGAAAACATTATGTGCTTGTTACATTTTAATGGTTGCTCTTCCTGCTACGTGCAAAATCCCATTTTATTATGATGACATTTTTTAATTATAATGAAGAACAAACTGTTATACTTTTATTATAGACATGGCCTATTGATGAAATTATTTTAACAACCACTTGGTAACAAAGTATTGCTTCTTGTCACTGGATGTTTTATAAGCTTTCATGAGAACATTGTCAGCATAAAGTGGTTTTGACTGACTGAAATAGTACCTATGTACCTGTGGAGCAGCAATAAAGAGGGTCCATATGGAATTGTGGGGTTCTTTGTTTTCTCTTAACTGTCCACTGTTCATTTGCTGGTGATTATGCGGACTGGCAGCAGAGTGTAATATATAACGTAAGCTATTCTATCCTGACATTAAATCAAAATCTTTGCATTTTCATTTTTTATTCCTTTGAGAGACATCCCAAGAAGGATGCAGTAATTACAAGAGCTGCTCTGATTGCATAGCCTCCCACAAGTATCTAAAAATATGGAGCATTGGTCTGTAAGTATTTGCTCATTACATTACAAACAGTCTTCCAGCAATGTCTTGAAAACATATGTTACCGTTTACTGCCTTGAACTCAGAAGTGGGGACATCCTTCATTATCCTGTAGACGTATTCTGTGCTGACAAGCTGGCTATTGATATACACAGTATATGCCGCATTTCTACATTCTTCCTAAATCTGACTATTTTACACTGTTTGGGTTAACATGCACAGATAGGGCCTCTGTACGATGCTGGTCCGATGAGTGCCCGACCGGCATCGTATCGGAAACGGGATTGCCCGACAAGGAGTCTGCGGTTCTGCTTCCCAAATTAGGATGCAACCTCCTTCACGGCGGTCGGAAAGTGTGCGGGCTGCAGCACAAGCCGCAATAGGAAAAATACACTCTTTAAACATCCATGCACTGTGTGGCAGGCAGCATCCGGTGCCTGCAACACGATGCATGGGTGTTAGGGGGGCACCACAGCTGTTCGCCAGGCCTCATAGCAGAGGCCGCAGGGGGATGCAGGTCCTGCTAAGGGCTCTCAAAGTCTGTTCCTGACAACTTTCTTTGGCGGTTGGACTGTCATAGAAAGGCTGTCTGATAGCGACATCGTAATCTCTATGGCGGTGACTGAGCAGGAACCGCCCCATTGTAAAGAATTACTTTCCGACCGACAGTCAGACGTGCTCCTTGAGCATGCTGCCTCCGACCGCCGTGCATCATAATGCAGCGGTCGGACCGTAGCTCTAGATGTTGGTCGGACCACAACCTGACATCAGAATGAGGGCCATAGTGTCATTCCTTTTTCCTAATTTTCATTCCGTCTTTGGTATTCCAGCACTTAAAGAGACCCATACATCAGTTGGATGGAAGTCAGTAATAAGCTAATACAAAATCGAAGTGAAGCTGTGGCCTATAGAGAGTTAATGAAAAAATGTAATACCGATACATGGCTCAATCCTCAGTTCATCGACAGAAGTTTCTTAGCAAAACTCTCATCATTTTCAGTTCAAAATTTTTAAGCAAGCAATACAAATGGTTCTATATTGCCCTTCCTGTCAATTTGTATGTTGACAGTACACTCCTCGAGCCCTTAATTAACAGTTATAGGTACAACTGACCCATAACACTTCAGTGCACTTCTTGACGCCCTAAGAAGAAATGGTAAGTGCAATTACTTACCTTCGCAGGACACACAGCAGTGACCTGCCAATCCGGTCCTGAAGAAAGCCCTCCGACCCGACTGGGCAGCCATAGGGCTGAAATATGTCGACCGCTCGACCACCTATTTCCTAACACAGGTGCTATAGATCAGTAGCCCTTCTATTCACTCACTGCAATTCTTTTTAATCTTGCCCCACCCCTGACTAAACACTGGTAGACAGTAATTTGTGCCAAAATTCTACGCCTCCTTCAGGCAAGCATAACAAGGATAATTTTGTTCTTTTCTCCTCATTTTTCCAACATTACACAGCACACACACAAAGTGTTAAAAACCTTAAAGCATAGTTTTTGTATTGTAAGGACAACTTCCAGTATAAAACCAATGCTTCAGAGAGTGCGCACACCCTTCCACTATGGCACAAGGATGTGTGCTTAGGGGTATGCTGCCAAAATGCACTGTAATATGGGAGGGACAAAATATCTTATGTTAGTAGGTATGATGCATTTTTTTTCTTTCTCTCCATTTGATACAAGGCAGCACAGAAACTTTGGGGTAGGGTTACCTTTCATAGAAAATAGTAATTCTAGGCCATAATCTCACACAATCTCACTCACTTCATGTAATTTACTCTCACTCACATTCACATGCACACCATGGACTGCTCCTCCGCTAGAGAGGAGTGTCACCCCACTGCTTTTCAGCAGTGGGAAAAAGAAAAAAGAAAATGATAATAACACGTTGCTATTATCATTTTTATTTTCTGTGCTGAAGCCAGTTTTGGGGCGGGCTGGACTTGGTTGTCATCACAGCCAGCGGGGAGAGGAGTGGTTGATGCACTTAAGTGTGCATGACGGTTTGGCCAGCCAATCATGGACACTTAGTATGTTCTCCACTGGGCTGTACTGCACAGCCTGGGTGGAGAACATGCACAGGCTCCCAGACCCTGTCTGAGCACTGAACCATGGCACTCAGACCAATCATAACGCTGGTAACAGCAGGGTTGTGATTGGCTTGAGGGAGCCTGTGTGCTTCCTGCTTCCAGGAGGAGAGAAGATGGAGAAAAGGTGCCATGCAGAGGAGGTAAGAGCCATGTTTCTTTCTTTCCCCTCCCCTCCCCGTCCCGCCATCTTCTTTCTGTATCAGCCACCACTGATAGACACATATGCATACACATACAGACACACTTACTCACACATACATCTCAATTAAACACACCATCACCCACAAACACACACAATATTCATTTAACCCAAAGCTTCTACCAAAGATCCAGTTTCAGTTAAGAATGCTCCATTTTTCTTACCGCATTAATAGTGCATAATGTAATATTATTCACTATAAGGGAAAATGAAAAACAGGCAGAAAATAAGGAATGCTGTTCCTGTGTTCTTGTGCTGATTTTGCCACCTCTGAAGCCAGGGGTTGCAAAGGCAATGCCTGAGGTCGCATGTGGCAAGCCAGGAAGCAGCTGCGACCCCTGGCACCCCTAAATGATGCCCATGTATACAGACATCTGAATAAAATGGCTCAATGCAAAAAACGCAAGGACAGCCATCTCCTCTGCCATCAGGTAACTCTAAACATTCAATATAAATATCTTAGAGGTGAATGAAAACAGTGCAAAAATATGACAAGTAGCTTATTAACAACTCAAAACAAGCATGTCACCCCCCACAAGAGCATTAGAAGTTATTGTCACACAATTTTTTTAAAAAAAGAACAGGATACTTGAAAGACTGCTGAGCTGCCCATTATCTGGTGATATGTTCGTTGCCTGTCATAAAGTACATCTCCCTTTTATGGCCTGGGAATGTGCATTAGTAAGTCCGGCCACAGGATTTATGTGGCAATGGAAAGCCAAATTATGCACCACATTTAACTTAATTATTCAAGAAGAAACGGCAAATTGTGTGGCACAACTTGGCATATTCTGTAACAGCATTATTTTGCTATTTTATATTTCTAAAACATTGCGCTCCATGCCATGGTCTCTCAGTAACATTTGATCCATTTCAGATAGAAACGTTTTTGTCCCTGAATTTTTCAAATTATACAGCAGATGATGGATTCTGCGGCAAATGGGATAGCTCCTTAATTATCCTGGAAATACTAGGGCAGCAGAATGACATAATGCTGTGGTGCACTGTACTGGTTAATAATGGTTGATGGAGAAAGCAGCACCCGGAGCAGAGATCCTAGTAAAGCTTCACGCTCTTCCCAGAGGGTCATCGTCGGCAGGGTGGATCCTTAGACCTAGAACGTGTGGATACCCCGATACCGACACGGAAGAAAGGCGGTCTCCCAGACTCGATCCGAGGACTCAACAGGCTGAGCGAGAGGCAGCCAAAGCGTTGGTGGAGGTAGTCACCGCGTCGAGTTCAGAAGCCAGTACATGGGACATAATAGAGGACATCCCTCCAACAAAAAGACTCGTGATCAACTCCCCTACTCCTCAAGAATAGAGTCGATATTGGTGGGTGAGAGATGGCAATGTAAAAGGTCACGACAGAGATTGAACTTGTCGACGTGAGAGCTGACAGCGGGATTCCTAGGACATTATCAAGGTGATACCCGCGAAGAAACTACGACCGAGCGAAGACTGTCAAGGGCACCTGAAAAAAATGGGCGGATGAGCCCCCCTCATTCTCTTTCTCTCTTCCTTCCTCATTCATTCTGGGCCTATCTCTCTACCACATTGCTTCATTGTTCCCCTGTTCTCTTCCCAGTTCACCTCTGTCCTCACTCTCTTTGATTCTTTCTTCTGGATTACCAGTATCTCAGTGCTTAATTGGAGCCGGTGCTTTCAGGTGCTCAGCACCGGCACCTCTTTCACAGGGCCGGGGCTACGATTTTTGACCTTGCAGGTGGTGGTCTCAATATTAATTGCCTTTTGTTTTTGCACTCATCTGTCGGTGTAGGTAAAGAAGTAAAAGGCATGATTTAGGGAACAGACAGCAGAGCATGGTTACAGGGTACAGACTGAGGCAGTGCGGGAGTTTAAAGTTGGGCACACTGGAGGAAGATCTGGGCTGTGGCCCCCTTTGCAACATTTTCGGCACCTGCACTTCTTATTTTACAAATTAAGCACTGCAGTATCTCATGTATGTGGTTGTTGATATATTTTCTTTGGCATGCATTAAATGTGTATAAGTGACAAGTGAGTGGTCTCGCAGATTTAGGTGTGTGTGAGTACCGGAACAGGAGGTGTAGCACAGCAGTGCATGCCCTTCTGGAATGGTATAGGTTATATATTGGATGCCTGATTGCTTCGAAGTTGCAGTTTGAAGTCTGATTTATAGATTGCGTGATTATTTGATGTTCCTGTTTGGGGAAGGGGCGATGGGGGTGGATGGGGAAGAGTTGAACCAAATATGGGAATGCATGTGTTATGTTATGCAGTGTCTACCTGGGGGGAGGGATGTGTTCAATGTTACCGATATGATTTTTTGAATTAGTTTTCTTGAGACTTCTACGGGTCGTGGCGGTGAACGGGACAGGCAAGTGGGGTGCGACAGGTGCAGGTACTTACTTAACTTCTTGATAAAATGAGATGGATTAGATTCATAACATGGAATGTGAGAGGGCTCAATTCATTTGTTAAGTAATACAGGGTCCAAACACACCGACAGAGACAGGGAGCTCAGGTGGCAATGCTACAAGAAATGCATTTGGTAGATTCAGAGACACAAAAACTACATAGGAAATGGAGAGGACAGTTGTTCTCGTCAACTTACTCCACTTATGCGAGAGGGGTGGTGTTAGACCTGACATCCTTGGCGTGGGTTTTTCCCCTATCTTTTGCCTCTGCTACATGGATTTTTGATGCTGTGCTGGATTTCGTTTTTGCTGGTTTAGATGCTTTGGACACTCTGCCACTGCTAATCAGTGCCAGAGTGTAAGTGCTCCCTGTGTAAAATATCGTATTGATTGGATATACCTGATTGGCATATCTGTATCACCATGAAGTCCCTAGTAAAGTGCACTGTGTGTGCCAGGGCTGGTGATGACAGATGCTACTAGTGGGTCTGCAGCGCTGATTGCGCCACCCACCTGTGTAGCTCTAAAACCGTGTCTCAGGCCTGCCGCCGCAGGCCTGCCTGCAGTCCCCGGACTGCCATGTCCTCTTGGTCAGTGTCCACACTGACCGGGCCTAACCCTTCCCTTTTTATACACGTCAGTCATCCCTATGGAAGGCCCAAGGTACCCCCCTGGGCAGGGTGCAGTGTATGTAGAAGGTAAAGCATGTACTAGTGCAGGTAACATGTTCTGGTAGTGAACACCGGCCATTTTGTGTGTTCACTACTGCAAGGTTATCTTGTTTCGTAGGCTAACATGGGGGAGGCGGGTGCCAATGGCTATCTGCCTATCTTCTCATAGGAACAAGATAAGACATGGGTGTTTGATATCCCTGAGCTCAGCATTTAATAACACATCTTTTAGGAGAGGTTGTTTTTAAATCCTGAGTTGGAGAATAGTTCTTTTTAGAGAGTAGCTGTTCTCTTGTCTGACCCTTCTGTGTGCCTGGGCGCACTTGTGGATTGACTGTCTGGTTTGAGAGTGACAGGGGCTGGGGATCCCCCGGGAGGTTGGCTGAGTCAGCCCTCTGCTGAATGGCGACATTTGCAAGGAGAGTGGAGGGAGGAGATAGCACCTGGGATTGAATAGGGCTGTGCCTGCCTGCCACTCTGCTGGCTCCACCTCCTGCTGGGCGGCTGACGACTCTGCCCCTCGCTCTGAAAAGAATGCAGAGGCCAGGAAAACAAAGTGCTCCAGCAACACCCAGAACTGGATCAGACCGGGCTCAGGACCCACTTGCACAAAGACTTCAAAGACTTTTAGGGGTATAAGTACAAGACCCCTGACAACAGATTTTGAGATTCGACCATCGAGAGGAACCTCTGCTGAAAGACGGACCGCTGAAGAACTAAAGGAAGATTGCCGTGCTGTGTGCTCTAAAGGCTGACCTGTTCTGCTGTACAACTGAAGCTGAGGAGGAGAAGGGGTCTTGCTGTGTGCTGACCCTATCCACTTGACCAAACAAGACTTTGCTGTGTGCTGTGTCTTCGACTGAATCTCCAAGGGCCTGAGAAGAGCTGGCCTCCTGTTTCGCAACCCAGGGATAGAAAGGTTGCCAAGAACTCAAGACTCTGCTGTGTCCCACCTGCGCTGCTGTGTGCCGCAGGGACCGTGGACTGTTCTACCAAGCTTCTCAACATCTGCTTGTGAGGTGGGCTGGCTGCTCTCTGTCTTGCTGGAGAGTACCGTACCGATCCGGGCCGGACACCGGTTGCCACATCAAGAAGATCGACGTGCTCATCGGCACGTGCCTTGCCGCGACCCGGAGGCCTGACGCAGATCGAGAGTCGTATTTCCCTGCTCTACGAAGCCGCGCTGTGAGTGGCTGACTCCGGTGACGTCGACATCGTCACTGGGGGCTCGTCGTGGGAGTTGTGGAATCCTTGCACCGAACAGCCCGAGGAGCGCTTGTACAACGAGTGCAGCGACACCGCCGGAGCAACGTAGCTGCCTAAACATCAAGAGCCTACAAACTGATTCATTCTCAGTGAGTATCGAATCACACAAGAGACTAGAGACTATCGTCTCACGATCCCGACCAACCAAGAAAGCGAATATTGTGTAAACCTGTGATGCTTGATTTCAACTGCGGAAACTAGATAAAGATATATTATTTTTTGATATAACTCACCTGTGTGGTCTAAGTTTGTGGTGTGCGGAGGGGGGATCATTGTGGTGTCTACGTGCAAATACCTTACACATTGCCTAGCGGAGCCCATGAGACGGAAGTGGGACATCTTGTTACCATGCCTGTGGTTTGCCTACAGGGAGGTGCCTCAGAAGTCCTTAGGGTTCAGCCCCTTTGAACTGCTGTATGGCCACCCTGTTAGAGGACCTCTCACACTGGTGAAGGAGGGGTGGGAGAAATCCCGTGGGAAAACCCCCCAGGATGTGTTCAGCTATGTGCTGGCCATCCGCAACCAAACACAGCGCTTCAGGAAGCTCGCTCAGGAGAACCTAGAAGCCAGCCAGGAGGAGATGAAAAGATGGTACGACCAGAATACCACTCTGGTAGAATTTCATCCTGGGCAGAAAGTGTGGGTAATGGCGCCGGTGGAGCCTTGTGCGCTCCGTGACAAGTGGACTGGGCCATATGAGGTGGTAGAGCGCAAGAGTGAGGTGACCTACCAGATCAACATGAAGACTCCTAGGCAGCCCCTTAGAGTCTTGCATGTGAACCGCCTCAAACCCCACTTTGAGAGGTCTGAAGTGACGATGCTCATGGCTACAGACGACGGTGGGGAGGAGGATAGTGATCCTCTCCCTGACCTCCTGGCAACCAAGGAGCAAGACGGGTCAGTGGATGGTGTGGTCCTCTCGCCCACCCTGACCCCAGAGCAGCAGAGAGACTGTCGCCAGGTGTTGGGTCAGTTTGCCTCCCTGTTCTCCCTGACCCCAGGTGTCACCAATTGGTGCGTCCATGATGTGGACACTGGAGATAGTCTGCCTGTGAAACAGAAGTTTTACAGAGTAGCTGACAAGGTCAGGGCCAGCATCAAGGAAGAAGTTTCCAAGATGTTGGCGTTAGGGGTAATTGAGCCCTCTAGCAGTCCCTGGGCTAGCCCAGTGGTCCTCGTTCCCAAGAAATCTGCTACACCCGGTGGCCCGTCAGAACTTCGGTTTTGCGTGGACTACCGCGGGCTCAATGCGGTCACCAAGACTGACGCGCACCCCATCCCCAGAGCTGATGAGCTCGTGGATCGGTTGGGAGCTGCCAGGTACCTCAGCACCTTTGATTTGACTTCGGGGTACTGGCAGATTGCCTTAACTGAAGGGGCAAAGGAGAGGTCGGCATTTTCCACACCAGAGGGGCACTTCCAGTTTCGCGTCATGCCCTTTGGATTGAAAAATGCCCCTGCCACCTTCCAGAGACTGGTCAACCGGGTACTGACCGGGCTGGAGCAATTCAGCGCCGCGTACCTGGATGACATTGCTGTGTTCAGCTCCACTTGGGAGGAACACTTGCAACACCTCTGTGAAGTGTTGAGGGCGCTGCAGAAGGCAGGCCTCACTATCAAGGCCAGTAAGTGCCAGATAGGGCAGGGATCAGTGGTGTATTTGGGACACCAGGTGGGGAGCGGCCAGGTGGCGCCCCTACAGGCGAAGATCAATACCATTCTGGCTTGGGAACCCCCAAGACGCAGACAGAGGTGAGAGCCTTTCTAGGACTCACCGGGTATTACAGACGGTTCATCAAGGGATACGGCACCATTGTTGCCCCCTTAACGGAACTAACCTCTAGATATCAACCCAGGAAAGTGAATTGGACCGAGGCCTGTCAAACTGCTTTTGATGCCCTGAAAACTGCAATGTGCACAGCACCGGTGCTTAAGGCGCCTGACTTTTCGAGTGAATTCGTAGTGCAAACAGACGCTTCAGAGCAGGGTGTGGGAGCAGTACTCTCACAGATGGACGACGAGGGCGGGGACCAACCCGTAGCTTTCATTAGTAGAAGGCTACTTCCCAGGGAACAGAGGTGGAGCGCTATTGAAAGGGAAGCATTTGCTGTGGTCTGGGCCCTGAAGAAGCTGAGGCCCTACCTGTTTGGGACTCACTTCCGTGTTCAGACCGACCACAGGCCCCTCAGATGGTTAATGCAGATGAGGGGTGAAAATCCAAAACTGTTGAGGTGGTCCATCTCCCTACAGGGAATGGACTTTACGGTGGAACACCGTCCCGGTACAGAGCACGCCAATGCTGATGGTCTGTCCAGGTTTTTCCGCCTTAGCGATGAGAACTCCCAAGAGGGTGGGTAGTTCTCCCCGCTTTCAGCTGGAGGGGACACGTGTTAGACCTGACATCCTTGGCGTGGGTTTTTCCCCTATCTTTTGCCTCTGCTACATGGATTTTTGATGCTGTGCTGGATTTCGTTTTGCTGGTTTAGATGCTTTGGACACTCTGCCACTGCTAATCAGTGCCAGAGTGTAAGTGCTCCCTGTGTAAAATATCGTATTGATTGGATATACCTGATTGGCATATCTGTATCACCATGAAGTCCCTAGTAAAGTGCACTGTGTGTGCCAGGGCTGGTGATGACAGATGCTACTAGTGGGTCTGCAGCGCTGATTGCGCCACCCACCTGTGTAGCTCTAAAACCGTGTCTCAGGCCTGCCGCCGCAGGCCTGCCTGCAGTCCCCGGACTGCCATGTCCTCTTGGTCAGTGTCCACACTGACCGGGCCTAACCCTTCCCTTTTTATACACGTCAGTCATCCCTATGGAAGGCCCAAGGTACCCCCCTGGGCAGGGTGCAGTGTATGTAGAAGGTAGAGCATGTACTAGTGCAGGTAACATGTTCTGGTAGTGAACACCGGCCATTTTGTGTGTTCACTACTGCAAGGTTATCTTGTTCCGTAGGCTAACATGGGGGAGGCGGGTGCCAATGGCTATCCGCCTATCTTCTCATAGGAACAAGATAAGACATGGGTGTTTGATATCCCTGAGCTCAGCATTTAATAACACATCTTTTAGGAGAGGTTGTTTTTAAATCCTGAGTTGGAGAATAGTACTTTTTAGAGAGTAGCTGTTCTCTTGTCTGACCCTTCTGTGTGCCTGGGCGCGCTTGTGGATTGACTGTCTGGTTTGAGAGTGACAGGGGCTGGGGATCCCCCGGGAGGTTGGCTGAGTCAGCCCTCTGCTGAATGGCGACATTTGCAAGGAGAGTGGAGGGAGGAGATAGCACCTGGGATTGAATAGGGCTGTGCCTGCCTGCCACTCTGCTGGCTCCACCTCCTGCTGGGTGGCTGACAACTCTGCCCCTCGCTCTGAAAAGAATGTAGAGGCCAGGAAAACAAAGTGCTCCAGCAACACCCAGAACTGGATCAGACCGGGCTCAGGACCCACTTGCACAAAGACTTCAAAGACTTTTAGGGGTATAAGTACAAGACCCCTGACAACAGATTTTGAGATTCGACCATCGAGAGGAACCTCTGCTGAAAGACGGACCGCTGAAGAACTAAAGGAAGATTGCCGTGCTGTGTGCTCTAAAGGCTGACCTGTTCTGCTGTACAACTGAAGCTGAGGAGGAGAAGGGGTCTTGCTGTGTGCTGACCCTATCCACTTGACCAAACAAGACTTTGCTGTGTGCTGTGTCTTCAACTGAATCTCCAAGGGCCTGAGAAGAGCTGGCCTCCTGTTTCGCAACCCAGGGATAGAAAGGTTGCCAAGAACTCAAGACTCTGCTGTGTCCCACCTGCGCTGCTGTGTGCCGCAGGGACCGTGGACTGTTCTACCAAGCTTCTCAACATCTGCCTGTGAGGTGGGCTGGCTGCTCTCTGTCTTGCTGGAGAGTACCGCACCGATCCGGGCCTGACACCGGTTGCCGCATCAAGAAGATCGACGTGCTCATCGGCACGTGCCTTGCCGCGACCCGGAGGCCTGACGCAGGTCGAGAGTCGTATTTCCCTGCTCTACGAAGCCGCGCTATGAGTGACTGACTCCGGTGACGTCGACATCGTCACTGGGGGCTCGTCGAGGGAGTTGTGGAATCCTTGCACCGAACAGCCCGAGGAGCGCTTGTACAACGAGTGCAGCGACACCGCCGGAGCAACGTAGCTGCCTAAACATCAAGAGCCTACAAACTGATTCATTCTCAGTGAGTATCGAATCACACAAGAGACTAGAGACTATCGTCTCACGATCCCGACCAACCAAGAAAGCGAATATTGTGTAAACCTGTGATGCTTGATTTCAACTGCGGAAACTAGATAAAGATATATTATTTTTTGATATAACTCACCTGTGTGGTCTAAGTTTGTGGTGTGCGGTGGGGGGATCATTGTGGTGTCTACGTGCAAATACCTTACACATTGCCTTGGGGATAAGCCTGTCTGCTCGAGCCAAGCTACCTAGAGGGTGAGCAGGGGTTATCTACCGTGTGTGTCCCTGTACCCTGACTAGAAGCAAGGGTCCCTATTTGGTCTAAGGTGTATACCTCTGCCAACTAGAGACCCCCAGATCTAACAGGTGGCAATTTGGGTGGCCCACAGGTTCCCTTTCAAGTCCAAAGCTACACCAGAGATGTCGAGGGGAGGTATATCATAGTACATGGGGTGCTAGATGGAAGGGAAGTGTGTCTGCTGAATGCATACGCCCCAAACATAGATGATGGGCCTTCTATATTGCTCTAGAGAATTTATTGCTTCCATATGTGGGGGTAGCACTAATATGGGCAGGTGATTTCAACTGTGTACTCAACGGCGACCTAGATAGACACCCCCTAGACTCCACACTAAACTAAATATGACCACAGCCTTGCAAAAAGTAATAAGCCGCATGCATTGTATTGATATTTTGTGGGAATGCCACTCCCACAAGCAGGGATTTACCTGTTATGCGGCATCGCATGGGGTCTCCAGCCAACTTGATAATTTTTTGTTATCGGAGGAATCAATAGAAGCCTTGACACAGGTGCAGCTGCTGGGGCATTTCCTGTCAAATCATGCTCCGGTCTTACTTGACTGGGGACCAACGCCTGTACAGCCACAAGTTACGCTATGGCGCCTTCGGCCGGAGGTGCCCAGAGATGGACCCTTTCATGAGGGGCTTCGAGCAGATGTGGCGGGATATTTCGATACAAACTGGGCAACTGCAAATAGTAGAGGTACTGAATAGGATGCACTGAAAGTTGTAATGCGGGGGCAATGTCGCTCTAAAATTGGCAGGACTTGGAGGAAACCAGAGAGGGAATTGGTTGAGGCAGAAAGCAAGTTAAAGTTAGTGCAACATTGAGAACAACGGCCGTAAGCTAGTGGGGACTCCCTCTTGCAAGCGCAACGTCGAGTCAGCGATATGGGATAGGCTAGACTGCCTCACTAGATGAGAATACCAACAGTTACTCCACAGGGAAGGCGATAAGTCGACGAGATTTTTAGCATGCTGCTTAAGCAGGAACAGACACCTCGTCTAATATTTTCAGTGAAGCGCCTGGATGGCACTATGGCCAAAACACATGCAGAAATCAATACTCTGCTGTGCGGTCATCTACCGAGAGTGTTTGGGACAGACCACAGACAGGGGATTGCTCCCTGAGGTACCTCTACCCCATCTCACGGAAGACCAGACAGCAAACCTAGAGGCAGACATTAGTCTGGTAGACTTACAAGAGGTGGTAAAAGCTATGGCGCGCTGCAAATCTCCGTTTCCAGATGGGATCCCGGCTGAATTTTACCAGACGTGTGCAGACCACTAACTCCAGCATCTGTTGGAGACTCTGCAAGAAACTAAATGGAACGTCATGCTGCCTCAGTCTATGAGAGAGGCACAGATAGTTATTCTCCCAAAACCGGGTAAAGACGTGGATCCAGGATCCTACAGACTGCTATCAATGATGAACGTAGATATCAAACTCCTTGCCAAAGTTCTGGCGACGGGTCTCGGCCAGGTAGTAACCTCACTGGTACACGAGGATCAGTGTGGATTCATGCCAGGGAGAGGACCACATATGTATATACGGTGCCTCTCACATGAAGTACATTCCGTAGCAGACAGTGGTATGCGAGCAACAGTAATCGCCTTAGACATCCAAAAGGCATTTGACACCGTAAGGTGGGAGTATTTATGGGAAATTTTGTGGAGAATGGGGCTGGGCAAAGAATTTGTGTCATGGATTAAACTACTTTATCATCAGCCAAGTGCTAGGGTCACGAGTGGAGGGCTGATTTCGGAAGCCTTTGCTATTGAAAGGGGCACAAGACAGGGATGTCCACTGTCGCCGCTCTTGTTTGCCCTTGCAATGGAGCCCCTTGCAATTAGACTGGGACAAGACATGAATTAATGGGGTTTACCTGTAGATTGCCACACACGTTACCTCATTGTATGCAGATGATGCTCTTATATGTTCGCCCAGAACAGACAATTCCGGTGCTTCAGGGTATCTTAACTTCATTTGTAACGTTGTCGGGCCTACATGTGAATTGCCAAAATACAGTTGTCTGCCTGCTGGCAGCCCTGGCGACTGAGGAGACACGAAACCTCCCAGACGTTGGTTTGAATGCGAGAGCAGCCACTTTCAATAGCTTGGTATTCAGGTGGTGCATAAACCGGAAGATCAAAACAGCTTAAATGTGGGAAAAGTCATAGATGGCCTCAAACAGGCAGTGAAATTCTGGAATAGATTCCCCCTCTCAGCCATCAGCAGGTTAGCAATGGCACGGATGGAAATGCTCCAGAGATGCTTGTATACACTCCAGAATTAATTCTCTACAATACCAAAAGCCACGTTTGACACAGTGAACAGCCTCTTGATCTCCTTGGTATGGGCTGGAGGATGCAGCAGAGTTAAACTAGATGTTCTGAAGCTCGATATGGATGCAGGTGGCCTGGGTCTCCTGGACTTTTATTCTATATCATCTGGCAGGACAGTTACAATATGCAGTACAATCGTGTGTGGAGGGGCGGAATACTGAAGAAGAATTGCTGGCGGATCGTAATACAGGCATGACCCTCCCAGGTTATCTCATGATGGGCTCACGCACCCCTACAGATTGCCCCCACTTAGTCCGACAAGTGGTGACGGCATGGGAACAGGCAGTCACCCTGATCATCCGAAGGAATCCATATGCCACAGTACTCCCCCTGCAATGGCTGCAGGGCTTGTCCCAAATTCAAACAGTAATGGATATTACGCAGTGGTATGAAGGGAGCTGTCTGACAGCCGGAGATTTGGACATTCCTATAGGCAAAAGATTGGTAGCAGGTCGCGGATGGAAAGTATGTGCAATATGCAAAAATAACACGCACAGCCCAGGAGATTTGGACCTTGTTGCTAGACGAACCGGTAGAATCTCACACATTGGCATTCATTCTGGACCCTGGTTCCACCAGAAGACTGATTTCGCCTCTGTAGGAATCCCTAAAGGTGGCCCGTACTATTGATATCTCTCAAACTAAAGAAAAATGGGAAGCAGACTTACCTGCCCCACTTACAGAGGGTGAGTGGACGAGGGCATTGGCACAGGTTCGCGAAGAAGCTAGTAACGCCAGATTTAAATTGACTCAATTTTATTACCTACATTGCGCATATCTGACACCCCAGTGGTTGGCACTTTTTAATGCTGGCAGTTCGGGCTGGACTATTCCCATGAGGCACAGGGTCAGGCTGGTTTGCATAGGGCCATGTCTGAACTGGGGTGGCAGAGTGGGCTCCAGAACGGTGATGGATCAAACCCAGATCTGTTGACTGGGTGTGAGTGTTTGATGCTCCGTCCATCACCACCCCCTTTTGTACCGCTTTGTTCGCCATAAGTTGGCAGGGTATGCTCAGATGTGAGTCCCTTGCTCACTTTGCCACTGGATTCAAGCAAGCCTGGCTGAAGACGGCTGAAATGCCAGAAACCGGTCCTAGGAAGCTTGTTTCCGGTCCAGGGAAGGCATGGCTTGGCAGTTCGGGCTGGACTGTTCCCATGAGGCACAGGGTCAGACAGATTTGCATATGGCCATGTCTGAACTGGGGTGGCAGAGTGGGCTAAAGAACGGTGATGGATCAAACCCAGATCTGTTGACTGGGTGTGAGTGTTTGATTGTTTCTGATGCTCCGTCCATCACCACCCCCTTTTGTACCGCTTTGTTTGCCATAAGTTGGCAGGGTATGCTCAGACGTGAGTCCTTTGCTCACTTTGCCACTGGATTCAAGCAAGCCTGGCTGAAGACGGCTGAAATGCCAGAAACCGGTCCTAGGAAGCTTGTTTCCGGTCCAGGGAAGGCATGGCTTGGCAGTTCGGGCTGGACTGTTCCCATGAGGCACAGGGTCAGACAGATTTGCATATGGCCATGTCTGAACTGGGGTGGCAGAGTGGGCTCCAGAACGGTGATGGATCAAACCCAGATCTGTTGACTGGGTGTGAGTGTTTGATGCTCCGTCCATCACCACCCCCTTTTGTACCAGATCAGCAGCATGTCCCAGGTGCGGCTCCGATCTGACCACTTTCCTTCATATGGTCTGGAGTTGCCCCTGCCTTGAAGCGTATTGGGGGCAGGTGAGACAAGAGATAGAAACAGTCACAGCACTGCATGTTGAAGCCTCACTAAAGCATTGTCTTCTGGGAGTACTTCCAGTTCCTAAAAAAGAGATGCGCATGAGGCACAAATTTGTGCTCCTAGGCCTGAATGTGGCAAAACGCAGAATCGCAATTCACTCGACTCATGACACCCCCGATATAGGTAAATGGAGGGTAGACATGCGAGAGTGGGGTGCGGCGGAAGAAGTTCGTTTAAAAATGGTCCATATGGACGAGAACGCAAAGAGGGATCTGGATGAGTGGAAACAAATGTTAGAAGACCTGTAGTCAGGAACTACCCAACCCGCAGACAGGGAGGAGATATTAGACAGCCCACCACTTACCCACAGACTAGATAATGCAGATACCCCTCACCCATCTCCTGCACACATAGGCAAAACGAGGTCCCAACTGAATAATTTTTGTCCCTGTATAAGGTTCTCAATTTTGAGTACCTGACCGTCAAACCCTAGAATAATCACTATTATCCACAGAAGATGGTACTGAACCGGTCGCCGCCGCCTACCCTCCTCTTTTTCGTTAATGTTCTCATATTTCTCTTTTTTCTGATTTATATACAAAGTTACGGTGTTGTTACTGTGTATTAGATTCCCGACTATTGACATAGGCCCTCAGAGCATCTGAGAAAAAGTAGCGGGGAAAAAATGTATGTTACACAAATGCAAAACTGAGATTTATTGTGTCCATAAATAGATAGCCCCGAGCTGGGATGTCTGAAAAAAACACACACAAAAAAAACAAAATGGATGTAACATTACTGTGAGCTTTATGTACAACACTGTCAATAAAGATAAGTTTAAAAAAAAAAATAATGGTCGATGGATAAAAAGAAGTTA